>NC_091978.1:147055120-148255120 GCF_044704955.1 Pristiophorus japonicus
TCCCAATTTGTCCCCAGGACGGCGCAGACCGTGTGGAGGCCTTGTGGACGCGGCAGGTCTGTTCCACGAGCGCGACATGAGAGCGAAGAGATGGTACAGTTGTCCAGGAGGACTGTAGACATTGGTGACCAGCTCATCAAAGAATTGGGGGGCATATCCCGACAGCTGACCACCATGACCGAGTACATTCCGTGCATGGCAGAGGCCCTGGGTGCGATAGCCAGGAACACTGCTGCCACAGGCCTCCCAGTGGTCCCCGAGCGCGGCACTCCACCCCTAGGTTCCGCACCACCACTGCGAACGACAGATAAGCGCAAGGACCAAGGTCCTCCTTCGGCATCAGAAAATGTTGCCCCCTCGGCACCCCCCGCTCCCGTACCCGTGCAACCACTGCATCTGCCTTCATCCGCCCAATGAGGCACTGCCTGAGGAGCTCCTCGGCCAGGCGCTGTGGAGCGAGGAGGGAAGGGGTAGAGGTGGGGCGAAGAAGGGGAGGGGGGAAGGAAAGTTTGATGCATGTGCACAGGTGGTGGCTCTGTTTTATCTCCATCTGGGTATATTCAATTTGTTGCAATGTATGGGGGCTGGGGACCACGTGCCTGCTTTGTCTTTGTATTCTGTGTTGCTGGACATGTTGAACATGTGAGTTATGTCAATGGTGGAAAAGTGCGGCGTGGGCGGGGGTTGGGTGTTATTGGCTACGATGCTTATGATGTCAGACCAATGTTAGTATTACATTTTTGTCATTGAACATAACCTTGTTGCGCATTGTCTCAGAAAGCTGGATCTTTACACAGTGGTGATTCCTTACCATGAAAGTGTAAAATACAACTTAACATCAATCAATGTAAACTTTAACTGGTACCAAGCTGACGGGCACCATTGATGTCTGAGCTGCACACACAGCAGTGTGTCAGCGTTGTCACTCACATCAGTGCTCTTTCATGCAAATTGTTTAGATATCAGCTCCTCATGTAAGAGTGGGATTTAACAAATGCCAGCCACACCGCTGGCGTTCATTCTGGTTAGTTCCACTTTTTTGTGGGCGTTTTTTGGGCGAGCGATATTGTGGGCGATATGTGTGCGAGGTGGTGAAATTGACGATGGACAATCTTCATGGCCACTAGTTTGGGTAAATATGCTCTTTATGACAAAACACAGTGGGCGGACGTTAATTTTGAATCTCGGCGTTAATTCCGTGCGGAAAATAACACTGGCCGATATTATTGGCGTTGATTTCGCCCATTCTGCTGATTCCGCCCCAAGAAAGTGGGCGGGCAGGAATATTTTTTCCCGGCGTGAAGCACATGGAGAAAGTAACGCTCGGCAATAAGTTTCCTAAAAATGCCCGTCAGTTTCCATTTTGTGCCAAAATGGGCAATATCTGGGCGTTACACGTCAGTTCAGCAGTTAAATGGGTGTTAAGTGGGCGTTAAGCATGCAAAAAAAAGTGGAGGTTCTAGCCCGTGGTGTGGTATGAAATATTTATGGACTTTATCTGCTGTTACACCTCATATATGTAGTGGGAGGTTATATTCTCTTTGAACTGTCACTGTTCTCTGCTGGCTTCTCTGAAGTTTTAATATTAGAGATATCCATAAATTCTAATACCAGTTGTGTTGCACAGTGTTTTCATTTTCTCTACAGTACATTGTATATACAGATTTAATGTTATCAGGATTAAATCGATAGCAAGTTGCATGCATTGCTTTCATCTGGTTAAAGAAGAAATCAATGCAATTGTAAGGAGGGACATTAGCCCGGATGATGTGGAATCGGTATGGGTGGAGCTGCGGAATTCCAAAGGGCAGAAAACGCGAGTGGGAGTTATGTATAGACCACCAAATAGTCGTAGTGAGGTTGGGGACAGCATCAAACAAGAAATAAGGGATGTGTGCAATAAAGGTACAGCAGTAATTATGGGCGACTTTAATCTACATATTAATTGGGCTAACCTAACTGGTAGCAATGCAGTGAAGGTGGATTTCTTGGAGTTTATTAGGGATGGTTTTCCAGACCAATATATCGAGGAACCAACTAGGGAGCTGACCATCCTAGACTGGGTGACGTGGAATGAGAAGGGACTAATTAGCAATCTTGTTGTGCGAGGCCCCATGGGGAAAAGTGCCCACAATATGGTAGAATTCCTTATTAAGTTGGAGAGTGACAAAGTTAGTTCGGAAACTAGGGTCCTGAACTTAAGGAAAAGTAACTTCGATGGTATGAGGCGTGAATTGGCTCGAATAGACTGGCAAAAGATACTCAAAGGGTTGACAGTGGATAAGCAATGGCAAACATTTAAAGATCACATGGATGAACTTCAGTAATTGTACATCCCTGTCTGGAGTAAAAATAAAACTGGGAAGGTGGCTCAACCATGGCTAACAAAGGAAATTAAGGATAGTGTTAAAGCCAAGGAAGAGGCATATAAATTGCCAAGAAAAAGCAACAAACCTGAGGACTGGGAGAAATTTAGAATTCAACAGAGGAGGATTAAGGGTTTAATTAAGAGGGGGAAAATAGAGTATGAGAGGAAGCTTGCAGGGAATAAAAAAACTGACTGCAAAAGCTTCTATAAATATGTGAAGAGAAAAAGATTAGTAAAGACAAACGTAGGTCACTTGCAGTCGGATTCAGGTGAATTTATAATGGGGAACAAAGAAATGGCAGACTAATTGAACCAATACTTCGGTTCTGTCTTCACGAAGGAAGATACAAATAACCTTCCGAAGGTACTAGGGGACAGTGGGTCTAGTGAGAAGAAGGAACTGAATGATATCCTTATTCGGTGGAAAATTGTGTTAGGGATTGAAGGCCGAATCCCATGATCTTATGGAATGGCTGAGCAGGCTTGAGGGACCAAATGGCCTACTCCTGCTCCTATTTCTTATGTTCTTATATTAGTGAACCAGTTTATTATTTCCAGAAATTTTAACTGAATTCAAATTCTCAACCTGCCATAGTAGCATTTGAACTCGCATTCCTCATGGATTTTTAGTCTCGGGCCCCAAATTTGATCACCCTACCGCTGGCTGCCACCAAGTTTTCTCGGCGGTCTCCCCGTTTTTTCGGTGCTTTGCCTTCCATGCAAGATTGGTGAGGCCCTCACGCCGGCGGTTTGAAAGAACCGCTGGGGAGCCTCCACTGGCGTGCGCCGGCATGCAACGCCGAAAAAGGTCCTCCCGCCCACTCCTGTCCGCGATTCATCCGAGCGACCCTCCACTCCTGCAGGAGAAAAGACCGCTGTGTGGAAGCAGGTGTTACCTGGATGGGAGGTATGAAAACCTGGAAGAAAAGGTTAGTGAGATATTTTTCTTTAATGCTTTTGCAGCAAATTTGTTTTTTTATTTGTTGAACATTTTTTTTTTGCGTTCCTCCCTCCCTAGGCCCGACTCCAGCCTTGCCGTTACTTTGTCGAGGATTGTATTTGCCATCCAGAATCCTACCTGCCACCCTCTACCACCCAGAATCACCGTGTAACACCCATTCTTTCCGCTGGGCATCTTTTTTTCTATTTTTTTCACCAAACTTCTGCCCAAAGTACCATCAGGATCTTAGCGGTCCTTTCAATGGTAAATGGGCAGAAATTGACTTTGATCCAATTCGGGCCCTCGGTCTCTGGATTACTATCCGGTAACGTAACTATTACAATATTGTACTGAGGAACCCCTGCAGCAATGTCTGCTGTAAGAGCATTCAAATCTGAAAACAAAATGTGGTTTGCAACTTAATACTTTCATTGGGCCATAAATTGCGGCCACTCCGAGTTGTAAAGATGTGCACATGCCCCCGAAGAGGCCCCGGAAGTTTCAGGTTTACATGCGCGAAGAAAGTGCACCTAAACCCAGCACTTGCCATTTGTCTGCCCGGGAGAAGGCCTTCGCGGGCGGAGTTTTGGGCTATTGCCCAACTCCTGCTCAGTGCATGTCCTTAAAACTCTTATGACTGGCTGCTTTTACCAGTGTAAGAGTTTTAAAAGATAGAAAATATTTATTTCACCATTAATTTTTATATTAAAAACAGTGTCCATTAAGATAAGTTTATTGTTAACCTTATTAAAACATTTTTTAATTAAAAAAAAATCCTAAAACATTTAATTTAATTCCATTTCAATTAATTTTAAAAATGTGAGGTGTTTTATTTTATTTATGTTTTATGTTTCTGTGTTTTAGGAGGTATTCTCATTGATAGTAATGGAAGCTCCGTACAAACAGAACTCACCATTAATATCAATTGAGAATACTCCATGTTCATTGGTGGTCCAGGCCCACGTGATCCCAGAATGCCCATAGGCTGCTGGGATGTGAAGGCCTCTGCACTGGGCTGCACATCTAGGCTCCGGAGCCGAAGTGTTTGTTCCTTTGGGACCACCAGGTACTTTAGTTTAAAAAATTAGGTCGAAGGCAGTCGACTGCAATTTCTGGCCCATTATGTTCGGCCAAGGCTTTGACACATCTAATGTCTCTAAGCCTTAGACATAGTGAAATAAACACAATTATCCCATTTTTTTTTTAAGTAGAAATGTATCCTTCATCGATCCTGACCCTTTTTGCAAAAGCTCAAGATCTTTATAGGCCTCTAGTCACACCAACGTCCTAGATGATTCAATATATTCTAATAAGTGTTTAATCTAAACAAGACCCCCAGAAATGAGGTAATTCCTACAAAACACCAGATGCCAACTTGTTTACCATATAGGCATATAACTAATCACCTTGGCCCAATTGTCCCACTTCCTATCACGATCTTAGGACCATTG
The DNA here is from genome assembly GCF_044704955.1 of Pristiophorus japonicus. NCBI lineage: Eukaryota > Metazoa > Chordata > Chondrichthyes > Pristiophoridae > Pristiophorus > Pristiophorus japonicus. Next base: position 147,059,880 of record NC_091978.1, read on the forward strand.
GGCTAGACTTTCCACTTCACATCGCCCATCTATTGCCCAAAACGGACCTCTATCGCCCATTTTGACTAAAAAGTGGAAACTAGGCCCAAACATCACTGGAAAAACAGGTGCCTAAGTTTCCACTTTGTTCGCCGAGATGATCGCCTAAATGATCGCCTACACAAGGCCCACACAAGGCCCATCCCAAGTTTCGGCACCAAGCATGCACTTCGCTGGGCCGATGCAAGGCCCAAAAAGGTGCTGAGAAATAGTTGCTTTTACTGGGTTTAAGAGAAGGAAATGGGCACTACGGACGCCATTTTGAAGTTCGGAGAAAGGATGGAGGATTGTTGTGAGTTATTTAGAGAGTTCATTTAAAGATAATTGTGCTCAAAATATTGGGACAGGGAATATAAAGAGATATTATCAAGTTATTTTTGGTAAATAGGTTTTATATATTGAAATTATTTTGTAAGTAGCTTTTACATAGTGAAGTTATTTACTGATATTGTTGGGGCCTATCAAACTGACTGGTATACAGCATAGAGATTACAGAGAGTGCAGAGCACAGTGATTAGAGAGTATAGAGAGTATAGAGTAGAGAGATTATTAAAATTAGTGAAAGTAATTATTGATAGTGATTATGGGGCCTATGCTTTCCCTGCCTTTAATTGCAACTGCTCACACACTGGTTACTGAAAGGATCAATCGAAGAGGTGGCAGAGTAATGCGTAGATGGAGACGAAGACAGAGGAGGTGACCGTACAGCCAATGAAGGTACTTAGAGAAGCTATCTTACCTGAACTTGTCTAAAAATGCTTGTCTTAGGAGGCTGCGATTCTGGAAGGAGGTCATTGATGAGATATGTCAACTTGTTAAGGATGATCTGCAGCCTTCCAGCACCATCAGAACCGCACTGTCTGTTGAGTTGAAGGTTACTGCTGCCCTAGCCTTCTATGCATTGGGATCTTTTCAGGCTTCAGCTGGTGACATCTGCCATATCTCTCAGTATGCTACACACTGCTGCATTCGACAGGTGACTGAAGCCCTTTGCGCTCGCAGGATGGACTTCATAAGCTTCCCAATGATCAGGGAGGCACAGACCGAGAGGACTTTGGGTTTCTCAAGAATAGCAGACTTCCCCAAGGCACAGGGAGCAATAGACTGCATGCACATTGCCCTGAAAGCACCCTTAAAGAACGCGGAGGTCTTTCGTAACAGAAAGGGGTTCGACTCGCTAAATGTGCAGCTTGTTGTCGACCACAGTCAAACAATAACGACAGTGAATGCTACATTTCCTGGCAGCATCCATGATGTGCACATCTTACATGAAAGTGCTATCCCTCACCTTTTTGTCAATCATCCAGAAGGTCATGGTTGGATGCTGGGGGATAAAGGGTATGCCCTTGCCAATTAGCTCATGACCTCTCTGTGTAATCCTGTCACTGAAGCAGTATAATGAAAGTCACGTAGCAACTCGCAACTTCGTTGAAAAGACAATTTGAATCCTAAAGCAGCACTTCAGATGCCTGGATCATCCTGGAGATAGCCTACAGTACCACCTTGACCAAGTCACTAAGTTTATTGTGGTGTGTTGCATGCTGCATAACCTAGCTATAAAGAGAGGACAAGTAATGCCAGACCGGGCTGCAGGTCCACCTGCAGGGGAGACAGAAGAGCCAGCCGGCGAGGATGAAGAGGAGGAAGAGGCGGAAGAGGACGCAGGCGAGGACATATGGGAGCGATCTAGCACTGGGACCACCACCCCCCCTCCTGAAGACCAGTAGCCAGGGGCAGTTACACGGCCTCTAAGCTGTTGCGTTTGCAGCTCATTAATGAATGCTTTGCATGAACTATCATTGTGGATTTTCAAATGTTCATTTACAGTTAGGGTTGATCAAAAGTTTCATTTGCGTGGGGTTTCCATGTTGTCTTGCCTGCACTGGCCTGTCATCGGAATCAATGCTTACTTTAAGTAAAGTACTGCTATAATAAAAGAATAAACAAATAAGAATGAACAACTGTAAATTTGTTAACTAATGTAAATAAGAGAGAAGGCACAAAATTTGTTGAATTACATTTTTTGTTTTATTCACAAAGTCAGCAAACAAATTTTTCATAAACTATTTAACAACACCCTCCCTCCCCCCCCCGCACCGCCCCTCCCCCCCACAACCCCTGCCCCAACCCACCCTTCCCTCAAATCCCCAAAACATTAACAATTTAAAAAAAGAAAAAACAGTTCAACAATGAAAAACACTCACCCCTCCCTACCTGCGGCCACGTTTCCCTCCAGGTCCTGTCCTACCCCATGTTCTTACCCCACCCGCCCGTTTTGGTCTACGCAGACCGATACGAACGCATTGTGAAGTGTGGGACAGCAAGACTTCCTGCTGTGGTGCAGGTGACAGAGTGGAAGCAGAAACCTGAGGCTCCATTTCCGAGTCAGGAGGAACTGTGCCCTCTGTACTCGCTTGAGTGCTTGGGGTGTCGCTGAGAGCAGACACGACACCTTGGGGTGCAGCGCCGTGTCCAGCCAGCAACGCATGCCGTAGGGCATTGGTTGCAGCTGTCTGCTGATGAATGGCCTCCAACGTCTCCTGTGCTGTCTGTGCTTGCACAGAAGACCAGTTGGAGAAGTTTGTGCTGAACTCGCTCCAGGTTGCTGGAAACTGGCTCCAGTTCGCGGAGAACTGGCTCCAGTTTGCGGAAAAACCCGCGAAACCCTGGATAAAGTCACGACCGATCGCAACCGTCTCCCTGCACAGGGATATCAAGCTCTCCGTCTGGCCCTCCATGGGGTTGGCATTTGCAATGTTCTGCGCCTTGGAGTCACCACCTGCACACCACTTGGTCCCGGTGCATCATCCATCTCAATAGAGATGGCCTCAGGTTGTCTCCCCCCACAAAAACAATTTTGTCCTCTTCCTTCTCCTCCTCCTCCTGCTCTTGCTCCACAGTTGGCAGCAGTTCCTCCTCTTCCTCCTGTGAGGTATTTGAAGGTGCAGGAGTAATGGATGACTCCACTGACTCTAACGACACTTAACCTTAAAAAGACGAATGACATTTCTAAACAACTTATAAGGACATTAACGGTGCTCATTATTAGTAAACATACCTATCAATACATATCAATATTTCAATAACCCAAAACATTAAAATACTTTTCAATACCCCATATGCACAAGGGTTCACCAGGGCTAACATGACCTCATTCATAAATCAAAAGTACATCAAAATGATATATCATATTACATTGTAATTGCATAACATTACATGCATAACTAAGATATTTTTAGTATATATTTAGTAATGTTTAACACATTGCACAGTTCCCATTACTCATGAGACGCAAGAGTGGGTTCAGCCACACCACAGGTCATGATCGAATGGCTGTCAGGCCCCACCAAGGCGACCGCAAGCTCCTCGTATTCGGTTAGAATCTGCACCATAGCAGAGCCGCCACTCGTCCTCCTTTGCTCGGAGCGGTTGATAGATATCTTCTTCTGTAAATGATAAGATAACATTGCATGCCATAAGCTAATGGACTTGGTAATAAACATTTAAGACTGACAGATTTAAATGTTCGATTAAAAATTAGCATTGCATTGCAGAAGAATAATATTTCATAATATAAGATTCAACTTAGTGTCGGGTGCATACATTAATTCATAATTTAATTAATTTATACTATAACGAAATGACATTGAAGATTCAAATTAAAATTTCCATACATCATTTAAATATTACATATGTATAATTTTAAATATAAAATGAAACTTACTCTGGCTACTGCCAGCAGGCTGTTCCATCTTTTATGGCACTGGTCTGGTGTGCGCACTTCATTGGATGCCGATGTGACCACACCGGCAATCTCGGCCCAGATTCTCCTATATGCACGGGATGGAGGTTTCCCATGCCCACCCAATGTCAAGTCCTCCCACCTGATACTGACAATATTGATGAGGGCCTCGTTGGCCTCCTCGCTAAAGGGTTTAGCCCTTTTCCTCTCGCTATCTCCCTCCATTTTGATTTTAGGTATATATTTCAATATTGTAACAACAAAAATATATTTCAATATTGTTACAACAAATATAATTTTAATTATTTTAAGTTCAAAAATAAGGCTAAGTTATTTAAGATTAATTATTTTTAGATTCAAATTCTCAATGCACTGTAACCAACCACAAAAGCCTCCTCTCTTCCTTCCTTCCTTCCTCTCTCTCTCTCTCTATCTGACCCTCCCTGTGCTTCTGAGCATGTGTGATGACCCCTGACCTCTCAAAATGCGGCAAAGAAAATCAAGCACAAAAATAAAATCTCACATATGCGCAGAATAGCGTTGCTAGGGAAGCTTTTTTCTCTTCTTTCACTTCTGTTTTCGATGGACAATCGTGAGATCACCATTTGACATTGCCGGGATAAGGCTGAGTGGAAAATTGCAAAAAAAAAATGGACGGTGTGCCGGCGATCATCAAGGCTGAAACATCCCACATCGCTGGAACATTGCCCATTTTTTGGGGCGATGGCCCCCGAGTGGAAGGTCTAACCCATTGTATTGACAAAAAGAAGTCAACAGATACAAATCACATATTCTGCATTTTCAGCCAAAGCTAAACATCACAGTCAGCTAAATTGTACCCTGACATATTAAACCCGAAAGTATCCTGGGAATGAACAACTTTAACTATTTCATTATTTATAGCTACAATATAAATCCACAGGCCATTTATAAGTAAAAAGAGAGAAAAAACCTTAAACATAGGAGATTAAACTAAATTCTAACTCTACATATATATATGTATACATGACTAGCGTATCTTACAGTGCAATGATGGGTGCTGGCAACCTTAACCAGCTTATGACTCCAACCACTGGAGGGGTTTTACATTGATCCCTATTGTCTTTAGTTTCGCTAAGGCCCCTTGGTGATATGCTCAGTCAAATGCTGCCTTGATGTTGAGGGCAGTTACTCTCATCTCCTCTCTTGCATTTAGCTCTTATGTCCAAATCTGGACAAGTTGTGCCGAGGTCTGGGGCTGAGCATTGGTGAGTAGGATATTGGTTAGTATGTGTCACTTGATGTTACTATTAATGACTTTGTTACTGATGATTGGGGGGTTGCTGTGTTAAATTTGTCCTGCAGTTTGTGGATAGGACAATCTTGGGCAATTGTCAGGCAGACACCAGTGTCATAGATGTGCTGGAGTAATTTGGCCAGCAGACTGGCTAGTTTTGGTGCACAGGTTTTTAACAATACAGCTGGAATGTTATCAGGGCTCATAGCTTTTGCTGTTTCCAGCGTACTCAGCCAATGGCATGTGGAGTAAATCCTTTCATTTGAATATGCAGACTTTCATCAACCTTACCTTGGCACTTTTCCTCAGACTGGAGAACTTCCTTATTTTGTGCCATGATCTATGGATGTAGGTGAACGTACTGACTCTGTTGACTATCTCCTACCATGTTTGCCGCACATTGATGAGGGATAGAGGATTCTTCTCAGCCCCAAAATTACATTCTTCCTCTGCTGCACTTCCTCCTGCATCATCCATTCAGATTCTCCTTATTTAACGGGTCATCGGAACATAAGAATAGACCTTTTAGCCCCTCAAATCTGTTTCGCCATTAAATGAGATCATTGCTGATCATGGCTGATCTGCAACCTAACTGTCTATACCCACCTTTGTCCCACACTAGTTGAACATCTGTAATGGGGAAAATGTTTGAAGCTATCATTAAGGAAGAAATAGCGAGACACTTAGATAGGAATAGTGCAATCAAGCAGACGCAACATGGATTCATGAAGGGGAAATCATGTTTAACTAATTTACTAGAATTCTTTGAGGATATAACGAGCATGGTGGATAGAGGTATACCGATTGATGTGGTGTATTTAGATTTTCAAAAGGCATTCGATAAGGTGCCACACAAAAGGTTACTGCAGATGATAAAGGTAGGCAGAGTCAGAGGAAATGCATTAGCATGGGTCGAGAATTGGCTGGCTAGCAGAAAGCAGAGAGTCGGGATAAATGGGTCCTTTTCGGGTTGGAAATCGGTGGTTAGTGATGTGCCACAGGGATCGGTTTGGGGACCACAACTGTTTACAATATACATAGATGACCTGGAAGAGGGGACAGAGTGTAGTGTAACAACATTTGCAGATGACACAAAGATTAGTGGGAAAGCGGGTTGTGTAGAGGACACAGAGAGGCTGCAAAGAGATTTAGATAGGTTGAGCGAATGGGCTAAGGTTTGGCAGATGGAATACAATGTCGGAAAATGTGAGGTCATCCACCTTGGGAAAAAAAACAGTAAAAGGGAATATTATTTGAATGGGGAGAAATTACAACATGCTGCGGTGCAGAGGGTCCTGGGGGTCCTTGTGCATGAATCCCAAAAAGTTAGTTTGCAGGTGCAGCAGGTAATCAGGAAGGCAAATGGAATGATGGCCTTCATTGCGAGAGGGATGGAATACAAAAGCAGGGAGGTCCTGCTGCAAATGTACAGGGCATTGGTGAGGCCGCACCTGGAGTACTGCATGCAGTTTTGGTCACCTTACATAAGGAAGGATATACTAGCCTTGGAGGGGGTACAGAGAAGATTCACTTGGCTGATTCCGGAGATGAGGGGGTTACCTTATGATGATAGATTGAGTAGACTGGGTCTTTACTCGTTGGAGTTCCGAATGATGAGGGGTGATCTTACAGAAACATTTAAAATAATGAAAGGGATAGACAAGATCGAGGCAGAGAGGTTGTTTCCACTGGTCGGGGAGACTAGAACTAGGGGGCACAGCCTCAAAATACGGGGGAGCCAATTTAAAACCAAGTTGAGAAGGAATTTCTTCTCCCAGAGGGTTGTGAATCTGTGGAATTCTCTGCCCAAGGAAGCAGTTGAGGCTAGCTCATTGAATGTATTCAAATCACAGATAGATAGATTTTTAACCAATAAGGGAATTAAGGGTTATGGGGAGCGGGCGGGTAAGTGGAGCTGAGTCCACGGCCAGATCAGCCATGATCTTTTTGAATGGCGGAGCAGGCTTGAAGGACTAGATGGCCTACTCCTGTTCCTAATTCTTATGTTCTTATGTTCTTATTATCCCTTCATAACTTTAGTTAACAAAAATCTATCAATCTCAGTTTAAAATTAACAATTGATCGAGCATCAATTGCCGTTTGCAGGAGAATTCTAAACTGCTACCAGTTCTAGAACTTGGTATAGCCATTCTCGTGAATGCTAGCAGCCACAGCACTTAGCTTAAGATTAGAAATGAGTCTTTTATGAGCTATTATACTCCAGACTCCCCATGTGCTTGCGGCAATAGAAATGCAATGGCTTCCAAGTCCCATGGACCTGATGGCCTGCATCCTAGGGTCTTAAAAGAAGTGGGTTCAGAGATAGTGGATGCATTGATTGTAATCTTCCAAAATTCCCAAGATTCTGGAAAGGTCCTAACGGATTAGAAAACCGCAAATGTAACGACCCTATTCAAGAAAGGAGGAGACAGAAAGCAAGAAACTATAGGCCAGTTAGCCTAACATCTGTCATTGGGAAAATACTACCATTAAGGAAGTAATAGCAGGACATTTAGAAAATCATAATACAATCCAGCAGAATCAACATGGTTTTATGAAAGGGAAATCATGTTTGACACATTCACTAGATTTCTTTGAGGATGTAATAAACAGAGTGGATAAAGGGGAACCAGTAGATGTAGTGTATTTGGATTTCCAAAAGGCATTCGATAAGGTGCCAAATCAGATCTCATGGTGTTCGAGGTAATATATTAGCATGGATAGAGGATTGGCTAACTGACAAAAAACAGAGAGTCGGGATAAATGGGCAAACTGTAACTAGTGGGATGCTACAGGGATCATTGCTTGGGCCTCAACTATTTACAATCGATTTTAATGACTTTGATGAAGGAACCGAGTGTAATGTAGCCAAATTTGCTGATGATACAAAGATAGGTGGGAATGCAAGTTGTGAGGAGGACACAAAGAGTCTGCAAAGAGATATAGATAGGCTAAGTGAGTGGACAAAAATTTGGCAGATGGAGTATAATGTGGGAACATGTGAGGTTATCCACTTTGGTAGGAAGAATAGGAATGCAAAATATTATTTAAATGAAGAGAGACTACAAAAAGCTGTGGTACAGAGGGATCTGGGTGTCCTCGTACATGAAACTCCAAAAGTTAGCAAGCAGGCACAGCAAGTAATTAGGAAGGCAAATGGAATGTTGGCCTTTATTGCAAGGGGAATGGAGTATAAAAGTAGAGAAGTCTTGCCACAACTGTATAGGGCGTTGGTGAGACCACAGTTTTGGTCTCCTTATTTAAGGAAGGCTATACTTGCATTGGAGGCAGTTCAGAGAAGGTTCACTCGGTTGATTCCTGGGATGAAGGGGTTGTCTTATGAGGAAAGGTTGAGCAGGTTGGGCCTGTACTCATTGGAATTTAGGTGATCTTATTGAAACATATAAGATTATGAGGGGGCTTGACAGGGCAGATGCTGAAAAAAAATTCTCCTCGTGGGGGAATGTAGAATTCGGGGCCATCATTTCAGAATAAGGGGTTGCCCATTTAAGGTGGAGATGAGGAGGAATTTCATCTTAGAGGATTGTGAATCTTGGAAATTCTCTATCCCAGAGAGCTGTGGAGCCGGAGTCATTGAATATATTCAAGGCTGAGATAGACAGATTCTTGAACTATAGGGGAGTCAATGGTTATGGGGAACAGGCAAGAAAGTAGAGTTGAGGCCAAGATCAGATCAGCCATGATATTATTAAATGGCGGAGCAGGCTCGAGGGGCCGTATGGTCTGCTCCTGCTCCTATTTCTTATGTTCATACGTTCTTATGAAAATAAGCAGGGAACAGATAATAATATTATAAATAAGCTGACTGTCCACTTTACTAATACAGGATTACAGGGGCACCTTGACCTCAAGAGCTTCCCCCTGAAATTGGGAAACTGGCCCTATAATTCGATTCATTTGTTTCCAGTTTTGAAGCTGCACACTGGTACAAAAAATGGATTGTCAGTAGGGATATCGCCATGGCTTCTGCCAATGCAATTCTGCAACCAGCTTGTAGAGCATGCTATCATACAAGTTGAGATTGGAATCTTGCTGAGATTGCCTTCCTCCTGGCTGACTGATGAGCCAGACAAAATTAACAGCTCTGCCTCTGGAGAAGGTCTAAGTGCAAATGCCAAGGATTTAAACTACATTGATGACTTCTGTACTCATAGAATCCTAGAAATTTACAGCACGGAAGAAGGCCATTTCGGCCCATCGTGTCCGCACCGCTGACCAAGAGCTAGCCAGCCAATCCCACCTTCCAGCTCTTGGTCTGTAGCCCTATAGGTTATGGCACTTTAAGTGAACATCCAAATATTTATTTAAATGTGGTAAGGGTTTTTGCTCTACCACTCTTTCAGGCAATGAGTTCCAGACCCCCACCACCCTCTGCGTGTAGACATTTTCCCTCATATCTCCTCGAAACCTCCCCCCAATTATTTTAAATCTATGCCTCCTGGTTGTTGACCCCTCTGCCAAGGGAAACAGGTCCTTCCTATCCACTCTATCTAGGTTCCTCATGTTTTTATACACCTCAATCAGGTCGCCCCTCAACACCTTCTGTTCCAAAGAAAACAGACCCAGCATCTTCAATCTTTCTTCATAGCCAAAATTCTCCAGTCCAGGCAAATTCTTGTAAATCTCCTATGCACCCTTTCCAGTGCAATCCTGTAATGTGGTGACCAGAACTGCACACAGTACTCCAGCTGTGGCCAAATCAGTGTTTTATACAGTTCAAGCATAACATCCTTGCTCTTGTATTCCATACCTCGACTAATAAAGGCAAGTATTCCATATGCCGTCTTAACCACCTTATCGACCTGATCTGTACTCCAAGATCCCTTTGTTCTTCTACAATGTTCAGTTTCATACCATTTAATGTGTATTCCCTTGCCTTGTTAGACCTCCCCAAAAAGTACTATCAGGGCATGGATGACAGTATCTTGGCCTAGGGTTCTCAGTCAGTGGAACAGCATGAATAAACAATGTACAAGACTATTGAGCAGAAGGCTGCTTGGTATATTGCATTTACATACATGGAGAAAATGTACAGATATTAAATGGATACCACATATTTCAGATAGCTTGTATTTAAGCTTTTGGACTGGATTTTTAAAAATGTTATTGCAGTAGTGGCTTGCTGCAATGCATATTAAAAGGTTTTTTTTGTGCGCAGGGAATGGTGCTGGATGCCTGCAAGGCCTTAGATGGTAAAGGAAGGCCTCTGAGCAGAGAAAATGCTGCAACTACCCAGCATGTCAGGCAGCATCCATGGAGAGAGAAACGAAGTTCACGACTCAGGATGAGATGCTGCCTGACCTGCTGAGTATTTCCAGCATTTTATGCTGTAATTTCAGATTTACAGCATCTGCTCGCAGAGGAAAGAGGAAGAGGCAGAAGAGCAAGAGGCAAAAGAAGAGGAAGCAGGAGGAAAGATGCAACCAAGATCCTTTCTGCTCAGGATATCCAGGATGTAATAATCCGCCTACGGTACCAGTGACCACAACCCCAATTCCCCTTTCCACATTTGTCCCACAGCTTACCTTCCCTCTGTTACTCACCATCACAGCATCCTCTTGGCAACAATGCTGAATTAAAAGCCACCACAAAGCAAAAATTCCAATGCAACTTTATACATCTATCCATCCAATATGAGATCAAAAAATCAACTCATGACCCTTATGCAATCCCTTAGTGACTGTCTTGTGTTTGCCTTTGGGGAGTATCGTTAATTGAAAAGTGTGTGAGGCTAGTGAAGCAATTGGTTGGAAACGGCTTTTGAAGATGCATTCACTGGCCCTGACTAGGTCTGAGGTCATGAAGCTTAACTGGGCACTGGAGCCAGGTCATTGGGGTGACACTGCTGGGAGTGACTGTCTAGGTGATCAGGTCCCATATCCTTCTTTCTGGAGGGCCTCCAGGCCCCTGTTTGTAGAGGACCTGCAATGCAGTGTTGGTCCTCTGTACAATGCTAGAGTGCCGTGTGCGAGACCCTGGATGTCCCTTCCCTGGCATGCATTGTTGCTGAAGCACCTTTTCCATTTTTTGAGATGCGGAAAGGAATTTAGCTTTAAGAGCTGAGGACCATCATTTGGGAATTATTTTTTAGATTTTTTTTAAAGTAAGTAAAGTTGTAAGGGCTGAAAACTGAATTTTTTTTTTACTTCTTTCAATTATTTTTATCAGTTTAAGCAAACTACAATGCTCTTTGTTTTATACATTCACAGGATGTGCATGTCACTGGCAAGGCCAGCACTTATGCCCATCCTTAATTGCCCTTAACTGAGTGGTTTGCTGGGCCATTTCATTGGGCTGTTAAGAGTCAACTACATTGCTGTGAATCTGGAGTCACATTTCGGCCAGACAAGATACGACCAGCAGGTTTCCTTCCCTAAAGTACATTGGTGAACCAGATGGGTTTTTATGACAATCTAGTCACCATTACCGATACTAGCTTTTTATTCCAGATTTATTTAATTATCTAAATTTAAATTCCCCAGCTGCTGCGGTAGGATTTTAACTCACGTTGCTGGCTCATTAGGCCAGGCCTCTGGATTGCTAGGCCTGTAACATAACCACCATGCTCCAGTACCATCAATAATATTCCTTTTAATAATATGTCCTTTTAATATCCCACAATGCCTAGAAGGTGTTTGAAGATGCAACACCACTTCTGGATGCCACATTTGGGCCTGCTGCCAGGACTAACACCACCAGGAGGGCATTACATGATCAATTTAGCACTAGGCGGATAAGCCCTAGAGCCCAGTATGAATTTTTCACTTCTACCGGCGCCGCCATTTTCGGTGGTGGTTAACAACTTTCGTGTCACATTCAAATTTCTGGGCCTCGCTCTTTTTTAACACACTCTGAGGACTGTATAACTTTGAGTGCTTTTTGGAGCTTCGGTGCTTTAGGATTCACTAAAATACACACCTGAGTGGCCATTTGGAAAATGCCTGTCTGAATGCTACTCCATGAGGTACACAGCCTATTACCTGGTATATATAGCATGCTGAGGGCTAATCCAAACTTTGAGCACACAGCTTCTGTGAGCAATAAGGCAGTTACAAATAAAAATCTGCAGATGGGTGGAGAGCTTGGTAAAGTGCCCCCCTATTGAGTACAGTAGCAAGCCCCCAATACCTTGTAAGATTTCTAAATCTCTGGCATTAAATTTGACAATGAGACAATTCTTCTACAGCAATGGAACAGTTTATTAAAAAACACACACACACATGCACCTTAGTTACAACAGATACAATGAGGTTATAATAAAGAGTGATATATGTTACTTCCCTTTGGCTGGCTGGTTCAGGAGAGAGAGAAAAGTCTTTGGCTGAGCTCTTTTAAACCTCTCAAAACCATTGTCCCTCCAAAAGCCTCACGATTGGACCTTGGTTCCAGGGCAGTTCCTTATTGGCTCTCCTCACACATGTGACTGCCTGGCCTGGCTCAGCCATTGATTAGTTCAAATGGCTTTCCAATACACAAAACCCATGTGGCAGATCTGTGGGCTTCCATTTTGTTTCAACACAAACAGGCCTTTCCTTATAATCTACACTTTTAACATTTATACATACACAGAATCAATTTTAATCATTAATAAACACTTTTATTCTTACAAACTCCCCATCTTGAGGGGAAAATATCCTTATTGACCCTCATTTGGTTAATCTCCTCAGGGATCACATATCATAGAGATTGAGAGGGAGAGAGAGAAAAGTGGATGGCCGAACTTGGTCCCCACCTCGTAATGTGTAGGCCACATAGGGGATTTACTATAGTCCATTAACATCTCCAGTGGAGACTCTCCCCTTCCCATATCTTCAGTGCACTGTCGCTTCTCACAGCACATTGATGATTGATGATGTTCGTGAGTCATGCTGCAGCTCCCACTTCTCCATCTTCCCTCGGCTTCGGTCGTGGCCAGTATCGTCCTGACAATCGTGAGGATCCGTGACATGGTCTGTGGGAAACAAGATCAGTGCAGTATTTACTCTTTGGCAGTTTTCAACTGATTAATGTGAAACCACTTCTTGTACTTAACACCCTTTTTCCCCGGTAACTGAATCAAATAAATCGCGGGCTTCAATCGATCTAAAATCTTATGCGGTCCCCACCACCTGGGCTCAAAGGCAGCTTCTTTTTCCCATAATTTAGAATCACTACTGAGTCTCCCACCTGGTATACAAAGGGACGTACTTTCTTCTCAAAGTACTTCTCAATTTGTCTTCTTGACTTCTGCAATTTGGTGGTCACAAATCGATTGATCTGATTGGTGTGATCTACCACTTGTTCCAGCCACTTGGAACTACATGGTTTAATTGTCAGGAGACTCATCCCTGTTAATGTTAGCTGGCCTGATGTTCTCATGAGCCTTCCCATCATGGCCTAATACGGAGAGACCCCTGTTGTTCTATGAGGTGTGCACTCATTGCCATTAAGCACATTGGCAGCATGTTAGCCCATTGAGTGGGATGGTCCGCGCACAATTTTTTTAACATTAACTTGAGGGTCCTGTTCCCCCTTTCGACCCCTCCGGACGACTAGGGGTGGTCTGCAATATGTAATTTGTGTTTTATCCCCAACATTTCCTGCAGGTGAGTAAAAATTTTACTGGTAAGTGTGAACCTTGATCGCTGTCCACTTGTACTGGTACTCCTCACCTACAAAACACATGATTCAATAGTGTTTTGGTTGCTGTGATTGCAGTGTTGGAGTGGCAGGGGAATGCTTCGATCCATTTAGTGAATTAATCCACCACCACTAGGGCATGCTGAAAATTGTCTTGCGCCAGTGGAAGTGGTCCAATGAAGTCTATCTGGAGGTGAATCCATGGCCCTTGAGGTGGGGGGTGCGTTTTGAAGCAAGGCTCGGATAGTGCATGTGAGAGGATTGTGTTGCAGGCACGGTAGGCATCGTGCCATGTATTGGTTGATTGTTTCCCTCATGGAAGGCCATCAAGCTGTGGATGCTACCTTATAGAAGGTTACCAGGGCCGAATAGTGCCCTGCTGTGGGGTGGGAGTGAAGGAGGGAGAGCAGTTCCTGACCCACCTCTGGTGGAACACACACCACCGGGCAGGCATTTGGCTTTCTTTTGAACATCAGCAACTGCTCATCTGAGTCAGGGGCAGTAGCTAGAATGGTATTGGGTGCCCAGGCTGTTGGTTGAGGAAGGAGCCTGCCTTCCTCATGCCAGGCGCTTACAACAGCATATGACCAGTATTGCTGCTGCAGGTAATTTGTTGGGGAGGCCTTGCTAACAGCATTGCAGGGCTCAACAACTATATCTTCTATCTCCCCATCAATTGCAGCATCTTTGGCTGCTCTTTCTGCTCTGGAATATTCCTTGCTATGTGGACCCCTTTTCTATGGGCTGCTACCTTTCCTATGAAGCAGGGCTGAGATCACTGTTTAAGGTATGACCAGAATAGGCGTAACCAGGGCCCATGGACCAGGGTCACACCATCTATCGTACAATAGTCATTTTTGTCATATAGGGACAGGGAGAGCATGGTGTTTATAGCATAGGCACTATCAGACCAAATATTCACAGGTCTATCTGAGGTCTCCTTTACAGCAGTTAGAAGTGCGGTGATTTCTGCATATTGTGAAGACTGCCTGTTGCATCTTCGCTGGATGGTTCTTTCTGGCAATACCACAGCATATCTGGTGTGAGGGGATCCTTCAATGTTATATGAGGACCCATCGATATAGACATTTGGGGCACCCTGTACGGGCTCTTTCTGCATAGGATGGGTCTCAAAGTTAATCAGGGATAACGGACATATATGCGCCTCATAGATCAGAAATTGTGGCAGCAAGATGGTGGGTTTGGACATGGTACCACTGTCTCTTTCCATAAATTCCAATGTCCATTTTTTGAGGCACTGCGAGGAAACTCGCGAATCTCCAGGTTTTATCAGTAGTTTCAGAGGTGTGTGTCCATTGTGTAGAATTGTAGCCTGTAACCCAGTAATAAAAGTAAAGTGATGTACCGACCAGAAGACGGCCAGTAGGTGGAAGTATAGTCTGCCCCCTGCAGGATTCGAGACACATATGCAATGGGCTGTAGTCGATCAGCTCGCATTTGGCACAGGGCTGCAGTGAGGCTTTGCTCTGTGGCCCCGACCTCCAAATGGAAGGGCTGCGTGGAATCAGGAGGGATCAGACATGCGGCCTGTATCACTGCAGTTTTTAATTTAGCCACGGACTGGGTGTGGGCATCAGTCCATACCGGACATATGTCATCACCCTGCAGTGTTATTAAATCATACAGGGTCTTTGCACACTCTGCAAAGCCTGGGATAAAGTTCCTTTGGTACCCCACCAAACCCAAGAATGATCATAGGGCTGTTTTGGAAGTGGGTAATGGCAGTCGCTATATTATCTCCACCTTGTGAGAGTCGGGAGATGATCCCTCTGGAGAAATGGACACTCCTAATAACTTTTACAAATTCAGCCTTATGGGGATTCACCTTTAGTCCCGCCTGAGCCAACAATGTCAAAAGTTCGTGCAAAAGGGACAGATGCTCCTCCATGCTGTTGGTTGCCCGCAGTAGGTCATCTACGTACTGCAGCAAGCAGGTAGGGTGGGAAAAGTCTTTTAAAATTGGAGCCATTCTTTTGTGGAATATCATGGGGGCATTGTGGAACCCCTGAGGCAAGCATGTCCAGGTGTAGCTCTGGTCCTCAAATGTGAATGCAAATTTGTACTGGTGTTCCCCTTTAACAGGGATACTCCAGAATCCATGGGCAATTTCAAGGGTCGAGAAGTACTTGGAACCAGCAGGAATTTGAAATAATATGGTAGGAGTTTCTCTTACTACCGGTGAGCAGGCTGGTGTTACAGAATTTAACTTTCTGTAATCAATGGCCAGTCGCCAGCTGCTATCAGGCTTTTTAACCGGCCATGTGGGTGAATTGGTTGTGAAAGTGCCTGTCCTAAGAACACCCTGCTCGACTAGGGATTTTATGGTGTCTCGGATGTAAGGGTGACTCTCCCTTGGGATGGGATACTGTTTAGTGAATGAGTGGGGGGGTCTCTCAATAGATTCCTCGTTGGCCATTTTTCCACAATCATGCTTGCATGTGACAAACACCGCTAGGTGTTACTAAATTAGTTTTGCCACAGCTTCATTTTCGCTCCCTGGAGCGTCATACTCAGATGGCTTTTTAATAGCAAAAAACTGAGTGAGCATCTGAAATTTCTATCATTCCTGCCTTATCTCTCAATCCCAGTCCTGATTATAATCTATCACCGCGCCATACTGATCCAACACATCAGTCCCTAAAATTCCCCTTCTGTCGGGGGTGATCATCAGCATAGGTCCTGGGACCTTACAGGTGAGGCCTCCCAACTGAAGTTCAGTGACCTTCCCTGTATACATGGTGGTTGTATCACCGTTAAACCCTTAAAAGGTCATATAACCCTTGCCATCCTGCATGGCATTCAGGGTATGGGGTGTGGATGATGGTAACGGCTGAGCCAGTATCGATAAGCCTAATCTGTTGCCTGTCTCCTTTTAAGACAACAAGACTATTGGTCTCCCACTACCATCACGTTGGAGCCCCACTTCTGACCAATCTTTGGGGTCGAACCCAGTCATAGGGTTGATTCTTGAATAGGTATCTCTAATGAGTGTGCATCGACGATTGTGTGCACCGGTAAATGATTTTGCATCCTCCCCATGGCAATTTGGGTTTGTATGAGGGTTATCAATTGATCCAATCGTTGATCTGTCCCAGAGGGCTTGGATTTGTTCCTCAGGAGGTATCTATGCATTGCAACATGGTTCGGTGCTGGTCTGGGTCTGCTGCAGTCTGATTACTGTGGATACCAGGGCCTGCTGCTCTCCTAACTTACCTTTTAGCCTCACTATTTCTAGTTGTCACTAGGAGTGATCTGCCTCCCTATGTGGCTTCTTAATGACTTCCCTTAATGTGCCCCTAGCATCTTCTACCTCTTGCTGGAGCCTCAAGTTTTCCAATTTATATTTTTTTAACTCTAATTTGTTTCATTTGCTTCAACAATGGCTGCTGTGGCATTTAAGTTTGAGAGACTTTGTTGTTGTAGCAATGGAGCTGCCTGTTCGGCCTCTCTTTCCAATTGCTTAATACTGTGGTTTAATTGGCCAATTTCTTGTCTTAAATGCTGTATTTCTCCCTCTTTTAACTGCTTCACAAGTTGGAGGCCTTCTTTCTTTTGTTGTTTTATACCTTCATTCTCTCTTTCTTTTGGTTGAATCTCCTTTACATGTAATTCTTTCAAATCTTGTATCACTTCGGCGTCCTGTCTCATTAATTCCTCATCTCTCCAGGCACAATAAAATGCGCTGACGTCCACGAGATTTCCCCTTTTGGCCTTTATCTACCCTTTCCTGGATAAGTTTCACCATCTCCCCAAATAATGCAGGTTGACCCTCGTGGATGTGCCGTGCCTCTGCCTTTAACTCCTGTATGTCTTGTATCGGGAACTTTTTGGACAACTTCTCCTGATAAACTAGCTCAACATTTCATTTTATTGTTGGCTTTCTGTCCATGACCAATCCCTTCATCCTGTGTCTTTTGAATATAAAAACTTGTGGGTCCACACTTAAACATTTACAACCCACCCCACTTAAACATTTACAACCCACCCCACTTAAACAGTTACAACCCACCCCACTTAAACAGTTACAACCCACCCCACTTAAACAGTTACAACTATTGAGATGACCGCTCCTTAAGATGCAATTTCTCCCAATCCGTTTAATCGTTTCAAGCTATACTTCGCAACACAGTTTAGAATCGCAACTCCCGAAATTTCCAATTGTTCAAAAGAGTCATCAAAAAGCTGTCTCACCAGTTGTCCGCATTCTCCACCAATTATAAGATTTCTAAATCTCTGGCATTAAATTTGACAGTGAGATAATTCTTCTAAAACAATTCGAACAGTTTATTAAAAAACACACACACATGTACATCCACCTTAGTTACAACAGATTCAATGAAGTAATATACGTTACTTCCCTTTGGCTGGCTGGTTCAGGAGAGATAGAAAAGTCTTTGGCTGAGTTCTTTTAAACCTTTCAAAACCATTGTCCCATCGAAAGCCTCACGATTGGACCTTGGTTTCAGGGCAGTTCCTTATTGGCTCTCCTCACACATGTGGCTGTCTGGCCAGGCTCAGCCTTTGATTAGTTTAAATGGCTTTCCAATACACAAATCCCATGCTGGCAAACTGTGGGCTTTCAATTTGTTTCAACATAAACAGGCCTTTCCATATAATCTACATTTTAACATTTATACATACACAGAATCAATTTTAATCATTAATAAACACTTTTATTCTTACAACCTAGAGGATGAAACAGACACGGGAGGCCATCACAAAGTCAACACAGGATCATGCCCCAGTTGAGGCTGGAAGGATATCCAGAAGACAGTGTCAGACATGAACAAAAATGGGAATGAATAAAAATAAATGTATCCTGAACTATATCTAATAGTCACTAATATTAATCAAACATACAGGGCTCAGACTCAATGGCCTAGAATTTGCTGGTGATCACACCATTGCAATGGTGCATCTACATCATAGCACCCATTTCATGGCACAACAGCCCAAGAAAACTTTGATGTAAGTGACTCACACCATTACCTATGCCACACCATAATTTCCCGGAACTTTTCATTTCCATTTCCAAAAAAGTTATCGTATCATTTTCCTTGCCCTGCCCCTTTTAAAATCAACGCCTATCGCGAGTTTGCTGAATTAATGCCACTGTTTTTGCCTTTGCTAATTAGACTGTTAAAGAATGGTGCTGGAGGACTATTTAATATAAATATCTATTGCTATTTTATCTTACTTTTTAATTACCCTGTATTTCTACAGTAGGACTACACAAAAAGATGTTCCGGTTCAAGATTCACAGAATACATGAACTGAAACATCAATCCAGGACAAAGAGGCAACAGATCACTTTTAGTGAAAAAAGGAAATAATTCTGCTGCCTAAGCATGAACCTTGACTGCACTTGCTAATTACATGTATGAAACTAAATATTTGATAGAAAGATACAGTTCACATTTTGTCAGTATGCTTTGCCAAATTAGATAATTCAAAATGTATTCCTGTTTATAAGTTTCAGTAATTTGCTGCCAGATATAAATACATTAGGTTGTAATTCCACAGAAATCAACAAGCAAAGTGAATTAGGTTAGCTATGCATTGATCATAGAATTGTGCTGCTGCCTGAACTCCACAGCACAAAATACTCACTAAGTCAATGCATGTTTATTTTCTCCTTAATGTAAAAGGCGACCATCAATAGAAAGCATAGTATAAGCAACAGAAGGAATTCAGTCATGCAAACCTCTTGTTCCCTTTGAAGACATGAACATGGGCATCATTGATTAGGAGGCTGTACATATTATGAGTGTTGTGCAAGCTAAAGGAGAGTATACACCTCAAATTTGTACAAGTATAAGCTCATACCTTCTCTATAAATGTGTTTCAGCACTTAAAAGCAGTGACTTATGTTGTAAGATGAAATATACCATATACTGTCTCTACAGTAACAACATACCTATGTACATTTACAATGGGCCGGATCTTGCTGCAGTAGCGCGCACCATTTTTTCTGCATCCTTCAGCTTGAAAATTTCTTGCACCATAACTTGCTGGAAGTGCAAGCTGATAAAGGCATGGCAAGGGCAATGGAGTAACTAAGATCTTAGTGAATGGTGGGAATAACAGTGTATCTCCTTCACCAATGAGTTTAAACGAATGAGAAAGAAAGAGGAAATTAGGCGAATTAGAATCAATTCATGTACAGAAAGAGAAATAAAGAGAGAGAAAGAAAGATTGGATCAAGAGAGAAAAAAGAAACAGTAAAGAAAAGTAAGAACAAAATTTTAAAATTTTAAATTTGACATTTTTAAATCTCTGACAACAATTTACTGCATGCAGGAATGGGATTGAACAGTTTAAATTATTCCCTTTCTGGGCCAGAGAGGTTGATTGGCATTACATTAACAATTATGACATTTTTAAAGGGTACTTATGCTTCTAAGTACCAAACCTAACTTTCTGAAGCAAATTTAATGGACAATTAAGGTGCAAATCCAGCAAGTTCTTAAAAATAATGGGAGAGTAAGGGCACGATGCCATTTGTGCAAAAGCAAATGGCAAAGCGACGTAAGTCAACCAGCAAGTTCAGAAGATTCACAACTCACGGCCTATCTCTTGATTTCTTGAACTTGTCCAATGGCTTTGATTTTGCAAGGCTCCATGGGCAGGATGAAGTTCTGCTGGTGGTGAATGGGAGCAGGAACACCGGGAATTCACAGGGTGCTGAATTTAATGAAATGAGAATTTTGGAGATTAAAGGAAGCTGTGCTGCAAATTGTCCAACCCCACATTTGCAGAGAGGATTCAGCTGAACTTCTACCAAAGAGGGAGAGGCTCGAAGGAAATTCCCCCACCATTAAATTATGAAGTGAAGTCTCACATTAAATTTTGCAACATTGAGCATGGCTCCACTTCCAGCACACATCTCAACCATAT
The DNA here is from genome assembly GCF_044704955.1 of Pristiophorus japonicus. Lineage (NCBI taxonomy): Eukaryota > Metazoa > Chordata > Chondrichthyes > Pristiophoridae > Pristiophorus > Pristiophorus japonicus. Next base: position 147,080,495 of record NC_091978.1, read on the forward strand.
ACAGTGGTCACACATTTGTCAAATATGCCGGGTCTACCTTGGCTTAATTCATAAAGTGAAATTGCTGTGTCTGCATTTAAGTTTACTGTAGGGATTTTTGTTGCAGTGAACATGTATATACTTCTGCATTGAACATCAGGATGATACTACAATATGGTGCTCCTTTTGGGAAATTGTAAACACCCTGACATAGGATGCAAAAGCATTGGTTGGGCACCAATAATTTCCTGAGATGAACCAACTGTGAGCGTTGCTCCCCACTGGAAGTGCCATATTGTGGAATCACCAACTGGTCAGAGGCAGGCGAGCTGCTCCAGTTACTCCAAGCATAGCAAAAGTGTGAAGAGTGGCAGAGAATAACATGAGTCTCTTAGTGACTGTCTGTCTAGGAGAGGAAGAAGAGTGCTAGAGCAATAGTGATAGTGGATTCAATAGTTAGGCGTTTCTGCGGCTGCAGACGTGATCCCAGTATGGCATGTTGCTTCTCTGGTGCCAGAATCAAGGATGTCACTGAACGGCTTCAGGATATTCTGAGGGGGGAGGGTGAACAGCCAGAGGTCATGGTCCGTATTGGCACCAATGACATAGGTAGAAAGAGAGATGAGGTCCTGCAGGCAGATTTTAGGGAGCTAGGAAAGAGATTAAAAAGCAGGACCTCAAAGGTAGTAATCTCCAGATTATTCCCGGTGACACATGTTAGTGAGTACAGAAATAGGAGGATAGAGCAGATGAATGCATGTCTGGAGAGATGGTGCAGGAGGAAAGGCTTCAGATTCCTGAGGCATTGGGACTATTTCTGGGGGAGGTGGGATCTGTACAAGCGGACAGGTTGCACCTCAACAGTGCCGGGACCAATATCCTCGCGGGGAGAGGGGGGATTGCTTGTGCTCTTAGGGAGGGTTTAAACTAGCTCGGCAGGAGGATGGGAAACTGAGAGTAGATTCAGAAGGGAGAGAAGCAAAGCTGAAAATGAAAGGCAGAAAATTAATAAGCAAGTTTGGAAGGCAGAGGAAACAAAGGCTAGAAAATAGACAACAAGGGAGTTTGGCAGTGCTAAATGGTATATACTTCAATGCAATGTTACTAGGGAATAAGGCAGATGAGCTAAGGCTATTATGTTATAGCTATTAATGAAACATGGCTGAAAGAAGGGCAGAAATGGCAGCTCCAAATTCCTAGTTACAGGGTTTTCAGACGAGATAGAGAGGGGGGTAAAAAAGGAACGGGGGTCGCAGTATTGATTAAAGAAACAATTGTAGCTGTGAGGAGGGATGATATGTTAGACCATATGGGTAGAACTGAAGAACAAAAAAGGGGCAATCACACTGCTGGAAGTGTACTATAGATTCCCAAACAATCAGAGGGAGATAGAAGAGCAAATATGTAGGTAAATTTCTGAGAAGTGCAAAAACAATAGGGCAGTAATAGTAGGGGATTTCAACTACCCTAATATTAACTGGAATTGAATTAATGTGAAAGGTATAGAGGGAGTAGAATTCTTAAAATATATTCAGTAGAACTTTTTTAGTCGGTACGTAGTGAGCCCAACAAGAGAGGTGGTGGTTCAGGACTTAGTTTTAGGGAATGAAGCTGGGCAGGTGGAGGGGGTATCAGTGGGGGATCATAATTCAGTTTGATTTCAGGTAGTTATGGAAAATGACAAAAATAGACCAGGAATAAAAGTTCTCAATTGGAAAAAAGCCAATTTTACTAAGCTGAGATATTTAGCCAAAATAGACTAGAAGCAGTTGCTTGAAGGGAAATCAATCTGAGAGCAGTGGGAGGCATTCAAGGGGGAGATAGTGAGGCTTCAGCGCAAGTATGTTCCCTTAAAGAAAAAGGATGAGACTAACAATTCTAGAGCCCTCTGGATGTCAATGGGCATACAGGGTGGGATAAAGAAAAAAAGGGAAGCTTATGAGAGATACCAAGGGCTCAATCCTGCAGAAGCCCTAGAGGAGTATAGAAAGTGCAGGGGTGCAATTAAAAAGGAAATTAGAAAAGCGAAGAGAGGGCATGAAAAAATATTGGCAAGTACAATCAAGGAAAACCCAAAGATGTTTAATAAACATATTAAGAGCAAGAGAATAACTGAAGAAAGAGTAGGGCCTATTGGAGACCATAAAGGTAACCAATGTGTGGCTCTTAATGAATACTTTGTGTCTGTTTTCACAAAGGAGAGGGACGATGCAGACATTGCAATCAGGGAGGAGGAGTGTGAAATATTAGATGAAATAAACATAGTGAGAGAGGAAGTATTAACAGGTTTAGTATCTTTGAAAGTTGATAAATCTCCAGGCCTGGATGAAATGTATCCCAGGCTGTTACAAGAAGCAAGAGAGGAGCTAGCAGAGGCACTGGCCATCATTTTCCAATCCTCTCTGGCTACATGTGTGGTGGCGGAGAACTGGAGGATTGCTAATGTTGTACCATTGTTTAAAAAGGGAGAAAGGGATAGACCGAGTAATTATGGCCAGTTAGCCTAACCTCAGTGGTGGGGAAATTATTGGAAAAATGCTGAGGAACAGGATAAATCTTCATTTAGAAAGACATAGATAAATCAAGGACAGTCAGCATGGATTTGTTAAGGGAAGGATGTAGCTGACTAACTTGATTGAATTTTTTGAGTAGGCAACAAGAAGAGTCGATGAGAGTAAAACGTTTGATGTAGTCTATATAGATTTCAGCAAGGCTTTTGATAAGGTCCCACATGGCCGCCTGGTTGTGAAAGTAAAAGCCCATAGGATCCAAGGCAAAGTGGCAAGTTGGATCCAAAATTGGCTCAGAGGCAAGGTGCAAAGTGTAATCATTGATGGTGTTATTTTGAATGAATGGCTGTTTTGAGTGGGGTTCCACAAGGCTAGGTCACTTGCTTTTTGTGGTATATATCAGTGACTTAGACTTCAATGTAGGGGGTATGATTAAGATGTTTACAGATGATACTAAAATTGACCATGTGGTTGATAATGAAGAAGAAAGCTGTAGACTGCAGGATGATATCAGGTGGACTGGTCAGGTGGGCAGAACAGTGACCAACGAAATTCAATCTGGAGAAGTGTGAGGTAATGCATTTGGGAAGGGCTAACAAGGCAATGGAATACACAATAAAAACTGACTGCAAAAGCTTCTATAGATATGTGAAGAGAAAAAGATTAGTGAAGACTAATGTAGGTCCCTTGCAGTCAGAATCAGGTGAATTCATAATGGGGAACAAGGAAATGGCAGACCAATTGGATAAATCCTTCGGTTCTGTCTCTACAAAGGAAGACACAAATAACCTCCCGAAGGTCTCGCGAGAAGGAGGAACTGAGGGAACTGAGGGAAATCCTTATTAATCAGGAAATAGTGTTAGTGAAATTGATGGGATTGAAGACCGATAAATCCCCAGGGCCTGATAGTCTGCATCCCAGAGTACTTAAGGAAGTGGTCCTAGAAATAGTAGATGCATTGGTGGTCATTTTCTAATGTTTCATGGACTCTGGATCAGTTCCTATGGTTTGGAGGGTAGCGAAGGTAACCCGACTTTTTAAAAAAGGAGGGAGAGAGAAAACAGGGAATTATAGACTGATTAGCCTGACATCGGTAGTGGGTATAATGCTAGATTTGATTATTAAAGATGTAATAGCAGCACATTTGTAAAGCAGTGACATGATCGGTCCAAGTCAGCATGGATTTATGAAAGGGAAATCATGCTTGACAAATCTTTTAGAATTTTTTGAGGGTGTAACTAGTAGAGTGGATATGGGAGAACCAGTGGATTTGGTGCATTTGGACTTTCAAAGGCTTTTGACAAGGTCCCACACAAAGATTAGTGCACAAAGTTAAGGCACTTGGGATTGGAGGTAATGTATTGACGTGGATAGAGAAATGGTTGGCAGACAGAAAGCAGAGAGTGGGAATAAATGGGTCCTTTTCAGAATGGCAGACAGTGACTACTGGGGTACCGCAAGGTTTAGTGTTGGGACGTTAACTATTTACAATATATATTAATGATTTAGATGAAGGAATTGAATGTAATATCGCCAAGTTTGCAGATGACACTAAGCTGGGTAGCAGTGTGAGCTGTGAGGAGGATGCTAAGAGGCTGCAGGGTGACTTAGACAGGTTAGCTGAGTGGGCAAATACATGGCAGATGCAGTATAACGTGGATAAGTGTGAGGTTATCCACTTTGGTGGCATAAACAGGAAGGCAGATTGTTATCTGAATGGTGACAGATTAGGAAAAGGGGAGGTGCAACAAGACCTGGGTGTCATGGTACATCAGTCATTGAAAGTAGGCATGCAAGTACAGCAGGCCGTTAAGAAAACAAATGGAATGTTGGTCTTCATAGCAAGAGGATTTGAGTATAGGAGCAGGGAGGTCTTGCTGCAGTTGTAAAGGGCCCTGGTGAGACAACACCTTGAGTATTGTGTGCAGTTTTGGTCTCCGAATCTGAGGAAAGACATTCTTGCTATTGAGGGAGTGCAGCGAGTGAAGGTTCACCAGACTGATTCCCGGGATGGCAGGACTGACATATGAGGAGAGATTGGATCGACAAGGCTTATATTAACTGGAATTTAGAAGAATGAGAGGGGATAGAAGCATTTAAAATTCTGACAGGATTGGACAGGTTAGATGTAGGAAAAATTTCCCGATGTTGGGGAAGTCCAGAACCAGGGGTCACAGTATAAGGATAAGGGGTAAGATATATAGGATCGAGATGAGGGGAAACTTTTTCACCCAGAGAATTGTAAACCTATGGAATTCTCTACCACAGAAAGTTATTGAGTCCAGTTTGTTGGATATATTCAAAAGGGAGTTAGATGTGGCCCTTAAGGCTAAAGGGATCAGGGGGTATGGAGAGAAGGCAGGAATGAGGTACTGAAGTTGCAGGATCAGCCATGATCATATTGAATGGTGGTGCAGGCTCGAAGGGCCGAATGGCCTATTCCTGCGCCTATTTTCTCTGTTTCTATGTTTCTAAATGGTAGGACACTGAGAAGTGTAGAGGAACCGAGGGACCTTGGAGTGCATGTCCACAGATACCCAAAGGTAGCATTACTGGTAGATAAGGTGGTTAAGAAGGCATACGTGATACTTGCCTTTATTAGCTGAGGCATAGAATATAAGAGCAGGGAGGTTATTTTTGAACTGTGTAAAACACTACCACAGCTAGAGAACTGCGTGCAGTTCTGGTCACCACATACAGAAAGGACGTGATTGCACTGGAGAGCGTACAGATGAGATTTACGAGGATGTTGCCTGGACTGGAGAATTTTAGCTATGAGGAAAGATTGTATAGGCTGGGGTTGTTTTCTTTAGAACAGAGGAGGCTGAGGGGAGAACTGATTGAGGTGTATAAAATTATGAGGGGCCTGGATAGAGTGCAGAGGAAGGACCTATTTCCCTTAGCAGAGGGGTCAACAACCAGGGGGAATAAATTTAAAGATATTGGGGGAAGTTTAGAGGTGATAAGAGGGTTAATTTCTTCACCAAGAGGGTGGTGGGAGTTTGGAACTCACAGGCTGAAAGGATGGTAGAGGCAGAAACCGTCATAGCATTTAAAAGTACTTGGATATGCACTTGAAGTGCCATAACCTACAACTGAACGAAATACTTATTAGGCAGGAAATTGTGTTAGGGAAATTGACGGGATTGAAGGCCGATAAATCCCCAGGGCCTGATATCCCAGAGTACTTAAGGAAGTGGCCCAAAAAATAGTGGATGCATTGGTGATCATTTTCCAACAGTCTATCGACTCTGGCTCAGTTCCTATGGACTGGAGGGTAGCTAATGTAACACCACTTTTTAAGAAAGGAAGGAGAGAGAAAACGGGTAATTATAGACTGGTTAGCCTGACATCCGTAGTGGGGAAAATGTTCAAATCAATTATTAAAAATGAAATAGCAGCGCATTTGGAAAGCAGTGACAGGATCGGTCCAAGTCAGCATGGATTTATGAAAGGGAAATCATGCTTGACAAATCTTCTAGATTTTTTGAGGATGTAACTGGTAGAATGGACAAGGGAGAACCAGTGGATGTGGTGTATTTGGACTTTCAAAAGACTTTTGACAAGGTCCCACACAAGAGATTGGTGTGCAAAATTAAAGCACATGGTATTGGGGATAATGTACTAACGTGGATAGAGAACTGGTTGGCAGACAGGAAGCAGAGAGTTGGGATAAACGGGCCCTTTTCAGAATGGCAGGCAGTGACTAGTGGGGTGCCGCAGGGCTCAGTGCTGGGACCCCAGCTATTTACACTATACATTAATGATTTAGATGAAGGAATCGAGTGTAATATCTCCAAGTTTGCAGATGACACTAAGCTGGGTGGTGGTGTGAGCTGTGAGGAGGACGCGAAGAGGCTGCAGTGTGATTTGGACAGGTTAGGTGAGTGGGCAAATGCATGGCAGATGCAGTATAATGTGGATAAATGTGAGGTTATACACTTTGGGGGCAAAAACACGAAGGCAGAATATTATCTGAATGGTGGCAGATTAGGAAAAGGGGAGGTACAACGAGACCTGGGTGTCATGGTACATCGGTCATTAAAAGTTGGCATGCAGGTACAGCTGGCGGTGAAGAAGGCAAATGGTATGTTGGCCTTCATAGCTAGGAGATTTGAGTATAGGAGCAGAGAGGTCTTACTGCAGTTGTACAGGGCCTTGATGAGGCCTCACCTGGAATATTGTGTTCAGTTTTGCTCTCCTAATCTGAGGAAGGACGTTCTTGCTATTGAGGGAGTGCAGCGAAGGCTCTCCAGACTGACTCCTGGGATGGTAGGACTGACATATGAGGAGAGACTGGATCGATTGGGCCTGTATTCACTCGAGTTTAGAAGGATGAGAGGGGATCTCATAGAAACATATAAAATTCTGACGGGACTGGACAGTTTAGATGCAGGAAGAATATTCCCGATGTTGGGGAAGTCCAGAACCAAGGGACATAGTCCAAGGATAAGGGGTAAGCCATATAGGTCCGAGATAAGGAGAAATTCTTCACTCAGAGAGTTGTTAACCTGTGGAATTCCCTACCGCAGAGAGTTGTTGATGCCAGGTCATTGGATATATTCAAGAGAGAGTTAGATATGGCCCTTGCGGCTAAAGGGATCAAGGGGTAGGGAAAGAAAGCAGAAAAGGGTTACTGAGGTGAACGATCAGCCATGATCTTATTGAATGGTGGTGCAGGCTCGAAGGCCGAATGGCCTACTCCTGCACCTATTTTCTACGTTTTTATGTTTCTATGCTGTGGACCAAGTGCTGGAAGGTTGGATTAGGCTGGATAGCTCTTTGTCGGCCGACGCGGACACGATGGGCTGAGAATTTATGTGAATTTCTATGAGTCTATATCGTATGAACCGAGCTGTACCGACAGAATTTTTGTGAGCTGACAGCATCCATAAGACCCCTTAGAATCAGGTGAAGAGCACTGACCTTACAATGCAGTATGAATTTACAGAGTCGTTTTATCCTCAGAACTTAATATCAGTTCTTCAGGAGCATCCAATGTAGCATGATAAAAGTCAATATCACACCTCATCCTCAGTGAAGTAGCCTTGTGCATCTTGATTCATCAAGACATTGTCACAGAATGTTACATAATTGATGCACTTGTTGGGTAGATTGAGTTCCTAATTATTAGAGATTACTTAATTAGACAGCGCTTACACAGGCAGGCACATCAGGATGCAAAGTCCTCATAGAGCTTCAGCTTCTATCAGCACACAGGCTTGATGATGTGAGACATTTTATCCAAAAGAGCAAAATGTATGATGTGATATCCAAGCAATGCTTATGCCCTATGCCATATAGTGTTTGAGACTGCGACAAGCATAAAGTACAGGGAAAACGTATACATGAGAAAGAGCTTCACATATCTCTTAGAGCACTTTAACTGCAAAAGCATTTCTACGAGTAATTTACCAAAATGGGAGACAGATTCTTTTATCAGTAGCAGAAGTGATTAACCATCCTTCTGGGAGAATTTGAGCTTCAGCTTGCTTTAAGCAGTGAAATTTCTATTACCCTGTATAGTTTTTTCGTATGCAACTTTAGATAGTCCAAAATATTGTCAACTTAAAATGGACAGGTGATGGATGGATGTTTTTCAGACTGGGAGGTGGTTTGCAGTGCTGTTCCCCAAGGGTGAACTTTGGGTCCAGTATTCTTTTCAATTTTTTTAAATATAGACTCAATGTGTCGAATTGCCTCCTTCTGTGCTGTATCATTCGGTGAACTAGACTCAGGTGTAGGAAGCAGCATAATAAAGTTTGCAGATGATACGAAACTTGACAACCGAGTAGATAGTGATTAGGAAAGTTGTAGACAGATGGTGAAATGGGCAGAAGAAAAGCAGGTAGAGTTCAACACGGAGAAGTATGGAATGATGCACTTCTGGAGAACTGATATGGAAAGACAGTATGCTATAAATGGCACGTTTTTGAAAAGTGTCGATGAGCAGAGAGACCTTGTTGTCCATATACACAAATTCTTAATGGTGGCAGGAAAAGTTGATAAGGTGTTTAGAAAAGCATATGAGTTACTTGGGTTATAAATCAAGGCAAAGAGATCATGCTAATACTTTATAAATAATTGGTTAGCCCTCAGCTGGAGTGTTGTGGACAATTGTGGGCACTACACTTCAAGAAAGATGCAAAGGCCTTAGAAAGGGTGCAGAGGAGGTTTATCAGGATGTTAAGAGGGATGAGGGACCTTCGTTAAGAGCGAGGTTGGGAAAGTTAGGACGGTTCTCCTTGGAACAGAGAAGGTTAAGAGGTGACCTAATAGAGGTTTTCACGATGATGAGAGGTTTTGATAGAGTAGATAGAGAAAAAGCGATTCCCTCTGGCGAGTGGGTCAATAACCAGAGGTCATAGATTTAAAATCATTGGCAAAAGATTTAGGGGGAGATGAGTGGAACATTTTTCATTCAGAGAGTTGTCTGGATCTGGAACGCTCTACCTGAAACAGTGGTGGAAGCTGATTCCATAAATCATTTTAAAAGGGAGCTGGACAGTTAGTTGAGGATGAGGAATTTACAGAGTTATGAAAAAAAGCGGGCAGGTGTGACGAAGTACAACTGCTCTTTCAAAGAGCCAGCACAGGCACGATGAGCTAAATGGCCTCCTTCTGCACTGTACATTTCAATGATTCTATGACGTAAGTTAGCTGCATTCATTTTGTCTTTGTGGAGTTGAAGACAGTACATAAATACTGGCTAGGGTTAACTACATTTCTGTTGCTGCTATTAGAAACAGTTGGTTTCTCAGAAGAAAGATGATAATGCTTTCATAAATCAATTGCATTAGAAATTCCCCAAAATTAAGTTAATCTCGGGGTTAAATCATGGCAGGAGAGCTTGGACATGTGTTATGCTCCTCCTGTACTATGTGGGAAGTCAGGGATGCTTCCGCTGTCCCTGACGACTACAGATGCGGGAAGTGTATCCGGCTGCAGCTCCTGACAGATAGCATTGCGGCACTGGAGCTGCGGGTGGATTCACTCTGGAACATAAGAACATAAGAACATAAGAATTCGGAACAGGAGTAGGCCATCTAGCCCCTCGAGCCTGCTCCGCCATTCAATAAGATCATGGCTGATCTGGTCATGGACTCAGCTCCACTTACTCGCCCTCTCCCCATAACCCTTAATTCCCTTATTGCTTAAAAATCTATCTATCTTTGACTTGAAAACATTCAATGAGCCAGCCTCAACTGCTTCCTTGGGCAGAGAATTCCACAGATTCACAACCCTCTGGGAGAAGAAATTCTTTCTCAACTCAGTTTTACATTGGCTCCTCTGTATTTTGAGGCTGTGCCCCCTAGTTCTGGTCTCCCCCACCAATGGAAACAACCTCTCTGCCTCTATCTTGTCTATCCCTTTCATGATTTTAAATGTTTCTATAAGATCAGCCCTCATCCTTCTGAACTCCAACGAGTAAAGACCCAGTCTACTCAATTTATCATCATAAGGTAACCCCCTCATTTCTCGAATCAGCCTAGTGAATCGTCTCTGTACCCCTTCCAAAGCTAGTATAACCTTCCTTAAGTAAGGTGACCAAAACTGCACGCAGTACTCCAGGTGCGGCCTTACCAATACCTTATACAGTTGCAGCAACACCTCCCTGCTTTTGTACTCCATCCCTTTCGCAATGAAGGCCAACATTCCATTTGCCTTCCTGATTACCTGCTGCACCTGCAAACTAACCTTTTGGGATTCATGCACAAGGACTCCAAGGTCCCTCTGCACCACAGCATGTTGTAATTTCTCCCCATTCAAATAATATTCCCTTTTACTGTTTTTTTTCCCAAGGTGGATGACCTCACACTTTCCGACATTGTTTTCCATCTGCCAAACCTTAGCCCATTCGCTTATCCTATCCAAATCTTGCAGCCTCTCTGAGTCCTCTACACAACCCGCTTTCCCACTAATCTTCGTGTCATCTGCAAATTTTGTTGCACTACACTCTGTCCCCTCTTCTAGGTCATCTATGTATATTGTAAACAGTTGTGGTCCCAGTACTGATCCCTGTGGCACACCACTAACCACTGATTTCCAACCGGAAAAGGACCTATTTATCCCGACTCTCTGCTTTCTGTTCACCAGCCAATTCTCTATCCATGCTAATACATTTCCTCTGACTCCGCGTACCTTTATCTTCTGCATTAACCTTTTGTGTGGCACCTTATAGAATGCCTTTTGGAAATCTAAATACACCACATCCATCGGTACACCTCTATCCACCATGCTCATTATATCCTCAAAGAATTCCAGTAAGTTAGTTAAACATGATTTCCCTTTCATGAATCCATGCTGCGTCTGCTTGATTGCACTATTCCTATCCAGATGTCCCGCTATTTCTTCCTTAATGATAGTTTCAAGCATTTTCCCCACTACAGATGTTAAACTAACCGGCCTATAGTTACCTGCCTTTTGCCTGCCCCCTTTTTTAAACACAGGCGTTACATTAGCTGCTCTCCAATCCGCTGGTACCTCCCCAGAGTCCAGAGAATTTTGGTAGATTATAACAAATGCATCTCTTATAACTTCCGCCATCTCTTTTAATACCCTGGGATGCATTTCATTAGGACCAGAGGACTTGTCTACCTTCAGTCCCATTAGTCTGTCCAGCACTACCTCCCTAGTGATAGTGATCATCTCAAGGTCCTCCCTTCCCACATTCCTATGACCAGCAATTTTTGGCATGGTTTTTGTGTCTTCCACTGTGAAGACAGAAGCAAAATAATTGTTTAAGGTCTCAGCCATTTCCACATTATCCATTATTGAATCCCCCTTTTCATCTTCTAAGGGACCAAAATTTACTTTAGTCACTCTTTTCCATTTTATATATCTGTAAAAGCTTTTACGATCTGTTTTTATGTTTTGCACAAGTTTACCTTCGTAATCTATCTTCCCTTTCTTTATTGCTTTTTTAGTCATTCTTTGCTGTTGCTTAAAATTTTCCCAATCCTCTAGTTTCCCACTAACCTTGGCCACCTTATACGCATTGGTCTTTGATTTGATACTTTCCTTTATTTCCTTGGTTATCCACGGCTGGTTATCTCTTCTCTTGCTGCCCTTCTTTTTCACTGGAATATATTTTTGTTGCGCATTATGAAAGAGCTCCTTAAAAGTCCTCCACTGCTCCTCAATTGTGCCACCGTTTAGTCCAGTTTCCAGTCTCATCCCACTGTAGTCCCCTTTGTTTTAGCATAGTATGCTCGTTTTTGACACAACTTCCTCATCCTCAATCTGTATTACAAATTCAACCATATTGTGATCACTCATTCCGAGAGGATCTTTTACGAGGAGATCGTTTATTTTTCCTGTCTTGTTACATAGGACCAGATCCAAAACGGCTTGCTCCCTTGTAGGCTCTGTTACATACTGTTCTAAGAAACAATCCCGTATGCATTCTATGAATTCCTCCTCAAGGCTACCCCCTGCGATTTGATTTGACCAATCGATATGTAGGTTAAAATCCCCCATAACGACTGCCATTCCTTTTTCACATGCCTCCATTATTCCCTTGATTATTGCCTGCCCCACCATGAAGTTATTATTTGGGGGCCTATAAACTACGCCGACCAGTGACTTTTTCCCCTTACTATCTCTAATCTCCACCCACAATGATTCAACATTTTGTTCATTGGAGCCAATATCATCCCTCACAACTGCCCTGATATCATCCTTTATTAACAGAGCTACCCCACCTCCTTTCCCTTTTTGCCTATCTTTCTGAATCGTCAGATACCCCTGTATGTTTAATTCCCAGTCTTGGCCACCTTGCAACCATGTTTCTGTAATAGCCACCAAATCATACCCATTCGTAATGATTTGTGCTGTCAACTCATTTACTTTATTTCTAATGCTGTGTGCATTTAGGTAGAGTGTTTTCATCCTAGTTTTCAAACCATGATTTTTAGTTTTTACCCCTCCTGCAGCCCTTTTATATTCAGTGGCCCTTTTTGTTTCTTGCCTTTGGTTTCTCTGCCCTACACTTCTACTCATCTCTTTTCTGTCTTTTGTTTTTGTCTCCTTTTTGTTTCCCTCTGTCTCCCTGTATTGGTTCCCATCCCCCTGCCATATTAGTTTAACTCCTCACCAACAGCACTAGCAAACACTCCCCCTAGGACATTGGTTCCATTCCTGCCCAAGTGCAGACCGTCCGGTTTGTACTGGTCCCACCTCCCCCAGAACCTGTTCCAATGCCCCACGAATTTGAATCTCTCCCTGCTGCACCACTGCTCAAGCCACGTATTCATCTGTGCTATCCTGCTGGGAATGACATAAATAGCACATTTAGTGAGTTGGTCTTACCGCAGGTAAAGGTTACACAGCCAGATAGGGGATGGGTGACCAACAGGAAAAGCAGTGCAAGGAAGGTAGTGCAGGGATCCCCTGCGGTCATTTCCCTGCAAAACAGATAAACTGCTTTGGGTACTGTTGAAGGGGATGACTCATCAGGGGAGGGCAGGAGCAGCGAAGTTCATGGCACCGTGGGTGGCTCTGCTGTATAGGAGGGCAGGGAAAAGAGTGGGAGAGCAATAGTGATAGGGGATTCTATTGTAAGGGGAATAGATAGACGTTTTTGCAGCTGCAACCAAGACTCCAGGATGGTATGTTGCCTCCCTGGTGTAAGGGTCAAGGATGTCTCGGAGCGGGTGCAGGACATTTTGAAGAGGGAGGGTGAATAGCCAGTTGTCGTGGTACATATAGGTACCAACGATATAGGTAAAAAACGGGATGAGGTCCTACAAACTGAATTTAGGGAGCTAGGAACAAAATTTAAAAGTAAGATCTTAAAAGTAGTAATCTCAGGATTGCTACCAGTGCCATGTGCTAGTCAGAGTAGGAATCGCAGGATAGGTCAGATGAACCGGTCCTGGAAGAGGTGGGACCAGTACAAACCGGACGGTCTGCATCTGTGCAGGACCGGAACCAAGATCCTAGGGGGAGTGTTTGCTAGTGCTGTTGGGGAGAGGTTAAACTAATAATGCAGGGGGATGGGAACCTATGCAGGGAGACAGAGGGAAATAAAATGGGGGCAGAAGAAAAAGATAGAAAGAAGAAAAGTAAAAGTGGAGGGCAGAGAAACACAAGGCAAAAAGCAAAAAGGGCCACATTACAGCAAAATCCTAAAGGGGCAAAGGGTGTTAAAAAGACAAGCCTGAAGGCTCTGTGCCTCAATGTGAGGAGTATTCGAAATAAGGTGGATGAATTAACTGCACAGATAGCAATTAACGGATATGATGTAATTGGCATCATGGAGTCATGGGTCCAGGGTGACCAAGGCTGGTAACTCAACATCCAGGGGTATTCAACATTTAGGAAGGATAGACAGAAAGGAAAAGGAGGTGGGGTAGCATTGCTGGTTAAAGAGGAAATTAATGCAATAGTAAGGAAGGACATTAGCTTGGATGATGTGGAATCTGTATGGGTGGAGCTACGGAATACCAAAGGACAGAAAACGCTAGTGTGAGTTGTGTACAGACCACCAAATAGTAGTAATGAGAATGGGGACAGCATCGAACAAGAAATTAGGGATGCGTGCAATAAAGGTACAGCAGTTATCATGGGCGACTTTAATCTACATATTGACTGGGCTAACAAAACTGGTAGCAATGCGGTGGAGGAGGATTTCCTGGAGTGTATTCGCGATGGTTTTCTAGACCAATATGTCGAGGAACCAACTAGAGGGCTGGCCATCCGAGACTGGGTGATGTGTAATGAGAAAGGACAACTTAACAATCTTGTTGTCTAAGGCCCCTTGGGGAAGAGTGACCATAATATGGTAGAATTCTTTATTAAGATGGAGAGTGACACAGTTAATTCAGAGACTAGGATCCTGAACTTGGGGAAAGGTAACTTCGATGGTATGAGACGTGAATTGGCTAGAATATGCTGGCGAGTAATACTTAAAGGGTTGATGGTGGATAGGCAAGAGCAAATATTTAAAGATCACATGGATGAACTTCAACAATTGTATATCCCTGTCTGTAGTAAAAATAAAACGGGGAAGGTGGCCCAACCGTGGCCAACAAGGGAAATTAAGGACAGTGTTAAATCCTTAGTATAATATCCTTATTAGCCGGGAAATTGTGTTAGGGAAATTGATGGGATTGAAGGCCGTTAAATCCCTGGGGCCTGATAGTCTGCATCACAGAGTACTTAAGGAAGTTGCCCTAGAAATAGTGGATGCATTGGTGATCATTTTCCAACAGTCTATTGTAAGGTTCTGCAAAACCAACCACGGAGACATGTGGCAGGGAGAATGGAAAATGCCATGTTTAAAATGACCAACTGCAGCCAACAGCCTGTAAATGGCGGAGGGTGATGGGATTCTGGCCACCCTGTACAGGCAAAATCTCCCCAGTAATACACAAGGCAACACAAAGGGCATCAGTTTGAATAATTAAATAAAGGCCCACAGATCTGATGCAAACAGTTTTGCCAGCCCAGACAGAGTGTCACCTCTGTCGAGTTAGTGAACAATCATCTTCATTCCAGACAGACTGATACACATCAAACTACCATTCACACCCCATGAACGGACTATAAGAAAAGCTGCAAAAACACACAAGGAAGTTGGAGAGGTTGGAGGTTTTGAAAGGAGGGGGAGGTTTTGGAGAGGGGGGAGGTTTTGGAAGTTGGCGAGCTTGGAGCTTGCAGCCTGTATCCAGAGAGAGCTCTCTCTCTCGCTCTCGCTCCACCAGAGGAAGAAGCAGCAGCTCCGCAGACGAAGCCACCGAGACTGAAAACCAGCAGGCAGTGGCAGTGACTTCCCACAGCTGAGCTGAGCAAGGAAACCAACCAGAGGTTGGAGGTTGGAGTCAGCTTTTGGGAGTTGAGTCAGTTTTTCACAGGGCCCTCGCTCTGGGGAAGGTGCGCTTAATTCGAGCAACTTTTTGCTTAGGAGCCAACCGAAAGGCAAAGAGAAGAAACCGACGCAATATCGAGGAGGAAAACCGAACGGACCAACAACGTAAAACCCACCCCAGAGGGACCCTGAGCTGAAATAAGTGCCCCCAGAACCCCGGAGTTAATAGGATTGTGAGTATAGCCCAAATCCCCTCACAGACTCAATTTAGGATAGGGATTGGTAGGAAGAATGGAAGTGTGGTTGTGTGTCAGTGGAATGTTTTAACCTCTTATTTTCTCCTTCCCTGTTGCGAGATTTTTCGTGTTGTTGAGTGAGATTGTGCCATTACTGCTATCTATGACCTCTTCCTATGCCCTCTATCTTGGTGTTTATTTTCTAAATAAACAACATTAGCCATTTTGTACTCTTACCCACTGTGTCTGGTGCCTCATTACTCACCCATCCTCATAAATCGCACGTACAGAACCCCAGGGGAGTGTGGATTGGAACCCACACCCCAAGCTCCCCTTACACTATCGATTCTGGAACAGTTCCTATGGACTGGAGGGTAGCTAATGTAACAGCACTTTTTAAAAAGGGAGGGAGAGAGAAAGTGGGTAATTATAGACTGGTTAGCCTGGCATCAGTGGTGGGGAAAATATTGGAATCAATTATTAAGGATGAAATAGCAGTGCATTTGGAAAGCAGTGACAGGATCGGTCCAAGTCAGCATGGATTTATGAAAGGGAAATCATGCTTGACAAATCTTCTGGAATTTTTTGAGGATGTAATTAGTAGAGTGGACAAGGGAGAACCAGTGGATGTGGTGTATTTGGAATTTCAAAAAGATTTTGACAAGGTCCCACATAAGAGATTGGTGTGCAAAATCAAAGCACATGGTATTGGGGGTAATCTACTGACGTGGATAGAGAACTGGTTGGCAGACAGGAAGCAGAGAGTCAGGATAAACGGGTCCTTTTCAGAATGAGAGGCAGTGACTAGTGGAGTGCCGCAAGGCTCAGTGCTGGGACCCCAGCTCTTCACAATATACATCAATGATTTGGATAAAGGAATTGAGTGTAATATCTCCAAGTTTGCAGATGACACTAAACTCGGTGGTGGTGTGAGCTGTGAGGGGGACGCTAAGAAGCTGCAGGGTGACTTGGACAGGTTCGGTGAGTGGGCAAATGCATGGCAGATGCAGTATAATGTGGATAAATGTGAAGTTATCAACTTTGGGGGCAAAAACGCGAAGACAGAATATTATCTGAATAGCGGCAGATTAGGAAAAGGGGAGGTGCAATGAGACCTGCGTGTCATGGTTCATCAGTCATTGAAAGTTGGCCTGCAGGTACAGCAGGTGGCAAAGAAGGCAAATGGTATGTTGGCCTTCATAGCTAGGGGATTTGAGTATAGGAGCAGGGAGGTCTTACTGCAGTTGTACAGGGCCTTGGTGAGACCTCACCTGGAATATTGTGTTCAGTTTTGGTCTCCTAATCTGAGGAAGGATATTGTTGCTATTGAGGGAGTGCAACGAAGGTTCACCAGACTGATTCCCGGGATGGCTGGACTGAAATATGAGGAGAGACCGGATCAACTGGGCCTTTATACATTGGAATTTAGAAGGATGAGAGGGGATCTCATAGAAACATATAAGACGATGACGGGACGGGACAGGTTAGATGCGGGTAGATTGTTCCCGATGTTGGGGACATCCAGAACCAGGGGACACAGTCTTAGGATAAGGTGCAGGCCATTTAGTACTGAGATGAGGAGAAATGTCTTCACTCAGAGAGTTGTTAACCTGTGGAATTCCCTGCCGCAGAGTTGTTGATGCCAGTTCTTTGGATATATGCAACAGGGAGTTAGATATGGCCCTTATGGCTAAGGGGATCAAGGGTTATGGAGCGAAAGTAGGTAAGGGGTACTGAGGGAATGATGACCTTATTGAATGGTGGTGCAGGCTCGAATGGCCGAATGGCCTAATCCTGCACCTATTTTTTTATGTGTCTATGTTTCTATGTTTCAAGGAAGAGGCATATAAATTGGCCAGAAAATACAGCAAACTGAGGACTGGGAGAACTTTGTAATACAGCAGAGGAGGACAAAGGTTTAATTAGGAGGGGGAAAATAGAGTATGAGAGGAAGCTTGCTGGGAACATAAAAATTGACTGCAAAAGCTTCTATAGATATGTGAAGAGAAAATAAACGTAGGTACCTTGCAGTCAGATTCAGGTGAATTTATAATGCGGAACAAATAAATGGCGGACCGGTTAAACAAATACTTTTGTTCTGTTTTTATGAAGGAAGCCACAAGTAAACTTCCGGAAAAACTAGGGGACCGAGGGTGCAGTGAGAAGGAGGAACTGAAGGACATCCTTATTAGTCAGGAAATGGTGTGAGGGAAATTGATGGGATTGAAGGCCGATAAATCCCCAGGGCCTGATAGTATGCATCCCAGAATATTTAAGGAAGTGGCCATAGAAATAGTGATTGCATTGGTGATGATTTTCCAACAGTTTATCGACTCTGGATCAGTTCCGATGGACCGGAGGATAGCTAATGTAACACCATTGTTTAAAAAAGGAGGGAGAGAGAAAAGGGTAATTATAGACTAGTTAGCCTGACATCAGTAGTGGGGTGAATGTTGGAATCAATTATTAAAGATG
The DNA here is from genome assembly GCF_044704955.1 of Pristiophorus japonicus. Lineage (NCBI taxonomy): Eukaryota > Metazoa > Chordata > Chondrichthyes > Pristiophoridae > Pristiophorus > Pristiophorus japonicus. The sequence goes on from NC_091978.1 coordinate 147,098,506, forward strand.
AACTAGCAGAGCATTTGGAAAGCAGTGACAGGATCGATCCAAGTCAGCACGGATTTATGAAAGGGAAATCATGCTTGACAACTCTTCTAGAATTTTTTAAGGATGTAACTAGTAGAGTGGACAAGGGAGAACCAGTGGATGTGGTGTATTTGGACTTTCAAAAGGCTTTTGACAAGGTCCCACACAAGAGACTTTTGTGCAAAATCAAAGCACATGTTATTGGGGGTAATGTACTGACATGGATAGAGGACTGGTTGGCAGACAGGAAGCAGAAAGTCGGGATAATCAGATCCTTTTCCGAATGGCAGGCAGTGACTCGTGGAGTGCTGCAGGGCTCAGTGCTGAGACCACAGCTATTTGCAATATACATCAATGATTTAGATGAAGGAATTGAGAGTAATATCTCCAAGTTTGCAGATGACACCAAGCTGCGTGGCGGTGTGAGCTGTGAGGAGGATGCTAAGAGGCTGCAGAGTGACTTGGACAGGTTAGGTTAGTGGGCAATAGCATGGCAGATGCAGTATAATGTGGATAAATGTGAGGTTATCCACTTTGGTGGCAAAAACACGAAGGCAGACTATTATCTGAATGGCGGCAGATTAGGAAAGGGGGAGGTGCAACGAGACCTAGGTATCATGGTTCATCAGTCATTGAAAAATGGCCTGCAGGTACAGCAGGCAGTGAAGAAGGCAAATGATATGTTGGCCTTCATAGCTAGGGGATCTGAGTATATGAACAGGGAAGTCTTACTGCCGTTCGACAGGGCCTTGGTGAGGCCTCACCTGAAATATTGTGTTCAGTTTTGCTCTCCTAATCTGAGGAAGGACGTTTTTGCTATTGAGGGAGTGCAGCAAAGGTTCACCAGACTGATTGCCGGGATGGTAGGACTGACATATGAGGAGAGACTGGATTAACTGGGCCTTTATACACTGGACTTTAGAAGGATGAGAGAAGATCTCATAGAAAGATATAAGATTCTGACGGGACTGGACAGTTTAGATGCGGGAAGAATGTTCCCGATGTTGGGGATGTCCAGAACCAGGGGACATAGTCTTAGGATAAGGGGTAGGCCATTTAGGAGAAACTTCTTCACTCAGAGAGTTGTTAACCTGTGGAATTCCCTGCCGCAGAGAGTTGTTGATGCCAGTTCATTGGATATATTCAAGAGGGAGTTAGATATGGCCCTTACGGCTAAAGTGATCAAGGGGTATGGAGAGAAAGCAGGAAAGGGGTACTGAGGTAATGATCAGCCATGATCTTATTGAATGGTGGTGCAGGCTCGAAGGGTCGAATGGCCTACTCCTGCACCTATTTTCTATGTTTCTATGTTTCTCTGTCTTTTGAAGTGAGAATTATGCTTTGCAACTGAGGGATGGAGTCAAAACTCATCTTTGTTTACTGCAGCCATCAAAGAAGTGTCACGGCTGTTGCAATTCCAATATGCTTTGTTTTTGACCTTTGCTGTGTAATCAGCTCTGCAGATAGCCAAGAGGCTATCCACTTGAGTTTTAGAAATAATTAATATTCTGATTATCTGACCATTGGGATAGAATTCTAGGCTGGCTGCTAGGAAGAACAAAGAAGACCGAACTGTATCTGACCAACAATTTCGGATGTTCAGTTCTCTGTTTCCCCATCACTCTGTAGTGCTGATCAACTACATAATGTTCATTGAAGACTCCATTAGCTGCTAAGAATTGGACTTTATTGGTGGGAAAATTGTGGTCGGAGGCTTCCTTCATACGAACGCCTCCAACCCGAAAAAAAATCTACAAAAGTACCTGTTGGTCCCGAAGGAACGTAGGTTCCCGATCGGAAGCATAGATTCGCTGCGCAGTGCCTGGGAAGATGACTTTGAGGGGGGTGGAACAAAATAAACGTTGGAGCAAGTGTCCCACGACACTCCAGACACTTAACTGCCCCCTTTTTTTCAATGTTTTTTGTTTCTTTTTTGTTTTTTTGTGGGTTTTTTTGTGATTTTTTTGGGGGGGCATTAAAACCATATATTTTACAAGTGCCTCCTATAAAAGGAGAGGGGGACACTAAAAATCCAGCAATTAAAACAAATTAAACTTTAAAACATATAAAATCAAATAAAAATTTGGTTGCCGGGGGGTAACGATGGACTCTAGTCCCTCCGGCGCCCACCTCTCGCGGAAGACCGCGAGCGTACCGGTGGACACCGCGTGCTCCATGTCTAGGGACACCCTGGCCCGGATGTAGGCGCGGAAGAGAGACAGGCAGTCAGGCTGAACGACCCACTCGACCGCCCGCTGCCTTAACCGGCTGATGGCACCCTTGGCCGTGCCCAGGAGCAGTCATACGAGGAGGCCTCGGACCTACCCGCTCCCCTCCGCACAGGGTGCCCAAGGATCTGGAGTGTGGGACTGAAGTGCAACCAGAAATTGAGGAGCAGCCCCTTTAAATAATGAAACAGGGGCTGCAACCTCGTGCATTCAATAAAAACATGGATCACGGACTCTTCCAGACCACAGAAATTGCAGGCGGCCTGGGAGCCCCTGAACCGGCTTAAAAATTTGTTGCATGGGACTGCTCCGTGCACCACCCTCCAGGCCAAGTGCCTGATAAATAGTGAGAGGACTCCCGCGTAGAGTGCCCTCCATCGGGGACCCCCGCCTCCTCCGGACGGCAAGATGGTACGACATGGCGTGTCCGGAGGGCAGACGAGGATGACAAGGTTGAGAGTGTGCAGGAGCAGCTCGTACAGGAAACCACTCCACGCAGAACTGAAAGGCACGGAGGGGATTTCCCCGAGGCGGCTCAAATTGTGAGGCGCCGGTTCCTGAGGGAGGTTCCGGGGTTTGGCGCTGATGAGGAATTCCGTCCGGACGGGGGTCAGTTCGGACGGGATCTCCCCACATGCTTGAGCCTCCTCGACACACTTAACAGAGTCAGGGTCCAGAGCTGTTTTTAGCGACTCGATGGCATCGGCCGCACGGCGGACGTCGGCCGAATTTAGGCGCCGTGCCAGCATGTCTGGCGCCATCCAGCCCGCTCCTCCTCCATCGAGCAGGTCCCTGATCCCAGTCACCTCGCCAGCCACAGCCCTCTCGTCCGACTGCCAACTAAAATCTCGGTCGTGGAGCTACGGATTCCCAAGCAGCGGCTCCTGCAGGACAGCCGCCACTCCAGCCGGTGGAGAGTTGTGCTTGGTGGAGACATTGTTCCAGACCCTGGTGAGTTCCTTGTAAAAGACATGCAGCCCCTGGATGGCTGTCCTGACGCCCTCCAAGCTCACAAACAGGAGCTGTGTGTCGTAGTTGAGGCTGTGCTGCTGGCGGAAGAAATACGTCGCCAGCGCACACCACATAGGAGGTGGCTCGACGTAAAGGTATCTCTGCAGGGTCTGAAGACGGAAAGTCGCTAGCTGGGTGTTGACGCACACCAACGACTGACCGCCCTCCTTAAGTGGGAGACTCAAGACCGCGGCAGAGACCCAGTGCTTCCTGTTGTTCCAGAAGAAGTCCACCAGCTTCTTCTGTACCTTGGTGACAAACGCAGGGGGAGGGGTCAAAGTAACCAGCCGGTACCACAGCATAGCGGCCACCAGCTGGTTTATGACTAGCGCTCGACCCCTGTAGGGCAGCACTCGGAGCAGTCCTGTCCAGCGCCCTAGGCGAGCGGCGACCTTGGCATCCAGCTCTTGCCAGTTCGCCGGCCAGGCTTCCTTGTCAAGGCTAAGGTAGACCCCTAGATAGAGGAGATGGGTTGTGCTCTAGGCAAAAGGCCTGAGCTCCTCCAGCAGGGAGTCCACCCGCCACTGACCCACCAGGAGTCTGGAACATTTCTCGCAGTTGATCCTGGCGGAGGATGCGGCCGAGTAAATCTCCTGGCACTCACGCATCCTCGGCAGATCAGCGGGATCCTCTACCGTGAGGAGCACGTCATTGGCGTAAGCCAAGAGGACGACCTCCATGCTCGGCCCTTGCAGAGCCAGTCCCATCAACCTCGTCCGCAGGAGGCGCAGGAAAGGCTCCATGCAGATGTCATATAACTGGCCGGACAGGGGGCATCCCTGGCGCACCCCTCTCCTAAAGCGAAGGGGCGCCGTCAAGTACCCGCTAACCTTAATCAGACACTTCGCAGCGGCGTACAAAAGTCGGATTCGGGCGACGAAATGCGCCCTGAACCCGAAAGCGCGCAGAGTTCCGAACAGATAGTCGTGATCCACCCTGTCGAACGCCTTCTCTTGGTCGAGAGATAGGAAGGCGACCGACAGACCAGCCTCCTGGGAATGATGGATGAAATCTCGGACCAGATGGATGTTATCATGGATTGTCTGGCCCGGGACAGGCATGTGCTTACAAGCTGGAGTCACGTGGACCTGGACCATCAATCACGATACAGTATTCTCATTGATAAAAATGGGAGCTCTGTTTGTTTGGATTCCCATTACCATGAATGAGAAAAAACTCCTGTAACACTGAAACACAGCATAATTAAAAAATAAAACACTCACACATTGAAAATGAATTGAAATTTAATGCAATTAAATGTTTTAGAAAAAAAATATTTTTTTAATGTGTTTTATTAGTGTTAAAAATAAAGATACCTTAATGGGTTTTTAATGTAAAAATTATTGTTTAAATTTAATTTTTATATGTTTTCAAACTCTTATGCTGGTAAAAGTAAGCTATGCGCGTGCTTTTACCTGACGTAAAAGTTTGAAGGACATTTGCTGGGCAGGAGTTGGGCAAATATTCAATCTTCCCGCGTGAATATCCTTCTACCAGGGCTGCAGAGGATCTGTACGGAGAAATCTTGACAGACCGGAAAAGCCACTTTTCGGCACATGCGCATCTCACCCCAAAAATCGGCTTTTACGAGGTCTTGCCGGGTCCGTGCGACCTTCGTACACACTCGGCAAGGCTGGAATTTTCGGCCCATTATCTCCATAGCTATAAGGATTTTGTCCCCTTATTCTGACACTTCCTTCTAATTGTCTGCATCCATTCAAAGGTTTCATCAACCACCACTGTTGTATTTCCTGCAAATATCCAAACCGGAATCTGAAGCTGTGCATTATTATCATAACGGCAGCGGCAGTCGGGACATCGAGGCCCATAAAAATGGCGCTGAGCTCGGGAGGAGGAGCGGCGGTGGCAGTCGGGAGATCGAGGCCCATAAAAAGGGCACGTAGCCTGGGAGGAGGATTGACGGTGGCAGTCGGGAGATCGAGGCCTATAAAAAGGGCACGTAGCCTGGGAGGAGGATTGACGGTGGCAGTCGGGAGATCGAGGCCCATAAAAAGGGCATGTAGCCTGGGAGGAGGATTGACGGTGGCAGTCGGGAGATCGAGGCCTATAAAAAGGGCACGGAGTTCGGGAGGAACCACAGCAGTGGGAGCGGGAGATTGAGGCCAAAGGCAAAACAAAGAAGTAAAAAGAAATCGAAGTGTGACATCACAGCCAAGCGGCTGGTTGATTGGTGAGTAGTTTTTCTTTTTTCTTTATCTTTTTCTTTTCTTATCAGTCAGAAACCTTTATGATTATTGCCAAATTAAGTTACTTTAAGGGTTATGTCATGGCAGGAGAGCCCAGACCAATGTCATGCTCCACCTGTGCTATGTGGGAAATTAGGGACGCTTCCAGTGTCCCTTACTACTATGTGTGCAGTAAGTGTATCCAGCTGCAGCTCCTGACAGACCGCATTGCGGCACTGGAGCTGCACATGGATTCACTCTGGAGCATCCGCAATGCTGAGAATGTCATGAATAGCATGTTTAGTGAGTTGGTCACACCGCAGGTAAAGGTTACAAAGGCAGATAGGGAATGGGTGACCATCAGTCAGTGCAGTGGAAGGAAGGTAGTGCAGGGGTCCCTTGCGGTCATCTCCCTCCAAAACAGATATATTGTTTTGGGTACTGTTGGGGGAGATGGCCCATCAGGGGAAGGCAGCAACAGCCAAGTTCATGGCATCATGGTTGGCTCTGCTGCACAGGAGGGCAGGAAAAAGAGTGGGAGAGCTATGGTTTTAGGGGAATCTATTGTAAGGGGAATAGATAGGCATTTCTGCGGCCACAATCGAGACTCCAGGATGGTATGTTGCCTCCCTGGTGCAAGGATCAAGGGTGTCTAGCGAGAAGAAGGAACTGAAGGAAATCCTTATTAGTCAGGAAATTTTGTTAGGGAAATTGATAGGATTGCAGGCCGATAAATCCCCAGGGCCTGATAGTCTGCATCCCAGAGTAATTAAGGAAGTGGCCCTAGAAATAGTGAATGCATTGGTGGTCATTTTCCAACATTCTATAGATTCTAGATCAGTTCCTATCGATTGGAGGGTAGCTAATGTAACCCCACTTTTTAAAAAAGAACGGAGAGAGAAAACAGGGAATTATAGACCGGTTAGCCTGACATCAGTCGTGGGGAAAATGTTGGAATCAATTATTAAAGATGTAATAGCAGCGCATTTGGAAAGCAGTGACAGGATCGGTCCAAGTCAGAGTGGTTTTATGAAAGGGAAATCATGCTTGACAAATCTTCTAGAATTTTTTGAGGATGTAACTAGTAGAGTGGACAAGGGAGAACTCGTGGATGTGGTGTATTTTGACAAGCTCCCACACAAGAGATTAGTGTGCAAAATTAAAGCACATGGTATTGGGGGTAATGTATTGATGTGGATAGAGAACGTGTTGGCAGACAGGAAGCAAAGAGTGGGAATAAATGGGTCCTTTTCAGAATGGCACGCAGTAACTCGTGTGGTAATGCAAGGTTCAGTGCTGAGACCCCAGCTATTTACAATATACATTAATGATTTAGACAAAGGAATTAAATGTAATATCTCCAAATTTGCAGATGACACTAAGCTGGGTGGCAGTGTGAGCTGTGAGGAGGATGCTAAGAGGCTGCAGGGTGACTTGGACAGGTTAGGTGAGTGGGCAAATGCATGGCTGATGCAGTACAATGTAGACAAATGTGAGGATATTCAATTTGGTGGCAAAAACACGAAGGCAGACTATTATCTGAATGGCGGCAGATTAGGAAAGGGGGAGGTGCAGCGAGACCTGGGTATCATGGTTCATCAGTCATTGAAAAATGGCCTGCAGGTACAGCAGGCAGTGAAGAAGGCAAATGATATGTTGGCCTTCATAGCTAGGGGATCTGAGTATATGAACAGGGAGGTCTTACTGCAGTTCTACAGGGCCTTGGTGAGGCCTCACCTGAAATATTGTGCTCAGTTTTGCTCTCCTAATCTGAGGTAGGACGTTCTTGCTATTGAGGGAGTGCAGCAAAGGTTCACCAGACTGATTCCCAGGATGGCGGGACTGACATATGAGGAGAGACTGGATCAACTGGGCCTTTATACACTGGACTTTATAAGGATGAGAGAAGATCTCATAGAAAGATATAAGATTCTGACGGGACTAGACAGTTTAGATGCGGGAAGAATGTTCCCGATGTTGGGGATGTCCAGAACCAGGGGACATAGTCTTAGGATAAGGGGTAGGCCATTTAGGACTGAGATGAGGAGAAACTTCTTCACTCAGAGAGTTGTTAACCTGTGGAATTCCCTGCTGCAGAGAGTTGTTGATGCCAGTTCATTGGATATATTCAAGAGGGAGTTAGATATGGCCCTTACGGCTAAAGTGATCAAGGGGTATGGAGAGAAAGCAGGAAAGGGGTACTGAGGTAATGATCAGCCATGATCTTATTGAATGGTGGTGCAGGCTCGAAGGGTCGAATGGCCTACTCCTGCACCTATTTTCTGTGTTTCTATGTTTCTCTGTCTTTTGAAGTGAGAATTATGCTTTGCAACTGAGGGATGGAGTCAAAACTCATCTTTGTTTACTGCAGCCATCAAAGAAGTGTCACGGCTGTTGCAATTCCAATATGCTTTGTTTTTGACCTTTGCTGTGTAATCAGCTCTGCAGATAGCCAAGAGGCTATCCACTTGAGTTTTAGAAATAATTAATATTCTGATTATCTGACCATTGGGACAGAATTCTAGGCTGGCTGCTAGGAAGAACAAAGAAGACCGAACTGTATCTGACCAACAATTTTGGATGTTCAGTTCTCTGTTTCCCCATCACTCTGTAGTGCTGATCAACTACATAATGTTCATTGAAGACTCCATTAGCTGCTAAGAATTGGACTTTATTGGTGGGAAAATTGTGGTCGGAGGCTTCCTTCATACGAACGCCTCCAACCTGAAAAAAATCTACAAAAGTACCTGTTGGTCCCGAAGGAACGTAGGTTCCCGATCAGAAGCATAGATTCGCTGCGCAGTGCCTGGGAAGATGACTTTGAGGGGGGTGGAACAAAATAAACGTTGGAGCAAGTGTCCCACGACACTCCAGACACTGAACTACCCCCTTTTTTTCAATGTTTTTTGTTTCTTTTTTTGTTTTTTTGTGGGTTTTTTTGTGATTTTTTGGGGGGGGCATTAAAACCATATATTTTACAAGTGCCCCCTATAAAAGGAGAGGGGGGCACTAAAATTCCAGCAATTAAAACAAATTAAACTTTAAAACATATAAAATCAAATAAAAATTTGGTTGCCGGGGGTAACGATGGACTCTAGTCCCTCCGGCGCCCACCTCTCACGGAAGACCGCGAGCGTACCGGTGGACACCGCGTGTTCCATCTTTAGGGACACCCTGGCGCGGATGTAGGCGCGGAAGAGAGACAGGCAGTCAGGCTGAACGACCCACTCGACCGCCCGCTGCCTTAACCGGCTGATGGCACCCTTGGCCGTGCCCAGGAGCAGTCCTACGAGGAGGCTTCGGACCTACCCGCTCCCCTCCGCACAGGGTGCCCAAGGATCTGGAGTGTGGGACTGAAGTGCAACCAGAAATTGAGGAGCAGCCTCTTTAAATAATGGAACAGGGGCTGCAACCTCGCAAACGCCATAAAAACATGGAACACGGACTCTTCCAGACCGCAGAAATTGCAGGCGGCCTGGGAACCCGTAAACCAGCTTAAAAATTTGTTGCATGGGACTGCTCCGTGCACCACCCTCCAGGCCAAGTGCCCGATAAATAGTAAGAGGACTCCCGCATAGAGTGCACTCCATCGGGGACCCCCGCCTCCTCTGGACGGCAAGATGGTACGCCATGGCGTGTCCAGACGGCAGACGAGGATGGCAAAGTTGAGAGTGTGCAGGAGCAGCTCGTACAGGAAACCCCTCCACGCAAAACTGAAAGGCACGGAGGGGATTTCCCCGAGGCGGCTCAAGTTGTGAGGCGCCGGTTCCCGAGGGAGGTTCCGGGGTTTGGCGCTGATGAGGAATTCCGTCCGGACGGGGGTCAGTTCGGACCAGATCTCCCCACATGCTTGAGCCTCCTCGACACACTTAACGGAGTCAGGGCCCAGAGCTGTTTTTAGCGACTCGATGGAATCGGCCACGCGGCGGCCGTCGGCCGAATTTAGGCGTCGTGCCAGCATGTCTGGCGCCATCCAGCCCGCTCCTCCTCCATCGAGCAGGTCCCTGACCCCAGTCACCTCACCAGCCACAGCCCTCTCGTCCGACTGCCACCTAAAATCTCGGTCGTGGAGGTACGGATTCCCGATCAGTGGCTCCTGCAGGACAGCCGCCACTCCAGCCGATGGAGAGTTGTGCTTGGTGGAGACTTTGGTCCAAACCTTGGTGTGTTCCTTGTAAAAGACAGGCAGCCCCTGGATGGCTGTCCTGATGCCCTCCAAGCTCACAAACAGGAGCTGCGTGTCGTAGTTGAGGCTGTGCTGCTGGCAGAAGAAATACGTCGCCAGCGCACGCCACCTCGGAGGGGGCTCAATGTAAAGATATCTCTGCAGGGTCTGAAGACGGAAAGTTGCTAGCTGGGTGCTGACGCACACCAACGACTGACCGCCCTCCCTAAGCGGGAGACTCAAAACCACGGCAGAGACCCAGTGCTTCCTGTTGTTCCAGAAGAAGTCCACCATCTTCTTCTGTATCTTGGCGACAAACGCAGGGGGAGGGGTCAAAGTGACCAGCCGGTACCACAGCATAGCGGCCACCAGCTGGTTTATGACTTTCACTCGACCCCTGTAGGACAGCACTCGGAGCAGTCCTGTCCAGCACCCTAGGCGAGCGGCGACCTTGGCCTCCAGCTCTTGCCAGTTTGCCGGCCAGGCTTCCTTGTCAGGGCTAAGGTAGACTCCCAGATAGAGGAGATAGGTCGTGCTCTAGGCAAAAGGCCTGGGCTCCTCCGTCAGGGAGTCCACCCGCCACTGACCCACCAGGAGTCCGGAACATTTCTCCCAGTTGATCCTGGCAGAGGATGCGGCTGAGTAAATCTCCTGGCACTCACGCATCCCGGCAGATCAGCGGGATCCTCTACCGTGAGGAGCACGTCATTGGCGTAAGCCGAGAGGACGACCTCCATGCTCGGCCCTTGCAGAGCCAGTCCCGTCAACCTCGTCCACAGGAGGTGCAGGAAAGGCTCCATGCAGATGGCATATAATTGGCCGGACATGGGACATCCCTGGCGCACCCCTCTCCTAAAGCGAAGGGGCGCCGTCAAGTACCCGCTAACCTTAATCAGACACTCCGCAGCGGCATACAAAAATCGGATTCGGGCAACGAAATGCGTCCCGAACCCGAAAGCGCGCAGAGTTCCGAACAGATAGTCGTGATCCACCCTGTCGAACGCGTTCTCTTGGTCGAGAGATAGGAGGGCGACCGACGGACCAGCCTCCTGGGAATGATGGATGAGGTCCCGGACCAGATGGATGTTATCGTGGATTGTCTGGTCCGGGACACGCATGTGCTTTCAAGCTGGAGTCACATGGACCTGGACCATCAATCACTATGCAGTATTCTCATTGATAAAAATGGGAGCTCTGTTTGTTTGGACTCCCATTACCATCAATGAGAAAAAACTCCTGTAACACTGAAACACAGCATAATTAATAAATAAAACACTCACATATTGAAAATGAATTGAAATTTAATGTAATTAAATGTTTTAGAAAAAAAAAAATGTTTTAATGTGTTTTAATAGCGTTAAAAATAAAGATACCTTAATGGGTTTTTAAGATAAAAATTATTGTTTAAATGTAATTATTATATGTTTCCAAACTCTTATGCTGGTAAAAGTAAGCTATGCGCGTGCTTTTACCTGGCGTAAAAGTTTGAAGGACATTTGCTGGGCGGGAGTTGGGCAAATACTCAATCTTCCCGCGTGAATGTCCTTCTCCCAGGGCTGCAGAGGATCTGTACGGAGAAATCTTGACAGACACATTTTCGGCACATGCGCATCTCACCCCAAAAATCGGCTTTTACGAGGTCTTGCCGGGTCCGTGCGACCTTCGTACACACTCGGCAAGGCTGGAATTTTCGGCCCATTATCTCCATAGCTATAAGGATTTTGTCCCCTTATTCTGACACTTCCTTTTTATTGTCTACATCCATTCAAACGTTTCATCAACCACCACTGTTGTATTTCCTGCAAATATCCAAACCGGAATCTGAAGCTGTGCATTATTATCATAATGACGGCGGCAGTCGGGAGATCGAGGCCCATAAAAATGGTGCGGAGTTCGGGAGGAGGAGCGACGGTGGCAGTCGGGAGATCGAGGCCCATAAAAAGGGCATGTAGCCTGGGAGGAGGAGTGACGGTGGCAGTCGGGAGAGCGAGGCCTATAAAAAGGGCATGGAGTTCGGGAGGAACCACAGCAGTGGGAGCGGGAGATTGAGGCCAAAGGCAAAACAAAGAAGTAAAAAGAAATCGAAGTGTGACATCACAGCCAAGCGGGTAAGTGATTGGCTGGTTGATTGGTGAGTAGTTTTTCTTTTTTCTTTATCTTTTTCTTTTCTTATCAATCAGAAACCTTTATGATTATTGCCAAATTAAGTTACTTTAAGGGTTATGTCATGGCAGGAGAGCCCAGACCAATGTCATGCTCCTCCTGTGCTATGTGGGAAATCAGGGACGCTTCCAGTGTGCCTTACTACTATGTGTGCAGTAAGTGTATCCAGCTGCAGCTCCTGACAGACCGCATTGCGGCACTGGAGCTGCGCATGGATTCACTCTGGAGCATCCGCAATGCTGAGAATGTCATGAATAGCACGTTTAGTGAGTTGGTCACACCGCAGGTAAAGGTTACAAAGGCAGATAGGGAATGGGTGACCATCAGTCAGAGCAGTGGAAGGAAGGTAGTGCAGGGGTCCCCTGCGGTCATCTCCCTCCAAAACAGATATATTGTTTTGGGTACTGTTGGGGGAGATGGCCCATCAGGGGAAGGCAGCAACAGCCAAGTTCATGGCATCATGGTTTGCTCTGCTGCACAGGAGGGCAGGAAAAAGAGTGGGAGAGCTATAGTTTTAGGGGAATCTATTGTAAGGGGAATAGATAGGCATTTCTGCGGCCACAATCGAGACTCCAGGATGGTATGTTGCCTCCGTGGTGCAAGGATCAAGGGTGTCTAGCGAGAAGAAGGAACTGAAGGAAATCCTTATTAGTCAGGAAATTTTGTTAGGGAAATTGATAGGATTGCAGGTCGATAAATCCCCAGGGCCTGATCGTCTGCATCCCAGAGTAATTAAGGAAGTGGCCCTAGAAATAGTGAATGCATTAGTGGTCTTTTTCCAACATTCTATAGATTCTAGATCATTTCCTATGGATTGGAGGGTAGCTAATGTAACCCCACTTTTTAAAAAAGAACGGAGAGAGAAAACAGGGAATTTCGACCGGTTAGCCTGACATCAGTAGTGGGGAAAATGTTGGAATCAATTATTAAAGATGTAATAGCAGCGCATTTGGAAAGTAGAGACAGGATCGGTCCAACTCAGCATGGATTTATGAAAGGGAAATCATGCTTGACAAGTCTTCGAGAATTTTTTGAGGATGTTACTAGTAGAGTGGACAAGGGTGAACCAGTGGATGTGGTGTATTTGGACTTTCAAAAGGCTTTTGACAAGGTCCCACACAAGAGATTAGTATGCAAAATTAAAGCACATGTTATTGGGGGTAATGTATTGATGTGGATAGAGAACGGGTTTGCAGATAGGAAGCAAAGAGTAGGAATAAATGGGACCCCAGCTATTTACAATATACATTAATGATTTGGACGAAGGAATTGAATGTAATATCTCCAAGTTTGCAGATGGCACTAAGCTGGGTGGCAGTGTGAGCTGTGAGGAGGATGCTAAGAGGCTGCAGGGTGACTTGGACAGGTTAGGTGAGTGGGCAAATGCATGGCTGATGCAGTATAATGTATACAAATGTGAGGTTATTCAATTTGGTGGCAAAAACAGGAAGGCAGAATATTGTCTGAATGGTGACAGATTAGGAAAAGGGGAGGTGCAACGAGACCTAGGTGTCATGATAAACCAGTCATTGAAAGTTGGCCTACAGGTACAGCAGGCGTGAAGAAGGCAAATGGCATGTTGGCCTTCATCGTGAGAGGATTTGAGTACAGGAGCAAGGAGGTCTTACTGCAGTTGTACAGGGCCTTGGTGAGGCCACACCTTGAATATTGTGTACAGTTTTGGTCTCCTCATCTGAGGAAGGACATTCTTGCTATTGAGGGTGTTAAGTGAAGGTTCACCAGACTGATTCACAGAATGGCAGGACTGACATATGAAGAAAGACTGGATCGACTCGGCTTATATTCACTGGAATTTAGAAGAATGAGGGGATCTCATAGAAACATATAAAATTCTGACGGGAGTGGACAGGTTAGATGCAGGAAGAATGTTCGCGATGTTGGGGAAGTCCTGATCCAGGGGTCACAGTCTAAGGATAAGGGGTAAGTCATTTAGGACCAAGATGAGGAGAAACTTCTTCACTCAGAGAATTGTTAACCTGTGGAATTCTCTACCTCAGAAAGTTGTTGAGGCCAGTTCATTAGCTATATTCAAAAGGGAGTTAGATGTGGCCCTTACGGCTAAAGGGATCAAGTGATATGGAGAGAAAGCAGGAATGGGGTACTGAAGTTGTATGATCAGTGATGATCATATTGAATAGTGCTGCAGGCTCGAAGATGTTGGAAATGACTCCTGTTACACCGTGGAATGATGCACTGGTGTAGAAATTGAGCGCAATGGTTACCTTGACTGCCACTGAGAGAGCCGTCCTCATCCTGGTCTGAGGCTTGAGATCTGGTTGCGGCAGATGGCAGAACTCTGTGACCAAGTCCTTGCTGAAGGGAGCCTTCGAACACACTGTTCCTCAGTGAAGTTGATGTTGGAGAACCGCTGCCGGAATAACCTGGGAGGGTAAGGCCTCTTGTTGAGAGCCCTTTTGGCCCTCCTCCCTCTGGCCATATTTTGCAGCCTTTCTCTGTGCCTCAGTTGCCTCCGACAGTGACGCTGGAGTGCAAGGTCCAGTGCTAGCACAGCCTCCATGAAACATTGGAAATGTTGGAGTTTCAAATGTGTTCTCAAGGCAAGTCAAGAATCTTTAAAAACCAGAACACTCCTTCAACTGCAAATCGCTCATATTGGTCAAAACACCTGTCTGACTGTGTGAAACTAAGAAGGAACCATTATTGTCCGACTAAAAGTAAACTGGATGCTGGTGCCTTTAAATAGTGCTCCTCTAGTCGACAGCCGACTGAAATCCGATTGCTGAAGCTGTCATTGTCAGCACCAGGCGCACAACCAGGGGGCGAATGCTAATTTTGGTTCTGGGGCACTACCAAGGCGCTGTGCGCGGTGATGACATCAGCAACACTGGGTGCAGCAGATTGGGGCGCAACATCATACGACCGCCGCAAAACCCCCACCAAATTTAGCGGGAGGCGCTGTTCTCACTGTGTCTGGTCGCAAACTCATTTGCACCCCGTTAGTGCCCCCAGGGGCACTAATGGGAGACCCAAAGTAACCCAATTTCTCCAAAGTGTCTAAAATGGTTGTGGTTCATACCCATTTCATGCACAGCACTATTATGTTTGCTAACGTATTGCATATTTTAAAATAACTTAAGAAGATGAGCATCATATATCATTCTTGTAGTCAGCAGTAATGTTAAAATTTTATGGGTCTTATTTCATTATTTTTATTTATGAATGTAATATATGAATGTAATAGGTTCCAAGTTGGTTATTTGTAGAGGTAACTTAACTGGAAATGCTTTGCCAAATTGCACAGAGCTGGAAAATAATGCTGTGCATCTTACAACCCCTGGCACACAGTGTTGGTGCCACAATTGCAATTAAATGAATATGCTTCCTCTCACCTGAAAGCGTCGTGAGCACACTTACTCAGCTCTCCTGGGCCTGCTGTGCCATTGGGCCACTGTTGGGGCTGAGGAAAATTGACCAAAATATGTTTGACAATCTCAGGCCTTGAGATTCATCCACATACCGCTTCCCCCCCCCCGCCCCAACACATTTGCACTTATACCCTTCCTCCTGCCGAACGCCACCGCTAGTGCCCGCCCACCCCCACTTCTTCAGGCCGCACCATTCAGGTGCAGTGACTGATCCTTATGCCTCCTGAGTGCCCAAACTGGATGTGCCTGAGGTTTGAGTCCTCAATGTGCTGAATTTGCACCAGCAGGATAAGCATTAACGAATGTGGCTGGTAGTATTAGTATTTCTCAGTCTCGAAGTGTTTGCTCATATAACTAGTAAAAGAGATTGATGGCATTCAAGGAGGAAAGGAATGGCCTAAAATTTTTAATGTGGAATAAATGACAACATTATTTACATTGAAATAGGAAACATGACTATTCAATAAAGGGGTGTCCATTAGCAACAGGAAAACAAAAACGATTTGAATTTGTTCACTGATTATTCACTAAAAGTTTTCAATCAATTTGAAAATGGAGGCTTTGTAGCTGATCAAGTTTGAATAAAATAAATTATAATAATAGATTTATATCATAAATTTTGCTTGACTACCTCATTATGATTCTGAGACCAATCATAGAACAGTACAGCGCAGGAGAAGGCCATTCGGCCCATCGATGCTGCGCCAACTCTTTCGTAGTGCAATCCAGTTAATCCCACTCCCCGCTCTTTCCTCATATCCCTGCAATGTTTTCTCCTTCAAGTATTTATCCAATTCCCTTTTGAAGGCTACTATTGAATCTGTATCCACCACTCTATCAGTCAGTGCATTCCAAATCCTAACCACTCATTGCGTAAAAAAGTTTTTCCTCATGTTGCATCTGGTTCTTTGTCAATCACCTTAAATCTTTGCCAGTTGGTTATCGACCTTTAACCATTGAAACAATTTCTCTTTATTTACTCTATCTAAACCATTCATGATTTTAAACACCTCTAACAAATCTCTTATCCTTCTCTGCTCCAAGGAGAACAACCCCAGCTTCTTTAGTTATCCAATTAACTGTAATTGCTCATCCCTGGAACCATTCTAGTAAATTTATTCTGTACTTTCTCCAAAGTCTTCTCATCCTTCCTAAAGTTCAGTGCCCAGAATTTAAGCTGAGACTGAACTTGTGTTTTAAAAGGATTAGCATAACATCTTGGTGTTTGTACTCGATATCTCTATTTATAAAGCCCAGGATCCCATATGCTTTATCAACTGTTTTGTTAACCTGTCCTGCCACTTTCAAAGTTTTGTGCACAAGTACCCACAGGTCTCTCTTTTCTTGCACCCTCTTTAAAATTGTACATTTTGCATATATGGGTTCTCTTTATTCTTCCTACCAAAATGTATCACCTCATACTTTTCTGAGTTGAATTTCATCTGCCATGTTTCTGCCCATTCCACCAGCCTGTCTATGTCCTCTTGAAGTCTCTTACTACCTTCCTCACTGTTTATTACACTTCCAAGTTTTGTGTCATCTGCAGATTTTGAAATTGTACCCTGTACGCCTAAGTCCAAGTCATGAATGTATAACAAAAACAACAGTGGTACTAGTATTGAACCCTGAGGAACATTACTGTAAAGCTTCCTCCAGTTCGAAAAACAGTAATTCACAACTCTTTTTTCTATCCCTCAGCAACTTTTATATCCATGCTCTTGTAATTTTCTATTATCTTCATGGAAGTTGTATCCAGTTTTATATCTCAAACAGACTAAATTGTACATCATTCATGAAAAAATTGAATTTGGTGGAACTTAGTTTTTCCATAAAAGAATGAGTTGCATTTTTATAACGCCTTTCATGACCACCGGACATCTCAAGGCCCTTTACAGCCAATGAAGCAGTCACTGTTGTAATGTCAGAAACACAGCAGTCAATTTGTGCACAGCAAACTTCCACAAACAGCAATGTGATAATGACCAGATAATCTGTGTTTGTTATGTTGGTTGAGGGATAAAGATTGGCCAGGACACCAGGGAAAACTCTTGGGTGTAGTTACTTGCAACAAAAAAGTGCTCTGATTGGGTCCCCTTGATCACATGACCTGATTGCTGATTGGTCCCCTTGGAGGATAAGACACACCCAGCAGTTTCTCTGAAATGTGTAATTAGAACCACCCAGCCCAAGTTCTCAGTGACTTTGCAAAGTTTAATTTGAGCCATTCTGACTGCCAACTCCAGACAGGAGAAAGCTCCCCCCTCTCCACCCAAGTTCCTGCCCCATCCCTCAGCCCAATTTTCTGACACGCTCCCCAGCCCAAGTTCCTGACCGCCCCCCCACTCCCCTCAATCCCAAGTTCCTGACCTCCCCAGCCCAAGTTCCTGCCCCATCCCAGCTGAAGTTCCTGACCCCCCAGCCAAATTTCTTGACCCCCAGCCCAAATTCATGCCTCCCACCAAAATTCCTGTCTCCCCAGCTTAAGTTCATGCCCCCCCCAGCCCAAGTTCATGCCCTCCCAGCCGAAATTCCTGTCTCCCCCAGCCCAAGTTCATGCCCCATCTCAACCCAAGTTCCTGACACCCCCAGTCTAAGTTCCGGACCCCACCCAGCGAAGTTCCCGACCCCTCCTCAGCCCAAGTTCATGCTCCGCCAACCGAATTTCCTGACCCCTCCAGCCCAAGTTCCTGACTCCCCCAGCCCAAGTTCCTGACCTTATCTCCCAATGCCGCACCATAGATGGGGCACTGTGTGTGGGTCACAGATTGTTAACAGCTTTATTGGATATGAAGTGAATAGTAACAGTGTCATGACTTCCAGATTTTATCCAGTCCAATGATGTCCCTCCTCACACATGCAGCGAGCTTTCTGAGAAATCGGGTGTGGGTGTAAAGGGAGTGGGGTTGGAAGACATAATCTGTCTTCCCTGAGTTCCCTATCTCCCCTCCGACCCCCACTCCTCAGTCTCTCTCTCTCCCTCCCCAGTCTCTCTCTCCCTCCCCTCCTCTATCTCTCTCCCTCCCCAGTCTCTCGCTCTCTCCCTCCCCTCTATCTCTCTCCCTTCCCCAGTTACTCTCTTTCTCTCCCAGTCTCTCTCTCCCTCCCCCCAGTTTCGCTCTCTCTCTCCCAGTCTCTCTCTCTCTCTCCCAGTCTCTCTATCTCCCACCTCTGATGTTTTCTCTCCCACAGAAGGCCGCGAAAATGTTTGTGTAAATAATCACAGCGATCCTCACGGCAAAAGTCCTGAAGATAATCCAAAAGCTAGAAGCAGCTCCAGCAGCGATAAGCGGTTCAGGGCTGCTGGAGCTCCCCACTTCCGGCTTCCTCCTACATCGCACTGCGCATGCGAGACCGAATAGAGGGCCCATAGGCAAAAAGGGAACGGAGTCCAATGCGCACATGTGCAGAAGGACACACAAAAAAACTAGTGCAAATGATCACTCATACAACATCCCAGCTCTTCTTTGTAATAGTGCTAGCTGAGAGAGCAAACAGGCCTCAGTTTAATATCTCATCTGAAAGATAACACCTCAGACAGTGCAGCATTGCCTCACATTAGAGTATCAGCCTAGATTTATGGGACTTGAACTCACAACCTCTGGGCTCAAAGGCAAGTGTGCTACCTACTGAGCCACAGCTGACACTGACATATTTACTTTTGGTTTTATGTTCCTTTAACCTGTTAATAGGAGTAAGAAGATGCAGTGTGTAAATGTGCAGGTCTAACAACCTAATGAAATCTGTTGAAGGATGTTTTTATTTTTAATAAAGGGACAATATTCTGATATTTTCCCTCCAACATTTTAAACTATTTAAAGTTGAAATCCATTCTGTTATTGCCCCCCAGGTGAAAAGGCAGTTATTTACAGTTCTGAGCGGCAACGTTTGCACAATCCATGTTTTCTGTCTAAGCTATATTAGCACTTGTGAGGCATAAACCTCGTCATGATTGTTGCCGATATTACAAGATGAGAGTTTATTTCATTGTTAGAGGATTATAAGACCTCCTTCTTTAGCTCTATTTCCAATTTTTCTGGTGACGCAACATCATGGTCCATGTACACTGATGACACCACGCTCTACCTCACCACTTGGATCCCTCCACTACTTCTGTGTTGTCTGCTTGCTTGTCTGACATCCAGTCCTGGTTAAGCCAAAATTTTTCCCAAGAGAAGGTTAGCCCTGAGGCACCTCGAAATTGGGCCCCGGGCCTCATTTACATTGAACCAGAGAATGGTCAAGAGCAACAGGCAGCTTGTAGGTGAGGTGTGATTGCAGCGGCCCTCAGGTGAGTGCGGAATGAAGGGTGACTGGGAAGTAGGGGCGGCGGTGTGGTGATGGGTGACGGTGATTATCAGCATGTGGGTGAATGGATGCTACATGGTTGAATCTCTAGCCCTATGGTTGAAAAACAAATTGTGGCCGAATTTCCTCAGCCCTGATAATGGTACAATGCCCGAAGTTAGGCATAGCAGACCTGATGGAGACAAGATTTTTAACGAGACCCAACTCCCGCCACAAACTCCATTCCCATCCCACCGTCTCCATTCCCCTTCCCTGGCCACTGCCTAAGGCTCAAGCAGACTGTTTGCAACCTGAGTTTGAGCCTGTAGCTAAGAAATATAAAGAGGCCAATGATAGACCCTTGACGGATTCCAGATATAATGGTGTGGGGGTTGGGAGAGAAGCCATTGCTGGAGATTTTCTGGCTACGAATCGAACCAATCACGGGCAATCTAACTCAGCTGTATACTGAAGATAAAGCGTTCAAGGAGGATGGCCTGTTCTACCATGTCAAATGCTGCAGTGCGGTTGTGAAGGATGAGGAGGACTAGTCCACCATGATTTCCATCCATTGAAATCAACAGATGAAAAATCATGGTCAATGCATCACAGTTTACTGATAAGATGTTGCTGCACCCAGATCTTTCTCGTGGTGTGGAGTCACAGATAACCCTACCTGATCAGTCCAGTTGGAGAGCTAGCATGAACATAGGTAAGATGGGCTGAAGGTCTTCCTTCTATGCGGTACTATCTTTGATTCTATTGTTAATTATTAATACAAATCTTAATAAAAATCTTAATTGCAGTAAATACATACAAGGAGAACTAAACTGTCAATTCAGATTTATAGATTAAAAGTGGCTATTAGAGCCATTCTGAGGTCAGTGGTAATATAGGTGAAATTTTGCTGAGTGCGCATAATTATATTTAAAAAGTGTAACAGCAGAACGGCAGTGTATTGTACACATCATTCCCATGGGCTGTACTTGAAGTAAATTAATTTTTGTACTGCAGCAATAATAAGGCTGTAATATCAGCCAAAAAAATACCTTTACAGCGCTTTTGTGTGCATTTTGGAAACATTATTATTTTGTACAATTAAAGATTATCTTTTATGTTTTGCTATTGCTTTTCTTCATAAAATGTTGAAAGTAAGGCAATAAAATAATCTTAATCAAAATAAAACATAATTTTACATTAGTACACACACTAGTGCCATTATGTATTTTGCTTTCATACAATGTCACAACACAGAAACGTGCCATCAAATTCATGCTGCTGTTTTTCACCACAAGTGCAAAACGGGTGATAGCAAATCGGCAGCCCGTTTTACACTCCGCTCAATTTTTCTTTCCCAATAGCATTGTTGCTGCTGTTCTTCTTCCTCCTCCGCCACCACCCAGTACAGTGCACCCATGAGAAGGTTTGACTGCTAAATGAGGGTTTAACAACAACAACAATTTGTATTCATATAGCACCTTTAACATAGTGCTTCAAAGGAGTGTTATAAAATAAAATTTAACACTGAGCCACCTACCTATATTAGGGCAGATAACCAATAGCTTGGTCAAAGAAGTAGGTTTTAAGGAGTGTCTTAAAGGAGGAAAGAGAGGTAGAGAGGTGAAGAGGAATTCCAGAGCTTAGGGCCATGGCAGCTGAAGGCACGGCCACCAATGGTGGAGAGATTAAAATCGGGGATGCCCAACAGGCCAGAATTGGAAGAGCCCAGATATCTCGGAAAGTTGTGGGGCTGGCGGTGATTACAAAGAGGAGCAAGGCCCTGGAGGGATTTGAAAACAATGATGAGAATTTTAAAATCGAAGTGTTGCTTAACCGGGAGCCAATGTAGGTCAGTGAGCACAGGGGTGATGGATGAACGGGACTTGGTGCGAATTAGGACACGGCAGCCGAGTTTTGGAGGACCTCAAATTTACAGAGGGTGAAATGTGGGAGGCCAGCCAAGAGTGCGTTGGAATAGTCAAGTCTAGAGGTAACAAAGGATGTAGGTTTCAGCAGCAGATGAGCTGAGGCTGGTGTGGACTCGGATTAAGTTTTGGAGGTGGAAATAAGCATTCTTAGTGAAGGCATGGATATGTGCTCGGAAGCTCAGCTCAGGGTAAAATATGACATGAAGATTGTGAATAGATTAGATCAGTCTCAGACAGTTGACAGAGAGCGGGATGGAGTCAGTGACTAGGGAATGGAATTTGTGGCAGGGACTGAAGACAATGGTGGGGGAAAAATGCGGGTTTTTTGCACCTCCCAATAGTGCCCGTGGGAGATGCTAAAGGAGCGCAAATGGGTTATCACCCAGGTGTGGCAGGAATAGTGCCCTCCACGAAATTGGCCTAGGGTTTTGCAGAGGTGCTAAGAGGTAGCGCTCCCTTCGGCCGTGCCCGGCGATGGTGACATCATCATCGTTCGTTACCATCCCAGAAGAGAAATTGGGTGGCGTCCCCTCACTTACCGCCTGGCACTGACAACAGCTTCAGCTGTCGCGTTTCAGTCGGGAGTCAGCTGGAGGAGCAATATTTAAAGGCACCTTTTTCAGAAATAATTTTTGTCGGCCATGACTCTTTGCAGCTTACAAAGACATAGGCAGACTTGCTGTTGGAGAGATTTGAATGATTTTCAGTAGAAGGAGTGTTCTGTCTCTTAACCATTCCTGTGTTTCATTGAGGGCAGATTTGAAAGGGCAGCATTTAAATCGTTTCATGGGGGTTGTTTTGTTGTGTACGTAAATAAACAGACTAACTGAAACAGGAATAGTGTAACTAACTGCGTCTTTTATAGAAACTCCCAAAATGATGTCCGAAACCAGCAGGTTTACAGCAGACATGAATAGCCCCCGCAGGGTCCTGTCTAGTGAGGGTTCATGTAACCAACAAATATAGTATGAAAACATATTTCCCCTCTTCTGAAAAACACGTTCTATGAACAGTCAAAGTCCTTGAGATAGCCAGGCCGTGTTCTGATATGCTGAGACCGGCGTGGAGCTTGCGGTGTTTGTTTGAGGTTTTCGGTTGGGAAACAGAACGGTGCCTCTGTTCCAACCTGCTGGTCTGTTGTCCTGTGAGTTGGGGTCAGTCTACGAGCATTCCATTGAGTTCCATCATTGAGCTCGTAGCTGTGAGGGCTGAACTTTCGCCCGATCTGGTTTGGAGGCGAAAGTAAAGATGCGAGCTTATGACTACGGTTTGGACGCTTAACACTAACCCAACCTCCGTTTTTCAATTGGGGCTTTTGAGCGCGTTGTTTTGTGTCATTGTACATCTTCGCTTTTCATTGGCATTCCAAAATCTGGGATGAGACTGTGGTTATCTTCATGCTAGGTTTAGCTGGAGGTTTGAAACTGTCCAGTAGCCACCGAAGATTCTGCCCAATCATGAGCTCAGCGGGTGTCTTCCCCGTTAGCGAGTGGTTTGTCAAACGGTATGTGAGGAGAATAGTTTGAACCATTTCGTCGAATGTTTGGCCTATTGCGAGATTGGCGTTCAAACCCTCAAATCTTTAAATCGCTCAACACCTCCATTGCTTTGAGGATTGTACCAAGCAGTAAGGCGATGCTCGACAGCATGATGAGTGACGAAATCTACGAATTGGTTGGACACAAACTGTAGTCCATTGTCAGTGATTATGATCTCTGGGAGGCTCCACTTCGAGAACATACGCTGCAGAATAATGAGGATCGTTAATGAGGTTACAGTGATTTCTGGCTGTTTGGAATGCAGGTCATGTACTACAACAAGGAAATGCTGATGTTGAGGAGCTGCTTCAACTGGACCAAAGATATCCAACTGAAGTTGTTGCCATGGTCTTTGTGGCCATGGAATGGGCTTCATTGGTGCTGGTCAGATTTTTGAGGCATTTTCACTCAGACTGCATGCTTCATAGTGTGAAGCAAACTCCTCGATGCGAGTGTCAATCCCAGGCCACCTTACTGAATTGTAACATCTCTGTTTCATGTGGACAATGCCATTGTGTCCATCGTGTGCCAATGAGAGAACGAGCTGTTGAAGTGACTTGGGAATTACTGCTCTATCACCACGAGCTAGGCAGTCATCGTTCCAAATGGAAAATTAATTGCGAAGTCTGTGGAGGTTTTCAGCTCTTCCGGAATATGCTTAGGCCACAGGGTCTGGAGGAAGTGGCACATGTGCTGGAGTGTAGCATCATGCTGTGATTTAGTTTTAAACTCGTCGCAGGACACAAGGTTTCTGATGGACTGAGTGATGATCGATGTGACGTATGTGTCATCACCTGTGAACAAGTCAGCATCAGAGTCCGAAGCAGGTGTCGAGCAGCTACCTGATTGCGACATCCAGCGATGTACTGTACAGGCTATCTGACCATCAGCCGATTTGTAGTGGTCTGTGCTCAGATCCAGTTGTAGCTGTTATGTTCAGAATAACTCCACAAGACTGTATATTGTAAGCTCAAAACTGTTGTGACCTTGGTCTCTTTAATGTAACTCCAGAGTGAGGAAGCAGCATGGTATACTGCCTTTTATACCTGCTAGCCCAGGGTGTGAGGTGACCCTTGGGTGGCAAGTCTTACACATTGGTAATGTTTACATACATAACATCATTTCTCCCCAAAGTTTTGATACAAGTTATTTGCAAGTTGAGGCGATCTGGGGCTCTACGTTCCCGGGTTGATCGCCTGAGTTGAAGCCCTGGCATGGGTGAGTCGGTCGGATCATTGCTGCACTGCGGTGTGGCTGGTCTGATCGGACTGTCGGGCATGGTGGGTTCATCCTCCTGGTTGACTGCGAAGTCGATTGCTGGTTGGGTGTGTGTGGGTGGATCATTGATGGTAATGTCCTCTTCAAACTGTTCTTGGTTGTCTGTGAACCACAGTTTGGTCTGATCAAAGTGCTTTCTGCATGTTTGACAACAAACACTCTATTCCCCTCCTTGGCTAAGATAGTCCCAGCAATCCATTTGGGACCATGACCATAATTAAGAACAAACACAGGGTCATTAACCTCAATGTCACGCGATTCTGCCGCGCGATCGTGGTACATGTTATACCGGTAACGCCAGGTTTCTACATGATCATTGAGATCCGGGTGGACTAAGGAGAGCCTGGTTTAGAGTGTTCTCTTCATTAGCAATTCTGCAGTGGGAGCCCCGGTAAGCGAGTGGGGTCGCGTGCGGTAGCTGAGCAGAATCTGAGATAACCGGGTCTGCAGGGAACCATCCGTCACGCATTTCAAGCTCTGCTTGATGGTTTGACTGCCCGTTCTGCTTGACCTTTGGATGCGGGCTTAAATGGCGCAGACCTGACATGCTTGATGCCACTGTGGGTCATGAACTCGTTGAATTCCGAACTGGTGAAACATGGTCCATTGTCACTAACAAGGACGTCGGGCAAATCATGGATGGCAAACATGGCCCGGAGGCTTTCAATGGTGACAGTGGACGTACATGACGATATTATTATACATTCAATCTGTTATGTATGTAAACCTGTAAATACCATGTCTAACCACCAGAGGGCTTATCCCCTGGTGTCCCAAGGGATCCCACAATTCCTTGGATGCACCTGTATATAAGGAGGCTGGAGAGGCAATCTGAGATCTGTAATAAAGGACTACGGTCATACTTACTTTGAGCTTGCAGTATCTAGTCTGACTCTTTATTCAAGACATAACAACTGGCTACGCGATACAGATGACGAACCCCAACGCAACAATGCAGAGAACTGTGGGCATCCTGGAGAAATTTTCGGAGGGAGATGATTGAGAAACCTTCGTGGAGCGACTTGACCAATACTTCTTGGCCAACGAGCTGGAAGGAGAAGCGAACGTTGCCAAATGAAGGGCGATCCTCCTCACCATTGGCAGAGCATCAACATATGGCCTCATGAAAAACCTGCTCGCTCCATCGAAACCCACAGACAAGTCATACGCTGAGTTGTGCACACTGGTCCAGGAGCATCTAAACCCGAAGGAAAGCGTTCTGATGGCGAGGTATTGGTTCTACACATACAAGAGATCTGAAGGCCAGGAAGTGGCGAGCTACATCGCCGAGCTAAGGCGCCTTGCAGGACATTGCGAATTTGAAGGACACTTGGAGCATATGCTCAGGGAGTTCTTTGTACTTGGCATTGGCCATGAAGTAATACTTCACAAACTTTTGACTGTAGAGACCCCAACCTTGAATAAAGCCATAGCGATAGCCCAGGCATTTATCTCCACCAGTGACAATATCAAACAAATTTCCCAGTGCACTTGTGCTGCTGCAAGTGCTGTGAACAAAGTAACGTTGTTTTCGAATCGAAATGTACATGGCAGGACTTACACGCCTGCAACTGCACATAGGAAGGTGACTCAGAGTCCGCCATCAAGGGTGGTGAATACCAGGCCACTAACACCTTGTTGGCACTGCGGGGGTGATCATCGTTTCCAAATAAACCGCTTCAAAGGATACGTTTGCAAGGACTGTGGAACAATGGGACACCTCCAACGCATGTGCAGGCAAACTGCAAACCCTGCTAATCCTGCAAACCACCATGTTGCAGAGGAGGACAGATCCACAGTGGATCATGACGAACCAGAGCCTCAGGCTGAGGAGGCAGAGGTATATGGGGTGCAGTCATTTACCACTAAGTGTCCCCCGGTAATGCTGAAGGTTGAATTAAATGGACTCCCGGTGTCCATGGAGCTGGACACGGGTGCAAGCCAGTCCATAATGAGGAAAAAGACTTTTGATAAGTTGTGGTGCAACAAGGCTTCAAGGCCAGTCCTGACTCCCATTCGTACCAAACTTAGAACCTACACAAAGGAACTCATTCCCGTAATTGGCAGTGCTACCGTAAAGGTCTCCTACGATGGAGCGGTGCACGAGTTACCACTCTGTGTGGTACCGAACAATGGCCCCACGCTGTTCGGCAGGAACTGGCTGGAAAAGATCCACTGGAACTGGGACAACGTCCGAGCGATTTTATCCGTCGACAACACCTCATATGCCCAGGTCCTAAGCAAGTTCCCCTTGCTGTTCAAACCAGGCATCAGGAAGTTCCAAGGAGCAAAAGTATAGATCCATTTGATTCCGGGGATGCAACCCATCCATCACAAGGCGACAGCGGTATCGTACATGATGAGAGAGAGGGTGGAGATCGAGCTAGACAGGCTGCAACAAGAGGGCATCAGAGGGATAGAATTCAATAAGTGGGCCAATCCGATTGTTCCAGTCCTCAAGTGAGACAGCACCGTCAGAATCTGTGGTGATTAAAAAGTAACTATCAATCGTTTCTCGCTGCAGGATCAATACCCGCTACCAAAGGCAGATGACATATTTGCGACACTGGCGGGAGGGAAAACTTTCATGAAGCTGATCTTGACTTCGTCCTACATGACGCAGGAGCTGGAGGAATCTTTGAAAGGCCTCACCCGCATCAACACGCACAAAGGTCTCTTCGTTTACAACAGATGCCGATTTCGAATTCAATCGGCCGCGGCGATATTCCAGAGGAACATGGAAAGCTTGCTGAAGTCAGTCCCGCACACCATGGTCTTCCAGGATGACATCTTGGTTACAGGTCAGGACACTGTCGAGCACCTGCAGAACCTGAAGGAGGTTCTTGGTCGGCTTATTCATATGGGGCTCAGGCTAAAATGCTCGAAGTGCGTGTTCCTGGCGCCTGAAGTGGAGTTCCTGGGGAGAAGATCGCGGCAGACAGCATCAGGCCCACCGATTTGAAGATGGAGGCAATCAAGAACGCACCGAGACCACAGAACATGACGGAGCTGCGGACGTTTCTCGGACTCCTGAACTATTTTGGTAACTTCTTACCGGGTCTCGGCACACTGTTAGAACCACTGCACACCTTACTGCGCAAAGGAGATGAATGGGTATGGGGTAAAAGCCAAGAAAATGTCTTTGAGAAAGCTCGAAGCTGTTATGTTCAAACAAATTGCTTGTGTTGTACGATCCATGTAAGCATTTGGTACTAGCAAGTGATGCGTCCTCATATGGCGTGGGGTGTGTATTGCAACAAGCTAATGAATTTGGGAAATTGCAACTGGTTGCTTATGCATCCAGAAGTCTGTCTAAGGCCGAGAGGGCCTACAGTATGATCAAAAAAGAAGTGCTATCGTGTGTTTACGGGGTAAAGTAAATGCATCAATATCTGTTCGGGCTCAAATTTGAATTGGAAACCAACCACAAGCTGTTTATATCCCTTTTTTCTGAAAATAAGGGGATAAATACGAATGCATCAGCCCGCATCCAGAAATGGGCGCTCACATTGTCCGCATACAACTACGCCATCCGCCATAGACCAGGCACAGAAAACTGTGCCGATGCACTCAGTAGGCTGCTATTGCCCACCAGCGGGGTGGCGATGGCACAGCCTGCAGATTTAGTTCTGATAATGGAAGCATTCGAGAGTGAGCAATCACCTGTTACCGCCCATCAGATTAGAACCTGGACGAGTCAGGACCTCCTACTGTCCTTAGAAAAAAAACTATGTGCCCAATGGGAATTGGTCTAGTGTCCCGTTAGAGATGCAGGAAGAAATAAAGCCGTACCAGCGGCGCAAAGATGAAATGTCTATACAGGCGGACTGCCTCCTATGGGGTAATCTGGTCGTGGTGTCAAAAAGGGCAGCGACACTTTCATCAGTGATCTCCACAGCACCTGCCAGGCATCGTAATGATGAAAGCGATAGCCAGATCCCACATGTGGTGGGCCGGTATCGATGCAGACTTAAAGTCCTGTGTGCACAAATGTAATACATGTTCCCAATTACGCAATGCACCCAAGGAGGCGCCACTGAGTTGATGGTCCTGGCCCTCCAAACCGTGGTCTCGGGTTCACGTCAACTATGCAGGCCCATTCTTGGGAAAAATGCTTTTAATGGTTGTAGATACATACTCCAAATGGACTGAATGTGTGATAATGTCGGCAAGCACGTCCGCTGCCACCATTGAAAGCCTACGGGCCATGTTTGCCACGCACGGCCTGCCTAATGTCCTTGTAAGTAACAATGGTCCTTGCTTTACCAGTGCCGAATTCAAGAAATTCATGACCAACAATGGGGTCAAACATGTCACGTCTGCCCCGTTTAAGCCAGCGTCCAACGGTCAGGCAGAACGAGCAGTTCAAACAATCAAGCAGAGCTTGAAAAGGGTAACTGAAGGTCCACTACTGACTCGCTTATCCCAAGTCCTGCTTACTTACCACACAAGTCCCCACTCGCTCACCGGGATCCCTCCCGCTGAACTGCTCATGAAAAGGGTACTTAAGACAAGGCTCTCGTTAGTCCACCCTGATCTACACGAACATGTAGAGAGCAGGCGGCTTCAACAGAATACATATTATGAACACGCAAATGTGTCACGTGAAATTGAAGTAAATGATCCTGTATTTGCGTTGAACTATGGACAAGGTCCCAAGTGGATTGCTGGCACTGTTTTGGCCAAAGAGGGGAGTAGGGTGTTTGTGGTCAAACTCGCAAATGGACTCACCTGCAGAAAACACTTGGACCAAACTAAACTCAGATTAACGGACTATCCAGAACAACCCACAATAGACTTCTCCTTTTTCGACCCTTCAACACACACAAGTGGCAACCGACCCAATGAAGCAGAACCCATCACCCGCAGCAGCCCAGCAAGACTCACCACCCCCAGCAGTCCAGCAAGGTCAGCTGCACAGCAGCCCAGCAAAGGCCCAACAAACGACTCACCAACACCAGCATTGGCACCCAGACAATCAACCAGGGAAAGGAAGGCCCCAGATCGACTCACATTGTAAATTGTTACACTATTGACTTTGGGGGGGATTGTTGTTGTGTATGTAAACCTGTAATTACCATGTCTAACCACCAGAGGGCTTATCCCCTGGAGTCCCAAGGGATCCCACAATCTCTTGGGAGCACCTGTATACAAGGAGGCCTCACAGGCTGGAGAGACACTCTGAAATCTGTAATAAAGGACTACGGTCACACTTACTTTGAGCTTGCACTATCTAGGCTGACTCTTTATTCAAGACATAACACAATCCATTTAGAGTAAGCATCCACTGCTACCTAGAACATCTTTCCTTGAAAGGGGCCAGCGAAATCTATGTGGACCCTGGACCACAGTTTGGAGGGCCATGACCACAGATTCAGTGAGGCCTCCCTTGGTGCATTGCTCAACTGTGTGCAAAGGTTACATTGGTGCACGCATGTCTCCAATTCCGAGTCAATGCCAGACCACCAGACGTACGACCTGACGATAGCCTTCATCATGACTATGCCTGGGTGAATACTGTGAAGGTCGCATATAAACGTTTCCCTGCCTTTTTTTGGCAAAACTACACGATTCCCCATAAGAGACAGTCCGAATGGATGGATACTTCATCCTCGCGTCGATGGAACAGCTTAATTTCATCTTGCATTTCCCCGCGAACTGCCGACCAGCTCCCATTGAGGACGCAGCTTTTGCTAGTGATAGCACAGGGTCCTGGCTAGTCCAGGTCCTGATCTGGCGAGCCGTGATGGGTGACCGCTCGCTCTCAAAAGCATCCATTATAAGAAACAAGTCTGCCGTTTGCGCCATTTCCACCCTGGTGGTGGGAAATGGTAGCCGACTGACAGCATCAGCTCAGTTCTCAGTGCCTGGTCTGTGGCAGATTACATAGTCATACGCAGATAACATTAGTGCCCATCTTTGGATGCGGGACAAAGTATTGGTGTTAATACCTTTGCTTTCTGAGAACAGCGAAATGAACGGCTTGTGGTCGGTTTCGAGCTCGAGCCGGAGTCCAAATAGGTATTGGTGCGTTTTCTTAATTCCTTATATGCATGCTAATACTTCTTTCTCAACCATGCTGTAGGCTCTTTCAGCCTTAGATAAGTTTCTGGATGCATATGCAATCAGTTGCAGTTTGCCTGACACATTGGCTTGCTGTAACACACAACCGACCCCATACAAAGATGCATCACAAGCTAGTACTAAACGTTTACACGGGTCATACAATACAAGTAACTTGTTACAACATAGCAGGTTTCTGGCCTTGTCAAAGGCTGTCTCTTGAGATTTATCCCAAACCCTGTCGTCACCCTTGCGTAGCAATAAATGCCAAGATTCCAGCAAAGTGCTCAACCCCGGTAGAAAGTTACCAAAATAGTTGAGGAGTCCCAGGAATGAACACAGCTCCGTCACATTCTGTGGTCAGGGTGCATTCTTGATGGCCTCCGTCTTGGAGTCCGTGGGTCTGATGCCGTCCGCCGCAATCTTTCTCCCCAGAAATTCGACCTCTGGCGCTAGGAAAACACACTTGGAGCATTTCAGCCTGAGTCCCACTCTGTCCAGTCACTTTAGAACCTATTCCCAGTTGTGCAAGTGTTCGCTGGTGTTGTGGCCAGTGATCAAGATGTCATCTCGAAACACCATGGTGCGCGGAACCGATTTCAGCAGACTCTCCATGTTCATCTGGAAGATGACTGCAGCCGAGCGAATCCCAAAGGGGCATCTGTGGTATATGAACAGTTCTCTGTGCGTGTTGATGCACGTTAATTTTTTTGAAGGTTCAGCCAGCTCCTGTGTCATCTAAGCAGAGGTTAGATCCAGCTTGCTGAATGCCTTCCCCACTGTTAGCATTGCGACCAGGTCATCCGCTTTGGGTAGAGGGTACTGGTCCTGTAACGAGACTCGGTTGATTGTTACTTTGTAGTCCCCGCAGATTCTGACCGTCCCGTCGCTCTTCAACACCGGAACAATTGGACTGGCCCACTCACTGATATGATCCCCTCTCGTTGAAGTCTCTCCAGCTCAATCTCCACTTTCTCTTGCATCATGTATGGAATCGCTCGGGCCTTGTGATGAATGGGTCGTGCATCAGGGACAAGGTGGATCTGCACTTTGGTGCCTGTGAAGTTGCCGATGCCTGGCTCGAATAATGATAGGGATTTGTTTAGCACTTGGGCGCATGAGGCGTCATCCACCGAAGATGGTGCTTTGATGTCGTCCCAGTTCCATCAGGTCTTTCCTAGCCAGCTTCTACCGAACAGCGTGGGCCATCGCCTGGTACAATCCATAGTGGTAAATTATGCACAGCTCTATCGTACAATATCTTCACTGCCGTACTGCCAATGACTGGTATGAACTCTTTGGTGTAAATGTGCAGCTTGGTGTGGATCGGGCTTAGTTTTGGCCTTTGTGCCTTGTTGCCCCACAGTTTCTCACAAGCCTTCTGGCTCATAATTGACTGATTCGCCCCCGTGTTCAATTCCTTGGAAACTGGAATGCCATTTAATTTGACTTTCAACATTATTGGAGGGCTTTTGGTGGTGAAGGTGTGTACCCCATACACTTCCTCTTCAGCCTCGGGTTGAGTTGCCTCTCTGACTCGTTCAACTTGATCCATCTTCTGCCGACTCTGCCATGTGGTGAGTCGCAGCACGTCTGCACATTCACTGAAGGTGCCCCATTGTTCCACTGCCCTGGCACATGTAGTGTTTGAATCGACATTGTTGGGCTCAATGATTACCCCCGCAGCGCCAACATGGTGTTAATGGATTCGCATTCATGCCCTATGGCGGACTCTGAGTCCTCCTAGGTCTGGCCTCTTCAGGCGTGTACAGTTCTGCCTGCTGAAGGTGTTATTTTATGCACAGTACTTGCCGGTGAGCTTTGATGCTGCAATAATAACTGTTTAGTGTTATCGTTCATGGACATGAAAGCCTGGGCTATCGTGATGACCTTGCTCAGATCTCGGGATTTGGCAGACAGCAGTTTGCGAAGAATGACCTCGTGGCCGATTCCAAGCACGAAAAAGTCCCACAACACTTCCCTCAAAAATCCAGCAAATGCGCACAGTCCCACAAGTTGTCTTAGGTCGGCAACATAGCTCGCCACGTCCTGGCCCTCGGAGCGATGGCGCATATAAAAGCGATACCTGGCCATCAAGATACTCTCCTTCGGCTTGAGGTGTTCCTGAACCAGCGTGCACAACTCTTCATATGTCTTCTCCATTGGTTTCTTTGGTGCTAGCAGATTTTTGATGAGACCATATATCGTGGACCCGCAAACGGTGAGGAGAATCGCCCTGCGCTTGACCGCGGTTTTTTCCTTATCCAGCTCGTTGGCCATGAAGTACAGGTCAAGACACTCAATGAAGGCTTCACAATCATCACCCTCAACAATTCTCTCAAGAATATCAATGGTAGCTACAACCGTGTGAAAGTTCGTGATCTATTACTCGTCGCCAATTGTTATGTTCAGAATAACTCCACAAGACTTTATATTGTAAGCTCAATACTTGGTCTCTTTAATGTGACTTCAGAGTGAGGAAGCAGCATGGTAGACTGCCTTTAATACCTGATTGGCCAGGGTATGCAGGTGACCCTTGGGTATCCCACAGGTGCGCCCCCTGGTGGAAAGTCTTACACATTGGTAATGTTTACATACATAACATCAGCGAGTAGCATCGTTAGCATTTGGTGATTTGTACGGAGGGTAAATTTCATGCCATAGAGGTAGATGTGCCAGCATTCACATGCGTAGATGCAAGCGAGTGCTTCGCGTTCCCCTGTAAAGTATTTACGTTCTGCAGACAAGAGTGTGCAAGAGGTGAAGGCTACTGGGTGTTCCAGGCTGTCAATCTATTGCAAGAATACAACACCCATGGCAGTGCCTCATGCATCCATGGTGATGTATGTAATGGCATTCAGATCAAAGTGCACGAGGTTAGGAGTGGAAGTGATTTTCTCCTTAAGCGTGGTGAATGCCTGAGCCTGGGAATCTGTGCATTCCCAAGGGACATCCTTGGGAAGAACTTGCGAAGTAGTTTGGCAATGTGCACATAGTGCGGCATGAACTTCAGATAGAAGTTGCAAGTGCCGAGGAATGATGAAAGTTCTTTGACGTTGGTAGCCTCCTGCATTCATTGGATTGTGTCAATGTTGTCAAGCGTCGGCTTGACATCTTGTGCTGTGACTCAGTCGCCCAGAAAGTTTATTTCTCCAGCAGTGAATGTACACTTATCGGCATTAAGTGTAATGTTATGTGCAGCAAGTCTAGCCAAAACTACGTGAAGTCGCTGGTAATGTTCTTCCACCATTGTCCGTCCATGGATGACAATGTCGTCAAGCAGATTGAGGGCTCCCTTTATGTCTGCTCGCATCGTAGTGACAATCTTCTGAAATGCACTTGATGCAGAAGATAGTCCGTAGACCATCATGTGTCATGAATACTGTGAGCAGTTTGCTGTCCTCCACTAGGAGTATTTGTAGGTAACTGTGGTGTATGTCAAGTTTCGTAACAACTATTGAGCCGTGGAATTCTGAAGACAGTTCGCCTATGGTAGGAAGAAGGTACTTGTCGGGGATGACTGCCTTGTTGACCTCTTTCAGGTTGATGCATAGGCAGATCTCGGCATTTTTATGCCAAGCAATGACAAAGTTCGAGATCCAGGGTGAGGAGTCGATGCTCTCAATGATTCCTTGAGATTCGAGTCATGTTGATTCTGCGGATACTTGGTCGTGAACCGCGAATGGGAGATGGTGAAGTTGCTGCGTAACCAGTTTAACAGACGGGTCAACGTGGGGACGATGACAGAATTTTGTTGTCACTCCAAACCCTGTGAAAATTGAGGGATACTGCTTGTCAAAGTCCACCGTGTACACAGGTGTGCCGGTTGGGTCGTAGACTTTGAACCCAAGCTTGTCAAAAAGGTCAACACCCATGAGGCTTCGTCCCTTCACGACAAAGTAAAAGTTCTCTAATGTTATGTCCTTGTAGTATATCGGGACAGATATGAATCCAAGTACCACAATTTTGGAGTTGGTATACGCATGTAGCGTGGAAGTTGCGGGCTGCAGTTG
The DNA here is from genome assembly GCF_044704955.1 of Pristiophorus japonicus. NCBI lineage: Eukaryota > Metazoa > Chordata > Chondrichthyes > Pristiophoridae > Pristiophorus > Pristiophorus japonicus. The sequence goes on from NC_091978.1 coordinate 147,132,788, forward strand.
ACAGTGCGTGAAGTGGGTTTTGTACACAGCCTTGCTCGATATAGAGACTTTGGCTCCAAGGTCAATCACAGTCCTTGAATGTACCCGAACCGATTTGTGAAATGTCACTAATGGTGTAAACCATCCTGGGTTCATCACTATCGGGGTTGTCCATATGTCAAATATGCAGCGATGAGCGACAGACATTTGCAAAATGATTCATTTTACCACATGCAGAGCATTTCTTCCCAAGTGCAGGGCAGTTAGGACTGTCTGCTGAATGTGATTTGTCTCCACCATTAAAGCAGTGGAAGTTAGGCCCGCGATCCGTAGTGGGTGGCTTATTACTATCTCTGAGTTCTGCTGTAATTTCCACTTTGGACGAACACCTTGCACATGGGCTGTAGTGCACAGGGGGAGCAGGGGATCTGATCGCTTTTGAATCAGAAAGCGCTGATTCGAATTGGATGGCCAAATTAGTTGCTTTGTCCAATGTCAATTTGTCATCCTCCATTAGCAAGCGTTCCCAAATGCGGGAGATCATTGTTTTTTCAATAATTTGATCCCAGATCATTTCTTCTGTGAGTGCTCCAAAGTTACATGAAGCGGCCAGTTCAGTTAATGAAATAATATACAGTTTGATTGGTTCACCATTCCCCTGTCCCTTTTGATGAACTTTGTATCTCTCCATCATGATACTTTTCTTTGGCCCAAAATATTCCTCTAGGGTGCTTACCACATTGTCATAGGATTCTGTGTCATCGATTTGACCAAAGATGCGTTGGCCTTCAGTGCCGAGACAGTGGATAAGTATTGCACTGCAGCGAGCTGGTGTTACGTTATCGCCGTCTAACCTACTCGCCCTGATGTAGGTAGAAAAAATTTTTGTCCATCTCGGCCACAGGACTGGAGGGTCCCCGAGTGTGAAGAGGAAAGGCAAGGGGCTAGGGAGATTAATTTGATTCATCCTCATCGCCAAATTATGTTGTGTACATAAATAAACAGACTAACTGAAACAGGAGTAATGTAACTAACTGTGTCCTTTATAGCAACTCCCAAAATGGTGTCCGAAACCAGCATGTTTACAGCAGACATGAATAGCACCCGCAGGGTCCTAATGTCTGTCTAGTGAGGGTTCATGTAATCAACAAATATTGAACACAACAGTCTTGGCACTAAAGGCAGACAAGTTCCCTGGACCTGATGGCTTGCATCCTAGGGTCCTAAAAGAAGTGGCTGCAGAGATAGTGGATGCATTGGTTATAATCTACCAAAATTCCCTGGATTCTGGGGAGGTCCCAGCGGATTGGAAAACCGCAAATATAATGCTCCTATTTAAAAAAGGAGGCAGATAGAAAGCAGGAAACTATAGACCGGCTAGCCTAACACCTGTCGTTGGGAAAATGACCATTATTAAGGAAGCAGTAGCAGGATATTTGGAAAAGCATAATTCAATCAAGCAGAGTCAGCATGGTTTTATGAAAGGGAAATCATGTTTGACAAATTTGCTGAAGTTCTTTGAGGATGTAACGAGCAGGGTGGATAAGGGGGAACCAGTGGATGTGGTGTATTTGGATTTACAGAAGGCATTCAATAAGGTGCCGCATAAAAGGTTACTACACAAGATAAAAGTTCATGGGGTTGGAGGTAATATATTAGCATGGATAGAGGATTGGCAAACTAACAGAAAACAGAGAGTTGGAATAAACGGGTCATATTTCTGGTTGGCAAACAGTAACCAGTGGGGTGCCTGAGGGATTGTGCTGGGGCCTCAACTATTTACAATCTGTATTAATGACTTGGATGAAGGGACCAAGTGTAATATAGTCAAGTTTGCTGATGATACAAAGATGGGTGGGAAAGCAAATTGTGAGAAGGACACAACAAATCTGCAAAGGGATATTGACAGGCTAAGTGAGTAGGCAAAAATTTGGCAGATGGAGTATAATGTAAGAATATGTGAGGTTATCCACTTTGGCAGAAAAAATAGAAAAGCAAATTATATTTTAAATGGATTAAAATTGCAAAGTGTTGCAGTACAGAGGGATCTGGGGGTCCTTGTGCATGACACACAAAAAGTGAGTATGCAGGTACAGCAAGTAATCAGGAATGCAAATGGAATGTTGGTCTTTATTGCAAGGGGGATGGAGTATAAAAGCAGAGAAGTCCTGCTACAGCTGTACAGGGTATTGGTGAGGCCACACCTGGAGTACTGCGTACAGTTTTGGTCTCCGTATTTAAGGAAGGATATACTTGCATTGGAGGCTGTTCAGAGAAGGTTCTCTCAGTTGATCCAGGGATGAGGGTGTTAACATGAAGTTAAGTTGAGTTGGTTGGGAGTATACTCATTGGAGTTCAGAAGAATGAGAGGTGATCTAATTGAAAAATTTAAGATAATGAGAGGGCTCGACAAGTTGGATGCAGAGAATATATTTCCACTCATAAGGGAAACTAAAACTAGGGGGCATAGTCTCAGAATAAGGGACTGCCCATTTAAAACTGTGATGAAAAGGAATTTCTTCTCTCAGAGGGTTGTAAATCTGTGGATTCTCTGCCCCAGAGAGCTGTAGATGCTGGGGCATTGAATATATTTGGCAGAGATAGACAGATTTTTGAGCGATAAGGAAATAAAGGGTTATGGGGAGCAGGCAGGGAAGTGGAACTGAGTCCATGATCAGTTCAGCCTTGATCTTATTAAATGGCAGAGCAGGCTCGAGTTTCCAAATTATCTACTCCTGCTCCTATTTCTCGTGTTGTTATGTTCTTGTGTTTAACCTCCTGCTCACAGATGCTCTGTATAGAAGGACAAGGGACTACATTTCCTTCCCCATGACCAGAGAGAAGCAGCTGGAGTGTGCATGTGGTTTTCTCAGGATAAAGGGCTTCCCCATAGTGCAGGACACCGCTTAATAATCTTGAGGTATTCCGTAATCGCAAAAGCTACCACTCACTGAATGTGCAGTTGGTGTGCGACCATGCGCAGAATCCTCATCGTCAATGCCCACTATCCTGGCAGCAGTCAGGTGCCTTCATCCTGCTCCAGACCGGTGTGCCAGCTCTCTTCCAACCACGACATGATGCTCAGGCCTGGCTAGTGGGAGACAAGGGCTATCCACTCTCCACCTGGTTCATGACTCCTCTCTGCAACCCCAACACTCCTGCCCAGCACTCATACTATGAGAGCCATGCTGCCATGTAGCCTTGACCTACCCAGTACTCGGCTGAGAGGGTGTCCATATTTGTCATCATCTGCTGCATGCTGCGCAACTTGGCCATCGTGAGAACACAGCCATTGCCACCAGGCATAGCTCCATCACCACAGGAGGAGGTGGAGGATGAGGAGAAGGATGAAGTGCAGCAGGAGCAGCAAGAGCAGTAACACCAGCGATGGAGGAGGTAGGCAAAAAATGGGGATTCTGGAAGGGTTCAGTTCCAGTGAATTCCATCCCAATTTCCGGATGCTCTAGACATCCCACTCACCACCTCAATTTGCCCTTCCAATCACAACGCCACAAAACTGAAATGAGAGACACCAACAAAGATGAAACATTCCAATTAAAATTTATGTAATAACAATTAACAGTATCATAAAGAAAAAATGTATTTATGAATTACCCTTGTGCATTTCCTTCTATCCCCTCTTTGCTTTAATTATTTTACAACTCCTCTGCTGTGTGTCCCCTATGGCTATAGCACGGCTGATGGAAGTCTACTGTGCGTCAGGGCCAGACACTACAGATGGCATTGCAGGATGCCCTTCAACATCTCTGGGCCTGGAAGGCCAAGCTGTAGACTGCACCATCTCAGTCTGGGCGGCAGCAGTCTGGGCTGGCTGGCTGACAGGCAGCAACAAATGCAATGGCGGAGAGACAGTGGTGGGATCAGGAACGCTGTCATCCTGAGAGAGAACAGCAGGTTCCTGCTCCACTAACCCACTGCCAATGCCCCGGGGCAGCACCTCAGCATCCCCACCAATCTGCTGGAGCACAAATTGATGGGCTGCAGCAACACTGTGAGATTCCCCGGTGGACTGTAGTGGACCCAGAGGCGATGGCAGCAGTCAAACATGCGTCGCATCCAGCTGAGACTATATGAGAGTATGGCAACAACCATGCTCTGCATCACAGCACTAAGACGTTGCATTGCTTCCACCTGTGCTGCAATGGAAGCTGCCACATCGCCCACGACACACGTCCCCATGGTCTCTGGGAGTCCACCATCGTCTGCAGACTGAAAATGATGGGCTCGATGGTGTGCACAGAGTTCTGCGCAATGCTGGAGGCGGCGTCCTCCATGCTCCTTACCATTGCCAAGTGGCTCTTGGGCACCCTTGTTATTGCACCTATCATCTCAAGTGCATGACCATCACCCTTCTTGTGTACGCCTCCCCATTGAGGTCCCCATCTGAGTCCTGTGCAGCAGAACATGCACGCGAATTCTCCCTCCGGGGAGCTGGCTCCCGAGGTTTCCTTTCCTCTTGACCTTGCCCGTGCATCACCCAATGCATATCCCTAACTCTAAAAAACATGTATTGACAGTCTCTGAGCTGATGACTGCGGGAGAGAGATGCAATGAAGCAGTGCTTATGTCCCGCAGTTGAGATGCTTATGTCCACTTCCTCCTCCTCCTTCTCCTCTCCCTCTTGACTGTGTTTGGGGGGCTCAGGTACAGGATGGTCATCTGCTGGCTGATTATCTGAAAGTAGAAATGGCACAAGACTTGTGTTAAGGTGAGGGCAGGGAAGCAGGAATGGAGCAAGGAAGGCAGACAGTATCAGGAGATGGAAAGTGATAAAGTCTTCTGGTTTGATGAGAAAGTGGATGAGAAAAGGAGAGTGGGCTTCTCCACCAGTCACGGCGCCCACCACCTGCGGGCCAATGAGCCATAGCACTCGCTCCTCCAGGTCACTAAGCTCCTGCAGTTGAGGATCACCCCTCCAGTCCTCTGCTGCTCCCTCCCATTATCATAGAATCATAGAAATGTACAGAACAGAAGGAGGACATTTGGCCCATCGAGTCCACGCTGGCCGACAAAAAGCTATCGCTCCTAATCCCAGTTTCCAGCTCTTGGTCCGTAGCCTTGTAGGTTATCGCACTTCACGTGCATTTCCAAGAACTTTGGCATTCACAAGACGGGGTAAAGATTCTGGGGCAGCATTTAAACAGAGTTGCAGCCAGGGCAAAGAGGTCATGGTCAGTGCTGCGTTTGGTCCTTGCACAGTGCATAGGTGTTGGCGTGCTGTGGCTGCTGACTACTCAGCTTGATTACTAGCATTTCCCAAACATTGGTGGGCTTCAGGTCATTGACATTGGCAACTTGTATCTCGCTGTTCCCTCTGCAACTCAATGGGAGCAGCAAAGACTTCAAAGGCATTGGCTACAGAGATGGCTTATGGCGAATGTAGGTCCACGCCAGAGGAGAGGCCCCAGATGCCGGGGCAGGAGACCATACACACACAGGATTTACCGAGCACATTATTCTTACCTTGATATGTCCAAGGAACAATGCATAAGACAGCTCCAGGTTGTCAAGGAGGTGGTGACGGAGCCTGATACTGCTACGACTGGAAGGGCTGCTCGTCAGAGACTTATTGCACATCGATTCCAATGAATGATGCTTGACAAGTCAAATGGCCACCTTATACACCTTGGTATGCGTTTGAGATATTAGACCGTCTCCTCGTGTCGATCAACCAGCTTCCACCTTCCGCACCCTTTATACTTAAAAATCGTTTTTTTTTATACTCACCCGGGTTTTTCCAAGGGCGTCCAGCGACTCCGGGAAATCCCGTCGACTACGCCACTGTTAGCGTTAGTGTTTTCTCAGAAGAATCACTCAACACTCAGAGTCGGTTCCAATGCTGATGCGGCCTTTATTACGCTTAGCGGGGAGGAAATCACAAGACTGAGTCCAGGCTTCTCTCCACAGAACAAAGGGTTACATTCACTTTTATATGTTTCACAACAGTTACAAACAGTTTACTACAGTTACACAGCCCATCACGGCTGGACACAAGCCAATCACAACGATTATAGATTACATATGGGTTCTTTTAACCCAATAGAATTCCCCTTATGTCTCAGGAACCATGTGTTCGTCTCTTATCAGCTTGGGTTGATTGATATAGGTTCTCTCACTAGTTCTTTCTTCTTGGAGAAATAATTGGTTTATAACCTTGTTTACAGGAGATGGGTTCTCTTATCTCTTTCTTCCTGGGGAATTAATTGGTTTATGGCCTTGAATACGGGAGATGGGTTCTCTCCTCATTATTCTTATCCTGCATCCAAGGCATTCCTATAGTGGGCCTCACAGGGTTATTGCTCGGTCATTGAACATTCAACAGTTCACAGCTTGACTACCTGATTTCCCATCATGCCTGGGCAGCCATTTTATGTGTGGCCACTTTAAACTTATATGCGTTTAGATATATCTAGCAGGTGCCTAATGCCTAGTATTCTGGTATATTCTAAAGGTGCCTACCTCCTACAACACCATACACACACAGGATTTACCGAGCACATTATTCTTACCTTGATATGTCCAAGGAACAATGCATAAGACAGCTCCACGTTGTCAAGGAGGTGGTGACGGAGCCTGATACTGCTATGACTGGAAGGGCTGCTCGTCAGAGACTTATTGCACATCGATTCCAGTGAATGATGCTTGACAAGTCAAATGGCCACCCTATACACCTTGGTATCTGTTGAACACATCGCTCCCCACTCTGCAAGCCTCCCTGTATATAGTTCTCAATACAATAATGTCAAAAATCAAAATTCCATTTTTTTTACAGAAAACCATAGTGTCCTGAAAAATAACACAATAACACAATCTTCAGCAAATAATCAAACCCATAAGACCCCTTCAAACATTCACAGCGACATCCAAGTGCAACAATTTACATGCATTCATTTTCCAACAAAGTAGCCATCTCTGGTGATTATCAAACAATTGTTTGCTGGTTCATCCAAATTAAATTATTTGCATGAGTTCAGATTTAAATAAGGTTTAACATGGCTAACATCTGTGGCCACCATCCCCAAGTTGTTTAATGGGTTTTTCTGAGTGCTTTCCCACCTCTTCCCTCATCCCCCCTCCCATGTCTACTGCTCCTCCTCAATGGGGTCTCAGGGCCTGCAACAAAGCTGGGAGTCAGTTGCTTACTTTGAGCCACTGCCACACATGGTGGCCGAGCAGAAAGTCCCCAACCAGCTCGGGCCCTGGAAGGCCCGGCTGTGGACTGCATCACCACAGCATGGGTGGCTGCACTCTGTGGTGGATGGGTTGCAGAGAGCGGTAGGTGCAAAGGCAGAATTATGTCATCCTGAGCGAGTACATCAGGTTCCAACAGGCCTGACACACTACTATTCTCCCGGGACAGAGCCTCAGCATCTGGAGCAATTTGGACGAGCACAGATTATTGTCCTGCTTCGGCAACATTAGGTCCCTGTTGAACTGATGGGGCCCCAGACACGATGGCAGCAGTTTGTGCATCTGTGGTATCAATTTGCCTCTGTATTAACACTGACTGCGACTGCAGCACACCACAGAGCTGATTGATGCCACCACGCACTGACGACATTTCATTATGCAGGCCTCCAATAGTGTCTGCCTGTAGCTCAATGGCTACTGCAACGTCAGCCATAGCCTGCGCCACCACATCTGAGATCCCATTGTCACTTGTTGCATCCAACATCCGTTCGTCTCTACCAAGGATTGGCTCGGTGGGCTAATGAGAGGCAGGTGCAAACCTTGAGGCAGTCTCCTCCATCCTCACAGCTAGTGCACCGAGACTCTTGGGTACCCTTGCCAGTTCACCCAGCAGATCATGGTGCAATCGCAATGATTGTTTTGCAACATCCCGTAATTCGGCCTCATCATCAGAGTGCTGCTGAGCATCACTCAGGTGCACACTCTCCTTCCAGGGAGCTGGCCCCCGGACTTCCCCTCCCCGTGGCGTTGCTGCAGGCCACTGGGTCCCAGAACACCACCCACCTCCACCTCCCCGACTACGCCTTCCTCCCGAAAGCTGCTGGCCCTGCTCTCTGAGGCCGCTGTCTCCTGTGTGATGTCCATAGAGGTGTCCTCCTCCTCCTGAGCAACATCTCCCACAGTTAAAGGCTGACGTGCAGGCTCGAGTCTGTCTGGTTGATCATCTGAAAGCACAAAGTCAGAGAACAGTGATTACCTGCAGGGGAGAAAACCAGGACAGGGAAAGGCATTTGGAAATGCCAGTCTCATGGAAAGAGCTGAAGCATTGTGTGTCAAGATTAAATGGCTTACTAAACTTTACAAAGGAACTCAACATACCGTCACTGTCCCAAGAGGGTTCGGCCTCACTCACCCCCACTGCACGAACTTAAGTGCCCATCGGGGCAGAGATGTGTTCCTCTAATGCAATAATGAGCTGGAGGTCAGGGTCCCGTCCTCATCTGCTCCCTTCGATTGTGGGTGAGCTTGGCATGCAAGATTAAAGAGAACGTCAGAGTTAGTGTTCGTTTATCGTTCTGTCCCAAGTGCCTTACATAGTTGAGAACATTTTACTGTATGAGAGTCTTCACAGGTCGAGAAAACTTAGATTAGCTGTGTGTCCCTGGCTTTATAATGCTTGAATGAGGGGGTCAGGACCTAACAGTAACAGTGAGGCTACCGTCTTCCACACACATATGAAGAGTGAGGAAATTACAACTTGAGGGGTGGGTGTGAAGAATGGATGAGGAAGGTTACCGGCACTTGCAGACCCTTGGAGTGGGTGAGGCTGCAAATGCGAACGTTGCATCTCATCCCACCCAGGTAGAGCATGCGGCCCGACACATTCACATTGAGGACAGACTGCACATTGAGCTGACAGCATGGCGTGGTCAGGTTAATGCTAAAGATACTCCCCCTCAGCAGCCACGTCATGTCGTCCACTTCTTGCGGCATTGAGTGGCTGTCCTGTGCACCGTGTCACTTGCTGACACTCTTTCAGCCACTTCCCTCCATAGGCATTGAATGACATGTGGCTGTGGCCTCCTCCCAGCCTCTGTCCTCAGTCGATCCCGATGCCTCCATAGGGCATGAAGGAGTGCATCAATGGCGGCGTCCGAGAAGTGGTGAGCTCGCTGGCTTGCTGCTGCTGCGTCTGCCATCTTCACTGTCTGACTGAGTATGCCAGAAGTGAATATAACCGCAAGGCGGTGAGGCGCCCAATCACCGTCTCAATTGAATGCAGTTGGCGCAGCTCCAAATGTTGCTTAAAGCATTGGTCAAAAATGGCAACTCATGGCAAAAAATGTGGCTAACATGGCAATTTTGTAAAAATGCTGCTGTTGCTGCCCCACTTAACGGCCCACTTAATGCCATTTACGGCCTCCAGAATAAAGTGCAAAGCCTGGATTTAACGCTGCAATCCACTTTTCAGGCAGCAAAACTGAATTTTGTGGTTCCAGGTGGCAAATGCTGCCTGGTGTTAAAATCTGCACTCAGTTAGTGTCACTGCCTCAAAATCGGCGATACCGAATTTCGATCCCAGGTATATTACACTTAGGAACACAATTGTCACATTCTATTAGTTAAAACAATTTTTACCAGTCATCGTCATCAAAATAATGGGGCTGAATTTGCAGCCCCTACAGGCGTGTACAAGGTGTGCATGCACCCTTAGGGGTCATGCCAGTTCAGGGTTTAGGCATGCACTATGCATGCGTCAAAACTGGGAACTTGCAATCTATCAAGAATCCGCTATGAGCAACTGAAGCTGGATATTATCTTCCCTTTAAGACCTGGAATCAACCAGTGTGAAGGATTGAAGGATGATTGCTGAAGACAATTCACCTGAAATTGGGTAGCACTTTGTAATTACTACCCCTGCTGTGCCCTACTGAGGTCATTAGTGCCTCATTTACCACCACCTTCCTTCCAGGGGCACTAAGGCCCAATTTAGCTCAACTTCAGAATCGTTTGCGCCTGCCGCAAACTTTTCAAACTTTTAAAAGTTAACTCCCCAACGGTGCACTCCCGAATTTCGCCCCCAAAGGCTTTGGTCTTCCCAATATTTAGTTGGAGGAAATTTCTGCTCATCCAGTACTGGATGTCGGACAAGCAGTCTGACAATTTAGAGACAGTGGAGGGGTTGAGAGAGGTGGTGGTGAGGTAGAGTCGGGGGTCATCAGCATACATGTGGAAACTGAGGCTGTGTTTTCAGATGATGTCGCCGAGGGGCAGCATGTAGATGTAAACTAGGAAGGGACCAAGAATAGAACCTTGGGGAACACCAAAGGGTAATGGTGTGGGAGCGGGAAGAGAAACCATTGCAGGTGAATCTCTGGCTACGATCGGATAGATAAGAATGAAACCAGGCCAGCTGGATGATGATGGAGAAGCATTGGAGGAGAATGGGGTAAGTAGGCAAAGGAATGTACAACAACTAAGCAATATGAGGCTAGACTTTCCAGTATGATCGCTATCGCCCAGAAATGGGTGATATTTCCAATCTTAGTGCTTTTTTTATTTTTTAGGATCGCTGGAATATCGCCCATTTTAAAAACAGCTGGTTTCGCCTTTTTTATTTGGGTGATAGCCTTAGCGATGTGAAATGGGCCTTAGCGATGTATTCAGTCATGCAAGGCTGGCATCCATAGTAATGGCAGTTCTTCACTAGCGGGTTTTTTTTAACAAAGAATTTTTCCTGCGATTGGGGAGCTCAGGGATCATTTATGCATGCTTAGAAGACTGAAAGAGAAGGCAAGAGAGAAGGAGAGAGAAGGAAGCTGTCTGTGGAGGGTGAAAAATATTGAGCGATTGTAGCATGCAACAGGAGGAGCTGTCAAGGAGAAGGAGGGCCAAAACTTTCTCTGATGAGGCCAATGAGGCCCTCGTTAATGAGGTTGAAAATAGGCGGGGCAAATTAACCCAGGGTGGGCGTGGGAAAAGTTCCCCCCAGACATATAAAAAAATATGGGGCGATATCGCCGTCGTTGTATCATCTGTGGCGCACGATAGGCGTGAGGCAGACCAGTGCCGTAAGTGGTGGAACAGTCAGGTTGCATCGGCAAGAGTAAGTGTTAAGTTATTATTTTTTAAATTGTAATGATGCACTGACTCATTAATTAGAATGTAAATCTGCCGGATTGTCATTAAGCTGGGTAATCTTGAGTAGCTTCCTTGCTAAGATTTGGACTGGGGTCGGAACCTCCACACTTTAAGTCTAATTTTGCTGAGATGCCTTACATTTAATCAACACTTTTAATTAATATTATTTAAAGGAATGACTGGAAAGAGACAGACCACAAACATTCGACATTTTTACCACTTTAGTTTGGAAGGAAAATTTTTGTGTGCTGTAAGTAAGTCTTTAACTTGGGCACCGTCTCCTTTTTGGTTACGTTGGTGAGTGGGGCACGACTGAGCACTGAGGAGTCCGGTCACCTTTACCCAGACTGTGTGAGTCTCTCCAGCTGCTGTCACTCACACAGTGACCCAGCCTGGACTAGGGGTGAGCTGCTCTGGCTCACTGTCTGCCCTGGGACACTTTGGGACATTAGCTCCGGCCACACGGAGGTCTCCGAGTACAGCCCATGGACACGGTGCCCCCTCCCATTACAGTTCTGTCATTGCTGAGCTCACCAGCGGTCCTGATTCCCCCCCTGGGGGACCTACATCGATTCAAATAAACCGCCTACCTCCCCACAGGTGCCGAATGGCATGGCCCGTGGATGGGGCCTTTCCTGGAGATTGTAAGCGAGATGTTTGGTGTCAAGTTTGGTGTCATAAACGTGATCTTATTAAATATTTTCTCTGAATGTAGATGTTATAACCAGGCATCCATTGTGGATACAAACCATATTAGCATATAACATTAAAGTTATGGATGAATAGAATGTGGGGTGACTAATTGCGGATTACAATATCTGTTGTGTTTCCGTAATAGTACCTACTCAATTAGTTTATGCCATGCTCTTGTCACATTTGCAGAGGAAGATATCCAAGAATCATGGCGAGCAGAGGCGGACCAGAGGAGGGCCTACTGAGCTGTACCCCCTGACCAACCTGGAAGAACGTGCTGCAGCATTAGTGGGCACCCGTAATCGTTCTGCCACCCATGGTGGTGCAGATCCCGTTGTTGCGCCACGTGAGTAATGTGTAAAGCAATGGTAAACTAGTGGTAATGTAAAATAATTTAGTGGCATTTCATTATAATATAGGAATGATGTAATGTTATGCATGCAGATTCTGTACTCTCATGTTAATCATTTGTAACGTCTCTCATTCACATTTATTGCAGCAGTGATGCTCCTCGTACACGTGCCAGCGCAGTGCAAGCATGCTCATATCTCCCCTTCTCTTCTAATAATCTCAATTATGTTTTGCAGCTCCCCAGACTCCCCAGCACAAAGGCAGGCCCCTGCACCAACACCTGTACCACTGCAGGTCGTCATCACCATGGGGGATGAACATGAAAGTAAGGAGGAGGAAGAAACAGAGCCTGAGTTGTCATCTGTGGTACCAGCGGCCATGTCATCCTCAACGGATGAAGCAGCGGGGCCAAGCGGCTTGCAGCAGGCCAGTCCAAGTTGTCCAGTGACAACACCGACCCGCGGAGGTAGAGTAGGCGAGGTAGGCACGCGCCGTGATGGGGAGATGTAAATGAGGACATGATGTCACTGTCAAAGGTGAGCGCCGACATAGGACGAGAGCTCCTCCAGGCGCTTGGTGGGTTGACCGGCAAAATTGCTCACTGTCTGCGCGGATAACGGAGGGCATGGGGCAGATAGTTGCGGCAATGGGGCGAATGACCGACTCTGTTCGGGATATGGCACTGCACCCCAAGGTGCCGTACCACCAACCACCATGACAGGTGCGACACAGGAGGAAGAACTTCCTTCTGACTCAGAAGACGTTTCTTCGCAAAAAGAAACGTCTTCTCCTCCAGCCACTGAAGTCATTCTGCCGACATCACCACTGCCCCCCCCTCCCCGATCCCACACCTCCCACCCCTCCTCCCCCACAGCAACAGTCATTGAGGTGCTCTGCTGCAAGACGTCTTGGTCCCATTACTCGGGGAGTATGTGGGAAACGGAGGTTTACGATAAGGGGGGTCAAGGTACAGGAGGGAAGCGTGGCCGCAGGGAGGGAGGGTGGCTGCTATATATTATTGTTGTTGTTAAAAAAAAATTGTCCTCCCCTAGATCCTTATCCTTCTCCTCGTCCTCCTCTTCCACCTCCCCTCTCTCCTGAGGTGGACTGGCAGCCCCCTCTGGCAATTGTTATCCCCCAGCATCCAACCGTGACCTTGTGGCTGACTCTTAAACAGGTCAGAGACAGTGTTCTCATGCAAGATGTGTGCATCATGGATTCTCCCTGGAAAATTGGCATTTACTGTCATGATTATTTGCTTGTGGTCGACAATGAGCTGCACATTCAGGGAGTGGAATCCCTTTCAGTTCCGAAACATCTCTGCATCCTGTAAATGTGCTCGCAGTGCGATGTGCGTACAGTCTATAGCTCTCTGCACCTTGGGGAAGTTTGCTTTTCCTTAGAAACCCAAAGCCCTCTCAGTCTGTGCCTCCCTGGTCATAGGGAAGTTTATAAAGTCCATCCTGCGTACGTAAAGGGCTTCAGTCACCTGTCGAATGCAGCAATGCGTGGCGTGCTGAGAGATACCGCAAATGTCGCCAGCTGACGCTTGAAAGGAGTCCGATGCGTGGAAGGAAAGTGCCGCAGTAACCTTAACCGCAACAGGCAGTGCAGTCCTGATGGTGTTGGTAGGCTGCAGATCTTTCTTAATTAACTGGCATATCTCACTGATGACCTCCTTTCGGAATCGCAGCCTTCTAACGCACGTGTTATTCGTCAATTCCAGGTATGATCGCTTATCCCTGTAAATGCGTTGGGTGTAACGTCTCCTCCTCCTCAGCAGTTTGCACCTCTTTGATTGGGCACATAATGCTCTTCATTAAACCTTCTCCTATCTCTATTCTGCAGCATGTGTTTAGTCAATACTGGTTGAGAAATTACAGGCCACATGGCCACATCACCACAGATACCCTTAATTTGTCCTCAACAAATACAAATGTGATTAGATGATTGGCAAAAGTCAAAAACACCCTTAAAATCTTTCACAAATTGCTTCTCCTGACAAGCATTTCAAGCAGCCTTTTATTAAAGATCCTCCATGTTATGAAATGGCGTCCATAGTGCCGAGTTAAGGTCAGGTGATTGCAGCTTTTCTTCAGCGACTTTTGGGCGAATTATTGGCGAAATGCCGAAAGTAGCGCTTGGCGATAATCTGGGCCATGATCGGGTGCAAGTTTCCATTATAAACAGTATTCTCGGCTTGCACGAGGATGATGTCATTTTTTTTAAAAATAGGCCAGGCGATGCAGCTCATTCCTGTATGCCGAAAGTTGTGCTGGCGATAAATGAGCGATAATCAGGCGTTAGTTTCCATTTTTCAGCAAATATGGGCAATAGCCTGAATCCCAGCACTTATATGGACGCTAAATGGGCGATAAATGGGTAATGATGTGCTGAAAATCTGGCCCGTGGAAATTGCCAAATCACTCCATTCCAGCAAGCTCGTGGCACATGCCAATGATGAACTCTTGAAAAGCTTAAGCTCGATGCCTCTGCAACCAATCCTGTTAAGTTTAGCAGAGGGGCAGGAGTTCCAATTTTTTTGTTAAATTCGTGTGAGGGTCCTAACTATCGTAGGACACGATTTACTACCCATTCACGCCAAACTGCAGTGGAAGCCATGCCTGTCTGGAAAGTGCACACTCTTAAAATAGCACCAACCACGAACTGAGCACCAAAGTACTGGGAATGTAGAGTTGCAAAATTTGTGGGAAACGCCGCCCCCCCCGCCAGTGTTCGGACTCATTGGAAATTTAATTTGGAACTATCTACCAGAAAGTTTGAGATCCTAACGTGCACATGGAAGGAACTACGAGTTTTAATCGAATTTGGGATTTTACAAGGCAGATTGGGTCCATGTGGGAAGGGGTAAAAACTAAAGGAGAACTATCCTTCAATAGAAACCAGCTTTGAGTATTGAAACTGTCTGGGGTATTGAAGCTAAAAGAAATTGTCTGTTTGTGTAAACTCAAAAACCCTTCTCCCCAGGAGACATTAACAGAGCAACATTCAACCCAGAGAAAGCCAGCCATCACCATGAGCAGAAAAACCATTCCATACATGCATAATGACAATGGCACATCCAGCCCAAATGGAAGACCAAAACCTAGGCAGACATTGCAAATACCAAAGCTAACTTTTTCCATCAAGAAACAGATTTAAAAGATCGACACATCCGAGACAGGTTAACATTTAATGAGCCCACCAAAATATGACAAAGCGATATCAAGCCCGCCAAAAATTAAACAAAGAATCAGGGTTGATTTGGCGCAAAGATTAGAACAGCTCCAAAAGTATAACTGGGGCCCTGTTTTAACGAAGGTATGCTTTTTCTTGAGAGGATAGTATCAGCATCATAGAGCATCAAGCAGGGAGGAGAGAGAGACCACCGCAACAGTCATAACAAGCCTCTCCAGCCTCAACGACACTACCGGGGCCACATTGCCCCGCTATCGAAAAGGAAGGAAGAACATCACTATCGCGGCAGCAACCGGCCACTGCCAACGCGGTACCATCGAAAACACCGTGATCAACCAAATCCGAAACAAAACTCCTCAAAGAAGAAACCGAAGATTCGAAAGTTTCCACTCTACAATCTAGGCCTGACAACCAACAGGTGAAAACATTATCTAAAGAGACTTTGAAAACTATTTCTAACAAAAGAAAGTGGGGACTTACGCCATAAGTCCAAAATGCGCCCTAACGCATCAGCGGACACCACCCAACTGAAGATTGCATCGTAAGAAGTCTTCTACTACGTTCGGGGTACGGCAAGCAGAACCTACAGAATCCAGCGAAGCCCGAAATCGCCAACTACCAGTAAAGGATTGATGAGCATAGTCCCTGTTTGCCCTGGAGTTTAACCTAGTCAGAGTTAGGCATTGGGAGGTGGGAGGTGTTTTATTTCTGTAACCCCTTTGAATGTGTGATAGAGTGTTCTTTATTTGAATGAATACAAGTTTGACATTGTATTTTCTTGTCCTTAATAAAATCGAAGTTCTTTGCAGCAAACCAGTTGTCTCTTGCACTTTGTCACATCCTCCAAACAAATCCAAAGTCTCGAACCCAGGGAGTGGGAGCGATTTGAACCACTCAGAAGGTCAGAGGTGAACCTGACCCCACACACACCACCCCCCACAGGAAGTACTCCCATATGACTATTACCCCTCACATATCTCATTCCCACCCAACAGCAGGAGTTAAAATCACTCCTAAAAGTCAGTCGGCAAAGTTGTTTGTACAGATTTGTCTTGTAATGTGTTCTGATTGTTTCACATACCAAAGCGACCATCCTTTTTATATTCATATAATGTTTTAAGATTCCAAAGGCTGACATTACAAAATCACGGTCCCAATGGGAAGCTTTACCAATCATAAGTATGCATTAAAGAAATGATGGAAAATTTTCATCCATTAAAATTAATATTCACTCCCAGTGAGTGAGCTTCTCCGCGCACGAGTGTTAATTTGTAAAATTGATGCTCCTAATTTTTACTGAATGTAAAGTTTTAAACTCCCTGCAGATTATTCTGCACTTAACTTTAATAGCAGAAATATTTTTCTTTGCTGAAAACTGCAATGTTCATAGTTGAATATCAACAATAGTAACAGAAGAGTAGAATTTGTAATTGCATAAAATACCCCAAATTGTAGTGCAAGTTAACTCTCATCTGGACTTCAGTCAAAGTAATGTTACTTCAGGCTTTAAACTGGAGTCGAAAGAGGTGGTTGTCCACTGTCATTAGCCAGTAGCTAAGCCAACTTCTGGAGCATAGTTGGTGATATAAGGGCAGGTGCAGACACTGTGGCTCAGGTATCTGATCTCCCTGGCCAGCCTTTTCTAACTTTATGCCACATCAAATATGCAATACTTTATTTGAGACACATCCAAACCAATCCCTTTGCCCGAGCATGCCAATGGTAATCATGGTTCGTAATCAGTGGCCCTCACTGCATTGATCTCTTTTTACATCTGTAAAAATGTTGCGAGCTGGAGCCTGAGCTGATTTAAAAGATGACTTCCATTGATAGGTTCCAGAGCTTTGCTTGTGTAACTTCCATGCATTTTAAACAAGAGCTTTCTCCACAAAAGCGGTACTGTAACATTGATTGGTGAATGGGTGGCAGGAAACTTGCTGTAATAAACACGGTGCTGCCTGTGCTCTCTCTGCAGGCAGCCGTTAGCCTTGCACGGCGCTATTACTAGCAGGTTTTCAGCCTACTTGAACTTTTAGGTCCTGGTCTCCAAGCAGTCATGTTCCAATCTGTGTGAGCTTTCAAATAATGTGGACACTATTGGCTATCACCTAATGAAGGCATCAAGGCTGCTACCTCGATAAAGGTCCTTGATTTGTATCATGCTGTTTCTGTGATCAGGCACCACCATCACATTAATTGAATGAAAGCCATAAAGTTAATGCAAAGAACACTGACACCCACATGGCACCATCTATTATCTCTATATTCTTGTAAATCCTGCCTCCTGGTGAAAGTTCTGTGGTTTGTCCAGCTGATACTTCCTTTTTACAGGGAAAGTGATGACTGCATTATCCCTAGCAAGCACAGTGTCCATCATTTGTGCGATACATCTGTGGACTGCATACTGGCTGACCTGACAGATATCTCCTGTGGTGACTTGGAAGGATCTGGTAGTAGAACAGTTTAAGGCTATGGTAAACTTCACAGATATGGGAAGCACTATTCCTGTTTGGGAAATGGTCTGCAGCTGCAGCTCAGTAGCTTTTGTGAAGTGAAAATTGCAAAGACTGATCTCCTCAGACTTGTCTAAGCAACAGTAGCTGGTTCTGGACTTCCCCAACATCGGGAATATTCTTCCTGCATCTAACCAGTCCAATCCCATCAGAATTTTATATGTTTCTATGAGATCCCCTCTCATCCTTCTAAACTCCAGTGAATACAGGCCCAGTCGATCCAGTCTCTCCTCATATGTCAGTCCTGTCATCCCGGGAATCAGTCTGGTGAACCTTCGCTGCACTCCCTCAGATTAGGGGACCAAAATTGTACACAATATTCAAGGTGTGGCCTCACCAAGGCCCTGTACAACTGCAGTAAGACCTCCCTGCTCCTACACGCAAATCCCCTTGCTATGAAGGCCACATACCATTTGCCTTCTTCACCGCCTGCTGTACCTGCATGCCAACCTTCAATGACCGATGAACCATGGCACCCAGTCTCACTGCACCTCTCCTTTTCCTAATCTGCCGCCATTCAAATAATATTCTGCCTTCATGTTTTTGCTACCAAAGTGGATAACCTCACATTTATCCACATTATACTGCATCTGCCATGCATTTGCCCACTCACCTAACCTGTCCAAGTCACCCTGCAACCTCTTAGCATCCACCTCACAGCTCACACTGCCACCCAGCTTAGTGTCATCTGCAAACTTGGAGATATTACATTCAATTCCTTCGTCCAAATCATTAATGTATATTGTAAATAGCTGGGGGCCCAGCACTGAACCTTGCGATACCCCACTTGATATGTCCTTACTATACAGTATAAATGCACACAAGGCCCACACTTGAGAGAAGGTCACTCTGTGACCAGTTATCTTTATTATCAAGACCTCAAATGATGAAGGTGGGTGGAGCTTCCCCTATTATACCTGAGAGTCCAGGTTAGGAGTGTCTCCCACAAGTTCGCCCCTTGTGGTCAATACTCTCAAGGTGTACAACTTAGGTCAGCTTATGCATGGGTTACAATGATAGTTGAATACATGACACCACTAGTCACTGCCTGCCATTCTGAAAAGGACCCGTTTATTCCTACTCTTTGCTTCCTGTCTGCCAACCAGTTCTCTCTCCTCATCAATACATTACCCCCAATATCATAATGAGGATGTAATTGTAGAGTGGACAAGGGAGAACCAGTGGATGTGGTGTATTTGGACTTTCAAAAGGCTTTTGACAAGGTCCCACACAAAAGATTAGTGTGCAAAATTAAAGCACATGGTATTGGGGGTAATGTATTGATGTGGATATAGTCCATGTTCCACGTTTTTATCGAATGTGCGAGGTTGCAGCCCCTCTTCCAATATTTGAAGGGGCTGCTCCTCAAATTCTAGTTGCATTTCAGTCCCACACTCCTGATCTTTGGGCACCCTGTGCAGAGGGGAACGAGCAGGTCAGAAGGCCTCCTCGTAGGATTGCTCCTGGCCATCAGCCGATCCAGGCAGCGGGCAGCCGAGGGGGTCATTCAGCCTACCTTCCGTGGTTACATCTGAGCCAGGGTATCCCTGGAGATGGAGCACATGGTGCTCATTGGTATGCTCGCGGCCTTCCACGAGAGTAGGGCGCCGGAGAGAATGGAGTGTATCATCACCCCTGGCAAATTTTTTATTTGATTTTAATGTCTAAAGTTTAACTTGTTTAACTTGTCGGTTTTAGTGCCCCCCCCCTGCCTTTTAGCCAAGGGGCACCTGTATAATTTGTGTTTTTAGTGCCCTCACAAAAAAAAAGGGGGCATTTGAAAAGTTTTTGGAGTCTGCCACCTCCACCCCCCCCTTTAATCAGGGGGGCACTTGATTACTGATACAACTAAAATAGTTGTCGAGCTGTTGCATTGTGAGTGGCTTCGCCAGTCACATGATGTTCACAAGACTCAATAAACCCCCAGTAAGTTCGGTCTAAGTCATCCAGGATGAGGTATGCTGTTGTGAGCCCAGTGGATGAACTGGTAATGTGTAGTGTGATTGTTCAACCTTTGTTAATAAAACCTTTGTTAATAAACCAACTAGTTCTTAATAGAAATGCGTTGTTATGGATTCTTAAGCAAAGAGCCCATGAAGCAAATACATTACATAAACCAACAATAAGATGCCAAAATGACACCCTCCACAGCAAAATAAACTATTGCAGGAAGCTAAATATAATTAAATATCAATGCTTCTTCCAAAAAGAATCACAATTTTTGATGAAACTTTGAAAATCTAACTTCAACAAACCAGGCCAGTAAATTATTCTTATGCCCATTTTATATGGGTGAACACAGAGGAGTGGAACTCATCTCAATAATGTAAATTTTTGCGTGGGATCTAATTATCATAACTACACTTTCATGAGGAGGCTGATAGCCTTTCTCTTGTCCCATTTTTTTTTGCTTGCTGTAAATTGTAAATCCTGATTTACATCTGCCCACGGCAAAGACCTTCACTTCCACTTTCAGGTCGACTGTCTTCAACTTCTTATATTATAATCTCATGCCATTCTCACAGTTAAAGATAATTACCTGCTCTCATGTACTCTTCCAGCCTCCTGTCACATAAACAGCGATCCTCAGAGTGTAAAACTGTCATTGTGACACCAATGTATCACTTTATACTTTGGAGAAAAGAAAGTGCACCAAAAACTGGCCACATAACAAGTTACACAAAGAAAAACAATAGATTTTGAATGTCATGGTTATTTCTTGCCTGCTGATTGTTTTTCTTTCTTACTGTAATTTCTTCAAGATAGAACATTTCCATAGTGTGATTATAGTCAGGTTGCTCTTGGTCATGTCACTTTCTAAGGACCATTGCTTCAGTAATTTCTGAACTGGAGATTAACTCTACCATAAACTAATTATATAAAATTGCAATCATGCCGAATTAATCTTTCTCCAGAATGCTATTAATTGATTCCAATGTAACACAGGAGTGCACAGTAAAGGTGATAGAACCGTTTAGTGAAAGAGAAAACTGTTCATTACATTAAAAAAACAGTGGGAGACAAATTATTAGATACAGATAGTGTTTCTTTCATATTAGGTACATGAGTTGAATTCTATGATCTTACCATAGCAAAATGACAGAAGTAGAGACCTGAAATCATCTTTTTACGCTTAGTACTCAAACTAGTTGTTGAGTGGCCATCTATATTTTTGAACAGAAGAGAAAGTTATTTAAGCTTGTGCTCTGTGACTGTAATGTCTGTAAGCTTGTAATACTTGTAGCTCCATACTGTGGATGTGGATGTATTGTGTACTGCAGCTGCATAGTTAATCATTAAACAACAGGCAGCTTTCCGGAGAGTTCCGAGAGAGCAGCCTACATGTTAGGAAGCTGTGTGAGCTGTGTTCTGTGAAGATATCATAGTGACCTCAATGTAAAATTATAATTACCATTGGTGGTTTATCACCTTATTGAGTGGGCATTTGCTTTAAATCTTAATGGTGAGAACAGCTTAATGATTGCAGATGACAGCTTATGAGTCAGAGTGGAAATGTGTTCAAATGTCAAAAATATAGCCCAAGTTAAAATGTAGTTAATAAAATTGACAGTTTAATAGTTGCACTAGTTTCACCTGTTCCATCAGAATAGATAGTGGTCATGATATTGTACTGAGAAACAATTTGAAAGGCTTTTTAGGAATTAGTTGTGTGACTTTCCAATGGAAGTAGAAATATACTAAGCATAAAATGTTTCATTTAGAAATGTAATATGAAAATACAGTATTGAATCTACAGCATTTGTGTTGTATCTGGCCCTACAAGTACATGTCTGTATCCTGGGCTATGCAGCATTAGCCGAACAGACAACATGCGTACTGCTTATAAACTGACTCAAGTAGCAGACCCAGGTTCAACAGAACACTCTGGGAGTGATGTCAATAGTTTCTGATCACTTTTACATTAATTAAAGTCTTAGCTGTAGTTTGTCTGTCAATTTGTTGTAAGGTCCACTGATCTTCAAATACCCCTTGGTACCATGGATATACTCCCATTAGCACAGCAACAGCAAAAACAGTACCCTGCTTCCAATTGGGTAAGATCAAGACATTTCAGCAACTGGCAGATTGCGGCCTAGAAATTACTAAGGCATGATCAACCATGATAATGAAGATTGTAAGATTTTAAAAAAATTGTTAGCATTATTACAGCATAAGTTTCAAGAATTTTAAACGATACATTGGGAACAGGAGTAGGCCATTCAACCCATCAAGCCTGTTAAGCCATTCACTGAGATGATTGCTGATCTGCGACCTAACTCTATAATCCTGCCTTTGCCCCATATTCCATAAAACCTTTGGTTAACAAAAATCTGTCAATCTCAGATTTAAAATTAACAATTGATCTAGCATCAATTGCTGTTTGTGGAAGAGAATTCCAAACTTCTACCACCCTTTGTGTGTCGAAGTGTTTTCTAATTTCTCTCCTGAAAGGTCTAGCTCTAATATTTACACTACGCCCCTTGTCCTAGACACCCCAACTAGCGGAAATAGTTCCTCTCTATCTACCCTATCAGTTCCCCTTAATATCTTGAAAACTTCTATTAAATTGCTCCTTAACTTTCTAAATTCTAGGGAATACACCTCTAATTTGTGTAATCGCTCCTCGTAATTTAACCCCTGGAGTCCGGGTATTATTCTGGTAAACCTATGCTGCACTCCCTCCAAGGCCAATATATCCTTTCTAAGGTGTGGTGCCCAGAACTGCTCACAGTACTCCAGGTGTGGTCTAACCAGGACTTTGTGTCTCTGCATTGCAGCATAACTTCTACCCCCTTGTATTCTAGTTCTCTAGATAGAAAGGCCAGCTTTCCATTAGCCTTTTAGATTATTTTGTGTACCTGTTCATAACATTTTAATGATTTATGTACCTCGAACTCCGTCTCTTTGGACCACCACTGCTTTTAGCAACTCACCATTTAGAAAGACCCCTGTTCTATCCTTTTTAGCTCCAAAATGGATAACCTCATATTTGCCTACATTGAAATCCATTTGCCATAGTTTTGCCCATTCACTTAATCTATCAAAATCCCTTTGTAATTTTTATACTTTCATCTACACTGCCTGTAATGCCACCTATCTTTGTGTCATCGGCAAATTTGGATATGTGGCTTTCTATCCCATCATCTAAGTCATTAATAAATATTGTGAATAATTGAGGCCCCAACACAGATCCCTGTGAGGCACCACTGGTCACACCCTGCCAATTAGAGTACCTGCCCTTTATCTCTACTCTCTGTCTCTTTCTGCTCAGCCAATTTCCTAACCAGGTCAATAATTTGCATTGAATTCCATGAGCTACAACTTTAATTAATACTCTCCTATGAGGCAATTTATCAAATGCAATCAGGTTCATCGGGCATGACCTACCTTTTACAAGAAAAAATGTAACAGCCCCACCGACTCTTGGGAATCCTTGGCCCAAGACCACTCAAAGTGGAGGAGAAGCATCCGAGAAGGCGCCAAACACTTTGAGTCCCTTAATCAGGAGCACGCAGAAGCCAAGGACTGTAATATATATATAGCTCCATCTGTGGACTACTGTGGCACTGCAGCCAGTGCTGTGTACAAATAAAGAGGGAACACGTCACCTGACTAGAGGTTCCGGAGTGCCACCTTAAGGCTTGCGTGTGTTTGTGAATTGTACTGAAGATAAAACAATGGCGATGAGAATGGGATAATTGGGGAAAAAAAGTTGCAATTTTTGTTGGTGGAGGATTCAACCAGCCGACAGAGAGACTTTGAGAGCTTCTCTGTTTTGATTAACAGCTACAAATCCAAGGTAAATTATAAGCACACTTGTTTGAATGTTAGAGCCCAGATGGGTGTTCCTATGAGAATAATAGGGCATTTGGGGGCATTTCAACGCGACCGTGAAAGTTTCGGAGTGTATGTGGAGTGGTTAGAAATGTTTTTCACCGCAAATAATATTATCGAACTCCCCAATGATGAAAACCATAACCGGGTGGTGTTGGAAAGACAACGGGCACTTTTCTTAACTGAAGCAGGGCTGTGGTGTATGAAACCAGAAAAATGTGCTTGTGCCCATCAAGCCAAAGGACACAACTCTTAAGCAGAATAGCACAACAGTCCTCAGTCCCTGGAAATTGCTGAAAGTTATTATTTCGGAATACGAGATCAGTTAACCAAAGAAAATATCAGTGAGTACATTGTAGCATTAAAAAAGCTATCTATTCACTGTAATTTCGGAAACTTTCAGGTCCAAGCATTGCGTGACCGCTTTGTTTGTGGGATGAAAAATGATGTGATTAGAAGAAAATTATTAACAATGCCGAACTTGACTTTTGATTTAGTGTGTCAGACAGCTATGTCAATGAACATGGCCGACCAATATTCCCGAGAATTTCATACTATTTCCAGTCATCAGACAACCGAGGTGAATGTAAAAGGCAGTTGGGCCCCAAAGTCTCAGAAACTGGCAATGGTAATAGAGCTTTGAAGTCCTGCTATCGGTGCCTGGGACAACATATTGCTGAAAATTGTCCATATGTGAAGGCAGAGTGCTTTATCGGCTGGAAAACTGGGCATCTTGCGAAGGCATGCCGACTGAAGGGTAAACCAGCTTTCAAAGCTATAAGTAGAAATCCTCA
This sequence comes from Pristiophorus japonicus, assembly GCF_044704955.1. Taxonomy (NCBI): domain Eukaryota; kingdom Metazoa; phylum Chordata; class Chondrichthyes; family Pristiophoridae; genus Pristiophorus; species Pristiophorus japonicus. The sequence continues at coordinate 147,157,224 of NC_091978.1, forward strand.
GAGACTACATAGCATGGAAGAAAAACAACAGGACGAGGAGGTTTTAGTGCTACGTATCATCAGGAGCACGAGGTTAACTAACAGCGATTTGAATAGTATCATAATCCAAACAGATGTTGCAGGAACCAAGATACCCATGGAAATCGACACTGGTGCATGTGTGAGTGTAGTACCGGAGTTGCTATACCTCGACAAATTGCGTTATTTCCCACTGGAGAAATCCAAGATAGAGCTGCGAGGCTACACGGGAGAGAACATTCCTGTGGTAGATCGTATCACCGTACTGGTGAAATACAAGGATCAATTTCAGAGCTTGCCTCTCTTAGTAGTGGCAGGAGACAAGCCTGTCTTACTAGGAAGAAATTGGTTGGGATCACTAAAGCTGGATTGGAATGAGATTTTTCATGGTGAAATGAGATTTGCATCAAAGGATGATGTCATCAAGAATTATCCGAAGGTGTTCTGCGAAACAGGCAGTCCAATCCAAGGCTTCAAGGCGAGGGTCAGGGTACAGAAGAACGCTAGATCAGTTCACTACAAGCCATGTTCTGTACCATAGGCACTCAAGGAGAAAGTCGAGCAAGAACTCAAAAGGCTAGAGACTGAGAACATTAATTCTAAGATAGATCGATGCAATTGGGCTACATCGAGTGTTGTTGTACCTAAGTCTGATGGTAAGGCAAGGTTGTGTGGTGATTATAAAGTAACCGTAAACCAGGTTCTGGAGGGTAATCTCCCTAATACATTGCAAATGTAGAAGAATTGTTCACAACACTGACAGGTGGTCAGATCTTCTCAAAGTTGGATCTTATGAATGCCTACTTACAGCTTGGAACTAGATGAGGAGTCCAAGTCATGCTTGACTATAAATACTCATCTAGGCCTATATCAATTTAATAGGCTACCATTTGGAGTGTCTCCCGCCCCTGCCATATTCCAAGGGGTAATGAACCAGATTTTGCAAGGTATTGAAGAGGTAGTATGTAATTTAGATGACATATTAATTTCAGCACCAAATCGGCAAATTCATAATAACATATTGAATGAAGTCCCCAAACGGCGAGAGAAGCACAGAGTATGAGTGTCTGCTCTCAAGTGTGAGTTATTTCAAAACTCAGTGGAATATTTAGGGTACAGAGTAGACAAAGATGGTTTACATCCAACCATGGGAAAGCTGGATGCAATCAGAAATGCACCCACTCCCAAGAATGTCACTGAACTTCGATCATTTTTGGGTCTTTTGAACTATTATGGGGAGTTCCTACCAAATTTGGCTACAGTATTATATCCACTGAATGAACTATTGAAAAAACAAGTCCATTGGAAATGGTCAGAAGAATGCGATACAGCATTCAAGGAGTGTAAAAGCAACTTGGTAGAGAGCACCATGTTAGTTCACTAAGATATATCTAAGGAGATCAAGCTAGCATATGATGCCTCTCCGTATGGAGTTGGGGCAGTGATCTCTCATGTACTACATAGTAGAGAGGAGAGACCAATTGCTTTTGCTTCTCTCAATTTCAGTGCCAATGAGTGAAATTATGCGCAAATCAAAAGGGAAGTTGTGGCATTAATTTTTGGGGCCAAGATGTTCCACAAATACTTGTATGATCGTAAGTTTACCACCGTTACGGACCATAAGCCCCTGACAGCAGTTCTCCATCCAAAGTCCCCAGTTCTAACATTAGCTACAGCCCGAATGCAGAGATGGGCTTTGATTGTGTCAGCATATATATATGATATTGAATAAGACGATCAGCTGATCACAGTAATGCTGATGCTATGTCTAGATTGCTTTCCCCATCACAAGTTACATCTGATAAAGAAGTGTTCTATAAAGCCCCAGCGGGAGTTCCTGAGGTGGCGGCAGTCGGCGAGAGGCGGGCGCACCGTGAGTGAGGCCTATAAAGGCCCAGCGGGAGTTCCTGAGGGGGTGGCAGTTGGCGGAAGTAGCATAGGGAAGGCCTATAAAGGCCAGCTGGTGCAGCTGCAGCAGGGAGAAAAGGCAAAAAAAGAAGTAGAAAGAAATTGAAAGGTGACGTCACAGCCAAGGGGGTAAGTGATTGGCTGGTGATTGGGAAGTAGTTTTTCTTTTTCTTTTCTACATCAGTAAGTAACATTTAGCATTGTTGTTGCCAAATTAAGTTAATCTAGGGGTTAAGTAATGTCAGGACAGCTCGGACACGTGTTATGCTCCTCCTGTACTATGTAGGAAGTCAGGGACGCTTCTGGTGTCCCTGACGACCACGTGTGCGAGAAGTGTATCTGCCTTTAGATCCTAACCGACCACATTGCGGCACTGGAGCTGCGGGTGGATTCACTCTGGAGCATCCACGATGCTGAGAATGACATGAATAGCACGTTTAGTGAGATGGTCTTACCACAGGAAAAGGGTACACAGCCAGATAGGAAATGGAAGACCAACAGGAAGAGCAGTGCAAGGAACGTAGTGCAGGGGTCCCCTGTGGTCATCCCCCTGCAAAACAGATACACCGCTTTGGGTACTGTTGAGGGGGATGACTCATCAGGAGAGAGCAGCAGCAGCCAAGTTCATGGCACCGTGGCTGGCTCTGCTGCACAGGAGGGCAGGAAAAAGAGTGGGAGAGCGATAGTGATAGGGGATTCAATTGTAAGGGGAATAGATAGACGTTTCTGCCGCCGCAACCGAGACTCCAGGATGGTATGTTGCCTCCCTGGTGCAAGGGTCAAGGATGTCTCGGAGCGGGTGCAGGACATTCTAAAAAGGGAGGGTGAACAGCCAGTTGTCATGGTCCATATAGGTACCAACGATATAGGTAAAAAACGGAATGAGATCCTCAGAGACGAATTTAGGGAGCTAGGAGCTAAATTAAAAAGTAGGACCGCAAAAGTAGTAATCTCAGGATTGCTACTAGTGTCACGTGCTAGTCAAAGTAGGAATCGCAGGATAGCACAAATAAATACGTGGCTTGAGCAGTGGTGCAGAAGGGAGGGATTCAAATTCCTGGGACATTTGAACTGGTTCTGGGGAAGTTGCGACCAGGATAAACCAGACGGTCTGCACCTAGGCAGGACCGGAACCAATGTCCTAGGGGAAGTGTTTGTTGTGCTGCTTGGGAGGAGTTAAACTAATATGACGGGGGATGGGAACCTATGCAGGGAGACAGAGGGGAATAAAATGGAGACAGAAGCAAAAGATAGAAAGGAGAATAGTAAAAGTGGAGGGTAGAGAAACCCAAGGCAAAAAACAAAAAGGGCCACTTTACAGCAGAATTCTAAAGGGTCAAAGTGTGTTTAAAAGACAAGCCTGAAGGCTCTGTGCTTCAATATGAGGAGTATTCGGAATAAGGTGGATGAATTAACTGCGCAGGTAGCAGTTAACGGATACGATGTGATTGGCATCACGGAGACATGGCTCCAGGGTGACCAAGGCTGGGAACTCAACATCCAAGGGTATTCAACATTTAGGAAGAATAGACAGAAAGAAAAAGGAGGCGGGGTGGCGCTGCTAGTTAAGGAGGAAATTAATGCAATTGTAAGGAAGGACATTAGCTTGGATGATGTGGAATCGGTATGGGTGGAGCTACGGAATACCAATGGGCAGAAAATGCTAGTGGGAGTTGTGTACAGGCTACCAAATAGTAGTAGTGAAGTTGGGGACAGCATCAAACCAGAGAGCTGGCATTCCTAGACTGGGTGATGTGTAATGAGAAGGGACTAATTAGCAATCTTGTTGTGCGAGGCCCCTTGGGGAAGAGTGACCATAATATGATAGAATTCTTTATTAAGGTGGAGAGTGACAAAGTTAATTCAGAAACTAGGGTCCTGAACTTAAGGAAAGGTATGAGGCGCGAATTGGCTAGATTAGACTGGCAAATGATATTAAAGGGTTGACGGTGGATAGACAATGGCAAACCTTTAAAGATCATATGGACAAACTCCAACAATTGTACATCACTGTCTGGAGTAAAAATAAAACGGGGAAGGTGGCTCAACCGTGGCTAACAAGGGAAATTAAGAATCGTGTTAAATCCAAGGAAGAGGCATACAAATTAGCCAGAAAAAGTAGCAAGCCGGAGGACTGGGAGTAATTTAGAATACAGCAGAGGGGGACAAAGGGTTTAATTAAGAGGGGGAAAATAGAGTACGAGAGGAAACTTGCTGGAAACATAAAAAATGACTGCAAAAGCTTCGATAGTTATGTGAAGAGAAAAAGATTAGTGAAGACAAACGTAGGTCCCTTGCAGTTGGATTCGGGTAAATTTATAATGGGGAACAAAGAAATGGCAGACCAATTGAACATGTACTATGGTTCTGTCTTCACAAAGGAAGACAGAAATAACCTTCCGGATGTACTAGGGGACCGAAGGTCTAGTGAGAAGGAGGAACTGAAGGATATCCTTATTAGGCTGGAAATTATGTTCGGAAATTGACGGGATTTAAGGCCAATAAATCCCCGGGCCTGATAGTCTGCATCCCAGAGTACTTAAGGAAGTGGCCTTAGAAATAGTGGATGCATTGGTGATAATTTTCCAACAGTCTATCGACTCTGGATCAGTTCCTATGAACTGGAGGATTGCTAATGTAACACCACATTTTTAAAAAGGAGGGAGAGAGAAAACGGGTAATTATAGACTGGTTAGCCTGACATCAGTAGTGGGGAAAATGTTGGAATCAATCATTAAGGATGAAATAGCAGTGCATTTGGAAAGCAGTGATAGGATTGGTCCAAGTCTGCATGGATTTATGAAGGGGAAATCATGCTTGACAAATCTTCTGGAATTCTTTGAGGATGTAACTAGCAGAGTGGACAGGGGAGAACCAGTGGATGTGGTATATTTGGACTTTCAAAAGGCTTTTGACAAGGTCCCACACAAGCGATTGGTGTGTAAAATCAAAGCACATGGTATTGGGGGTAATGTACTGACGTGCATAGAGAACTGGTTGGCAGACAGGAAGCAGAGAGTCGGGATTAGCGGGTCCTTTTCAGAATGGCAGGCAGTGACTAGTGGAGTGCCGCAGGGCTCAGTGCTGGGACCCCAGCTCTTTACAATATATATTAATGATTTAGATGAAGAAATTAAGTTTAATATCTCCAAGTTTGCAGATGACACTAAACTGGGTGGCGGTATGAGCTGTGAGGGGGACGCTAAGAGGCTGCAGGTGATTTGGACAGGTTTGAAAAGTGGGCAAATATATGGCAGATGCAGTATAATGTGGATAAATGTGAGGTTATCCACTTTGGCGGCAAAAACATGAAGGCAGAATATTATTTGAATGGCGGCAGATTAGGAAAAGGGGAGGTGCAGCGAGACTGGGTGTCATAGTTCCTCAGTCATTGAAGCATGGCATGCAGGTACAGCAGGCGGTGAAGAAGGCAAATGGTATGTTGGCCTTCATAGCAAGGGGATTTGAGTATAGGAGCAGGGAAGTCTTACTACAGTTATACAGGGCCTTGGTGAGGCCCCACCTGGAATATTGTGTTCAGTTTTGGTCTCCTAATCTGAGGAAGGACGTTCTTGCTATTGAGGGAGTGCAGCGAAGGTTCACCAGACTGATTCCCGGGATGGCAGGACTGACATATGAGGAGAGACTGAATCAACTGGGCCTGTATTCACTGGAGTTTAGAAGGATGAGAGGGGATCTCATGGAAACATATAAAATTCTGGCGGACAGGAAGAATGTTCCCGATGTTGGGGAAGTCCAGAACCAGGGGACACAGCCTAAGGATAAGGGGTAAGCCATTTAGGACTGAGATGAGGAGGAACTTCTTCACTCAGAAAGTTGTTAACCTGTGGAATTCCCTGCCGCAGAGAGTTGTTGATGCCAGTTCTTTGGATATATTCAAGAGGGAGTTAGATATGGCCCTTGCAGCTAAAGGGATCAAGGGGTATGGAGAGAAAACAGGAATGGGGTACTGAAGGAATGATCAGCCATGATATTATTGAATGGTGGTGCAGGCTCGAAGGGCCAAATGGCCTACTCCTGCACCTATTTTCTATGTTTCTATGTTTCTATGTTTCATACATTGATGAACTGCCAGTCACAGCTGAAGAGATTGGTAGAGCAACCAAACGTGACCCAGTTATGTCAAAAGGGTATGACTATATTGCAAATGGCTGGCCAAACCAGGTAATCAACAAAGATATTAATCAATTCTTCATTCGTAGGAATGAATTATCAGTCGATAAATATTGTATCATGTGTGGTGCAAGAGTGGTTATACCAAATAAATTCATGTCCAACGTATTAGGATTCCTCGATGACCAACACCTGGGAATGTGCTTGACCCACAGTTTTGCATGCAGTTACTTATGTTAGCCAGGTCTTGATAAAGATAGAGAGTGCATCATTAGTCAGTGTGCAACATGTCAATCGGTAAGCAAGCAACAATCATCAGTACCATTACAGCCATGGAAATGGCCTCCCAGGCTGTGGCAAAGACTACATATCGATTTTGCTGAGCTAGAAGGACAACAATTGTTCATGGTGATTGATAGCCATTCGAAGTGGGTTGAGCTGTTTCTAATGTGGAAAATAACAACAAGTAAAATATTAGGGGCAAGAAACTCTACTTTTTTGGCATGCTTAATGCCCACTTAAAGCCCATTTTACCACTGAAATGACATATAACGCCCATATATTGCCCATTTTGGTACAAAATGGAAACTGGCGGACATTTTTTAGAAAGTTATCGCCAAGTGTTACTTTCCCCATGTGCTTAACGCTGGGAAAAAATATTACCGCCCGCCCACGTTTTTTGGGTGGAATCTGCAGAATGGGCGAATTCAACGCCCATAATATCGCCCAGCGTTACCTTCTGCACAGATTCAACGCCAAGATTCAATATTAATACCCGCCCACATTTTTTTGCCTGAAAGAGCATATTTACCGAAACTAGCGGCCATGAGATCGCCCTGCTTCAATTTCACAACCTCGCACATATATCGCCCACAATATTGCTCGTCCAAAAAAACGCCCAGAAAAAGTGCAACTAACCGGAATGAATCACAGCATTATGGATGCCATGTTCTTGATCATATGTCGTGTCCTTCAAAAGGCTGCTGTGCTTCAACCTCGGCGGAATTTGGATGTACTCTGCAGATCGTTGGAGTTGATTGTAATATCTGTAAAAACATCTTGAACATACTGTGACCAATTGGAATTGAAGATGTGTCTTCGTCGGGGCATTCCTTGTTTGTGACCAATCGGTGGAAAACAGAGCGCTACTGCAATTGGGCCTGTCCTTTCTCACCCTCTCTTGCTGACCAAATACATGCAGCAGACTCGACATCGTCGAAGGAACACTCCACTGCATTATGTGCCCAATGCAAGACATGACAGACAGATGAAGAGGACCAGACGTTACACCCTCCACAAGTACAAGCACAAGCATTCTTATCTCGACTTGCCCGACACCGCCTGCCTTCGGAGACTGCGCTTCCACAAAGAGGTTATCACTGAGATATGCCTGTTGATAAGGGCAGATCTGCAGCCTGCCAGTACCATAAGTATTGCAATGTCCGTCAAGGTCAAAGTCACCGCAGCAGTGTTGTTCTAGGTCTCGGGGTCTTTTCAGACCACAGCTGGAGACATTTGCGGACTTTCTCAGCATGCCACACATCGCTGCATTAGACAGGTTACTGAAGCCCTGTATGCATACAGGAGGGACTTGATCAGCTTCCCGATAATCAGGGAGACACAGTGAGAGGGCTCTAGGATTCTACCAAATTGCAAACTTTCCCAAGGTGCAGGGAGCAATAGACTGTATGCACATCGCGATGCGGGCACGCTTTCAGGATGCAGAGATTTTCAGGAGCCGCAAGGGATTCCACTCCCTGAATTTCCAACTGGTTGTCGACCACCAGCAAATTATACTGGCAGTGAATGCTAAATTTCCGGGCAGCATCCATGATGCTCACGTCCTGCATGAGAGCACTGTATCTGACTTGTTTAACAATGAGCCACAAGGTCATTGCTGGATGCTTGGTGACAAAAGATATGGCCTCGCCACCTGGCTGATGACCCCCCTTGCATGACACTCACACTGAAGCCAAGAGGCAATACAATGAGAGCTACAGAGCAACTCGCAATATTGCGGAGAAAACTATGGAGTGCTGAAGCAGCACTTTAGATGCCTGGAAACTCAGGAGGCGGGCTCCAATACCACCCTGAGCAGGTAGCTAAATTTGTGGTGGTGTGCTCCATGCTGTACAACTTGGCTATCAGGAGGGGACAAGAGTCTGACAGTCCACCTCACCACAGAGAGGAAGAGGAGGATGAGGAGGTGGACACTGACATCAGCCCAGACAATCAGGCTGATGCTAAAGCCATGCCCCCGCCCCCCTGTAGACCGCATGAAAGGGCCTATGGTGGCATGATAGCCTTATGTCAGGAGCTTTACGTCAGGAGCTCATCAATGATCGCTTTGCCTGAAAGAACGTTGGTGTTATTTACAAGGCTGACACATTGCTGGGTGCGCAGGTCATACATCAATGGTGAGCATCATCTTGGTGACAGTTAAAGTTTAAGTTGATTGAAGTTAAGTGTGATTATATCCTTTGAGGTAAAAGAATCACTAGCGTGTAATAGTGCAGCTATCTGAGCCAATGTGCTACAAGGTTTTGTTAAATAAAAAACACTTTAACCGTACATTAGCTTGAAATCATCAGTATTTCTGTACAAACCAACCCTTTCCCCCCCACTTCCCCTCCCCACCTCTACATCTTCCCCTTCCCCTCCTGACTCCAAGATGCCTGGCCGAGGAGGTCCTCAGGCGATGCTTCATTGCGGGAGGGAGGGTGATGGCTGATGCGCTGCTTGGATGGATATGGAAGAGGAAGGTCCCGAGGTGGGAACGTGCTCCGAGCCAGAAGCAAGATGTTGCTGCTGGCTCTCATGTGTGGTTGGCAATTGAGGTGCTGCACCTTGGGGTGCAGTGCGGCACTCCGGGACCATTGGGAGCCCTCTGCCACCAGTGTTCTGGCTACCAGCTCCAGGGCCTCCTCCATCCCTTCCATGTTATATCTTATTTGTTGGACAATAACTCAGTGCCAACTGTGTTCTTGGTGCTTTGTAGGCTTTTTGCGACTGGTGAATCTCCATTGTTCCTCCCACAACAGCCAGTCAAGCACATACCACAGCCACACACGCTTTCAGTATCTCTGAGCTCCCGCTCTCTCTGTCTCCTCGTCTGCACATGTCATGATGAACTTTGACCTCCTGAATCGTGGGAATCGAGCATTGCCATGCCATTGCTAAGGATGGCCACACTTTACGGCAGAAGGTCAAAAAAATTTTACGCTACCGCCCATTTGATATCGCTCGCTGTAATGCCCATTTTCAAAAATGGAAACTAGGTGTTTTGAGAATGGGCGAGAAGCCGGCGATCTGAAAACCCTTTTTTAATGCCCATGTCGGAAATAATACCTATTTTTGGGTGACAAGAACAAAGGTGGAGGTTCTAGCCCTAGACATTTTACGAAGATTATTTTCTTCAGTTGGCCTCCCAGAAGAAATTGTTTCTGATAATGTATCACAATTTCATTCAGAAGAATTTGCACAGTTCATGAGCAAAAATGGTGTGAACCATACCAAGGTTGTACCGTACCACCCTGCTTCAAATGGTGCAGCTGAGCACAGAGTACAAATTGTAAAACATGCTCTCATCAAACAGATCCAAATTCAAAGAAACGACAGTTGTCATTGGACCAAAAATTTGCTAGTTTTCTAATTACGTAATGTAACACTCCTATTGGTAGAACACCAGCAGAGTTGTTTCTCAAATGACAGCCACGAACCAGATTCTCGCTGTTAAAACCAAACTTGGCACAGTCCGTAGAAGAGAAATAATTGAGACAGAAAGAGAATCATGAAAGAGGTGGAGTAAAAGAGAGAAGAGTGAAATTAAATTAGACGGTGAGATGGTTAAATTGGTTACCAGGAATAGTGATAAAGATATGTGGTCCACACATATATTTGGTCAAGATGTTTGATCATGGACAGGTTAGGTTTGTTCATATTGATCATATTTTACCTACAGACGTGAAAGTAGTTGAAGGTGGGAATGATGCGATTATTTCTGATGAGTCAGATAGTTTTGATACAAGTAAAATACCAGTAGCATAACCTACATCCAATGTACTGGAAACAAATTCAAGAGGAAGTCAGAATTTAACTCTGAGTCCGAGTCAGGCAGACTAACAGTTTGAAGTTAGAGAGAGTTCAAATGGAAATCAAGGGCATCCCTTGGAAGAAAACTCCCCTCAGGATCAGCCTCGAATGAGTTTAAGTTCAACACCATGTTTGGAAGGTTCTGTTTGAGGGTGAAGGTATCCTCTTCGAAACAGAAAACAAGTAGTTAAGCTTGATTTGTAAATATGGCAAAATAAGTCCATATCTTTTGTTATGTATAACCATGCAAGTTATGTATGACGATTATGTTGTTATAATTACTTCTTCATTAAGGAGGGAGAAGTGTAATATATATAGTTCCACTTGCAGACTACTGTGATACTGCAGCCAGTGCTGTGTACAAATAAAGAGGGAACAGGTCACCTGACGAGAGGTTGCGGAGTGTTCTGCCATCTTAAGGCGTGTCTGTATTTGTGAGTTGTACTGACGATACAACAGTGGAAGGAGTGTATGACAAATCAAGCACTCCACCCACCCGTGCCTCCAATCACCTTTTGCCCCACCTGTGACAGAGTCTGTCGATCCCACATTGGTCTCATCAGTCACCTTAGAACTCATTTTAATGTAGAAGCAAGTCATCCTTGACTCCAGAGGACTGCGTAAGAGAAGAGATCTTTTACAAATTGCTGCTGGCTCTCTCTTAACAGCTGAAAATTTTTGAGGTGTTCAGTCGCCCTATCCTTAATTAGAGACTCTAGCAATTTCCCAACAACAGATGTTTGGCTAACTGGTTTCCCTCACCTTTCATAAATAGCGGAGTGACATGCGTAATTTTCCATTCTAAAGGAACGGCTCCTAAATCGAGAGAATTTCGAAGATTACTGTTTGGGCATCTACAATGTACTCACCTACTTCCTTTAAATCCCTGGGATGGAAACCATCTGGTCCTGGGGATTTGTCACACTTTAGTGCCATTATTTTCTTCATTACTGCTATTTTGCTTACATTGATTATGTTGAGTCCCTGTCCCTAATTCAATATTAGTTTCCTTGGAATTTTCAGTATGTTGTGCTCTTCCTCTACTGTAAATACTGATCCAAAGGAATTATTCAACATGTCCACCTTTTCCTTATTATCACTGACAATATTACCAATATCAGTTTTCAAGGGGCCAACATTGATCCTGACCACCCTCTTTTTTCTAACATAATTGTAAAAAAATGTAAATGGGTGAGGCTCTCTTTGGGACTGCACAGAGACCTGTTGTACTGTTTGATATAAACATGATATGATGAAAGGTAGGTAATTCTAAATTATCAGATTTGCTAATAGCACAAAATAATTTAGCTCGATAACTGATACAAGGGAAGATTGACAATATTGAAAAGTTGCATTTGCAATCTAATATGGAAAATGCAATTCTATGTAAGTAAATGTACATTTGTGCAAAGATATCTATAGATACATGTGCATTGCCAAATATAGAAAAGGAAATGTTACAAATGTGATTGTTGACCATTTACTGACAATATCCAGTAAGTACAAATCTGCTGTTAACAACATTAATCAGACATTGAGATACTCAATGTCCAGCACAGAGGGCATTGGCATCCTAGACTTATTGGGGCTGATTGTAGTGTCCATTATGCCTCAGAAACAGGTGTAGTGGGTTTTATAAATGGGCAGAGATGGTACTTGATAGATCTCTGCTAATTTTACAAGTAGCATGAGCTTCCAGTTTGTGTTTGGGGTTGACGCTCCTGCCCAAAAATAGGCAGGATCTTCACAATATTTAATTGACATGTAACATCATAATGTTTCCATATCATTTTAAAGCAGTACCAGATGAAGTCCATGTAGAGTTCTAGGTGCCGAAGTCTGTAGAGAAGTAAGTTGAAAGGTTCAATAAGAAAATTCAGTCAGTGGTTTGAAGGCTATTTCTGCACAAATTTCCCAGCTTTTTCCCTTCCACTTTGATGTTCATGAACTTTTCTGGTAATTACTCTGCTGTTTTTTCTTTCCAACACTATGTGGTGCCAATGGCTTCTCCTGTGGGAATCCCCTATCTAATGGCAATAAATGGGCAATAAATGTCTTGCCAGAGCCAACTGCATCCTGTGAACAAGCTGAAAAAAATACGAAGTGTTACTGGATTAACAAAGGCATGTCAGAGTAATCATCAGCCAACAGTCTAATTCACTGCACCTCATCCCACCAACCATATTTGTAGACACATGCCACACATAACTGACAGATACAGTGGCCAGTGCAGCCGAGGTAAGTAGTGAACTGTGAACCCCTTTAGGCACCAGCCCGCTCTGTGTGAAGAATCTTCCGCTGATGCGGCTTGTTAAGTCCGCCCTGCGAGGTTCCCGGCCAATTAAAAGGAAACGGGTCTGATGACATCATTTAATGATGCATCATCAGCCGGTTTCTTTAAAGAGACCATAGTCAACTTTATTTTGACAGTTGTGCTGTCAGTGTTCTACAGCATTGAGGTGCTACAAACACTCACAAGCACTGCAGAGCGATGCAGCACTGCACCCAGGCTCTCCCATGACTCCCTCCAGATGCTTATGGAGAGAGTCGCAGCATGCAGGGAGGTTCTCTTCCCTTCCAATTGGTGGAAGAAACCTTTCCAGATAAACAATGCAGCCTGGTTGCACATTGAAAAGGAGGGCACAAGCAGGGATGTCATTAGGAGCAACTGGCTGCCGTGGCGCAAACCTTTCAATGATTTCAGTAAATCATGAAAAGTTACTGCAAAGCCACACCCAACCTCATCCTGCTGTGCCACTCATCACATTTCCATCACTCTGTCTTCCCTTCCTTACTCCTGCACATCCTTACTCACACCAACTTGCCTTGCACCTCCACCCACCCCTCTCGGAGGGAGCAGTGTGAGGTGGCCCAACCTGGAAATCGGTGCAATCCCAGCCTGCAAGACCATCAACAGGCCAGGGATATTGGAGGGAGCAGTGTGCGGCAACCCAGCCTGGAAATCGGTGCCGTCCCGGCCTGCAAGACCATCAGCATATCAACTAAGAGAGAAAACAGGGAATTATAGACCGGTCAGCCTGACATCGGTAGTGGGTAAAATGATGGAATCAATTATTAAGGATGTCATAGCAGCGCATTTGGAAAGAGGTGACATGATAGGTCCAAGTCAGCATGGATATGTGAAAGGGAAATCATGCTTGACAAATCTTCTGGAATTTTTTGAGGATGTTTCCAGTAGAATGGACAAGGGAGAACCAGTTGATGTGGTGTATTTGAACTTTCAGAAGGCTTTCGACAAGGTCCCACACAAGAGATTAATGTGCAAAGTTAAAGCACATGGGATTGGGAGTAGTGTGCTGACGTGGATTGAGAACTGGTTGTCAGACAGGAAGCAAAGAGTAGGAGTAAATGGGTACTTTTCAGAATGGCAGGCGGTGACTAGTGGGGTATCGCAAGGTTCTGTGCTGGGGCCCCAGCTGTTTACATTGTACATTAATGATTTAGACGAGGGGATTAAATGTACTATGTCCAAATTTGCGGATGACACTAAGTTGGGTGGCAGTGTGAGCTGCGAGGAGGATGCAATGAGGCTGCAGAGTGACTTGGATAGGTTAGGTGAGTGGGCAAATGCATGGCGGATGAAGTATAATGTGGATAAATGTGAGATTATCCACTTTGGTGGTAAAAACAGAGAGACAGACTATTATCTGAATGGTGACAGATTAGGAAAAGGGGAGGTGCAAAGAGACCTGGGTGTCATGGTACATCAGTCATTGAAGGTTGGCATGCAGGTACAGCAGGCAGTTAAGAAAGCAAATGGCATGTTGGCCTTCATAGCGAGGGGATTTGAGTACAGGGGCAGGGAGGTGTTACTACAGTTGTACAGGGCCTTGGTGAGGCCACACCTGGAGTATTGTGTACAGATTTGGTATCCTAACTTGAGGAAGGACAGTCTTGCTATTGAGTGCAGCGAAGGTTCACCAGACTGATTCCCGGGATGGCGGGACTGACATATCAAGAAAGACTGGATCAACTGGGCTTGTATTCACTGGAGTTCAGAAGAATGAGAGGGGATCTCATAGAAACATTTAAAATTCTGATGGGTTTAGACAGGTTAGATGCAGGAATAATGTTCCCAATGTTGGGGAAGTCCAGAACCAGGGGTCACAGTCTAAGGATAAGGGGTAAGCCATTTAGGACCGAGATGAGGAGAAGCTTCTTCACACAGAGAGTGGTGAACCTGTGGAATTCTCTACCACAGAAAGTTGTTGAGGCCAATTCACTAAATATATTCAAAAAGGAGTTAGATGTAGTCCTTACTACTAGGGGTATCAAGGGGTATGGCAAGAAAGCAGGAATGGGGTACTGAAGTTGCATGTTCAGCCATGAACTCATTGAATGGTGGTGCAGACTTGAAGGGCCGAATGGCCTACTCCTGCACCTATTTTCTATGTTTCTATGTTTCTATGTAACAACGCACATGGTAGGCACTTGGGTCTTTTAGCCACTGTTTATGTAAAGTTTCTGTTAATGTATTGTCAAACATTGAAACCCTAATTTCAAAACTTTGCCATCTTGGACAGATTTGTGTGCACCTTCGTAAGTTGCCGTGAATGGTGAGACATAAGTGTACCCCCCACAATAGTGAGGAGTGTCAAAGGAATGGCTTGGGCATTGTAGGGATGCTTTATGGTGCTGGTCTTGGGTGGTGCCAGCCTGGCGCATCATGTGACAGTCAGGGTGTAGAGCATCAAGTGAAGTAAATCTGGCCATGCTGAGGTCATCTTAGCCTCCCGGGCAGCAGTGTGGTCATGTATGGATATCCTGTGTCCTGTCCAGCATCAGTTGATTGCGGAGAAGGTTGGGTGTTGTTGTTTGTGATGCTGGTGTGCCTCGTGATGTTGGTGTTGGAGCTGATTGTGGTGGGATTCTGATGACCAAGGTAAAACATTTTCAAGAGCATCGATGCTGATGGCATAGATGGCAGCTGAAATTGAAATGACAGAAGCGATCTGTCAATGGTGAGATAGGTTGTTTCAAGGAGGTGACAGTAGATAGAGAGTTTAATCTAAACACTTCCAAACTGCATAAAGCTGAAAAGTGCATTCCTAATCCCGAAGGCTCCAGCTTCTAACATTGGAGAGTGAACAGCTATGATATGGTAGCTTTTATTCCACCTTTGCAGTTGTCACCTATTCAGAGGAATGGAAAGTACTTGAAAACCTAACCTACTTACTTGACGTGAGCCCTGAGTGCCGTGAAAGTCATCAAAAAGCTGGAAAAATAGTAAGTCGATGGTAAAATGCTGTTTATGCACCTTTAAACACCCTACCTACTTCAATTGGCTCACTTGCCGCTTAGTCTTAGCTCTGTAAAGCACAGGTAGATTTGCCACTTGGGAACTGATACAGAGGTGGGTTCAGAGCGGGATACCACCTCGCTGTCAATCTTTTAGATCTTGGCAGTGGACCTGTCTCCAAACCTGCCCTCTGAGTGCCGGCAAAATCCAGCCCAGTGAGTGGGGATCAGTCTTCATAGGGTCTGGGTCAGAAAGACACCTGCTGCTAACGTGTATCATAGGACCCACACGGTGGAATACAGCACCCTCCCACCCCCCAGCACCCCTACCTCCCGCCCCGCCCGCATGCTATTAGTTAATGCAGCACTTGAGTCCCCTTCAAACAAGGCATGAGGTGCCAGGCAGCTCTTTCACTTGTCTGCAAATTCATGCCTGCATGTTTAGTTTTCTTTCCCTTAACTTTTACTCATCATTTCTTGGCCCTCTCTCCCTTTAGCCTTGACAAAGGCTGCCAATGGGCTAACATGTTTTTTGAGATTTTCTAGTGGTTGTGAGAATTTATATCCCTTTTTTCTGCCACTTCACTTTAATTGTCTGCATTACTTTAAATTTAATCTAAATGCAATTTATATTCCCACCCCTAGTGTGCTCCTTGCACCCATCCAAATCTTCACTTGAATCTGTTAATATCGTGAACATGGAAACTGACTGATTTGGGATATTGAATACTATTGGCATATTACCATCCTGGTGCAATTTGGATCAGTTTTTACAAATTTCCAATTGACTTATGCCTACACAAAAAAATAAATTGGCCCCTTTTGAAATTGACTTTTTGTGGTTTAGCTGATAACCTGTAGAACTATAAAGATACTTTCCTTAAAGGAGGCGAATACCACATCATTATAAATGGGTGTTTGTCTTGTCACTGCTTTACTGAGGTCGATCAAAAAAGTCTGAGTATGTTTAGCTTCATCAATGATTTGGTACAGTTGATATTTGCTGATGATATAACACTCCCCTCAGTCTGTAGAAAAGCAGTGACGTCTGCACACAAGCATAGACAATATTGTGCAGTATTGGAGTATGGCCGTTATCTTCAGTTACCTTCATCACTGAAAAAAGATCAAGTGAAAAATTACGGATAATAATTAAACATGACTTTGCCAACCCACATCTATTCTGTTAACATTTGTCTGTTGGAGGTAGCACAAAAACCATATCATACATATGAATAGGTCAAGGATAGTAGGATACATAGGATAACATAGCGCCACATATCATTGAATGCCTCAGGTACTGTTACATCCAGGATGGGAAACAGCCAACATGCTGAATAGTCCCGTTAACCTTTGAACTGCAAAGGAAACGATTCAGTTCCTTGGCTTGGTAAACCCGCCTGATCAGTTATGTAGGGGTTCTGAGGGCCCAAAACTGATGAAGGCCTTCACCTGCCCAAGTGCCGTCCAAAGGACCACCGATGGCCGCCGAGATCTCTGGCGGTTCTTTGAGCAGGATATTCATGAGAAGGTCCCTCGATGGTTGGCAAATGAGTGATGTACGTTGCCAATCTGGGCGTCAGCCAGCGGGAGCTCCCAATCTCGACGGCAAGGGCGCTTGCCACCCAAGTGCCACCAAGGATGGAGTCGGGCCCACGGAGGGTCGAAGAGCTGGAAAGAAAAAGCATCAACAAAAAAAAAAATCTGAAGACCTTAAGGGGACCCCCATCCAGGTAAGTCCCTGTAAAGAAATAAATTACAAAAAGTTCACTAACCTTTTTTTCAGCATCTTCCTACTTACTGTCAGGGACAGACCAGCTTCCAGCCAGCAGTCCACTCCCGTTCTACCACCGAGTCCCGCCGACTCCCGCCCGCATGAATATCGCATCTCGGCGGGCGGGAGCACAGCTA
Organism: Pristiophorus japonicus; assembly: GCF_044704955.1. Classification (NCBI taxonomy): domain Eukaryota; kingdom Metazoa; phylum Chordata; class Chondrichthyes; family Pristiophoridae; genus Pristiophorus; species Pristiophorus japonicus. The sequence continues at coordinate 147,174,546 of NC_091978.1, forward strand.
CGCGACTTGGCCGTCCGCTGATGTCAGCAGGTGCTTCCTGGTGGCTCTCCCCTCCCGCCCACCCCAGGCCACGTCGAAAGTGGCACTGGACGTTTCGACCAGAGGAATGTCGGCGGCAGTGGGCGGTAAGGCCATCAATTTCAGCCCCTGACTGTTGACTTAGACAACAGGATGAACTAGATGGGCTGAATAGTATTTATCAAATCTACCTTCTGTTCTGATATATTTAGGGATATATCAAGCTCCTTTTGACCCTAAAATTATGCTGAGGGATAATAGCATATGGGTGCTTAATGTGTTTGTTTGAAATTCAGCTCTGCTATTTCCATAGAAACATTAACAGCCAATTTCAAGGCCATTGTTACTACTGTACATCTTTTGTAATTAGCAAATATATAACCCTCAAATTGAGCGTAAATTCGCATTACTAAAACGATCAAAATGGCAGAGCTCGCATACATACTAAATTATAAAATGATTGTATTTGTGAAAATAGGAAAAAGGTAAATTTTAGCTGAATTAATTTGATGAAATGTGCAGAAAGCTGATGTGAATGAGCTGCTTGACTCCTCACCTTTCTCAACTTTAGAAGTACCACCGAGATTCCAAAAGCACACAAAGATAAATTCAGGTTATTCTGAAATCCCCATGTATGGTACAGTTAATTATGCCACATGAGATCAGAGAGTATATTAATTCAGAAGGCAAGATGTTTTTGTCATTTTCAGTTGCTTTACCTTCAGAATAGTCAGGAAATTTCAGACTCTTTGTGGCCCCTAATTATGCAGATGTTAATATTGAATCCTAATTATAGAATCCTTCTTTTAGAAACTCAGAATGCTAATTCTTGGTTGATAATTGTCCACCTGCATACTTCCATGTGTAGAGGATACTTTAGGCATTAAATCAAATTTGGTCAGTGTTTTAAGTCAGTTTACAAATTTTGTCATAGGTTTATCATAATAGTACGTTTTTACACAGTGACCAGAAAAATACTAATTTTGCAGATTATTGGAAACAAATCCAATCAGACTATTGTAGGGGAGAAATTGAGTGCATTTGCGCCTCCCGTTAATGCTAATTTACGATCGGTGCGATGCTGACTTCGACTCCTGCCATATTCGGTGGGAGTTTAGCGGTGGGGCTATGACATTGCAACTGGAGATCATGATGTCATCATTGCGCGCAATACCCCGATAGCACCCTGGACCCAAAATTCACTTTGGCTCCCTGCACCAGCGCCAGGCGAAAGCACTGACAGCTGCATGCATGGATCGGGCGACCGGCTGCTACAGAGCGAGGATTAATGGTGAGGTGGCCGAGATAAGTAAAAAAACTTACCTTTCTTGTTGCTTATTTTGCCGGTCCCTGCCTGCGATTGTTCAGCCCGGAACTCTGCTTGAGTATCGGGCTAATCGCACGGGTTCGCCACTCCCTTGCTGGTCCAGGTAGATCCCCTTCATATTGCAAAGCCTGCAGCAAGGGTCCTTTGAACACAGCAGCGCTGCATGACCCAGTGTGCAATGCTGCTGAGATGTCCACTCCGCCTGCTCCCGTTAGTCCTCCACGAACGAAGTGGAGCACTTGATTTAATGACCCACTTCCATCTTGGAGCGCAAACACCAATTTTTTTTTTTAAGTTTGAAATCGTTAGCTACTGCCGCTAACTTTTCAAACTTTTAAAAATTAGTGCCCCAAACGGGGTGATAGTGAATTTCTCCCACTAAATAGTTACAATGCACACTCTACTAGATTGTGAATAACACTTAAGATCAAAAAGAAATTCAAAATGTGGCAGTTAAAATGAGTGCAGATTTAATTGATGTAGTGCAGCAGCTCAGAGTGGGAAAACAGAGTTTGGTAAGTGGGAGAGTCGTAAGGGTTAATCTCTTTTATACCATTTGGAGGCTAGTGGCAATTGCTAGTAGCTTCTAAGTAAGATTAACAGTTAAATATTTAGGATTATTTCAGGCTTAAGTTGAGACAAACTAGCTAGCTCTCCAGTAGTTGGCTAAATAGCCAGTTATATAAACTAGTTAAAACCCGTTCTTTAAACAGCTGACCAATGGTGACTCATCTGAGCCACAAGCAGTTTAAAAACCAATAACTTGTTGGGAAAACAGAGTTTGGTAAGTGGAAGAGTCCGCTCAAGTGGGGGCAGGAGGTGGTGCTTTGCCTTGTTTTCCCTAACTATTTCCGCAGAGCGGCAGCATACCTGAGCGGGAGCAGACTGAGGCCCGAGAGTGGGGATAAAAGCCACAGCAGACTACAGCATACGGCCAGTGTGATCTCCTGGACTAGTTTCCATCGCCTGGTTGGGTCGGAGAGGAGTTTTCCCAGATTTTTTTCCCCAATTGGCCTGGATTTTTTATCTGTTTTTTTGCCTCTCCCAGGAGATTGCACGGCTCCGGGTGAGGAGAACTCTGCTATGTGACATCACAGGTAAGGCAGGTAAGTGATTGGTCATTATTGTGGGCTGTTTTTCTTTTAAATTAACATATTGCATATAACTAAATTCTAAAAATGAACCTTTATTCGTTTAACTAATTTAATAAACTATATAGGATAAATACTTGATTAACGCTAAATTAATTAATTAAATAAAATAATGGGAAAACAGGAGATGTGTTGCTGCTGCAATATGTGAGTACTTCTGGATGTTTTGGTCCAGGACAACCACATCTACAGTAAGACAACATCTGCGGCTTGACGAAATTCAGCTCTGAGTTGAGTAGCTGGAGTCCGAACTGCAGACATTGCTAGATATCAGGGATGGAGAAAGTTACCTGGACCTTTTGCTTCAGGAGGCTGCCATACCCTCTAGATTAAATACTTCAGAATTGACACATGGAGGGATTGACTGCGTGTGAAGCAGGTAAGGACATCCAGGAGAGAGTATTGCAGGAGCCTCAGTCCCTGCACTTGTCCAATAGATTTGAGGTTCTTGCAACCCTTGTGGACAAGTATGCAGACAGTGGGGTGGATGAGCAGACTGACCAAGGCACCGTGGTGCAGAAAGCCATTCAAGTGGTGAGAGAAAAGAGGCAGGTGGTTGTAGTAGAGGACAGTATAGTTAGGGGGATAGATAGGGTTCTCTGCAGCCAAGAGCATGCATCCCGAAGGCTGTGTTGCCTACCCGGTGCCAGGGTAAAGGACATCTCCTCCAGGCCGGAGAAAAACTTGGAGTAGGATGGGGAGAATCCAGTTCTCGTGGTACTCAGAGGTACCAATGACATAGGTAGGACTAAGAAAGAAGTTCTGCTGAGAGAGTTTGAACAGCTAGGGACTAAATTGAAAAGCAGAATAACAAAGGTAATAATATCTGCATTGTTACCTGAGCCATGAGCAAATTGGCATAGGGTCAATCGAATCAAGGAGATGAATGCATGGCTCAGAGGTTGGTGTGGGAGAAATGGGTTTCGATTTGTACTGGCACCAATACTCGGGAAAGAGAGAGCTGTTCTGTGGGGACGGACTACACCTGACCTATGCTGGGACCAGGGTTCTAGCGAACCGAATAACTAATTTAAACTAAATAAGGAGGTGGGGGGTGAGGGGGGAGGGGGCGGAGGACGGTTGTTGTGGAGAGAAATCTAGAAAGCTAAAGAGAAAAGAAAAGAAAGCAATGCAGGAAAGTGATTGAGGTAAGGATAACCAGATTATGTCAAGAAGGGACAGAGCATACAAACAAAAGAGTGCACTGACAAATAGGGTGCAGGTAAGAAAAGATAGTGATAAGACAAATAGGGCTATAGTACAAAATAATGTTAAGATATCTAATAGTGTTAAAAAGACAAATCTAAAAGCATTGTATCTGAATGCACGAAGCATCTGTAATAAGGTAGACGAATTAACAGCGCAAATAGATGTAAACGGATACGATATAGTTGCAATTACGGAGACATGGTTGCAGGGTGACCATGGTTGGGAACTGAATACCCAAGGATATTCGATATCCAAGGACAGGCAAAAAGGAAAAGAGTGTGGTGTGGTGTTGTTAGTAAAGGATGAAATCAGAGCAATCGTGAGAAAGGATATTGTCTCAGAAAATCAAGATGTAGAATCAGTCTGGGTGGAGCTAAGGAGCACCAAGGGGAAGAAAACATTGGTGGGAGTTGTCTATAAGCATTCAAACAGTAGTGGTAAGCAGGGGATGGCATCAAACAGGAAATTAGAGATGCATGTAACAAGGGTACTGTAGCGTGTGGAGGAAGAGTCAGACTGAACACTGTGAGCTCAAAGTAAAGTGTGACCTTAGTCTTTTATTGCAGGTCTCCAGAGTGCCTCTCCAACCTAAGAAGCCTCCTTAAATACCTGTGCTCTCAAGGGATTATGGGATCCCTTGGGACTCTGGGGAATGAGCCCTCTGGTGGCTGTACAGAGTAAATACAAGTCCACATATATAACAACATTCCCCCCCAAAGTCAATAGTGTAACTATTTACAATGTGAGTTGATGTGAAAGCTGATGTTGTTGAATCATTTGTTGCACCCTCGCTGGGCTGCTGTGCAGCTGGCCTTGCTAGGCTACCTGGTGTGCTGGGCCCTGCAGGGCTGCTGTGGATGATGCATTCTGCTTTGTGGTCAACTGTGGTGTCGGTTGCCACTGGTGTGTATGTTGGGGGATCAAAAAAGGTAGGGTCCAAGGTGGGTTGCTCAGGGTAGTCCGTGAGTCTGAGTTTGATTTGATCCAAGTGTTTCCGGTGAATGAGTCCATTTGAAAGTTTGACCCGAAACACCCTGCTCCCCTCTTTGGCCATGACAGTGCCGGGAAACCACTTGCGACCTTGTCCACAATTTAAAACAAATACAGGACCATTGATTTCAATCTCGCGTGACACATTCGCTCTATCATGGTTTGCACTTTGTTGAAACCGCCTGCTCTCTTTCTGTTCATGTAAATCAGGGTGAACTAATGAGAGCCTTGTCTTGAGGGCTCTTTTCATGAGCAGTTCAGCGGGTGGGATCCCAGTGAGTGAGTGGGGTCTCGTGCGGTAGCTAAGCAGGACTCGGGATAGACGAGTCTGCAGTGAGCCTTCAGTTACCCTCTTCAAGCCTTGCTTGATTGTTTGCACTGCTCTCTCTGCCTGACCATTAGACGCTGGTTTAAATGGGGCAGATGTGACATGTTTGATCCCGTTACGGGTCATGAATTCTTTGAACTCAGCACTGGTAAAACATGGCCCGTTGTCGCTCACCAGTACATCGGGTAAGCCGTGAGTGGCAAACATGGCCCGCAGGCTTTCAGTAGTGGCAGCGGAAGTGCTAGCCAACATTATCTCACATTCAATCCACTTGGCGTACGCGTCTACAACCACAAGGAACATTTTACCCAAGAACGGGCCTACATAGTCGACGTGTACCCTAGACCACGGTTTGGAGGGCCAAGACCATAAACTTAGCGCCGCCTTCCGGGTACATTGCTTAACTGCGAGCATGTATTACATCTTTGAATGCAGGACTCTAAGTCCGCATCGATACCGGGCCACCACACGTGGGATCTGGCTATTGCTTTCATCATTACGATGTCTGGGTGGGTACTGTGGAGGTCACTAATGAAGGTGTCTCTGCCCTTCTTGGGGACCACTACTCGATTGCCCCACAGAAGTCAATCTGCCTGTATAGACATTTCATCTTTGCGCCGCTGGAACGGCTTTATCTCTTCCTGCATTTCCACTGGGACACTGGACCAGCTCCCGTGATGCACACAGCTTTTGACTGGAGATAATAAGGGGTCCTGGCTTGTCCAGGTTTTGATCTGCCAGGCAGTGACGGGTGAATGCTCACTCTCAAATGCTTCCATAACCATGGCTAGATCTGCGGACTGCACCATTTCCACCCCTGTGGTGGGCAATGGCAGCCTACTGAGAGAATCGGTGCAATTTTCTGTACCTGGCCTGTGGCGGATGGCGTAGTTGTATGCGGACAACGTTAGCGCCCATCTCTGGATGCGGGCCGATGTGTTGGTATTTATCCCTTTACTCTCGGAAAACAGGGATATAAGTGGCTTATGGTCAGTTTCCAATTCGAATTTTGGCCAAAACAGATATTGATGCATTTTCTTTACCCCATAGACACACGCTAACGCTTCTTTCTCAATCATGCTGTAGGCTTTCTCAGCCTTAGACAGACTCCTGGATGCATAAGCAACCGGTTACAGTTTCCCCAAATATTAGCTTGTTGCAATACACACCCGACGCCATATGACGATGCATCACATGCTAGTACCAAACGCTTACATGGATCATACAACACGAGCAATTTGTTTGAGCATAACATTTTGGCGCTTTTAGAAAGGCATTTTCTTGACTTTTACCCCAAACCCATTCGCCGCCTTTCCGTAGTAAGACATGTAGTGGTTCTAGCAGGGTGCTGAGACCGGGTAAGAAGTTACCAAAGTAGTTCAAGAGTCCCAGAAACAACCGCAGCTCTGAAACGTTCTGTGGCCTTAGTGCGTTCTCGATTGCCTCCGTCTTCGCGTTGGTGGGCCTGATGCCATCCGCCACAATCCTCCTTCCCAGGAACTCTACTTCAGGCGCCAGGGAAATGCACTTCGAGCATTTTAACCTGAGCCCCATGCGGTTGAGTCAAATCAAAACCTCCTCCAGGTTCTGCAAATGCTCGACTGTGTTCCGACCTGTGACCAAGATGTCGTCCTGGAAGACCATGGTGTGCGGGACCAACTTCAATAAACTTTCCACGTTTCTCTGTAATATCTCCGCCACTGTTTGGATTCCAAACGGGCATCTGTTATAAACAAAAAGACCTTTGTGCGTGTTGATGCAGGTAAGGGCCTTCGATGATTCCTCCAGTTCTTGCATCATGTAGGCTGAAGTCAGATCCAGCTTTGTGAACGTCTTTCCTCCCGCCAGCATTGCAAAGAGGTCGTCGGCTTTTGGTAGTGGGTCTTGGTCCTGCAGGGAGAAACGATTGATAGTTACTTTGTAATTGCCACAGATTCTGACGATGCCGTCTCCCTTGAGGACTGGGACAATAGGACTGGCCCACTCGCTAAACTCGATCGGTGAAATGATGCCCTCTCATTGCAGCAGGTCTAGCTCAATCTCTACTCTTTCTCTCATCATGTACGGTACTGCTCTCGCCTTGTGATGGATGGGTTGCCTCCAGAATTAGGTGGATCTGCACTTTTGCTCCTTGGAATTTCCTGATACTTGGTTCGAACAGCGAAGGAAATTTGTTTAAGACCTAGACACACGATGTGTCATCAATGGGCATTAGCGCTCGGATGTCATCCCAGATCCAGTGTATCTTTCCCAGCCAGCTCCCGCCGAGCAGCGTGGGACCATCGCCCAGTACCACCCAGAGTGGTAGCTTGTGCACCGCTCCATCGTAGGAGACCTTTATGGTAGCATTGCCGATGACAGGAATCAGTTCTTTTGTATAAGTTCTTAGTTTCGTGCAAATTGGAGTTATGACTGGCCTTGAGGCCTTGTTGCAGCACAACTTTTCGAAAGTCTTTTTGCCCATGATGGACTGGCTTGCGCCCATGTCCAGCTCCATTGACACTGGGAGTCCATTTAGTTCAACATTCAGTATTATCGGGGGACAATTCGTGGTGAATGTGTGTACCCCATGTACCTCTGCCTCCTCTATCTGAGGCTCTGTTTCGTCGTGATCCACTTCTGCAACATAGTGGTTTGCAAATTTAACAGGCTTAGCAGCTTGCCTGCACACTCATTGGAGGTGCCCCATTGTTCTATAGCCCTTGCAAACATACCCTTTGAATTGGCATGAATGGAAAGATGATCACGCCCGCAGCACCAACAGGGTGTTAATGGCCTTGCATTCATCACCCTTGATGGTGGACTCTGAGACATCTGTGGACGTGTAGCTGCAGGTATGTGTGACCTGCCCTGTACGTTACGATTCGAAAACAACATCAACAGTACTTGTAGCAGCAATTGTGTGTGAGAGATTTGCTTAGTATTGTCACTGGTGGCAATGAACGCCTGGGCTATCGCTATGGCCTTCCTCAAGATTGGGGTTGCTACATTCAAAAGTTTGTGAAGTATGGTTTCATGGCCAATACCAAGTACGAAAATGTCTCTGAGCATGTGCTCCACATGTCCTTCAAATTCTCAATGTCCTGCAAGGCGTCTTAGCTCGGCGACATAACTCGCCACTTCCTGGCCTTCAGACCTTTAGTAGGTGTAGAACCAATACCTCACCATCAGACTGCTTTCCTTTGGATTCATATGATCTCGGACTAGTGTGCACAAATCGTTGTACGATTTCTCCGTGGGTTTTGCTGGAGTGAGCAGATTCTTCATGAGGCCATACGTTGGTGCCCCACAGATGGTGAGGAGGATCGCCCTTCATTTGGCAGTGCTCTCTTTCCCCATCTGGCTCGTTGGCCACGAAGTATTAGTCGAGTCGCTCCACAAAAGTTTCCCAATCATCTCCTTCCGAAAATTTTTCCAGGCTGCCCACTATTCTCTGCATCTTTGGGTTTTCTATCTGTATCTCATCGCCAGTTGTAGTGTGTGGAGAAAGAGTCAGACTGAACACTGTGAGCTCAAAGTAAAGTGTGACCTTAGTCTTTTATTGCAGGTCCCCAGAGTGCCTCTCCAACCTGTGAAGCCTCCTTAAACACCTGTGCTCCCAAGGGATTATGGGATCCCTTGGGACTCCAGAGAATGAGCCCTTTGGTGGCTGTACAGAGTAAATACAAGTCCACATATATAACAGCTACTATAGTAATCGTAGGTGACTGGCCAAACGAAATTAGTAATAATATTGTGGAAGATGAATTCCTGGCGTGTGTACGAGATGGTTTTTTAGACAAGTCTTTTGAGAAGCCTACTAGGGAATAGGCTATCCGAGATTGGGTATTGTGTAATGAGAAGGGGTTAATTAACAGTCTTGTTGTGCAGGGTCCTTTAGAGAAGAGTAACCATAACATGATTAAATTCTTTATTAAGATGGAAAGTGAAGTAGTCCAATCCGAATCTAGAGTGCTAAATCTAAACAAAGGAAACTACGAAGGTATGAGGAATGAATTGGCTATGATAGATTGGGAAAATTCATTAACAGGCATGACGGTGATAGGCAATGGCTAACATTTAAGGAACAAATTGCAACAGTTATACATTATTTTCTGCATAAAAACACAAAAGGAATAGTGGCCCAACCATGGCAAACAAAAGAAATTAAGGATAGTATTAGGTTCAAAAAGGAGTTATACAAAGTTGCCAGAAAAAGTAGCAAGCCTAAGGATTGGGAGCAGTTTAGAATTCAGCAAACAAGGACGAAGAGATTGATTAAAAGGGGAAAAATAGATAATGAGAGTAAACTTGCAAGAAACATAAAAACTGACTGCAAAAGTTTCTACAAGTACTTAAAAAGAAAAAGATTAGTGAAGACAAATGTAGGTCCTTTACAGACATAAATGAGAGAATATATAATGGGGAACAAAGAAATGGGCAGAACAATTAAAATACTTTGGTTCTGTCTTCACGGAAGAGGACACAAATAACGTCCCAGCAATGCTTGGGAACCAAGGGTCTAGTGAGCAAGAGGAATTAATGAAAATGATTATTAGTAAGAAATTAGTGCTGGAGAAACTAATGGGACTGAAGGCAAATAAATCCCCAGGGCCTGATAATCTGCATCCCAGAGTACTAAATGAGGTAGCCTTGGAAATAGTAGATGCATTGGTTGTCATCTTCCAAAATTCTATCGATTATGGAACAGTTCCTGCAGATTGGAGGGTGGCAAATGTAACCCCACGATTTAAAAAAGGAGGGAGAGAGACAACAGAGAACTACAGACCGGTTAGCCTAACATCAGTAGTAGGGAAAATGCTAGAGTCTATTATAAAGGACGTGATAACGGCATACTTAGATAATATCAACAGGATTAGACAAAGTCAACATGGATTTATGAAAGGAAAATCACATTTGACAAACCTACTGGAGTTTTTTGAGGATGTAACTGATGTAAAAGATAAGGGAGAACCAATGGATGTTGTGTATTTGGATTCTCAGAAGGCCTTTGATAAAGTCCCACATAAGAGGTTAGTGTGCAAAATTAAAGCATATAGGATTAGGGGTAATGTACTGGCATGGATTTGAAAATTGGTTAGCTGACAGGAAACAGGGAGTAGGAATAAACGGGTCTTTTTCGGGGTGGCGGGCAGTGACTAGTGGGGTACCACAGGGATCAGTGCTTGGGCCCCAGCTATTCACAATATATATAAATGATTTGGATGAGGGAACCAAATGTAATATTTCCAAGTTTGCTGATGACACAAAACTAGGTGGGGTTGTGAGGAGGATGCAAAGACGCTGCAAGGTGATTTAGATTGGTTGACTGAATGGGCAAACACATGGCAGATGCAGTATAACGTGGATAAATGTGAAGTTATCCACTTTGGTAGGAAAAACATAAAGACAAAGTTTTATTTAAATGGTGATAGCTTGGGAAATGTCGATGTACAAAGGGACCTGGGTGTCCTTATACACCAGTCATTGAAAGCAAACATGCAGGTGCAGCAAACAGTTAGGAGGGCAAATGGTATGCTGGCCTTCATTGCAAGAGGATTTGAGTACAGGAGCAAGGCTGTCTTACTGCAGTTATACAGAGCCTGGTGAAACAGCACTTGGAGTATTGTGTTCAGTTTTGGTCTCCTTACCTAAGAAAGGATATAGTTGCCATAGAGGGAGTGCAGCGAAGGTTCACCAGACAGATTCCTGGGATGGCAAGACTGTCGTATTAGGAGAGATTGGGTCGACTAGGCCTGTATTCACTAGAGTTTGGTAGAATGAGAGGGGATCTCATTGAAACGTATAAAATTCTGACGGGATTGGACAGACTGGATGCGGGGAGGATGTTTCCCCTGGCTGGGAAGTCAAGAACAAGGGGTCACAGTCTCAAGATACAGGGTAGAAAATTTAGGACCGAGATGAGGACAAATTTTTCACTCAGAGGGTGGTGAACCTGTGGAATTCTCTACCACAGAAGGCTGTGGAGGCCGAGTCACTGAATATATTTAAGAAGGAGAGAGATAGATTTCTGGACACAAAAGGCATCAAGGGTATGGGGAAAAAGTGGAAATATGGGGCTAGATTTTCCCCAAGCAATTTTGTCGGCGCACTGACCTCAAGCGCGCTGACTTTGCGCGCTGGAAACGGTGCCGGCAAAAACTCGCCCCATCATGGCCACTGTGTACAGTCCCCGGAGTCCTGGCATGGCATCGATGGTGAAGTGGGGGGCGGAGCCAAATGCCCGCGCCGGAAACACTGCCGGCACCTTCGCGCATGCGCAGTGGTGCCAGCCCCGACGTGCGCGCATGCGCAGTAGAGAGAGAGAAAGCTTGGCACTCTGTCATTTTTAAAGAGCATCGCAGCTGTAATTGCTGCCTGCCAGGAGAGCTCTGAATCTAACTGGCTGGTGTGCTGAATGAAAGCTGCAGTATCCTGCCTGAAATTAACTGTTGCATGCCTGGAGAAATCTTAGGGATTATTGCAAAAATGCTGCTAAGTGTCTCAGAGGACTGTATGTTTTGAAAAATCACACTTTCACTAAGTGCAGTGGAAAACTGTGTTCGAGCATTGCAAAAGTCCTGTTAGTGTCTCAGAGCAGTTGCAGCAATAATGCAGCAACATCCACCAAAAACAAAGAATTTCTTGCATGTCGAAGTCGAGGCACTAGTTACTGTCATTGAGAACAGATGGCAGCACCTGGATACCAGCAGAGGTCACACACAAGTGCCACCCAAAGAGATGAAGAAACGCTGGAAGAATGCAGAAGAATTCTGCGGATTGGTGATCAACAAGGAAGGCAGCGTAAAAAGAAGTGGCAGGACCTTGGTCAAGTAGTTAGTGTAAATAATATTTCCATTTATTCAATGTAATTTCAATTGTAAATGTGACCAACTGTATAAGTCCCACCCAGAAGAAAGACACCCTCTCTAAAAAATTGCATTTTAATCTTTGCAGAAGAAATTGGCCCACAACAAAAGGGAAAGAACTAGAACAGGAGGAGGACCGGAAAATCTGCACCCACTGACACCTTTGGAAGAGAGGGTCGCTGCTTTGATGGATCCTGCCTGGATAAGAACCATCAGTATTGCACAAGCTGGGCCCACACGTGAGGAATGGGTAAGTCATGAAAAGTCATTGTGGCCCTTCAAATCAACATGCTGCCTGGCCTGCTATGTGTAAGCCTACACATGCCACCCATTTCACTCTTCTGTTATATGTTGCAGAACTTGAGGACAATCCTCCTGATGATCCAAATCAAGATTCAGATGTGGCCAAGCCTGAAGAGGAGAGCAACCCTCCAGAACAACATGGACGTGAGGGGCACTTTGAGTGGATGTGGGAGGGGTTCGATGACAGGTGAGTTCTACTGAATCTTGAGGAGGTCAACATATCTCAGTTGCCAGGCTCTTCCATCATTAGTGGTTCGACATTCTATGGTTTCCCACCGTCCGAGGTTGCAGGTCCCAGTGGTGGTGGTGGTGTTGTGCCGCAGTAATGCAGACCCATGGCCCCACCGTCTGAGGTTGCAGGTCCCAGTGGTGGTGGTGGTGGTGTAGTGCAGCAGCATTGCACACTCGTGGTCCCATCTTCCGAGGTTACATGTCCCAGCAGTGGTGACGGTGGTGATGATGGTGGTGCTGGTGCAAATCGGCAGGGAACACCCAGGGTCCCAAGGTCCCAGTGTGCACCTCCCAGTGGGATGCCGCGACCCAGATCCAGGGGGAGGGGACGGAGACATGGACCACGCTCTCCTGGGAAGGAGACATGGACCACACTCTCCTGAGATGCAGGATGCAACAGATGTGGTTCAGATGATGGCATTGGGTGGGGAGAGCGTTGAGCTTACCCGATCACTCCTGGACACCATAACTGGGATGAGTGAGGAGGTAGCAGGACTGTCGGGAGAAGTAACAGTAATGGCGCGGGAAATAGGAATCATGTCCGCTAACATCAGTGAGGGAATGGTGGCCATGAGGGATGGAATGTCAGAGGTAGTGGAAAGGACGACAGTTACAATGACCAAGGCCATGAGGGAGGGAATGTCTGAGTTAGCTGCTGCAGTAAGCGAACACGCCCAGACCCCGCACCCATTGACAGAATCAACTTCCAATCCCCGCACCAAGCTCTGAACAGGTCGAGGCCTCGCCCTCCAGCTTGCTGCCTGGGCCCTCCAACTTGCCACTTGGGCCCTCCAATTTGCCACGTGATTTTGACACCCCCCACCCTCGAGGTGCCCAGTGGCCGAGATGTTAGAAAGAAGAATCTTGGTGTGCACCCCAGAAATACTGCGCCACCGCCTGTGGGCAGGGGTGGTAGAGAGCTCAAGACCAAGCGCAGCGGGCGGCCTTAGACTAAGGGGGATGAGAGACGGGTGCAGCCTTTCTTTGCTGCTGCTGTTTTTGTTTTTGTTGTTTATGTCACTTCACTCACTGTTCTAACTGTTCTCACATTGGATGTTTTTTGTAAGTTATGTAACTTTACACATTTATAAGTGAACTTAAAGTTTAAGTGATCTTAGAGTGTAACTGTTCTCACATTGGGTGTATTTTGTAAGTTATGTAACAGTTGATACAAGAATATTTTTATTACAATAAAGTTAAGTACATTGTAAAGTTTTCAATAAAATATATTTTACATTCAAAATGAATCATGTTCAATTAATACAACACAGGAACAGCTCCAAAAAATAAACCCTCCTCTCCCCACCACCACCCCTCCCAGCCTTCCCGTTGTATAGAGGCCAGCATCTCTTTCTCCCGCGCCACCCCCCCCCACCACGATTAAACGCGCAGATCCAGCAGCTGCAACTCCTCTGGTACATCTTCCCTCCCCTATCCCAGACCAAATGGCCTCACACACAGGCTGGCCCGCTACCTTTCCCAGACAGACTTTAAAGATAGGGTAGGATTTACTTCTTTTTTTATTGTATTTTATTGGTTTGAGCTTTTCCTTTAATGTTTGTTGCTTGGTTGTTTAGGTCCTCTCCAGTTCCCTTCCCTGCCCTAATGTCTGCTGAATGTGCGCTGCTTTTTCTTAACTGCCCGCAAGGTTTTTCAGAGCTGGCCACATACGCTGACCTAAGTGGATTTGGAATACGTTTTTGTTGGCCAAAGTAGCATAAATGGCCAAAACTGGCGTAAGTGTCTGGGAACGCCCCCTTTTGAAAAAAAAACTGACCTAAAAAAAACGTACCTAACTGACTTACTCTGGAGCAAATTTTTTTTTTGGGGGGGGAAATGGCATTTTCTAACTTACGCCAGAAAAAACAACTTACTCCAAAAAAATTGATGCAAATCATGGCCAATGTTGGGCCCATGGTTTTGAAATAGAGGATCAGCCATGATCATACTGAATGGTGGTGCGGGCTCGAAGGGCCGAATGCTAGCCTTATACTTTTCTCTGGTAAAGGCGCTTGGCAGACAATTAATCCGAAACTTCTGCAATCCAGTCGCTGGGAGAGCAAGCCGGGGTATTTGCCGAATGATTTTTCTTCTTCCTATAGGGAAGTAGCCAGGGAAGAACATTTCTCTCTGTTCACTATTTATAGAAAAATTGCCATGTAGGGAATTGCAGACGTGAGGCCATATACCACCATTCTGCGTCACATTCTATTATAACACTAATGGGCTGACCTACAGTGCCTTCTTGGTTGATTGTGTTTCTGCAGTTGAAGATTCAGCAAATTTCTTGAGAGTGAAAAACAGTTATCAGCAACAATACTGAAAGGACTGCAGCTTTGTGCTGAGCAGCTTTTCAGGTAGGCTCAGTTGTTCAAATAGTCAAAAAAATGTCGACATTAACTCTGATATAATTACTGTTTAAAACAGTTTTCTCTGCAGCAGACATTCATCTGCTGTTATCTGAAATCTCTCAGTGCTTGTTAAACCTCCATGTACTTAACTGAGCAATTACTTTAACAGCTTTATCAATAAGCACATATCGGTACATTGCATATATTGATGTTTATTGTGCAAACTTTATTACAAGTCAGTAGCAGCCTTTTAACCATATCAATAAGTAAATTAATAAGCCATAGAAACATAGAAACATAGAAAATAGGTGCAGGAGTAGGCCATTCGGCCCTTTGAGCCTGCACCACCATTCAATATGATCATGGCTGATCATGCAACTTCAGTACCCCATTCCTGCTTTCTCTCCATACCCCTTAATCCCTTTAGCCGTAAGGGCCACACCTAACTCCCTTTTGAATATATCTAATGAACTGGCTTCAACAACATTTTGTGGTCGAGAATTCCACAGGTTAACAACTCTCTGAGTGAAGAAGTTTCTCCTCATCTCATTCCTAAATGGCTTACCCCTTATCCTTAGACTGTGACCCCTGGTTCTGGACTTCCCCAACATCGGGAACATTTATCCTGCATCTAACCTGTCCAATCCCGTCAGAATTTTTGTATGAGGAAGAGGGAAATATTGGTTTTGGACTGTATGAATGTGTATCTAAACTTTTGGCAGTCTTCATTAACTTTATAAGCTAGAGTCAGAACCATTTTGGGAACACAAATTCCTTTAAATTTTCAGACAAAGCACAATCATTAATAGGGACTGTACATTAAAGCAAATACAAATGTGTTTTTTTTCTTCCTTTTTAAAAAGTAAATTTCAATCTCTGATTTATTCTTGTAATTTGTGTTTCTGTACCAGATTTTTTAATACAAAAATAGTTTTGCTAACTTTTTCTTATTCCATTTCTTCGCCCTTTTATTATTCCTCAACCTAAATTCATGTTTCTGCCACATCATCCAACTCGAGTTATTATCTACTGATTACACATCGCATTGCATAATATTAATCTTCATTTTGGAAAGCCAATATGTAACCCTAACGGTTTTATATATATTCTCATTGGAGTTCGTATGCAGATAAATGTATCAATAGTGAAATAATTTTTCCAGCATCATAACTCTAATGCAGGTAAAAGTTAATTGCTAGATTATAACCAGTTGAATTGCAAATACAATGTAGTCTCCCACAAAGACAGACAAAGAGTGGCCTGCAGCCTGGGTAATTATGGAGGATGAAACTTTAACTTCCAGCAACTATATTTGTGGTAATGAAATCTAAAAAAGGAAAACATAAAAGACATGAGGAGGGGAGGGGAGGGGCGGAGGAGGGGAGGGGAGGGGCGGTGGGGAGGGAAACGGGGTGGGGGATTTTCCACTTCACTGCCTGGATGGTAATCTGGTGAAGAAATTGCCTGTTCATTGTTTGAACCTGTCAATTATTCATCCCATCGAATTTCAATTCATCCTGCTGGGTTACCAGCCAGGTGGTGAAGGTGTAAACTGATACCCCCACCCACCCTGTAATGGAATGTAATTAGAGATTTCCCGATATTGCCCTTCACAAACTTTTCTAACGGTATTAATTAATGGCTGTGGGGACCATGGCAGATGGTTAGGAGTGATTAATGCTTCTGATATTCAAATAATATTCTAAACATGAGACCAAGGGGGAGAAATTCATTATCAACCTGCTTGGGGGCGGTAACTTTTGAAAGCCAGGAAACATAGCGCTAGGGCTAATGTTTCCTCGCTCTCAAAAAATTGGCTTTAGCTAAAAGATGCGGGTGGGGCGGGAACTTCAGCAGTGCTGCACACTGGGCCTTGCAGCGCTGCCGCGTTCAAAGGGCCCTTTCCTCCCTTAAAGGGAATGGCCATCACTGCAGACATTGAATTGACAATGGATCTACCTGGAACACCAAGGAAGCGGGGAAGCTGCACGATCAGACCTGCACTCAAGAAGAGTGACGGGTTGAATGATCGCAGGCAAAAAACTGCGAAGGAAATGGCATCAACAAAGGTTTTTTTTACTTACCTTGGCCACCTCACCTTTAATCATTGCCCTGGTAATAGCTGGCCGCCCAGTCCACGCTTTCTGCAGCTGCTGGTGTTTTAGCCTGGTGCTGATGGAGGGGCAAAAGTGAATTTTGGGTCCGGGGCGCTAATGGGGCGATGCACACGGCGATGACGTCATGATCTCCGGGTGCAGGAGATCAGGGCGCAACGCCATAGCGCCGCCACTAAACGCCGACCCAATATGGCGTGAATCGATGTCAGTTCCGTGCAACCGGGCACGGCGCTGATATCGACTCCTACCATATTGCACCCAATTTCTAGCCCTTTGAATAATCGGGGGCAGCAGATAAAATCCCAAGATTTATTTATTACCTAATATTCACCCCCTAATATCTACAATTGTTTTTCATCTCAAATATATATACTGATTGCGTATACCAGATTTTTTCAGCAGTGCTCCTTACATTAGGAATCATAGTTACAATGGAAATTTTCTGACAAACTGCTTTTGGTATGGCCAGGAATAGGTGACGGAAAATTCCACTGAGAGTCCAGCATATTGACCTCTGGACTAAGTATGTCAGCATAGTCATTACTAATATTTCACAGTGCGCTTTCCACCCCAAAACCTGCTGTAGCACAAGCAGAAATGTTCTCAATACACTTTGTTTTATTGATGTTAGGTTTTTAGTGGGGGGGGGAGATGATGGAAATTCTATGATCTAAATAAAATTTACCATGTAATTGAGCTTTGTTCATTTTACAGTTTTACATCTCGTGACTTTTTTTTCCTGTTTGCATTATTTCATATAATCTATCTGTCCCAGCATTATTACAATTATCAAAGTACATACTAAAAATAGCAACTGAACATCAGCGAGCGCCTAATTGTCACCAATATGCTGGACACAGTGATCAGAAAGTTACAGCTCCACAACTGAGAAGCAAATTATTGTCAATAATATGTTGATAGGAAATTTAAGGAGATAGTCATATGGTAAAGTATCTTGCAGGACATATTTTATCATGTTAGAAAACAATGGTACAATGAGTAAAATATTAAATGATCATTTCATAATGCAACCCAACAAGTCAAATATTTAAATTTTAAAATGAAAAATAAAATGTATTTGAAAACTTGGTATTGCAGTGGATACTGTGGCTCCTGTAAGATGAGTTTACCCCTGAGCCTAATATTGATGACTTTCAGTAAAGCATTGTGAGTGGTTGGACCAGAAATTTGTGCTATTGAAAATCTCTGCAACGCAGCAACAACTTTCTTATTAAAAGGCAATAGCAGCACAAAACCGATCTTTAACAATTCAATCGAATGGAATCCATGATCAACAACAATGTAATTCAATGTATGAGAAAAGCTTTGGAACATTTCTAAGAGGTGTCATGAAGTATTTATAATATAAATCTTTTATTTTTTTTCAAACCAAAATATTTGCTGGATAAAATCTATAAATAGCGATCAGTGTGGTTTTTGTAGGGGAAGATCCTATCAGCCTCTTTGATTTTTTTGAGGAATTATTATCCCAAGCTGACAGTGACAAACTCCATGAAGTAGTGTACCTAAACTTCCAGGATGCTTTTGATGAAGTTCCACGTGAAAGCGAGTGCATACGTATGAGAAAATCTGGATGTGGATAAGGAATTGGCTGTAATAGAAAAAGCAACGTTTCAGCTACAGGAGTGATGTGAGGCTGAGGAGATGCTCTGAGTGCCCTAGGGATTGCTGCTCACTGTCTGTTTTGCATTTGCAATTCAGAAATAACTGGCAATTTGAACAAAATTTGCAGATATTAAGATAGGGAGGAGAAAATAATAGCAGCTCAGTCTAATGTGGCAGCTAAGAAACTATATATGTACCGACACAACATTTGCAATGGGTAGAACTTTAGTGGGATGAATTAAATTCAGATAAGTGGATGGTATTGCAATAGAGCTCCCCCTAATGGACTACAGCTCCACCTAGTGGACTAGTGTGGTAATGCAACTCTGATGCAAATAATAAAAGGGTCATGTGACAAGGTCATTTGATGAAAGGTTTTCTGTATGTGAGCCATCTTGTAGAGTGTGTTTCTTAGTGACTTTGCAAGAATATATCACATTGGCCATGAGGATGGGATTTCTGGAGAGGCAGCGGGAGATCGAGCAGTGTCGGTGAGGCAGCGTGGGGAGGCCTATAAAAAGGCCCAACGTCGGAGGAGGAGGAGGCCAGTTGGTGCAGCTGCAGCAGGGGCAGAAGGCAAAAAAGAAGTAGAAGGAAATCGAAAGGTGACGTCACAGCAAGGGGGTAAGTGATTGGCTGGTTATTGGTAAGTAGCATTTCTTTTTTCTTTTCTCTATCAGTAAGAAACCTTTAGCATTGTTGTTGCCAATTTAAGTTTATCTAAGGGTTAAGTCATGGCAGGACAGCTCGGACACTTGTTGTGCTCCTCCTGTACTATGTGGGAAGTCAGGGACGCTTCCGGTGTCCCTGACGACTACGTGTGCGGGAAGTGTATCCGCCTCCAGCACCTGACGGACGGCGTTGCGGCACTGGAGCTGCAGGTGGATTCACTCTGGAGCATGCACGATGCTGAGAATGATGTGAATAGCACGTTTAGTGAGTTGGTCTCACCGCAGGTAAAGGGTACACAGCCAGATAGCAAATGGGTGACCAACAAGAAGAGCAGTGCAAGGAAGGAAGTGCAGGGATCCCCTGCGGTCATCCCCCTGCAAAACAGATACACCGCTTTGGGTACTGTTGAGGGGTGACTCGTCAGGGGGGAGCAGCAGCAGCCAAGTTCATGGCACTGTGGGTGGCTCTGCTGCACAGGAGGGCAGGAAAAAAAGTGGGAATGCTATAGTGATAGGGGATTCGATTGTAAGGGGAATAGATAGGCTTTTCTGTGGCCGCAACCGAGACTCCAGGATGGAATGTTGCCTCCCTAGTGCAAGGATATTTCAGAGCGGGTGCGGACATTCTGAAAAAGGAGGGTCAACAGCCAGTTGTTGTGGTGCATATAGGTACCAACGATATAGGTAAACAATGGGATGAGGTCCTACAAGACAAATTTAGAGAGCTAGGAGCGAAATTAAAAAGTAGGACCTCAAAGATAGTAATCTCAGGATTGCTACCAGTGCCACGTGCTAGTCAGAGTAGGAATTGCAGGATAGCTCAGATGAATACGTGGCTTGAGGAGTGGTGCTAGAGGAAGGGATTCAAATTCCTGGGACATTGGAACTGATTTTGGGGGAGGTGGGACCAGGACAAACCGGACGGTCTGCACCTGGGCAGGATCGGAACCAATGTCCGAGGTGGAGTGTTTGCTAGTGCTGTTGGGGAGGAGTTAAACTAACATTGCAGGGGGATGGGAACCTATGCAGGGAGAGAGAGGGAAATAAAATGGAGGCAGAAGCAAAAGATAGAAAGGAGAATAGTAAAAGTGAGGGCAGAGAAACGCAAGGCAAAAAATAAAAAGGGCCACATTGCAGAAAAATTCTAAAGTGGCAAATTGTGTTAAAAAGACAAGCCTGTGCCTCAATACGAGGAGTATTCGGAATAAGGTGGACAAATTAACTGCGCAAATAGCAGTTAACGGATATGATGCAATTGGCATCATGGAGACATGGCTCCAGGGTGACCAAGGCTGGGAACTCAACATCCAGGGGTATTCAACAGTTATGAAGGATAGGCAGAGAGGAAAAGGAGGCGGGGTGGCGTTGCTGGTTAAAGAGGAAATTAATGCAATAGTAAGGAGGGACATTAGCCTGAATGATGTGGAATCGGTATAGGTGCAGCTGCGGAATTCCAAAGGGCAGAAAACGATAGTGGGAGTTGTGTACAGACCACCAAACAGTAGTAGTGAGGTTGGGGACAGCATCAAACAAGAAATAAGGGATGTGTGCAATAAGGGTACAGCAGTTATCATGGGTGACTTTAATCTACATATTGATTGGGCTAACCAAACTGGTAGCAATGCGGTGGAGGAGGATTTTCTGGATGTATTGGGATGGTTTTCTAGACCAATATGTCGAGGAACCAACTAGAGAGCTGGCCATCCTAGACCGGGTGATGTGTAATGAGGAGGGACTAATTAGCAACCTTGTTGTGCGAGGCCTCTTGGGGAAGAGTGACCATAATATGGTAGAATTCTTTATTAAGATGGAGAGTGACACAGTTAATTCGGAAACTAGGGTCCTGAACTTAAGGAAAGGTAACTTCGATGGTATGAGGCGTGAATTGGCTAGAATAGACTGGCAAAGGATACTTAAAGGGTTGACGGTGGATAAGCAATGGAAAACATTTAAAGATCACATGGATGAACTTCAGCAATTGTACATCCCTGTCTGGAGTAAAAATAAAATGGGGAAGGTGGCTCAACCATGGCGAACAACGTAAATTAAGGATAGTGTTAAATCCAAGGAAGAGGAATATAAATTGGCTAGAAAAAGCAACAAACCTGACGACTGGGAGAAATTTAGAATTCAACAGAGGAGGATTAAGGGTTTAATTAAGAGGGGGAAAATAGAGTATGAGAGGAAGCTTGCAGGGAACATAAAAACTGACTGCAAAAGCTTCTATAAATATGTGAAGAGAACAGTGGAGGACTTTTAAGGAGCTCTTTCATAGTGCGCAACAAAAATATATTCCAGTGAAAAAGAAGGGCGATAAGAGAAGTGATAACCAGCCGTGGATAGCCAAGGAAATAAAGGAGAGTATCAAATCAAAGACCAATGCGTATAAGGTGGCCAAGGTTAGTGGGAAACTAGAGGATTGGGAAAATTTTAAACAACAGCAAAGAATGACTAAAAAAGCATTAAAGAAAGGAAAGATAGATTTCAAAGGTAAACTTGCGCAAAACATAAAAACAGATAGTAAAAGCTTTTACAGATATATAAAACGGAAAAGATTGACTAAAGTAAATGTTGGTCCCTCAGAAGATGAGAAGGGGGATTTAATAATGGGAAATGTGGAAATGGCTGAGACGTTAAACAATTATTTTGCTTCGGTCTTCACAGTGGAAGACACAAAAACCATGCCAAAAATTGCTGGTCACAGGAATGTGGGAAGGGAGGACCTTGAGACAATCATTATCACGAGGGGGGTAGTGCTGGACAGGCTAATGGGACTCAAGGTAGACAAGTCCCCTGGTCCTGATGAAATGCATCCCAGGGTATTAAAAGAGATGGCGGAAGTTATAGCAGATGCATTCGTTATAACCTACCAAAATTCTCTGGACTCTGGGGAGTTACCAGCAGATTGGATAGCAACTAATGTAACACCTCTGTTTAAAAAAGGGGGCAGACAAAAGGCAGGAACTATAGGCCAGTTAGTTTAACATCTGTAGTGGGGAAAATGCTTGAAACTATCATTAAGGAAGAAATAGCGGGACATCTAGATAGGAATTGTGTAATCAAGCAGACGCAGCATGGATTCATGAAGGGGAAATCATGTTTAACTAATTTACTAGAATTCTTTGAGGATATAACGAGCATGGTGGATAGAGGTGTACCGATGGATGTGGTGTATTTAGATTTCCAAAAGGCATTTGTTAAGGTGCCACACAAAAGGTTACTGCAGAAGATAGAGGTATGCGGAGTCAGAGGAAATGTATTAGCATGGATAGAGAATTGGTTGGCGAACAGAAAGCAGAGAGTCAGGATAAATGGGTCCTTTTTGGCTTGGAAATCGGTGGCTAGTGGTGTGCCACAGGGATCGGTGCTGGGACCACAACTGTTTACAATATACATAGATGACCTGGAAGAGGGGACAGAGTGTAGTGTAACAAAATTTGCAGATGACACTAAGATTAGTGGGAAAGCGGGTTGTGTAGAGGATACAGAGAGGCTGCAAAGAGATTTGGATAGGTTAAGTGAATGGGCAAAGGTTTGGCTAATGGAATACAATGTCGGAAAGTGTGAGGTCATCCACCTTGGGAAAAAAAACAGTAAAAGGGAATATTATTTGAATGGGGAGAAATTACAACATGCTGAGATGCCGAGGGACCTGGGGTGACACAGAGGAAGGAAAAGTACTCCGAAGGTAAATGCGAGTATTTGTTTGTTTAATTTTTTTAGCAATTTGTATTTGGTGGCATGGGCAATGTTTTGGAAATGTTTTTGTGTTTTTCTTTTAAAGATACCACCCCTACTCCACCCCGCCCCACCCCAAAGCCTTGGATGGAGTGCACACAGCCCAGCAGTTTAGTTCGCAAGTTTCCCATTTTTGTGCCACAAAAAGCATACAACGTCTCCCTTCGCGCTGCGCCCCTAGTGCAGGGCCCAGATGCTGAAACATCCTTACCAAAGCGCAAACTATTTCTGGTTGGTAACTTTCCCGCCCTGCCTCCATTTTCGCCTTAAAACCAGATAATCCTAAAGTCCAGCCCCAAGAGCTTTGCACGTAGTTACTTATGGTGGCCAGGTTTAGATAAAGATAGTATATCGCCCATCCTTACTTTCGGCACCTTGCACACATCTCACCGACAATTTCGCTCGCCGAAAAAAACGCTGGGAATAAGTTGAACGAACCGGAACTACTCACAGCGGTATGGACGCCATGTTCTAAATCGCATTATTTAAAAGGCTGCTCTGCTTCAGCCTCGGGGGAATTCGGATGTACTCTGGAGGTGTTTGCAGGTGATGTGAATATCTGAACAAACATCTTTTCACACTGTGGACGATTGGAATTTACCAGTATCTTAGTGGGGATATTCATTCTTTGTGAATAATCGGTGGAAAACAGATAGTTGTTGGAATGGGGCCTGTCATTTCTCACCCTCTCCTGATGACCACTCACATGCTGCAGAGTTGAGATAGCAGAAGGTACATTCGACAGCATCATGTGCCCAATGTAAGACGTGACAGACTGATGAGGAGGACCAGACGTTACATGCCCCGCAAGTACAGGGAGAAGCAGTCTTACCTCAACTTGTGTGACACCACCTGCCTTAGGAGACTGCGCCTCCACAAAAAGGTTAGCAGTGAGATATGCCAGCTCATAAGGGGAGATCAGCAGCCTACCAGCACCATCAGGACTGCACTGTCCGTCGAGGTCAAGATCACCGCGGCACTGTCGTTCTACACGTAGGGTTCCTTTCATGCCTCAGCTGGTGACATTTGCGATATATCTCAGTATGCCACACATTGCTGCATTAGACAGGTCACTGAAGCTCGCAGGATGGTTTTTATCAGCTTCCCCATGACCAGGGAGGCTCAGACTAAGAGAGCGCTAGGATTCTACTGAATTGCTGACTTCCCCAAGGTGCAGGGAGCAATAGACTGTATGCACATCGTGATGCGGGCACCTTTTCAGGATGCTGAAGTTTTCAGGAACCTTAAGGGTTTCCACTCCCTGAATGTGAAACTCGTTGTCGACAACCAACAAATTATTATGGCAGTGAATGCTAAATTTCCAGGCAGCATCCATGATCCTCACATCCTGTGTGAGAGAACGTTACCAATCAGCCATCAGGTCAATGCTGGATGCTTGGTGACAAAGGATATGGCCTCACCACCTGGCTGATGGCCCCCCTGTGTGACACCCAGACCGAAGCCGAGAAGCAATAAAACGAGAGCCACAGAGCCACTCGCTATATCATCGAGAAAAACATTGGAGTGCATAAGCAACGCTTTAGAAGCCTGGACCACTCAGGAAGCGAACTCCAATACCACCCTGAGCAGGTCGCTCAATTCGTGGTGGTGTGCTGCATGCTGCACAACTTGGCTATCAGGAGGGGACAAGAATTGCCAGAAGGGTCTGACGGTCCATCTCAGGAGAGAGAGGAAGAGGAGGATGAGGAGGTGGATGCTGACACCGGGCCACACAATCAGGCTGCCTCCGCCCCCCTTTAGACTGCAGGAAAGGGCCCGTGGTGGCTACATAGCTGCAAGACTCTTACGTCATAAATGAACACTTTTTCTGAAGGAACGTTGGTGGTATTTACAAAGCTGAGACACTGTTGGGTGTGCAGCTCATACATCAATGGTGGGCATCACTTTGGTGACAGTTAAAGTTTAAGTTGATTCAAGTTAAGTGTAATTATACTCTTTCACGTTAAGGAATCACCAGTGTGTAACGGTGTAGCTATCTGAGCCAATGCGCAACAAGATTATGTTAAATAAAATACATTTAATCCGACCATTTGTCTGAAATTATAAGTATATCTGTAAAAAAACACCCCACAACAAATTTATCACATTTACATCATTACAATGGTCCCCATTTCCAGCAAAACAGAACATAAATGCAAAACAACAAGGTAGCCCCCTCGCCCCTTGTCCTGACCCTCCCACCAAAATAGCAGCAGCAACCTAACAATATGCCCCAGACAACACCTGGGGCCATGCACCTCACTTTCCTTCCCCCCCCCATACTGCTTCTCCTCCCCACCTCTACCCCTTCCCCTTCCGCTCATGACTCCAAGCCGCCTGGCTGAGGAGCTCCTCAGGCGATGCTTCATGGGGGGGGATGATGGCAGAACCACTGCTTGGACGGATACGGGAGAGGACGGTCCCAAGGTGGGAACGTGCTCCGAACCAGAAGCAAGATGTTGCTCCTGGCTCTCATGTGTCGTTGCAATGGGAGTGTGACATCTTGGGGTGCAGTGCCGCGCTCTGGGACCACTGGAAGCCCTCTGCCACCAGTGTTCCTGGCAAACAGCTCCAGGGCCTCCTTCATCCCTTCCAAGTTATGTATTATTTGTGGGGAAAAAACTTGGTGCTAACAATGTTCTTGTTGCTTTTTAGGCTTTTTGCTGCTGGTGAATCTCACTCGTGCCTCCCACAACTGCCAAACAAGCACACACCACACCCACATACGCTTTCAGTCCCTTTCAACTCCCTCTCTCTCTGTCTCCTCTTCTGCGCATGCAATAATGACCTCTGACCTCTTGAATCGTGGGAATTGAGCGTTGTCATGCCATTGCTAAGGATGGCGACACTTTACGGCAGAAGGTCAGAGAGATTTAACGCTAACGCCCATTTCATATCACTCGCGGTAACGCCCAATTTCAAAAATGGAGACTAGGGCCTTTGAGAACGGGTGACAAGCCGGCGATCTGAAAACCGATTTTTACCACCCATACCAGAAATAATGCCCATTTTTGGGCGATCTTCACAAAAGTGTAAAATCTAGCCCATAGAGTACATCGTTAGTCGGTGTACAACATGTCAATTGGTAAGCAAGAAATCACCATCAGTACCATTATAGCCATGGAAATGGCCTCCCAGGGTATGGCAAACATTACATTTGATTTTGCTGAGCTCGAAGGACAGCAGTTGTTTATTGTGATTGATAACCATTCAAAGCGGGTACAGGTATTTCTGATGTGGAAAATAACAACAAGTAAAACACTAGACAATTTGCAAAGATTGTTTTCTTCATATGGCTTCCCAGAAGAAATGGTGTCTGATAATGGGCCGCAATTTTGTTCAGAAGAATATGCACAGTTCATGAGCAGAAATGGTGTGAAACATCCCACCCTGCTTCAAATGGTGCAGCAGAGCGCACAGTACAAATTGTAAAACGTGCCCTCATCAAGCAAATGTTGGATTCAAATCCAAGGAAATGGCAGTTGTCGTTGTACCACAAATTGGCAAATTTTCTAATTACTTATCATAATACTCCTCATACAACTACTGGTAGAACACCAGCAGAGATGTTTCTCAAATGACAGCCATGAACCAGGTTCCCATTGTTAAAGCCAAACATGGCTCAGTCCGTAGAAGAGAAACAATTAAGACAGAAAGAGAATCACAAAAGTGTAAAATCTAGCCCATAGAGTACATCGTTAGTCAGTGTACAACATGTCAATTGGTAAGCAAGAAATCACCATCAGTACCATTATAGCCATGGAAATGGCCTCCCAGGGTATGGCAAACATTACATGTTGATTTTGCTGAGCTAGAAGGACAACAGTTGTTTATTGTGATTGATAAGCGGGTATGGGTATTTCTGATGTGGAAAATAACAGCAAGTAAAACACTAGACAATTTGCAAAGAATCCCAAAAAGTTAGTTTGCAGGTACAACAGGTAATCAGGAAGGCGAATGGAATGTTGGCCTTCATTGCGAGAGGGATGGAGTACAAAAGCAGGGAGGTCCTTCTGCAACTGTATAGGGTATTGGTGAGGCCGCACCTGGAGCACTGCGTGCAGTTTGGTCACCTTACTTAAGGAAGGATATACTAGCTTTGGAGGGGGTACAGAGACGATTCACGAGGCTGATTCCGGATATAAGGGGGTTACCTTATGATGATAGATTGAGTAGACTGGGTCTTTACTCGTTGGAGTTCAGAAGGATGAGGGGTGATCTTATAGAAACATTTAAAATAATGAAAGGGATAGACAAGATAGAGGCAGAGAGGTTGTCTCCACTGGTCGGGGAGACTAGAACTAGGGGTCACAGCCTCAAAATACGGGGGAGCCAATTTAAAACCGAGTTGAGAAGGAATTTCTTCTCCCAGAGGGTTGTCAATCTGTGGAATTCTCTGCCCAAGGAAGCAGTTGAGGCTAGCTCATTGAATGTATTCAAGTCACAGATAGATAGATTTTTAACCAATAAGGGAATTAAGGGTTATGGGGAGCGGGCGGGTAAGTGGAGCTGAGTCCACGGCCAGATCAGCCATGATCTTGTTGAATAGCGGAGCAGGCTCGAGGGGCTAGATGGCCTACTCCTGTTCCTAATTCTTATGTTCTTATGTTCTTATGATAGAAGTAGAGTAAGAGAGAGAAGTGTGAAATTGAATCAGAAGGTGAGAGTGAAGAAACATCACCATAAATGGTTAGAGTGGTTTCCTGGAAGAATAGTGAAGATATATGGCCCTTGCACATATTTGGTCAAGATATTTGATCATGAAAAGGTTAGGTTTGTTTACATCGATCATATTTTACCAACAGATGTGGAAGGAGTTGAAAGTTTGAATGATTCCATTATTTCTGACAAGTGGAGTACCAGTAGCAAATCCTATATCAAATGTACTAGAAACAAGTCCAAGAGAAAGTCAGAATTTAAGTCTGAATCCAAGTCAGGCAGACAAACAGTCTGAAGTTGTAGAGCGTGAAAATGTAGATCAAGGGTTGCCCTTGGAGAAAAACTCTCCTTGGGCTCAGCCTGAATGAGTCCAAGTTCGACACCACATTTGGAAAGTTCTGTTTGAGAGCAACGGTATCCTCTTCGAAACAGAAAACCAGTGGTTAAGTTTGATTTTTAAATATGGCAAAATAAGACCATGGGCTAGATTTTCAACTTTTGCACTTATTGCCCAAAAATGGGCGTTATTTCCGGCGTGGGCAGTAAAAATGGGTTTTCAGATCGCTGGCTTCTCGCCCATTCTCAAAGCACCTAGTCTCCATTTTTGAAAATGGACGTTACCGCAAGCGATATGAAATGGGCGGTCGCGTTAAATCTCGCTGACCTTCTGCCGTAAAGTGTCGGCATCCTTAGCAATGGCATGACAACGCTCGATTCCTGTGATTCAGGAGGTCAAGGGTCATCATGACATGCGCAGAAGAGGAGAAGAGAGAGAGGGAGCTCAGAGGGACAAAGCGTGTCTGGGTGTGGTGTGGCTGCTTTGGGTGGAAGGAGGGAGACTTTACAGCTTCACAGCAAGTAGGGAAAGAAAAATTAGCTGTTACCAGCCACATATTTGCTCGAATTTGGCCTATAATGGAGGGAGAGAAGGAGGCATCGCAGCATGCTGTGGAGACTGAAGCTGGAGAGAGCAGTGAGGTGGGAGAGGAGCACATTGGAGGGCACAAAAGAGCCAGGAGGTTCTCGGACGAGGCAAATGCTTCCCTCCTGCAGGAGTTCGAGTCATGCTGGGGTGATTTAACACAGGGAGGGCGTAGGAAGCCCACCCCAAAGGCCTACCAGAAGATATGGGCCGTGATAGCAGAAGTGGTCTCATTGGCGATCAACAAGGTTCGGGAGGGCAACCAATGCCGCAAACGATGGAACGATCTTGTGGGATCCGCAAGAGTAAGTGTTACATTGATTTACATGTACTTATGTATTTATATAATTTAATTTGTAGCAGTCATAAGTGACTATCAGCAGATGTGGTGGAGTGTTTGCTAGTGCTGTTGGGGAGGGGTTAAACTAATATGGCAGGGGATGGGAACCTGTGCAGGGAGCGAGAGGGAAATAAAATGGGGGCAGAAGCAAAAGATAGAAAGGAGAATAGTAAAAGTGGAGGGCAGAGAAACCCAAGGCAAAAATCAAAAAGGGCCACATTACAGCAAAATTCTAAAGGGACAAAGAATGTTAAAAAAGACAAGCCTGAAGGCTCTGTGCCTCAATGCGAGGAGTATTCGTAATAAGGTGGATGAATTAACTGCGCAGGCAGCTATTAACGATTATGATATAATTGGGATTACGGAGACATGGCTCCAGGATGACAAAGGTTGGGAACTCAACATCCAGGGGTATTCAACATTCAGGAAGGATAGACAGAAAGGAAAAGGAGGTGGTGTAGCGTTGCTGGTTAAAGAGGAAATTAACACAATAGTAAGAAAGGACATTAGCTTGGATGATGTGGAATCTGTATGGGTAGAGCTGCAAAATACCAAAGGTCAGAAAACGCTAGTGGGAGTTGTGTACAGACCATTAAACAGTACTAGTAAGGTTGGGGATGGCATCAAACAAGAAATTAGGGATGCATGTAATAAAGGTACAGCAGTTATCATGGGCAACTTTAATCGACATATCGATTGGGCCAACCAAGCTGGTAGCAATGCGGTGGAGGAGGATTTCCTGGAGTGTATTAGGGATGGCTTTCTTGACCAATATGTCGACGAACCAACTAGAGAGCTGGCCATCCTAGACTGGGTGTTGTATAATGAGAGAGGACTAATTAGCAATCTTGTTGTGCGAGGCCCCCTGGAGCCAGAGTGACTATAATAGGGTAGAATTCTTTATTAAGATGGAGAGTGACAGTGTTACTTCAGAGACGAGGGTCCTGAACTTAAGGAAAGGTAACTTTGATGGTATGAAACGTGAATTGGCTAGGATAGACTGGCAAATGATACTTAAAGGGTTGATAGTGGATAGGCAATGGCAGACATTTATAGATTACATGGATGAACTTCAACAATTCAACATCCGTGTCTGGAGTAAAATTAAAAAGGGGAAGGTAGCTCAACCGTGGCTAACAAGGGAAATTAGGGATCGTGTTAAATCCAAGGAAGAGACATATAACTTGGCCAGAAAAAGCAGCAAACCTGAGGACTGGGAGAAATTTAGAATTCAGCAGAGGAGGACAAAGGGTTTAATTATGAGGCGGAAAATAGAGTATGAGAGGAAGCTTGCAGGGAACATAAAAACTCACTGCAAAAGCTTCTATAGATATGTGAAGAGAAAAAGATTAGTGAAAATCAACGTAGGTCCTTTGCAATCAGAAACAGGTGAATTTATAATTGGGAACAAAGAAATGGCAGACCAATTGAACAAATACTTTGGATCTGTCTTCACTAAGGAAGGCACAAATAACCTTCCGGAAATATTAGGGGTTCGAGGGGCTACTGAAAAGGAGGAACTGAAGGAAATCCTTATTAGTCAGGAAATTATGTTAGGGAAATTGATGTGATTGAAGGCCGATAAATCCCCAGGGCCTGATAGGTTGCATCCCAGAGTATTAAGGAAGTGGCCCTAGAAATAATGGATGCATTGGTGATCATTTTACAACAATCTATTGACTCTGGATCAGTTCCTATGGACTGTAGGGTAGCTAATGTAACACCACTTTTTAAAAAAGGAGGGAGAGAGTAAACAGGGAATTACAGACCGGTTAGCCTGACATCAGTGGTGGGGAAAATGTTGGAATCAATTATTAAAGATGAAATAGCAGCACATTTGGAAAGCAGTGACAAGATCAGTCCGAGTCAGCATGGATTTATGAAAGGGAAATCATGCTTGACAAATCTTCTAGAATTTTTTGAGGATGTAACTAGTAGAGTGGACAAGGAAGAACAGTGGATGTGGTGTATTTGGACTTTCAAAAGGCTTTTGACAAGGTCCCACACAAGAGATTAGTGTGCAAAATTAAAGCACATGGTATTGGGAGTAATGTATTGATGTGGATAGAGAACTGATTGGCAGACAGGAAGCAGAGATTCGGAATAAACAGGTCTTTTTCAGAATGGTAGGCAGTGACCAGTGCGGTGCTGCAGGGTTCAGTGCTGGGACCCCAGCTATTTACAATATACATCAATGATTTAGATGAAGGAATTGAGTGTAATATCTCCAAGTTTGCAGATGACACTAAGCTGTGAGCTGTGAGGAGGACGCTAAGAGGCTGCAGCGTGACTTGGACAGGTTAGGTGAATGGGCAAATGCATGGCAGATGCAGTATAATGTGGATAAATGTGAGGTTATCCACTTTGGTGACAAAAACAGGAAGACAGAATATTATCTGAAGGGTGTCAGGTTTCGGAAAAGGGGAGGTGCAACGAGACCTGGGTATGCCAAACTTCATCATGGTACATCAGTCATTGAAGTTTAGCATGCCCAGTTGATCTAGTCTCTTTCTATGTTTCTATGTGAGGTCTTTCACTTTTACCAGGAATGTTTTACTCAAAGCCTGTGGTCACGGTGAACGTCTTTAGGTAAAGAATGATAATTTTCATAATTGACAGATGTAATCATGATTATTACGTGTTGTATCAGTCTCTGTGATAGTACCTGGTAATGATATCACACAATAATCTCATGCCATGAAATCCTGTCACCTCTTAAAGAAGAAGCTATCAATGATGAGGTCCATGCAGAGGCGAACGGGTGGGGGGGCCACCAGTCCCCAGCGACATCACTGAGATGGAGGAGCGGTTGCTCGCACCCTTGGGGAAGCACACCGGACAGCCACGGAAGTATCTGCAGACCCTGAAGTGATGCCACGTGAGTGAAGCTTATACCATTGTGTAATGTAAAGACAATGGATGCTACACCCATCCACTCATATCCGACCAGTCATATATGATAGATGATTTCTAAAATTGTCATAGAAATAATGCTGGCATAATGAAAATCATTGCAATGCTAATGTGATGATGGTCATGAAATGGGATGACTGTGATGCATTTGAGAGTGGTGGTGTTTTTGTCGTGCATATGCTGTGTGTAGCGCTGGACTCACCTTGCCCACCTTCTCCTCTAATAACCTCATTTGTGTTTTGCAGCTCAGTCAATAGCGCGACCCCAGGCAAGACCACAGAGGCCAGAAGGTGGGGGCGCAGGGCCCGACTCTCCGGAACAATCCTACATCTGGTGCTGAGGAGCTCCGATTCTCGACCGTCAATCCGCTGGATGAGAGCGCAGATTTCGCGGAACCTGCATCGTCACGCTCCAGAAGCCATTCTATTTCAAGGCCATCTAGTGGTCCTCCGGTCTTTCCCGCCTCCACTCTGGAGGTACCGGCCCCAAGCACCTCGCCACAGGGCATCCCATTTGTCCCCAGGATAGCACCGACCCCGTGGAAGCCTCATGGACATGGCAGGTTTGTTCCACGAGTGCGACATGAGAGCGGAGAGATAGTACAGTTGTCCAGGAAGACTGTAGACATTGGTGACCAGCTCATCAAAGCATTGGGGGGAATATCCCGACAGCTGGCTAACCTGACTGAGTACATTCCATGGATGGTGGAGGCCCTGGATGCGAAAGCCAGGAACACTGCTGGCACAGGCCTCCCAGTGGTCCCAGAGCATGGCACTCCACCCCTAGGTTCTGCACCAACAATGTGAACAACAGATGAGAGCAAGTACCAAGATCCTGCTTCTGCATCAGAGAATGTTGGCCCCTCGGCACGCCCCGCTCCCTTACCCGTGCAACCACCGCATCTGCCTTCATCCCCCCTCAATGAGGCATCGCCTGAGGAGCTCCTCAGCCAGGCACCGTGGAGTGAGGAGGGGAAGGGTTAGAGGTGGGGAGAAGGGGAGGGGGGAAGGAAAGTGAGGTGCATGTGCGCAGGTGATGGCTGTGTTATATCTCCATCTGAGTGTATGCAATTTGTTGTAATGTATGGGGGCTGGGGACCACGCTCCTGCTTTGCCTTTGTATTCTGTGTTGCTGTGTTGAACATTTGATTGATGTCAATGGTGGAAAAAGTGGGGCGCGATCCGGTTTTGGGTGTTATTGCCTGTGATACTTATGATTTCAGACCAATGTTGGTATAACATTTTTGGTATTGAGCGTAACCTTGTTTGCATTGTCTCAGATAGCTGGACCGTCACACATTGGTGATTCCTTAACATGAAAGGGTTAAATACAACTTAACTTGAAGCAATGTAACCTTTAACTGGCACCAAGGTGATGGGCACGATTGATGTCTGAGCTGCACACACACAGCAGTGTGTCAGCGTTGTCAATGTTCTTTCAGGCAAATCATTCAAATATCATCTCCTCACATAAGAGTTCTGCAGCTATGTAGCCACCACAGGCCCTTTCCTGCGGTCTGGAGGGGGTCGTGGGCATGGTTACATAACTAGCCTGATTGTCCGGCCCTAGGTCAGCTTCCAGCCTCTCGTCGTCCTCTTCCTCTCTCTCCTGAGGTGGAGCATCAGTGCCTTCTGGCAATTCTTGGCCCCTCCTGATAGCCAGATTGTGCAGCATGTAGCACACAACCACGAATTTACCGACTTGCTCAGGGTTGTATTGTAGCTCCCATCCTGAGTGGTCCAGACATCTGATGGGTTGCTTAAGCACAGTTATTGTTTTCTGGACCACATTGCGTGTGTCTCTGTGGCTCCAGTTGTATTGTTTCTCGGCCTCAGTGTGGTTATCATGCAGGGGGGTCATCAGCCAGGTGGCTAGGCCATATCGGTTATCACAAAGCATCCAGCATTGTCCTTGTGGCTGACTCTTAAAGATGTCAGAGACAGCACTCTCACGCAGGATGTGAGCCTCATCGAAGGTGCCCAGACATTTGGCATTCACTGCCAGTATGATCTGATTGTGGTCGACAACTAATTAGACCTTCAGGGAGCGAAATCCTTTTCTGTTACGAAAACGCTCCGGGTCCTGAGAAGGTGGTCGCATGGCGATGTGAGTGCACTGTATAGATTCCTGCACCCTGGAGAACTTAGCGATGCGGTAGAATGCTCCAGCCCTGTCAGTCTGAGCCTCCGTGGTAAAGTCCATCCTTCTCGCGTACAGGGCCTCCATGACCTGTCTCATGCAGCGATGGGTTGCATGGTGAGACAGAGGGCAAATCTCGACCGCGAAGGCCCGAAAGGAACCAGATGTGTAAAAATACAATGCTGCGGTAACCTTAACCTCGAACGACACTGATATCCTGATGGCAGGCTGCATATGTGGCCTAATGAACTCACATATTTCATTGATCACCACCTTGTGGAAGCGCAGTCTCCGAAGGCAGGTGTGGTCGGACACGTCGAGGTAAGACCTCTTTTCCCTGTATGTGCGGGGTGTGCATGGTCTGGTCCTCCTCCTCATTCTTGCATGTCTTAAATTGGGGACATAATGATGTGCATCACACATTGAGCTATCTGCACTCTGCAGCATCTGCGTATTAATCGATGAAGGCTGAGAAATGGCTGGTCCCATTGCAATGAAAGTATAATAGCGATTGATCAAAAGCAATGATTTCCTCACTAAAATACACCTAGAGTAAACCCCCAATAGTCCAAAGTCTGAAAATATGTCTGTTGAGATGGTCACTTCACCTGAGAAGAACTCCAGAGTCAATGCAAAGTCCCCCAAAGTTGAAGCAGCCTTTTGAATGGAGCAACCTACAGTTTTAAAAATGGCAGCCACACCGCTGGCTTTAGTTCAGAACAGTTCCAGTTTTTCTGGGTGTTTTTTTGGGTGAGCGATATTGTGGGCAATATGTGTGCGAGGTGGTGAAAGTGATGGTGGACGATCTCCTGGGCATTAGTTTCGCCAAATGTGCTCTTTACGACAAAATAACGTGGGCGGGCGGTATTATTGAATCTCGACGTTAATTCTGTTCGGAAAGTAATGCTGGGCGATATTATGAGCATTGATTTCGCCCATTCTGATCATTCCGCCCCAAAAAAGTGGGCGGGCGGTAATATTTTTTCCCAGCGTTAAGCATATGATGAAAGTAATGCTCGCCGATAAGTTTCCTAAAAATGCCCGTCAGTTTCCATTTTGTGCCAAAATGGGTGATATATGGGTGTTATACATCATTTCAGCAGTAAAATGGGCATTAAGTGGGCGTTAAGCATGCAAAAAAAGTGACGGTTCTAGCCCCATATCTTTTCTTGTGTATACCATGCAAGTTACATATGATGATTATTTTGTTATAATTACTCCTAGTGGACTGCAGCTCCATCTAGTGGACTACTATGGTAATGCAACTACTGATGTAACTAATAAACGGGTCATATGACACGGTCACATGATGACAGGTTTTCTGTATTGGAGCCATCTTGTGTAGTGTGTTTGTTGGTGATGTTGTAAGAATATATTACAGTATTAAACACTGGAAGAAAAGAATCACCGACACACTAGGGCGATTTTCAAGTCACTAACACCCTGCTTGCGCTGAAGAAACAGGGAAGTAACTGGACCAAAATCATGCGGGAGGTAGTGACACTGACTTAGTATTGCATTGATGTCCTTCTTTAATTTCGTGCAGACTTGTATCCTGGTGGTTGGAGCTTCTGTTAGAAACAGGTAGGAGCCTTATACATATATATGAACATTGGGTCAAAGTACGCAGTTAAGACTTCAGTACCGTTTTCATCTCTCCCGCCTGACTAGCACCAGCTCCTGCTCCTGACCACCAACCATGGGAAGTTACAAGTCCAGAGGTGATTAAAGGAATCCTCAGCTGCCGTCATGGATAATTTGATGCAGTTTTTGGAGGCCTTGTTAAAGCTGTCGCTTGTGGGCTTCTGCATCTTAAAGGCATTGAAGTGTTATGTATTTACTACTGCAGGTTCTGCACACATGTTATCTGCTGCTCCCAAGTTCTTTGTGTTCCTAAAACTAAATGCACTTTCCCTTTAAGTTTTTAATCTGTCACCTAGTCCAATGTCCAGGACAGGGTTTAAATTTAAGTAGGGTATAAGTAACTGATCTTTTCAAATCAGTGAGGACTACAGTTTATAGTATTTTTTACCCCAAACTTCAAACCTTCACCTAAGCAAACCAGAAATATAGGGAAAGTTTTTAAGCACCACTGTGAATCAATGCATTATTTTGCAGACCAAAATCAAAAGTTAGTACAAACCAATAATTAGAAGCATCCAAAGTTTTGAGAAGTCTTAATCTCTGAATGATCTTTAATTTACAAGTGAATCTGGATCATTCAATTAATACATAATCTTGAGGATTTTTAAATTAAGATTGATATCGAAACACACTGTGATGTTCAATTTTCCTGATTGAAAGTGTGGCCTTTATTCTTCTAAACACTTGCTTCAAATGTTGAATTTTAGAAGACGAGTCTTAATGAGCTATTGCATCTGATTTTTGAGACTTAAAAATGTTTGACTTGTAAGATGAGAGTTGAAATGTATTATTTTACAATTTAAAAAAAAGCCATTATATCAAAGCTGTGAGATGACCTTTAGCGTTAAAAAGCACAGAGTCAAGCAAGTATGTTCATCAGCAAAAATAGAATTTACCGTATTCAATAAGCCCCAGGCAAGCACAGCAGAACCTATCAAGAAACAAACAATTCAGCAGCTGGAATGTGCCCTCTTGCAGACACAGAACATAAAACAAATCTCAACTGACTGTTCAGAAACTATTTACTTCTGCAATATGCAGTGCAATCTTGCAACTTTGGACTCGTAACGCTGAGTAGAAAGGGAAAAATGAAGCAAATTGCAATTTTTTTAATGGAATGATGGACATTCCAAAAACATGATAAAAATTTAGGCCCCCAATTTCCTGAATCACACTTACGCAATATTCACACCAGTTTCTGTGCTGATCTTGCTGGTGGGAAATTGCACCAACATTTCTTATTTGCCTACTTTGCAACGTAAAAACTGGCATAAAATAAATCAAATGCAGTGCCACTATTTGTTGCCCTTTTGTGTTGCAACTGCATATGCTATTTTTAAAATGGCGTATTCCCATCTAAAAATAAAAGGCTCAATTTTCCCCAATGATTTGCACTGTTTTTTTTTGAGCAGGCTGCTCTTTTTGGCCTAAGTGGGGAAACTGTGGGTTTTCAAATTAGTTTGCACGAGTGTAACTCAGTTAATGATGATTTTTTTAGGTCAGCTTTTTTTTCAGCCAAAGGGGGCGTAACCAGCCACCTACACCAATTCTGGCTGTTATGTTCAGAATAACTCCACAAGACTGTATTGTAAGCTCAAACTGTTGTGATCTTGATCTCATAAATGTGACTCCAGAGTGAGCTAGCAGCATGGTAGATTACCTTTTATATCTGCTTGCCCAGGGTGCACAGGTGACCCTTGGGTCTCCCACAGATGTGCCCCCTGGTGACATGTCTTACATATTGGTGAGGTTTACATACATACATAACATCACTCTCCCGCCCCCCCCCCCAAAAAAAAAGTCTTATGTACAAGTTATTTACAAATTGTGGCAATCTGGCGCTCTGCGTTCCCGGGTCGATCGCCTGAATTGAAGTCCTAGCATGGGTGAGTTGGTTGGATCTTTGCTGCACGGCCACGCGGCTGGTCTGATCAGACTGTCAGGCATGGTGGGTTCATCCTCGTGGTTGACAGCGAGGTCGATTGCGTTAATGGGTCACTGGGGGCCAGGTCCTTTCACAGTGGTTCCTGGTTATCTGTAGTTCGCAGTTTGGTCTGCTCCAAATGCTTTCTGCGTTTGTCCATTACATGGTTTCACAACAAACACTCCATTTTCATCACAAACACTCCATTCCCCCTCTTTGGCTAATAAAGTGCCAGCAGCCCATCTGAGGCCATGAACATGGTCTTCATCATTTATTCTGATGTCGCGTGAAGGAGCCTTGCGATCATGGTACATTCTCTGCTGATAGCTTATGGAAGACTCGGTTCTGAGTGATTCTGTCTGGTGACTACGTAGCACCTGGGATAGCTGGATCTACCGGGACACGTGTGGTGCTTGGCTTTATGATTTGGGCTGCCCGCTCCAGACTATTGTCACTGACCCTAAGGTCTGGCAAGCCAAGGATGGCCGATATGGCCTTGAGACTTTCAGTAGTGGCGCGAGGCCGCCTGGTCCCCGTGGATCCTGGGCCATGGTTATGGAGGCCCCGGACCACCGACTGTGTGTAGCCTCCCTGCCTTTCTTTGCAACATTACAGGGTTGACCCATAGGGGGCAATCTGATGGGATGAGCATTTCATCTTTGCGATGGATAAGCTGCAACATCCCGTCTAGCGGTTCGCCATTAGCAGGTGGTAATGTGAGATCCGGGCTGGTCCTAAACTGGGGAGCCGTTACGGTTGACCCTTCACTTTCTAGCACTTTCATAACAACGAGCAGGTCTGTGGGCTGTGCCGTTTCCACCCAAGTGGTGGGCAACGGTAGCCAACTGAGGGCATCAGTGCCGTTTTCAGTGCCTGGCCCATGGCGGATCATGTTACAGTGCACAGACAGTGTTAGACATATTCGAACAAAGCATTGATAATGGTGCCTCTGCTCTCCAAAAACTGTGAGTTTGGTAGCTTGCCTGACTCGAGCAAATATTGGGACACTCTTTGGTACGTCTCTTTTGTCCCGTGAATGCAAGCTACTGCCTTGGTTAACTTATTGGATACATATACAACCAGTTGGGGCTCGTCCACGACTTTGGCTTGCTGTACAACACGCCCGACCCTGTGTGATAACACATCACTTGCTACAAATACTTTGTTAGATACATATACAACTGGTTGGGGTTCACCCGCTACTTTGGCTTGCTGTACAACACGCCCGACCCCGTGTGATAACACATCACTTGCTAAAAATACTTTGTTAGATACATATAAACTGGTTGGGGTTTTCTCGCTACTTTGGCTTGCTTTACAACATGCCCGACCCCGTGTGATAAAACATCACTTGCTACAAGTACTTTGTCAGATACATATACGACCGGTTGGTGTTCGCACGCTACTTTGGCTTGTTGTAAGGTACCCCCGACCCTATATGATAATACATCATTAGCCACAAAAGAGCGCTCACATGGGTTACACAGTGCAAACAACTTATTGGAACATAGTGGGTTCCTGGCCTTCTCAGCGGCCGCCCCTTTACCTTTGCCCCAAGACCAGTCATCTTCCTTGCTGAGCAACACATGCCTCTGTTTCGTTGCGGTGACATCCAATGGTCTGGACGCACTCTCGTCCCTTGATCTGGACGCACTTTCGTCCCATGGTCTGGACGCATTCTTGTCCCATGGTCTGGATGCTCTTTCATTCAATGGTCTGGACGCACTCTTGTCCGTGTCTGTGATGCCAACTGCTGCGATCTTCCTCCCCAGGGATTTTGCCTCTGGAGTCGGGAAGATGCATTCGAATCGTTTTGGCCGGAGTCCCACTCTGCTTGGTCGACCTGGAGCCTCTTCCATTGTCGGGAAGAGGTCGTCGACTTTGGGTGGTGGGTACCGTGCCTGTACCACTGCTTGGTTGATCTTTACCTCCTCGTGGTTGTGATGAGCGGCCTGTGCCTTGGCGATCTGCAAATGGATCTGCACTGATGCCTGGTTCAGCTGAAGGTGGGGGTTTGCTCAGCCTTTGAGCAAGGGAGACGTCGTTCACCGGAGAAGGTACACAGAGGTCTTCCCAGTTCCATCGAATCTTCCCCATCCACCTTCTTCCAAGCAGTGTTGGCCCATCACCTGAAACAATCCACTGTGGTAAATCGTGCACCGCTCCCTCATGGGATACTCTTATGTCCGCACTACTAATAACTGGTATCAGTTCCTTGGTGTTGGTATGCAGCTTTGCCTGAATCGGGATCAGCTTGGGGTCATTGTGCTCTGTCGCCCAACAGCCTCTCGAATGCCTTCTAACTTATTTTTGATTGACTCGCCCCCGTGTCCAATTCCATGGAGACTGGAGTGCCATTTAACATTATCAGAGGACTTTTGGTGGTGAAGGTGTGTATCCCATATACTTCCTCTTCATCCTCAGGTTGAGTTGTCTCTTCTGCTCATTCAGCGTGATCCTCACTGGATCGGTCATCCTCTCCTGACTCTGCTATGTGGTGGGTCAGAGATCATTTGTAGATTCGCTGGAGGTGCCCCATTGTTCCACAGCCCTTGCACACATAGTGCTTGAATCAACATTGGTGGGCTCTATGACTGCCCTCGCAGCATCAACATAGTGTTAATGGGTACACATTCACGCCCCACGGCGGACTCTGAGTCACCCTAAGTCTGGCCTCTGCATTCGTATAGGCCCTGCCATGTACAGTTCTGCCTGCTGAAGGCATTATTTTATGCACAGTACTTGCCGGTGAGCTTCGATTCTGTGAAGATATCTGTTTCGTGTTGTCGCTCATAGATATGAAAGCCTGGGCTATCGTGATGGCCTTGCTCAGATCTAGGGATTCGGCAGACAGCAGTTTGCAAAGAATGACCTCGTGGCCGATTCCAAGCACGAAAAGTCCTGCAACATTTCCCCCAAGGATTCTGCAAATTTGCACTGTCCCGCAAGGCGTCTTCGGTCGACGACAAAGCTCGCCATGTTCTGGCCCTCAGAGCGATGGTGCGTGTAAAAGTGATACCTGGCCATTAAGATGCTCTCCTTCGGCTTGAGGTGTTCCCGAACCAGCGTGCACAGCTTTGTGTAAGTCTTGTCAATTGGTTTGTCTGGTACCAGCAGATTTTTGAGGAGGCCATATATTGAAGACCCACATACAGTGAGGAGAATCGCCCTGCGCTTGACCGCCGTCTTAGCCTTGTCCAGTTTGTTGGCCACGAAGTACTGGTTGAGATGCTCAATGAAGGCTTCCCAATCATCACCCTAAACAAATCTCTCAAGAATACCAAGGGCAGCCATTACCGCGTGAAAGTTTGTGATCCGTTACTCGCCAATTGTTATGTTCAGAATAACTCCACAAGACTGTATTGTATGCTCAAACTATTGTGATCTTAGTCTCTTTAACGTGACTCCAGAGTGAGTTAGCAGCATGGTAGATTAACTTTTATACCTGCTTGCCCAATGTGCACAGGTGACCCTAAGGTGTGCTCCCTGGTGGCAAGTCTTACATATTGGTGAGGTTTACATACATACCTTACACTGGCCATTTAGGGAAGATTGCCCAGCTGAAAGTTACTCCAGTTCGACTTAGGCCAGCGTATGTGGCCTCTCCAGAAAAACCTTCTGGAGAGTTAAGGAAATTGGTGCAGGTATGGAAATTGGCGCAGCAGATGGTTACCATGGCAGCCCGATCTTTTTGGCGCAGATCAAGGCTCCACTCCCAAAACTTAAGGTCAGGTTACGCCACGCCAAAATGAAGAAATCCAACGGGGAAACTTAGAGTATTTTTTTTGCCGTACTGAGGCCCCCAAAATTCGGCCGTAACTCTTCAAGTACGCCAAAAAAATGCTTTGAGGAAAATTGAGCCCAAAGACTTACTTCCTGTGCCTGTATTGCTGCTTAGTGGACTTTTGTTTGGAAAATCAGGAAATTTGCCTGTGTGGAGTGTGAAATAGAGCACTCTGATCACCTGAGCAGCAGTGCTGTATCAGATAGTGTTATGGCAAGACGCACCAAAACCTACATAATATGGGGAAGGAAGTGTGAATCTCAGTTAAATGTGGGTTGGAATTCACAGTTAACCAGTTGAGATTCGCTGATATTTTATCACCTGTCCGTCAGGAGTGGAACTTATTTCTGGTTTAGCCTTTTATTTCTACATGAAACTGAAAAGACAGCAGCTCCATCGCTTGGTTCAGCAACAAGGATTATCATAGGCAGTCTCGAAAGATTAATTCGTATACCTTTGCCATAGTGTCAATTTGAGCAGCATCCAACACTAGATTCAAAGAGCCATTGTTAACATGGTAAAGTCCGAATTATGCAAAATTATTTTCTGAGGTTCAAATCCCAATTTCATCGGAGCTGGTCCTGCTCCATGGGGGTTACTTCACCATTCAGTTATGAGGAGTGGTTGGAAAAGTTAAGACTGTTCTCCTTGGAACAGAGAAGGTTCAGATGTTTTCAAGATGATGAGAGGTTTTGATTGTGTAGACAGAGAAAAATTATTCCCTCTGGTGAGTGGGTCAATAACTATAATTCAAAATTATTGGCAAAAGATGTAGAAGGGAGATGAGGGGAAATGTTTTTACTCAGAGGTGTTGGGATCTGGAACGCTCTACCTGAAAAGGTGGTGGAAACTGATTAAATAAATAATTTTAAAAGGGAGTTGGACAGGTACTTGAGGATGAGGAACTTAGAATTATGGACAAAAGCGCGGATGAGGGACTAAGAATGACTTCTCTTTCAAACAGCCGGCACAGTTACGATAGGCCAAATGGCCTCCTTCTGCGCTGTATGAAAATCACAATCAAACGCTTGAAATCTCAATTATGCTGATATCAAATGACTTTGAGTAATGCTGCGCCTAAATTGTTGGGAGTAGGTCTACGCCAGCACATGATTTGCATAAATCCAAGAAACTTGCGTGAGTTGGTCTTATACACGGGGGTGGAGCTATGTAAATGAGCATCAGAGGGTTCCCCAAAAGCAGCACAAATAATCAACAATCGCGAAAATTTGCACATACTGATGTTTCAGCGTAAAGCTGGCGTAAACCAGTTGCGCACAAACTTCCACAGAAAAAAACATTGTAACGCCTCTCTTACATCGTAGTTATTCTTAACGTTGCCAGGAACCTTTGGGTCATATAGTTGCTACAGTTGAAGATGGCTTCCTGCTTCGAATTTTTAAAAATTTGTTCCGGGATGTGGGCGTCGCTGGCAAGGCCAGCATTTATTGCCCATCCCTAATTGCCCTTGAGAAGGTGGCTGTGAGCTGCCTTCTTGATTTGCTGCAGTCCATGTGGTGAAGGTACTCCATAGTGCTGTTAGAGAGGGAGTTCCAGGATTTTGACCCAGCGACGATGAAGGAACGGTGATATTTTTCCAAGTCAGGATGATGTATAACTTGGAGGGGAACTTGCAGGTGATGGTGCTTCCATGTGCCTGCTGCCCTGTCCTTCTAGGTGATAGAGGTCGAGGGTTTGGGAGGCACTGCCGAAGAAGCTGTGGCAAGTTGATGCAGTGCATCTTGTAGATGGTACACACTGCAGCCATTGCAGAATGATGTGGAACCAGCAGACTTGATTGATACTTCAAGCTCCACTGCCTGATCATGATGGTGGATCATATTTATATTTAGACAGAGAGAAATATAGATAGAAAGAGATGAAGATAGATAGAGAGAGAAAAAGATAGATAGATAGAGACAGAGATAAAGAGAAAGATAGATCAATAGATAGATAGAGCCAGTATGCATAAAATGCACTCACTATTCTTTTGCTAGCTACCTGTTATATTTAATGTTAGTACAGAGCTGACAGAATAGTTAACTATATGCTAGTAATGAAACAATGAAAAGTGTTGTTTCAAAAGTTCCGAGGTAGTCATTTTTTTTTTCAAATTTGCTTCATGAATCTATTTTGCTGCAGCAAACACAAATCTAAAGCAATGTGGAACTCTCATCTCAACGTATTCTCAACCACCTCATTTTTATGTCCTGGCTAACAGTTTATTGTTTTATTGCTGGTGTTCTCTCACTATCCTCGGATTTTAAACTTTAAGGAAGGGATAGGTTGCAATCTGAATGATGAATCATGTAGATGATTAAGACGTGTTGCTCAAAAACTGGTGATGATTTTGATAAGGTTATTTGAGCTAATGTTGTTGTTGTTAATTTGCCATACTTACCTGCTAGCATTCAATGGCATCAGTCGCTCCTGCAAGGGAGTAGGAAAAGAAACTTGGAAGGGATATCAAAATCAATGCGAAGAATTTTTGCTTACATTAGGAAAAAGAGGGTGGTCAGGAGCAATATCCCGCCGCCATTAGCACCCTTAAAAACTGAAAGTGGTGGTATTGTCATTGACAATGGGGAAATGGCAGAGATGTTGAATAATTACTTTATATCAGTATTTACAGTAGAAGAAGAGGATGGTATGCTGGAAATCCAAAATAAACTAATAACTAATATTGAATCGGGGACAGAGACTCGGTAAAATTAACATAAGTAAAGTAATAGTAATGAAGAAAATAATGGCACTAAAGAGTGACAAATCCCCAGGACCAGATGGTTTCTATCCCAGAGTTTTAAAGGAAGTAGGTGAGCACATTGTAGATGCCCTAACTATAATCTTCCAAAGTTCTCTAGATTCAAGAACGTTTCTTTCGATTGGAAAATTGTACATGTCACCCCGCTTCTTAAGAATGGCAACAGAGAGAAACCAGGGAATTATAGACCAATTAGTCTAACATCTGTTGTCGACAAATTAC
This sequence comes from Pristiophorus japonicus, assembly GCF_044704955.1. Taxonomy (NCBI): domain Eukaryota; kingdom Metazoa; phylum Chordata; class Chondrichthyes; family Pristiophoridae; genus Pristiophorus; species Pristiophorus japonicus. The sequence continues at coordinate 147,218,762 of NC_091978.1, forward strand.
TAGAGTCTGTGGGGTGGAAATTAGTTAGCTTAGCACCCCTTGAAAGAGTCGGAACAGGGGCGCTAAAGCGGTTCGGAGCCGTGAGTGCCAGCATTCGCGCTGCTTGGTACATTCAGTGTGCTGGTGCTGACAGTGCTGATCAGTAGCGCCCGGGGGCATCGGGCTAGTGTGCAACGCCCCCGGTTTCGACATCACAAGAATTTTTGTTTGCCACTGACCCTGTAGCGCCCCGTATCACACCCTAGTGGGACCATCTGGAAAGCCAGGCGGTCAGAGCTGTTCCGGCAAGGAATGACCACGTCGGGTAAGTATGATTGTTTTTCTTTTTTTTCATTTCATGATTTATGTTTAAATGGGGTGAGGAAGGTATTGGTAATGTTTTTCTTTTTTTTTTGATGATTTTTTTTCCAAGAAAGCCTCTCTTAGGGCGCTCCGAGGCCAACTCTTTAGCTCAGGATTTTCAGTTGCTCAGCCAGCTTCGTGCCCTAACAGAGGTGTGGAACGCCTCCCTTAGCTCTCTGCTCCATACTCAGGGCCCAGCTGATGAATTTTGTGGCTGCGGATGCAAAGCATTTTTCGGCGCAATATTTACCGTCCCGCCGCCATTAGCACCCTAATTCGCCTCAAACCGAGTTTCCACCCCACTAATTAAGGATCGGTTGACTGAACACCTCGAAAATTCAGTTGATCAGAGAGAGCCAGCATGGATTTGTGAAAGTTAGGTCAAGCCTGACAAATCTGATTGAATTTTTAGAAGAGGTGACTACAATACTGGACAGGGAAATGTCAATGGTTGTTATTTATATGGACTTCCAGAAGGCATTTGATAAAGTGCCATGTAAGAAACTGTTATCTAAGGCAGAAGCCGATGGAATTGAGGGCAAATTATTGACCTGGTTAGGAAATTGGCTCAATGGCAGGAGACAGAGAATAGGGATAATAGGCACGTACTCTAATTGGCATGATGTGACTAGTGGTGTCCCGCAGGGATCTGTTTTGGAACCTCAATTATTCACTATTTATTAACAAAGTAATTTATCAAATTTGCCAATGCCATAAAGATAGGCAGCACTGTAGATGAAACCATGGATGTCAAGGTACATACAGGGTAGGATAAAGAAAAAAAAGGAAGCTTATGACAGATACCGAGAACTCAACACTGCAGAAACTCTAGAGAAGTATAAGAAGTGCAGGGATGCAATTAAAAAAGATATCAGGAAAGCAAAGAGAGAGCATGAAAGAATGTTGGCAAGTAAACTCAGGGAAAACCCAAAGATGTTTTATAAATACATTAAGAGCGAGAGGATAACTGGATTAAGAGTGGGGCCTGTTCGAGACCATAAAGGAAATCTATGTATGGAGGCAGAAGACGTGGGTAGGAATCTTAATGCTTTGAATCCGTTTTCACAAAATAGAGGGGCGATGCAGACTATGCAATGAGAGGAGGAGTTTGACATATTAGACAAGATAAACATAGTGAGAGAGAAATATTTAGAGGCTTAGCAGCTTTGAAAGTGGATAAATCCCCAGGCCCGGATGAAATGTATCCCATAGAAACATGGAAACATAGAAAATAGATACAGGAGTAGGCCATTCGGCCCTTCGAGCCGACACCACCATTCAATAAGATCATGGCTGATCATTCCCTCAGTACCCCATTCCTGCTTTCTCTCCATACTTCTTGATCCCTTTAGCCATAAGGGCCACATCTAACTCCCTCTTGAATATATCCAATGGACTGGCATCAACAACTCTCTGTGGCAGGGAATTCCACAGGTTAAAAACTCTCTGAGTGAAGAAGTTTCTTCTCATCTCAGTCCTAAATGGCCTACCCTTTATCCTAAGACTGTGTCCCCCTGGTTCTGGACTTCCCCAACATCGGGAACATTCTACCCATCCCGTCAGAATCTTATATGTTTCTATGAGATCCCCTCTCATCCTTCTAAACTCCAATGTATAAGGGCCCAGTTGATCCAGTCTCTCTCATATGTCAGTCCTGCCATCCCGGGAATCAATCTGGTGAACCTTCGCTGCACTCCCTCAATAGCAAGAACGTCCTTCCTCAGATTAGGAGATCAAAACTGAACACAATATTCCATGTGAGGCCTCACCAAGGCCCTGTACAACTGCAGTAAGACCTCCCTGCTCCTATACTCAAATCCCCTAGTTATGAAGGCCAACATACCATTTGTCTTCTTCACCACCTGCTGTACCTGTATGCCAACTTTCAATGACAGATGAATTATGATACCCAGGTCTTGTTGCACCTCTCCTTTTCCTAATCTGCCGCCATTCAGATAATATTCTGTCTTCGCGTTTTTGCCCCCAAAATGGATAACCTCACATTTATCCACATTATACTGCATGTGCCATGCATTTGCCCACTCACCTAACCTGTCCAAGTCACCCTGCAGCCTCCTAGTGTCCCCCTCACAGCTCACACCGCCACCCAGTTTAGTGTCATCTGCAAATTTGGAGGTATTACACTTAATTCCTTCATCCAAATCATTGATGTATATTGTAAAGAGCTGAGGTCCCAGCACTGACCCCTGCAGCACGCCACTAGTCACTGCCTGCCATTCTGAAAAGGACCCGTTTATCCCGACTCTCTGCTTCCTGTCTGCCAACCAGTTCTCTATTCACGTTTGTATATTATCCCCAATACCATGCACTTTGATTTTGCACACCAATCTCTTGTGTGAGACCTTGTCAAAAGCCTTTTGAAAGTCCAAATACACCACATCCACTGGTTCTTCCTTATCCACTCTACTAGTTACATCCTCAAAAAATTCCAGAACATTTGTCAAGCATGATTTCACCTTCATAAATCCATGCTGACTTGAAATGATCCTGTCACTGTTTTCTAAATGTGCTGCTATTTCATCCTTAATAATTGATTCCAACATTTTCCCCACTATTGATGTCAGGCTAACCGGTCTATAATTACCAGCTTTCTCTCTCCCTGCCTTCTTAAAAGGTGGTGTTACATTAGCTACTCTCTAGTCCATAGGAACTGATTCAGAGTCGATAGACTGTTGCAAAATGATCACCAATGCATCCGCTATTTCTAGGCCACTTCCTTAAGTACTCTGGGATGCAGACTATCAGGTCCTGGGGATTTATCGGCCTTCAATCCCATCAATTTCCCTAACACAATTTCCTGCCTAATAAGGATATCCTTCAGTTCCTCCTTCTCACTAGACCCTCGGTCCCCTTGTACTTCCGAAGGTTTTTTGTGTCTTCCTTCATGAAGACAGAACCAAAATATTTGTTCAATTGGTCTGCCATTTTTTTATTCCCCATTATAAATTCCCAGGCTATTAAGAGAAGCAAAAGAGGAAATAGCAGAGGCTCTGACTATAATTTTCCAATCCTCTCTGGCTACAAGTGAGGTGCCGGAGAACTGGAGGACTGCTAATATTGTAACTTTGCTTAAAAAGGGAGAAAGTGATAGACCAAGTAATGACAGGCCAGTCAGCCTAACCTCGGTGGTGGGAAAATTATTGGAAAAAATCGTGAGGGACAGGATAAGTATGATTTAGAAAGACCTGGATTAATCAAGGACAGTTAGCATGGATTTGTCAAGTGAAGATCATGACTTACAAACTTGATTGAATTTTTCGAGGAGGTAACCAGGAGCGTATGAGGTAGTGCATATGGATTTTAGCAAAGCTTTTGATAAGGTCCCACATGGCAGACTGGTCACAAAAGTAGTAGCCCATGGCATCCAGGGCAAAGTGGCAAGTTGGATCCAAAATTGCCTCGGAGGCAGGAAACAAAGGGTTATTTTTGTGCCTGGAAGGATGTATCCAGTGGGTTTCCACAGGGCTCAGAGCTGGGTCCCTTGCTTTTTATGGTATATTTATCAATGACTTAAATATTGGGGGTATAATTAAGAAGTTTGCAGATGACACTAAAATAAGCTGTGTGGTTGATAATGAAGATGAAAGCTGCAGACTACAGGAAGATATCAATGTAATGGCTGTGTGGGCAGAACAGTGGCAAATGGAATTCAATCCAGATACGTGTGACATAATGCATTTGGTGAGATTTACAAAGCAATGGAATACATATTAAATGGTACAACACTGAAAAATGTAGAGGGACAAAGGGACCTTGGAGTGCAGGTCCACAGATCCCTGAAGGTAGCAGGCCAGGTAGATACGATGGTTAAGAAGGCATATGGAATACTTGCCTTTATTAGCCAAGGCATGGGATACAAGAGCAAGGAGGTTATGCTTGAACTGTATAAATCACTGGTTAGGCCACAGTTGGATTACTGTGTGCAGTTCTGGTCGCCACATTACAGTAAAGATGTGATTGCACTGGAAAGGGTGCAGAGGAGATTTACAAAAATGTTGCGTGGACTGGAAGATTTTGGTTATGAGTGTTACACTCGGAATAAATGGTCAGACTGAGTACTGTGTGTAATGAGCAAGTGTGACCTTAGCTCCTTTAGTAAGGTTCCAGAGTGCAGGTACCTCGTGGGTGGCCTGCTTATATATTGTGCTCCCAAGGGATGCTGGGATCCCTTGGGACTCCAACAGTTATGCCCTCTGTTGGTCAGGTGTGATGCAGGTTACAAGGGGTTAAATACATAACTTCACGCCCAGTGAAGTCACTGTACTCTTACTTACAAGGTGAGACGATCTGGGGCTTTGCGCTCCCTTGTAGATCGTCTCGGTACAAATGTTGGTGTGGGTGGGTTGGTCAGTTCTTCACTAGGCTGTTGGGCAGCTGGCCTTGCCAGGCGGCTGGGGATAATGAGTTTCGTGGTTAACTGTGATGTCAGTTGCCACTTGTGTGTGTGTTGGAAGGTCAAAGTTGGTGGTGTCCTCTTCAGGTTGTTCATAGCTGTTGGTATACTGCAATTTGATTTGCTCCAAGTGTTTTCTGTGCATTTGTCCATTGGTCTGTTTGACCTGAAACACCTTACTCCCCTCTTTGGTTGTGACCGTGCCAGTGAGCCATTTGGGACCATATCCATAATTGAGCACAAACACAGGATCATTGATCTCAATATCGCATGACAAATTTGCGCGGTTATGGTACATACTTTGTTGATGCCACTTGTCCTCCACGTGATCATGTAGATCAGGGTGGACAAGAGAGAGCCTTGTTTTAAGCGCCATTTTCATGAGCAGCTCAGCTGGGGGAATCTCTGTGAGTGAGTGGTGTCTGGTGCGGTAGCTGAGCAGTACTCGGGACAACCGGGTCTGCAGGGAGCCTTCCGACACACGTTTCAAGCTTTGCTTAATGGTCTCAACTGCCCGTTCTGCCTTGCCATTGGATGCGGGCTTGAATGGGGCAGATGTGACATGTTTGATCCCGTTGCGGGTCATGAATTCCTTGAATTCAGCACTGGTGAAGCACGGCCAATTGTCGCTGACCAGGACATCAGGCAAGCCGTGCGTGGCAAACATAACTCATAGGCTTTCAATAGTGGCCGTGGATGTGCTTACAGACATTATTGCACATTCAATCCATTTTTCATAAGCATCCACGACAACCAAAACCATTTTGCCTCGGAATGGGCCCGCATAGTCTACATGGATCCTCGACACGGTTTGGATGGCCATGACCACAAACTTAGCGGTGCCTCTCTGGGTGCATTGCTCAACTGAGAGCAAGTGTTGGACTGGCGCATGCATGGTTCTAAATCTGAGTCGATGCCAGGCCACCACATGTGGAATCTGTCTATGGCTTTCGTCATTACGATGCCTGAGTGGGTGTTATGCTGTTCGCAAATAAATGTGTCTCTGCCTTTCTTGGGCAAGATTACGCGATAGCTCCACAAAAGCCTGCAGGGACAGCTCATCATTTGGCGCCACCACCTGCACACCGCTTGGTCCCGGTGCCTCATCTATCTCAAAAAAGATGGCCGCAGGTTGTTCCCCCTCCACAACAAAAATCTCCTCTTCTTCTTCTTCTTCTTCTTCTTCTTCTTCTTCTTCTTCTTCCTCCTCCTCCTGCTCCCGCACAGCCGCCGCAGCTGGAGTCTGCACTGGCTCCTCCTCTGGCTTGTCCTCCTAGGAGTGTCCCGACTGGTCAGTGGATGTGTCCGTTGACTCCATCAGTATTTGTTGACCTTTGAAAGACAAATGGAAGTTATAAACAACATTTAACAACGCAAATCAATTCATCTCAATTAAGAACTCAAAATATTACCATTAGCCCATATGCACAAGCAGTCACCAGGCCTAACATGACCTCATTTGAAGATCAATAGTACATCTCAGTAGTATAACTCAATTATATATCAAATTAAAGTATCATTGCATTGGAGTACCCGCATAACAAATATTTACTTTTGATTCACCCACTGCACAATGCACAGTTCTCATTACTCATGTGACTCTAGGGTGGGTTCAGCCATACCACGGGTTGTGACCGAATGGCTTTCTGGCCCCACCAAGGCCACTGCAAGCTCCTCATATGCATTGAGCGACTGCAGCATGGCACAGCCCCCGCCTGTCCTGCGTTGCTCCCGCTGGTTGATGGAAATCTTATTCTGTAATAGATAAGGTAACATTGCACGGCATAAGCAAATTAATTTGGTAATAAACATTTAGGACTGACAGATTTATAAGTTCAATTTCCAGTTTGCAATACATTGCATAGGAAGATATTTCATACTGTAACATTAAAATTGATGTTGCGGTGCATAAATGTAATCATAATTTAATCCTAATTTAGTTACTTAGTCATGCTTAAAGATTACGATATAACATTGCAGATTCTAATTAGATTTTCCATACAACATTAAATAATAAATATGGATGATTTCTAATTTAAATTTCAACTTACTCTTGCAGCCGCCAGTAGACTGTTCCATCTTTTCCGGCACTGGTCCGGTGTCCGGGCTTCATTTGATGCTGACGTGACCACTTCGTGCTTACACAATTCACCAGGGCCTCATTGCCTCTTCGCTGAAGGTTTTGGCCCATCTCTTTCCTGCACCTCCCTCCATTCTTTAAATTTATCTGTATTTTCAATAGCACCAGATAACCTGCTTCCTTTCTCCTCTCTCTCTCTCTCTCTCTCTCTCTCTCCCAGACCCACACAGAGCTTCTGAGCATGTGTGAAGACCCTTGATCTCTCAAAACGCGGGAAGGAGCATCAACCTGAAAAAAAATTCAATCTGCACATGCGCAGTAATGCGTTGCTAGGGAAGCTTTTTTTTTCCACTCACTTCCGTTTTCTTTGGGCAATCGTGAGATCGCCGAGAAATGACATCGCACATTTGACATCGCTGGGCTAAGACCGAGTGGAAAATCGCAACAAAAAAAAATGGGCCTTGAGCTGGCGATCAGAACAGGCGATAGGTCCCGCATCGCTGGAACAAGGCCCATTTTTTCCGGCCTTAGCCACAAAGTGGAAAGTCTAGCCCAATAAGTTTCTGGCTTTCTTAAAGGCAGCCTCTTGTGAATTCCCCCATACCCAGTCGTCTCCCTTGTGCAGTAGCGCATGTAGGGGTTCTAGCCGGGTGCTTAACCCAGGTAGGAAATTACCGAAGTAGTTAAGGAGCCCCAGGAACGACCGCAGCTCCGTCACTTTCTGTGGTCGTGGTGCGTTCTTGATGGCCTCCGTCTTGGCATCGATGGGTCTGATGCCGTCTGCTGCGATTCTCTTTCCAAAGAATTCAACGTCCTGTGCCAGGAATACACACATTGACCGTTTCAACCTGAGCCCTACGCGATCCAAGAACCTCCTCCAGATTCTTTAAGTGCTCCATGGTGTCCTGACCCTGTAACCAATATTTCGTCCTGGAAGACCACTGTGCAAGGAATCGACTTTAGCAGGCTCTCCATGTTCCACTGGAAAATCGCTGCGGCCGACCGAATCCCGAACGGGCACCGGTTGTAAATAAACAGATCTTTGTGCAGGTGAGGCCTTTCAAAGACTCTGTTAGATCTCTTAATTTCCAATGAAATAGGTACTCCAATGGTAGTTTTAACTTCTTAATCTTGGCAGAGAGCAACAAGCTGCTGGCTGATTGCCAGTTCCTTTTTCTTACTGGGACCACATGATCAAAATGGCTGTATTTATACCGGGTTCAATTTACAGAAAAGAACTCACCTTCTTTGACCTTATTGGCTCATTTAATAGACTTTTAATCTTTTAATTGGCTTGCTACCCAAGGTCCGAAAATGTCAAGTTGATTGATGGCTTAATACAACATGCTACCACTCACTGACTTGTTGTCTGTGAATTTTCACAGCCTGTCTCAATGAGCCTGTTTGAATTTTCTATCAATCCCCCCTTTGATTTTTTCACAAACTGAATCTTAAAACATCAGGTGTCACTGGTTAAACATTCTACAAAATAATTTCATACATGTTAATAGAGTTTCCTTCTAAAATTTGTTGATGTGTTTCGCCACATGTCCGGACTAGTAGCTTCCACACAAATTTACACCAACCCGAGTTCCATCGTGGCCACAATGGAAGTCTGTTTTTAGTAGGTTAATTAACCTTATTCAAATTTAATCCAAATCAATATCTTAATTCAACCAGTAAACAACCTTTCCTTAAGCATAACATATCCCTGTGCCACGTACAGACAGTCTGCTGGGACCTGCAAGGTGTCTCACCTGTGGGACAGCAGCTACAGCCGCCTGGTCGCAACAACATTTAATCAACATAAACAAACAATATAAAAGTAAAACAATTACAACAAATAGAATTAAACCTTCCACCAATGAAGTTCCTATTGAACCTAGCCATTCAGTGGCTCCGCTCCACAAAGTGAATGATGGGGGTTGCGCAAAAAGTAATTGTCTTTATTAGATTTCAGCTTCAGTTATGGGTGCTCGTTTAACGTGTGAAGCGTGGATCCAGGCTTTCTTTCCTTGGACTTTAACAACTGCCTGGGTGGTCAATAACACTTGATAAGGTCCCTCCCACTTGGCACCCAAAGGTTCTTGATGCAACTTTTTCACATACACCCAGGCTCCCGGGATGATGTCGTGTCCTCCTTCGGGTGGATTACCCCAAGCTGCCGATACCCCTGTTGGGAAACAGAACTAATAGCATTGGTTAAGTTCTGACAGTATGATAACAAAGTGTCACTCATTAAGTGAACATCAGCTTTCCGTAAATCGATAGTTCCTGGCAGCGACATGGGTCTTCCTGTTATAATTTCAAATGGGCTTAGACCTGTAGTTCTATTCGGGGTTGCCCTAATGCTACACAGCACTATTGGTAGTGCCTGGGGCCATGGTGTTCCTTCTTGGTGATATTTTGCAAGCCGTTGTTTCAAAGTTCGATTCATTCGTTCTACTTGTCCTGATGATTGTGGATGATAAGGACAGTGTAAATCCCATGTAATGTTCAGTAACCTACAGACTTCTTGGCAGACAGCACCTGTGAAGCGTGTTCCATGATCTAAGTCAATGCTACTCGGGACTCCCCATCGGGGAATGTAATGAGTGCTTTCAATCTGCACATCTGTGTTGGTTCTTCTGGAAGAACGCCCTGTGAGGAGGCATCTTTAGCTGCCTGGTCGGCTAGGGCATTTCCCTGTGCTTTTGTGGTATTTTCCTTGGTATGGGCCTCACACTTCAGGATGGACACTTCCTGAGGTAATTGTATGGCCTCCAGTAAGTCTCGGACTTCTTTTCCATTTTGGATAGGTGTACCAGCAGCAGTGAGGAATCCTCTTTTCCGCCATAACAGACCAAAGTCGTGAGCGACTCCAAAAGCAGAACGCGAATCTGTGTAGACATTAGCTGTCTGTCCTTCTGCTATTCGACATGCTTCTGACAGGGCCCGTAACTCGGCCTGTTGTGCTGACGTTCCTGAGGGTAAACATCCTTTTGCCACTACCTCATATAAGGTTGTAACTGCCCATCCTGCTTTTCTGGTACCATTATCAACAAAGGAGGAACCATCTGTAAACAGGATGAGGTCTGGGTTGTGCAGAGGCTCCTCTGCTGCTAAGGCTGCTTCTTCTGTTTCTTTTAAAATCTCCACGCAGTCATGCTCTTCACATTCTCCCCCCTCTTGCTCCCTCGATTCTGACATCGGGAGCATAGTTGCGGGATTAACCGGGCTGGCCCGGACGATATGGAGATTAGGAGCTTCCAAAACTGCTGTCCGGCGGGTCCATCTTGCTGCTGTCACCTGAGACATTCTATTCATAGACAGCAAAGCGTGTACGGTGTGGGGACACTTGACAATCAGCTTTTGGTCAAGGACTAGACCCGCAGTGGTCATTACCGCTCGACATGTAGCTTCCATGGCCCTTTGGCAACTTCCCCATCCGAGGGCTACCGCATCCAATTTTGCCGAATAATAGCCAATCGGTCTTTGCCGATCTCCATGTTCTTGTGTCAGTATAGCTGTCATATATCCTTCTTTCTCATGAACAAACAGGGTAAATGGTTTACCACTGTCGGGGATTCCCAGAGCCGGTGCCGAATACAAAGCCTTTTTCAAACTCAGGAAGGCCTCTTGCTGTTCTTTAGTGAGGGTGATGGCTTCTTTAGAGGCACGTTTCCCCTTTAAAATATCATTCAATGGCTGAGCAAGCTGTGTGAAGGAGTCAATCCAATTTCTGTTAAAGTTACACAATCCCAAAAAAGACCTTAGTTCCTGAATAGTGGTGGGTTTTTTCGCAGCCCGAATGGCTGCAGTTCTATCCTGGGTTAGTTCTCTCTTTCCTTGTGAAATCTTTTGCCCCAGGTATACAACCTCTTCTTGGGATATTTGTGTTTTGTCGATGCTGGCTTTATGTCCTTTCAGCCGAAGGTGATCCAGCAAAGCTCGTAAATCTTGTTCATGCTTTCTTCCGTGTTTGAAGCTAGCAAGATATCGTCTACATATTGGATGACTGTGGATGACAGGGGAGGTAATTCTCGCAAATGGCTTTGTAAAGCCATGTGGAATACCATAGGGTTGTTGTGGAAACCCTGTGGTAACCGGGTCCAAGTATACTGTTGTCCTTGGACCGTGAAAGCAAACCACTGTCGAACCTCCGGTGCCAGAGGCACCGACCAAAATCCGTTGGCCATATCTATAACCGAGAAATATTTATGTTCCGGTTTGAGGGCATTAAAAATGGTGAAGGGATCTGCGACCAAAGGAGCTTTTTGATCAATACACTGGTTAGCTTTCCTATAATCGACAGTCAAACGCCAAGTCTCATTAGATTCTTGTACCAGCCACATGGGGCTATTGGAGGAGCTATGCGTTTTAATAAGCACCCCTTGTTTCTCCAATTGCTTAATAACTGGTAAGATTCCCGCGATGGCAGTTGGACTGATGAGATACTGTTTAGTGCATGGAGGCTTGGTCCCTGTAAATGATGCAGGCTCCATCTGGAGTAGGCCACAATCGTTCTTATCTTTAGCCCATATCGGGTGTTCCTTCAATTCTTCTTTCTTCAAAGTTCTAATTGACCATGTCACCCGACCATCCTCGAAATGCAACAATGAATCTACTTGGATTAGAACGTCCATTCCCAAAAGGGGTTGATCTACTGGGCCTATCCAGACCGGCGTGGTTAGTTCATGTGGACCCAGCCCTATAAGTACCGGTGTTGTCCTTTTAATTTCCATTTTATGGCCCCCAACTCCATCGGCTGTACGTGCCCTACCATCTAACGACAAAAAGTTTCCATATTGTAGGGGTAAGCATGTTAATTCCGCCCCTGTGTCTAAAAGACAGTCCACATCCTTATCGCCCACCCTCACAGTTATATATAGCCCATCTCCCCTTTGTTGTATTGGTGCGAGGAGGGGGGCCACGGTGGGCTCTAATCGTTTTTTGCTATCCCAAGTAACTCCTTCTGTTGTTGTATTGTCACTCGCTTAAATGCTTCTATGAGGTCATTATCTTGTGACAAGCCTGGTTTGTTGGCTGAATTGTATCCCTGGCTGCGTCCTCTTCCCCAGCCACGACCTTTCTGTTTTGCCCTGCATGTCTTGGCCCAGTGACCTTCTTTCCCACAATAATGACATTTTCCGGGTAATTTTCCTAATAACTGTTTATCGGAATCCTGGGATTTCCATCCCATAGCCTGTACAGCTCACACTTTAGCTCCCATATTCCGGTCTAATTAGTTACATCGATCCACCAATGCTGCAAAGGTCGTTCCTCTACCTTCCCAGTCCGGTAACACTACCTTAAGCATTTTGGACAGTTCTGGCTTTAGACCTGCCATGAAAGCTGCTTTCAGGGGTCCAAACACTTGTTCATCCATTTCCTCATCCGTATTATTCATACCCGAATGTTCTAGCCACGTGCATCTAAACTGCTCGTCATACTCCAGGACCTCCTCTGTTCCTTTCTGTTGGCAGGCTGCAATTTTTCCCCAGTCTGTCTTAGCTGGACTGAAGGCTTGCAGCCAGTGTTTAATCACCTCCCACCCTGCGTTTAATTCTTGCTCATTCTGCCCCAAAGCTTCATCTACCTTGTCGTGCAATTTTCTTCCCTGTGTTTTTGGCACCATTATGGTCAAAATTTGCACTCCGTCCCAGGGATGAAGTTGATATATATTTCTTAAGCGGGCCAATTGGTCCCACGTTTTTATTCCCCTTTTCTTTGGATTGGGCAATTCCTTGGACCATTTATCAATTTTCTCTGGGTCTGCCGGAGCATGAACTAAGAATTCTTCGTACACCCTTCTCTTTGTTTTTTTAGTTCTGCCCTCATCCGCAGTCTCTTCTGATTTGACTGCAACACGTCTTTTTTTAAATGGGGCAAAGCGCACCCCTAATTCATCATCCTCCGACACTGTATTGTTGGAGGATTCAGAATCCGTACCTATTCCTCGGTCGTGTCTTCGGGTTTGCGCTTTTAATTTATCCAAACATGGGTACCCTGGGAATTGATCAATACATTTTCCTTTTCCTATTACTGTCTCTTGACCTAATGATTTTTTCCATTCTTTAATTTCACCTTTAAGATCTTTAACTTCCGCTTCCAGCTTTTCAAGTTCAAGCTTTTCCTGTCGCAGCTGTGCACAAACTGCTTGCAATTGATCCTTTGTACTGGTCAGTTCTCGATCATGTTGGGAAGGCATTATAATTTCATTCCGGTTTCGGATCTTTCCCATAACCGCTAGGGACCATCTAGTTTGCTCTTTATTTTTCATACGGGTCATTTTTCCCCAGACCCTTTTAATCTCGTCCAAGGACCATTGTCCTTTGGAGGTTCCATACTTTTGTTCGATCTTAATACAGATTTTAGATAAGTTGAATTGTTGCTCTATGTATTCTTTCAACTGTTCAAGAATTAAATCTAGCGAAACTTCAGGTGGTGCTTGCCCACCTTTAACAGTTGTAGGCAATTCTTTGCTCTTATCTCCTGCTGCCATAATTTCTTTACTGGGGTCTCGAGTCGTAGGCTTTCTAGCCGATCAATAGGTCGGTGATTAATTAACTAACACACCGCTGAAGTTTAGACGTCTATGGGACCTCGAGCCGACTACCAACCGGAGGGTTCGCAAACCGGAGGCTTTCGGAATCGTGTAGAAGGAGAGGCGAATTTACACTTTTGACCGAGGACTTTTTAAAAAGAGGTGTCCTTACCTCAATATGTAGGTCCGATGTCCAAAATTCAGTTTCTTTCCTCAGCGATCATGTTCGTGACGCCAAAATTGTTAGATCTCTTAATTTCCAATGAAATACGAACTCCAATGGTAGTTTTAACTTTTTAATCTTGGCAGAGAGCAACAAGCTGCTGGCTGATTGCCAGTTCCTTTTTCTTACTGTGACCACATGGTCAAAATGGCTGTATTTATTCCGGGTTCAATTTACAGTAAAGAACTCGCCTTCTTTGACCGTATTGGCTCAATTAATAGTCTTTTAATCTTTTAATTGGCTCGCTACCCAAGGTCCGAAAATGTCAAGTTGATTGATGGCTTAATGCAACATGCTACCACTCACTGACTTGTTGTCTGTGAATTTTCACAGCCTGTCTAAATGAGCCTGTTTGAATTCTCTATCAGGCTCCTCCAGCTCCTGCATCATGTAGGCCGAGGTCAGGTCCAGCTTGGTGAACGTCTTCCCTCCAGCCAGCATCGCAAATAGGTCGTCTGCGTTGGGTAGCGGGTATTGGTCCTGCAGCGAAAAACAGTTAATCATTACTTTATAATCCCCGCAAATTCTAACCGTACCGTCGTCCTTGAGTACTGGAACAATCGGACTGGCCCAGTCATTAAATTCCACCGGCGCGATGATGCCTTCACGTTGCAGCCTGTCCAGCTCGATTTCCACTTTTTCACGCATCATGTACGGTGCCGCCCCAGCCTTGTGATGGATGGGTCGCGTACCGGGAACCAAATGGATCTGCACTTTCGCCCCCGAAAAGCTTCCAATGCCTGACTCGAATAACGAAGGAAACTTGCTTAGAACCTGGGTATATGCAGTGTTGTCGACGGACGAGAGCGCTCGGATGTCGTCCAAATTCCAGCGGATTTTCCCCAGCCAGCTTCTTCCAAACAATGTGGGGCCATCCCCTGGCACAATCCACAGCGGGAGTTCATGTACTGCTCCATCATAGGAGAATTTGACTTCAGCACTGCCAACTACAGGGATTAGTTCCTTGGTGTAAATCCTTAGTTCGGTGTGAATTGGGCTGAACTTGGGCCTGTGTGCCTTCTTTCCCCACAGTCTGTCGAAGGCCGTTTTACTCATTATGGACTGACTTTCCCCCGTGTCCAGCTCCATAGATACTGGAAGTTCAGTTCAACTTTCAACATTATTGGTGGGCAATTCATCATGAACGTGTGCACCCCATACACCTCTGCCTCCTCAGTACGAGTTTTCAATTCCATCTGATCCACTGTGGATCAATCTTCCTCTGCAACCGGGTGGTTTGCAGGGTTTGCAGAGTTTGCAGCTCACCTGCACATTCGCTGGAGCTATCCCATTGTTCTGCAGCCATTGCACACATAGTGCTTAAAGTGGCATTGGTGGTGCCAATGATCACCCCCACAGCACCAATAGGGTGTTAACTGCCTAGCATTAACAGATGATGGCGAACTCTGGGTTAATTGAGGTTGGGCCACAGCAGCCGGCGTGTACGTTCTGCCCTGTACATTTCTGCTCAAAACCGACGTTACTTTATGCACAGTACTGGCCGAAATTTCTTTGTTCTGCAAAATCTGCTTGGTGTTGTCACTGGTGGACATAAATGTCTGGCCTATCGTTATGGCTTTACTTAGATTTGGAGTTTCTACAGTTAACAATTTGCGAAGGATTGTCTCATGTCCGATGCCCAGTACAAATTTGTTCTAGGAATCCCTCAAACTGACAATGTCCTGCAAGGCACCTTAGTTCGGCAATGTGGCTCACCACTTCCTGGCCCTCTGATTGTTGACACGTGCAGAACCGATATCTCGCCATCAAAACGCTCTCCTTAGGATTTAGGTGCTCCTGGACCAGTGTACATAGTTCTTCATAAGATTTCTCTGTTGGATTTGCCGGGGCCAAGAGATTCTTCACGAGGCCATAGGTTGTTGCCCCACAGACAGTTAGGAGGATCGCTCTTCGTTCGGTCGCGTTCTCGTCCCCTTCCAGCTCGTTGGCCACAAAGTATTGGTCGAGTCTCTCCCCAAAGGCCTCCCAATCATCACCCTCTGAGAACTTTTCCAGGATGCCGACTGTTTTTTGCATTTTTGCGCGGTTGTTCGTTACCTCGTCGCCAATTGTTACTCATAATAAATGTTAAGATTGAGTACTGTGTGTAATGAGCAAGTGTGACCTTAGCTCCTTTATTAAGGTTCCAGAGTGCAGGTACCTGCTTATATACTGTAATCCAAAGGGATGCTGGAATCCCTTGAGACTCCAACAGGTAGGCCCTCTGGTGGTCAGATTCTATGATTACAAAGATATATTGATAGATTAAGTGAATGGACAAAACTATGCCAAATGGATTTCAATGTATGCAAATGTGAGGTAATCCATTTTTGATCAAAAAAGGATGGAAGATGGTACTTTCTAAATGGTGAAAAGCTAAAAGCAGTGGAGGTCCAAAGAGACTTGGGGTCCAGGTCATTAAAATGTCATGAACAGGTACAGAAAATAATCAAAAAGTCCAATGGAATGCACTCAGACCACTTTATATCTAGAGGACTAGAATAAGAGAGGGTAGAAGTTATGCTGCAGCTATACAAAACCCTGGTTAGACCACATCTAGTGTATTGTGAGCAGTTCTGGGCACCACACTTATAGGGTGGTAGAAGTTTGGAACTCTCTGCTGCAAACAGCAATTGATGCTAGATCAATTGTTAATTTTAAATCTGAGATTGTTAGATTTTTGTTCACCAAAGGTATGAATGGATATGGACCAAAGGCAGATCAACCATGATCTCATTGAATGGTGAAACAGGCTCAAGAGGCTCAATGGCCTATTCCTGTTCCTCTGTTTATATGTTCCTAAGTCGTCTGAGTGTATTATGTTTAACGGGAGTTGATTCGCACTGCCCTATGTCTACTTGTGTGATAGCATAATCCAGAGGTGTAACAATGGTACCTGCTTATGACCGGAGCTGGATATTTGTGTCATTCAGTTACCCTCATATGCCTCCGGAATCTTTCCAAAGATGGACCGAACAAACACTTGCTAAGAGAACGCTTGATACAAAACAATAAGCTCCTTATATCACAGTAACGTGAACATGCAGAATAGTAGTTATGATCAGATTCTTAGGAACATAGGAACAGGAGTTTTACAGTAAATCCAACTCTCACAAATTAATTACGAGACACGCAATTTTTAATGAAAATTTACCCTAACTCACGATCTCATCTGTGAAAAGTCATGATTTTTGTCCTATTATTCATTACGCCTCCTGCTGATTGGCTACTCTGGGACACGTGCGCTAAATCAGGCCGGCAGAGTCTGCGGCCCCCAAGGGGGTCACGGTCAGATTTCAGGGGGTCCGGGAGTTGGTTTGTCCCATTACTAGTCTGTTTTTCCCATCAATAGTCCCCCCTGCTCCCCTGTTTATTGAGGTGATTGGGATAGTCTCAGGTACAAAGGGCTGGATTTTCGGTTCATTTATGTCCCATTTAACAACTCGGCGAGGCACAAAAATGATTTTTTGGGCGTCATATGAGGCGCACAACATTTTGCGCCTGGATGGAACTTTAGCCAATGGTTTTGCGGCAACACTAAAACTTACCGCTCCGTCGCTGTTTTGACTGTTGCGATGATGTAAATCGTCGTGCATCACTGCGCTAGCGCCCCAGCCGGAACTTTGGAACATTTTGCACGATTAAGCGTCTGCCCGAGGACCCGCCCAGAAATCCAGACGGACCCAGGGTGCACCAGGCTCTAATGGCGCCATATTGAAAGCGAAGGAGGAAGTCACAGTTGTGAGTGAATAAGACGGTTGGGAGAAGAACGCTGCGTTAGAGCATATTTTTCATTGTGAAGTTTTATGTGAGTTTCTAGTTTGTTTTAAAGAACATTTAAGGATGTTCGAAAAGATGATGTCCATGCTAGGTCAGGAACCGTTCATCCTGGCTGCTATCAGCATACGGCTTCAAGCTAGAGGAAGGTTTATTGTTGATCATTTGTAACGTAATCGAAGAGGTCGCAGACACTTAATCGGGCGAAATGCTCTAAAGTTTCGCCTGAGGCGCTAGCATAGCGACGCACGACGATTTACATCATCACAATGGGAGGAGGCCTTATCTCCTATGGGTTTACAGAGAACATCAGTCCTACCTAAACATTTCTGATGCGCAATGAGTTCGAAGGCTGCTCTTCAGAAAAGAGATGGTCATAGAGATATGCCAGCTCATACAGGCAGACCTCCAGCCTACTAGCGGCAACAGCAGTGCACTGCGCATCGAGGTGAAGGTGATTGTGGCATTTGCCTTCTATGCCTCCAGCTCCTTCCAGGCTTCAGCGGGGAACATATGCTCCATCTCGAAGCACGCTACACATTGCTGCATTCGCCAGGTGACTAATGCACTGTACGAATGCAGGATGGACTTCATACATTTCACAATGACCAGGGAGACCCAAAATGAGAGAGCTATAGGTTTTGGATGATTTGCTGGCTTCCCCAAGGTTCAGGGTGCTGTTGACTGTGAACACATCACCCTGCGAGCACCTTTACAGAATAGAGAGGTTTTCTGAAACCGAAAGGGATTCCACTCCATCAACGTACAGATCGTCTGTGACCATACTCAGCGCATCATGGCAGTCAATGCCCAATATCCAGGGAGCATCTATGATGCTTTCATCTTGCGTGAGAGCAGTGTCTCACGCATGTTTCAGCATCAAGCACAAGGCCAGAGCTGGCTGGTCAGGGACAAAGGTTACGGCCTCGCCACCTGGCTCATGATCCCCCTCCGGAACCCTCAAACAGAAGCCAAGCATCACTATAACGAGAGCCATGCAGCCACATGCAACATCGTCGAACAGACAATTGGAGCGCTCAAGCCGCGCTTCCGATGACTGGACCACTCTGGAGGCAGCCTGCAATACTCCCCTCAGCAGATCTCTGAGTTCATTGTGGTGTGCTGCATGCTACAGAACTTAGCCATCATGAGGGCACAGGAAATGCCACTGGGGATTGCAGGACCACCTCAGGAGAAAGAGGAGGAGGAGGAAGACGATGAAGAGGAGCCTGGCGAGGAATCCATGATGCCACCACCACCACCACCACAACCACAGGGAAAGCATTGTGGAGATTTCGATGCTTCAATTGCCTTATATCGGCAGTCATAATTGAATGCTTTGCTTGAAGAGTGAACGGCAGGTTTGAGCGTTGCCTGGTCACTCTATCCCACCATGTGGACTATTCCCCCTCTTATTCTGCAAATGAGACACTACACAGGAAAGGTTAAGGTGAAGAAAAAATGTATTGAACATTGTAACATTGTAACCTTTTTAACCTTCATTATGAAACTTAAATAAAATAAAGAACTGCATCCAGCAGTGAGAATTGAAGAGCATAATAAGAAAGTTCGATCCTATAACATAAATAAGCTGCATCCAGCATCAAGAACATAATCCAGCAGTGCGATACTTAAATCAATTCCTGTCCCACTATTTTTACCCATTGCCTTTTGGCCCCCTTCCCTTCATCGCCCTCTCTTGCCTCCTGCTCCTATCAAAGTGGCACCAGGGTGTGCAGTAAAGTTGCCAGACACTGCTGTGTTGGGGGGAGAGACCATGGAGACGGCATGTGGGGGTGCACTGGACCAGCTCATGGCATGAAAGGCCCGGCTTCTGACTGACTAGCCTCTTCATCAGTGTCACCAGTCACAGGTGGTTTGGGTGACAACAGTCCTTGATGCTTGGTTGGCGACTGAGTGGGGGGAGACGGAATGCTGTCATCCGGAGGAATGATACCACCTCCCATACCCCTGGAACTACTCAGTCGCTGATGAGGCTGGTCCCTAGCAACCAGAGCACGATGTAAACAAACACCTCGCTGGCCTGCTTTAGAACCGTCTCTTCCCCGTGTGACAGTGGGGAACGCAGCGAATATGGAGGCAAGCATGGACTGCATCCATCACCTGCCCAAGCTGAAGCAGAGCTTGTGCCAGTGATGCACCTTGTTCTGCAAGGGCTCGCGCCACACTCTCCGGGACTCCCCTTCACTGCTGGAGGCCACCAGCCTCGTGTGGGCATTGATGGCCTCGCTGGTATTACGGCTTGCACTGACAATCTGCGACCCTACCTCTGTAATTGTCACTTTCAGACTGTCAATACTCGTGGGAATCCTTCTCAAAACATCAAGGAGCTGACAGATGATTAGGATGCTCTCCCTGGACACTCCCACCATGTCCAGTTCCACGCCTGCATGTTTGTCAGCAGACCAACTTTGCCGACTCACTCTCCAGAGAGATGGCCTGCGGGATTCAACCCCAGCACTGCGTTGCTGCACGCCACTGGTCCCAGGAGCCTTGGAGTTGTCAAACCCCGAGAATGTCACGTTGTCCCCAGAGGAGCTGAGTGCCGATGGTGGAGCAGTGGTCGTCCTCTTCTTCCTCCTCCTCTTCTTCTTCCTCTGACGTGGAGCGGTCCCTTGAGGGATGCGGCACCTGTAGCTGGTCATCTGGAAGTAGAAAGCAATGGACGAGTGGTTAGCGGTAGGGGAAGGGGGCAGGGTGGCATAAGAAAGGGCACATAGCACAGGCTCATTTGAACGACCACCGCTACTCCATTATATCCAGTCCAGAGACACTGCAGGACATTGACCAACCTAGTCCAGAGGCACTGCAGGACATTGCCCCAACCTGGACCAGAGACACTGCAGGACATTGCCGCCATCTAGACCAGAGGTACTGCAGGACAATTGCCCCAACCCTATTGCAGAGCCACTGCAGGAAATTGCCCCATCCCAGCCCAGGGAGTGTGCAGGACTTACCCTCAGTATCCGAGCAGAGTTCAGCGCCCCCAGTGGCAGCTGCCTGACCTGTGATGCCGATGAGACCTGCCACTCTCTCCTCAATGTTGGTGAGTGGCAGGGTCTGAGGTGGACCGCCAACTGTCCAGACCTGCTCGCGACGATTATGCAATTTTTTTGCCTGCAAAGATGAAAATGGGAATGGTTATAAGAGGGTCCATCTGGTCTTGTGGCTCAGATAGCCACCAAAGCACTTATGCCATACTGTCTGAATGTAATAGAGTCCTCTGTTTAATGGCCTTGGAAGTTGCATGTGGTTCATCAGGAGGATATCGAAGTGGAGAGCCATCTTATGAGATCTCTGAAAGCAATCTTAATAATGTGTAAAGATCATTCATGGCAAATAAGGTGCCGTACTAAGCCTATCTATGTAGGAGGCAACCCACAGAGTGTTGAGAGGCACCCACAGCATGAGAACAAATTGTGTGTCACATTTATCTTTGAAGTAATGAAAGAGTGCATGAGTTAAAGTGGTGCTCACTCTGATGACCCTGGTGAGATTGTTAAATTTCTTTCAGCACTGTGTGGCAGTCCTCACCACCGTGTCCAAAGCAGTGATCTCCTCTGCTATGTTTCTCCAAATTCTTTTGAAGATGGCAGGCAGTGGTCTAGAACCACCCCAAAGATACAACTCCTGCCATCTCTGTCCCACAGCCTACACTAAAGCTTCATTTGCCTCATGGCTGAATCGCCTGGCACGCTGTCTTCCCTCGTCCTCCTCCATCATCGAATTCAAAATATCTGAAATGGCTGATTCTGCCCCGGTTATACTGCACATGTGCGGGTAGGATGTGTCCGTGCCCTGCATTAGCATTTGCGACAGGAAACCAGAAGGTGGAAGCGCTGGGGGAAAAAGCACATGTGCAAAACGGCAGATCGTGCCAACTCCGGAACTTTCGGCTCTGGCGCACAGAATCTGTGGTGCAACGGAGTTAACGTTAAAGTCAGTCGCCGAAAGTTCCTCGTCTGGCGCTTACGTTATCCCAATGCTAAATTTTTCGCCAAAACACGAATTGCGCCTGGAAAGGTTCAAACACAAAAAAATGAAAATGCAGCCCAAAGACTGTGCACTCGTAGGTACTCACTGTTCTGTGGGACTCCATTCATGATTTGCATGTGGTTGGGTGAGTTCACTGCTGGCTTGTGCCTGTTTATCTCACTAAAGTTGTTTTTTGATGGCTTTTATTTTCAGCCCGCTCACTGCTATTAACTATTAAATAAAATATAGGGAGTTAGAACTTCTTGAAACCTTGGTTGAGAGTCTGAAAATCAGTGATGTTGCTGCCACCCGAGCTCAGACCTGGTAATTCAGCACAGATCAGGGATCAAACCCAGGCACCTTTCTGCCCTTACATTAAATAAGTAAAACAAAGGTAATAACAAATATATATGGTTAATTCTATAACTAATTATTATACAGAAAAAAAATACTCATCATGTTACGGGAGGGGGGTGCAGGGGGAATGTTTTTATAACATGGGAGGGGGCTTCAGAAGCAAGTGGCCTGAGGGTCAATAGAAATTTGTCCACGGGCCATATCTGCATACTTTGGGCGAGCTGGCAACACTGGTCAAGTCTCCACGGGTAGCTTGCTTGAGTGAAGACATCAATGCCAGCAACAGCTCTCAGGCAAGTACCAGGAGGGGGCTTGGAGCTGCCTAGGGTGGAGAGTGGGTGGGTTTTTTTTTGTAAAGCATTTTCAGATGCAGTAATATTTGGCCCAAATTTCGAGCCGCGCCTAGAACGGCGCAGTCCTAACCTGGACGCCCGTTTTTTGCGCCACAAAGTGCGCCTAAAAAAGACCTCCGTATTCTCCACCTCCCTGCAGGTCCTCTGGCCCTCGGCGCAGCACAGCAGGAGCTGTAGGGGGCGGAGCCAGGTCCCTGCGCTGAAAACAGTGGCGGGAGTCGAGAGAGGCAGCGGCCTATAAAAGGCTCAGCAGTCCGGGGAGCGTCGAGAGAGACAGCGGCCTATAAAAGGCTCAGCAGTCCGGGGAGCGTCGAGAGAGGCGGGAGTCGAGAGAGGCAACGGCCTATAAAAGGCTCAGCAGTCCGGGGAGCGTCGAGAGAGGCGGAAGTCGAGAGAGGCAGCGGCCTATAAAAGGCTCAGCAGTCCGGGGAGCGTCGAGAGAGGCGGGAGTCGAGAGAGACAGCGGCCTATAAAAGGCTCAGCAGTCCGGGGAGCGTCGAGAGAGGCGGGAGTCGAGAGAGGCAGCGGCCTATAAAAGGCTCAGCAGTCCGGGGAGCGTCGAGAGAGGCGGGAGTCGAGAGAGGCAGCGGCCTATAAAAGGCTCAGCAGTCCGGGGAGCGTCGAGAGAGGCGGGAGTCGAGAGAGGCGGCGGCCTATAAAAGGCTCAGCAGTCCGGGGAGCGTCGAGAGAGGCGGGGTCGAGAGAGGCGGCGGCCGAAAAAAGGCTCAGCAGTCCGGGGAGCGTCGAGAGAGGCGGGAGTCGAGAGAGGCGGCGGCCTATAAAAGGCTCAGCAGTCCGGGGAGCGTCGAGAGAGGCGGGAGTCGAGAGAGGCGGCGGCCTATAAAAGGCTCAGCAGTCCGGGGAGCGTCGAGAGAGGCGGGAGTCGAGAGAGGCAGCGGCCTATAAAAGGCTCAGCAGTCCGGGGAGCGTCGTTAGAGGCGGGAGTCGAGATAGGCGGCGGCCTATAAAAGGCTCAGCAGTCCGGGGAGCGTCGAGGGAGGCGGGAGTCGAGAGAGGCGGCTGCCTATAAAAGGCTCAGCAGTCCGGGGAGCGTCGAGAGAGGCGGGGTCGAGAGAGGCGGCGGCCTATAAAAGGCTCAGCAGTCCGGGGAGCGTCGAGACAGGCGGGAGTCGAAAGAGGCAGCGGCCTATAAAAGGCTCAGCAGTCCGGGGAGTGTCGAGAGAGGCGGGAGTCGAGAGAGGCGGTGGCCTATAAAAGGCTCAGCAGTCCGGGGAGTGTCGAGAGAGGCGGGAGTCGAGAGAGACGGCGGCCTATAAAAGGCTCAGCAGTCCGGGGAGCGTCTAGAGAGGCGGGAGTAAAGAGAGGCGGCGGCCTATAAAAGGCTCAGCATTCCGGGGAGCGTCGAGAGAGGCGGGAGTCGAGAGAGGCGGCGGCCTATAAAAGGCTCAGCAGTCCGGGGAGCGTCGAGAAAGGCGGGAGTCGAGAGAGACAGCAGCCTATAAAAGGCTCAGCAGTCCGGGGAGCGTCGAGAGAGGCGGGAGTCAAGAGAGGCAGCAGCCTATAAAAGGCTCAGCAGTCCGGGGAGCGTCGAGAGAGGCAGCGGCCTATAAAAGGCTCAGCAGTCCGGGGAGCGTCGAGAGAGGCGGGAGTCGAGAGAGACAGCAGCCTATAAAAGGCTCAGCAGTCCGGGGAGCGTCGAGAGAGGCGGGAGTCAAGAGAGGCAGCAGCCTATAAAAGGCTCAGCAGTCCGGGGAGCGTCGAGAGAGGCAGCGGCCTATAAAAGGCTCAGCAGTCCGGGGAGCGTCGAGAGAGGCGGGAGTCGAGAGAGACAGCAGCCTATAAAAGGCTCAGCAGTCCGGGGAGCGTCGAGAGAGGCGGGAGTCGAGAGAGGCAGCGGCCTATAAAAGGCTCAGCAGTCCGGGGAGCGTCGAGAGAGGCGGGAGTCGAGAGAGGCAGCGGCCTATAAAAGGCTCAGCAGTCCGGGGAGCGTCGAGAGAGGCGGGGTCGAGAGAGGCGGGAGTCGAGAGGGCGGGAGTCGAGAGAGACGTACCGGTGCAGCTCCAGCTGAGAGAAGGCAAAAAAGAAGTAGAAAGAAATCAAAAGGTGACGTCACAGCCAACGTGGTAAGTGATTGGCTGCTGATTGGTGAGTAGTTTTTCTTTATTAGTCAGTAACTTTTAACATTGTTGTCGCCAATTTAAGTGTACCTAAGGGTTAAGTCATGGCAGGACAGCTCGGTCACGTGATATGCTCCTCCTGTACCATGTGGGAACACGGGGACAACACCAGTGTCCCTGACAACTACATGTGCGGGAAGTGTGTTCACCTCCGGCTCCTGACGGTCCGCGTTGCGGAGTTGGAGCTGAGGGTGGATTCACTCTGGAGCATCCACGATGCTGAGAATGACGTGAGTATCACGTGTAGCGAGTTGGTCTTACCGCAGGAGAAGGGTCCACAGCCAGCGAGGGAATGGAAGACCAGCAGGAAGAGTAGTGCAAGGAAGATAGTGCAGGGGTCCCCTGTGGTCACCCCACTGCAAAACAGATACACTGCTTTGAGTGCTGTTGAGGGGGATGACTCATCAGGAGAGGGCAGCAGCAGCCAAGTTCATGGCACTGTGGCTGGCTCTGTTGCACAGGAGGGCAGGAAAAAGAGTGGGTGAGCGATAGTGATAGGGGATTCAATTGTAAGGGGAATAGATAGGCGTTTCTGCGGCCGCAACCGAGACTCCAGGATGGTATGTTGCCTCCCTGGTGCAAGGGTCAAGGATGTCTCGGAGCGGGTGCAGGACATTCTAAAAAGGGAGGGAGAACAGCCAGTTGTCGTGGTGCACGTTGGTACCAACGACATAGGTAAAAAAAGGGATGAGGTCCTACGAAATGAATTTAAGGAGCTAGGAGCTAAATTAAAAAGTAGGACCTCAAAAGTAGTAATCTCGGGATTGCTACCAGTGCCACGTGCTAGTCAGAGTAGGAATCGCAGGATAGCTCAGATGAATATGTGGCTTGAGCAATGGTGCAGCAGGGAGGGATTCAAATTCCTGGGGCATTGGAACCGGTTCTGGGGGAGGTGGGACCAGTACAATCCGGACGGTCTGCACCTGGGCAGAATCGGAACCAATGTCCTCGGGGGAGTGTTTGCTAGTGCTGTTGGGGAGGAGTTAAACTAATATGGCAGGGGGATGGGAACCAATGCAGGGAGATAGAGGGAAACAAAAAGGAGGCAAAAGCAAAAGACAGAAAGGAGATGAGGAAAAGTGGAGGGCAGAGAAACCCAAGGCAAAGAACAAAAAGGGCCATTGTACAGCAAAATTCTAAAAGGACAGAAGGTGTTAAAAAAACAAGCCTAAAGGCTTTGTGTCTTAATGCAAGGAGTATCCGCAATAAGGTGGATGAATTAACTGTGCAAATAGATGTTAACAAATATGATGTGATTGGGATTACGGAGACGTGGCTCCAGGATGATCAGGGCTGGGAACTCAACATCCAGGGGTATTCAACATTCAGGAAGGATAGAATAAAAGGAAGAGGAGGTGGGGTAGCATTGCTGGTTAAGGAGGAGATTAAGGCAATAGTTAGGAAGAACATTAGCTTGGATGATGTGGAATCTATATGGGTAGAGCTGCAGAACACCAAAGGGCAAAAAACGTTAGTGGGAGTTGTGTACAGACCTCCAAACAGTAGTAGTGATGTTGAGGAGGGCATCAAACATGAAATTAGGGGTGCGTGCAATAAAGGTGCAGCAGTTATAATGGGTGACTTTAATATGCACATAGATTGGGCTAACCAAACTGGAAGCAATACGGTGGAGGAGGATTTCCTGGAGTGCATAAGGGATGGTTTTTTAGACCAATATGTCGAGGAACCAACTAGGGGGGAGGCCATCTTAGACTGGGTGTTATGTAATGAGAGAGGATTAATTAGCAATCTCGTTGTGCGAGGCCCCTTGGGGAAGAGTGACCATAATATGGTGGAATTCTGCATTGGGATGGAGAATGAAACAGTTAATTCAGAGACCATGGTCCAGAACTTAAAGAAGGCTAACTTTGAAGGTATGAGGCGTGAATTGGCTGGGATGGATTGGCGAATGATACTTAAGGGGTTGACTGTGGATGGGCAATGGCAGACATTTAGAGACCGCATGGATGAACTACAACAATTGTACATTCCTGTCTGGCATAAAAATAAAAAAGGGAAGGTGGCTCAACCGTGGCTATCAAGGGAAATCAGGGATAGTATTAAAGCCAAGGAAGTGGCATACAAATTGGCCAGAAATAGCAGCGAACCTGGGGACTGAGAGAAATTTAGAACTCAGCAGAGGAGGACAAAGGGTTTGATTAGGGCAGGGAAAATGGAGTATGAGAAGAAGCTTGCAGGGAACATTAAGACGGATTGCAAAAGTTTCTATAGATATGTAAAGAGAAAAAGGTTAGTAAAGACAAACGTAGGTCCCCTGCAGTCAGAATCAGGGGAAGTCATAACGGGGAACAAAGAAATGGCGGACCAATTGAACAAGTACTTTGGTTCGGTATTCACGAAGGAGGACACGAACAACCTTCCGGTTATAAAAGGGGTCGGGGGGGTCTAGTAAGGAGGAGGAACTGAGGGAAATCCTTATTAGCCGGGAAATTGTGTTGGGGAAATTGATGGGATTGAAGGCCGATAAATCCCCAGGGCCTGATGGACTGCATCCCAGAGGACTTAAGGAGGTGGCCTTGGAAATAGTGGATGCGTTGACAGTCATTTTCCAACATTCCATTGACTCTGGATCAGTTCCTATAGAGTGGAGGGTAGCCAATGTAACCCCACTTTTTAAAAAAGGAGGGAGAGAGAAAACAGGGAATTATAGACCGGTCAGCCTGACATCGGTAGTGGGTAAAATGATGGAATCAATTATTAAGGATGTCATAGCAGTGCATTTGGAAAGAGGTGACATGATAGGTCCAAGTCAGCATGGATTTGTGAAAGGGAAATCATGCTTGACAAATTTTCTGGAATTTTTTGAGGATGTTTCCAGTAGAGTGGACAAGGGAGAACCAGTTGATGTGGTATATTTGGACTTTCAGAAGGCGTTCGACAAGGACCCACACAAGAGATTGATGTGCAAAGTTAGAGCACATGGGATTTGGGGTAGTGTACTGACATGGATTGAGAACTGGTTGTCAGACAGGAAGCAAAGAGTAGGAGTAAATGGGTACTTTTCAGAATGGCAGGCAGTGACTAGTGGGGTACTGCAAGGTTCTGTGCTGGGGCCCCAGCTGTTTACACTGTACATTAATGATTTAGATGAGGGGATTAAATGTAGTATCTCCAAATTTGCGGATGACACTAAGTTGGGTGGCAGTGTGAGCTGCGAGGAGGATGCTGTGAGGCTGCAGAGCGACTTGGATAGGTTAGGTGAGTGGGCAAATGCATGGCAGATGAAGTATAATGTGGATAAATGTGAGGTTATCCACTTTGGTGGTAAAAACAGAGAGACAGACTATTATCCGAATGGTGACAGATTAGGAAAAGGGGAGGTGCAAAGAGACCTGGGTGTCATGGTACATCAGTCATTGAAGGTTGGCATGCAGGTACAGCAGGCGGTTAAGAAAGCAAATGGCATGTTGGCCTTCATAGCAAGGGGATTTGAGTACAGGGGCAGGGAGATGTTGCTACAGTTGTACAGGGCATTGGTGAGGCCACACCTGGAGTATTGTGTACAGTTTTGGTCTCTTAACCTGAGGAAGGACATTCTTGCTATTGAGGGAGTGCAGCGAAGGTTCACCAGACTGATTCCCGGGATGGCGGGACTGACCTATCAAGAAAGACTGGATCAACTGGGCTTGTATTCACTGGAGTTCAGAAGAATGAGAGGGGACCTCATTATAACATTTAAAATTCTGATGGGTTTAGACAGGTTAGGTGCAGGAAGAATGTTCCCAATGTTGGGGAAGTCCAGAACCAGAGGTCACAGTCTAAGGATAAGGGGTAAGCCATTTAGGACCGAGATGCGGAGGAACTTCTTCACCCAGAGAGTGGTGAACCTGTGGAATTCTCTACCACAGAAAGTTGTTGAGGCCAATTCACTAAATATATTCAAAAAGGAGTTAGATGAGGTCCTTACTACTCGGGAGATCAAGGGGTATGGCGAGAAAGCAGGAATGGGGTACTGAAGTTGAATGTTCAGCCATGAAGGGCCGAATGGCCTACTCCTGCACCTATTTTCTATGTTTCTATGACCTCTGCACATGCGCGCTACAGTGGGCACACAAGTGCAGTAGCTCCAGGCACCCGAAACTGTGTGGGAGGGGCCCGAAGCACGCAGCCCCTA
Source organism: Pristiophorus japonicus (assembly GCF_044704955.1). Taxonomy (NCBI): domain Eukaryota; kingdom Metazoa; phylum Chordata; class Chondrichthyes; family Pristiophoridae; genus Pristiophorus; species Pristiophorus japonicus. The sequence continues at coordinate 147,247,103 of NC_091978.1, forward strand.
GCCCTGGCCGAATGGCCTTACTGGGGCTGCATGAATAAGGCTCCTCCCGCGGCCAGCTCCTGCTTCCTCCCGACCCGACTTGACTCCCGCTTCCCGCCCCCGGACAGGACCCGACACCTGCTTTTTTTTCTAAAGGGGGCGTGTCCGGCCACTTACGCCTGATTTCAAAGTTTCGTGAGTGAAAACTTACTCCAAATGAAGTTAGAATGGAGTAACTGAAGATTTTTATACGCTCGAAAAAACCTTGTCTACACTTTAGAAAATCAGGTGTAGGTTACAAATCAGGTGTAGGGAATGGTGGGGGGGGGTGTTTAAAGGGAAGTTTACAAACATTAAACACTTCAGTTTTACAAATAAAGAGCCATCATCAATAATAAATGATAAATACATCAATAAATCAACCAATAAATCAATCAAAAAAAATTAATAAGAAGTAATTTAAAAAAAAATAAAACATTTTCTACTTACCGGCTGCAGCACCGGGAGCCCTCCAACAGCGTGCTGGGATGCTCCCCTCAGTGTGTCTCTGTCAGTGTCTCTATCTCTCTGTCTGTCTGTGTGTCTCTCATTCTCTGTCTGTCAGTGTCTGTGTTTCTGACAGCGAGGGGAGGGGGAGGAGTGGGGTAGAGGGAGAGAGGGGGGGAGCAGAGGGAGGGAAGGGGGAGGGGGGAGAAGGGGAGGGATGGGGGTGAAGGGGGAGGGATGGGGGAGAAGGGGCAGGGGGGGAGAAGGGGGAGGGGGGGAGAAAGGAGATTGGGGGGGGAAGGAGATGGGGGGGAAGGAAATTGGTCGGGGGGGAGGAGATTGCGGGGGGGAGGAGATTGGGGGTGTGGGGGGGAAGGAGAAGGGCGAGGGAGGCTGAACGGGCCGGGCCCGAGACTTCGGGCAGGGCCCGTCCCCAGCACCAGATTTTCAGGTAGGTGGCATTGGGTCGGGTCGGGGGGATGGTGGAAGGGAGGTACGTTCGGTTTGGGTCGGAGGGAGGGAGGGAGGGGGAGCGAAGTTAGGTCGGGGGGAGGGAGGTCAGGTCGGCGGAAGCGAGGTCAGGTCGGATCCAGTCCGGAGGCGGGGGGGAGCGGGTGTCGGGTCCGGTCCAGGGGGCGGGGGGGGCGGGGAGCGGGTGTCGGGTCCGGTCCGGGGGCGAGGGGGTTGTGGGGAGCGAGTGTCGGGTCCGGTCTGGGGGTCGGGGGGAGCGGGTGTCGGGTCCGGTCCGGGGGCGGGGCGGAGGGAGCGGGTGTCGGGTCCGGTCCGGGGGCGGGGGCTTGGGTGGGGAGCGAGTGTCGGGTCCGGTCTGGGGGGGGCGGGGAGCGAGTGTCGGGTCCGGTCTGGGGGGGGCGGGGAGCGGGTGTCGGGTCCGGTCCGGGGGCGAGGGGGTTGTGGGGAGCGAGTGTCGGGTCCGGTCCGGGGGCGGGGTGGGGTGGTGGATGTCGGGTCCGGTCCGGGGGTGGTGGGGGGGGAGCGGGTGTCGGGTCCGGTCCGGGGGGGTGGGGCGGAGCGGGTGTCGGGTCCGGTCCGGGGGGGTGGGGCGGAGCGGGTGTCGGGTCCAGTCCGGGGGCGGGAGCGGGTGTCGGGTCCGATCTGGGGGCGGGAAGCGGGAGTCGAGTCGGGTCGGGAGGAAGCAGGATCTGGCCGTGGGAGGAGCCTTATTCACGCAGCCCCAGTGAGGCCATTCGGCCAGGGCTAGGGGCTGCGTGCTTCTGGCCCCTCCCACACAGTTTCGGGTGCTTGGAGCTACTGCACTTGCATGCCCACTGTAGCGTGCCTGTGCAGAGGTCCCGGCACTGTTTTCAGCGCAGGGACCTGGCTCCGCCCCCTACAGCTCCTGCTGCGCTGCGCCGAGGGCCAGAAGACCTGCAGGGAGGTGGAGAGTACGGAGGTTTTTTTTAGGCGCACTTTGTGGCGCGAAAAACGGGCGTCCAGGTCGGGACTGCGCCGTTCTCGGCGCTGCTCGAAACTTGGGCCCTTTGTTCTTATATTCTTATGAGGTGTGACCGAGGTTTGGAGCAAACTGTCCAGGTAATGCTCCTCCTCCCTTGTGTGTCAGAGTGTCTCCAACTCACACTCCAGCTCAATGACGCTCAATATCTTAGTTTATATTTATTTATAGATAACATTTATTTATAGATTCTTTTTAGCTTTAAGATTATTTAACTGTTTAGCTAACACCAAACCACAAATGCTAACCACTAAAAAATACACTAACCACCAAACACACAAGCCAATAAATTAACTACTTACAATAATCACCAAAAACAGTAACCAATAACTTAAATACTTATCTGTAACTTACCCAAACCGCTCCACAGTCTGTGCTGACCATTACGTCACATTTTGAGTTTTTCCCTTGGTTTGTCTGCTGTCTGCCGCTCTGCTTCTCCCGATAGGCTCTGTATTCGATTCAATTGATACCATTATCTTTGTATGATATAAAATAAAGAACACAGCATGTTTTCCCACATCAGTGGGTCATCTTCGTTGACTTAAACAAAATGATTTTTAATTGTTCTCCAACATTTCTAACCCCTTAGTCTTGGTTAAAGTCCTTGCAGCTTTCTCTCTAAAAACCTAACAGACCTTCGAGCCTTTGCCCAACCTGACTGTCCGTGTATCTGACTCTGTTTTATTTTTAACTCTGTTCAGGCCAAAAAGTAATATCTACCAGGTACTCGTGCTGAGTGCCTGGGACCAGAGACTTCCCGAACACAATGGGTATGAAGTGTTTATTCATTACCGAGAGAAGCTAACACATTGCTTATTGTTTACAGTTTTTGAGAAAACAACTTTCATTAACCACCTATCATCTCTGTATTTTCTAAAACTTGGGTGGATATTCTATGTTTTAAAACACAACATTTAAAACAGTCAGGGCTCAATTTTCGCCACCAGTGGGCGGCGTTATTTTGGCATCCGCTGATTTTTTTTGAGGAATCTTGATTTTGCAAATTTCCTCAAAGTTTGTATGCCGGTGGCAACTGTCAGATTTTTTGTATGGCAGATTTTTTTCGTGCAGATTTTAAATAGCCATTTAAGCGATTTTCCCCAACACCGATTTTTTTTAAGGATAGTGCAGAGTGGCCTTAAGTATTGATCAGAAAAATCCTACGTTAAGTTCAGGAAATCGAGGCTCAGGTCTGTATCGGAGCTGTTATTTTGCAGTTTAGTCTTGTTCATAAAGATAGTTTATAATGATCATGTTTAGTACATTCCTTGCATCACCTTACATTAAAGGTTACTTACTTGTTCTAGTGTTGGCCTCCCCTGCTCCCAGCTCCACTGCAATCCCGGGCCGAATAGCTCCCCCCTTCCTGGTCCCACTTCAATCCCGGGCCGATTGCCCCCCCCCCTTCCCGGTCCAGCTTCAACCCCAGGCCGATTGCCCCCCCCCCTTCCCGGTCCAGCTTCAACCCCAGGCCGATTGCCCCCCCCCCCCCCTTCCCGGTCCAGCTTTAACCCCAGGCCGATTGCCCCCCTTTCCCGGTCCAGCTTCAACCCCAGGCTGATTGCCCCGCCACCCTTCCCGGTCCAGCTTTAACCCCAGGCCGATTGCCCCCCCCCCTTCCCGGTCCAGCTTCAACCCCAGGCCGATTGCCCCCTCCCCCCCCTTCCCGGTCCAGCTTTAACCCCAGGCCGATTGCCCCCCTTCCCGGTCCAGCTTCAACCCCAGGCTGATTGCCCCCCCCCCCTTCCCGGTCCAGCTTTAACCCCAGGCCGATTGCCCCCCCCCTTCCCGGTCCAGCTTTAATCCCAGGCCGATTGCCCCCCACCTTCCCGGTCCAGCTTTAACCCCAGGCCGATTGCCCCCCCTTCCCGGTCCAGCTTTAACCCCAGGCTGATTGCCCCCCCCCCCCTTCCCGGTCCAGCTTTAACCCCAGGCCGATTGCCCCCCCTTCCCGGTCCAGCTTCAACCCCAGGCCGATTGCCCCCCCTTTCCCAGTCCAGCTTTAACCCCATGCCAATTGCCCTTCCACCCCCCCGCTTCAATCCCAGACTGAATGGCCCTCACCCCCCTGCTCCCGCCCCACTTCAATCCCGGGCTGATTGACTCTCGCCTCTCCCATTTACCAGTCCTGTTGCAATCCCAGGCAATCTCCCCCCCGCCCCCCCCCCCCCAGATTTAACTTCGGGTACCGCAGAGCTAAAATGAAATTTTACTTTGCCGAAAATTTCAACCTTTTTTTCGATGCAATCGGGCACAAAAAAAAATCAGTCATTAATCCTCCTGGGTGCCAAAAATCAGCAAAGAGAAAAATTGAACCCTATTTCACTTTTCCAACTCCTTAATGTGGAAAAAAAATGGTGAAAAATTCCTGAAGCATGACAGTTGTAAATTAAAGCAGTAACTAGGGAGCTCACCGAAGTTTGAATATAAGAAGGTGTATAAGGAGAACACTCGGTAACTCAAGTGATGGTTGTGCCTGAATCCAAACTAGAGCATTATGAATACAAATCCCAGGCTTACTTGTCATTGTGAGTAGCTTACCTTATTGGGCATGGTATATCTGTATTTGGCCCTGATGTTAGGTGGAGTACCTAGCAGAGGTTTATTGTCCAATCTAATAGATAACATGGATTTACCTGCTCTGCTTAACTGGAGTCTAAAAATTACTATTAATATTAGCTGTGATGCCTGTGTTATTTGGGAGTTATTAAGAAGCAGTAGTACCAGCAGTACAGAGAGGCATATATTTCCTGACTATGTATTGTATTGTACTAAATAGGTATTGAGAGGAAATTGTTTCAATGTACTGAGTGGCTTCCATGTGATGCTGTGCTAAAGACTTGTGTTAGATTAGGTTAGCTTGTTATTGCTGGCATAATAGATACTTAAGAGAAAAGTACACCATATTACAGTTCCACTCACCATAACAATGAAGCATTGATCCGATCTCAGTAGATGTGGAAAGTACAAATCGAATGCAATCAAGTCACAAATAAATCAAGCATGAGCTGCAACCAAGCACTACCAATACAGCTGTACAATGAAGCAGAACCTGGAACAGTTAAATTACTCAAAACAAATTCAAAATTTTTTGGAGCCACTATTTCTTTTTCTCATTTGCTAAAATTTTTATTTTTGGAATATTTTAAAGACATTGGGCTAGACTTTCCATCAGTTTTGCTTCACTACCGTCCACTTACCGCCCATTTTAATGCTGAGTTAAAGTATAACGCCTATTTATCAGTCATTTCCCCCCAAAATGGAAACTAACGTCCATTTATCGCCCATTTATCACCAGGGTTAATTTCGGCAACAAGATAATGCTGAGAATTAATTTCACCGCCCGCCCATTTTTTTTGCCGTAAAGGCACAGAATACAGTTTTTAAATGAACCTAACGCCCAGAAACCGCCCAGAATATTGGCGAGCGTTACTTTCGGCATATTGCCCATATATCGCCAAAAAGATCGCTCGTCCAAAAAAATGCTGAAAAAAAGCTGCACTCACCTGACCTTAACCCAGTGCTATGAAATCCAGTTTGTAAATCGGAGGACTTTTCACATAAAAGGCTGCTTCAAGTTCTGCGGAGTTTTGATTTAATCTGTGAGTTCTTTTAAGGTGATTATAAAATCTGAAGGAACATCTTATCATATTGTGAACGAATTGAATTTATTTTATGAGTTTTAGTAGGAAAATGTATTCTTTGTGAAGAATAAGTATAATAGTAATTGTAATGGAGCCTGTCATTTCTCAGCCTGTATTGATGACGAGTCACATGCTGCAGACTAGAGATGGGAGAAGGTATCGTGAAGAGCATTATGTGCCCAATCAAAGAGGTGGCAAACTCAGGAGGAGGAGAACTTGCACCCGATGAAATTACAGGGAGAAGCAGTCTTACCTAAACTTGTACGAGAACACGTGCCTTAGGAGTCTGCGCTTCTGAAAGGAGGTCATCACTGAGATATGCCAGCTCATCAGGGGAGATCTTCAGCCTAACAGCACCATCAGGACCGCACTGTTTGTTGAGGTCAAAGTAACTGCGGCATTTTCCTTCGATGCATCAGGCTCCTTTCAGGTCTCAACTGACGACATTTGCACTATCTCTCACCATGCCACACATTGCTGCATTTGACAGGTGACTGAAGCCCTTTACGCACGCAGGATGGACTTTATACGCTTCCCTATGATCAGGGAGGCACAGAGTGAGAGGGCTCTAGGTTTCTTGAGAATAGCAAACTTCCCCAAGGTGCAGGGAGCAATAGACTGTACCCACATCGCCAAGCGAGCACCTTTTCAGGATGCAGAGGTTTTTTGGAACCGAAAGGGATTCTACTCCCTGAATGTACAACCCATTGTTGACCACAAGCAAATAATCAAGGCAGTAAATGCAAAATTTCTAGGCAGCATCCATGATGCGTACATCTTGCATGAGAGCACTGTATCTGACCTGTTTAAGAGTCAGCCACAAAGTCAATGCTGGGTGCTTGGTGGCAAAGGATGTGGCCTCGCCACCTGGCTAATGACCCCCCTGCGTAAGACCCAGACAGAAGCCGAGAAGCGATACAACGAAAGCCACATAGCCACACGCAATATCGTTGAAAAGACAATTGGAGTGTTTAAGCAGCACTTTTGATGCCTGGACCACTCAGAAGGTGAGTTACAATACCACCCTGAGCAAGTAGCTCAATTCATTATGGTGTGCTGCATGCTGCATAACTTGGCTATCAGGAGGGGACAAGAATTGCCAGATGGGACTGCCACCTCTCCACCTCAGGAGAGAGGAGAAGAGGAAGAAGATGAGGTGAACGAAGACGTCAGGGCAGACAATTGGGCTGAAACCATGCCCCAACCTCTCTCTAGACCCAGGAAAGAGCCCATGGTGGCTCCACAGCTGTAAGACTGTTGTGTCAGCAGCTCATCAATGAGCACATTTCTTGAAATAACGTTGGTGGTAGTTACACGAACGGTTTACATTACCTTAGTGACAGTTACAGTTACAGTTGATTTATGTTACGTTTAATGTTCCCCTTTCATGGTATGGACTCGCCAGTGTTTAATGTTACAGCTATCTGAGGACAATGCACAACAATGTTACGTTAAATAAATATTTTTTTAATGTTAATAAGGAATTTTTTGCTTTATTCAAAAACATAACACAACACAACAGTAGCCCCCCACCCTCAACCCCCACCACAAATTTTGAACATTTTAACAATAACAACAAATAAAATAAGGATTCTAATATGCACCCCCTTCCCCCAAACAATCCCAAAATTGAAAAACTTGAAAACAACAAAAACAAACAATTTAAACAACTAACCTAATAAACTACCCACCCAACATGCAAAACATTTTTTTTTAAGTAAACGTGCAACCACTCCCCTCCCTTCCTCCCTCCATCCCTCCATCCCTACCTGCGGTCATGCCCCTCTTTTCCTTTCCCCCGCCCCCGGGTCTTTACCCCACCCCTTCCCCTTTCCCTACCAACTTCAAGCCGCATTGCAACAGTTGCCACACTGCTCCTCAAGCACCGCTTCGTTAGGGGGGGGAGGGATGGGGTGGGGACAGCAGATCCGTTCTTTGGCCGAATGCTGGAGAGGAGGTTTCCGAGGAAAAGTTCTCCGAGCCAGAAGCAACAGCTTCCTCCTGGCTCGCATGTGTCGCTGGCAATGGGGGTGCGGCACCTTGGGGCGCAGTGCCGGATTCCTGGAACATTGATAGATCTCTGGCACCAGTGTTCCTGGCTATTAACTCCAGGACTACCACTATCCTCGTCATTTTCTCATTCATGTTCGCGGATAGGGTAGCCATCTATTGAGATATTCCGCCCATTGCCTGGAGAAGCTCTTGACCTATTTCAACGCTCCTCCTGGACAAATTATCCATGTCCACACTCAGATCTACCAATCGTGGAGCAGTCCGACTGCGCCGAACCAACCTCCGCAGGGTCGGCGCCGGCATGGAGTCCCTCGGGGTGCAAAGTGCTTGGCCCCGCTATCTCCTCAGTCAAGGAGGACGTGGCCGCAGGAACACTGGAAGCTACTGCTGCTGCTGCAGGCTCCTCCTCCACCTCTCCACTGTCCTCAGTGGAGAGATGGACCTGCAGCATGACGGGCGAGATTCGGGGCTTCTCGCCTGCAGAAACAATGACAATCACAGGATTCTGAGGCGCCTGTGGTTCCCGAAGGGCCTGCTGCATTCTTGGCTGAGCTCGAAAACATAAATGAGGTAATTAGAGGAGAAGTGGGTGCTTGGGTCACAGGGGAATGCAAACGCTACACACAGCATATGGACGAGAGCAGCACTACCACTATAAAAATAATCACAGAGATCACATTTAATGAACATCATGACAGTACAAAATCTGCATTACAATGATTTTCATGATCCCACATTAATTACATAACATTACATAACATTGCATCAATAAAATACATCATATCGTCAATCATCAATCATATATTATACGGATATAAGTGGATGTGGCATTAATTTACTTTACATCACCCAATGGTTTATACTTTACTCACGTGGCATGAGGACAGGTTCTGATGCAACATGGGTGGCCTACTGGTTGTGGATACCCACGAGTGCCAGCGCACGTTCCTCAATGTCAGTCAGGTCGCTAAGGACCGCTGGACCACCACCCGTGCATCGCTGCTCTGCCCTATTCTTCGAAAGTTTCTTCTGCTAAAGGTGACAACAGCATGGCATGGCATACGATCACTGCCAGGTACTGTTACAGATTGCACATTACTGACAGATATCAAATTATAATAATAATTATTAATATTATTATTATGCAACACAACACACATGGTAGTCCACTGCAAATGTAGGTTTGGATTAAATGATTACCGATCTAACTGCAATACATCAGATTTGAATTTAAATTCATCATTACCTCATTACACTTACAATTACAATTATATACATATATATAAGTAAATGTAATACTTACTCTTCCAGAACCAACAAGGTCGTTGCAGCAATTGCGGCACTGGTTCGCCTCATGGACCTCGTGTGTTGCCAACGATACCACTTCGGTGATCTCTGTCCAAATTCACTGATATACCTTTGGGGTTGGTTTGCCACGATCACCCTGGGTCAATTGGGCCCAATGAGTTTCCACCTCTTGGGGGAGGCCAGCATTGACCGCATCCGAAAACCACTTCGCTCACCTTCTGCCACCCATCTTCTCTCCCACCTCACCCACATCACTGCCTTCACCCACCTCCTCCACCTCCACGGCATTACCCAGCACCTCCTCCATGTGCTCCATTGTTTAGAAACATAGAAAATAGGTGCAGGAGTAAGCCATTTGGCCCTTCGAGCCTGCACCACCATTCAATAAGATCATGGCTGATCATTCACCTCAGTACACCTTTTCTGCTTTCTCTCCATACCCCTTGATCCCTTTAGCCATAAGGGCCATATCTAACTCCCTCTTGAATATATCCAATGAACTGACATCAACAACACTCTGTGGTAGAGAATTCCACAGGTTACCAACTCTCTGAGTGAAGAAGCTTCTCCTCATCTCAGTCCTAAATGGCTTACCACTTATCCTTAGACTATGTCCCCTGGTTCTGGACTTCCCCAACATCGGAAACATTCTTCCTGCATCTAGCCTGTCCAGTTCCATCAGAATTTTATATGTTTCTATGAGATCCCGTCTCATCCTTCTAAACTTCAGTGTATACAGACCCAGTCGATCCAGTCTCTCCTCATGTATCAGTCCTGCCATCCCAAGAATCAGTCTGGTGAACCTTCGCTGCACTCCCTCAATAGCAAGAATGTTCTTCCTCAGATTTGGAGACCAAAACCGAACACAATATTTCAGGTGAGGCCTCACTAAGGCCCTATACAATGGCAGTAAGACCTCCTTACTCCTATACTCAAATCTCCTAGCTATGAAGGCCAAAATACCATTTGCCTTCTTCACCGCCTGCTGTACCTGCATGCCAACTTTCAATGACTGATGTAACGTGACACCCAGGCCTCATTGCATCTCCCATTTTTCTAATCTGCCGCCATTCAGATAATATTCTGCCTTCGTGTTTTTGCCACCAAAGTGGATAACTTCACATTTATCCATATTATACTGCATCTGCCACTCATTTTCCCACTCATCTAACCTGTCAAAGTCACCGTGCAGCCTTTTAAAGTCCTCCTCACAGCTCACACCGCCACCCAGCTTAGTGTCATCTGCAAACTTGGAGATATTACACTCAATTCACTCATCCAAATCATTAATGTATAGTGTAAATAGCTGGAGTCCCACCACTGAGCCCTGCGGCACCCCACTTGTCACTGCCTGCCATTCTGAAAAGGACCCGTTTATCCCAACTCTCTGCTTCCTGCCTGCCAAACAATTCTCGATCCATGTCAGTACATTACCCCCAATACCATGTGCTTTAATTTTGCACACCAATCTCTTGTGTGGGACCTTGTCAAAAGCCTTTTGAAAGTCCAAATACACCACATCCACTGGTTCTCCCTTGTCCACTCTACCAGTTACATCCTCAAAAAATTCTCAAAGATTTGTCAAGCAGGATTTCCCTTTCATAAATCCATGCTGACTTGGACCGATCCCATCACTGCTTTCCAAATGTGCTGCTATTTCATCTTTAATCATTGATTCCAACATTTTCCCCACTACTGATGTCAAGCTAACCAGTCTATCATTAACCACCTTCTCTCTCCCTCCCTTCTTAAAAAGTGATGTTACATTAGCTACCCTCCAATCCATAGGAACTGATCCAGAGTTGATAGACTGTTGCAAAATGATCACCAATGCATCCACTATTTCTAGGACTACTTCCTTAAGTACTCTGGGATGCAGGCTATCAGGCCCAAGGATTTATCGGCCTTCAACCCCATCAATTTCCCGAACACAATTTCCCGCCTAATAAGGATTTCCTTCAGTTCCTCCTTCTCTCTAGATCCTCGGTCACTTAGTATTTCCAGAAGGTTATTTGTGTCTTCCTTCGTGAAGACAGAAGCAAAGTATTTATTTAACTGGTCTGCATTTCTTTGTTCCCCATTATAAATTCACCTGAATCTGACTGCAAGGGACCTACGTTTGTCTTCACTAATCTTTTTCTCTTCACATAACTAAAGAAGCTTTTGCAGTCAGTTTTTATGTTCCCAGCAAGCTTCCTCTCATACACTATTTTTCCCCTCCTAATTAAACCCTTTGTCCTCCTCGGCTGCATTATAACATTCTCCCAGTCCTCAGGTTTGCTGCTTTTTCTGGCCAATTTATATGCCTCTTCCTTGGATTTAACACTATCCTTAATTTCCCTTGTTTGCCACGGTTGAGCCACCTTCCCTGTTTTATTTTTACTCCAGACAGGGATATACAATTGTTGAAGTTCATCCATGTGATCTTTAAATGTTTGCCATTGCCTATCCACCGTCAACCCTTTAAGTATCACTCGCCAGTCTACTCTAGCCAATTCACGTTTCATACCATCGAAGTTACCTTTTCTTAAATTCAGGACCCTAGTCTCTGAATTAACTGTTTAATTTTTTCTGTCAGATATCAGTTAATCACTCACTACTAATCAATCACTCACTACCAGCTTTCAAAACAACACAGCTCTCTCTCTCTCTCTCTCTCTCTCCTGTTCTCGTATATGCAGATGACTCCTGACCTCCTGAAACACAGGTAAAGACAATTGCTATGGACGCCGTCCTTTTACGACAGAAAAAAACTGGAAAAAAAAACTATCGCCCATTTCACATCGCTCCCGCTGACATCCAAATTATAAAGTGGAAACTGCCGGGTTTGAAAATGGGCGATATTCCAGCGATCTGAAAAATCAAAATAAATGGTAACGCTGGAAATATCGCCCACTTTTGGGCGATCTGGACAATAATGGAACATCTAGCCAATTAACATTACATAGTTCATAATAACAATTAAACCTACTTGTAATAATGTTTTCTATGTATTTTGAATTCTAGCTTTGTGAAAATTGTCAGTTGAATTGAGTCACCAATCACACCTGTCCTTGCAATTCCCAGCATGCCATACTCTGAGTGTGCAATCAGCATAATTTCCAAACATGGATCAGGGGGTAACTAGGGGCTGAATTTCTTTGTTTATCCAAATAATTTGAAAACAACCTGGGGAATGAATTTAAAAAGTATTTTTGAGTTAAATTTTCTCAACTGAAATATTGACCCAGAATGTGCGGTAGGTGATAACAGCGAATGAATTGTGTTCGCTGTTATTACCCCTTTGAAACTGACTGCAGCTTCAGGATTTAGCGCTTGTGCATCTGAATGCGGAAATCCTGAAGTTGCAGTCAGTCATTCACTGCTCCGACATTGGCTACGCTGTACCCGCTCCCACTGGCTCCACCCCCACATAGCCAGCAATTGGTGTAATCAGGAAATTTAGGATGAAAAAATTGGCTTTTCCATGGTAATATCACTGTTAAAGACCCCATTGAAAGCTAAAACCTTTGGATTAGATATAACTGGGGTTTTAACAGCATATTAACTGCTAAACAAATGTTATGGCCCTGAAAAACAAATTTTAATTTTGTGGAGTGTTAATTTTATCCATTTTAATTTAAAAAAAATAGAATTTTTTAATAAAGGTTTGTTCATCTTTATTTCAGGTTTACAGTTCCCACATGCGAAAGCCCCAATCTTTGTTTTGCTCTCTGTAACATTTTTAAAAGTTAGAATTAAAGCTTATTCAGTTCTTGGTTCCCGGTCTGTGAGAATTCTGCATTGTGATTGGGCGCTTAGACAAATTGTTGGTGTCACGGCAGTTTGCGTTAGGGATTCCCCATTTACTGATCTCAACTGAACATCGGAGAAGTCGAACCTCTCACCACAGAGATCGCGAGATCTTTGTGGGAAGCTTATTCCAGTGCGAGCGCCAAACGACTTTACTTCACCGCTGACCACAATTTATGGACCAATTATTTGCTTAAAAGCTTTAAATTGATTTAAATGTTTTATATTTTCCAGCATTTGCAGTTTTAATCTGCCAACCAGGAAACCTGATTATTACTACAAACTGATATTCATTCTTGCGTTCAGTCAGGGAAATTGGACTGTGCCAACAGGGATCGGTGCTGGGACCACAACTGTTTACAATATACATAGATGACCTGGAAGAGGGGACAGAGTGTAGTGTAACAACATTTGCAGATGACACAAAGATTAGTGGGAAAGTGGGTTGTGTAGAGGACACAGAGAGGCTGCAAAGAGATTTAGATAGGTTAAGCGAATGGGCTAAGGTTTGGCAGATGGAATACAATGTCGGAAAATGTGAGGTCATCCACCTTGGGAAAAGAAACAGTAAAAGGGAATATTATTTGAATGGGGAGAAATTACAACATGCTGCGGTGCAGAGGGACCTGGGGGTCCTTGTGCATGAATCCCAAAAAGTTAGTGTGCAGGTGCAGCAGGTAATCAGGAAGGCGAATGGAATGTTGGCCTTCATTGCGAGAGGGATGGAGTACAAAAGCAGGGAGGTCCTTCTGCAACTGTACAGGGTATTGGTGAGGCCGCACCTGGAGTACTGCATGCAGTTTTGGTCACCTTACTTAAGGAAGGATATACTAGCTTTGGAGGGGGTACAGAGACGATTCACTAGGCTGATTCCGGAGTTGAGGGGGTTACCTTATTATGATGATAGATTGAGTAGACTGGGTCTTTACTCGTTGGAGCTCAGAAGGATGAGGGGTGATCTTATAGAAACATTTAAAATAATGAAAGGAATAGACAAGATAGAGGCAGAGAGGTTGTTTCCACTGGTTGGGGAGACTAGAACTAGGGGGCACAGCCTCAAAATACGGGGGAGCCAATTTAAAACTGAGTTGAGAAGGAATTTCTTCTCCCAGAGTGTTGTGAATCTGTGGAATTCTCTGCCCAAGGAAGCAGTTGAGGCTAGCTCATTGAATGTATTCAAGTCACAGATAGATAGATTTTTAACCAATAAAGGAATTAAGGGTTATGGGGAGCGGGCAGGTAAGTGGAGCTGAGTCCACGGCCAGATCAGCCATGATCTTGTTGAATGGCGGAGTAGGCTCGAGGGGCTAGATGGCCTACTCCTGTTCCTAATTCTTATGTTCCTATGTTCTTATGTTTGTAAGCTAATGCACTTTCAATAAGTGAAAAAGCTTGGAGGAGCATCAGTTAATTGATTTTTAATTGTGTAAAAACCTGCTAATAATGTAAAATGTAAAATTTTGCGATTTTAGATGTTATGATTCACATTTTCTACCAATTATTTTTATTGGGTCTCATTGCTATTATAGCTTTCATAGGTGAGCTCATGCTCTCATTGCTCTGAAACTTAACCTTGATGCATTTATTACATGAAATGGAGCATGCCACAGGACAAACTGATTTCTCTTTAATTGTAAATGTGCTAGTAAATGGTGCATAGCATCTGCTGTGTCTCACATCATCTCAGAAAATTGATAATATGAACCACACCAGGAATTTCCCAGGATGCATCACTTTAATTTAATACATATTTTTACTCGTTCTTTGGATGTGGGTATCACTGGCAAGACCAGCATTTATTGCCCTTTCAAAATTGCCCTTGAGAAGGTGGTGGTGGGCCACCTTCTTGATCCGCTGCAGTCGTGTGGTGAAGGTACACCCATAGTGCCATTAGGGAGGGAGTTCCAGGATTTTGACCCAGCGATGATGAAGGAACGCTGATATATTTCCAAATCAGAATGGTGTGTACATTGGAGGGGAACTTGCAATTGATGGTGTTCCCATGTACCTGCTGCCATTGTCCTTCTAGGTGGGAGAGGTTACGGGTTTGGGAGGTGCTACTGAAGATGCCTTGGTGAGTTGCTTCGGTCAATCTTGTAAGTAATACATGCTGCAGCCACAGTGCGCCGGTGATGGATGAAGTTAAAGTGTTGGATGGGATGCCAATCAAGTGGGCTGCTTTGTGCTGGATGGTGTTGAACTTCTTGAGTGTTGTTGGAGCTGCACTCATCCAGGCAAGTGGGGAGTATTCCATCTCACTCTTGATTTGCGCCTTGTAGATAGTGGAAAGGCTTTGGGGAGTCAGGAGGTGAGACACTCACCGCAGAATACCCAGCCTCTGACCTGCTCTTGTTGCCTCAATATTTTTGTGGCTGGTCCAGTTAAGTTTCTGGTCAATGGTAACCACTAGCCTGTCGATGTTGACGGATTCAGTGATAGTAATGCCGTTGAATATCAAGGAACGGTGGTTAGACTTTCTTTTGTTGGAGATAGTCATTGTCTGGTTCTTGTGTGGCGCAAATATTACTTGCCACTTATCAGCCCAAGCCTGAATGTCATCCAGGTCTTGCTGCGTGCTGGCATGGACTGCTTCATTATCTGAGAGGTTGCGAATGGTACTGAACATTGTGCAATCATCAGTGAATATCCCCACTTATAAAAACATAAGAAATAGGAGCAGGAGTAGGCCATTTGGCCCCTCAGCCTGCTCCGGCAGTCAATAAGATCATGTCTGACCTGATCATGGACTCAGCTCCACTTCCCTGCCCACTCCCCATAACCCTTTACTCCCTTATCACTCAAAAATCTCTTTATCTCCGCCTTAAATATATTCAATGACCCAGCCTCCACAGCCCTCTGGGGCATAGAATTCCAAAGATTTACAACCCTCTGAGAGAAGAAATTTCTCCTCATCTCAGTTTTGAATGGGCGGCCCCTTATTCTAAGACTATGTCTGGAGGGAAGGTTATTGATGAAGCAGCATGTCCCCATATATCTTAATACTTTTGGTTAAAAAAAATCTATCAATTATCTAAATGGAAAGTGAATGAAACATGAGAGAGATTAGGACACTTGTGCTTTATTTTTTTATGCTGAAAACTGGAAAATTATAATAGAAGAAGAATTGTGTCCAGTGTAAATGTGGTAACATGTTTTTGCTCAGCCTAAAGCATTCCCGCTTCATTTGTACTGTTGCATCTCCTCATCCATTTAAAATGGGATCCCAGGGATGCTGGACCATCGAAGAAAGATAGAAGAGAATTTAGCTGGATTTTGGGCTTTTTGGATTTCGGGGCGTTAATTGCGGTGGGGCATTAAAGTTAGCGCCTGAAAATAGTTTGCACCTTTGACTGCAAGTTTCGGCGAAAGTGTAAGTTGGAGGAATATTGGCATAAAGTCAGGTGTTAAAGAAGACGGCCATTTTGCTTATGTGCAGTGAAAAAAAAAATGTTCCCAGGTACAAATGCTAATGCAGGACACGACAGCTTCCTGCGCACATGCGCATATAAATCGCCCCACTTCAGCCACTTCTGCAGAGATGGAGGAGCAGGAAGGAAGGCAGCATGCCTGACGCTTCTCTAATGAGGTGAGGGAGACCTTAGTCCATGCAGTGGAGAGGAGGTGGTCCTCCCTCCTTCTTGCTGGGGGAGCCAGACCACTCCCACTAGCATTTAAGAGACTGTGGAGGGATATAGTATAGGTGGTCTCTGCTGTCGAAAAAAGTTCAATGATCTTACCAGAGGCGTCAGGGTGAGTACAATTCACATTTATGTATGCCTCCTTTCCTTCTAACATGAATCTCAAAAACCATGTGAAGTCTTTCATGCATCTGTTCAGTCTCCAAAGGCTTTCTGTCTGTGGGGTGGGTTTCACAATGCATAAGAAAGATGAAGGCTTACTTCTGCACCCATTGCCTTCTAATGATCGATGCACATCAACTCACTAATTTACATCCTTCTTCGCAATATACTACCACTGCTGCTATGGCTTTCAGAAAGATCACCTACAGCCCCTATGTTACATCCCTCTAACCTCCTAACAATCACTTATGAAGCTCATGCAACATCCAAACAGATTGAATGGAAGCCACTCGAACATCCATACATTCTCACCCATTGTGCTATGGTAGACACATATGCCACAACAGAAGAGAAACCCCTTCTAAACACTTCCTATTTTTCTCTTTGTAGTCGAAGCACTCCCACAACAGGAGGGAGCAGCTGCGCAAAGGCGGAGGGGGGGGGGTCGTCTCAAATACTACAACTTACAGGTGTCGGCCCTCATTGGAGTAGCAGCTCAGGCAGTTGCCAGGGGCGATGCTGAGCCCCATTTGTGTATGTAAATGAATAGGACGCCTAAAGAGACCGTACTGAGTCATATAATGAAGAGGTGGCAGGCCTTCAAATGAACATGTGCAATGCCACCATCCTCATGTCACCTTGCCCCCTCCCCTGCTGCTAACCATTGTGCCAGCCTTCCTGGGATGCAACAAACTCAGGCCATGGCAGTGATGACGAGGCTGCGGACACAACGAAGATGACTAAGCCGCAGAGCCCACCAGTTGCCTCTTCTCAACATTCCCCATCTGGCGGCAATTAGATTTTTGAGGGGTTTGAGTCTTCGGAGGCTCCTGGCCCCAGTCACCTACAGCAACACAGTCCAAGAGGGCAATCGCACAGGCCAGCTCTCCAGAGGATGAGTTGGCAAAGTCGGTCTGCTCAACGACAGGCAGATATGGAACTGGACTTGGTGGAAATTGTATTTTATAATCTCTTAAACACCTCGCAGTTCAATTTAACTCTAGTTATTCTGGAGATCAGTAAGCCATGTGCATTTAAAAATGGCATTCCTCATACAGCCAGACTCTTTAATTACAGATCCAGGACACTATACCTCCTAGCTAGAGGGCGCTATACATTATATCGTTACACCTTTCCTTTCATAATAAACAAATTGGATTAAAGTGAGTTTCGATATAAACTGGTAATTAACTTCTTATGAATACATGTAGTAAACAACTACAAGTTTAACAAACATCAAAAACCTTGTCTTATTGTTTCTTTATCCAAGTGTTGCATGTTTCACTCTTTGAAACTTTGGGCTAGACTTTCTGCTAGGTGGCCATCGCCCCCAAAAATGGGCCTTGTTCCAGTGATGTAGGACATCTCAGCCTTACTAATCGCTGTTACATAGCCCATTTTTTTTTTGCAATTTTCCACTCGGCCTTAGGCCGGCAATGTGAAACAAATGATCTGATTTTTCGACAATGTCGTGTTCGCCCACCGAATGAGGAGTCAAAAGCTTCCCTAACAACAGCCTTCTGCGCATGTGTAAGATTTTTTTTTCAACCGACTGGTTTTACCACGTTTCTGGAGGTCAGGGGTCATCACATATGCTCAGAAGGTAGAGGGAGGGGTAGAGAGAGAGAGTGGAGATTGATGGAGGAGGAAGCAGGAAGGTTAGACTCAACATATTTGCAGCGATTCCAATTGAAAAATCAAATTTAAATCTAAATAATTGTATCTAAATAATTGTATAATAATATATCCATTCTGAAAATGACTTTGGAGACTGAATCAGAGAGGAAAAGGGCTAAACTCTTTTGTGATGAGGCAAATGAGGCCCTGCTCGATGAGGTGCTTGCCAAGTGGGTCAATTTGACACGGGGTGTGCATGGGAAACCGCTACCCAGTGTCTACCGAAAAATTTGGGTGGAGATTGCAGCTGTGGTTTCATCTGCATCCCATGAGGCGAGGAGGGCTGACCAGTGCAGAAAATGCTGGAATAGCTTGGTGGCTGCAGCAACAGTAAGTTGCATTGTATATTTTATATTTTACTGATGCGTGCAAATTTTTATTACAACAATGAATCTACTGCATTTAATCTAATTCTTGAATGTATTAGTTAAACCATGTTAACAGTAATTTGCACTTAATATTTTATAATTTATATTTAATATTTTACTTTTGCATGGAAAATATTTATTAGAGCAATGAATGTCCTGCATTTAATTCAAGTTGAACATTCTTTATTGTACTAATGAAACCATGTTAATAGTAAGTTGCATTTTTTATTTAAAATTTTATATTTAATATTTTACTGATGCATGCATGCAAATTTTTATTATAACAATGAATCTCCTGCATTGAATTTAAGTTTTTCATTCTTAAATGTGTTATGTAAACCATGTTAAGATCCAGACAGTGATCTGAACCTGCAACATGTAATATTTTAAACATTTTAAACTTTTGTGGCCTCAAGATACTACCTCGTCCATTAGCTTATGCCATGATATGCCATGCTCTTTTCTTGTTTGCAGAAGAAGATATCTATCAACCATGCTGAGCAACAGCGGACGGGGAGCGGCATTGCTCAGCTGCAGCCATTATCCGAAATTGAAGAGCGTGCAGTTGTGCTGGTTGGCCGTGATAGCTGTTCGGCCACCACCCGTGGTCTGGCCGAACCCAGCCATGCGTCTCATGTGTAATTTGTAATTTGTCGATCTGTATTAAAAACAGTATTAAAAACTTAAGTTTGTAACTGATCTAATGTCCTGTAATTATAATGCAAAATGCAATATACTTGTAATGTGCTTATGATGTACTAATGATCTCATGTCATTTGATGCATGCATAGGAAGCAGGGCATAAGAAGCAGGGATTGTAGCAGCTACAGCTTTCTGGGATAGTGAAAAGTATTGATATGTAACATCCTTTGGCAATGTTCACCGTTATGTTCTAATAAGCTGTGTAAATATGTCATCATATGTATTTTTAAGCTAAACCTGATATACTGGTACAGGTGCAGTCAGCACCAGCACCTTCACCTTCTCCGTCGGTGGAGCAGGAGGAACTAGAAGAGCTGGAGCTGGAGGAACTTGAGCACTTTCCTCACCTAGAGAAGGAGGAGGAGCAGGAGGAGGATGAAGAAGAGCTGGAGCTCCTGCACGAGGCAGCTGTTGATTTGCGGGATGGGTGAACCTGCGGTCATCTCAATTGAGAGCGATGAGGCATCGGACCAAGCAGTGTACAGCTGGCGACGCCAAGGCATGACATATTGCACACACCGACCCCACGGATGCCGGGTCAGCGAGGTGAGCAATCACTAACCTCAGAAGGGAAGACAGAGTGCTTGATCTCCATGTACAGCGAGCTTATCCAGGGGTTCCATCAGTTCTCCACGAACTTCTCCAACTGGTCTGTCATTCAAACTGAGTTAGCACGACAGACCTTGGTGGGGATCAGAGAGCAGACCGCCATAACCAATGCCCTTTGGCATGCGTTGCTGGCTGGCTACGGTGCTGCACCCCAAGGTGTCATGTTGGGTCCAAGTGCAACCCCAAGCACACAAGCGAGTACAGAGGACACAGCTCCTCCTGACTCGGAAGAGGAACATCGTCATGCTTCATCTTCCACTCCCACACCACCACCATGGCAGGAAGTCTTGTCGTTGCCCACTACACGCCAGCTTCGTCTCAGTCTGTGGGGACCAAAATGGGCGGGTGGTGTTAAAACACGAGGTGACCGCAGATATGAAGGGATTGTTTTTTCATAATAATTGTTCATTTTTTTAAAGTTTGTGCGTTCATTGTTGTTTGGGGTGGGCTGCGGGTGGGGAGTGTTGCTAAAATATTTTTAATAATTCGTTGTGTTAAATACATTTTTTTATAGAGTTTAACAATTATTGTGCATTCTCTCATAGTTACGTTAAGCATAACATTTTAACAATTGTTCTGCATTAGTTGAGCATTGTATTATTGTAACAAAAGTTTACTTAACTTAAGCATTAATGCAGTCAAGGCAGAAATGTAACTCTACGCAAATGCAACTTTTGCTTAACAGTAAATGTAAATGTAAATATAACTATCCATAATGAAAGGTCATGAAAAGCATTCATAAATGAGTTGCTAACGCAACAGCTTAGCAGCCGCGTAACTGCCATTAGGTAGTGATCTTCGGGTGGGACCAGGGCTAGATCGCCAGGCTGATTGCACTCCGCTAGGTCCTCACCAGCCTCTTCTCACGTCTCTTCCTCCTCGCTGGCTGGCTCTTCCGTCTCCCCTCCTTCTGGAGGTGGACCTGCAGCCCCATCTGGCATTAGTTGTTCTCTCCTTAGAGCTAGATTATGCAGCATGCAACACACCACAATAAACTCAGCGATCTGGTCAGGGTGGTACTGTAGGCTGCTACCAGAATGGTCCAGGCATCTGAAGCGCTGCTTTAGGGCTCCAATTGTCTTTTCAATGATATTGCATGTCGCTATTTAGCTTTCATTGTAACGTTTCTCTGCTTCAGTGACGGGATTATGCAGAGGGGTCATCAGCCAACTGGCAAGTCCATATCCCTTATCCCCCGGCATCCAACCGTGGCCTTCTGGCTGATTGACAAACAGGTCAGGGATAGCACTCTCACGCAGGATGTGTGCATCATGGATGCTGCCAGGAAATGTAGCATTTACTGTCATGATTATTTGATTGTGGTTTTAGGGACTGCACATTTAGGGAGTGGAATCCCTTTCTGGTACGAAACACCTCCGCATTCTTTAAGGGGGCTTTCAGGACATTGTGCGTGCAGTCTATTGCTCCCTGCACCTTGGGGAAGTCTGCTATTCTGGAGAAACCCAAAGCCCTCCCGGTCTGTGCCTCCTTGGTCATAGGGACGCATATATAGTCCATCCTGCTAGTGTAAAAGGCTTCAGTCACCTGCCAAATGCAGCAGCGTGTGGCATGCTGAGAGATATGACAGATGTCACCAGCTGAAGCCTGAAAAGATCCCGAAGTGTAGAAGGCTAGGGCTGCAGTAACCTTCACCTCAACGGACAGTTCTGATGGTGTTGGAAGGCTGAAGATCTCCCTTAATGAGCTGGCACATCTCATCGATGACCTCCTTCTGGAAGCGCAGCCTCCTAAGACAAGAGTTTTCAGACGAGTTGAGGTAAGATTGCATTTTATTGTACCTTCGTTGGCTGTATACTCGCCTCCTCTGTCTCCTCTGTCTCCTCTGTCTCTGTCTATGCATTTCTCTGCCATCTCTTCGATTGATCCTTTCAGAAACCATCTTTCGAGCAGTTACGAGTAATGGCGCAGAAAGCATAGGCCCCATCACTCAATAATTATTTTCAATTGCTATAAATGCACTTTTCACTAAAGAATGTCAATCTATTAAACTACTCTCTCTATACAAGCCCCAGTCTCTATACCAATCTCAGTCTAATACTCTCTCTATTTCAGCCCCAGTCTAACAATAGGCCCCATCACTTTCAATAATTATTTTCATTTGGTATAAATGCACTTTACATTAAAAAATGCCTAATCCACTAGGCTACTATTATTAAAATTAAATATAATTAATTATCTAAGTAGATCTGTCTATACAGCTCCCTTGAATAACTCACAACTATCGAAGCACGATTTTTTAGCAACCTCCACCCTTCCTCCGATCATCAAAATAGCATCTGTAATGCCCATTTCATTCTGTAAAGCCCGAGAAAAGCAATTATTCCCCAGCCTTGTTCTCGGCAAGCAATCAGTCCGGCCTTGTGATGGCAATGTGCCGAATGTTGGAATGGGCCACGTGTGGGCAATCAGCTTGCCGATCAGTTCGGCGAGGTGAGCCGAAACTTGGGGGCTTATTTTTCCGGCAATTTTTCTGGCCTAGTTTCCACTTTTTCCTCAAAATGGGCGATGGAGGTCTGTTTTGGGTAATATATGGGCCATAGATGGGCGATGTGAAATGGAAAGTCCAGCCCATAGTCTTTTATGTCACTGTTCAGTCCTGGACAGTAAACGGATTCTCTGGCACGTCGAAGAGTGCTCTCAACGCCAGTGTGAACAGCATGAAGTCGCTGACGAATGTCGGATCTCAGGGTTTTTGCTATGACACAGTGATAGCCTTTGAAGACTATGCCATCCTGTCATGAACTTTAAAATATGCATGCATTTCAGGCGAGCATTCATGTGTTGTTTCTGGCCATCACGTTGTGATTTATTGTATGACCAGTTGTAGTATGGAGTCGCTTGCAGTTGCGCATTATATGTTAGACAGTCCTTGTTTGGAAAGTGTGAGAAAGTCCATCTGTGGATGCATTCCACTACAATTTCAGTTGGAGTTCTCTCCATGCCTTCGAGGTATGTGTGCGAGAGGGTGTTTGCTGTATACATTTCTTTTCTTGGTTGATATTTTGTTTCAGCATCATATTGGTTGAGCCAAATGAGCAGACATTGGGTGCTGCAGATAATGGCTTGCGTCATATGGCAACCAAAGGCTTATGGTCTGTCCATAGCATGATCTAGCGACTGTATACATAGTGATTGTTTTGTTCCATTCCGAAGACTTGAACGAAGATCTCCTTTCCGATTTGAGAGTATAGCATTTCTGCTGCAGTGCACACTCAGCTCGTGTTTGGGATTGGTTGTCCCTATTGCAGAAGGACGAACCCCAGACCCTTGCTTGAAGCATCACCTTGACCTTCGGTTGCAAGTTTGTGGTGAAAGTATTTGAACACCGGAGAAGCTGTCACACATTGTTTGATAGCTTCAAACATTTTGTCTTGTTCTTCAGTCCATTTCCAAACCGTGTCTTTATGAGTAAGCCGTCGTAGAGGCTTGGTGAGGTCTGAAAGATCTGGCAAGAATTTTGCGAGATACTTTGTCATGCCGACAAATCATTGCACACCTGCGGTATCCTACGGTTTCTGCATTTCGTTGATTGCGACCACTTTGCTTAGGTTGACTTTGAGTCCATCACGAGACAGTATGTGTCTCATGTATTTCACTTGGGAGCAATTATACTTGCACTTATCAAAGTTTAGTTTGATGTTTCGCTCTCTGCATCTCTGCATGAATTTGCGCAAGTTTGCATCATGATCGTAATTGGTCTCTTTAAGTGTCTCACTGCGTCCATTGATCAAGATCTCATCTGCAATCTTGTAGATTCCATCTAGACCCTTGAGGATCTAGTCTAGCTTCTGCTGGAAGATTTCCGGGGCAGGACTGATGCCAAATGGCATTCTATTATATCGTTATCATCCCCATGGAGTCTGGAAGGTTGTGAGGTCGAAGGACTCTGTGTCTAGTTCACATTGCAAGAAACCCTCCTTGCAATCTGCTTTAGTGAAGACCTTTACATTTGACATCTGTGGCAAGGTGTCATCGATCACAGGAAGTAGATAGTGTCTGCATTTCAGGGCATTGTTCAGATGTTGCAGGTCGATACATACTCGTATCTTTCCATTTGGCTTTTGTACAATCAGTAGACTGATTCAACAGCTTTCGTGATGAATTGTCGTTCTTCCAAATAATCGAGTTCCTCTATCAGCATTTGTTTGATCGCTATTGGCACCCGTCTGGGTGGGCATGACCCCCGGTGTCGCTGATTCATTAAGTTCAAGGTGAACTGTCCCTGGCATGTGTCCAAGTCCCTTAAACACATCCGGATACTCATTGTTGACATCAGTTTTTGACGCTAGCGAGATGTTTGCCTTGTTCATAGTTTGTGATTCGTGTGGGTCATTTATTACCGCAAAATTCTAATGCTGCACTTGTATCGGTTGTAGCTGTTGAGCAGTGCATGAGCCAATCAGTGGTGTACTTTCGCCCTCAATGATCACAAAAGGGCACAACGTACTTTTGCTTATTCTTTGTATTTTCCAGTGGCACATTACAAGTTCCTCCCTATGGAATGATTGCATGGTTGTCATATAGTGACAGTGTTGTCTTAGATTCTTTTACCTTTAAACCTTTAGCTAAGTATCTAAGAGGTAACACATTGCATGTGGCCCCACAATCTATTTGCATTTTACCATTTGGCCTTTACTGGAGAAGGTAGCCATAATCTTGTAAGGATACTTTCTGTCAGCTTTATCCTTGATTGTGCGATCAACTTTACCAAGCATCTTTATGGTCATGACTTCGAAATCAGAATCATCACTGACTTAATATAATGCATGAACTTTTGACTTGCCCCTTTACTTATGCTTAAGTGTAGATTTCTGCCTCAATCCACTTTGGAGAAAAGTGATTTTGTTTTCCACAACTTGTGTAGGTCTTCCTACATGCTGGGCATTTAGTTTTTGACAGCTCATGTCTTTTGCCACAATATCTACAATTGTTTGTGAACTCTTTGTCTGTGAATTCTTTCTTTGTGGTTCTGGGTTTCTGTCTGATAGATTTGACATCTTCAGAGTCTAAATCTGTTTTAGTGAGCTTCATGGATATCATTTGCCCAACTGTGGCCTCTGTAGCTTTACAGAGCATCACACTTTTATCTAATGTTAGGCTTGATTCTTGCAACAGCCTCTTATGCAGACTGATGAAATCATCCCTCAATTTGCCAAAATCACATGACGATATTAGCTACCTCACTTTCATGAGATATCCGTCAAAACACTCGTCTCCTTGTACATAGTTGTTGAACAGGCACCATTCATAGATAATGTTTGTTTTACCTTTACAGTGCTCTTCCCAGAGCTTCAAAATAATCTCAATTTTTTGTTTATCTTCCTCTGATTTGTGGGGAAGATTATTGTAGATATCTAGGGCATCTCTGCCAATGGCAGTGATAAACATTGCTACCCTAAATCTATTTGTTTTTTCCACAATATTCGTTATAATATTATAGCTGTCCCACAGCTTTTTGAATATTTTCCAGTTGGCTTTCAAATCGTCAGTCACCTGCAATGGAGGTGGGAGAGGAATGTGTGTGGGAGTTGGCACTGTTGTGGTCAGGATAGCTCACTACAGTTTAGGACATGAGTATGTATACAGTTCAAATAACTAGAGGACGAGAACAGGTCCAATCGTAAAATATCGTGGCCATGTATTTGTCGAAATACTTTTTCAATCAAGGCCCTAAGATAGCTTATGCTACCTTAAGTTTACCTTACTAGTACCTCCCAGATTACTCTACAAGCTTATGACTATTTATTGCTCTTCACAGATCCACGTGCGATGTGTACGAAGCATGCTCTGCATTGCACCATTTAACGCCAATTTTGATCCGCTCGACAAGGTCTTAGTTCCAATATTTCGATCGTAGATGCGTTCGATGAAAGATCAGAAGTCTCCACTTCTGACACCATGGGCTAGATTTTCCATTATTTTCCATTATTTTTGCATGCACAACGTCCAATAAACGTCCATTTTACTGCTGAAATGAGATGTAACACTCAGATATCACCCATTTAGCCACAAAATGGACACTTATCGCCAAATATTACTTTCGACATGTACGTAACACCGGGAAAAAATAATACCACCCGCCCACTTTTTTGGGTGGAATTATCAGAATGGGCGATAATATCGGCCAGCATTACTTCCAGCACGTAATTCACGCCGACATGCAAAAATCCGACCGCCCACTTTTTTTTGTCATAAAGATCAAATTTGTCGAAACTAACACCCAGGAGATCGCCCAGCGTCACTTTCACCACCTCTCACACATCTCGCCCACAATATCGCTCGCCCAAAGCACCGCTCTGAAAAAGTGCAACTGTTCTGAACTAATCACAGCAGTATGGATGCTATTTTTCAAATCGCAGGTCGCTTCATTGAAAAGGCTGCTTCAACTTCGGGGGAGTTTGGATTGACGCTGGAGTTCTCAGGTGAAGTGACCATCTGAACAGACATTTTTTCAGTTCCTCTTCGGTAGGAAGTTTGAATTAGAGACGGACCACAAGCCACTCACATCCCTGTTGTCAGACAGCAAGGCTGTCAATGATAACGCATCAGCTCGCATACAGCGGTGGGCACTCACGCTAGCTGCTTATGACTACTCCATCCGGCACCGGCCCAGCACTGAAAACTGCGCTGACGCGCTCAGCAGGCTCCCACTGGCCACCACCGAGTGGGCAGCTGAGCAAAGCACTGAGATGGTCATGGCTGTCGATGCCTTTGACAGTGCAGGCTCCCCCATCACAGCCCGCCAGATCAAAATCTGGACAAACAGAGATCCCCTCCTATCCCTGATTAAGAAATGTGTCATGACTGGGTATTGGGCGCCCGCACACGGAGCATGCCCTGAGGAGGTCAGACAATTCCACAGGCGGGTGGTTGAGCTCTCCATCCAAGTCGACTGCCTACTATGGGGCAGCTGGGTAGCCATGCCCTAGAAGGGCAGGGAGGCATTCATCAGGGAACTCCACAGCGAGCACCCAGGCATTGTGATGATGAAGGCCATTGCCCGGTCACACGTTTGGTGGCCTGGAATTGATTCAGACCTGGAACACTGTGTTCGCAGGTGCACGACCTGTGCCCAGCTGGGTAATGCCCCCAGGGAGGCCCCGCTCAGCACGTGACCCTGGCCCACCAAGGCATGGACACGCATTCACGTTGACTACGCGGGCCTGTTCATGGGGAAGATGTTCCTCATTGTAGTAGATGTGTACTCGAAATGGATCGAGTGCATCATCCTGAATTCATGCACTACATCCACCACCGTGGAAAGCCTACGTGTGATGTTTGCAACCCATGGCTTGCCGGACATCCTGGTTAGTGATAATGGCCCGTGTTTCACGAGCTATGAATTCCGAGAGTTTATGTCAGGCAATGGTATCAACAATGTCAGGACTGCGCCGTTCAAGCCGGCCTCCAATGGCCAGGTGGAACGGGCAGTCCAAATCATTAAGCAAGGTATGCTCAGAATTCAAGGACCCTCCATATAATGCCGCCTATCGCGCCTCCTGCTGGCCCATAAATCCCGCCCGCACTCGCTCACGGGGGTTCCGCCCGCAGAGCTACTCATGAAACGGACACTCAAAACTCGGTTGTTCCTCATCCACCCAGTCCTGACCGACATCGTTGAGGGCAAGCGCAAGTCACAAAACGAGTACCGACCGTAACTCAAGGGGGAGATGTATAGAAATAAATGATCCTTTATTCGTCCTCAATCACACCTTGGGACCCAAATGGTTTGAGGGTACTGTAATTGACAAAGAGGGGAATAGGGTCATTGTGGTAAAACTCAATAATGACCAGATATGCTGTAAGCATCTGGACCAAGTAAAAAAAAGGTTCAGCATGGACACGGAGGAACCTGAAGAAGACCATGAGATGGAGCTCACACTACCGCCAGTGAACATGCAACAAGAGCAATCAGAAGAATGCACAGTACCTGAGGTCAGCCCGGACAGGTCAGAATCACCACAAGTGACAGCCACTCACGTCAGTGTCCAACAACCAGAGCCCCAACTGCGGCGCTTCACGAGGGAGCGTAGCCCACCAGAAAGACTAAACCTATGATCCCAGTAAGACTTTGGGGGGGGGGAAGGTGATGTCATGTTTGTAACTACAATGTAACACCACTGTATTACTGTATACACTTAACTCAGATGCACACCTTGACCACAGGGGGTGAACTTGTGGGAGACACTCCTTACCTGACCACACAGGTATATAAAGGGAGGTCCCACGCAGGGTCATCACTTCTGGAGTCCTGTAATAAAGAGTTAAGGTCACAGAGTGGCCTTGTCCCTGGAATGTGGCTCGGGTGGTTTCATACTGTAGAGTAAGAACTTTACAAGAATGCTGTCTCTGACATGTTTACCAGTCAGCCACAAGGATAATGCTGGATGCTTGGTGACTGTCATGTATGCAAACTCTTTGTATTCACTATGTAACTATGTACGATGTACTACCTGAGGGTGCTGCTGTTGGTGAGGGGTTTCCTGTCCTGGTGTGCAGGGGCATATAAAAGGCAGCCAGCCATGCTGCTCCTCACTTTACAGTCGTATTAAATGGACTGAAGTCACACAGCTCTTACTCACAGTACAAGGCCTCGTGGAGTTATTCAATGGTAATTGCAGACATAATAACTGGCGACGAGAATACGGACTTTCACGCGATTATGGCTACCTTTGGCACACTAAAAGACTTCACAGAGGGTGATGATTGGGATGCCTTCATAGAAAGGCTCAAGCAATATTTTGTGGCAAACGATCTGGCAGGGGAGATAGACACATTGGCGGAGAAGCGCAAGGCTATACTGCTGACCAGTTGTGGGCCCGAGGTCTAACGCCTCATCAGGGACTTGCTGGCACCCACGAAGGCCAAGGATAAGACATACGCTGAGCTGATTGAACTAATTCGCGATACTATACAGATGACTTCCTACCAGAATCGGAGCTCACTGGCAAGTACTGTACGTAAAATAATGCCGATTGCAGGCAGAACTGTTGAACTAATAAGAACTGTACAGAGCAGAGCCTACATGCCTGCTGCTGCTAGGCCACCAAGGGGTGTAAATGCGAAATCATTAACACAGTGCTGGTGTTGCGGGGGTAATCATGGGGCCCATCAATGTCGATTTAAAGACTAAGCGTGCAAAAGCTGCAGAACAAGGGGTCACCTCCAGCGAATGTGCAAACGTACTGCGACTAACCACATGGCAGTGGAGTCGGCAGAAGAGTTCCGATAAAGTGTGGATCACAAAGGACAAGCTAGAGCGGGGACTCAGCCCGAGGGAGCAGTGTGTGGGATGCACACCCTCTCCACAAAAAGTCCTCCCATGATGATAAAAGTCAAATTAAATGGCGTTCCTGTATCCATGGAGCTAGACACAGGGGCAAGTCAGTCAATTATGAGTCAGAAGGCATTTGAAAGACTTTGGGGCAACAACAAAGCATAAAGACCCAAGCTGAGCCCGATTCAGATAAAGCTGCGCACTTACACCAAGGAACTGATACCAGTTATTGGCAGTGCGAACGTAAAAGTATCCTATGATGGCGAGGCACACGAGCTGCCACTATGGATTGTACCAGGCAATGGGCCAATGCTGCTTGGCAGAAGCTGGATGGGGAAGATTCGGTGGAACTGGGAAGACGTCAAAGTATTCTCGTCAGTGGACAATGCTTCCTATGCTCAAGTGTTGAGCATCTTTATTTGAACCAGGCATCGGCAACTTCACAGGTGTCAAAGTACAGATCCACTTGGTCCCCGAGGCACAGCTCGTTCATCACAAGGCTCAAGCGTTCCCCTACATGATGAGGGAGAAAGTGGAGATCGAATTGAACAGACTTCAACGCGAGGGAATCATATCGCCAGTCGAGTTCAACAAGTGGGCCAGCCCGATTGTACTGGTGCTAAAGAGCGATGGCACGGTCAGAATCTGCAGTGACTACAAAGTAATGATCAACCGAGTCTTGTTACAGGACCAGTACCCACTATCCAAAGCCGATCACTTTTTCGCGACATTAGCAGGGGGAAAGGCATTCACCCAGCTGGATCTAACCTCTGCTTACATGACACAGGAACTGGTTGAGTCGTCGAAAAAATTAACTTGCATTAACACGCACAAAGGACTGTTCATGTACCACAGGTGCCCATTCGGGATTCACTCGGCTGCAGCCATATTCCAAAGAAACATGGAGAGCCTGTTGAAATCCGTTCCACGCACCATCGTATTTCAGGACAACATTCGCATCACTGGCCGCGACACCTCCGAACACCTGCACAACCTGCAAGAAGTTTTAAATCGACTAAACAGAGTTGGACTCTGGTTGAAACAATCCAAATATGACTTCCTGCGCCAGAGGTAGAATTCCTGGGAAGGAAGATTGCAGCAGACAGCTTCAGACCCATGGACTCGAAGACAGAGGCCATCAAGAATGCACTCACACCACAAAATGTCATGGAACTGTGCTCGTTCCTGGGACTCTTCAACTATTTCGGTAACTTTTTTCCAGGATTGAGCACCTTGCTGGAGCCGTTGCACAAGCTGTTACGCAAGGAAGACGACTAGGCTTGGGGTAAAAATCAAGAGGCCGTCTTTGAGAAGGCCAGAAACCTGCTGTGTTCATAAGAACATAAGAACATAAGAATTAGGAACAGGAGTAGGCCATCTAGCCCCTCGAGCCTGCTCCGCCATTCAATAAGATCATGGCTGATCTGGTCGTGGACTCAGCTCCACTTACCCGCCCTCTCCCCGTAACCCTTAATTCCCTTATTGCTTAAAAATCTATCTATCTTTGACTTGAAAACATTCAATGAGCCAGCCTCAACTGCTTCCTTGGGCAGAGAATTCCACAGATTCACAACCCTCTGGGAGAAGAAATTCTTTCTCAACTCGGTTTTAAATTGGCTCCTCCGTATTTTGAGGCTGTGTCCCCTAGTTCTAGTCTCCCCCACCAATGGAAACAACCTCTCTGCCTCTATCTTGTCTAACCCTTTCATTATTTTAAATGTTTCTATAAGATCACCCCTCATCCTTCTGAACTCCAAGGAGTAAAGACCCAGTCTACTCAATCTATCATCATAAGGTAACCCCCTCATTTCTCGAATCAGCCCAGTGAATCGTCTCTGTACCCCTTCCAATGCTAGTATATCCTTCCTTAAGTAAGGTGACCAAAACTGCACGCAGTACTCCAGGTGCGGCCTTACCAATACCTTATACAGTTGCAGCAACACCTCCCTGCTTTTGTACTCCATCCCTTTCGCAATGGAGGCCAACATTCCATTTGCCTTCCTGATTACCTGCTGCACCTGCAAACTAACTTTTTGGGATTTATGCACAAGGACCCCCAGGTCCCTCTGCACCACAGCATGTTGTAATTTCTCCCCATTCAAATAATATTCCCTTTTACTGTTTTTGTTCACAAGGTAGATGACCTCATACTTTCCGACATTGTATTCCATCTGCCAGACCTTAGCCCATTCGCTTAACCTATCCAAATCTCCTTGCAGCCTCTCTGAGTCCTCTACACAACCCGCTTTTCCACTAATCTTAGTGTCATCTGTAAATTTTGTTGCACTACACTCTGTCCCCTCTTCTAGGTCATCTATGTATATTGTAAACAGTTGTGGTCATAGTACTGATCCCTGTGGCACACCACTAACCACTGATTTCCAACTGGAAAAAGACCCATTTATCCCAACTCTCTGCTTTCTGTTCGCCAGCCAATTCTCTATCCATGCTAATACATTTCCTCTGACTCCGCGTACCTTTATCTTCTGCAGTAACCTTTTGTGTGGCACCTTATCGAATGCTTTTTGGAAATCTAAATACACCACATCCATCGGTACACCTCTATCCACCATGCTCGTTATATCCTCAAAGAATTCCAGTAAGTTAGTTAAACATGATTTCCCTTTCATGAATCCATGCTGCGTCTGCTTGATTGCACTATTCCTATCCAGATGTCCCGCTATTTCTTCCTTAATGATAGTTTCAAGCATTTTCCCCACTACAGATGTTAAACTAACCGGCCTATAGTTACCTGCCTTTTGCCTGCCCCCTTTTTTAAACAGAGGCATTACATTGTTGCTGGTATTATATGACCCATGTTGCTGGAATAAGTTGCTGGTATTATATGACCCATGTAAACATCTAGTTTTACCATTTGATGCATCGTCGTATGGTGTCGGGTGTGTTTTGCAGCAAGCCAATCCAATCGGTTGCATATGCATCCAGAAGCCTATCTAAGGCCAAAAGAGGCTGCAGCATGGTCGAAAAGGAGGCTTTTAACCTATGTTTACAGTGTAAAAAAGATGCACCAATATTTGTTTGGTCTCAGGTTCGAGTTAGAGACGGACCACAAGCCCCTAATATCACTGTTTTCGGAAAGCAAAGGCATAAACACCAATGCTTCATCTCGAATCCAAAGATGGGCACTAACACTGTCTGCCTACAACTATGATCTGCCATAAGCCAGACACTGAAAACTGTGCCGATGCTCTCAGCCGACTACCGTTGCCCACCACCAGGGTGGAAGCGGCGCAGCCTGCAGACCTGCTACTGGCCATGGATACCTTTGGTAGCAAAGGGTCACCCGTAACGGCCCGCCAAATTAAGACCTCGACCAGCCAGGATCCTCTGCTACCCCTTGTAAAAAGTTGCGTCCTCAATGGGAGCTGGTCAGCGGTCCCCAGAGACAGGCAAGACGAGATCAAGCCGTTTCACCATCGTAAAGACGAAATATCGATCCATTCAGATTGCCTCTTATGGGGCAACTGCGTTATCTTCCCAAAGAAAGGCAGAGAAACCTTCATACGTGACCTACACAGCACCCACCCAGGCATAGTTATGATGAAGGCTATCGCCAGGTCCCACGTCTGGTGGCCCGGCATTGACTCGGACCTGTGTGTGCACCAGTGTAACACATGCTCACAACTGAGCAATGCTCCCAGGGAGGCTCCACTAAGGCTCTGGTCCTGGCCCTCAAAACCATGGTCCAGGATCCATGTGGATTATGCGGGCCCCTTTGTGGGAAATATGTTCCTGGTTGCTGTGGATGCCTACTCCAAATGGATTGAATGTGCAATAATGGCATCCAGCACATCCGCAGCCACCATTGAAAGCCTCAGGGCCATGTTTGCCACCCGTGGCTTACCCGACATTCTGGTCAGCAACAATGGCCTGTGCTTCATCAGCTCGGAATTCAATGAATTCATGACCCGTAATGGCATCAAGCATGTTCGGATCTGCCCCATTCAAACCCGCATCCAATGGCAAAGTGGAGCAGGCAGTCCAAACCATAAAGCAGAGCTTGAAATGTGTCATGGAAGGCTCCTTACAAACCCACCTGTCCTGGGTACTGCTCAGCTACAGGACACGACCCCACTTACTTACCGGAGTTCCCCCTGCAGAATTACTAATGAAACGAGCACTCAAAACCAGGCTCTCCTTAGTACACCCTGACCTCATTGATCAGGTGGAAACCAGGCATTATCAGCAAAACACTTACCATTATCGGGCAGCTGTATCACGCGACATCACTGTAAATGACCATGTGTTTGTGCTGAATTACAGTCACAGCCCCAAATGGGTCGCCGGCACTGTTTTAGCCAAGGAGGGGAATAGCGTGTTTGTTGTCAAACTGCTTAACGGTCAAATGTGCAGAAAACATTTGAACCAAACCAAATTACGATTCACAGATAATCAGGAACCACCAGAAGAGGAACTCATTTTCAGCGACCCACCGACACATGCCCAATCGACCACAGACCTCGCTGCCAACCATGAGGATGATCCCACAATCCGCAACAGTCCAGCCCAACCAGTCACTCTGCAAGACAGCAGTGGCCCAACCAACTCACCCAGGCCAGAAGTGACACGCAGACAGTCAACCAGGGAGCGTGTGGCTCCAGTTCGCCTTAACCTGTAATCAACTCGCATCAAAGACTTTGGGAGGGCAGGGCGGTGGGGGGGGGAGAATGATGTCATGTATGAAAACTCCTTGTATTCACTATGTAACTATATACGATGTACCACATGAGGGCGCTGCTGTTGGAGGTGAGGGGTTTCCTGCGCTGGTGTGCAGGGGCATATAAAAGCCAGCCAGCCATGCTGCTCCTCACTTTGCAGTCGTATTAAATGGACTGAAGTCACACAGCTCTTACTCACAGTACAAGGCCTCGTGGAGTTATTCGATGGCAATTGCAGACATAATAGTGACAACTGATATGGCCTAGCCACCTGATGACCCCACTGCATGACACCCACACCGAGACCGAGAAGCGATACAACCAGAATCACAGAGCTACACACAATGTGGTCCAGAAAACAATTAGTGTGCTTAAGCAGTATTTAAATGCCTGGAGCAATCAGGAGGGGAGTTACAATACAACTCTGAGCAAGTAGCTTAATTCGTGGTAGTGTGCTCCATGTTGCACAACCTGGCTATCCGGAGGGGACAAGAATTGTCAGAAGGGACTGATGGTCCACCTCAGGAGAGAGAGGAAGAGGAGGACAAGGGGTTGGACACTGACCTAGGCATAGAAAATCAGGCTGACTATGCAACCATGCCCATGTCCCTCTCTAGACCGCAGGAAAGGACCCTTGGTGGCTATATAGCTGCAAGACTCTTACGTCAGGAGCTCATAAATGAGCGATTTGCCTGAAAGAATGTTGCTGTAATTGACAAAGCTGACACACTGCTGTGTGTGTGCAGCTCAGACATCAATGGTGGGCATCGCCTTGGTGCCAGTTAAAGTTGATTCAAGTTAAGTATAATTATAGCCTTTCCTGTTAAGGAATCACCAGTGTGTTACGTCCAGCTATCTGAGACAATGTGCAAAAAGGTTATGTTGAATAAAGAACATTTAATATGACCATTGGTCTAAAAATAATAAGTATCACAGGCAAAAACACCCCACCCCCACCCTACTTTTTGGACCACTGACATCAATAAAATGTTCAAAATGTCCAGCAACAAATGCAAAGCAGGAGGATGGCCCTTTACCCCCATACATTACAACACATTGCATACACCGAGATGGAGATATAACAAAGCCATCACCTGCAGACAAGCACCTCACTTTCCTTCCTCCCTCCCCTTCTTCTCCCCATTTCTATCCCTCCCCTCCTCGCTCCATGCTGCCTGGCCAAGGAACTCCTCAGGTGGTGCCACATTAGGGGGATGAAGGCAGAGCCGGTGGTTGCATGGGTACGGGAGCAGGGGGTGCCGAGGTGGGAACATTCTCAGATCCAGAAGCAGGATCTTCGTCCTGCCTCTCATTTGTCATTGGCAGTGGTGGTGCAGAACCTAGGGATGGAGTGCAGTACTCCAGGACCACTGGAAGGCCTTTGCTAGCAGTGTTCCTGGCTATTGTCTCCAGGGCCTCCGCCATCCGCGGAACATACTCAGTCATGGTGCCGGAGATGGTGGCTAGCTGTTGGAACATGCCCCCCAATACATTGAGGATCTGGTCACCTATGTCTACAGTTCTCCTGGACAACTTTACCATCTCTCCGCTCTTATCTGGCACTCATGGACTAGACCTGCCGCATCCACAAAACCTCCGCGGGGTCAGCACCCTCCTGGTGACAAATGGGATGCCCTGTGGCGAGGTGCTTGGGTCCAGTATGGAGGCGGTAATGGCCGGAGGAGCACTAGATGGCCTTGGGGTGGAATGCCTTCTTGAGCCTGGCGATGAAGATTCTTCAAAGTCGGCCCTCTCATCCGTAAAGAACAGACCTAGCGGATTGACGGGTGAGAATTGAATAGGTGAGAGTCCGGCCCCACAGCCCCACCTTCTGGCTTCTGTGGTCTTGCCTTGGGACATGCTGCTGGCTGAGCTGCAAAACACAAATGAGATTATTAGAGGAGAAGGGGGTGCTAGGGTCACAAGGTGAGTCCAGCGCTACACACAGCATATGAATGACAAAAGCACAACCGCCATCAAAATTATCTAAGACATCACATTTCATGACCATCAACACATTGTTCATTGCAAAGATTTTCATTAGGCCAGCATTATTTACAGGACAATTTTAGAAACCATCTATCATATATTATCGTTCGGATATGAGTGGGTGTGGAATCAATTGACTTCATATCACGCAATGGTGTAAGCTTTACTCATGTGGCATCACTTCAGGGTATGCCTCCCCATGCATGTGAGCAACCGGTCCTCCATCTCAGTGATGTCACTGGTGACTGGTGGCCCCCCACCCAATCGCCTTTGCTCGGACCTAATCGTCGATAGCTTCTTCTGTAAAAGGTAACAGGACGACATGGCATTAGATCATTGCATGATATCAGTGCTACGTACTGTCACAGAGACTGATACAACACATAATCGACAGATGTAATCATGATTATTATGAAAATGATCATTCTTTACCGAAAGACCTACACCGTGACCACAGGCTTTGAGTACAACATTCCGGTAAAAGTGAAAGACCTCACATCTGCTGATAGTCACTTATGACTCTTACAAATCAAATTATATAAATATATAAGTATATGTAAATAAATGGAATACTTACTCTTGCAGACCCAACAAGGTCATTCCATCGCTTGCGGCATTGGTTGTCTTTATGCACCACGTTGGTCGCCGACGAGACCACCTAAGAACATAGGAACATAAGAAATAGGAGCAGGAGTAGACCATATGGTCCCTCGAGCCTGCTCCGCCATTTTATATGATCTTGGCTGATCCGATCATGGACTCAGGTCCACTTCCCTGCCCGCTCCCCATAACCCCTTATTCCCTTATCGGTTATGAAACTGTCTATTTCTGTCTTAAATTTATTCAATGTCCCAGCTTCCACAGCTCTCTGAGGCAGCAAATTCCACAGATTTACAACCCTCTGAGAAAATTAATTTCTCCTTGTCTCAGTTTTAAATGGGCGGCCCCTTATTCTAAGATTATGCTCTCTAGTTCTAGTCTCCCCCATTACTGGAAACATTTTCTCTGCATCTACTCTTGTCAAGCACCCTCATAATCTTATATGTTTCGATAAGATCACCTCTCAATCTTCTGAATTCGAATGAGTAGAGGCCCAACCTACTCAACCTTTCCTTGTAGGTCAACCCCCTCATTTCTGGAATCATCCTAATGAACCTTCTCTGAACAGCCTCCAAAGCACGTATATCCTTTCGTAAATATGGAAACGAAAACTGCATGCAGTATTCCAGGTGTGGCCTCACAAATACCCTGTATAACTGTAGCAAGACATCCCTGCTTTTATTCTCCATGCCCTTTGCAATAAAGGCCAAGATTCCATTGGCCTTCTTGATCACTTGCTGTACCTGCAAACTAACCTTTTGTGTTTCATGCACAAGTACCCCCAGGTCCCACTGTACTGCAGCACTTTGCAATCTTTCTCCATTTAAATAATAACTTGCTCTTTGATTTTTTCTGCTAAAGTGCATGACCTCACACTTTCCAACATTATACACCATCTGCCAAATTTTTGCCCACTCACTTAGCCTGTCTATGTTCTTTTGCAGATTTTCTGTGTCCTCCTCACACATTGCGTTTCCTCCCATCTTTGTATCGTCAGCAAACTTGGCTACGTTACACTCGGTTCCTTCTTCCAAGTCATTAATATAGATTGTAAATAGTTGGGGTCCCAGCACTGATCCCTGCGGCACTCCACTAGTTACTGATTGCCAACCAGAGAATGAACTATTTATCCTGACTCTCTGTTTTCTGTTAGGTAGCCAATCCTCTATCCATGCTAATATATTACCCCCAACCATGTGAACGTTTATCTTGTGCAGTAACCTTTTATGTGGCACCTTGTCAAATGCCTTCTGGAAGTCCAAATACACCACATCCACTGGTTCCCCTTTATCCACCCTGTTCGTTACATCCCCAAAGAATGCCAGCAAATTTGTCAAACATGACTTCCCCTTCATAAATCCATGCTGACTCTGCCTGACTGAATTATGCTTTTCCAAATGTCCTGCTACTACTTCTTTAATAATGGACTCCAATATTTTCCCAACCACAGATGTTAGGCTAACTGGTCTATAGTTTCCAGCTTTTTGTCGGCCTCCTTTTTTAAATAGGGGCGTTACATTTGCAGTTTTCCAATCTGCTGGGACCTCCCCAGAATCCAGGGAAATTTGGTAAATTACAACCACTGCAACCACTATCTCTTCTGCTACCCAGAGGATTTATTTGCCTTTAGTCCCATTGTCTTACTGAGTACCACCTCCTTAGTGATTGTGATTGTGTTAAGTTCCTCCCCCACTATAGCCTCTTGACTATCCACTGTTGGGATATTGTTAGTGTCCTCTACTGTAAAGACTGTTGCAAAATATTTGTTCAGAGTTTCTGCCATCTCCATGTTCCCCATTACTAATTCCCTGGTCTCATCCTCGAAGGGACCAACATTTACTTTAGCCACTCTTTTCCTTTTTATGGACCCAAGTTTCGAGCCGCGCCTAGAACGGCGCAGTCCCGAACTGGACGCCCGTTTTTCGTGCCACAAAGTGCGCCTAAAAAAAACCTCCAGATTCTCCACCCCCCTGCAGATCTTCTGGCCCTCGGCGCAACGCAGCACGAGCTGTAGGGGGTGGAGCTAGGTCCCTGCGCTGAAAACAGTGCCGGGAGCTCTGCACATGCGCGCTACAGTAGGCGCGCAAGTGCAGTAGCTCCAGGCGCCCGAAACTGTGTGGGAGGGGCCCGAAGCACGCAGCCCCTAGCCCTGGCCGAATGGCCTCACTGGGGCTCCGTGAATAAGTCTCCTCCCATGGCTAGCTCCTGCTTCCTCCCGACCCGACTCGACTCCCGCTTCCCGCCTCCGGACCCGACACCGAACCGACTCCCGCTTCCCCCCCCCTCGCCATCGGACCCGACACCGACCCGACTCCCGCTTCCCACCCCCCCCCCCCCCGGACTGGATCCGACCTGACCTCCCTCCCCCCGACCTGACCTCCCTCTCCCTCTCCCTCCCTCCCCCCCTACCGGAACTGAACCGACCTCCCTCTCACCACCCCCCCGACCCGACCCAAAGCCAGCTACCTGTAAATCTGGTGCTGGAGACGGGCCCTGCCCGAAGTCTCGGACCCGGCCCGTTCAGCCTCCCTCCCCTTTCTCCTTCCCCCCCCATCTCCTTCCCCTCCATCTCCTTCCCCCCCATCTTATTCCCCCATCTCCTTCCCCCCATCTCCTTCCTCCCCCCCATCTCCTTCCCCCCATCTCCTTCCCCCCCCACCCATCTCCTTCCCCCCATCTCCTTCCCCCATCTCCTTTCTCCCCCTTCTCCCCTTTATCCCCTTCTCCCCCCATCCCCTTTCTCCCACCCCTCCCCTTCTCCCCCCCCTCCCCTTCTCCCCCCCTCCCCTTCTCCCCCCTCCCCCTTCTCCCCCATCCCTCCCCCTTGTCCCCTTCCCTCCCTCTGCTCCCTCCCTCTCTCCCTCTACCCCCTTCCTCCCCCTCCCCTCGCTGTCAGAAACACAGACACTGACAGACAGAGAATGAGAGACACACACAGACAGACAGAGAGATAGAGACACTGACAGAGACACACTGAGGGGGGGGGGGGGGGGCATCCCAGCATGCTGTTGGAGGGCTCCCGGTGTTGCAGTCAGTAAGTAGAAAATGTTTTATTTATTGATTTTTTTTTTTTTAATTCTTATTAATTTTTTTTGATTGATTTATTGGTTGATTTATTGATGTATTTATCATTTATTATTGATGATGGCTCTTTATTTGTAAAACTGAAGTGTTTAATGTTTGTAAACTTCCCTTTGAACCCTCCCCCCCCATTCCCTACGCCTGATTTGTAACCTACGCCTGATTTTCTAAAGTGTAGACAAGGTTTATTCGCGCATACAAAAATCTTCACTTACTGCATTCTAAGTTAGTTTGGAGTAAGTTTTCACTGACGAAACTTTGAAAACAGGCGGAAGTGGCTGGACACGCCCCCTTTTGAAAAAAAATTCTGTTCCAAAGTGAAACTGTTCTAACTGACTAGAACTGGAGAAAACTAAATGACGAGAATTCCGATTTCTAACATACTCCGTTCTACACCAGTTGCTCCTAAAAATCAGGAGCAAATCATGTGGAAACTTGGGGCCTATATACCTATAGAAACTCTTTCTATCTGTTTTTATATTTTGTGCTATTTTAC
Organism: Pristiophorus japonicus; assembly: GCF_044704955.1. Taxonomy (NCBI): domain Eukaryota; kingdom Metazoa; phylum Chordata; class Chondrichthyes; family Pristiophoridae; genus Pristiophorus; species Pristiophorus japonicus. The sequence goes on from NC_091978.1 coordinate 147,287,098, forward strand.
TTTCATAGTCTATCTTCCCTTTATTAATCATTTTTTTAGTCATTCTTTGCTGGCTTTTAAAAGCTTCCCAGTCTTCTGTCCTGCCACTAGTTTTAGCCACTTTGTATGCCCTTGTTTTTAATTAGATACCGTCCTTTATTTCTTTAGTTAGCCACGGATGGCTATCTTTTCTCTTACACCCTTTCCTCCTCACTGGAATATATTTTTCTTGAGAGTTGTGAAATATCTCCTTAAAAGTACACCACTGTTTATCAACCGTCCTACACTTTAATCTATTTTCTCAGTCCACTTTAGCCAACTCTGCCCTCATACCTTTATAGTGTAATTTATTTAAGCTTAGTACACTGGTTAGAGATCCAACTTTCTCACCCTCCATCTGAATTTTAAATTCAATCATGCTATGATCACTCATTCTTAGGGGATTCTTTACTAGGAGATTGTTTATTAATCCTGTCTCATTACACAGGACCAGATCTAAAATAGCCTGTGCCCGGTTGGTTCCATTACATACTGCTCAAAGAACTTGTCCCTTAGGCACTCTATGAACTCTTCCTCAAGGCTATCCTGAGCAATTTGATTTGTTCAATCAATATGGAGATTAAAATCACCCACGATTATTGCTGTTCCCTTTTTGCAAGCCCCCACTATTTCCTTGTTTATGCTCCAACCAACAGAGTTGCTACTGTTAGGGGGCCTATAGACTACGCCCACCAACGACTTTTTCCCCTTATTATTCCTTATCTCCACCCAAACTGTTTCAACATCCTGATCATTTGAGCCAATATCGTTTCTCACTGTTGGAGTGATTCCATCCTTTATCAATAGAGCTACCCACCTCCTTTTCCTTTCTGTCTGTCCTTCAGATTGTCAAATATTGCTGAATTTTTAATTCCCAGTCCAGGTCACCTTGCAACCTCTGCTATCTTGGCCCATATCTTCTGGTAGGCTTTAGGGTGGGTTTCCCATGCCCTCCCTGTGTCAAATCACCCTAGCATGATTCAACCTCCTGCAGCAGGGAGGCATTTGCCTTGTCTGAGAACCTCCTTGCTCTTTTGTATCCTCCAATGTGCTCCTCTCCCACCTCACTGCTCTCGCCAGCGTCAGTCTCCACAGCGTGTTGTGTCGCCTCCTCCTCTCCCTCCATTATAGGCACCAAATTCGGGAAAATATCTGGCTGGTAACAGCGACATTTTATTTCCACAATTTGCTATAAAGCTCGAAACTCACCCCCCTTCCTCCTAAAGCAGCCACACCACACACACACACGCCTTCACTCCGTCTCAGCTCCCTCTCTCTCTGTCTCCTCCTATGCGCATGTCATGATGACTCTTGACCTCGTGAATCTCGGGAATCGAGCATTGCCATGCCGTTGCTAAGTGCTAAGGACAGCGACACTTTACTGCAGAAGGTCAGAGAGATTTAACGCTAACGCCCATTTCATATCACCCGCGGTAATGCTCAATTTCAAAAATGGAGACTGGGGCTTTGAGAATGGGCAACAAGCCGATGATCTGAAAACCCATTTAACCGCCCACGCTGGAAATAATGCCCATTTTTGGGCGATCTGCATAAAAGTGTAAAATCTAGCCCCGTGTATTTTATAAGCTATTGAACACCTCATAGTTTAATTTAACTCTATTTATTCTGGAGATCAGTAAGCCATGTGCAGTTAAAAATGGCATTCCTTATACACCCAGTTAATTACAGATCATGGGCACTATACCTCCTAGCTAGAGGATGCTATATATTATATCATTACAGAAGTGTCCGGGGAAAACACAGGACTGCACCGTGACCATATAAATGCATTGGGACGGATCGCAGAGAGCATCGACAAGCTTACTGTGACTGTTGCGGAGACAGCGTTACGGATTGTCAATGCAACTCAAGAGTCCAGCGAGACCATCATTGCCGACGCACAGAGGCTGGTGGCCTTGAGCAGTGACAGTGGCGTTCCAGAGTGTGTGGCACATGCCCTTGATAACATCTCAGCCTCGGGCGCATTGCAAGCACAAGCTACGCTTCAGCTTTGTGATATGCTACAGTCAATGACTGCTGCCATCCTCTCTGCATTCCCCCCTGTCCAACGAGGAAGGGACGGTGCTGAAGCAGACCAGCAAATTGTGGAGACACACCATGTTCTGTTTGCTGAGTCCCAGCCCCGTCAGAGAGTTAGTGGCTCCCAGGAAATGGAAGGTGCTGTCTTTTCTCAGGGTGACAGCATTCCAGCTCCCAACACTGACTCACCAACCATACACACATGGTTGACAACCCAGCCCCCAGTGACTGTTCCCGCCGATGATGAGGTGCAGCAGTCTATAGCCAGGCCTTCCAGGCCATGAACTGGTCCAGGGCATCCTCAGACACTGTCTGCATTGTCTGCGCACTGCCCCCCCCCCGCGCCTCTCGCCAAACACAGCAGCCCTCTAACAGCATTGCAGTAGGCATTGAGGAGGAGCAAAAGGCGTGGGAGGGGATGGATGGGATGGGGGCAGAAAATGTGGCTAAGGGCTATTAAGGGCTGACACAAAGGTTGAGCTTTTGCATTTATGTAGAATTGTTCACATTGTAAATAGTTGTATGTTAAGAAATGGCTTATTTTGCATTGACTTGCTGCAGGAAGCAGTTTTGTGTTTAGTTAGTTTTGATTTAATCATTGTATTTTTTTGGGTTGTTGGGGGGGCATTGTTCGTGATTGATGTTTATATAAATATTTTTTGAACCTTTGCCATTGGTGTCTTGTAAGTGGTTTTGCCCTTGGTGGTTTCGAATCACCCCCCTTACAACTGTAGTAGACACCGGAATTAGAGTGGTGAACAGAAATACACAGTTATAGCCAGTACTTTCGGTCTCAAATATCACAATGCTTTTATTCAAGTTAAAGCACACACCTGCACCCAGTAAAACACACCCTGGTGGTGTAAAACAAACAAACACAGTACAATACACAACCCTGGCCCGTCTGAACAGGCCCCTAATGCACGTGAGAATCTGTATCAATGTAGCTACCAACTTTATATGTATTATCCGTACTAATTTCAAATGTATTAACTCTTTCTAAAATGGCCACTCATGGATATTGCTGTCTCTTTAGATCTCACTGTAGGGGAAAACAATGAGTGACATGTCTTTGTGAAACAACCTTGAGGGACCGTATATGTGAATGTAGCAACAGATGTAGGAATAGTCAGAGAAGCAGAACAATGCGTGCCTTCCTTGTCTGCAAAACAAGGATAAGCTGGAGATGACTTAATCTTCTCTCATAATTAGGGACATTGCTTAATTAACTGTGTAAATGACTAATTTAGCTTGTATCTATGCCACGGTAGCTGATGTGATCGGACAATGAAAAGGGGTTGTACCAATCATGAACTGTATAAATGTATTGATTTTGTAATGATTTTTGCTTGCTCTGGTGGATTCGACAGACTCATGAAGTTGGTGCCCCTTTATCAGAGCAAGACACTTCATCGATGAATAAAGTTAGTCTGAACTAAACTTTAAAGTGTTCGAGTCAGTGTATTCGCTGAAACAGATTGAAGGAAAATAATCCGTATTAACACACATCTAAAACACCCCTGCTCAGATTCAAAAGTGCACCACTGAATCTGTCCAACAGAATGTGCTTACGCTTATGATCTTGCAGAAAACCTCCCCACTAAATCCCTAAGGCTTGGTTGGGACACACGACACCCCTCACACAATGCGGTGACCTTTAAGATGTGTGGGCTGGGATAACTGCTCACCAATTATCCCTCTGGCTTACTCGCTGCTTCTCCCGATGAGGCGTATCTTCTGGTTCTGTACCAATCTGTCGTATTCAAGTCCAGTCTCAAGGTCAACTTCCCAGTTGAAGTAGCGAGGCTCACTTTGCTCGTAGATGATGTTTCTTCTCTCCATTCCAGACGGAGTGCTCAGTCCTTGTGCATTGAACGAGGCAAGCAGGTGTTGAAGAGGGGAGAGAGAGAGAGATGGCAGCCAAAACCTGTCACTCTTATACCTGCAAATTGCTTCTTTTTAGGCCAAAAGTTCAACTGTCCTTTGCCTGAGGCAGTACAACTGAAAGAGCAAATCATGTCTTCGGCCTGTTCCATTGTTACTGGGCTGTTTCCTCGATAAGGCTCCAACCAGTCTGGGTGGTCGAAAGCTTCCTTTGTATCTTGAGCACCAACCAATCTTCTTGATCTTTCACTGATTACATGACAAAGGGCCCTCCCCATCAACCATCTTCCTGCCATTTCAGCCATTGATTCCTGCCCACCTGATGTGTATTCCTGTGGGACATGTTTGGACCTGTCCCACATCAGGCTGTCTGCTTCTCTGCAGTAACAGCCAAATTAAAGCAATGTCCAAAAGTATAAGTCCAAAAGTTTATGCTTTTGCTGTCGATGTTTTCGCTGAATTCTTACAGTCTTGTGTGTCATTGCAGAATTCAGTGTAGATGAGTCATCATTATGGCACAGAGTCGCAAGTCAAAGCTGCAATCCCATCTTTCCCCTTCAAGCAAACCAGTCAATGATGACGTAAGGCTCTTGCTGCGGCCGGATCTCTGGTAGTTGTGGTGGCTCTGCAATGGTTTCCTCGCCAGGCTCATCTTCCTCCTCCTCCTCCTGAGGTGGTCCTGCAAACCCACTGGCAATGCCACGCCCTTCATGATAGCTAAGTTGTGTAGCATGCAGCACACTACAATGAATTCGGAGACTCGTTGAGGGGAATATTGAAGGCTGGCTCCAGACTGGTCCAGGCATTGGAAGCGTTGCTTCAGCATGCCAATTGTCTGTTCAATGATGTTGCAGGTGGCTGCATGGCTCTCATTGTAGCACTGCTCAGATTCTGTGATGTGGTTCTGGAGGGGGATCATGTGCCAGGTGGCCAAGCCGTAATCTTTGTCCCCGATCAACCAGCCCTGCCCTTTTCTTTATCGCTGAAACGTTCTTGGCACACTGTTCTCATGCAAGATGAAAGCATCATGTGCACTCCCTGGATAGTGGTCATTCACTGTGAGGATGTTCTGCGTGTGGTTGCAGACAAGCTGTACATTTAGGGAGTGCTATCCCTTTCAGTTTCTAAAGATCTCTGCATTGTATAATGGTGCTCGCAAGGCAATGTGTATGCAGTCAATGGTTCCTTGAACCTTGGGGAAGCCTGCAATTCTTCCAAACCCTAAAGCCCTCGCATTCTGACTGTCCCTGCTCATTAGGAATTTTATGAAGTTCATTCTGCGTGCATACAGTGCCCTTGTAACCTGGTGAATGCAACAATGTGCAGTGTGCTGAGAGATGCTGCATATGTCCCTTGCTGCTGCCTGGAAGGAGCCGGAGGCATAGAAGACCATCGCCACAGTCACCTTCACCTCGACAGGCAGCGCAGTCCTGTTGGCACTGGTAGGCTGTAGGTCTGCCTGTAGGAGCTGGCATATCTCTGTCAGCACTTCTTTTTGGAAGTGCAGCCTTCTACTGCACTGCACCTCAGAGAGCTGGAGGTATGAGCGAAGTTCCTGTAAACTCGTGGCGGTAACGCCTCGTCCTCATACGTTTACGACCTCTACGAATCTGTGAACCCTTCTTCCAGCTTGAAGCCGCCTGCCAATAGCAAGCAACATATGCTGGTGAACTAGTATTGCCCCCATTGAAATCTCTCGCTGACCTTGTAAGCAAAGAGTCATGGCACATAAAAGTGCCGTTGCAACTCGGAGCCTTATGCAGCATTCGGCGCGCAACCGTAGCCGTCACTGATAACTGCGAAAGAAGATCCGCCAACCTCCATTTAAATATGCCACCAATAGCGCCAGCCGCATCCTGGGACCGCCTGTTTTTTTCAGACGTTTCCTGGGGCAGGCATTAAATGAGATGTTCGGGCCAAACATTCCATCAGTGGTGTTAGCACAACCTTACACGATGATTGAGGGCATAATCACGAGGCGAGGCAATGAGTTTTTGTGCCAGCACAAATGAATGGCCGAATCTTCTGGCTGGGTGCTAGATCCTGGATGCTCGGCATAACACTTAAAAACAGCATTTAACACCCCACCGGGGCGCTAGCCTCGGTGTAAATGAGCCAAACATCCAGCCCAAAGAGCATCGATGTTTCTTGCATCAGTCCTCCCAAACCAGTACATAGAGGCAGCAGCTATATTTGACAGAGGAGCAGCGCCTGGGAAGGTTTTATTATGAAGGTGCCACTGAGTGATGCCACATGCTACATTGGTCCTACTGACCTCCTTCACAAACATTGCACTGACCGTGGCTGTTGGGATCATAATCCCGTTTTAGTTTTTGTAATAAACTTGCTTCATGTGTTCTTTGCTTAAGAATTCATAGCAACACATTGCTATTAAAAACTACTTGGTTTATTAGCAAAGGTTTAACAATCACACTACACATTACCAGTTCATCCACCAGGCTCACAACCACCTGCCTCGTCGCGGATCCCCTGAACCCAATTGGCTGGAGTTTTATTGATTCTAGTGAACATCATGTGACTGGCTAAGCCACTCAACAACTCAACAGCTCTACAACTATTTTAGTTGCATCCATAAATCAAATGCCCCCTTATTAAAGTGGTAAATTAGATGGCAAACTTTAATACAAGTGCCCCCTGGCTAAAAGGTGGGGGGGGGAGGCGGGGCAGCGGCACTAAAACCGACAAACTTAAACAAATTAAACTTTAGATATTGTGGTTCAAATTAAAATTTGGTTGCCGGGGGTGATGATGCACTCCAGTCCCTCCGGTGCCCACCTCTCGTGGAAGGGCGTGAGCATACCGGTGGACACCACGTGCTCCATCTCCAGAGACACCCTGGCTTGGATGTAACCGCGGAAGAGAGGCAGGCAGTCAGACTGAACGACCCCCTTCACCGCCCGCTGCCTGGACCGGGTGATGGCCCCCTTAGCCATGCCCAGGAGCAGTCCTATGAGGAGGCCTTACGACCTGTCCGCTCCCCTCCGCACAGGGTACCCAAAGATCAGAAGTGTGGGACTAAAGTGCAACGAGAATTAGAGGAGCAGCCCCTTCAAATATTGGAAGAGGGGCTGCAACCTTGCACACTCAACATACACATGGAACACGGACTCCTCTAGATTCAACAGCTCTACAAATCTGTGAGCCGACTCACAGGTGCATACATTACAGTTTTCTTGCTTATGGGGTCATGCCGCTGGGTACACCTTTAACGTTAGACAACTAGCTGTGCGCAATAGAAAATAAATTGCTGCCAATGCAGAGAAAGTTGTGCTACTGCCATACAGGACAACTTCTCTAAAATCCTATAGTTGACCTATCCATTACCAGTCCTGTCTACATATTGCCCCTTCCCTCCGTAAAGCTTCCATCATCGATAAAACCTTCTCTGTGTGTAACAACTTGCACACCTTTCCAAGAATAATGTCTGCAAGCTCAATAGTTTTATTGAAACACTTTGTATATGTTTGTTTCCATGGTACTTGCCCTTGGTGAGCGTGTGACATGTGTGCTCATAATTAGTTTTGTGCTTCCTCAAAGTGGTACCTAAAGTGTATAAAGTGACTGGTTGCTGTGTTACAACAGAGCCTCCTGGAACTGAAGTATCTCTCGTGTCATGGCAGTTAAGTGCTAAGCTAACTGCATGTCCTGTGCAGATGGATGGGTAATCTGCAGTCTATTCGTTCAGCTCTTTGTGCAGCCATTGGAGAGAGCTGGTGACGGGTACGTGGGGTTGCTATCCTGAGAGACAGCTCCAGCCATGCATATTCCTGCCATGTCACAATAGTGGTCACTAGCTCAGCATAGCTTCTGATCTGCAGGAAAGCAGATTTAATGATCCTAATCAGATTAGGTATGGTATTGTTATAGATATGGTACTGGGCTAGCAACACAAAAGTTGAGAGTTCAAATTTTCGCCATAGCAAGTTGTGAAATTGAATTCAATAAATCTGGTAATTTAAGAGCTGGGATTAGAAAAAAAGGCAGTGCATTCCAGTTCATAACAACTTGCTGCATAAAAAGATTTCTCCTCATTTCAGATGATATATCCTGACACTCATGTCAGCAATGTCTTCCACCTCATGCTACCAGCTCTTGCTCACTTGTGCTATGTGTCAGTCACTGTATTCTCTAATTCCCCTGGCATAGATATCTCTGAGCTGCTGTTTGATAGTACAGTGAGTGTTGTGAAATGTTGGCAGCACCAGGTGTAAATGAGCCTGTCTTTTCCCTTTGCCACATCTACAGGGTTAAAAGAGGGGGAGAGATTTCTGAGAATCAAAGCTCACAAAGGAAAATCAGGCAACCAGGAGAGGGGGAAGCAATCAGGAGTGAGTAGGTCGACTGAGAGAGATGGCGGGGGGGGCGGTCGTGATTGGGACGGAGGAGGACGACCAGGAGAGGGGAGCAATCAATTGTGAGGGAGTAGGGCGACCAGACAGGGGGGAAATGATTGGGATGGAGGGGAGCAACCGGGAGAGGGAGTAAATGACTGGGAGGGAAAGGGGCGGCCGGGAGAGGGAAAGAGGAAGCAATCGGGAGAGGGAAGGGGCAGCGATCAGAAGATGGAGTGGTCAATCTAATTTTACAAAGGATGCCTCAAACAGGTGTTCTGCCTCCTATTTGCATATGTACGATCTCCGGATACCTCTTTTGATGCCTATACCAATATGCTGGCTCAGAATGTGCGCGTTTCTGCCATGTTGGAAGTTTTTGCTCTCTAAAACGGATGCAGCATTCTCAGATTTCTAGGCCACTATATTGGGCGCAAATGATTTGTGCTGCTTCCGACTTCTGACCAGCATTGTGCCAATCAGTAAATCTAGGCAAAGGCCTGATATAAAAGTGAGAAGCTGCACATTGCAATGCCTGTATTTGTAAAATAAATCATCCTCAAGCTCCAGCATTCAAACATACAAACCACAAGTGTAAACTAAGGATCAGTTCTCAGGTAAAATAGGAAAAAATATGTATGTTCAAAACTTATTATTTCAATTATCTTATTGTCGTTAAGGTATTAAATAGAATGATGCAGTGTAGGTTTCAAAACCAAATGGAATTGTGAAATTCTGGTAAAATGATTCATTTTTGGTTTTTATTTTTTAATCAGTGTAAGTTATGGCCTGTGAAGAAAATGTAATTGAAACCGATAAAAGAATTTTAAAAGTTAAATGCATTATATTTCTTACTTATTGAGATACTGGATTTCATGAATTAATGGGGCAGAAATCCCAGCCTCACAGACCCGTACGAAGTTTCTACGGACCCGGGAAGGCATTGGAAAAGCCAGTTTTCAGTGCGGAGCTTGACAGATCATTCACAGATCGGGATCGAGGACATTTGCTTGGGCAAGATTGTGGGATTTACGCATATCTTGCCCAGCAAATGTCCTCAAAATTCTTGCGTCTGATAAAAGCAGGCGCATAGCCTACTTTTACAGGTGCAAGTGTTTTAAAACATACATAAACACAAGTAAATTAAATTAAATAAACACATTTTATTGCCCACTACGGTAAGTTTATTTAAAACCATAATTAAAAAACCTTTTTAAAAAGTCGGATAAATATATATTTTTTATAAGACATTAATAACTTTAATTTAAATGAATCTTAAATATGTAGGGTATATTTTCTATTTTTTATTAGTGTTTTGGGTGTTTGGGGGGGTTTCCCATCCATAATAATGGGAATTCCAACTTACGGAGTTCCCATTATTATGAATGAAGAAATACTGCACCTTGATTGGCTGCCCAGAGCATTGTGACTCCAGCTCCAGATTACGGACGTCCTAATGTGCATGCGCTGCGACGTGCAGCGAGTGAAGACCTCAGGACCGGGATCTCGAGTGGGCGCAGCAGGAACAGATAAGTGGGCAATTTTTTTCTTTTTTCAGTTGTTTGCCCGCGGGAAGACCTTGACCGGGATTTCTCGGCCATTGACTTATTGCCACTACAATCAATAAATAAATTGCTATCATTTCCCTTTTAGCCATTTTTCCCCCAAGTTTGAGTATGAGAAACTGTGGCAGCCTTTCAAGCATGGAAATCAATGGAAGCAATGGTTAGAATTAGAAAATTAGGAATTTTCCGTCCTTTATTGAACTTAGGTTTAATGAGAGCAATTGGCTCTGATTTCCCCGTCAATGTTAATTGACCTATGAATGCAATCTTGGTACTTGGCTGGATTCTCCACACAGTGGTGGTGTTCTAGAAGAACAAAACTTCTAACACCACGGCAACCCTGGCCCAGTTTTCTAGGTCAGGGTTCACTAGGTATGTATGGCAGGTCCCCTTCCAGTGGGAATCTTGTGATAAAATTTAAAATACATTTTGTTGTTAATTTCTGCAGGACAGTCGGGAAACCCATACTTTTGGGTTTCCCATCCGGAACACATCCCTCACCGCCATCCCATAAATATAGTTCTGAGATGTCTGTGTTAGTACAGAATGGTCAGACTTAATGGGCACAATTCATGACAGTTTTTGAGGCTGAGACTTGAGTCAATTTGCAAAACAGAAATGCCACTATTAGTAGAAAATCATCATCATCATAGGCAGTCCCTCGAGATTAAGGAAGACTTGCTTCCACTCCAAAAGTGAGTTCTCAGGTGACTGAACAGTCCAATACGGGAATTACAATCTCTGTCGCTCGTGGGACAGACAGTCGTTGGAGGAAAGGGTGGGTGGGGAGTCTGGTTTGCCGCACGCTCCTTTCACTGCCTGCGCTTGTTTTCTGCATGCTCTCGGTGACGAGACTCAAGGTGCTCAGCGCCCTCCCGGATGCTCTTCCTCCACTTAGGGCGGTCTTTGGCCAGGGATTCCCAGGTGTCGCTGGGGATGTTGCACTTTATCAAGGGAGGCTTTGAGGGTGTCCCTGAAACATTTCCTCTGCCCACCCGGGGCTTGCTTGCTGTGTAGGAGTTCCAAGCAGAACGCTTGCTTTGGAAGTCTTGTCGGGCATGCAGACAATGTGGCCCGCTTAATGGAGCTGGTCGAGTGTAGTCAGTGCTTCGATGCTGGAGATGTTGGCCTCATCAAGAACACTGATATTGATGCACCTGTCCTCCCAGGGGATTTGCAGGATCTTGCGGAGGCATCGCTGGTGGTATTTCTCCAGTGATTTGAGGTGTCTACTGTATATGGTCCATGTCTCTGAGCCATATAGGAGGGCGTTCAACCTTTGTCGCCTCCAGGCCAGATCCAAGACAGTCCCATCCACTGTCGTCGAACTACAGTATGCTGACGACACTTGCATCTGCGCACATTCAGAGGCTGAACTCCAAGTCATCGTCAACATCTTCACCGAGGCGTACAAAATCATTGGCCTTACACTAAACATCCATAAGACGAGGTCCTCCATCAACCTGACCCCGCCAAACAGCACTGTCCCCCAGTCATCAAGATCCACGGCGTGGCCCTGGACAACATAGACCACTTTGCATACCTCGGGAGCCCATTAGCAGCAAGGGCAGACATCGATGATGAGGTTCAACACCGTCCCCAGTGCACCAGCGCAGCCTTCGGCCACTGAGGAAGAGAATGAACGAAGATCAGGCCCTCAAATCTGGCACCAAGCTTATGGTCTACAGGGCTGTAGTGATACCTATCTCCTATTAGTAGAACAGAATAGCTATGTATGAAGGTTGAGATTACATTGTTTGATGTCAGATATCATAGATACTCTATTTAAAAGTATACAGCATACATTTTACGATAATTTTATTTCCTATCACAGGCAAAACTTAACTGAGATGCTATATGATATTGGATTGTTTTACTCACTTTCAAATAGCACATACCACCTGCATGTCACTGTCCTGTATGTTACTTCCCACTTTAAGTGATATAAAGGACAGCGAGCGTTACAAATCAATCAGCTCTCAACAAATACCTATATCATCATGATATAGACATTAGCATTATGGCTATATTCCCAAAAGAACTGGCCTGGTCTCAATGAGTGGGGTGACACCAGACGAAGGCTGCTCAGTGTGACTATCAATCTTCTATGTCATCCCATATCTTGAAAGCCATCCTATGTGTTAACTGAGCTCGTATTTCTCAGCACAAAACAACACTTTACAATTAAGCTGGTAGCATTCTATAACAGCAGAAGGCCCGGAGGACGGTGAGGAGAGGGAGGCCCGGAGGTCGGTGAGGAGAGGGAGGCCCGGAGGTCGGTGAGGAGAGGGAGGCCCGGAGGTTGGTGAGGAGAGGGATGCCCGGAGGTCGGTGAGGAGAGGGAGGCCCGGAGGTCGGCGAGGTGCGGGAAGAGCAGAGGTCAGCGAGGCCTGGAGGTTGGCGAGGAGGGAGAGGCCCAGAGTTCGGCGAGGCCCGGAGGTCGGCGAGGCCCGGAGGTCGACGAGGATGGAGAGGCCCAGAGGTCGGCAAGGCCCGGAGGTCGGCGAGGAGGGAGAGGCCCAGAGGTCAGTGTAAAGAGGGAGGCCAGGAGATTGGTGAGGAGCAAAGGTCAGCGAGCAGCGGGAAGCCTGGAGGTCAACGAGCAGGGGGCGACCCGGAGGTCGGTGAGGAGAGGACGGCTCAGTGGTCAGCGAGGAGTGGGAGGAGTGGTGGTCGGGAAGGCCCGGAGGCTGGCGAGGAGAGGGAAGCCCGAAGGTCGGTGAGGAGTGGAGGTCAGCGAGGAGAGTGAGGAACAGAGGTCAACGAGGAGCCGAGGTCAGTGAGAGGCAGAGAAGGGGACCAGCGAGGCCCGGAGGTGGGAAGCGGCAAGGTCGGAGCCCAGGAGTGAGGCAGCGTGGCCCAGGGAATGAGCAGCATGGGCCAACAGCAAGGTCGTGAGGCCGCCACTGCTTCCTATGAATCCTAGGGAGAGAGGACCTGCGGGAAGAGTAATGGAGGACAGCAGGTGTATGTGTGTTTGTGTGTACGAGACCCATGCAGTGGAGCCTGGTCTCCAGTCGACTTGGATCCCCTTGCCACTGAACCAAGACCTTCTTCTGCCAAGCCCGTGTAGTAACTGGTGTGCAACGGCCACCCCACGTTAAAATAATTCGCACACAGGCATCTTCTATGCTGCAAAATGAAGTTCAGGACCTGGAACATCAGGACCCTCATGGACAACCTCAACAGCGACAGACCGGAATGTCGCACTGCTATCGTTGCCCGGGAACTCAGACGTTTTGATGTAGACATTGCCACCCTAAGCGAGTCCCAGCGGGCAGGGAAAGCCAGCTCAAGGAACAAGGTGGTGGTTACACCTTCTTCTGGATAGGTAAACCAGAAGAAGAACGCTGCCTTCTTGGGGTAGGCTTCGCCATAAAAAATGAGCTAGTGGGCCATCTCAGAGACTTTCCTTAAGGAATAAGCAAACGCCTCATGACTCTTCGGCTCACCCTAGCCCAGAATCAATGCACTATGGTCTTCAGCACTGGAAACTACAGACGAGACCAAAGAGGAGTTTTACTCCAGCCTCAAACAATCCCTGTCTCAAGTCTCAAGCGACAAGCTGATCCCCCTTGGCGACTTCAGCGTCAGAGTTCAAAAGGACACAAACCTCTGGGAGGGGTGATCGGCAGAGAGGGGGTAGGGAAAACCAACTTCAAAGGTACCCTGCTCCTGACAAAATGCTTAGAACATGACCTTGTCATAACCAATACCTTGTCCCATCAGAAAGACAAATATAAAGCTTCATGGCAACACCCTCACTCCAAGCTGTGGCATCTGCTAGACTACGTCATCATCTAAGCGAGGGACCTCAAGGACGTGCGCATCACCCGTGCCATGACAGGAGCTGATGACTGCTGGACGGACCACCGCCTAATCTGATCTATCACCATCAACGCTGCCCAAGACAGCAATGGCAACAGAAACAATGCCGCAGAAAAATCAATGCTGGAGCACTCAACGATCCTGCTAAGAAAGCCGTATTCAGCCAGCGCCTCACTGCCAACCTGATGACTCCCAGTGACCCAGAGACGCAGAGTGTCCGCAGCGCCTGGTCTGCCCTCAAGGCCTCCATAATTAGCACCTGTGAAAAGACGCTCGGTCACTCGACCAGGAAACACCAAGACTGGTTGGACGAGAATGACCAGGAGATCCAGGAGCCAATAAGCCGCAAGCGCAAGGCATTCTTGAACTGGAAACAGCAACACAACTCGAGAGCAAGAAAACAGCTCTACAGACGTCTGAAGGCCAAGGTCCAACAGAAAACCTGCGACCTAAAGAACAGAAAGTGGGTGGAGAAAGCGCAGAAGATGCAGCAACTAGCTAACAGCCATGACATGCGAGGATTCTTCAGCACAATCAAGACCATCTACAGCCCAAGCACCCAAGGCCCTACCCCACTGCTGGCCAAGAATGGAGAGGTACTCATCAAGGACAGCGAGGCAGTCAGTGCCCATTGGAAGGACCACTTCGAAGATCTCCTTAACCGAGACTCTGTCTTCGACCTGAGTGCCCTCGACTTCATCCCGCAGCATGCCACCTGCCGCCATCTCAGCACCAACCCAGCCCGGCACAAGGTAGAAAAGGTCATCCGACAACGGAAGAACAACAAGGCCTCAGGAGCAGATAGAATCCCCGCCGAAGCACTAAAAAATGGCGGAGAAGGACTATTGGCGCAAATACATTATCTCATTTCTCTTATTTGGAAGGAAGAGAGCATGCCAGGGGATCTCAGAGACGCCGTAAATGTGACCATCTTCCAGAAAGGCGACAAGTCCGATTTCAGTAATTACAGTGGAGTTTCCCTGCTGTCTTCCACAGGGAAAGTCATCGCTAGAATCCTCCTCAATCGCCATCTCCTCCCAGAGTTGTAATTCGGATTCTGCCCACTAAGGGGCACAATGGACATGATCTTCACCACACAGCAAATCCAAGAGAAAAGAAAGGAATAGCAGCAACCCTTGTACATGGTCTTCTTTGACCTCACAAAGGCCTTCAACATTGTAAACCATGAGGGATTTTGGAATGTCCTCCTCAAATTCATCTGCCCTCAAATATTTGTCACCATGACATGCAAGCCGTGATCCTGACCAACGGATCCATCACAGATCCAATTCACGTTCAGACTGGGGTCAAGCAAGGCTGTGTCATCGCACGACCGCTCTTCACAATCTTCCTTGCTGCAATGCTCCATCTCACCCTCAGTAAGCTCCCCGCTGGAGTGGCGCTAATCTACAGAACAAACGGGAAACTGTTCAACCTCCACCATCTCCAGGCCAGCTCCAAAGTCATCCCATCCTCGGTCATTGAATTACAATACGCAGATGACGCTTGCGTCTGTGCACACTCGGAGGCCGAACTCCAAGCCATCATCAACACCCTCACAGAAGCATAAGTGAGCATGGGCCTTATACTTAACATCCATAAGACAAAGGTTCTCTACCAACCTGCTCATGCCACACAGTAGTGGCCCCCGATTATCAAAATCCATGACCAGGCCTTGGACAACGTGGACAATTTTCCATACCTCGGGAGCTTACTGTCAACAAGGGCAGACATCGATGACGAAGTCCAACATTGCCTTTAGTATGCCAGCTTCGGTCGCCTGAGGAAGAGAGTGTTTGAAGAACAGGACCTCAAACCCGGCACCAAGCTCATGGTCGACAGAGCAGTCATGATACCCACCCTCCTATATGGCTCAGAAACATGGACTATGTACAGCAGGCACCTCAAAGCTCTGGAGAAGTACCACCAACACTGCCTCTGCCAGATCCTGCAAATCGATTGGCAGGATAGGCGCAACAACGTCAGTGTTCTTACTCAGGCCAACATCCCCCACTCGATCAGCCCCGTTGGACGGGCCACATCATCCGTATGCCCGACACAAGACTCTAAAACAAACGCTCTACTCAGAGCTTTGACATGGCAAGCGAGCCCCTGGTGGGCAGAGGAAACCCATTAAGGACACCCTCAAAGCCTCCTTGACAAAGTATAATATCCCCACCGACACCTGGGAATCCCTGGCCCAAAACCACTCAAAGTGGAGGAAAAGCATCTGGGAAGACGGCGAGCATCTTGAGTCTCTTCGCCAGGAGCAAGCTAACGCCAAGCATAGACAGCGGAAGGAGCGCACAGCAACCCAGGTCCCCCACCTGCCCGATCCTTCAACCACTTCTGCCCCACCTATGCCAGAGACTGTAGGTCTCGCATTGGACTCATCAGTCACCTGGGAACTCATTTTTAGTGTGGAAGCAAGTCATCCTCGACTCTGGGGGACTGTCTAAGAGAAGATAACACATCAACGAACAGAAAATATTCATCCCCAAGTTTCATAATAAATTAATAAGAACACAAGGGGTGATTGCGCTGGATGTTGCAATTTCTCTCTGTATATACCGCTATAAATGTACTACCCGTCTGTCACTGAAGAGAGATGCTTTCTTTCTCCTGTCCTGTAGCTATACAATCCCATGTTTTTGGTTTGCATGCATTTATGCTTTATAAACTAATTAAGGTGTGATTGTACAGTATTAGTGAAACTGGAATTAATATTTATTTATTTATTTTCATTAATGCAATCTAGGTCTAACATAAAACATATCAAAAATAATCCTGATACCTCTTATAAATATAATAAAACAGTTGAGACTAAAAATAGCACGCTAATACAGGTTCATGATCAGAAAAAGTGGTTATACATTTGTGGGTTATATATGTCATTTTGAGGGTTAAATTGGTTAGCCCCATGATTAACCCATGCCCATTCAGTGTCATGCAGGCAGGACACCAACTTTGTGCTGCTGCTGATTATAATGATTTCTGCCTGTAGCCAGTGCTAATCACACGTCAGCAGGGGGCTCAATATCGTTACTGCCTTGCACTACCTAAAGCTTGCCTGCGTCTCTTAACAGGAAGGTGCATTGTGGCTGCTGGAGGTGCTGAGATCATTTGGAACAGTGTGCTGTGCAAAAATCAACAATGGCCGATCATGGTTTTCAGATGCTGAACTGGAGGTTTTGGTGTAAGAGGAGGAATGGAAGAGAGATGTCCTATACCCTCATGGGCGGCCAGAAGCCCTCTAAATACATGCTCAAAAGACGGAGGCAAGAGATAGCAGAGGAGGTCAATGCCAGAAGTGTAGCCCCAAGGACCTGGATGCAGTGCAGGAAGAATTTTAACGGTCTCACACGAGTGGTCAAGATGCTCAAGGCGACTGAATGCATTCTCAAATGACATATTCCACCAACTACTACAAGCCTCAGCCACTGCTCAATTCACAACACACCCATCACTCACCTACCAACAGCCTCTATCAACAGGACTCATATCTAACATTCACATGCATCACCTCACCCTCACACACTTAGCACTGTTGCAAGCTTCAAACCCACTTCACACAGCTTGAACACACTGCCTGCTATTCAACCATAACAACCTTATCACCCACACAGATAGCTTGACAATGGATTAACGGGAATGGTGGCATAGTGGTTATGTTGCTGGGTGAGTAATCCAGAGGCCTGCACGAATGATCTGGAGACATGAGTTCAAATCCCAAGACAGCAGCTGTGGAATTTGAATTCAATTAATTAAATAAATCTGGAATAAAAAGCTAGTATCAGTAATGGTGACGATGAAACAACCGGATTCTCATAAAAACCTATCTAGTTTACTAATGTCCTTTAGGGAAGGAAATCTGCCATCCTTACCCGGTCTGACCGAAATGTGACTCCAGAACCACAGCACTGGTTGACTCTAAACTGTGCTCTGAAATGGCCTAGAAAGCCACTCAAGGGCAATTAGGGGCAGGGAATAAATGCTGGCCTCTCCAGCGATTCCCACATCTGGTGAATGAATTAAAAAATACTCACTGACACACTTCCCTCTCTCTTGTGGGAGAAGGTGGCACGCAGCAGGAACTTGAGCGGGAGAGGCACGCCTGCATGTTCTAACCCCCATGGACAAGTTAGTGCTGGCCATTATGGGAAGGGACATTGCCGAGGCCACCAGTGGGGCTGAATCCATTGAAGATGAGGGTATCCGCACACATAATCCTCCTTCTCAGAACCCACTTCCCCGTCATCCCACAATCTCTTCTGACTGAGAAGCTGCTGATGCACTTCATACTTTCTCTTCTCCCCTCATCATAATCCTATTCTTGACACTTTTTCCTTTCAGATACCCAAGAACTGAAACTTGTCCAGACAATGGTGGCAACAAGACAGTGATGATGAAGACACATCACCACCATTACTAACTTTCACAGTCAGTCAGCAATGTAGGATAGAAACATAGAAAATAGGAACAGTAGTAGGCCATTCGGCCCTTCAAGTCTGCACTGCCATTCAATATGATCATGGCTGATCCTCTATCTCAATAGCACATTCCTGCTTTTTCCCCATACCCCTAGATGCCTGTTGTTTCTAGAAATCTATTTACTTCTTAAATATATTCAGTGACTTGGCCTCCACAGCCTTCTGTGGTAGAGAATTCCACAGGTTCACCACCCTCTGAGTGAGAAATATTCTCCTCATCTCAGTCCTAAATTTCCTACCCCGTATCCTGGGACTGTGACCCCTTGTTCTAGACTTCCCAGCCAGGGGAAACATCCTCCCTGCATCCAGTCTATCCAACCCTGTCAGAATTTTATACGTTTCAATGAGATCCTCTCACATTCTTCTAAACTCTAGTGAATACAGGCGTAGTAGACCGAATCTCTCCTCATACGACAGTCCTGCCATCCCAGGAATCAGTCTGGTGAACCTTCACTGCAATCCTTCTCGGGCAAGTATATCCTTTCTTAGGTAAGGAGACCAAAACTGCACACAATACTCCAGGTGCGGTTTCACCAAGGTCCTGTATAACTGTAGTAAGACAACCTTGCTCCTGTACTCAAAGCCTCGTACAATGAAGGACAACATACCATTTGCCCTCCTAACTGCTTGCTGCACCTGCATGTTTGCTTTCAATGATTGGTATACAAGGACATCACACTGTACATCAACATTTCCCAAGCCATCACCATTTAAGTAATACTTTGTCCGTATGTTTTTTCTACTTCACATTTATCCACGTTATATTGCATTTGCCATGTGTTTGCCCACTCACTCAACCTATCTAAATCGCCTTGCAGTGTCTTTGCATCCTCCTCACAACTCACAATCCCACCTAGTTTTGTGTCATCAGCAAATTTGGAAATATTACATTTGGTTCCCTCATCCAAAAACATTTATATATATTGTGAATAGCTGGGGTCCAAGCACTGATCCCTGTGATACCCCACTAGTCACTGCCCGCCACCCCGAAAAAGACCCGTTTATTCCTACTCTCTGTTTCCTGTCAACTAACCAATTTTCAATCCATGTTAATACATTACCCCCAATCCTATGTGCTTTAATGTTGCACACTAACCTCTTATATGCGACTTTATTAAAGGCCTTCTGAAAATCCAAATGCACTACATCTACTGGTTCTCCCTTATCTATTCTATCAGGTACATCCTCAAAAAACTCCAGTAGGTTTGTCAAACATGATTTTCCTTTCATAAATCCATGTTGACTTTGTTTAATCCCGTTGATATTATCTAAGTGTGCCTTTATCACATCTTTTATAATAGACTCCAGCATTTTCCCTACTACTGATGTTAGGCTAACCGGTCTGTAGCTCCCCGTTTTCTCTCTCCCTCCTTTTTTAAATAGTGGGGTTACATTTGCCACCCTCCAATCTGCAGGAACTGTTCCATAATCTATAGAATTTTGGAAGATGACAACCAATGCATCTACTATTTCCATGGCTACCTCTTTTAGTACACTGGAATGCAGATCATCAGGCCCTGGGGATTTATTTGTCTTCAGTCCCATTAGTTTCTCCAGCACTATTTTCTTACTAATAATCATTTCCTTTAACTCCTCTTGCTCACTAGACCCTTGGTTCCCGAGCATTTCTGGGACATTATTTGTGTCCTCTTCCGTGAAGACAGAACCAAAGTATTTATTTAATGTTCCTTCCCGTTCCTTCCATTCCTCCCCCACAACAATAAAAATTGGACTATGAAATATAAAAATCCAGAACCGCATTACTGCCCGCAAAATGAGCTGGGCAGTAAGGGGTTAATTCAGACATTTCAGCCGAAAACCACAAACTCTCAAGAGACTGGACAATCCACAATGGCACAGGTTGCTATACGAATGTTTTCTGTCTGGAAAAGATACAAGAACATTTACACATTTGTTTACCTTAAAGGGTTGCATTGTTAAAATACCGTACTGTGGACCATGGCCCCAGACAGGCTGTTACCAGTATAGGCCCAGACAATGGGCTGGATCCATGAGCCATTTGAATAAGAATGCTACTAGAAAGCAACATTTACATATGCAGTTACCTTGATACGGTTGCATTGTCAGAAATACCTTATCATACAGAAAGGCTGTGGTCAAGGTAATTATGGACAATGACCCTAAACCAGGGCAATTAGCATCAAGAGTGTGTCTGCGCAAGACATTCACACATTCAATACAGCACAGGAACAGACTGCCATCATTCACGTGAGCTCAACAGGAAATCTGTTTCAAGATATTGCAAGTTGGATTTTGTATAAAGAAGAACTACTTCGAAGAGAGGAGAGCAGTTTTGGACAGTTGACAAGAAGGGCGCAAGCTGGTAACTATGGTCCGGGCCTACAATCAATATCAGGAAACAACTGATGAGTGGGAAATTGGATGTTTCAGTCAAATCATAGAAGCGTTTTTTTTGTGATTCAGTTTGAGTAATTTTGTATGTAACAGTCAAATCACAGACAGGTTTAACTCTGTCATATAGTGTCAATGCAAATTACCCTTACGTAGTGGTTTGTATTTTGGGTTTTGTTATTCCGATATAAATCGTAGGGATTTATACTGGGAAGGTAATTGTGTGTATGTTCAATAAATTAACGAATCAAAGGTTGAGCCAAAATCCTGTGTCGTGTGTATTTTGTTCTTATAAATCCTGAAGTCCAAGAACTGTGTCAAATGGGGGACTAGTATCAGAAACTCTTATACCAGTTCAAATACTGACACTGTGCCTAATTTAGAGGCTAGCATAGAGGTGGAATCTGCATGTGGTGAAGCACTGGGCACAAGTGCGCTACAGCCAGAGCAAGAAGAAAGGATAGCGCAGGTGCCAGCTGGCCAGAGTGCGATGTCATAGAAACATAGAAAATAGGTGCAGGAGAAGGCCATTCGGCCATTCAAGCCTGCACCACCATTCAATAAGATCATGGCTGATCATTCACTTCAGTACCCCTTTCCTGCTTTCTCTCCACACTCCTTGATCCCTTTAGCCGTAAGGGTCGTATCTAACTCCCTCTTGAATATATCCAATGAACTGACATCAACAACTCTTTGCGGTAGAGAATTCCACAGGTTAACAACTCTCTGAGTGAAGAAGTTTCTTCTCATCTCAGTCCTAAATGGTTTACCCCTTATCCTTAGACTGTGTCCCCTGGTTCTGGACTTCCCCAACATTGGGAACATTCTTCCTGCATCTAACCTGTCCAGTCCCATCAGAATTTTATATGTTTCTATGAGATCCCCTCTCATCCTTTTAAACTCCAGTGAACACAGGCCCAGTTGATCCAGTCTCTCCTCATATGTCAGTTCTGCCATCCGAGTAATCAGTCTGGTGAACCTTCGCTGCACTTCCTCAGATTAGGAGACCAAAACTGAACACAATATTCCAGCTGAGGCCTCACCAAGGCACTGTACAACTGCAGTAAGACTTCCCTGCTCCTATACTCAAATCCCCTAGCTATGAAGGTCAACATACCATTTGCCTTCTTCACCGCCTGCTGTACTTGCATGCCAACTTTCAATGACTGATGTACCATGACACCCAGGTCTCGTTGCACCTCCCCTTTTCCTAATCAGCCGCCATTCAGAAAATATTTGTGTTTTTGTCACCAAAGTGCATGCACATTATATTGCATCTGCCATGCATTTACCCACTCACCTAATCTGTCAAAGTCACACTGCTGCATCTTAGGTCCTCCTCACAGCTCACACCACCACCCAGCTTAGTGTCATCTGCAAGCTTGAAGATATTACACTCAATTCCTTCATCTAAATCATTATTGTATATTCCCAGCACTGAGCCCTGCGATACGCCACTAGTCACTGCCAGCCATTCTGAAAAGGACTCGTTTATCCCGACTCTCTGCTTCCTGTCTGCCAACCAGTTCTCTATCCACGTCAGTACATTACCCCCAATAACGTGCTTTAATTTTGCACACAAATCTCGTGTGTGGGACCTAGTCGAAAGCCTTTTGAAAGTCCAAATACACCACATCCACTGATTCTTCCTTGCCCACTCTACAAGTTACATCCTCAAAAAATTCTAGAAGAGTTGTCAAGCATGATTTCCCTTCCATAAATCCATGCTGACTTGTTCCGATCCTGTCACTGCTTTCCAAATGCGCTGCTATTTCATCTTTTATAATTGATTCCAACAGTTTCCCCACTACTGATGTCAGGCTAACCGGTCTATAATTCCACGTTTTCTCTCTACCTCCTTTCTTAAAAAGTGGTGTTACATTAGCTACCCTCCAGTCCATAGGAACTGATCCAGAGTCGAAAGACTGTTGGAAAATGATCACCAATGCAGCCAATATTTCAAGGCCACTTCCTTAAGTACTCTGGGATGCAGACTATCAGGCCCCGGGGATTTATTGGCCTTCAATCCCATCAATTTCCCTAACACAATTTCCCGCCTAAAAAGGATTTCCTTCAGTTCCTCCTTCTCACTAGACCCTCGGTCCCCGAGTATTTCCGGAAGGTTATTTGTATCTTCCTTCGTGAAGACAGAACCAAAGTATTTGTTCAACTGGTCTGTCATTTCTTTGTTCCTCATTATAAATTCACCTGAATCCAACTGCAAGGGACCTACGTTTGTCTTCACTAATCTTTTTCTCTTCACACATCTATAGAAGCTTTTGCAGTCAGTTTTTATGTTCCCAGCAAGCTTCCTCTCATACTCTATTTTCCCCCTCCTAATTAAACCCTTTGTCCTCTGCTGAATTCTAAATTTCTCCCAGTCCTCAGGTTTGCTGCTTTTTCTGGCCAATTTATATGCCTCTTCCTTGGATTTAACACTATCCTTAATTTCCCTTGTTAGCCACGGTTGAACCATCTTCCCCTTTTATTTTTACGCCAGACAGGGATGTACAATTGTTGAAGTTCATCCATGTGATCTTTAAATGTTTGCCATTGCCTATCCACCGTCAACCCTTTAAGTATCATTCACCAGTCTATTCTAGCCAATTCACGTTTCATACCATCAAAGTTACCTTTCCTTAAGTTCAGGACCCTAGTCTCTGAATTAACTGTATCACTCTCCATCTTAATAAAGAATTCTACTATATTATGGGGCCTTGCACAACAAGATTGCCAATTAGTCCTTGTTCATGACACATCACCCAGTCTAGGATGGCCAGCCCTCAAGTTGGTTCCTCGACATATTGGTCTAGAAAACCATCCCTAATACACTCCATGAAATCCTCTTCCACTGTATTGCTACCAGTTTGTTTAGCCCAATCTATATGCAGAAAAAGTCACCCATGATAACTGCTGTACCTTTATTGCATACATCTCTAATTTCTTGTTTGATGCTGTCCCCAACCTTGCTACTACTGTTTGGTGGTCTGTACACAACTCCCACTAGCATTTTCTGCTCTTTGGTATTCCGCAGCTCCACCCATACAGATTCCACATCCTCCAAGCTAATGTCCTTCCTTATTATTGCATTAATTTCCTCCTTAACCAGCAACGCTACCCCACCTCCTTTTCCTTTCTGTCTATCCTTCCTGAATGTTGAATACCCCTGGGATGTTGAGTTCCCAGCCTTGGTCACCCTGGAGCCATGTCTCTGTGATGCCAATTATATCATATTCGTTAATTGCTGCCTGCACAGTAAATTCGTCCACCTTATTCCGAATACTCCTCGCATTGAGGCTCAGAGCCTTTAGGCTTGTCTTTTTAACACACTTTCCCCTTTAGAATTTTGCTGTAATGTGGCCTTTTTTGATTTTTGCCTTGGGTTTCTCTGAGCTCCACTTTTACTTTTCTTCTTTCTAACTTGTTGCTTCTACCCCCATTCTACTTCCCTCTGTCTCCCTGCATAGGTTCCCATCCCCCTGCCATATTAGTTTAACCCCTCCCCAACAGCACTAACAAACATTCCCCCTAAGACATTGGTTCCAGTCCTGCCCAGGTGCAGACCGTCTGGTTTGTACTGGTCCCACCTCCCCCAGAACCGGTTCCAATGTCCCAGGAATTTGAATCCCTCCCTTCTGCACCACTCCTCAAGCCATGTATTCATCTGAACTATCCTGCAATTTCTATTCTGACTAGCATGTGGCACTGGTAGTAATACTGAGATTACTACCTTTGATGTCCTACTTTTTAATTTAACTCCTAGCTATCTAAATTCAGCTTGTAGGACCTCATCTCGTTTTTTTACCTATACTTTGGTAACCTATATGCACCACAACAACAGGCTGTTCACCCTCCCCCTCCAAAATGTCCTGCAGCCGCTCTGAGACATCCTTGACCCTTGCACTAAGGAGGCAACATACCATCCTGGAGTCTCGACTGCGGCCGCAGAAACACACTATCTATTCCCCTTACAATAGACTCCCCTACCACTATAGCTCTCCCAATGTTTTTCCTGCCCTCCTGTGCAGCTGAGCCACCCACGGTACCATGAACTTTGCTGCTGCTGCTCTCCACTGATGAGTCATCCCCCCCAACAGTACCCAAAACGGAGTATCTGTTTTGGAGGGGGATGACCGCAGGGGAGCCCTGCACTACCTGCCTTCCACTGCTCTTTCTGCAGGTCACCCATCCCCTATCTGTCTGTGTAACCTTTACCTGCGGAATGACCAACTCACTAAACGTGCTATTCATGGCATCCTCAGCATCGCGGATGCCCCAGAGTAATTCCACCTGCAGCTCCAGTGTCGCAATGCGGTCTGTCAGGAGCTGCAGCATGATACACTTCCCGCACATGTCGTTGTCAGGGACACTGGAAGCCTCCCTGATTTCCCACATAGCACCGGAGGAGCATGACACGTGCCCAAGCTCTCTTGCCATGACTTAACCCCTATACTAACTTAATTTGGCAACAACAATATAAAGGCTACCTACTGCTAAAGGAAATGAAAAAGTAAAACTAATCACCAATCACCAGCCAATCACTTACCCCCTTCGCTGTGACGTCACCCTTCGATTTCTTTCTGCTTCTTTTTTGCCTTCTCTCCCTGCTGCAGCTGCACCAGCTGGCCTCCTCGATGAACTCCCGCCGCTCCGACTGATAGGCCTTTTATAGGCCTCCCTCCGACCTCCCGTGGCTCCTCGATGAACTCCCGCCACTGCGACTGATGGGCATTTCATAGGCCTCCCTCCGACCTCTGGCAACTCCTCGGCGAACTTCCGCCGCTCCGACTGATGGGCCTTTTATAGTTCTGCTGCAGAGGACTCAGATGAGAACTTTGATGGGCCAGGCTACAGAAGTAGGCTGATGGGTGTATACACCCAAATACTTGATGCACTGGAAAGCCTGCGGTCAATGTCAAGGAGCATGAATGAGTTCGGCATCAACTTGGCAAAGGGTTTTGCTCAAAGCGAGTAGCCCATCCTTTCCAACACGAAATCGGAGGCTACCTCCAAAAGCACACTTATAGAATCCAGCATGATGCAACATCTGATGACCGATGTCTCAGCTTCCATTGCAGCACAAGCAGCTTCCACCTAACAGTGGAGTCTCAGACGGCTCTGGATTCCAGTGTGCAAAGGGGCTTCCAGGGCATCACAGCACTCCAGCAATCTGTTCTCCAACAGATCTGCTCCCAAAAGGCCCTCTGCAGATATGGCCTCCTGCTAGAGAGCCCTTTTCCCCCTCCTCCTACTCCCTCTTCTAGCAGCTCACCCTGCACTGTGTGACCACTGCTCATTATTCAAGTCATGCTGAATGCCAAGAGGAAGACCAACTAGGCCGCCCATGTCTGGAAGCAACTGGTCTGTGCAGATGCTTTTAAGGCAACTATAGAAAGCACCCAAAATTTGTAGAATTACAGGAACAGCCAGAAACATAGGAACATAGAAACATAGCAAATAGGTGCAGGAGTAGGCCATTTGGCCCTTCGCGCCACCATTCAATATGTTCATGGCTGATCATGCAACTTCATTACCCCATTCCTGCTTTCACTCCATACCCCTTGATTCCTTTAGCCGTAAGGACCACATCTAACTCACTTTTGAATATAACTAACAAACTGGCCTCAACAAATATCTGTGTAGAGAATTCCACAGGTTCAGAATTCTCTGAGTGAAGAAGTTTCTCCTCATCTTGGTCTTAAATGGCTTACCCCTTATCCCTCGTCTGTGACCCTTGGTTCTGGACTGCTCCAACATCGGGAACATTCTTCCTGCATCTAACCTGTCCAATCCCGTCAGAATTTTATATGTTTCTATGAGATCCCCTCTCATTCTTCTAAATTCCAGTCAATATAAGCCTAGTCGATCCAGTCTTTCCTCATATGTCAGTCCTGCCATCCCGGGAATCAATCTGGTGAACCTTCGCTGCACTCCCTCAATATCAAGAATGTCCTTCCTCAGATTAGGAGACCAAAACTGAACACAATATTCAAGGTGTGGCCTCACCAAGGCCCTGTACAACTGCAATAAGACCTTCGTGCTCCTATACTCAAATCCTCTCGCTATGAAGGTCAACATGCCATTTGCCTTCTTCATCGCCTGCTGTACCTGCATGCCAACTTTCAATGACTAATGTACCATGACACCCAGATCTCGTTGCACCTCCACTTTTCCTAATCTGTCACGGTTCAGATAATATTCTGCCTTCCTGTTTTTGCCACCAAAGTGGATAAACTCACATTTATCTACATTATACTGCATCTGCCATGCATTTGCCTACTCACCAAACCTGTCCAAGTCACCCTGCAGCCTCTTAGCACCCTCCTCACAGCTCACACTGACACCCAGCTTAGTGTCATCTGCAAACTTGGAGATATTACATTCAATTTCTTTGTCTAAATCATTAATGTATATTGTAAATAGCTGGGGTCCCAGCACTGAACCTTGCAGTACCCCACTAGTCACTGCCTGCCATTCTGAAAAGGACCCGTTTATTCCTACTCTTTGCTTCCTGTCTGCCAACCAGTTCTCTCTCCTCATCAATACATTACCCCCAATACCTTTAATTTTGCACACTAATCTCTTGCGTGGGACCTTGTCAAAAACCTTTTGAAAGTCCAAATACACCACATCCACTGGTGCTCCCTTATCCACTCTACGAATTACATTCTCAAAAACATCTAGAAGATTTGTCAAACATGATTTCCCTTTTATAAATCCATGCTGACTTGGACCAATCCTGTCACTGTTTTCCAAATGCGCTGCTATTACATCTTTAATAATTGATTCCAACATTTTCCCCACTGCCAATGTCAGGCTAACCGGTTTATAATTCCCTGTTTTCTCTCTCCCTCTTTTTTTTTAAAAAGTACGGTTACATTTACTAGCCTCCAATCCATAGGCATGGATCCAAAGTCTATAGAATATTGGAAAATGACCAGCAATGCATCCACTATTTCTAGGGCCACTTCCTTAAGTACTCTGGGATGCAGACTATCAGGACCTGGTGATTTATCGGCCTTCAATCCCATCAATTTCCCTAACACAATTTCCTGACTAATAAGGATTTCCTCAGTTCCTCCTTCGTGCTAGACCCTTGGTTCCCTAGTATTTCCGTAAGGTTATTTGTGTTTTCCTTAGTGAAGACAGAACCAAAGTATTTGTTCAATTGGTCTGCCATTTCTTTGCTCCCCCTTATAAATTCACGTGATTCTGACTGCACGGGACCTACATTTGTCTTCACTAATCTTTTTCTCTTCACATATCTATAGAAACATAGAAACATAGAAAATAGGTGCAGGAGTAGGCCATTCGGCCCTTCAAGCCTGCACCACCATTCAATAAGATCATGGCTGATCATTCACCTCAGTACCCCGTTCCTGCTTTCTCTCCTACCCCTTGATCCCTTTAGCCGTAAGGGCCACAACTAACTCCCTTTTGAAGATAACTAACGAACTGGCCTCAACAAATATCTGTGCAGCGAATTCCACAGGTTCAGAATTCTCTGAGTGAAGAAGTTTCTCCTCATCTCGGTCTTAAATGGCTTACCCCTTATCCTTAGACTGTGATCTCTGGTTCTGGACTTTCCCGATATCGGGAACATTCTTCCTGCATCTAACCTGTCCAGTCCCGTCAGAATTTTATATGTTTCTATGAGATTCCCTCTCATTCTTCTAAACTCCAGTGAATACAGACCCAGTCGATCCAGTCAGGCCTGCCATCCCGGGAATCAGTCGGTGAACCTTTGCTGCACTCCCTCAATAGCAAGAACGTCCTTCCTCAGATTAGGAGACCAAAACTGAACACAATATTCCAGGTGAAGCCTCACCAAGGCCTTGTACAACTGTAGTAAGACCTCCCTGCTCCTATACTCAAATCCCCTAACTATGAAGGCCAACATGCCAGTTGGTATCTTCACTGACTGCTGTACTTGCATGCCAACTTTCAATGACTGATGTACCATGTCACCCAGGTCTCGATGCACCTCCCCTTTTCCTAATCTTTTGAAAGTCCAAGTACACCACATCCACTGGTTCTCCCTTGTCCACTCTATTAGTTATACCCTCAAAAAATTCTGGAAGATTTGTCAAGCGTAATTTCCCTTTCATAAATCCATGCTGACTTGGACCGATCCTGTCACTGCTTTCCAAATGTGCTGCTATTACATCTTTAATAATTGTTTCCAGCATTTTTCCCACTACTGATGTCAGGCTAACCGGTCTATAATTCCCTGTTTTCTCTCTCCCTCTGTTTTTAAAAAGTGGTGTTGCATTAGCCATCCTCCGGTGCATAGGAACTGATCCAGAGTCGATAGACTGTTGGAAAATGATCAACAATGCATCCACTATTTCTCGGGCCACTTCCTTAAGTACTCTGGGATGCAGACTATCAGACCATGCAGACCAAATAGTTGAGGATCCCCTTAAATAATGCTAGGGGTGGGGTGAGTGTGGGTGTTCCGTTATGCTGCTTAATGTCCTGTTTAGCTGCCATCGTCATCATAGGCAGTCCCTCGGAATCGAGGAATACTTGCCTCCACTCTAAAATGAGTCCTTAGGTGGCTGAACAGTCCAATCGGAGAACCACAGTCCCTGTCACAGGTGGGACAGATAGTCATTGTGAGAAAGGGTGGGTGGGATTGGTTTGCCGCATGCTCTTTCCGCTGCCTGCGCTTGATTTCTGCATGCGCTCGTCGATGAAACTCGAGGTGCGCAGCGCGCTCCCGGATGCACTTCCTCTATTTAGGGCGCTCTTTGGCCAGGGATTCCCAGGTGTCAGTGGGGATGTTGCATTTTATTAGGGAGGCTTTGAGGGTGTCCTTGTAACGTTTCTTCTGCCCATCTTTGGCTCATTTGCCGTGAAGGAATTGCAAGTAGAGCACTTGCTTTGGGAGTCTCGTGTCTGGCATGCGACAATGTGGCCTGCCCAGCGGAGCTGATCAAGTGTGGTCAGTGCTTCAATGCTGGGGATGTTGGCCTGGTCGAGGACGCTAATGTTGGTGCGTCTGTCCTCCCAGGGGATTTGTAGGATCTTGCGGAGATATTGTTGGTGGTACTTCTCCAGCGACTTGAGGTGCCTACTCATGGTCCATGTCTCTGAGCCATACAGGAGGGCGGGTATTACTACAGCCCAGTAGACCATGAGCTTAGTGGTAGATTTGAGGGCCTGGCCTTCAAATACTTGTTTTCTCTGGTGGCCGAAGGCTGCACTGGTGCATTGGAGGCGGTGTTGAATCTCGTCGTCAGTGTCTGCTCTTGTTGATAAGAGGCTCCCGAGGTATGGGAAATGGTCCAGGGCCACGCCGTGGAGCTTGATGACTGGGGGGGCTGTGTTGTGCGGCGAAAACAGGCTGGTGGAGGACCTTTGCCTTACGGATGTTTAGCGTAAGGCCCATGCTTTTGTATGCCTCAGTAAATACTTCGACTATGTTCTGGAGTTCAGTCTCTGTATGTGTGCAGACGCAGGCGTCGTCCGCCTACTGTAGCTCGACGACAGATGTTGTGGTGTTGTTGGATCTGGCCTGGAGACAACAAAGATTGAACTACAGTTTAGCTGTGTGAGGTTAAGAGAGGGCATAGGCTGGACTATGGACCTGTAAAATGGCAGCGCTGGCATCAAATCAGTGTTTCACGCTGATTAACATTATGATCTGTCTGTTCTGCATGCTGCCGTCAGACATTAGAGGGGCGAAATTGCCCTTTTTTTTTAGCCCCTTTAATGCCTCTGCGGGTGCTTATGGGGGCACAATGAGGTTATCACCCGGGAGAAGGGGTCAATAGTGCCTCTGAGGATATTTTCCCGGAGTTTGGGGGCCATTGTGCCATTAGTGTCGCACTGAGCGATTTGCGCACCGCCCTGCACCGATCAGTTTGCACCCTGCATGGGAAATTGCCCTGCGGGCGATGCAGATGGCGTTGGCCGATGTCACCAGCAGCTTCGCGGGTTGCAAAGCTGGCGGACATCCACCGCGGGCCACTATATTTTTCTGTTGGCCGAATCTTCTGACAGCCTGACAATGGTGGCCCTCGCCTCGACTGGGCCGCCATCCTGCAGCCCGGCACTTCATTTTGGGTGCCAGGCTGTTGGCCCGATTGACGGCATCTCTGGTGGCTCAGTGGCAGCTGCCAAAGGAACTACAGAACTGCAAAGGAACTGCAGCGGCCCTCCCCTTTAATTGAAGTGGTGGGACATTGTGACGCATCAGCGTGAAGTGGCACATCTGCGTCGAGCTAATGTGGTCAGCACAGCGCTGACTCACATCGCCCCGCTTTTGCCACTTTACTGCCCCGTGGAGGTGCAATGTGCCTCCGATAGCGCCCTGGACATTTTTCACAGTTAAGGACCTGAATTCCGGGTCACTTACCTATACTTTGCGAAATACCAGGCAATACATTTTCGTATAATTTGAATTATGCTCCCCAAACGGGGCACGGGGCAATTTCATCCCCTAGGTGCCCCTGCGTTAACCCCTTTAGAAATCTCGCGCACTTCTCATTGAAAGTGTGAGTGCACACTCTGCATGCCATTTTGTTCGCTTAAGGGGCCGGTAATAGCCAAAAAACATACGCTACCAAGCACGATTTCACCCACCCCACGTTATTTCTGATCTGAATCATTCTCCTCAGTAAATCAATAACAAGCAGGAACATCAAGAGGACTAGGACTTTTCGTCAGTTGAACAGAGACTGCTGAATAGATATCCTAAAGAGTGTTGTAAGGTATCAAGTAAGGTGAGTTTATGCCTTGCCAGTAGATCTGAGCATGCACATAAAAATGACCTCAATGAAATACTAATGAAACTTCTTAATCCTACCTCCTACATTCAAGTCTAAATCATTGATATATACCACAAAACGCAAGGGACCTACTACTGAGCCCTGCAGAACCCCACTGGATACAGCTTTCTAGTCACAAAAACACCCATCGACCATTACCCTTTGCTTCCTGCCTCTGAGCTAATTTTGGATCTAACTTGCCACTTTGCCTTGGATCCCATGGGCTTTTACTTTCATGACCAGTCTGCCATATGGGACATTATCAAGAGCCTTGCTAAAATCCATATAGAGGACATCAAACACACTACCTTCATCTTCAAAAATTTCAATCTAGTTAATCTGCTACGGCCTTCCCTGAACAAATTCATGTCTTTCTAAATGATGATTTATCCTGTCCCTCAGAATTTTGTCCACTTGTTTTCCCACCACCGAGGTTAGGCTGACTGGCCTGTAATTACTCGGTCTATCCCTTTTTCCCTTTTTAAAGAAAGGTACAACGTTAGCAGTCCTCCAGTACCACACCTGTAGCCAAAGAGGATTGGAAAATAATAGTCAGAGCCTCTGCTATTTCCTCTCTTGCTTCTCTTAAAAGCCTGGGATACATTTCATCTGGGCATGGGGATTTATCCACTTTCAAAGATGCTAAACCCCTTAATACTTCCTCTCTCACTGTGTTTATTTCATCTAATATTTACACTCCTCCTCCCTGATTACAAATGTCTGCATCGTCCCTCTCTTTTGTGAAAACAGACGCAAAGTATTCATTAAGAACCAAACCAAGACTTCCAACTCCACACACAGGTTACCTTTATGGTCTCTAATAATTATCCTCTTGCCCTTAATGTACTTATAAAACATCTTTGGGTTTTCCTTGATTTTACTTGCCCATATTTTTCATGCCTTCTTTTTGCTTTGCTTTCCTAATTTCATTTTTAATTTCACCCCTGCACTTTCTATACTCCTCTAGGCTTTCTGTAGTATTGAGCCATCGGTATCTGTCGCTCCGTTTTGGGTGTCAAGCTGCAGGCCCAGTCCCTTGCTACCCTGGTGGCCTAGTGGAGACCATCAGAGGCCGTGCAGAGTATACAGTGACCCTCCCCTTTAAGCAAAGGGAAGGGGCATTCTAGCGCCCCGGAACCGCCTCCAAAGGAAGTGGAGCGTGTGAGATTGCGCTCCACTTCCATTGATGGGCAGCAATACAAACTCAGCGGCGGGGGCGGGACTTATGCACAGGCACAGAAAGTCCCGGCCCCAGATGGTTACCGCCCCCAATCGGGACACAGAGCAATTTCACCCCCATTGTCTTTGACACCTGCCATAAACTTCGTACTCTTGCCAAGACTCTATCCCCTTCCCCAAAAACTGCCTCAGGTTTGAACCAAACTATTCATAACCTTTATGTCCTACTGGATCACAAGCTGAGTTTCCTATATCAAAAAATCTCCTACTTCCACCTCTGTAACAATGCCCATCTCCACCTCTACCTCAGACTATCTGCTGCTGAAACCCTCATCCTTGCCTTTGTCACCTCCATACTTGACTTTTACAATGCTGGCCAGTCTCCCATCCTCAAACCTTTAAACTTCAGCTCATCCAAAACACTGAAGCTTATATTCTATCTGGCACCAAGTGCTCCCCATCCATCATCCTAGTCCTTGGTGATGGACATTAGCCCCTGGTCCCCCAACATCTCACATTTAAAATTCTCATCCTTCATGACCTTGTCCTTTCTTATCTCTGTAACCTCCTCCAGGCCTCAACCCATCCAAATTCTCTGCTCTTCTGACAATACCCCCATGCTCCCCCGCCTTCACTCCACTATCAGCAATCGTGCCTTCAGCCCCCTAAACCCCAATCCCTAGAATTGCCTCCATAAACTCACCATCTCTCCATCTCCTCCTCTAAAACACTTCTTGAAAGCATCTTTTTGACCAAGCTTTTGCTCATCCCTCCGAATAAATCTTTTTTTGGCTCAATATGTTTTTTCATTTTGCCTCTGTGAAGCACGTTGGGATGTTTCTCTATGTTAAAGGAATTGTAGAAATGTAAATAGGTGATGTTGTTGGATATTTGGTCAAAATTCTAAAATTGATTTTGCAGTCTCTGAAGCGCAATAGCACTTAAGTTTCAAGTACAATATTTTACTGTCTAATTGTGTCAAAGTGTCAGAGTTAGTACCCTGAACTGGGAAGTGGAATAACCCTTACTCAACATGAAATCAGACTAAAAAACAACTATGTCATGGGTCTTTTGCATCCAGAAGATCCAATACAGTGATCTTCAGAAAACTGCATTCTCATCAGGAGAAATTTGAATTTCTTCTCTTAGATAGAAGAAATGTAACTTTTTTGTTACATGCTTATGGGGCAAAGCTGTACTTCGAAAGCAGTTTTTCTCCCACAGTACTGTTTTCCTTTAGCATTCATAATCTAGTTGCTTGTCTAAGCACGTCTGTTATTGCCTGAACAATAACTTTAATGTTATCACTACTTCCTTGCCTTTCTGTCACATGACTCTCCTTGGACATCATAAATTTGAAGTAAAAAAAAAACTTTTAGTATGCTTGCTCACATGAATCAGTTAAAAACTGACATCTGATTGATTGGATATGGGATTCTACTTGTCAGCATCTGAAGCCAAGAGATTTTGATTTCAAATTGGTGTCCTGGAGGGATATGAGAAGTAGGCACAATCTTGATAAAGTGCATGTCTCAGCACAGTGGTCGCTTTCATGTTTAAAAATGACATTGACATTAAAAAAGAAAGTTATCAGATAAAAAAAGTATTAAGCAATGTTTTTAATTAATATATATATATATATTTTTTTTTAATGTAGAGTCATTTACTTTGCTCAACTGCTGGAGTCATTTTCCTGGTAAATAAAAGCTTGAGAGAGTTAATTTGCCCAAGTGCCATGTCACAGAACTTTGTCCTTGTTAATCATCGCTTGCTGAGTCAGACTAGTTGGAACATTCAGTAAGCCATGGGAATTAAGCTTTTTTTTCCGCTCTCAGCAATACTAGGGTCAATTTCTCAGCCACTTGTCTAGTTACAGTTGCCTCTGGCTGTTCCCTGTTGCTTTTCCAGTTAAGAAGGCCGACCTTTATGCCATGTATAATTTTCATCACAATGGAATAGGCATCATGCAATGTGACATTTGTATAATATAATGACTGCTTCCTTTAAAGACAACTAAAGGTTTAATCAACAATATAGTTATGATGAATTTTGCATTTTCCAAGTAGTTCAGTCTCCTCTGGTAAATATTTCTGTCCAGACCTATTGGCATAGTTATATATCTAGAATAAATAAATTCAGATGTCTGCATAACCTCTGCAGTGCGTTATCAATCTAGTTGGACACAGTTTAGAAAGTAAATAGTAGGCTCTGCATATCAGCTTTAACTGTGTCTCACTTGCTGTGTTACAAATTGGGATGTTGAGGGTCAAGGTTTATACTTGTGTCATCCCTGGAGATTTTCAGCTCCAGTCACTGCTTACTGCTCTACCACATTCTAGAAGAAAGAAAAACTAAACGTAAACTAATATAGCACCTTATTGTGTTTCTCAGAATGTCCCAAAGTGCTTCACATAGAATAAATTGCATTGTGCAGTTACTGTTGTTAAGTAGGTAAACACATCAGCAATTTTACACAGAGCAAGGTCCTACAAAGAGCAATATGTTATCCCCTATACGATGTATGTGAGTGCCTGTTGTTTTGTTCTCAGGTTCTTTCCCTTGGTGACAGTGTGTGACATATGTCCTGTTGTACCTCATTGGGTGCCTCATCTCTCAGCAGGATAATGGGAGGTGGCTGGCTGCTATGTAGCAATAAGGGCTTCTTGGGAACTCTGAGAGCTGGGCGCTGAGAAGGACCAGCTGTAGGCTCTGCCAGCACTGTAACTGTGTGGTCAATCTAGCTGTGTGTGCATTCTGGCATCTGTGCAAGCATTAGAAAATGCAGTTGCAATTAATAAACAGTGCCATCAGCCATGCTCATTTCAACTGTGCCCTTGCCACAACACATTCCCTTATAATGGTCACTGATTAATGTGACTACAGACTTCAGGCTCTGCCTAATGGTCCTTTCTAGTCAATCCCAAAGTCTACTGAAGGTGGAAGAGATGGCCCATTCCATTCCAGAAACACAGGCCTCAAAATGGCAGCAGTCTGAGCATCCGTGGGAGAAAATAACTCCCCTTAAGACCTATGACATTGTGGATGTCCTAGAAGTTGTTTCGCATTCTGTGCTGTAATATTTTTCAATTACTGCACCAATATTTGATGCTTGGAAAGTATCCTTCTTTAAATATAAATCTCATGAAGTCCAGAACCTCAGGTTCATCAGCCATGGTATAATACAAGGTGAACCTCTGGACAGCTAGCACCTACTTCTCCTCTATCAGGAGCAGTGCTCCTTCTTAATCATTGTTTTTGTGCACTAGTCGCTAACTCAATATGTAAATCACCTCAGGTGGATATACAGGTATATAAACGATGATTGTGAAGTATGGAGCGCTTCCTGTGTAATGCCTAAAAAACAGAAGAGTAACAGAAGTTACAGTGGTGTCCTTAAAAATAGTCTTCAAATATAGCTTGAATTAGAAAGATTGAGATGGTACAGTTCGAAAACATGGCCCTGAAAAATTGCAGCCGTTCCAATAGACCACCCCGCTTTCTATGTTTAACTTTTTGGGGATTTTGCCGGAATGGCTGGAATCTAATCAGGGACCCATAAATGCCAGTTCCCATCCTTCTCCCAAAGTTTACAGGATGGTCTTGTGGGTGCAGGCTTTACAAGGCAATTGGTGTAAAAGAGAGTGGAGCAGCACCCCAGGCCTTTGGGACCTGCATATTTGGCGAAAGATGTACTGGGTTCCATCTGGGAGTTGAAGCCAGGATCAAGGCCTAAATCCGCAACGATCTGGCTATGATTTATTTTTACACCTTGGAAATACCCCACTTTGTAAAGTAGCAATAGTGGGTGGGGGAAGGGTTAGGGGATAGGAATGTGGTTGGGGGGACACCTAGAGTTTTCTTGCTAGAGAGAATCTGGCAGGCCTTGCTGGCCAACCACTGTTCAGCCAGACCTTTTGGTCTCTTTAGTGGCAAGGAGGTGCCCTAGATGTGCTGCTAGTCGATCAAAGATATGTAAGTCATGGGACTTCCTCGTGATTCCACAAACTTTTGCAGGGTCAGCAGCCAAAATGTGCCTCCAGATAGATTTTCAGGACCTATAAATGTATTTATCACTATTTGAATAAGAGAATAGAATGACAAGAGAGAGCAGGGAAAGAATACAATGAAAGCTGTGCTGGAACCTTACCTCACCATGTCCAACCAATCTATTGCCTCAGGATTCGTAAGACTTCCTACTCATGTAGGGTAACTTTTAAGGGGCTACTTTTTCTCTGCATGTTCTTTCTTTTTATTTATGGGCTGTGTTCTATTGTAACTAGAGTAAAAGTGAAAAGTTGCAATTGTCACAAAGATGCATGGTGATACCCAGGTATCAGCATGTAGCCAATAGTGCATGATGACATGTCAAAGCATCTTGCAGCTTTATTATAGAGGAGGATTACATACAAAGTGCGAGGGATGGATCAGTTCCAGAAGAGGCAGTGCTAAGTGTATTCTATAGCACAATTAGAATTAATGGCAAACATTGAAATCACTTTATGAGAGTGAGGGGGAGGTAATTGTAAGTAGAATCATAGAATCATAGAGATTAACAGCATAGAAGGAGGCCATTTGCCTATTGTGCCTGTGCTGATGAAAAGAGCTATCCAGTCAAATCCCACTTTCCAGCTTTTGGTCCGTAGCCTTGTAAGTTACAAATGCATGTCAAGTGCATATCCAAGTACTTAAGTGTGATGAGGGTTTCTGCCCCAACCATCCTTTCAGGCAGTGATTTCCAGAACCCCACCACACTCTGGGTGAAAACATTTTTCCTCAACTCCCCACTAAACCTTCTACCAATTACTTTAAATCTAAGCCTCTTGGCATTGACCTCACTTATAAGGGAAAAATGTGCCTCCTATCCACTCTATCTAGGCCCCTCATAATTTTATACAACTCAATTAAGTCACCCCTCAGCCTCCTTTGATCTAAAGTAAAGAACCCCAGTCTATCCAATCTTTCCTCAGAGCTAAAATTCTCCAGTCCAGGCAACACCCTCATAAATCTCCTCTGTGCTCTCTCTAGTGGAATCACATTTTTCCTGTAATGTGGTGACCAGAACTATACACAGTACGCTGGCTGTGGCCTAACTAGTGTTTCATACAGTTCAAGCATAACATTTCTGCTCGAATAAGAACATAAGAATTAGGAGCAGGAGTAGGCCATCCGGCCCCTCGAGCCTGCTCCGCCATTCAATGAAATCATGGCTGATCTTCTATCTCAACTCCACTTTCCTGCATGATCCCCATATCCCTTGATTCCCTTATATTCTATGCCTCAACTAATAAAGGAATGTATCCTGTATGCCTTCTCAATCACCTTATCTGCCTGTCCTGCTACCTTCAGGGATCTGTGGACATGCACTCCAAGGTAGCTCTGTTCCTTACACTTCTCACTATCCTACCATTTACTGTGTATTCCCTTGCCTTGTTCACACACCCCAAATGCATATCTAACAGTCTCCAGATTGAATTCAATTCGGCACTTTTCTGCCCACTTAACCAGTCCATTGATAACTTGCTACAGTACAGCAAGTGATCAGGAAGGCCAAAGGAATCTTGGACTTGATTGCAAAGGGGATGGAGTATAAAAGCAAGGAAGTCTTACTACAGTTGTACTGGGTATTGGTGAAGCCACAGCTGGAATACTGCGTACAGTTTTGGTTTCCATATTTAAGAAAGGATATACTTGCTTTGGAGGCAGTTCAGAGAAGGTTCACTAGGTTGATTCCGGAAATGAGGGGGTTGACTTATGAGGAAAGGTTGAATAGGATGGCTTCTACTCATTGGAATTCAGAAGAATGAGAGGTGATCTTATCAAAACGTATAATATTATGAGGGGGCTTCACAAGGTGGATGCAGAGAGGATGTTTCCACTGATAGGGGTGATTGGAACTAGGGGGTATAATCTGAGAATAAGGGGCCGCCCATTTAAAACTGAGATGAGGAGGAATTTCTTCTCTCAGAGGGTTGTAAATCTATGGAATTCGCTGCCTCAGAGAGCTATGGAAGCTAGGTCATTGAATAAATTTAAGACAGAGACAGACAATTTCTTAACCAATAAGGGAATAAGGGGTTACGGGGAGCGGGCAGGGAAGTGGACCTGAGTCCATGATCGGATCAGCCATGATCGTATTAAATGACGGAGCAGGCTTGAGGGGCCTTCTCCTGCTCCTATTTCTTATGTTCTTAAGAACACCTTATCGTTTAAGAAATTGTCTATTTCTGTCTTAAATTTATTCAATGTCCCAGCTTCCACAGGGCTCTGAGGCAGCGAATTCGACAGATTTACAACTCTCTGAGAGAAGAAATTCTCCTCATTTCTATTTTAAATGGGTGGCCCCTTATTCTATGTTCATGCCCCCTAGAT
The DNA here is from genome assembly GCF_044704955.1 of Pristiophorus japonicus. Lineage (NCBI taxonomy): Eukaryota > Metazoa > Chordata > Chondrichthyes > Pristiophoridae > Pristiophorus > Pristiophorus japonicus. Next base: position 147,325,971 of record NC_091978.1, read on the forward strand.
CTAGTCCCCGCCATCAGTGGAAACATCCTTTCTGCATCCACCTTGTCAAGCCCCCTCATAATCTTATACATTTCGATAAGATCACCTCTCATTCTTCTGAATTCCAATGAGTAGAGGCCAAACCGACTCAACCTTTCCTCATATGTCAACCCCATCATCCCCGAATCAACCCAGTGAATCGTCTCTGAACTGCCTCCAAAGCAAGTATATTCTTTCGTAAATATAGAAACCAAAAATGCACGCAGTATTCCAGATATGGCCTCACCAATACCTTATATAGCTGTAGCAAGGTTTCCCTGCTTTTATGCTCCATCCCCTTTGCAATAAAGGCCAAGATACCATTGGCCGTCCTGATCACTTGCTGTACCTGCATACTATCTGTTATGTTCAGAATAACTCCACAAGTCTGTATGCTGTAAGGTCAAACTGATATGACCTTAGTTTCTCTAATAAAACTCCCGAGTGCCAAAGCAGCATGGCAGACAACCTTTTATACCTGCTTGCACGAGGTGTGCAGGTGACCCTTGGGTCTCCAACAGGTGCGCCCTCTGGTGGCAAGTCTTACACAATATAAAATTTACATACATAATATCACTCCCCCTCAAAGTCTTAGCTGCAAGTTATTTATAAGTTGAGGTGATCCGGGGTCCTTCACTCCCAGGTTGATCGCCTGAGTTGAAGTCCTGGCATGGGTGAGTTGGTCGGATCATTGCTGCACTGCAGCGCGGCTGGTCTGATCGGACTGTCGGGCATGGTGGGTTCATCCTCATGATTGACAGCGAGGTCGATTGCTGGTTGGGTGAGTGTTTGTGAATCAATGATGGTAATGTCCTCTTCAAACTGTTCTTGGTTGTCACTGAATCGTAGTTTGTTCTGATCCAAATGCTTTCTGCACGTTTGTCCATTCAAAAGTTTGACAACAAACACTCTATTCCCCTCATTGGCTAAGATAGTCCCAGCAACCCATTTGGGAGCATAGAAACATAGAAACATAGAAAATAGATGCAGGAGTAGGCCATTCAGCCCTTTGAGCCTGCACCGCCATTCAATAAGATCATGGCTGATCATTCCCTCAGTACCCCTTTCCTGCTTTCTCCCTTGTCCACTCTACTAGTTACATCCTCAAAAAATTCCAGAATATTCGTCAAGCATAATTTCCCTTTCATAAATCCAAGCTGACTTGATCCGATCCTGTCACCGCTTTCCAAATGCGCTGCTATTTCGTCCTTCATGATCGATTCCAACATTTTCCACACTACTGATATCAAGCTAACCGGTGTATAATTACCCGTTTTCTCTCTCCCTCCTTTTTTAAAAAGTAGTGTTACATTAGCTACCCTCCAGTCCATGGGAACTGATCCAGAGTCAATAGAATGTTGGAAAATGATCACCAATGCATCCACTATTTCTAGGACCACTTCCTTGAGCATTCTGGGATGCAGACTATCAGGCCCCGGGGATTTATCGTCCTTCAATCCCATCAATTTCCCGAACACAATTACCCGCCTAATAAGATATCCTTCAGTTCCTCCTTCTTACTAGACCTACTGTCCCCAGTACAATCGGAAGGTTATTTGTGTCTTCCTTCGTGAAGACAAAACCGAAGTATTTGTTCAATTTGATCGTAATTAAGAACAAACACGGGGTCATTAACCTCAATGTCATGCGATACAGCCGCCCGATCGTGGTACATGTTATGCCGGTGACGTCGGTTTCTACATGATCATTGAGATCCGGGTGGACTCAGGAGAGTCTGGTTTTGAGTGCTCTCTTCATTAACAATTCTGCCGGGGAGCCCTGGTGAGCGAGTGGGGTCATGTCCGGTGGCTGAGCAGAACCTGAGATAACCGTGTCTGCAGGGAACCATCCGTCATGCATTTCAAGGTCTGCTTGATAGTTTGGACTGCCCGTTCTGCTTGACCCTTGGAAGCAGGCTTAAACGGGGCAGACCTGACATATTTGATGCCATTGCGGGTCATGAACTCATTGAATTCTGAGCTGGTGAAACATGGTCCATTGTCACTAACAAGGACGTCGGGCAAACTATGTGTGGTGAACATGGCCCGGAGGCTTTCAATGGTGGCAGTGGACATATAACATAGAAAATAGGTGCAGGAGTAGGCCATTTGGCCCTTCGAGTCTGCACATCATTCAATATGATCATGGCTGATCATTTTTGCAACTTTAGTATCCCATTCCTGCTTTCTCTCCATACCTCTTGATCCTTTTAGCCGTAAGGGCCACATCTAACTCTCTTTTGAATATATCTAACGAACAGGCCTCAACAATGTTCTGAGGTAGAGAATTCCACAGTTTCAAAATTCTCTGAGTGAAGAAGTTTCTCCTCATCTCAGTCCTAAATGGCTTATCCCTTTCTCTTAGACTGTGACCCCTGCTTCTGGACTTCCCCAACATCGGGAACATTCTTCCTGCATCTAACCTGTTCAATCCCGTCAGAATTTTATATGTTTCTATGAGATCCCCTCTCATTCTTCTAAATTCTGAATATGAGCCTCGTCGATCCAGTCTTTCTTCATATGTCAGTCCTGCTATCCCGGGAATCAATCTGGTGAATCTTCGCTGCACTCCCTCAACAGCAAGAATGTCCTTCCTCAGATTAGGAGACACTAACTGTACACAATATTCAAGGTGTGGCCTCACCAAGGCCCCGTACAACTGCAGTAAGACCTCCCTGCTCCTATACTCAAATCCTCTCGCACTGCCACCCAGCTTAGTGTCATCTGCAAACTTGGAGATATTACATTCAATTCCTTCATCTAAATCATTAATGTAGATTGTAAATAGCTGGGGTCCCAGCACTGAACCTTGCAGTACCCCACTAATCACTGTCTGCCATTCTGAAAAGGAGCCGTTTATTCCTACTCTTTGCTTCCTGTCTGCCAACCAGTTCTCTATCCACATCAATACATTACCCCCGATACCATTTTGCACACCAATCTCTTGTGTGGGACCTTGTCAAAAGCCTTTTGAAAGTCCAAGTACACCACATCCACTAGTGCTCCCTTGTCTACTCTACTAGTTACATCCTCAAAAAATTCTAGAAGATTTGTCAAGCATGATTTCCCTTTCATAAATCCATGCTGACTTGGACCAATCCTTCACTGCTTTCCAAATGTGCTGCTATTACATCTTTAATAATTGATTCCAACATTTTCCCCACTACTGATGTCAGGCTAACCGGTCTATAATTCCATGTTTTCTCTCTCCCTCCTTTTTAAAAAGTGGGGTTACATTAGCAATCCATAGGAACTGATCCAGAATCTATAGAATGTTGGAAAATGACCACCAATGCATCCACTATTTCTCGGGCCACTTCCTTAAGTAGTCTGGCATGCAGACTATCAGACCCTGGGGATTTAGTGGCCTTCAGTCCCATCAATTTCCCTAACACAATTTCCTGACTAATAAGGATTTCCTTCAGTTCCTCCTTCTCGCTAGACCCTCGGTCCCCTTGTATTTCTGGAAGGTTATTTGTGTCTTCTTTATGAAGACAGAACCAAAGTATTTGTTCAATTGGTCTGCCACTTCTTTGTTCTCCATTATAAATTCACCGGAGTCTGACTGTAAGGGACCTACATTTGTCTTCACTAATCTTTTTCTCTTCACATATTTATAGAAGCTTTTGCAGTCGGTTTTTATGTTCCCTGCAAGCTTATTCTCATATTTTACTTTCCCCCTCCTAATTAAACCCTTTGTCCTCCTATGCTGAATTCTAAACTTCTTCCAGTCCTTAGGTTTTATGCTTTTCTGGCCAATTTATATGCCTCTTCCTTGGATTTAACACTATCCCTAATTACCCTTGTTAGCCACGGTTGAGCCACCTTCCTCGTTTTATTTTTACGCCAGACAAGGATGTACAATTATCGAAGTTCATCCATGTGATCTTTAAATGTCTGCCATTGCCTACCCACCATCAACCTTTTAAGTATCATTCGCCAGTCTATCCTAGCCAATTCACATCTCATACCATCGAAGTTACCTTTCTTTAAGTTCAGGACTCTAATCTCTGAATTAACTGTGTCACTCTCCATCTTAATAAATAATGCTACCATATCATGGTCACTCTTCCCCAAGGGGCCTTGCTCAACAAGATTGCTAATGAATCCTCTCTCGTTACACATCAGCCAGTCTAGGATGGCCAGCTCTCTAGTTGGTGCCTCGACGTATTGGTCCAGAAAACCATCTCTTATACACTCCAGGAAATCCTCCTCCACCATATTGCTACCAGTTTGGTTAGCCTAATCTATATGCAGATTAAAGTCAACCATGATAACTGCTGTACCAATATTGCATGCATCCCTAATTTCCTGTTTGATGCCATCCCCAACCTCACTACTTCTGTTGGGTGGTCTGTACACAACTCCCACTCGCGTTTTCTGCCCTTTGGTGTTCCGCAGCTCTACCCATACAGATTCCATATCATCCCAGATAATGTCCTTCCTTACTATTGCATTAATCTCCTCTTTAACCAGCAACGCTACCCCACCTCCTTTTCTGGCGAGCCGTGATGGGTGGCCCCTCGCTCTCAGAAACGTACATGATGACAGTATTACACATTCAATCCATTTCGAGTAAGCATCCACTGCTACTAAGGACATCTTTCCTAGAAACAGGCCAACGAAATCTACATGGACCCTGGACCACGGTTTGGAGGGCCATGACTGCAGACTCAGTGGGGCCTCCCTTGGTGCATTGCTCAACTGTGAGCAAATGTTACATTGGTGTACGCATGACTCCAATTCCGATTCAATGCCGAGCCACCAAAAGTGCGACCTGGCGATAGCCTTCATCATGACTATGCCTGGGTGGGAACTATGTAGGTCGCGTATAATCGTTTCACTGCCTCTTTTTGGCAAAACCACGTGATTCGCCCATAGGAGACAATCCGATTGGATGGACATTTCATCCTTGCATCGGTAAAACGGTTTAATTTCATCTTGCATTTCCCCTCGAACATATGACCAGCTCCCATTAAGGAAGCAGTTTTTTACCAGTGATAGCACAGGGTCCTGGCTAGTCCAGGCCCTGATCTGGCGAGCCGTGACAGGTGACCCCTGGTTCTCAAAAGCATCCATTACAAGAAGCAAGTCTGCGGGTTGCACCATTTCCACCCCGGTGTTGGTCAATGGTACCCGATTTAGAGCATCAGCACAGTTCTCGGTGCCTGGTCTTTGGCGGATTATGTAGTCATACGCAGATAATGTTAGTGCCCATCTTTGGATGTGGGACGAAGCATTGGTGTTAATACCTTTGTTTTCTGGAAACAGCGAAATGAGCAGTTTGTGGTCGGTTTCGAGCTCGAACCGGAATCCAAATAAGTATTGGTGAATTTTCTTAACCCCATATATGCATGCTAATGCTTCTTTCTCAACCATACTGTAGGCTCTTTCAGCCTTAGATAAACTTCTGGACGCATATGCAACTGGTTGCAGTTTGCCTGACACATTGGCTTGCTGTAACACACAACCCACCCCGTACGAAGATGCATCACGAGCTAGTACTAAATGTTTACATGGGTCATACAATACAAGTAACTTGTTAGAACATAGCAGGTTTCTGGCCTTCTCAAAGGCTGTCTCTTGAGATTTACCTCAAACCCAGTCATCACCCTTACGTAGCAATAAATGCAAAGGTTCCAGCAAAGTGCTCAACTCCGGTAGAAAGTTACCAAAATAGTTGAGGAGTCCCAGGAACGAACGCAGCTCCACCACATTCTGTGGTCTGGGTGCATTCTTGATGGCCTCTGTCTTAGAGTCCGTGGATCTGATGCCATCTGCCACAATCTTTCTCCCCAAAAATTCAGCCTCTGCGCCAGGAAAACACACGGAGCATTTCAGCCTGAGTCTCACTCTGTCCAGTTACTTTAGAACCTCTTCCAGGTTTTGCAGGTGTTCGGTGATGTCACAACCGGTGATCAGGATGTTGTCTTGAAACACAACTGGAACTGATTTCAGCAAACTCTCCATGTTCCTCTGGAAAATGGCAGCAGCCGAGCGAATCCCAAAAGGGCATCTGTGGTATATGAACAGTCCTTTGTGCATGTTGATGCATGTCAATCTTTTCGAAGATTCAGCCAACTCCTATGTCATGTAAGCAAAGGTTAGATCCAACTTGGTGCACGACTTCCCCCCTGCTAATGTTGTGAATAGATCATCCGCTTTGGATAATGGGTACTGGTCCTGTAACGAGACTCGGTTGATCGTTACCTTGTAGTCTCCACAGATTCTGACCGTGCCTTTGCTTTTCAACACCGGAACAATTGGACTGGCCCACTCGTTGAACTCGACTGGCGATATGATTCCCTCTTGTAGAAGTCTGTCCAGTTCGATCTCCAATTTATCCCTCATCATATATGGAACCACTCGGGCATTGTGATGCATGGACCATGCATCAAGGACTAGATGGATCTGCACTTTGGCGCCTGTGAAGTTGCCGTTGCCTGGTTCAAATAGCGATGGAAATTTGTTTAGCACTTGAGCGCACGAGTCATCCACCGAAGACAGTGCTTTGATATCGTCGCAGTTCCATCGGATCTTTCCTAGCCAGCTTCTGCCGAACAGCGTTGGGCTATCACCAAGTTCAATCCATAGTGATAAATCATGCACAGCTCCATGGTATGATACATTCACTGCTGCACTGCCAATGACTGGTATGAGCTCTTTGGTGTAAGTGTGCAGCTTTGTATAAATCGGGCTTAGTTTTGGCCTTTATGCCTTGTTGCCCCACAGTTTCTCAAAAGCCTTCTGACTCATAATTGACTGACTCACTCCCGTGTCCAATTCCATGGAAACTGGAATGCCATTTAATTTGACTTTCAACATTATCGGAGGGCTTTTGGTGGTGAAGGTGTGTACCCCATACACTTCCTCTTCAGCCTCGGGTTGAGTTGCCTCTCTTACTCGTACAGCGTGATCCGCGCCAAATCGGTCATCTTCTGCTGACTCTGCCACATGGTGAGTCGCAGCACATTTGCACATACGCTGGAGCACCGCATTGTTCCGCAGCCTTTGCACGCGTAGTGCTTGAATCAACATAAATGGGCTTGATGATTACCCCACAGTGCCAACATAGTGCTAATGGATTTGCATTCACGCCCCATGGTGGACTCTGAGTCATCCTAGGTCTGGCATGTGCAGGCATGTCGGCCCTGCCATGTACAGTTCTGCCTGCTGAAGGCATTATTTTATGCACAGTACTTGCCGGTGAGCTTCAATGCTGAGAAGATATCTGTTTAGTGTTATCGTTCACGGTCATGAAAGCCTGGGCTATCGTGATGGTCTTGCTCAGATTTGGGGATTCGGCAGCCAGCAACTTGCGAAGAATGACCTTGTGGCTGATTCTAAGCAAGAAAATGTCCCACAGCATTTTCCCCAAAAATCCAGCCAATTCACACGGTCCCGCAAGGCGTCTTAGGTCGGCTACATAGGTCAGCTTGTCCTGGCCTTCGGAGCGATGGTGCGTATAAAAGAGATACCTGGCCATTAAGATGTTCTCCTTCGACTTGAGGTGTTCCAGAACCAGCATGCACAAATCTCCATATGTCTTTTCCGTTGGTTTCGTCGGTGCTAGCAGATTTTTGATGAGGCCATATATCGTAGACACACAAACGGTGAGGAGACTCGTCCTGCGCTTGACCGCTTTACTTTCTTCATCCAGCGCATTGGCCATGAAGTACTGGTCAAGATGCTCAATGAAGGCTTTCCAATCATCACCTTCAAGAAATCTCTCAAGAATACCAATGGCAGCCATAACTGCATGAAAGTTCGTGATCTGAATATTATCTGAATGGTGGCAGATTAGGAAAAGGGGAGGTGCAACGAGACCTGTGTGTCATGGTCCATCAGTCATTGAAAGTTGGCATACAGGTGCAGCAGGCGGTAAAGAAGGCAAATGGTATGTTGGCCTTCATAGCTAGGGGATTTGAGTATAGGAGCAGGGAGGTCTTACTGCAGTTGTACAAGGCCTTGGTGAAGCCTCACCTGGACTATTGTGTGAAATTTTGTTCTCCTAATCTGAGGAAGGATGTTCTTGCTATTGAGGTAGTGCAGCGAAGGTTCACCAGACTGATTCCCAGGATGGCCGGACTGACATATGAGGAGAGACTGGATCAATTGGGCCATTATACATTGAGTTTAGAATGATGAGAGGGGATCTCATAGAAACATACAAGATTCTGACGGGATGGGACAGGTTAGATGCGGGTAGATTGTTCCCGATGTTGGGGAAGTCCAGAACCAGGGGACACAGTCTTAGGATAAAGGGTAGGCCATTTAGGACTGAGATGAGGAGAAACTTCTTCACTCAGAGAGTTATTAACTTGTGGAACTCCCTGCCGCAGAGAGTTGTTGATGCCAGTTCATTGGATATATTCAAGAGGGAGTTAGATATGGCCCTTATGGCCAAAGGGATCAAGGGGTATGGAGAGAAAGCAGGAAAGGGGTACTGAGGGAATGATCAGCCATGATCTTATCGAATGGTGGTGCAGGCTCGAAGGGCCGAATGGCCTACTCCTGCACCTATTTTCTATGTTTCTATGTTTCTATGACCTCACACTTTCCAACATTATACTCCATCTGCCAAATCTTTGCCCACTCACTTAGTCTGTCTATGTCCTTTTGAAGATTTTTTTGTCCTCCTCACACATTGCTTTTCCTCCCATCTTTGTATCATCAGCAAACTTGGCTACGTTACACTCCGTCCTTTTTTCCAAGTTGTTAATATAGATTGTAAATAGTTGGGGAAACCAGCACTGATCCCTGCGGCACCCCACTAGTTACTGGTTGCCCAACAGAGAAGGAACTATTTATCCTGATTCTCTGTTCTCTGTTAGTTAGCCAATCCTCTATCCATGCTTATCCCAACTCCATGAACTTTTATCTTGTGTAGTAACCTTTTATGCCTTCTGGAAGTCCAAATACACCACATCCACTGGTTACCCTTTATCCACCCTGTTGTGTATGCATGCCTGTTTATTGTGTGATGTCTGTAACATTGTTATGCCACACTGAATGTACCCTTATATTGTGCATGCCATACCTGTATATCAGAGGGCGCTGCTGCTGGAGACTTAAGGGTTACCTGCACACTGCAGGTAACCCAGTATAAAAAGCAACTCATAGCTTGTTGTGCTCACTCAGGAGCTGCAAATAAAGGACTACAGGTCTACACAGTTTAAGTATCATAGCCTGCCTCGTGAAGTCATTACTAAAGGTGCCTACATATACTACACACCCTGTTCGTTACATCCTCAAAGAATTCCAGCAAATTTATCAAACATGACTGCTCCTTCATAAATCCATGCTGAGTCTGCCTGACCGAATTTTGCTTTTCCAAATGTCCTGCTATTGTTTCTTTAATAATGGGCTCCAACATTTTCCCAACCACAGATGTTAGGCTAACTGGTCTATAGTTTCCTGCTTTTTGTCTGCCTCCTTTTTTAAATAGGGGCATTATATTTTCAGTTTTCCAATCTGCTGGGACTTCCCCAGAATCCAGGGAATTTTGGTAAATTACAACCAATGCACCCTCAATCCCTGCCGCGACTTCTCTTAAGACCCTAGGATGCAAGCCATCAGGTCCAGGGGATTTATCTGCCTTTAGTCCCATTATCTTACTGAGTACCACCTGTTGACTATCCACTGTTGGAATATTATTAATGTCCTCTACCGTAAAGACTGATAGAAAATATTTGTTCAGAGTTTCTGCCATCTCCATGTTCCCCATCACTAATTCCCCTGCCTCGTCCTCTAAGGGACCAACGTTTACTTTAGACACTCTTTTCCTTTTTATACACCTATAGAAACTCTTGCTATCTGTTTTTATATTTTGTGCTAGTTTACTTTCATAGTCTATCTTCCCTTTCTTAATCGTGTTTTTAGTCATTCTTTGCTGGCTTTTAAAAGCTTCCCAGTCTTCAGTCCTCCCACTAGTTTTGGCCACTTTGTATGCCCTTGCTTTTAATTGTATACCGTCCTTAATTTCCTTAGTTAGCCACGGATGGTTATCTTTTCTCTTATGCCCTTTCCTCTTCACTGGAATATATTTTTCTTGAGAGTTGTGAAATATTTTCTTAAATGTACACCACTATTCATCAACCATCCTACACTTTAATCTATTTCCCAGTCCACTTTACCCAACTCTGCCCTCATACCTTCATAGTCTCCTTTATTTAAGCTTAGTATGCTGGTTAGAGATCCAACTTTCTCACCCTCCATTTGAATTTGAAATTCAATCATGCTATGATCACTCATTCCGAGGGGATCATTTACTAGGAAATTGTTTATTAATCCTGCCTCATTACATAGGACCAGATCTAAGATAGCCTGCGCTCTAGTTAGTTCCGTTACATACTGCTCAAGGAACCCATCCCTTATGCACTCTATGAACTCTTCCTCAAGGCTACCCTGACCAATTTGATTTGTCCAATCAATATAGAGGTTAAAATTGTTATGTCTTTAGATGCTATGATAATGACTCCACGAGGCAAAGTATTGCACTTGAACTATAGTGACCTTATTCCATTTAATATAACTCCAGAGTGATGATCACACATGGTGGCCTGCCTTTTATACTAGGCCTGGCACATCTGTACAGGTAACCTACAAGTCTCCCACTTCAGTGCCCTCTGGTGGCACACTTTAGTGACCATACAGCTGCTGTACAAGTTTCCCATAGTAGTGCCCTCTGGTGGCACATCATATATAATAGTACAAGCAGTAAACGTGTCTAGATAATGACATCACTCTCCCCCAAGTCCTTAGTGCAAATCACCTTCATACATTGACTGTGCTCTGCGCTTAGCTCTATCTGCTTGACCCTTGGAGGGTCGTTTCCATCTTGGGTGAATAGGTGGTATTTCATTGGCAGTAAAGGTGCTGGTGGTTTCTGCTTGTGAGTCCATGACCACTCCATTCTCTCCCCCCACATATAGATTATGCCAGTGGCTCATTACATTCATATACATTCAAAACTGCCAACAAGCTCATGGTCTACAGGGCTGTAGTTATACCTTCCCTCCTGTATGGTTCAGAGACATGGACCATATACAGTCGACATCTGAAGTTGCTGGAGAAATATCACCAACGATGTCTCCGCAAGATCCTACAATTCCCCTGGGAGAACAGGCGCACCAACATCAGCGTCCTCATTCAGGCTAACATCCCCAGCATTGAAGCACTGACCACACTTGTTCAGCTCTGTTGGGCAGGCCACATAGTCCTCATGCCAGACACGAGAATCCCAAAGCAAGTGCTCTATTCTGAGCCAAAGGTGGGCAGCAGAAACGCTACAAGGACACCCTCAAAGCCTCCCTGAAAAAGTGCAACATCCCCACTGAAACCTGGGAGTCCCTGGCTCAAGACCGCCTTAAGTGGAGGAAGTGCATCCAAGAGGACGCTGAGCACCTCGCGTCTCATCGCCGAGAGCATGCAGAAATTAAGCGCAGGCAGCGGAAAGAGCATGCGGCAAACCAATCCCACCCACCCCTTCCCTCAACGACTATCTGTCCCACCTGTGACAGAGTCTGTGGCTCTCATATTGGACTGTTCAGCCACCAAAGAACTCACTTCAGGAGTGGAAGTAAGTCTTCCTCGATTCCAAGGGACTGTCTGTGATGATGATACTTTCAAGTCCAGAAAAAAAAATTTGCATTTACACCATTACATTTGTTGTACAGTTGTGAGGCAAGTACATTTGACTGGTGAGATACATTCTATTGTGTTCCTAACACAGATGAGATTGCACACAGGGAGGTTAAAGTAACAGTGACCTCAGTCTTTATTAAGACACTCCAGAGTGAGGAACAGAGGCCAGCTTATCTACAGTGCTCCCAAGGGATGCTGGGATCCCTTGGGACTTCAGGGGATGCACTCCCTGATGGCGGAACATGGGAGTGCATGCTTTACAGATACACATCATCACTCCTCCCCAAAGTCAAAGTGAAAACTATTTACAAGGTGAGGCGGTCAGGAGCCTTTATTTCCCTGGTAGACCGCCTCGGTACAAATATCTGTTCTGGTGTGTTGGCTGTGCCCTCATTGGGCTGGCGTGTTGTTGGCCCTGCAGGGCTATTGGGTGAGCCTGGCCTTACTGGACTGTTGGGCGTGATGAGTACGAGTTCCTGGTCCGGCGAAGTGTCGTTGATCCTTTGGGTGTGTGTTGTGGGTTCGAAAAAGGTGGTGTCTGCTGTGGGTTGTTCAGGGCAGTCTGTGAACCGCAGCCTCGTTTAGTCCAGGTGCTTTATGCAAATTTGTCCATTGTCTAGTTTGACGACAACCACCCTACTCCCTTCTTTGGCTATCACCGTGCCCGCGATCCACTTGGGACCATGTCCATAGTTTAGCACATAAACAGGGTCGTTCAGATCAATTTCCCATGACACAGTGGCGCGACCACCATTTACATTTTGTTGCTGCCGCCTGCTCTCTACCTGATCATGCAGGTTGGGGTGAACCATCGAGAGTCTGGTTTTAAGTATCCTTTTCATGAGTAGCTCAGCCGGGGGCACCCCTGTGATCGAGTGGGGTCTCTGCACCTTCTTCAGACAGCCGCTCTGTTATAGTTACTACATCTGGGACAGCGGTTGCCAGGGGAGGGGAAAATGTGTTCAGTTGTCGGTAGTCCACAGTCATCCTCCAACTTTTGTCGGGTTTCTGCACAGGCCAAACAGGGCTATTATCAGGGGACACCGCATGTCTAATGATACCCGCCTCCAAGAGCCCTTGTATGGTTTCCCCTATTTCGTTGTGTCCCCCAGGTATTCGGTACAGTTTCATAGTCACTATATGCGATGGCCATGGTATTATCACTGGTTCCCACTTTGCTTCCCCTGCAATCACAGTGATTACCCGTATCCTGAATGAGAATCGCCCGAACGAGGTGTTGTGCGTGGTTCCCTTTAAACGGTCCATCCCAATAATATGTTCCTTTACTGCCGATATTAAGACTGTTACCCAGCGCGGAGGCCCATTTCCCAATGCCATTCTGATAGTTGTTCGGACAGCGGGCGTTTCTGTCCCTCCGAGACCATTAATCATCATACAGGTCCCTGTGTGTTTCCTAGGATTTCCATGGATAATAGTAACTTCTGCCCCTGTGTCTAGTAAAGCCATATCTCTTTGTATGTTCCACCCCGCCAATGTATCGTAATCGGAATGTGTGGCCTCAGATCCCCAGGAGCTTGGGTTGATGTGGTTCTAACGGGGAGTACTCCAGGATCCTGACGACTCCCCTAGTCAAGGGGATTACTAGCCTTCCACAGCTCTTCTACGTTGGGGTATAGGCTAGCGGGAGGTGGTTTCTCCACATCCGCAGGCTTATCACTATCCGACTTAGTCTCCCTTACCTCCCTCCTTTCACTCTTCCCTGTTCCCGGGATGCAGTGTTGCTTCCACATAGAATACATCGCTCCTGTTGGGATTCCATCAATTTTTCCCTTGGGGACCCCTGCCTTCAGTAAAGCCGCAAACATGTCCCTCCGCGAAATTCTTTTTTTTGTCTTTCCTGACCTTGTACCTTTCCCGAGGTTGAACCTTGTCGTTGGTCCCGATCCCCCTCTACATTAGCCGTTCTCAACTCTTGCACACTATTGTCTACATCCTCTAACTGTCCTAACAATAGGCAAGCGTGCCCCATCCACTGCCCTTGGGCTGATCCCAATAATGCGAGTAGCGCAGCCCTCATCATAGGAGGGCCACTCTTCACCAGCCTGTTCCGCATTCCTGCCGTAAAGAGCTCCTGATCTGACCCTCCATATGGTTGGTGATATATTCCTCCCTGTGTTGCCATGTTGTGCAACTGTATCGCACCCTCCGCCATAGTATTCCAAGGTTTTACCTCCCCTTCCCAATCAACAGCAGAGGGATATTTTTGCCGGACCCCTATAGTAACAATGTCCCATAATGAACTTGTGCCCTGGACATTCCGTAGCACTGTTGTGATATGGTGGTCCGTAGTCATAAGCCCCATTTTTGTTAACTCTTCGGGGTGAAGTATTACGCCTGATGCTCCCTGGTCCTAAATCAGAATGATTAGCCATTCTGACAATGATTCCCCAGGCTTTTGACAAAATCGAGACCCTATTTCTTGTAACTCACAAGTGGTGAAGTCACGCACCCCTCTAGTGGTTACCGGCTGTTCCCCATCTTGCTGTTTCATCTTATTTGTCATAAGGGGTCTAGCTTCCATGCTTGGAGCGTATGGGGGATGGTCTTTAGTTTCCTCCCGTTCCCCCTCCCCTCTCCATTTTTTCCAGCTTGTATACATTCTCCACGTGATTTTGCATTGGCTTTTAAACACTCGCTGGGATCTTATTGAGCAAGTCCAAACCACATGCAGCAGCAAATCAGTGCAGTACAAAGGATATATTTCAAATCCATCTGTAATTTCCGTCGTCTAGCTTTCTTTTTATTTTGTACTGTCGCCAGATGGCATATTAAAGTTTTCGATTGTTCATTGACCTTGTCCGCCCGTTCTTGTGCAATGTGGACCGCTTCAGTCAGGGTCGAGTTTTGATTTTCCAAAACCTTAACAGCTGTTTTTAATTGTAGGTTTTCTGCCTCGCTTTCCTTAAGTTGTTTACACATCGCCCTTAAGGCTGTCAATAAAATCCATCCCATTTGTGGGGGACTAATTTTCTCCAGGACTAATTTTCTCCAGCACAGCTCTATCTTTGTTCTGTTCCAATAACAGCGTATCCCCATGTTGCGGGGGTCCAAACCGGGCTAGCACATTGGCAAGAGAACCAAAACCCTCATCCCTCATGTCACACCCTGGTATTCTATACTTCTCTCCCGCAGGAGGAGAATGCTTCTTGTCTTTTCTCTTAAACATTTTACCAGATCCTGTTCGTGACGCCAAAATGTTTTGGATCGATAATAATAGACCCAGGTTCGGGATCTGGATGAATGTTAAATAAGAGACAAGACAAATTAAGTAAAGATTAAAATACCGTTTACTGAGAGAAAAGAAATATAATAATACAATTTATGAAGAAAAGAGAAGTATGATAAGATGCAACAAAGCTCACGGCCGTCAGCCCGTCGGGAACTCCGCAACGACGGCTGGTCTGGAGCCTTGGGGGTCCCGGCACCGCTCGTGAATCACGATCCAAGGTGAAGTTCAAAGAGCTACGGGACAGTGCCGCTCCTTTATACAATTGAACAAACATACTATTGAACAAAACATGGGTGCATGTGGCTTATGGCCAACTCTTAATCTGTAAGGCCCCAGCTGTTCGCCCACAAAGCATGAGATCTCGAGGCGCCGACCATCTCATAACAAGCTGGTGTGCATCCCAAGGTCGCATCCCTCTCTCTCTATAGCAACAACATTCCATGGGGCATGGGACAGAGACACACTGTAAATGTCTAAATATCATAATTAACAGTATGTGATTAACCCCATACAATACAATAGGCGACAGGTTGCAATTTAGCTGCAACGTTAGCATGTTGTAATACACACCCGACTCCATACATAAGAACATAAGAACATAAGAATTAGGAACAGGAGTAGGCCATCGAGCCCCTCGAGCCTGCTCCGCCATTCAACAAGATCATGGCTGATCTGGCCGTGGACTCAGCTCCACTTACCCGTCCGCTCCCCATAACCCTTAATTCCCTTATTGGTTAAAAATCTATCTATCTGTGACTTGAATACATTCAATGAGCTAGCCTCAACTGCTTCCTTGGGCAGAGAATTCCACAGATTCACAGCCCTCTGGGAGAAGAAATTCCTTCTCAACTTGGTTTTAAATTGGCTCCCCCGTATTTTGAGGCTGTGCCTCCTAGTTCTAGTCTCCCCGACCAGTGGAACAACCTCTCTGCCTCTATCTTGTCTATCCCTTTCATTATCTTAAATGTTTCTATAAGGTCACCCCATATCCTTCTGAACTCCAATGAGTAAAGACCCAGTCTATTCAATCTATCATCATAAGGTAATCCCCTCATCTCCGGAATCAGCCTAGTGAATCGTCTCTGTACCCCCTCCAAAGCTAGTATATCCTTCCTTAATTAAGGTGACCAAAACTGCACGCAGTACTCCAGGTGTGGCCTCACCAATACCCTATACAGTTGCAGCAGGACCTCCCTGCTTTTGTACTCCATCCCTCTCACAATGAAGGCCAACATTCCATTCGCCTTCCTGATTACCTGCTGCACCTGCAAACTAACTTTTTGGGATTCATGCACAAGGACCCCCAGGTCCCTCTGCACCGCAGCATGTTGTAATTTCTCCCCATTCAATTATATTCCCTTTTACTGTTTTTTTTGCCAAGGTAGATGAACTCACACTTTCCGACATTGTATTCCATCTGCCAAACCTTAGCCCATTCGCTTAACCTATCTAAATCTCTTTGCAGCCTCTCTGTGTTCTCTACACAACCCGCTTTCCCACTAATCTTAGTGTCATCTGCAAATTTTGTTACACAACACTCTGCCCCCTCTTCCGGGTCATCTATGTATATTGTAAACAGTTGTGGTCCCAGCACTGATCCCTGTGGCACACCACTAACCACCGATTTCCAACCCGAAAAGGACCCATTTATCCCGACTCTCTGCTTTCTGTTAGCCAGCCAATGCTCTATCCATGCTAATACATTTCCTCTGACTCCGCATACCTCTATCTTCTGCAGTAACCTTTTGTGTGGCACCTTATCGAATGCCTTTTGGAAATCTAAATACACCACATCCATCAGTACACCTCTATCCACCATGCTCGTTATATCCTCAAAGAATTCCAGTAAATTAGTTAAACATGATTTCCCCTTCATGAATCCAGATGTCCCCTAGATGTCCCGCCATTTCTTCCTTAATGATAGCTTCAAGCAATTTCCCCACTACAGATGTTAAACTAACCAGCCTATAGTTATCTGCCTTTTGTCTGCCCCCTTTTTTAAACAGAGGCGTTACATTAGCTGCTTTCCAATCCGCTGGTACCTCCCCAGAGTCCAGAGAATTTTGGTAGATTATAACGAATGCATCTGCTATAACTTCCGCCATCTCTTTTAATACCCTGGGATGCATTTCATCAGGACCAGGGGACTTGTCTACCTTGACTCCCATTAGCCTGTCCAGCACTACCCCCATAGTGATAGTGATTGCCTCCGGGTTCTCCCTTCCCACATTCCTGTGACCACCAATTTTTCGCATGGTTTTTGTGTCTTCCACTGTGAAGACTGAAGCAAAATAATTATTTAAGGTTTCAGCCATTTCCACATTTCCCATTATTAAATCCCCCTTCTCATCTTCTAAGGGACCAACATTTACTTTAGTCACTCTTTTCTGTTTTATATATCTGTAAAAGCTTTTACTATCTGTTTTTATGTTTTGCGCAAGTTTACTTTCGTAATCTATCTTTCCTTTCTTTATTGCTTTTTTAGTCATTCTTTGCTGTCGTTTAAAATTTTCCCAATCTGCTAGTTTCCCACTAACTTGGCCAGCTTATACACATTGGTTTTTAATTTGATACTCTCCTTTATTTCCTTGGTTATTCACGGCTGGTTATCCCTTCTCTTACCGCCCTTCTTTTTCACTGGAATATATTTTTGTTGAGCACTATGAAAGAACTCCTTAAAAGTCCTCCACTGTTCCTCAATTGTGCCACCGTTTAGTCTGTGTTTCCAGTCTACTTTAGCCAACTCTGCCCTCATCCCACTCTAGTCCCCTTTGTTTAAGCAGACTACACTCGTTTGAGACACTACTTCCTCACCCTCAATCTGTATTACAAATTCAACCATACTGTGATCACTCATTCCGAGAGGATCTTTTACTAGGAGATCGTTTATTATTCCTGTCTCATTACACAGGACCAGATCTAAGATAGCTTGCTCCCTTGTAGGTTCTGTAACATACTGTTCTAAGAAACAATCCCGTATGCATTCTATGAATTCCTCCTCAAGGCTACCCCGTGCGATTTGATTTAACCAAATGATATGTCGGTTAAAATCCCCCATGATTACTGCCGTTCCTTTTTCACATGCCTCCATTATTCCCTTGATTATTACACACCACATGCTAGCACAAGTCTTTTACACGGATTATACAATACAAGCAGCTTGTTGGAGTATAAAATGTTTCTGGCTTTCTCAAAGCAATTACTTGTTTTTTTCGCCATACCCAGTTCGCACCTTTACACAATAACACACGTAGGGGCTCTAAGAGGGCGCTTAACCCCAGAAGGAAGTTACCAAAATAATTGAGGAGTCCCAGGGATGACCGCAGCTCCGTGATGTTCTGTGGCCTGGGTGCATTCCAGATAGCCTCTGTCTTGGCGTCTGTGGGCCGAATGCCATCCGCCGCGATCTTTCTCCCTAAAAACTCCACTTCTGTTGCCATGAAGACGCATGTTGACCTCTTCAGCCGCAACCCTATGCGATCCAGTTTCTGGAGGACCTCCTTCAGGTTTTGTAGGTGCTCGACGGTGTCCCGACCCGTGACCAATATGTCGTCCTGAAACACCACTGTGCATGCTACCGACTTGAGTAGGCTCTCCATGTTTCTCTTGAAGATCACTGCAGCAGACCAAATTCCAAACGGGCATCTGTTGTAGATGAACAGTCACTTGTGCGTGTTGATGCAGGTGAGGCCCTTCGAAGACTCCTCCAGCTCCTGCATCATGTAGGCCGAAGTTAGTCGAGCTTGGTGAACACCTTGCCTCCTGCCAGCATCGCAAATAGGTTGTCTGCCTTAGGTAGCAGATATTGGTCCTGTAGCGAGAAACGATTAATAGTTACTTTATAATCGCCACAAATCCTGACCGTGCCATCACTTTTGAGTACTAGAACAATCGGGCTGGCCCACTCGCTGAATTCCACTGGGGAGATGATGCCCTCGCATTGCAGCCTGTCCAGCTCGATTTCCACTCTCTCCCTCATCATGTGAGGTATCGCTCGCCCCCTGTGGTGAATGGGTCGTGCCTCTGGGACCAAGTGGATCCGCACCTTCGCCCCAGAAAAGTTTCCAATGTCTGGGTCAAAAAGGGAAGGAAATTTGTTCAGAACCTGGGTATATGAGGCCTCATTGACATGTGATAGCGCTCGGATGTCATCCCAGTTCCAGCGGATTTTGCCCAGCCAGCTCCTTCCAAGCAGTGTGGGGACATCGCCCGGGACAATCCAGAGTGGCAGTTCGTGCACCATGCCCTCGTAGGTGACCTTGATCATGGCGCTGCCCAGGACAGTGATGAGCTCTTTGGTGTACGTTCTCAGTTTTGTGTGGATGGGGCTCAGGGCTGATCTGTGTGCCTTGTTGCATCACAGTCTCTCAAACATCTTTTTACTCATGATGGATTGGCTACCACCAGTGTCCAGTTCCATGGCTACGGGTAAGCCATTCAATTTTACGTTTAGCATTACAGGTTGACATTTCGTCGGAAATGTGTGCACCCCGTGTACTTCAACATCTGCCTTCTCTCTCTGAGGCTCAAAATTGCTTTGATCCACCATGGACCGATCTTCCTCTGCCACGTGATGGTTAGCAGGTTTTGCAGAGCTTGCAGCTCATCTGCAAGCTCGTTGGAGGTGCCCCATTGTTCCACAGCTCTTGCAAACATACCTTTTGAAGCAGCATGAATAGGCTGAATGGAAGCCTGCACAACACCAACAAGGTGTGAATTGCCTTGCATTCATCCTTTGTTGCGGACTCTGAGTCATCTGGGTCACCTGAGGCCTGCTGGCAGTTGCAGACTCGTGGTTTCTGCCCTGTACATTTCTGCTCACAAACACAGTTCCAGTTAATTTATGAACATTGCTAGCACTTGTGTTCTGAGAGATTTGTTTGGTGTTATCACTGGTGGACATAAATGCCTGTGCTATCTCAATGGCCTTACTGAGAGCCAGTGTCTCTACAGTCAAAAGTTTTCGTAGGATGGTCTCGTGGCCAATGCCCAGCACAAAAATGTCTCTGAGCATCTGCTCCAGGTAACCATCGAACTCACTTTGTCCTGCAAATCGCCTTAGCTCGGCAACGTAGCTCGCCACTTCCTGACCTTCAGGTCGCTGGCATGTGTAAAACCGATACCTTGCCATCAGCGCACTCTCCCTCGGATTAAGATGCTCCCGAACCAGTGAACACAGCTCCTCATACAACTTATCTGTGGGTTTCACTGGAGCCAGAAGATTCTTCATGAGGCTGTCGGTCGATGCCCCGCAGACTGTGAGGAGGACCGCTCTCCTTTTTGCAGCACTTCCTTCTCCGTCCAGCTAGTTGGCTACAAAGTACTGGTCTAGCCGTTCGACCTAGGCTTCCCAGTTCTCACCCTCCGAAAACTTCTCCAGGATGCCCACAGTTTGCTGCATCTTTGCGTTGGATTTGTACACTCGTCACCAGTTATTGTGTTCCTAACACAGATGAGGCTGCACACAGGGAGGTTAAAGTAACAGTGACCTCAGTCTTTAATAAGACACTCCAGAGTGAGGAACAGGCCTTGGGGACCAGCTTATATAGAGTGCTCCCAAGGGATGCTGGGATCCCTTGGGACATCAGGGGATGCGCTCCCTGGTGGTGGAACATGGGAGTGCATGCTTTACAGATACACAACACATTCTTGATACATACTTGGGTTCAGTACTGGTGTCAGCACCGGTGTGTGAGGACAAGCTAGTTCCAGAACTGGTGGATGGTGTCCCTGCAGTCTGATAGCGGCGCCATGCCCAGTGCTGGCAGGTGGAACCCAGTTGGCTCAAGTTGCCTGCTCTTGGGGTCTTTGCCGTTGCTCTTAGCATCGGGCAGGTTCACAGATGCCTGTGAGCTCCCTGTCCTTTCCTTACACCCTGGGTCGCTGCTGCTCCCTGAGGAGCAGTCGTCTAGCAGTGCGCAGTGAACTGCTGACTCACTTGCCTGGGCGTTATTTGGTTTGGGATCCTGGCTGGTTCCGGTCCCATTTGGGAGAACCGTTGCGGATGACCCTTCGTTCCCGGGTGTAGCCTTGGTGGCAATAGGGTCTGGGGCTGCGACTTAGCACAGTTTGCTCTTTCAGGCTCGTGGTGGTTAGTGCCATCGGGTGCCTGAGAGGTGGTGCCGTTGCCCTTCTGAGATCGCTTGCTCTGCAGCTTGTCTTTATTAGTTGCTTATGGCCACACTCTGTGGTGCATCACTCTGGTCCCAGGGACACAGGCTACAGCATTGGGTAGCCTACTGGACCTGTGTGCTCCGATGGGTGTTTGCCCGCTACATTATCTGAATACAGTTGAAATCCAGCATCGCACAACGTTTCATTACTCATTGTAGATAAACTGTAGCTCCGATCGCAATCGCACGACTTGTCTTTGCTTATTACATGCATAAAACTCTGATCATCAATTAAAAGCATTACATTAAACTCATGGTTGCTATTACATTGATTGAGAACATGGAACTGTCCCTTTAAGTGTGGTGGGTTGCTGGCCTCCTTTAAGAGAGCCTTGCTATCTTTACCCCAATCCTCTTCTTCGCTTGGTACCACGTGTTTCTCCATCAGCGCTGCATCTTGTGGTCTGGCCGCCGCCATCTTTTTCTTCAGTGCATCACCTCGTGGTTTGGGCACCATCTTTCTTCCATCCACAATGTCGACTGCTGTGATCCTCTTCTCCCTGGGTTTTGCCACTGAAGCTGTGAAGTTGCCTTTGGATCCGATTTTCTTCCTCCAGAGTCCTGCCACCGGAGCCTGGAAGGTGCATTTGGGTCATCTCAGCTGGATCATTACATACAGTCGTGCTGAGCGATCTGTGCCTTGAGTGCTGTGCTGGCCTGCTCTCTGGTGCCAGATCCAACCTCAAGTGAGGGCTTGCTTCACCTCTGAGCGCGGGGAATGTCGATCGCTGGAGGGATGAAATCTTCCCAGCACTAATGGATTTTCTCCATCCACCTTCTTCCGAGTAGCGTTGGTCCATCACCTGCAACAATCCACAGTGGTAACTTGTGCACCGTGCCATCATGGAGTACCATAACATCTGCACTACCAACGACTGGGATAAGTTCATTGGTGTAGGTGCGCAGCTTTGCCTGAACCGGGACCAACTTAGGCTGTTCAGCTTGATTGTCCCATAGCCTCTCAAAGGTTTCTTGAATCATTACTGACTGGCCCACCCCCATGTCCACCTCCATGAAGACTGGAGCGCTGTTTATCTCGACTTCCACTCTCTGCGGGGAACATTCTGTGGTGCAGGTAAACATTCCGTACACCTCATGGAAACATAGAATCATAGAAAATAGGTACAGGAGTAGGCCTTCCGGCCCTTTGAACCTGCACCACCATTCAATAAGATCATGGCTGATCATTCCTTCAGTACCCCGTTCCTGATTTCTCCCCATACCCCTTGATCCCTTTAGCCGCAAGGGCCATATCTAACTCCCTCTTGAATATATCCAATGAACTGGCATCAACAACTCTCTGCGGTAGGGAATTCCATAAGTTAACAACTCTCTGAGTGAAGAAGTTCCTCCTCATCTCAGTCCTAAATGGCTTACCCCTTATCCTAAGACCATGTCCCCTAGTTCTGGACTTCCCCATCATTGGGAACATTTTTCCTGCATCTAACCTGTCCAGTCCCGTCAGAATTTTATATGTTTCTATGAGATCCCCTCTCAACCTTCTAAGCTCCAGTGAATACAGGCCCAGTCGATCCACTTTCTCCTCATATGTCAGTCCTGCCATCCCAGGAATCATCGTGGAGCTGAGCTGCCTCTCTGACCACTTCTTCATAATCCGCCCTGGATTCATCGCCCTCTGCAGACTCTTCATCAACACGGCGAGTCCTATTCCTTTTACACATTCACTGGAGGTGGCCCTTGCTGCGCCCTTTGCACACATAGTCCTTAAAATGGCACTGCTGAGCCCGGTGATTTCCTCCGCAATGTCAGCATGGTGCTAACCAATTAGCCCCGCTCGGCGGATTCAGAGTTAAGGGACTCGGGGGCCTGTTCTCTCTCCCCTGAGGAGAGTCAAATTCTACAGTCTAGCCTCTAAAAGGCACCAGTCTGTGGTCAGTACTTGCTGGTTTTGAGTCCTGAGGATGAGTCAGCCGCCTAGAGCCGCAGATCGAGGGCATGAATGACTGGCTCATGGTGATGGCCTTCTGCAGTGTGACTGTGGTATCTGCAGAAGAAGACCCTCGTGGCCGATTCCGATGACAAAGATATCCCGCTGTGCTTCGGTGAGGTGTTCGCCGAAATCACACGGTGTCGCCAGCCTCTTGAGGTCTGCAGCATATTTCGCAATTTCCTGGCCTTCGGGCCATCGGTGGGTGTAAAACTGGTGTCTGGCTGTGAGGGTGCTCTCTTTGGGCTTGAGTTGTTCTTGTATCATCATTACAAACTCTTCATACGCCTTGGTTGTTGTCTTCGCTGGTGCCAGCAAGTTCCTGATGAGGCCATAGATGATGGGCCCACAACTGGTGAGCAGGATAGCTCTGCGCTTATCAGCCAATGTGGCCGGATTGTAGCCTACCACGTCGTTTGCTGTGAAGAAATGGTTGAGCCTCTCCACAAAGGCTTCCCAATCATCACTATCGGCGAACTGCTACAATGTACCAAGGTTAGCCATTTTTGCGTGAAAGTCCGTAACCTCGTCGCCAATTGTTATGTCTTTAGATGCTCTGATAATGATTCCACAAGGCAAAGTATTGCAATTGAACTGTAGTGACCTTAGTCCTTTTAATATACTCCAGAGTGATGATCACACATGGTGGCTTGCCTTTTATACTAGACCTGGCACACCTGTACAGGTAAGCTACAAGTCTCCACTGCAGTGGCCTCTAGTGTTACACCTTAGTGATCATACATCTGGTGTACACGTTTCCCATAGTAGTGCCTTCTGGTGGCACATTATATGTAATAGTACAAGCAGTAAACACGTCTGGATACATGACAAAAATCAC
This sequence comes from Pristiophorus japonicus, assembly GCF_044704955.1. Taxonomy (NCBI): domain Eukaryota; kingdom Metazoa; phylum Chordata; class Chondrichthyes; family Pristiophoridae; genus Pristiophorus; species Pristiophorus japonicus. The sequence continues at coordinate 147,349,843 of NC_091978.1, forward strand.
CCATGATTATTGCTGTTCCCTTTTTACAAGCCCCCCCCATTTCCTCGTTTATGCTCCTTTCAAAGATGCTAAACCCCTTAATACTTCCTCTCTCATTATGGTTAACTCATCTAATATTTCACATTCCTCCTCTTTAACTACAATGAGAACTTTTACTCTTGGTCTATCTTTGTCATTTTCCATAACTATACTAAATCTAATTATGATCACGACCTGCAAAATGCTCTCCTACCTGCACATTTTATACCTTTTACACTGATTCTATCCCAGTTAATGTTAGGGTAGTTGAAATCCCCTGCTATTACAGCCCTGTTATTTTTGCACTTCTCAGAACTTTGACTACATATTGGTTCTTCTACTCCCTCTGATGATTTGGGGGTTTATTGTACACTCACAGCAGTGTGATCATGCCTTTTTTGTCCCACAATTCAACCGATATGGCCTCATTTGATGATCCATCTGAAATATCATCCCTCCTCACAGCTGTAATTGTTTCTTTAACCAATATTGCAACTCCCCTCCTTTTCTATCTTCCTCTCTATGTCATCTGAAAACCTTGTAACCAGGAATGTTGAGCTGCCATTCCTACCCTTCATTCATGTTTCAGCAACAGCTATGGTACCATACTTCCACATGTCTATCTATGCCCTCAGCTCATCTGCTTTATTCCCTAGACTCGTTGAATTGAAGTACAAGTTGAGCATCCAAAATCCGGAGTTCTGGAATCTGGAATGTTCCCGAATCCGGACTCTGGACCGATTGGTTGCAGAGTTATCCGGAATCCGTAAAATGTTCCTGAATCCCGATCCGCTGAAGTTGCCGACCTCGAGGTCCCGCCGCTGCCCAACCTTGGACCTTGCCTCACCATCCCTCGCCTCACCACTGCCCGACCTCGGGCCTAGCCTCGCCTTTACCTTGCCCTTACCTTAAGGCCTCCTCGCCGGCCCGCCCGAATACCACCTCCGCGATGGGGCCACCCAATTAGCTCTTCGGCGGCGGGGCCCACCCGACCAGCTCCTCAGCGGCAGGGCCCGCCCAAGCACTTCTCCGGCGGCGGGACCCGCCTTAACACTTCCATGGCGGCGGGGCCCCGCCCGACGACTCCATCGCCCAGCGAGCACCACCCTCGTTGACCTCATCGCCAGCGAGCGCCATCTCCCCCCACCCCCGCACTCCCCCACCACCTTCTGACGTTCCGAAATCCGGAAATACCCAAACCTGGGCTCGGGTATTTCCGGATTCATGATGTCAGAAAGACGTTCCAAAATCCGGCAAATTGCAAAATCCTGAACGGCCTCGGTCCCGAGGGTTCTCGGGGCGCTGCACTTGGTATATACCATTTAGCACTGCCAAACCCTTTGTTGTCTATTTTCTAGCCTTTGTTTCCTCTGCCTTCCAAACTTGCTTATTAATTTTCTGCCTTTCATTTCCAGCTTTGCTTCTCTCCCTTCTGAATCTAAGATCTGTTTCTCATCTCTCTGCCAAGTTAGTTTAAAGCCTCTCCAACAGCACAAGGAAACCACCTCCCCCACCCCCCCGCCCCCCTCACCCCCCCCCCCGGCCCACCTCCCCGCCGTGGGGATATTGGTCCCGGCCTTGTTGAGGTGCTTCCCTTCTGGCTTGTACAGGTCCCACCTCCCCCAGAAGTGGTCCCAATGCCTCAGGAATCTAAAGCCCTCCCTCCTGCACCATCTCTCCAGCCACGCATTCATCTTCTCTATCCTCCCATTTCTGTACATGTGCGGCACTGGGAGTAATCCAGAGATTACTACCTTTGAGGTCCTGCTTATTAATCTTTTTCCTAGCTCCCTAAAATCTGCCTGTAAGATTTCAACTCTCTTTCCACCTATGTCATTGGTACCACTATGGACCATGACCTCTGGCTGTTCACCCTCTCCCCTCACAATGTGCCACAGCTGCTCAGTAACATCATTGACCCTGGCATCAGAGAGGCAACATATCATCCTGGAATCACGTCTGTTCTCTTAACTATTGACTCTCCTATCACGGTTGCTTTATCGACCTTCCTCCTCCGCGCCCCCAACCCCACCCCCCCACCCCCCCACCACTCTCCCGTGTACATATATTCAAAAAGGAGTTAGATATAGTCCTTACTACTAGGGGGATCAAGGGATATGGCGAGAAAGCAGAATGGGGTACTGAGGTTGCATGTTCAGCCATGAACTCATTGAATGGCGGTGCAGGCTCGAAGGGCCGAATGGCCTACTCCTGCACCTATTTTCTATGTTTCTATGTTTCTACAACTAAGCTACCCATGGTGCCATGGCCTTGGCTCTGGCTGTACTCCACAAGGAACCATCACCCTCACCTACATAGAGTGTGAGATGCACTCCCGGGACTCCTGAACTACCTGCCTGGTCCTGCTTGTCTGTCTGGCCATTCCCTCTCTGCCTGCATGCTCTCCGCATAGCTCTCAACCTAGTGGATACACTGCAGTGATGGCAAACGCTGCTCAAGCTCAAGCTCCAAGCTCGAGTTCCTCCAGAAGATGTTTCGATGCCTGAATTAATGGAAGGTAACAGTGGGTTTTCCTACTTTGCCTGACCTGGTAAGATCATTTAATATATCCTCGCTTTACTTCCTTGAGCAGAATTTTTATGGCCCTATCTTAAAAGCCAGCTGTCAAATGCACTGCTCAACTTCTTCCAGACATTGTAAAGCAACAAAGAAGCTTGGTGCCTTAAAAACCACAAACCTTAAGGCCCCCGTGCCCACCCCCTCTCATCCACTGAAGACCTTTAAATCTCGCATATTGCACTTGAATATGCCCTGCAACATGCAAACTCCCAATCACAGATGCCAGAATTACAAATGGAGTCAGTGCACTAAAGGTCAGACAGATGTTCTTCCTTCAACAACAGACTTCTGGGTGAGCAGACACCTGATTGGAAAATTTAGGTTTAAACCTTTGACTCAGAGGTGAGTGACACTGTCACCTGATTGAAAATTATGCTAGACTCTAACTTGGTAAAAAGTTATATTATTTTTGAGACAGTTCTTATAAAAACATTACTCATTAGTAACGCTGGATTTAGCAAATTAAATTCTAGATTGGAATATGTGACAAAATATCTCAATGTCAGAAAAATGTATTGGGAATCTTAAATACAGCAAGATAATAGATAAAATCACGTGTGAGATATAGATTAATGCAACAGAACATTACAAAAGTAAGATCGAGGAGATCAAGGCGGAAAATAGTTAAACTGTAAAAGCTTTTGGCACTGCATGGAGCCAGCTTACTGTTGCTTGTTTCAGTTTTCTTCATCAAGTCTAAGGGAAACTGCTTAACTCTGCCTGAAGCACTGAAACTGGATTGGTTTCATACAATGTTTTTCTAATTTTCTCAGTTGATTGCTCATCGATGGAATCTATAAATGCTGCTGGCATACAATGTGCCTTCTCTAATGAAATGTTGCATAAATTGCTGATCCATTAACTGCTGCATTATCTTCTCATTACCAACCTTGCACAATCAACACTGCAAATCGCCAGAAAAGTTAAAATGGCCAATTCTTCGCTTACTCTGCTGTAACCTCGGTACTTGAGCCAGAAAACTGGTTCAACGTATAATATATTGATTTGGAATGTTTTGAACTTTAATTTGATTGTGTTGCATTACTGGTAGGTGGTTATAACAGTTAGCCAATAGCTGCCACAGTTCGAAAAAATTCAGGGGTAGCCAGAGTAAACCTGTAATCATATTACAATAGAAATTTCCACGAGGAAACAATTCAGCCCATCATACGTACACCCATGCCAGCTGCACATTAATGGGGGTTAAATTGGATCACCCCTGAAACGGGTGCAGGGATCGCGATGTGGGATTAACCCGTACCCATTGATTGAAATGCAGAATGATCTCAGCACCACCAGCAGCCACAAAGCACACCCACTTTAAGAGGTGCAGTTTAGCTTTAAGTAGTGCTAGGCATCAGCACCAATGGGTCCCCTGCTGCTACGTGCAGACAAAGAACAGTGTGGGGAGCACTGGCAGCAGGCACAAATCATGTAAATGATGGAGGAGGTGGAAAGAAGGAGAGATGTCCTATAAACTTAGGGGGGCCAGAGGCCTGAAGAGATCGCAAAGTTGCTGTTTAAAGAATGGACTCAGTCGAGAATATTTCATGGACTTTCTGGGTTTTTCTGAGGGTATTTTCCCTGCAATGGGATCACCCTGTGCAGATACGTGAAAAAGCTGTTTTGTAAAAACTCCAGAGGCTGCATGGCAGTTAGCTGTGACAAAAGAACTGTCAGTCATCCAGAACGGTTTGCCTACCAGTCACAGCTAAAGGAAGGGGGCCATGAATATTGACAAAAGAGCTGTCGGCCAGGAAGTGGGTGGCCATTGTCAAAGCCACTCTAATATGCAAAAGCACTTCTCACCTCCATCTCAGAAGGAGAAACAGAACAATGAACCCACTAGCCTGGCCAGCCATGTAGGAGCCGGGTCTTTCCCAACACAAAGGCTCAGAGAGATGCCCAGATTAAGGGCCATCAGCCCAATGCATATGGGTTGGAGGGCCCATTACTGACTAAGTACCCGTACTTAGAAGCAAAGGGGTTTTAAAGATTGGCGGGAAAGATAGGGATTGCAAAACTCCCATAAAGACAGGGCCTTTTCCACTTTATTTTTAGCTTGAAACTTGTAGCTTGAAGCTTGCAGCTGGTATCTAGAGAGAGCCCTCTCTCCCTCTCGCTGCATCGAGATCGATGTACCAGGAGGAAGCTGCAGTACTGCAGATGAAGCTACCGAGACCGAAGACCGGGCAGTAAGTTCCCACAGCTGAGCTAAAGAAAGGAGACCGGCTGGTGTGGTGGTGAGCATGATCGTGAGTGTCCCAAGCCAGTAACCAGATATCCCAGGCAAACTGGGTAAGGGCTCAGGGTTTTCTCAAAAGTGAAGCTTTTCAGGGCTATTCTGGGGAGGTTAATTCATTGGTAGGGGTAGGGTTAGAATCCACCAGGGAATTACTGCATGTTACTAGGTCTCATTTCTGTACTGTATGTATGTTGTTTGTAACCTGGATTTTATTCTCCACCGAGACATTGTTTTTCATTTAGTAGTGCATGTTTTAGCCAGTGTATGTTAGACCAAATAAATATAAGTATGATTTTTCACCGAAGCATTCCTGTTCGTGACTCATTTCATTTACACTCTGAATAATAATTCCTGGGTCTAGAACTTTCCTAAGGCGGGGGCGATTCGAACCGTCCATCTAGCAATCGGGCTAGTACCAAACCCACTTACAGGCCCTCAAGGCACATGTTCAGAAGGAAGTGGCAAGAGATAGCAGTGAAGGTCAATACCAGGAATGTAACCCCAAGGTCCTGAAATCATGGCAAGAAGAAGATTAATGATCTCACATGAGTTGTCTTGGTCAGTGAGTGCATGTTCAAATGGCATATCCTACCAATGGCACCGCTAGCCTCATCCACTGCTCAATTCACTACACCCCCATCATTCACCTGCCAACAATCTCTATTAACCAGGACTCATACCTAACATCTATATACTGCACTTCACCCTCACACACTTAATACTGTTGCAAGCCTCGAACCCAGAACTCAAAGCTTGCACAATCTTGGAGCAATTCAACCATGACAGCCACACCACCCAAACATATTGCACTACACTCACTGAATAATTTCCATCTCTCTTGCAGAAGAAGGTGTTATACAACAGGAAGCAGCAGGAACTAATCCGAGGGGAAGAGGTGCACCTGCATGTTTTAACCTCCATAGAGGAGTCAAGCTGGCCATTATGGGAAGGACAATTGCTGAGGCCGTGGGCACCAGCGGGGCTGAATAGATTGAAGGTGAGGGTATCCAATAAGTAATCCTCCTTTTCACATCCCCCTTCATTCCTCAATTTCTTCAGACTTACAAGTTGCAGATGGTGTAAGCATGTATTTCATACTTTCCCCTCTCCCCTCATCAGGAACCTACCCTTGACCCTTTTTGTTTCAGATTCACAAAAACATGAATCTGCACAAACAGTGGAGGAAGAGCAAGAAAGTGAAGATGAAAGGACACGTCACCCGATTTCACAGTCGCAGCCACCAGCTCAGATATTGAAACTGCGTATAATTTAGATGATAGAATAGAGGTAGGATCTGCACCGGGCACATGTGCATTGGATTCAGGGATGGGAGAAAGGAGAGCACACGTGCCAGCTCAGTGAAGGGCGAGGTCGTACACTGGTTCTGCTGCAAAGGACTCAGGTGATGACTTCAATGGGCTAGGCTAAGAAGAAGGCTGATGTGTGTGCACACACAAATGCCACATGCACTGGAAAGCCTGCAGATACAGCAAGCAAATGGCATGTTGGGCTTTATTGCAAATGGTTGGAGGACAAAAGAAAGGGGGACGGAATTTCCTCTTAGCTTCAGCTCCATTACCGCCTCTAAGAGGAGGCAATGGAGAACATCGGCCTCACCAACCAGGGGTAGAAACATAGAAACATAGAAAATAGGAGCAGGAGTAGGCCAATCGGCCCTTCGGGCCTGCACCACCATTCAATATGATCATGGCTGATCATTTTTGCAACTTTAGTATCCCGTTCCTGCTTTCTCTCCATACCCCTTGATCCCTTTAGCTGTAAGGGCCAAATCTAACTCCCTTTTGAATATATCTAATGAACTGACGTCAACGACGTTCTGTGGTAGAGAATTCCACAGGTTCACAATTCCCTGAGTGAAGAAGTTTCTCCTCATCTCGATCCTAAATGGCTTACCCCTTACTCTTAGAATGTGACCACTAGTTCTGGACTTCCCCAACATCGAGAACATTCTTCCTGCATCTAACCTGTCCAAACCACCAGAATTTTATATGTTTCTATGAGATCCCCTCTCATTCTTCTAAATTCCAGTGAATACAAGCCTAGTCGATCCAGTCTTTCTTCATATTCAGTCCTGCCATCCCGGGAATCAGTCTGGCGAACATTCATTGCACTCCCTCAATAGCAAGAACATCTTTCCTCAGAGTAGGAGACTAAAACTATACACAATATTCAAGATGTGGCCTCACCAAGGCCCTGTACAACTGCAATAAGAAACCCTGCTCCTATACTCTAATCCTCACACTATGAAGGCCAGCATGCCATTTGCCTTCTTCACCGCCTGCTGTACCTGCATGCCAACTTTCAATGACTGATGTACCATGACACCCAGGTCTCGTTGCACCTCCCCTTTTCCTAATCTGCCACCATTCAGATAATAATCTGACTTCCTGTTTTTGCCATCAAAGTGGATAACCTCACATTTATCCACATTATACTGCATCTGCCATGCATTTGCCCACTCACCTAACCTGTCCAAGTCACCCTGCAGCCTCTTAGCATCCACCTCACACCTCACATTGCCATCCAGTTTAGTGTCATCTGTAAACTTGGAGATATTACACTCAATTCCTTTGTCTAAATCATTAATGTATATTGTAAATAGCTGGGGTCCCAGCACTGAACCTTGCGGTACCCCACTAGTCACTGCCTGCCATTCTGAAAATGACCCGTTTATACCTACTCTCTGCTTCCTGTCTGCCAACCAGTTCTCTATCCAGGTCAATACATTACCCCAATACCTTGTGCTTTAATTTTGCACGCTAATCTCTTGTGTGGGACCTTGTCAAAAGCCTTTCGAAAGTCCAAATACACCACATCCACTGGTTCGCCCTTGTCCACTCTACTAGTTACATCCTCAAAAAATTATAGAAGATTTGTCAAGCATGATTACCCTTTCATAAATCCAAACTAACTTGGACCGATCCTGTCACTGCTTTCCAAATGCATTGCTATTACATCTTTAATAACTGATTCCAATATTTTCCGCACTACCGATGTCAGGCTAATCAGTCTATAATTCCCTGTTTTCTCTCTCTCTCCTTTTTTAAAAAGTGGGGTTACATTAGCTGCCCTCCAATCTATAGGGAATGATCCTATAGAATGTTGGAAAATGACCACCAATGTATCCACTATTTCTCGGGCCATTTCCTTAAGTACTCTGGGATGCAGACCATCAGGCCTTGGGGATTTATTGGCCTTCAGTCCCATCAATTTCCCTAACACAATTCCCTGACTAATAAGGATTTCCTTCAGTTCCTCCTTCTCACTCGACCCTCGATCCCCTAGCATTTCCGGAAGGTTATTTGTGTCTTCCTTAGTGAAGACAGAACCAAAGTATTTGTTCAATTGGTCTGCCATTTCTTTGTTCCCCATTAAAAATCCACCTGATTCCGACTGCAAGGGACCTACATTTGTCTCTCTAATCTTTTTCTCTTCACATATGTATAGAAGCTTTTGCAGTCAGTTTTTATGTTCCCTGCAAGCTTACTCTCATACTCTATTTTCCCCTTCCTAATTAAAACCTTTGTCCTCCTCTGCCGAATTCTAAATTTCTCCCAGTCCTCAGGTTTGCTGCTTTTTCTGGCCAAGTTATATGCCTCTTCCTTGGATTAACACTATCCCTAATTTCCCTGGTTAGCCACGGTTGAGCCACCTTCCCTGTTTTATTTTTGCTCCAGTCAGGGATGTACAATTGCTGAAGTTCATCCATGTGATCTTTAAATGTCTGCCATTGCCTATCCACCATCAACCCTTTCGGTATCATTTTCCAGTCTATCCTAGCCAATTCACATCTCATACCATCGAAGTTACCTTTCTTTAAGTTCAGGACCCTAGTCTCTGAATTAACTGTGTCACTCTCCATCTTAATGAAGAATTCTACCATATTATGGTCACTCTTCCCCAAGGGGCCTCGCACAACAAGATTGCTAATTAATCCACTCTCATTACACATCATCCAGTCAAGGATGGCCAGCTCTCTAGTTGGTTCCTCAATGTATTGGTCTAGAAAACCATCCCTTATACACTCCAGGAGATTTTACTCCACCATATTGCTACCAGTTTGGTTGGCCCAATCTATATGTAGATTAAAGTCACCCATGATAACGGCTGTATCTTTATTGCATGCATCCATAATTTCCTGTTTGATGCCATCCCCAACCTCACTACTCCTATTTGGTGGTCTGTACACAATTTCCACTCGCGTTTTCTGCCCGTTGGTTTTCACCAGCTCTACCCATACAGATTCCACATCATCCAAGCTAATGTCCTTCCTTACTATTGCATTAATCTCCTCTTTAACTAGCAACGCTACCCCACCTTCTTTTCCTTTCTGCCTATCCTTCCTGAATATTGAATACCCCTGGATGTTGAGTTCCCAGTCTTGGTCACCCTGGAGCCATGTCTCCGTAATCTCAATTACATCATATCCGTTAACAGGTATCTGCGCAGTTAATTCATCCATCTTATTACGAATGCTCCTCGCATTGAGACACAGAGCCTTCAGATTTGTTTTTTTAACACTCTTTGTCCTTTTAGAATTACGTTGTAATATGGCCCTTTTTGATTTTTGCCCTTGATTTCTCTGCCCACCACTTTTCCTTATCTCCTTTCTACCTTTTGTTCTGCCCAAAGTTTACTTCCCTCTGTCTCCCCGCATAGATTCCCATTCCCCTGCCATTTTAGTTTAAACCCTCCCCAACAGCACTAGCAAACACTCCCCCTATGACATTGGTTGCAGTCCTGTCCAGGTGCAGACCGTCCGGTTTGTACTGATCCCACCTTCCCCAGAACCGGTTCCAATGTCCCAGGAATTTGAATCCCTCCCTCTTGCACCATTCCTCAAGACATGTATTCATCTTAACTATCCTGCTATTTCTACTCTGACTAGCACGTGGCACTTGTAGCAATCCTGAGATTACTACCTTTGAGGTCCTACTTTTTAATTTAACTCCTAGCTCCCTAAATTCAGCTTGTAGGACCACATCCCGTTTTTTACCAATATTGTTGGTACCTATATGCACCACAACAAATGGCTGTTCACCTTCCCCCTCCAGAATTCCCTGCAGCCGTTCCGAGACATCGTTGACCCTTGCACCAGGGAGGCAACATACCATCCTGGAGTCTCGATTACGGCCACAGAAATGCCTATCTATTTCCCCTTACATTTGAATCCCCTACCACTATAGCTCTCCCACTCTTTTTCTTGCCCTCCTGTGCAGCAGAGCCACACATGGTGCCATGAACTTGGCTGCTGCTGCCTTCCCCTGATGAGTCATCTCCCCCAACAGTACCCAAAACGGTATATCTGTTTTGGAGGGAGATGACTGCAGGGGACCCCTGCACTACCTTCCTTCCACTGCTCTGCCTGATGGTCACCCATTCCCTATCTGCCTGTGTAACTTTTACCTGCAGTGTGACCAACTCACTAAATGTGCTATTGATTACATCCTCAGCATCGCAGATGCTCCAGAGAGAATCCATGCGCAGCTCCAGTGTCGCAATGTGGTCTGTCAGGAGCTGCAGCTGGACACACTTCCTGCACACATAGTAATCAGGGACACTGGAAGTTTCCCTGACTTCCCACATAGCACAGGAGGAGCATGACATGGGTCTGGGCTCTCCTGCATTAACTTAACCCTTAAATTAACTTAATTTGGCAACAATGCCAAAGGTTATCTACTGATAAGAAAAGAAAAAGAAAACAAAAAAGATAAAATACTCACCAATCCACCGGCCAATCACTTACCAGCTTGGCTGTGATGACACACTTTGATTTCTTATTACTTCTTTGTTTACTTTTGTCCCTGCACCAGCTGCCACTCCCGACTGCCTGTCTGACTGCTGCTGCTCCTGGCCTTTTATAGGCCTCGATCTTTGACCTCCCGCTCCCGACTGCCTCTCCGACTGCCGCTGCTCCTGGCCTTTTATAGACCTTGATCCTCGACCTCCCGCTCCCGACTGCCTCTCCGACTGCCGCTGCTCCTGGCCTTTTATAAGCCTCGATCCTCGACCTCCTGCTCCCGACCTCCCGACCCATCCTAAATTGCTCCTGGGCCTAGAACGGCAGGAACGGGTTTCCACACCGCCCGTGCTGCTGCGCCGTCGGACACGCGCTGACCCACACCAATCAGCAGCGACCCCCTTTCCAACCCCAGTGGAAATTGCCCTGCGGGAGCAGCACCGGCAGTTGGTGCTACAGACAGCTTTCCCCTGTGTGCCTGGGTAGCGCCTCCGACCTTAATGGTGAGGGTGCATTGATGGCGCCTTCATTTTATTTTAATTGTCAGCCGTCTCCAAGGTTGGCCCGACAATGGTGGCCCCGAGGACGAAAGCCTCCCTGGTGGTCCAGTGGGCCTAAGTAAACTTCTTGCAGAGCTTGCAGTGTCTCTCCCCTTTAATTGAAGGGGAGGGACATTGTGACGCGGCAGCGCGACGTGGCATGTCCGCGTCGCGCTGACGTCATCAGCGTTGAGCTGAAATCAGCAACGTGGCACTGATGACTCATTGAGGCACCTGACCCGACTGAAGGGCACTTCCACCCCTCAACACCGCCCTAACCGGAAATAGATGACAAAGAGCCGAATATCGGCGCAAGATCTGCCCCATGGATTGGGGTGGAGAAAAATCTGAATATCAGTAAGTACGCCTACTCTTAGTCGGGGGGGGCAATTTAGGCTCCAGAATTCTTGATGCAATTGTACAGGCCTTTTGTGAAATCACACCTGGAGTACTGTGCATAGTTTTGGTCTCCTTATCTAAGCAAGGATATAATTGTCTTAGAGGCGGTGCAACAAAGGTTCACTAGATTGATTTTGGGGAAAAGGGTTGTCCTATGAGGAGAGATTGAGTAGATTGGGCCTATACCTTCTGGCGTTTAGAAGAATGAGAGTTGATCTAATTGAAACATAATTCATTCTGAGGAGGATTGACAGAATAAATGCTGAGAGAATGTTTCCCCTGGCTGGAGAGTCTAGAACTAGGGGGTATAGTCTCAGGATGAGGCTGAGATGAGGAGGAATCTCTTCTCTCAGAGAGTTGTGAATCATTGGAATTCTCAACCCCAAAGGGCAGTGAATGCTTAGTTGTTGAGTATATTCAAGGCAGTGATAGATTGATTTTTGGATTCTAGGTGAATCAAGGGATATGGGGATTAGGCAAGAAAGTGGAGTTGAGGTCGAAGATCAGCCATGATCTTATTGAATGGTGATGCAGGCTTGGCCTATCCCTGTTCCTAATTCTTATGCCTGCTCTGCATGCTACTGGTGGTCATTAGGTGAGCGCACGCCAACTCCTTTACAAATATGGCGTCCCACGCACTGCCCATCTAATGTGTGTGCCTGCATTGTGGATGTAATTTTGATAGATTAGGGGGCCTCATAGTGCCCAAAACACAAGCGCTACCAAATTCGCCGATGTACACTAATCCCATTTCCTTGCTCTTCGCTCAGTCTTTAATATTTTCTCCCTTTAAATGTTCATCTAATTCCCACTTAATTTTCATAACAGACTGAACCATAGCTGAATTTCTCTAAGTTCTGTTTTAAATAAGTTTTAAAAATATGGGGTTAGTTCTCCCAGGTCAGACATTAAGCAGATATTTATGCATACGGTTCAATACATCTTCATATGGCAGTGTTCCAAGACCTACTGTGGTCTAAACAACCGTTCGAAAGGGACAGCTGGAGGCAGGAGACTAAATGCTAACTTTTTTTTAAAACTTACCTTAATATGGAGCCAGGAGAAGCAGTTGGCACCTATACCTTTGAAAAATGTTTTGGAGTGCAGAGGAAAGGAAGGAGTCTGGCACCTGATCAAAATTTGCCATTTGAGGTCCAATGAGGGGATGGCCTTAGTGCAGGAAAAAATGATTTTGTTACATTAGCCCTCTTGCTCAGCACTCAAATTTAATGTGCGCTGAGTTATTGCACTGCTGCTCAGGCACTCCAGCCATGTTATGAGGTGCAGGCCCGAATTTACATTGGTTCTATTGCCTTAATCAACTTGGCCCACGGTTGGTGCACGAGTTCCCAGCATGTTACTTGCTGGCCAGCATCACTGGAGCATGGTGATCACTATGAGTATGGAGTAGGTTTCTTAGCCTGATAATACGGGGAACCAGTGTCTGATGTACAACAGCGCAATGCTTGCCAGCCATTATATTATCATAGGAACATGGGGCCCAAGTTTCGGACCGCGCCTAAAACGGCACAGCCCCGACCTGGACGCCCGTTCTTCACGCCACAAAGTGCGCCTAAAACAAACGTACCTATTCTCCGGCTCCCTGCAGGCCTTCTGGAGCTGGGCGCAGCGCAGCGCAAACTGTGGGGAGCGGAGCCAGGTCCCTGTGCTGAAAATAGTGCCGGGACCTCTGCACAGACGCTCTACAGTGGGCGCGCATGTGCTGTAGCTCCAGGCGCCCAAAACTGTGTGGGAGGGGCCCGAAGCCCCTAGCCCTGGCCGAATGGCCTCACTGGGGCGGCGTCGATAAGGCTGTCTCCCACGCACAGCTCCTGCTACCTTCGGACCAGGACCCGACCCGACTTGACTCCCCCTCCCCCCCCCCACCAGACGGACCGCCGCCCCCCCCGACCCAGCCTCCGCTTCCCCCATTCCTGACCTTCCCCCCCCGACCTCCGCTCCCGACCTTCCCCCTCACCGACCTCCGCTCCCGATCTCCGCTCCCAATCTTTACCCCGACCGACCTCCGCTCCCGAACCCCGCCACCCCTGACACTGACCTCTGCTCCCGACCTCCGCTCCCGACCTTCCCCCTGACCGACCTCCACTCCCGACCTTCCCCCCACCCCCAACCTCCGCTCTCGACCTAGCCCCCCCCCGACCGACCTCCACTCCCGACCTACCCCACCCCCACCGACCTCCGCTCCCGAACTCCTCCCCCACCCCAACCGACCGACCTCCGCTCCCGACCTCCCCACCCGACCGACCTCTGCTCCCGACCTCCCCCCCCCGACCGACCTCCGCTCCCGATCTCCCCCCCGCCCCTGACCGACCTCCGCTCCCGACCTACCCCCCGCCCTTCCCGACCGACCTCCGCTCCCGACTTCCCCCCCGCCCCCGACCGACCTCCGCTCCCGACCTTCCCCCTGATCGACCTCCACTCCCGACCTTCCCCCCGCCCCCAACCTCCGCTCTCGACCTAGCCCCCCCCCGACCGACCTCCACTCCCGACCGACCCCACCCCCACCGACCTCCGCTCCCGACCTCCTCCCCCACCCCAACCGACCGACCTCCGCTCCCGACCTCCCCACCCGACCGACCTCCGCTCCCGACCTCCCCCCCCCCGACCGACCTCCGCTCCCGATCTCCCCCCCGCCCCCGACCGACCTCCGCTCCCGACCTACCCCCCGCCCTTCCCGACCGACCTCCGCTCCCGACTTCCCCCCCGCCCCCGACTGACCTCCGCTCCCGACCTCCCCCCCGCCCTCCGATCAACCTCCGCTCCCGACCTCCCCGCCACCAACCGACCTCCGCTCCTGACCTCCTCCCCGCCCCGCCCCCCCCCCCGACCGGCCGACCGACCCCGACCCGCGCTCCCCCCGACCTGCGCTCCCGACCCCCCCAGACCCCGGACCCGACGTCACCTACCTGTAAATCCGGCAAGTCTAAGCTCAAAGTCTTGGGCCCGGCCAGGCCCGACCAGTTCAGCCTCCCTCTCCCTTCTTCCTTTCTCTCTCTCTCTCTCTCTCTCTCCCTCTCTCTCTGCCCCCTCTCTCCCCCCTTCCTTCTCTCCCACCTTCCTTTCTCTCCCTCCCTCCTCTCCCCCCTCCCCTTCCTCCCTTCTCTCCTCCCCTCCCCACCCTCCCTTCTCTCCCCCCTCCCCTCGCTCCCCCTCCCCTCCCTCCCTTCTCCCCCCCTCCCCTCCCTCCCCTCCTCCTCCCCCCACACCCCCACCTCCCCCTCTCTCTCCCCTTCCACTCTCTCCCCCCTCCCCTTCCCCCTCTCTACCCCTCCCCCCACACCTTCCCTCCTCTCCCTCACACCCCCCTCCTCTCCACCTCCCTCCACCCCCCTCCCCTCCACCCCTCCTCCCCTCCCCTCGCTGTCAGAAACACAGACACTGACAGACAGAGAGTGAGAGAGACACACACATTCAGACAGAGAGATAGAGACACTGACAGAGACACACGGGGGGGGCAGTGGGGGGGGGGGGGGTGAGGGCGGGGGCGTCCCAGCACACTGTTGGAGGACTCCTGGTGCTGTAGTCAGTAAGTAGAAAATGTTTTATTTATTGATTTATTTATTTATTTATTTTTAATTAATTTTTTTGATTGATTTATTGGTCGATTTATTGATGTATTTATCATGTATTATTGATGATGGCTCTTTTTGTAAAACTGAAGTGTTTAATGTTTGTAAACTTCCCTTTAAACCTGCCCCCCCCCCCATTCCTTACGCCTGATTTGTAACCTACGCCTGATTTTCTAAGTGTTGGCAAGGTTTTTCTGAGCATACAAAAATCTACACTTCTCCATTCTAAGTTAGTTTGGAGTAAGTTTTCACTGCCTAAACTTTCAAAACAGGCAAAAGTGGCCGGACATGCCCCCTTTAAAAAAAAAGTCTGTTCCAAACTGAAACTGTTCTAACTGACTAGAACTGGAGCAAACTAAATGCCGAGAATTGCAATTTCTAAGATTTTCCATTCTAAACCAGTTGCTCCAAAAAAACAGGAGCAACTCAGGCTGAAACTTGGCCCCATAGGAACAGGAGTAGGCCATTCAGCCCTTCGAGTTTGCTTCACCATTCAGTTAGATCATGGCTGATCTGTACCTCAACTCCATTTACCTGCCTTTGTTCCATATCCCTTTATACCCTTACCTAACCAAAATAGGCAGTCCCTTATAATGTATGACATACTGTGCAGAAACATTAGCATAGGGCTTAAAGTAAAATCTTCTCACACAACACCCTATTGTATATCCAGCTTCACTTTTACTTTCCCCTCTTCCTTATTTTTCGCAGACCCTGACTGCACACAAAATCAGAGCATGTAAGAGGTAATTCCCAGATTAGATAAAGGTTGACAGGTAATGTAGCAACAGTTAATTATAATAAAACATCTGCTCCTTGTGAAAATAGAACTGTAAAGGAAACAACCATGGTCACATGTGCAAAATCTGTCACTGATTCTAAGCATTTTTTCAGGAAGACTAAGATGTTATTGACCAGATATAAATTGAGCATGCTGTGGGAAACACTTATGTAATCAAGAATCCTATTTACAAGGTATACATGAAGAAGATTAATGAACCCACAGAAGAAATACTTTCTGTCAATGAGGTAACTAATAAGAAAACAGCAGTGCTCTGATTACAAACAAAATTGCCTCGGGAGAAAATATTCACCTTAAAAAAAAACATTTGGTTTTACTAATTTGAGTAAGACCTATGATTATATCTATCTACATGGTTCTTTCTATCTGTATACAAGTGCTTTTTTAAAAAATAGTTTTAATATTTATAAAGAATTGGTTTGACAATTTACTCTTTGAGGATGTGAATGTGTGAAAATGTATAAGCAATAGAGACAGTGAAGTGAACAAAGGAATCATGGAAAAATAACTAAAAGAATGTAAGGCTGCAAATATTACAACATCAGCACAAATAACAGACTTGCTCAAGGTCTTAGTTACTAGTCACGCCAGTAAAATTGTAACATTTACAAGCAATGGGTGAGAAAGCTCTTCGTGAGAAAAATTTGCTATAACCACTTGCTCGTATCTAATTGGGCAAGGAAGGCCAGGTATCGGCTCATGAGTGGACAAAGGGAAGGAGGGATCACAAAGGATAGGGTGAACTGAATGTCCCTCAATTGTATTATGTACTGAAAGTGTATAACTGTTGCACCCCTACATTGTAACGGGGCTTGTCCGAAGGAAGTGGGCGCACTCTGAGGGAGAGCATCCCTTTGTTCTGATAAGTCCCGGCCGGTGAAACAAATAATAAAGACTACTTTGTTATAAGCTGCTTTGGTGTCCGCCTCAGTGTATTCACTGAAACAGATTGAGGGAAAAAGAACCCGTTTTAACATTTGGTGTCAGAAGTGGGATCTCAACAGACGACTGCCGAAAACTTGCGAATTAAGAACCAGACTAGTCTTGGATGAGACGGGAGGAAAGTGGCCACTGGAGTGAGTACCCTTTAAAATACCACTTCAGTTTCCTTCAGTTCCAAAAGTCTGAGGAAAGTTTGGCCACTCGCTGGTTCTCAGGTAGTGTCTGAACGAGATCCAGGTCAATCTGGCGAATACCTTCTAAACTTAGGAAATAAGTGTCCAAGTCAGGTGTGATGTCAACCTTGTATATCACTTGGCCCGTCTAGGCACTGATTGGATTTAAATAGGGAAATCTGGAACCTAGAACAAATTAAGTAAGGCTTATCGCGCGGCGACGTGAACAGGAAAACCGCGCGGCAAAGCGGAGATATAGACAATCGCATGGCGACGCGAACCACGTAGTAACACGGAGGTTAGGGAATTACGTAAAATTAAGCCGCAGGGCGACACGGGACTGTGTAAATTTAAAATTGTGCTTATTCCAGGTACGGCGTCGATCTTGTATATCACTTGGTCTGCCTAGGCTCTGGATAAGATAACTTATTCCACCGCAGGGCGACACGGGGACAATCACGACTAATTAGGACCCTGATCCTACGCGGGGCGACGCGAAGATGGGTAATTTAGATAAAACTACGAATTCCCTGAAAGATCATGGATCTAAAAATAGAGCCGGCCAAAACATGTAATAGGAAAGAAGAGAGACTTTTGTGAACGTCTGTTTTAAATGAGAAGTGCTTGTGTGATTTTGACTGCAGAATGAAAGCCTATTTGGGAAACCGGGGAGTTGTGGTTTGTTTTAGTTCCACCCACTTTTTCAAACAGAGTGAAAGTTTTTTTAACCCTTCGTAGTGTTGTCCTGTATGTGGGAAGTTTAAGAGTGTGAACCTTATTGAATTACATTTTAAGTTAGGAATGCAGGTGTGGATATATTCGGATGATAAGTTACGGAGCTAGGAAATGCACAAAGGATAGGTTTGTTGAGTAAAAGATAAAAAATACATGGTCCCGGTGGTTAAAAAAAAAGAATTTATTTGACACGCTCACTTACTTGTCGAAAGAAAACATGCAATGATTGATTACATTGGGTTGAAAGACATAAATTTAGTCTCGGAATGAGATAAAGAATGCCTTTTAAAAAAAAGCTGCTAAGCTCAAAAAAAAAAGTTTTAAATAAAGATTGAAATTACAAAGTTTGAATTAGGATTTTGAGATATTCAGAGAAGGCACAGCAAAATACTGAGGTGGATTCAAAAAAAATTATTATATTAAATCTGATCTCTAAAAGAAAATAGGAGATATAAAACTAAAAGGTTTGGAAACAATCCATAAATACCTTCAGGGATCAGGTCAAACTCCTGGGCGAGTGGCAAGCTATCTGCGAAAGTGTAAAAGGGACTTTTAAAAAATGTTAAAAACAGCAAGCTTTAGCAGTTTTGAAGAGACATGGTAACGACCTTGAAACTGGAACAATTGAGATAACGAAAAGCAGCCCTTTCAGCCTACGTGCCAGACTTCCCTCTAGTTATGGAGAAGACGAAAAAAAGACGCAACCTTGAAAGAAAGAAAATACAAAACTTAATTTGAAGAAAGGAGATCTTAAAAAAAAAAAGATCGTAACGTACTAAATAGGTGCTGAAAGGAAAAAAAGTGTTCTGAGATGGAAAAGGACATAACTTACTAAATACTAGCTGATATTTGCTGTGAAAAAGATATTGGCTTAATTGAAAAATTTTGGAAGAGGTAAAATACACTCTCCATTGACAATGATTTTAAATTATGAGAAAGTTCCACTGCAGTTTGAAAAGATGCATCACTTCTGTCAAGTTGGCAGGAAAACACCACTAAATTAGGATTCTCATTGATAGAAGGAGGACATGTTAAACCCATAGACGTCCTAAAAAAAAGAGTGCGTGCACGAGAAACGTACTAAGAGTTCTACTGGGACCTCTGAGAAAGGTATTGATAGACTACGTAGTCAAATGGTTGGCCTTGCATTGACCGAGGCTGATGACAAAATTGAATTTCAGTAAACAAATAGCTATTAAAAATGTGTGGTCTCGTTTTAAATCAAATTTTAAAAAAAATCTTTGGCGAGTACTTGAATTAGAAGTTAAAAAAAAAATTGGAGTTTAATCTAAAATGCTGCCTTTCCTGATGAGAAGACTTTTATTTTGATGGCTTTACTAAAGATTTCTGCTGTTTAGCGGATTCCTAATTTCCAAGCAAGTTTTCAAGGCACAGAGATTTCTTTCAGATGATTACATGAAGTCATGTAATGACATCAGATTTCTTAATAGAAAAAAGACTCACCTAACAAAGGAAATGGTGGGATAGTCAGAATAAAATAGAACTAGCTTATGTAATAATACTTGCCTGATACAATAAAGAAATAGATACTCAAACAAAACAAATTCAAGAGTTAAAAGGCTAAGATAAATAAGCTGAAAGAGATAAAAAAAAAACGGGACCAGACAGAGACAGATAGTACAGTGCACAGCCATAGCACCATCACCTGTGGCAAAAGAGCCAATGTACCCCACGGTGGGGAGTCCACAAACCCAACCTAACCCTGACCTCCGATTTCACAGAGTGACCTCGACATGCATGGATAAAAGGTGAGCCAGACGAAAACCTTGCAAAAGATAAGTTAGCCTTGGAAAAACCAATGCCAACCATCCAAGATGTCATTAAAGCACAGGAGGACGCTCCTGAAAAAGATAAACTGTTGTGGAAAAATTATGGATGTACTTATGACAATGTTTCTAAACTCTGGACCACTCCCGCGGAACAGACTTGCATGTCTGATGAGTTGGCCCTATGGGTTATTGAATGTATGCACTTTGCTACTCATTGTGGAGCAAGGACAACAAGTGACACGCTTTTGGCCACTTGGTGGCACCCTAGACTCCAGGCGCTGGCCCAGAACATCAGTAGTCGCTGCCTTGTTTGCCAGCAGCATAATCCAGGGAAGGGAGTCCCCTGTGATTGGGGTAAGACGCCTCTACCAGAAGGTCCCTTTGAGACCTTGCAGTTGGACTACATTGAGTTGCAAAGAGTTCAGTGTTACAAATATGTGTTAGTAATAGTGGATGTGTTTAGCAAATGGATCGAAGCTTACCCTACCCTGGACAATAAGGCTCAAACTGTTGTTAAAGTGTTAATGAGGGAAATTGTTCCTAGATATGGTATCCCAGCTCAACTGAGTTCCGATAATGGCCCTCACTTTATTGGCCAAGTTAACAAAGAATTCTGTTCCCAGATGCGCATTAACCAGCAGCTGCATTGTGCCTACCGACCCCAAGCTGTGGGATTAGTTGAACGTGCTAATCAAACTCTTAAAACCAAGCTTGCAAAACTGGTAGCATCAACCGGACTCAATTAGCTCAAACTCCTTCCCATAGCCCTATTCCAGATCCGAACTACTCCCACCGGCAAGGCTAGACTGACCCCCGCTGAGGTCATTTATGGTAGACCCCTTAGGATCCCATGGAATTAGAATGTCCCCTCCACTGTCCAATTCCACCACATGACTGAGGAAATGACTACCTATGTTCTTTCCCTGACTCAGGCTCTGCGAATAGCCCACAACCAGGTTCGAGATGCTCACCTCGACCTCCCAGACTTACCTGACTCGTCTCTCGTGGCACCGGGGAAGTACGCCCTGATTAAGAAATGGATTCGGAAGGGATTGGAGCCTCGATGGGAGGGGCCTTTTCAGGTGTTGCTTACCACCCCCACTGCCGCCAAGGTTAAGGGGAGGAGCACCTGGGTTCACCTGCACCACTGTAAACTTGTCACCCCATAACGAACCTATTTTACTGGTTGTCCTAACCCCTGTTTCTGTTCCAGACTTCCTCTTCTCCATAACTGAATAAGGTTATTCCTAGGAGCATCCCGACTAACCGAGTGGGTCCCGAGGAGAACAGTTTGAACCCCTGCCCGTAGTGATAGACAACCAGCTACACCGACGGTGACCTGAGAAGAGAGGCGAGAAAACCGAACTCATTGAATCAGCAAAATATTCAGACTATTTATCCTTGTCCATAGAGACGCTACAAGAAACATTTTGTTCTCGAGTAATTGTTAACCTAGAGCAATAAGATGAAACTGTGCCTGTGTGCCACAGTCTAAATAGTAGCGTTGGTGTACGTCAAGTGCGGCGCGTGAGGAGAGAATGAAACGAGAGCTCCATGTAAACACCTTTTTATATATGTCTTATGTTTATGCGAGAAACGGGAACTTTTCTAGTTGCTGGGTGTGTTCACATATCCCTATACATTCCAAAGGGGGAATTCCTTTGCGCCCCGTTCCACTGACCCTAACTGAGACTGTCAAATGGCTTCTGAGCCAGACTAGCATGAGCGGAAGGGGGCCAATGCAAATACGAAAGATGAAAGGCGGGTCAAGAGAGGGATCACGGAGGCCAGGAGGAGCATCATACCGTTACCGCGTGGACAACCACGGGGACGTCACCAAGTGGGAGAGTGCTGGGTACCCTATTAGTCAAACATTCCAGGGATGGCACCAACCATCCTATGACCATGAAAATGAACCCCCATTCTTAGTCCTGACCAATACCTCGGGGATCGGGAGGCCAACCGGGTCCATATGTTTAACCCGAAATGACACCAGCAGACAGGGACATATCATAGGGTACAGCGATTGCCCATACAACCTCAACATCACAACAGGTGCACCAATCACTATCCTCTCTCACCTTCCAAATAACACAGGTGGAGGTCTGTGGGCCCAGTCTTGGGACCCCAACACAATACACATAGAGACAGTGTATAACGGCACGTATTTTTTGTGCGGGCATAGGGCATACCCCTGGTTACCTAGGCGATGGACAGGGTCCTGCTATATGGGATATGTGGTGCCATTTGTGCGGCAAACACGTACCCTGGCAGAAGTACATGCCTCCAGCCGACACAGGCGAGCCCTCACCCCCGCCGAAAGGTTCTTTGGGGTCATGATGTTCCCATTCGGGATAGTACACATCATGGATGAAGTACAGAATCTAGAGAGGGTATTGGAACAGATAGCTAACTATACTACTGAAGCTCTGGAGGGCATCACGGCTGAAATGATAGCCATATGGACCGTAGCATTACAAAACCGAATGGCCCTCGATTATCTATTAGCTGAGAAAGGGGGAACATGTGCCCTGATAGGATCTGAATGTTGCACTTACATCCCCGATAATTCAGAAAACATAACCAATCTCGCTGATCACATAAGAAGGGAGGTAAAGAAGTTATCCACCCCTGCAGGAGGAGTAGGCTGGTTTGATTGGCTGTTAGGTGGATCCTGGGGATCGTATCTAATGCATGGAGTTATTATTCTCATTGTAGTAATAATTACCTGTTGCTTGATTATTGGTTGCTTTAATCTTTGTTGTAAAGTCATGTTGGCAAGATTAGCAAACCCTCTTGTGGCCAGGGGCTCCCGGGTTATGATCCAGCAAACTAAAGACCTACTCGACAAGGAGGATCAGGAAAGAGAGTGCGAACGGCTGAATGCGATACTCCTCGAATAGTCACCAGGGTTATCATGGAATGATAAAAGGGGGGAATGTGAATGTGTGAAAATGTATAAGCAATAGAGACAGTGAAGTGAACAAAGGAATCATGGAAAAATAACGAAAAGAATGTCAGACTGCAAATATTACAACATCAGCACAAATAACAGACTTGCTCAAGGTCTTAGTTACTAGTCACGCCAGTAAAATTGTAACATTTACAAGCAATGGGTCAGAAAGCTCTTCGTGAGAAAAAGTTGCTATAACCACTTGCCCGTATCTAATTGGGCAAGGAAGGCCAGGTATCGGCTCATGAGTGGACAAAGGGAAGGAGGGATCACAAAGGATAGGGTGAACTGAATGTCCCTCAATTGTATTATGTACTGAAAGTGTATAACTGTTGTGCCCCTACATTGTAACGGGGCTTGTCCGAGGGAAGTGGGCGTGTTGATTTCTGGATTCTTTTCCTTCAATCGGTTTCAGTGAATACACTGAGGCGAACACCAAAGGAGCTTGTAACAAAGCAGTCTTTATTAATTTATCTTACCGGCCGAGATTATCAGACAGAAGGAATACTCTCTTGATAGAGCGTACCCACTTCCTACGGACAAGTGTTGTTACAACATAGAGGCGCAATTTATACAATTTCAGTACAGAATACAATTGAAAGACATTTAGTTCACCCTATCCTTTGTGACCCCTCCTTCCCTTTGTCCACTCATTAGCCGATACCTGGCCTTCTTTGCCCAATTAAATACGGGCAAGTGATTACAGCATCTGTTTCTTACAAGTAGCTTTCTTACACATTGCTTGTAAATGTTACAATTATGTTACAATTATACTGGCATGATAGAAACATAGAAACATAGAAACATAGAAAATAGGTGCAGTAGTAGGCCATTCGGCCCTTCTAGCCTGCACCGCCATTCAATGAGTTCATGGCTGAACATTCAACTTCAGTACCCCATTCCTGCTTACTCGCCATACCCCTTGATCCCCCTAGTAGTAAGGACCTCATCTAACTCCTTTTTGAATATATTTAGTGAATTGGCCTCAACAACTTTCTGTGGTAGAGAATTCCACAGGTTCACCACTCTCTGGGTGAAGAAGTTCCTCCGCATCTCGGTCCTAAATGGCTTACCCCTTATCCTTAGACTGTGACCTCTGGTTCTGGACTTCCCCAACATTGGGAACATTCTTCCTGCATCTAACCTGTCTAACCCCGTCAGAATTTTATATGTTTCTATGAGGTCCCCTCTCATTCTTCTGAACTCCAGTGAATACAAGCCCAGTTGATCCAGTCTTTCTTGATAGGTCAGTCCCGCCATCCCGGGAATCAGTCTGGTGAACCTTCGCTGCACTCCCTCAATAGCAAGAATGTCCTTCCTCAGGTTAGGAGACCAAAACTGTACACAATACTCCAGGTGTGGCCTCACCAATGCCCTGTACAACTGTAGCAACACCTCCCTGCCCCTGTACTCAAATCCCCTTGCTATGAAGGCCAACATGCCATTTGCTTTCTTAACCGCCTGCTGCACCTAACAAAAACCTTGAGAAAGTCTGTTAATTGTGCTGATGTTGTATTATTTGCAATCTGACATTCTCTTAGTTATTTTTCCATGGCTTATACATTTTCATATATCCAGTTCACTTCACTGTCTTTATTTTCATATATCCAGTTCACTTCACTATATTTATTTTCTTATATCCAGTTCACATATCCACATTCGCACTCTGAGGGAGAGCGTCCCTTTGTTCTGATAAGTCCCGGCCGGTGAAACAAATAATAAAGACTGCTTTGTTATAAGCTGCTTTGGTGTCTGCCTCAGTGTATTCGTTGAAACGGATTGAGGGAAAAAGAACCCGTTTCAACAAGGATACCAGCAGCTAAATGATTGATGGATAGATCAGTGTGGCCCTGAGCCATACATATAAATCAGGTAGGACCTAGACTTGGTCTCTGGTCTGTGCTGAATTAGCTCATCTCAACTGAGACGTACTAGCACTATCATTGACCGCAGAGTCTCTGGGCCAAGGAAGGTAAAAAATAACACAACTGGGCTTCCAGCTGCTGATTGCTATGCAGTGGC
Organism: Pristiophorus japonicus; assembly: GCF_044704955.1. Lineage (NCBI taxonomy): Eukaryota > Metazoa > Chordata > Chondrichthyes > Pristiophoridae > Pristiophorus > Pristiophorus japonicus. Next base: position 147,374,392 of record NC_091978.1, read on the forward strand.
CTCTGGTGGGAATTGTGTGCGAGGACAGGATCAGATTCACCTGTAATACCCTCTATGAGTAATCTTCAATAGCGACATTCACTGTCAAAGGTAATAAGGGAAAGACTTGGGTAAGCTGGTGAGGGGCTGTCAGCACTCATGAAACAGTACCCCAGCACGAGTTAAAACTGTTGCCCAAATGAAGGGAGGGAAAATAAATGTTCTCTTCTAATATAAATTAAAAAAAATATTAAAGCTTAACATATATGTAAAGTAATACTGAGAGTAGCAGTTGTGTCATTAGAATGGGAGCAGCAACATGTGCAACTGTGTGTCCAAGAGCTGACAAGATGATGGGAATAGAACCTGAAATGGATGGAATGAAAGAATTGCCAGGACTGAGCTGCAATCGAAAATAATCAGATGAGAGCTGGGGATAAGTGGACTGCCCAGTTTGGTCTTGAGCCGTTCATACCATGTAGGACCCAGTTCAATCTCTGGTCTGTGTGTAATCAGTTGGACACAACAGTTAGCCACAGAGCCTCTGGCTTAATAGTGTGAAGAAGATAACTGAACAGAAGCTGAGAGAATGACAGATAAGAGGTGAAACGGTGATTTTTGAAAGCTAAATAAAAAGACAAAGATCGAGAAATAAACAGTTGACAACAATTGGGAAATCATTAAAAATAAGAATGAATGAAAACAAAGAACTGAGAGAAGATGTGGAAATCAACACAAAAAAGAGTGTGATGGAAAAATAGTCATACCAATGACATCTACTGTAAACAGATAAAAGGAACGAAAGAGGATGATAAAAAAGAGAGCAGATGAAGAAGGTTAAAGAAACAGGAGAAAAGAATACTACCCAATCATGTGTCAATTAAAATAGTATTAGAAAAATATGGTATACTTTTATTGAGGTGGGAGCATTCAAACATTACTTCTCAAAACCACTGATTCTGAATTAAGATACACAGACATTCAGTTTGAAGATTTGCATTCGAAATTCCAGGTAACAACTATTTAACCGTCTTAAATCTAACAATGATGGAGTATTTCTTGGGTAATATGAGGTTGCTTAAAGTCAAAGCTTTTCTTTGGTATGATGAATAAAAATGTGGATAATTTAATTCAGAACATTCTAAACTATAACTAGTGAGGTGCAACAGGGATCAGTACTCGAGTATCAATTATTAACAATCAAAACATGGAAACATAGAAAATAGGTGCAGGAGTAGGCCATTCGGCCCTTCGAGCCTGCACCACCATTCAATAAGATGGTTGTGTATCTGTAAAGCATGTTCCGCCATCAGGGAGCGCATCCTCTGAAGTCCCAAGGGATCCCAGCATCCCTTGGGAGCACTGTATATAAGCCGGCCCCTAAGGCCTGTTCCTCACTCTGGAGTGACTTGATAAAGACTGAGGTCACTGTTACTTGAACACAACGAATAGACGAATCCAACGCAAAGATGCAGCAAACTGTGGGCATCCTGGAGAAGTTCTCGGAGGGTGAGGACTGGGAGGCCTATGTCGAACGGCTAGACCAGTACTTTGTAGCCAATGAGCTGGACGGAGAAGGAAGCGCTGCAAAAAGGAGAGCGGTCCTCCTCACGGTCTGCGGGGCACCGATCTACAGCCTCATGAAGAATCTTCTGGCTCCGGTGAAACCCACAGATAAGTCATAAGATGAGCTGTGTGCACTGGTTCTGGAGCATCTTAACCCGAAGGAGAGCGTGCTGATGGGAAGGTATCAGTTCTACACGTGTCAGCGATCTGAAGGTCAGGAAGTGGCGAGCTACATCGCCGAGCTAAGGCGACTTGCAGGGCAATGTGAGTTTGATGGCTACCTGGAGCAAATGCTCAGAGACTTTTTTGTACTGGGCATTGGCCATGAGACCATCCTACGAAAACTTTTGACTGTAGAGACACTGACCCTCAGTAAGGCCATTGCGATTGCACAGACGTTTATGTCCACCCGTGATAACACTAAACAAATCTCTCAGCACACATAAATGAACAGGAACTGTGTTTGCGAGCAGAAATGTACAGGGCAGAAACCACAAGTCTGCAACTGCCAGCAGGCCTCAGGTGACCCAGATGACTAAGAGTCCGCAACAAAGGATGAATGCAAGGCAATTCACACATTGTTGGCTTTGTGGAGGCTTCCATTTAGCCTATTCATGCCGCTTCAAAGGGTATGTTTGCAAGAGCTGTGGAACAATGGGGCACCTCCAACGAGCTCGAGCTTGCAGACGAGCCGCAAATTCTGCAAAACCTGCTAACCACCACGTGGCAGAGGAAGATCGGTCCATGGTGGATCAAAGCAATTTCAACCCTCAGAGAGAGGAGGCAGATGCTGAAGTATACGGGGTGCACACATTTTCGACGAAATGTCCAGCTATAATGCTAAATGTAAAATTGAATGGCTTACCCGTAGCCATGGAACTAGACACTAGCGCTAGCCAATCCATCATGAGTAAAAAGATGTTTGAGAAACTGTGGTGCAACAAGGCACACAGATCAGCCCTGAGCCCCATCCACACAAAACAGAATGTATACCAAAGAACTCATCACTGTCCTGGGCAGCACCATGGTCAAGGTCACCTACGAGGGCATGGTGCATGAACTGCCACTCTGGATTGTCCCAGGCGATGGCCCCACACTGCTTGGAAGGAGCTGGCTGGGCAAAATCCACTGGAACTGGGATGACATCCGAAAGCTATCACATGTCGATGAGGCCTCATGTACCCAGGTTCTGAACAAATTTCCTTCCCTTTTTGAGCCAGGCATTGGAAACTTTTCCAGGGCGAAGGTGTGGATCCACTTGATCCCAGAGGCACAACCCATTCACCACATGACGCGAGCGGTACCTCACATTATGAGGGAGCGAGTGGAAATCAAGCTGGACAGGCTGCAACGTGAGGGCATCATCTCCACAGTGGAATTCAGCGAGTGGGCCAGCCCGATTGTTCCAGCACTCAAAAGTGATGGCACGGTCAGGATTTGCAGCGATTATAAAGTAACTATTAATTGTTTCTCGCTACAGGACCAATGCCCACTACCTAAAGCAGAATGCCTATTTGCGACGCTGGCAGGAGGCAAGATGTTCACCAAGCTCGACCTAACTTCGGCCTACATGACACAGGAGCTCGAGGAGTTTTCGAAGGGCCTCACCTGCATCAACACGCACAAGGGACTGTTCATCTACATCAGATGCCCGTTTGGAATTCGGTCGGCTGCAGCGATCTTCCAGAGAAACATGGAGAGCCTACTCAAGTCGGTACCACGCACGGTGGTTTTTCAGGACGACATATTGGTCACGGGTCGGGACACCGTCGAGCACCTACAAAACCTGGAGGGGGTCCTCCAGCGACTAGATCGCGTAGGGTTGCGGCTGAAGAGGTCGAAATGCGTCTTCATGGCAACAGAAGTGGAGTCTTTGGGGAGAAAGATCGCGGCGGATGGCATTCGGCCCACAGACACCAAGACAGAGGCTATCAGGAACGCGTCTAGGCCACAGAACATCACGGAGCTGCGGTCGTTCCTGGGACTCCTCATCTATTTTGAAAACTTCCTATCAGGGTTAAGCACCCTCTTAGAGCCCCTACATGTGTTATTGCGTAAAGGTGAGAACTGGGTATGGGGAAAAAAACAAGTAATTGCTTTTGAGAAAGCCAGAAACATTTTATGCTCCAACAAGTTGCTTGTATTGTATAACCCGTGTAAAAGACCTGTGCTAGCATGCGATGTGTCGTACAGGGGATTTGAGTACAAGGGCAGGGAGGTGTTGCTACAATTGTACAGGGCCTTGGTGAGGCCACACCTGGAGTATTATGTACAGTTTTGGTCTCCTAACCTGAGGAAGGACATTCTTGCTATTGAGGGAGTGCAGCGAAAGTTCACCAGACTGATTCCCGGGATGGCGGGACTGACCTATCAAGAAAGACTGGATCAACTGGGCTTGTATTCACTGGAGTTCAGAAGAATGAGAGGGGACCTCATAGAAACGTTTAAAATTCTGACGGGGTTAGACAGGTTAGATGCAGGAAGAATGTTCCCAATGTTGGGGAAGTCCAGAACCAGGGGACACAGTCTAAGGATAAGAGGGAAGCCATTTAGGACCGAGATGAGGAGGAATTTCTTCACCCAGAGAGTGGTGAACCTGTGGAATTCTCTACCACAGAAAGTTGTTGAGGCCAATTCACTAAATATATTCAAAAAGGAGTTAGATGAAGTCCTTACTACTAGGGGAATCAAGGGGTATGGTGAGAAAGCAGGAATGGGGTACTGAAGTTGCATGTTCAGCCATGAACTCATTGAATGGCGGTGCAGGCTAGAAGGGCCGAATGGCCTACTCCTGCACCTATTTTCTATGTTTCTATGTTTCTATGTTTCTATAACGAGTCGGGTGTGTATTACAACAAGCTAACGTCGAGGGGAATTTGCAATCTGTCGCCTATGCCTCCAGGAGCTTGTCTAAGGTTGAGAGGGCCTGCAGCATGATTGAGAAAGAGGCATTAGCGTGTGTGTTCCGGGTAAAGAAAATGCATCAGAACCTGTTTGGCCTCAAATTTGAGCTGGAAACCAATCGCAAGCCCCTCATATCCCTGTTCGCTGAAAACAAGGGGATAAATACCAATGCCTTAGCCCGCATACAAAGATGGGCACTCGTGCTATCAGCATATAACTATACCATCCGCCACAGGCCAGGCACTGAAAACTGTGCCTATGCTCTCAGTTGGCTACCATTGGCCACCACGGGGGTGGAAATGGCGCAGCCTGAAAACTTGTTGATGGTGGCGCAGCCCACAGACTTGTTGATGGTATTGGAAGCTTTTGAAAATGATAAATTACCTGTCATGGCACGCCAAATTAGGACTTGGACCAGCCAAGATCCTCTGCTGTCCCCAGTAAAAAAAACTGTGTACTGCATGGGAGCTGGGCCAGCATCCCCATTGAAATGCAAGAGCTAATCAAGCCATTCCAGCGGCGAAAGGAAGAGCTATCCATTCAGGCAGACTGCCTGTTGTGGGTTAACCGTGTAGTACTACCCAAAAAGGACAGGGAGATGTTCATCTCGGATCTCCACAGCACACACCCGGGTATAGTAATGATGAAAGCGATAGCCAGATCCCACGTATGGTGGCCCGGTGTCGATTCTGACTTAGAGTCCTGTGTACGGCAATGCAGTGCATGTGCTCAATTCAGCAACGCGCCCAGAATGGCACTGTCATGTATCTTACATTATTATATATAACTGTATCCTAACATGCTATACATGACTGTAATAAGATATGACCTGTAACCACCAGCATACCTTACCACCAGGTGTGCACTTGCAAGAGACAGGTATATAAGGACAGGTCTCAGGCAAGTGCAGAATTCCAGAGCTGTGAAATAAAGGTGCAGGTCCAGAGTGACCTTGACTTCACTACATGCCTCATGTGAATCTGTACTTAGGGGACAGGACTTTACAGTGCCGATGAGTTACGGGATTACAGAATCCACAGAATGGCGAACAACGGATCAGATGAAAAGTACAATGTGGGAGACAATTGGGGGGACTTTATAGAAAGGCTCCAGCAAAGCTTTGTAACCAAAGACTGGTTAGGCAATGATAAGTCAGACAAGAGAAGAGCCCATCTCTTGACCAGCTGTGGCTCGAAAACATGCGCTTTAATGAAGGATCTGTTGGCACCCGACAAACCAGCAAGCAAATCGTTTGAAGAATTGAGCACACTGGTAAGAGATCACCTGAAGCCAGCGAGCAGCCTACACATGGCCAGACACAGGTTCTACAACTACAGACATTGTGTGGGCCAGAGCATACCCGATTTCGTGGCGGAACTTCGGAGGTTGGCTAGTTTATGTGAGTTCTCCGATGAACTGAGGAGAGAAATGCTGAGAGACTTTTTCATTGAAGGAATAGGCCACGCAGGCATATTCCAAAGGCTCATAGAGACCAAGAACCTGACCTTAGAGGCAGCAGCACTGGTTGCACAGACATTCTTGGGAGGGGAAGAAGAAACGAGGTTGATTTACAATGCAGGTACGAAAACTAACGACATATCGGAACAAGAAGTTCACAGCACTAAACAAGCTGCTACCCCCACACACAGACAAAACCAGGAGAACAGGCTCTCAACAGCAGGCAGAAGCCATCAAAGGCCACAGGAACGGCCGTTCACACCTCATCAACCCACAATGCAAGCAATCAACTACAAACTGAGAGAAGCTCAAGAGAGGTCAGCCAGACGCAGCTCATTCTTTGGGAACACTTTGAACAATGGAACAGGTCTGTGCTGGAGGTGTGGGGATGGGCACTCATCAAGGGGATGTCAGGCTGTTTGCAGAAATTGTGAATATACAGGGCATTTGGCCCGCATGTGCAAAAAAACGGCAGCTCGTCTGTGATACGAATCGGATGGGTTGGAAAGCGGACCAGAAGATGGTGGGGACAGTACCCGGGACACCGATGTACAGCGGGTCAACACGATCAATGGCCGCTGCTCCTACGACAGGATGCCTCCTATAATGATGAGGGTCCTACTCAATGGCATATCTGTCAACATGGAGCTGGATACGGGAGCGAGTCAATCTCTCATGGGCGCTCAACGATTTGAACAACTGTGGCCGCATAAAAGAGACAGACAAAAACTCACAAGGGTTGACACCAAACTAAAGACCTATACCAAAGAAATCGTACCAGTCCTCGGCAGTGCCATGCTCTCTGTTACACACAAAGGGACAGTGAACCGACTTCCCCTGTGGATTGTCCCCGGAGACCCCCCAGCACTGCTGGGGAGAAGCTGGCTGGCAAAACTAAACTGGAAATGGGATGATGTCCATGCCATGTTATTAGAGGAACGGACCTCCTGCTCAACAGTTATAAAACAATTTGAACATCTCTTTCAGCCAGGTGTGGGCACTTTCAAAGGGGCCAAAGTCAAAATCTACATCACACAGGATGCTAGACTGGTCCATAACAAAGCCAGAGCTGTACCCTATGTGATGAGGGAAAAGATTGAACATGAACTAGACAGGATTCTGCGGGAAGGCATTATATCACCTGTGGAATTTAGCGACTGGGCAAGTCCCATCATCCAAGTCATGAAGCCTGATGGATCCGTACGAATCTGTGGGGACTACAAATCTACCATAAACAGTCTCCCTAAAGGACCAGTACCCGCTGCCCAGAGCGGAGGACTTATTTGCCACATTGACTGGAGGTAAACTTTTCTCAAGATTTGACCTCACATCTGCGTATATGACGCAAGAATTGACCGAGGAATCCAAGCTACTCACCACCATCAACACACATCGAGGCCTTTTCATGTACAATCGATGTCCATTTGGCGTCAGGTCGGCAGCTGCTATATTCCAGCGCAATATGGAGAGTCTGCTCAAGTTCATCCCGGGGACGGTTGTATTTCAAGACAACATACTTATCACGGGCAGGGACACCGACTCCCATCTCCGTAATTTAGAGGAAGTACGAAAGCGGTTGGATCGGGCCAAGAAATCCAAGTGCCTGATTCTCGCACCCGAGGTTGAATTTTTGGGCAGAAGGATTGTCGCTGATGGAATCCGCCCAACAGAGTCCAAAACAGAAGCAATTCGCCTGGCACCCAGGCCCCGGAATGTTTCAGAACTGCGTGCCTTTCTCGGGCTACTCAATTACTTTGGGAACTTTATGCAGAACTTAAGCACGCTGCTGGAGCCTCTCCACATGCTACTCAGGAAGGGGTGTGATTGGTTTTGGGGGGACGCCCAGGAACGCGCTTTCAATAAGGCACGCAAACTTCTGTGTTCCAACAGTGTTTTGACTTTCTTTGACCCAGGTAAAAAGCTAGTTCTCACATGCGATGTGTCAGCGTATGGGGTCGGGTGCGTTTTGCAACATGTCAATAGTGCGGGCAAATTACAACCCATAGCTTATGCCTCAAGGTCACTTTCGCGGGTGGAGCGCGGGTACGGAATGGTAGAGAAAGAGATGCTCGCTTGCGTGTACGGTGTCAAAAAGATGCACCAATACCTTTACGGGGCCAAGTTCGCATTAGAAACCAACCACAAGCCCCTCACATCCCTCCTATCCGAGAGCAAGACAATAAACGCCAACGCCTCGGCGCGAATTCAATGGTGGGCACTCATGTTGGCGTCCTCCGACTATACCATAAGGCACAGACCAGGCACAGACAACTGTGCCGACGCGCTCAGCAGGCTACCCCTGGCGACCACAGAAGGGTCTGAGGAACAGGACTGTGAGATAGTCATGGCAATCAATGCCTTTGAGTCCACAGGTTCGCCCATGACGGCTCGCCAAATCAGAGCCTGGACGGCCAGCGACCCCACATTATCCTTCGTTAAAAGATGTGTCCTAACTGGTGACTGGGCAGAGGCTTGCGATGCCTGCCCCGAGGAATTAAAACCCTTTCACAGGCGCATGCATACGCTATCACTACAAGCAGACTGCCTGATGTGGGGCAGCCGAGTAGTCATGCCTCTGTCCGGGAGCTCCATTGTGAGCACCCGGGGATCGTTCTCATGAAAGCCATAGCAAGATCCCACGTCTGGTGGCCTAGTATTGACGCGGACTTGGAGCTCTGCATCCAAAGGTGCACCATTTGTGCCCAACTCAGCAATGCCCCCAGGGAGGCGCCACTGAGCCCCTGGCCCTGGCCTACCAAACCGTGGTCGCGGGTGCACGTAGACTATGCGGGCCCATTCATGGGCAAAATGTTCCTCATAGTTGTAGATGCATTTTCAAAGTGGATAGAATGCACCATTTTAAACTCAAGCGCAACCTCCACCACTGTGGAGAACCTTGCAACCATGTTTGCAACGCATGGAATTCCTGACATATTGGTCAGTTACAATGGTCCGTGCTTCACCAGCTCAGAATTCCAAGACTTTATAATTGACCATGGCATAAATCACGTCAAGACGGCACCGTTCAAGCCGGCCTCCAATGGCCAGGCGGAGAGAGCAGTGCAAATCATTAAACAAGGCATGCTTAAAATCCAAGGTCCAACGCTGCAGGGTCGCCTGTCGCGACTGCTGCTGGCATACAAATCTCGTCCGCACTCACTGTCTGGGATCCCCCCCGCGCAACTGTTGATGAAAAGGACTTTAAAAACAAGGCTCTCATTAATCCTCCCAGACTTGCACGAAATCGTTGAGGCAAAGCGCCGTAAGCTGACTCAGTACCATGACAGAAATTCGAGGGGGAGATGGAATGAGATAGGGGACAAAGTGTTTGTACTAAACTATGGCAGGGGTCCCAAATGGCTTGCAGGGACAGTAACGGGCAAGGAAGGAAACAGGCTACTGGTAGTACAAAAGGACAATGGCAAAACCTGCCGGAGGCATGTAGACCAAGTCAAAAGCAGATATACCAACAACACTGCGGAACAAGAGGCAGACTACAATGTGGAACTCGCACCACACCTGGTGGACAGACAGAGAGAACAACCTGAGGAAAGGGCAATCCCAACAGACAGCCCAGGTGAGTCAACAACAAACACACCAATCGAAACAGACAGCCCAGGTAAGATACCAGCAACCACACCCAAAGAAAAACAGACACCAAGGCAAACAACTGAACCACAACTCAAACGCTCCACGTGAGAGCGTAGACCACCAGAGAGACTGAACCTATAAAGACAATAAGACCTTGGGGAGGGTGATGTCATATATCTTACATTATTATATATAACTGTATCCTAACATGCTATACATGACTGTAATAAGATATGACCTGTAACCACCAGCATACCTTACCACCAGGGGTGCACTTGCAAGAGACAGGTATCTAAGGACAGGTCTCAGGCAAGTGCAGCATTCCAGAGCTGTGAAATAAAGGTGCAGGTCTGTGAATGTTTGAAAATGTATAAGCAATAGAGACAGTGAAGTGAACAAAGGAATAATGGAAAATAACTAAAAGAATGTCAGACTGCAAATATTACAACATCAGCACAATTAACAGACTTTCTCACGGTCTTAGTTACTAGTCACGCCGGTAAAATTGTAACATTTACAAGCAATGTGTGAGAAAGCTCCTTGTGAAAAACAGTTGCTATAACCACTTGCCCATATTTAATTGGGCAAGGAAGGCCAGGTATCGGCTAATGAGTGGACAAAGGGAAGGAGGGATCACAAAGGATAGGGTGAACTGAATGTCTTTCAATTGTATTACGTACTGAAAGTGTATAACTGTTGCGCCTCTACATTGTAACGGGACTTGTCCGAGGGAAGTGGCTGCATTCTGAGGGAGAGCGTTCCTTTGTTCTGATAAGTCCCGGCCGGTGAAACAATTAATAAAGACTGCTTTGTTATAATCTTCTTTGGTGTTCGCCTCAGTGTATTCGCTGAAACAGATTGAAGGAAAAAGAATCCAGAATCAACATTTGGTGTCAGAAGTGGGATCTCAACAGACGACTGCCGAAAACTTGTGAATTAAGAGCCAGACTAGCCTCGAACGAGACGGGAGGAAAGTGGCCACTGGAGTGAGTATATTTTAAAATATCACTGCAGTTTCCTTCAGTTTCAAAAGTCTGAGGAAAGTTTGGCCAATCGCTGGTTCTCAGGTAGTGTCTGAACGAGATCCAGGTCAATCTGGCGAATACCTTCTAAACTTAGGAAATAAGTGTCCAAGTCAGGTGTGACGTCGAACTTGTATATCACTTGGATGGTCTAGGCACTGATTGGATTTAAATCACGCGGCGACGTGAACCGCGGGACGACGCGGAAGGATAGGGAAATCTAGAAACTAGAACAAATTAATTAAGGCTAATCACATGCCGACGCGAACAGGAAAAACCACGCGGCGACGCGGAGTGATAGAAAATCACGCGGCGACGCGAACCGCGCGGCGACGTGGAAAATAGGGAATAGGTGTCCAAGTCAGGTGTGACATCGACCTTGTATATCACTTGGCCAGTCTAGGCACTGATTGGATTTAAATCGCGCAGTGACATGAACCACGGGGTGACGCGGAGGATAGGGCTAGGTTAGACAGGGCTAGTTTAAATCGCGCGGCGATGCGAACCACGGGGCGATACAGAGGATAGGGCTAGGTTAGATAGGGCTAGTTTAAATCGTGCAGTGATGCAAACCGCACGGCAATGTGGAAAGGGAAAAAAAAACGCGCGGTGTTGCGGAGGTTAGAGAATTATGTAAGATTAAGCCGCGGGGCGACGCGGGGACAATCGGGACTAAGTAAAACAATGACAATACGCGGGGCGACGCGAGGATGGGTAATCAGTTAGATAAAACTATGGATGCGGGTAGTCCGCTACAAAAGTTAAGTGAAGAATTCCCTGAAAGAGCTGAACAATTTAGACTGTTATCTGGAGCCCTGAACAAATTATTAGGAGATGACCAATGGCCCCTAGGTGGCACTAGAAGCGTGGAGGTAGCATAAAAGGCACAGGGATTGATTTGGAGAAGGGGACGAGGGAAAGGGGACAAGAATTTAATTGCCAAGTGGCGACATTATTTTAAAAATTAAAAGATGCATCACTTCTGTCAAGTTGGCAAGAAAACGCCATTAAATTAGGATTATCATTGACAGAAGGAGGACATGTTAAAACCGTAGACGTCTTAAAAAAAGAACGCGCGCACAAAAAACGTACTAAGAGATCCACTGGGACTTCTGAGAAAGGTATTGACTGACTAGGTAGTCAAATGGTTGGCTTTGCGTTGACCGAGGCTGATGATGAAATTGATGAATGGTCACTGACTCGACACCCAACAGCACCTCCTGCAGACCCTGACCCCTTACCACAGTCCCCTTTCCAACCTTACACTCCGGCGCTAGGAGGTAAGGATAACCCTAACCCCACACCAACGAACCAACAAGCCCAGACGGACCCTTCATCCTCTGATAGCGACTCAAATCCCCAGTTCACGAGCAATGTAGCCGAGAGGACAGATCTCACACCCGGAAGGGCAGATCTATATCTCAAAGGAACAAGCAATCCCGTGAATCCGCTAGTCAGAATGCCAGTCGTGAAAGGCAAAATAAACCCTCCCGCCGATCGGGACGCGGAGGTGTGAATGTTTAAAAATGTATAGAGACATTGAAGTTGAGAACGTGGGAATTGTATAGGGACAGTATAAGCTAACAACGAATTCATGGAGGAATAGCCATTGTGGATATCTGAACGGAATATATGGAATTAAGGACAGTAAAGTAAACGGGATATATGAAAATGTATAAGCCATGGAAGAATAGCTGGGAGAATGTCAGATTGCAAATAGTGCAACATCAGCATAGCTAACAGTCTGTCTCAAGGTTTCAAGTCACTAATCCTGCCAATAATATATAATTGTAACATGAAATACATCTGCAGAATTGCAAGGTCTCAGTAAATAGTCACACCATTAGATTGAAACATTTAGAGGCAATACTTGAGCTTTCAAGAAGAACATCTCATATAGATTGACTAATGAGTGGCTGAGTTAGACTGTCAATCCATTTGTATCTTGTTATCTGATTTCAAAACTGTATAACTGTTAACGCTTTACGATGTAACTTCACCTATCCGTAGGGAGTGTGTACGCTCTATCCAGAGAGTATATCTTCTGTCTGATAGGTCTTACTGGCCGGTAATAAAGACTGCTTTGTTCAAAGCACAAGAGGTATTCGACTCAGTAATTTTACTGAACCAGATTGAAGTAAAAGAATCCAGGAATTAACACCATGACATCTCACACTCGAGACTGCGAAATGTTACAACACATATTGAAACAAAACCCACAGCTTGCAGAAAAACCTCAAGGTCTTATTAAATCATGTTATTAACCTGAAACATTAACAGAAGGTCTTTGTTTAAAATCAGACCATACTTAGGTCGGCTTATGAGTGGACAAAGGGAAAGAGGGATCTAGGAGGATAGGCTGGACTAGGATGTCACTCTAGCCCTATCTTGTTATCTTTTGCCGAAAATGTATAACCATCGTGCCTTTACAATGTAACGTCACTTTGTCCGTAGGAAGTGGGTGCGTTCGAACAGACTTGCATTCCTTCTGTCTGATAAAGTCCCCGATCGGGATTTGCTTTTTAAATAAAAGCTTGCTTTGTTTAAAGCACAAACGGTATTCGTTTCAGTAATTTTGCTGAACCAGATTGAGGTAAAAGAATCCGGAAATCAACAGAGGTGCTGTGCGGTCAGACAGCTCCGAGCCACCCTCCGACCCAGAAACGTCTTCCGACATTGACACCCCCACCCCTAAGCCCCGGCGGCAGCTCCCGGTTAGACCAATGCCAAACCCTGACGCACAACAAGATGTAGACCACGCCACCATAGATATCTATGTGCCTTAGAAACCGAGCGAAATTATGGCCATTCTGGCCACCATGCCAGATCGAAAAAGGGAACCTATCAAGTTTATAGATCATCTCCGGACTACCATTGCAGTTTATAATGCAGAATCAAGGAACCTGTGGGCCTTGGTACAGCAGACCCTGAGCCCAACTGAGCACTCCCGATTTCTAGCTCACTTAAGATATTAAACCCATGACGCAATGTTGACTGCACACCCTAATAACTCCCAGGACCGCCTAAACGCTGTTTTCACCGCCCTCGGCACGACCCTTCAGAAGCCCATCAGTATGGCCGCAGTATTAGAAACTAAACCCAAGCGAGACGAAAATGCCGACGAATTCATGGAAAGATTCATTGAAATATACGGAAGTCAATCTGGAGATAATGCCTTCCGGGCGGGTGATAATTCACCTCACTTCTGCGCTATTCTACTTCAGTGCCTACCCCATTCGATTGCTCACGCTATCCGGACCAATAATATGAATTGGGTAGATAACAGTCAGGCCCAGATGGAGAGAGCAGTGAAATATTATTGGCAGGAAAAGAAAGGAGAGGGGGGGGTGGTGTGCCCCCAACCCGGGTCAAGACTGAATACGTGACTAGAAAGGAAGAGCCTCCTCGAGGGGAAAGATCGAAACCTACCCCAAGGGGATATCGAATAGAACCACAGCACTGTGTAAGGGGATGGGTGGATAACCAAGAATATGGGTATACTAAACACCCCAACGGTCCAGGCCCCGCAAACTATGAACCCCCTTATGGCCCTCGATCGGGTATGGGAGGCGGCCAGGGCTGGGGAAGGAGCGGACAATGCTTTAATTGTGGACAGGAAGGACATTGGAGCAGGGAATGCCCCTCTCCTCGGCACGAAAAAAGAAGAGGAGGAAAAGGAGAGGGGCAAGGGGGGAGAGGACGGGGATTTTATACTAATTTCTCCCAGAACAACCCCTTTGCCCAACTGCCACCCAAATATCGATACTGACCACGCAGCTTGACTGTACGAGGACTTCCTCGGATGAGGAACCAATGATATCGCTAAAAATTCAACATGAGTGGCAACCCTTCTTAATAGATACAGGAGCTTCCATGTCCTCTGTGCAGTCGAAGCTTAAACTCCCCGCCTCCACCGAGACACAGGGATTGTCAGGATTCCTGGGACAAGTCTCAACATTCCCAGTGTCAGAACCAGTTAAAGTAAATTACAAGGAAAAATCTGTGGAACATCGGTTTGTTATTACCACCAATTTAGACTGTAACTTGATGGCTAGGGATCTCCTCTGTAAATTTCAGTTGCATCTGGAATGCGGGGATGATGGGATCGTTGTAAAGCAAGGAACCTTTAAACGGCAGTGCTACACTACCCGGACCCCTCAATGGTGGTCCCTGGATTTGCCCCAAGCGCCCTATCCTGTGACCCTAGCCTATGATCCTAGTGGTAAGAATCAGGATTTCCAGAATTTCTACCAGGATCATGTGGGAGAGGAGTGGGAAATCCTCCTAAGAGCCAGAGTGTCTGGACCGGAAGGGAAAGCAGATTTCGTGGAAATGAATAAAAAGTTGAGGGGGCAGCCCCCAACGGTGGCACCCCACGTCACTCGCGAAGTATTACCTCCGCACCATGCCAGAGATTTAGGAATTATGGTGCGCCAAGCTATAGACGAGGCTGACCCTACCAGCCTGGATTTGCAAATTGTGGGACATGGCCGGACGGTCCAATTTCACAGGGATCCCAAGAAGGTCCTGACGGTACTATGCTACCATACCGGTACCAATACACCCAATTATGTGGATCCTCACATATGGGCAGAGGACCCCTCCCAAGTAGGCTATACTCCAATTGATCCGATTGAGATCCTAGTACAGGACAATGTGGACTGGCCCCCCCATCCGTCAGTACCCACTGAAACCACAGGCAATACCAAGTATCCACCGATTGATCAAGGGACTAGTGGAACAGGGGATTTTGGTTCAATGTCAGTCCCCGTGTAATACTCCGATACTGGCAGTCCCTAAGCCAGGCAAAACAAATCAGTTCCGTTTGGTCCAAGACCTTCGAGCCATCAATGCTATCGTCCAGCCCCTACACGCTCTGGTTCCCAACCCAGCACAGATACTGTCGTTAATCCCAGCAAACGGCAAGATCTTCGCAATAATAGACCTCCAACATGCCTTCTTCGCCTTGCCGCTAGCCCAGGCAAGTCAGTACCTGTTCGCCTTCACTTACCAGGGACAGCAATATACCTGGACTAGACTTCCCCAAGGGTTCATCCACTCCCCGACCTTATTCTCAAGGTGCCTGCAGAAACAGTTACAGTCCCTCACGCTGACTAAGGGATCCACTTTAATTCAGTATGTGGACGATTTACTGGTAGCCAGTGCAGATGAACCAAGTAATCGGGAGGATGCCAATCAGTTACTGAATTACTTGTCCTCCCTGGGATACATAGTTTCCCCATCAAAGGTCAAAATTGGCCAGTCTCAAGTCAAATTTCTTGGGATCATTTTATCAGGCACCCACCGAGCCTTGGAGGCTAGCCGAGTCAAACCCATCTGCCAGTTTCCAGTCCCTAGCACGGCTAAACAAATGCGGCAGTGGTTGGGGATGATCAATTACTGTAGATCCTGGATCCCTAATATTACCCTGATGACCAAGCACCTCACACCATATACAACCAAGGAAGGCAGCTTTGAAATAGAAACCACAGACGTCCAAGCCTTTAAGGAACTAAAGACAGCCCTGCTGCAAGCTCCGGCTTTGGGCCGGCCCCTCTATGACCGGTCCTTTCAACTGTATTGTACGATCCTGAAAGATTGTGCTACCGCTGTCTTAACTCAGAAACACGGGGATAAGCATAGGCCTGTTGCCTACTACTCTTCTAAAATAGACCCCGTTGCCTTGGGGCACCCTGTATGCACTCAAATATTAACTGTCATCTACAATAGCCTTCAATCTGCTGCCAACCTTACCCTCCAGCAGGATATTGTTGTATATACCTCTCACTCCGTAGCTGCCCTCTTGGGTCAACTGCAGACTCAACATCTTACCATGGCCAGGCAGAGTAGATACGAGATCTACCTACTAAATAATCCTAGGCTGACATTTCGGCACTGTACTGCCATTAATCTGGCCTGTTTTCTTACCAAGCCACCCCAAGCTGAGGAAGAACCGAGTCACGACTGTCTATCTTTAATTCAAGAGGCCACCTCGGTCAGGGAAGATTTAGTTGATGTACCAATGGAGGACCCCGACTGTATTATGTATGTTGACGGAAGTTCTTCCATTGACCCAGAAGGCAGACGAAATTCGGGATACGCCATAGTAGACCAGGAGAATCAGGTCCTGAAATCTGCCGCCTTTGGGACCGCCTATTCCGCCCAACAAGATGAACTATTCGCCCTCACCCGAGCCTGTATCTTGGCTAAAGACCTGAAGGTCAATATCTATACTGACTCTGGGTATGCCTTTGGGGTAGCCCATGATTTCGGACAATTATGGAAAAATAGGGGATTCCTAACTTCAAATGGGAATGAGATATCCCATAAGCAGCTAGTATCTGACTTGTTGCAAGCCCTCATGCTCCCCAAGCGCATTGCCATTGTCAAATGTACCGCCCATACGACCGGAAAATTTCCGGTTAATATAGCAAACCGCTGTGCTGACCAAGAGGCCAAACAGGCCTCTCGTGGACAACAAATGGTAGTGCCCCGAATGATGAGTCAAACTAAAAATCCTGCAAAGGATAAGTTAGCCTCAGAAAAACCAATGCCAACCATCCAAGATGTCATTAAAGCACAGGAGGACGCTCCTGAAAAAGATAAACTGTTGTGGAAAGATTATGGATATACTTATGACAATGTCTCTAAACTCTGGACCACTCCCGCGGAACAGACTTGCATGTCTAATGAGTTGGCCTCATGGGTTATTGAATGTATGCACTTTGTTACTCATTGTGGAGCAAGGATAACAAGTGACGCGCTTTTGGCCACTTGGTGGCACCCTAGACTCCAGGCGCTGGCCCAGAACATCAGTAGTCGCTGCCTTGTTTGCCAACAGCATAATCCAGGGAAGAGAATCCCCTGTGATTGGGGTAAGACGCCCCTACCAGAAGGTCCCTTTGAGACCTTGCAGTTGGACTACATTGAGTTGCAAAGAGTTCAGTGTTACAAATATGTGTTAGTAATAGTGGATGTGTTTAGCAAATGGATCGAAGCTTACCCGACCCTGGACAATAAGGCTCAAACTGTTGTTAAAGTGTTAATGAGGGAAATTGTTCCTAGATATGGTATCCCAGCTCAACTGAGTTCCGATAATGGCCCTCACTTTATTGGCCAAGTTAACAAAGAATTCTGTTCCCAGATGCGCATTAATCAGCAGCTGCATTGTGCCTACCGACCCCAAGCTGCGGGATTAGTTGAATGTGCTAATCAAACTCTTAAAACAAAGTTTGCAAAACTGGTAGCATCAATCGGACTCAATTGGCTTAAACTCCTTCCCATAGCCCTATTCCAGATCCGCACTACTCCTACTGGTAAGGCTAGACTGACCCCTGCTGATGTCATTTATGGTAGACCCCTTAGGACCCCCTGTAAACAGAATGTCCCCTCCACTGTCCAGTTCCACCACATGACTGAGTTGATGACCACCTATGTTCTTTCCCTGACTCAGGCTCTGCGAATAGCCCACAACCAGGTTGGAGATGCTCACCTCGACTTCCCAGTTTCGCCCAAATTGTCCCTCGTGGCACCAGGGAGGTATGTCCTGATTAAGAAATGGATTTGAAAGGGATTAGAACCACGATGGGATGGGGCCTTTTCAGGTGTTACTCAGTACCCCCACTGCAGCTAAGGTTGAAGGGAAAAGTGCTTGGGTTCACCTGCATCATTGCAAGCTTATCACTCCTTAACTATCCTCTATATTTATGTTACAGACTTCCTCTATCCCATAGCTGAATAACTGGAACATTCGGGCAAGCAAAGACAAGCTGCTGAAGGTTGTGTACCTCCAATTCCCCGTTGGACAAACCGGGTCCTAGAGCTCTTGGAACCTGACGGGCCCAGAGGACGTTGGATGATATCCACTTAACCCATAGATATGGGGTGGTGGATTCTTTTTAGTATAATGGCGTTGGTGGCTTATAACATACAGGGGGCAAGAAAATGAAGGGAACTCCATGTAAACACCTTTCTGTATATGTCTTATGTTTATGCGCAAAACGGGAACTTTTCTAGTTGCTGGGTGTGCTCACATATCCCTATACATTCCAAAGGGGGAATTCCTTTGCGCCCAGTTCCACTGACCCTAACTGAGACTGTCAAGTGGCTTCTGAGCCAGACTAGCATGAGCGGAGGGGGGCCAAGGCAAATACGGAAGATGAAAGGCGGGTCAAGAGAGGCCAGGAGGATCATCATACCATTACAGTGTGGACAACCACGGGGACGTCACCAAGTGGGAGAGTGCTGGGTACCCTATTAGTCAAACATTCCAGGGATGGCACCAACCATCCTATGACCATGAAAATGAACCCCCATTCTTAGTCCTGACCAATACCTCGGGGATCGGGAGGCCAACCGGGGCCAAATGTTTAACCCGAAATGACACCAGCAGACAGGGACATATCATAGGGTTAAGCGATTGCCCATACAACCTCAACATCACAACAGGTGCACCGATCACTATCCTCTCTCACCTTCCGAATAACACAGGTGGAGGTCTGTGGGCCCAGTCTTGGGACCCCAACACAATACACATAGAGGCAGCATATAACGGCACGTATTTTTTGTGCGGGACTAGGGCATACCCCTGGTTACCTAGGCGATGCACAGGGTCCTGCTATATGGGATATGTGGTGCCATTTGTGCGGCAAACACGTAACCTGGCGGAAGTACATGCCTCCAACCGACAAAGGCGAGCCCTCACCCCCGCCGAAAGGTTCTTTGGGGTCATGATGTTCCCATTCGGGATAGTACGCATCATGGATGAAGTACAGAATCTAGAGAGGGTATTGGAACAGATAGCTAACTATACTACTGAAGCTCTGGAGGGCATCACGGCTGAAATGATAGCCATATGGACCGTAGCATTACAAAACCGAATGGCCCTCGATTATCTATTAGCTGAGAAAGGGGGAACATGTGCCCTGATAGGATCTGAATGTTGCACTTACATCCCCGATAAATCAGAAAACATAACCAATCTCGCTGATCACATAAGAAGGGAGGTAAAGAAGTTATCCACCCCTGCAGGAGGAGTAGGCTGGTTTGATTGGCTGTTAGGTGGATCTTGGGGATCGTATCTAATGCATGGAGCAATTATTCTCATCGTAGTAATAATTATCTGTTGCTTGATTATTGGTTGCTTTAACCTTTGTTGTAAAGTCATGATGGCAAGATTAGCAAACCCTCTTACGGCCAGGGGCTCCCGGGTTATGATCCAGCAAACTAAAGACCTACTCGACAAGGAGGATCAGGAAAGAGAGTACGAACGGCTGAATGCGATACTCCTGGAATAGTCACCAGGGTTATCATGGAATGATAAAAGGGGGGAATGTGAATGTGTGAAAATGTATAAGCAATAGAGACAGTGAAGTGAACAAAGGAATAATGGAAAATAACTAAAAGAATGTCAGACTGCAAATATTACAACATCAGCACAACTAACAGACTTTCTCACGGTCTTAGTTACTAGTCACGCCAGTAAAATTGTAACATTTACAATCAATGTGTGAGAAAGCTCCTTGTGAAAAACAGTTACTGTAACCACTTGCCCGTATTTAATTGGGCAAGGAAGGCCAGGTATCGGCTAATGAGTGAACAAAGGGAAGGAGGGATCACAAAGGATAGGATGAACTGAATGTCTTTCAATTGTATTACGTACTGAAAGTGTATAACTGTTGCGCCTCTACATTGTAACGGGACTTGTCCGAGGGAAGTGGGCACACTCTGAGGGAGAGCGTTCCTTCGTTCTGATAAGTCCCGGCCGGTGAAACAATTAATAAAGACTGCTTTGTTATAATCTTCTTTGGTGTTCGCCTCAGTGTATTCGCTGAAACAGATTGAAGGAAAAATAATCCAGAATCAACAGGTTGAGAGTGACCTTGACTTCACTACATGCCTCGTGTGAATCTGTACTTAGGGGACAGGACTTTACAGGCACTACTAAGTTTGTGGTCCTGGCCCTCCAGACCATGGTCAAGGATCCAAGTCGACTATACGGGCCCATTTCTCAGTAAAATGTTCCTGGTGGTGGTGGATGCTTTTTCAAAATGGATTGCATGTGAAATAATGTCAGGAAGCACCGCCACCGCCACCATTTAAAGCCTGAGGGCCATGTTTGCCACCCATGGCCTGTCTGACATACTGGTCAGTGACAACGGGCCATGTTTCACCAGTGCCGAATTTAAAGAATTCATGACCCGCAATGGGATCAAACATGTCACCTTGGCCCCGTTTAAACAGCCTCCAATGGGAAGGCAGAGCGGGCAGTGCAAACAATCAAACAGAGCCTCAAACGAGTCACAGAAGTTCCACTCCAAACCCGCCTGTCCGGAGTACTGCTCAGCTACCGCACGAGACCCCACTTGCTCACAGGGGTGCCCCCAGCTGAGCTACTCATAAAAAGGACATTTAAACCAGACTCTTGCTGGGTCACCCCAACCTGCATGATCAGGTAGAGAGCAGGCGGCAGCAACAAAATGTAAACGATGGTCGCGCCACTGTGTCATGGGAAATTGATCTGAATGACCCTGTTTATGTGCTAAACGATGGACATGATCCCAAGTGGACTGCGGGCACGGTGATAGCTAAAGAAGGGAGTAGGGTGTTTGTAGTCAAACTAGACAGTGGACAAATTTGCAGAAAGCACCTGGACCAAACGAGGCTGCGGTTCACAGACTGCCCTGAACAACCCACAGCAGACACCAACTTTTTCGAACCCACAACACTCACCCAAAGGATCAACGACACCACACCGGACCAGGAAATCGAACCCATCATGCCCAACAGCCCAGCAAGGCCAGGCTCAACCAGCAGCCCTGCAGGGTCAACAACATGCCAGCCCAGTGAGGGCACAGCCAACACACCAGAACAAACATTTGTACCGAGGCGGTCCACGAGTGAAAGAAAGGCTCACCTTGTAAATAGTTTTCACTTTGACTTTGTCGGGGGAGTGATGTTGTGTATCTGTAAAGCAGCAACTCCCAAGTTCCGCCACCAAGGAGCGCATCCCCTGAAGTCCCAAGAGATCTCAGCTTCCCTTGTGAGTACTGTAGATAAGCTGGCCCCCAATGCCTGTTCCTCACTCTGGAGTGACTTGATAAAGACTGAGGTCACTGTTACTTTAACCTCCCTGTGTGCAGTCTCATCTATGTTAGGAACACAACAAAGATCATGGCTGATCATTCACCTTAGTACCACTTTCCTGCTTTCTCTCCATACCCCTTGATCCCTTTAGCCGTAAGGGCCATATCTAACTCCCTCTTGAATATATCCAATTAACTGGCATCAACAACTCTTTGCAGTAGAGATTTCCACAGGTCACAACTCTCTGAGTGAAGAAGTTTCTCCTCATCTCAGTTCTGAATGGTTTACCCCTTATCCTTAGACTGTGTCCCATTGGTTCTGGACTTACCCAACATCGGGAACATTCTTTATGCATCTAACCTGTTCAGTCCCATCAGAATTTTATATGTTTCTTTGAGATCCCCTCTCATCCTTCTAAACTCCAGTGAATACAGGCCCAGATGATCCAGTCTCTCCTCATATGTCAGTCCAGCCATCCCGGAGATCAGTCTGGTGAACATTCGCTGTGCTCCCTCAATCGCAAGAACGTCCTTCCTCAGATTAGGAGACCAAAACTAAACAGAATATTCCAGCTGAGGCCTCACCAAGGCCCTGTACAACTGCAGAAAGACATCCCGACTCCTATACTTAAATCCCCGAGATATGAAGGCCAACATACCATTTACCTTCCTCACCGCCTGCTGTACCTACATGCCAACTTTCAATGACTGATGTACCATGACACCCAGGTCTCGTTGCACCTCCCCTTTTCCTAATCTGCCGCCATTCACATAATATTCTGCCTTCATGTTTTTGCCACCAAAGTGGATAAGGTCACATTTATCTACAATATTCTGCATCTGCCATGCATTTGCCCACTCACCTAACCTGTCGAAGTCACCCTGCAGCCTCTTAGCATCCTCCTCACAGCTCACACCACCACCCAGCTTAGTGTCATCTGCAAACTTGGAGATATTACACTCAATTCCTTCATCTAAATCATTAATGTATATTGTAAATAGCTGGGGTCCCAGCACTGAGCCCTGCAACACCACACTGCCTGCCATTCTGAAAAGGACCTGTTTATCTCGACTTGCTGCTTCCTGTCCGCCAACCAGTTCTCTATCCAGGTCAGTACATTACTCCCAATACCTTGTGCTTTAATTTTGCACACCGATCTCCTGTTTGGGACCTTATCAAAAGCCTTTTGAAAGTCCAAATACACCACATCCACTGGTTCTCCCTTGTCCACTCTACTAGTTACATTCTCAAAAAATTCCAGAAGATTTGTCAAGTATGATTTCCTCTTCATATATCCATGCTGACACGGACTGATCCTGTCACTGTTTTCCCAATGCGCTGTTATTTCATCTTTAATAATTGATTCCAACATTTTCCCCACTACTGATGTCAGGCTAACCTGTCTATAATTACCCGTTTTCTCTCTCCCTCCTTTTTTAAGCAGTGGTGCTACATTAGCTACCCTCCAGTCCATAGGAACTGATCCAGAGTCGATAGACTGTTGGAAAATGATCACCACTGCATCCACTATTTCTAGGGCCACGTCCTTAAGTACTCTTGGATGCAGGCTATCAGACCTGGGGATTTATCGGTCTTCAGTCACATCAATTTCCCCAACACAATTTTCTTCAGTTCTTCCTTCTCACTAGACCCTCGGTTCCCTTGTATTTCCGGAAGGTTATTTGAGTCTTCCTTCGTCAAGCCAGAACCAAAGTATTTGTTCAATTGGTCCGCCATTTCTTTGCTCCCCATTATAAATTCACCTGATTCTGACTGCAAGGGATCTACGTTTGTCTTCACTAATCTTTTTCTCTTCACATATCTATAGAAGCTTTTGCAGTCAGTTTTTATGTTCCCAGCAAGCTTCCTCTCATACTCTATTTTCCCCCTCCTAATTAAACCCTTTGTCCTCTGCTGAATTCTAAGTTTCTCCCAGTCCTCAGCTTTGCTGCTTATTCTGGCCAATTTGTGTGCCTCTTCCTTGGATTTAACACTATCCTTAATTTCTCTTGTTAGCCACGGTTGAGCCACCTTCCCCGTTTTATTTTTACTCCAGACAGGAATGTACAATTGTTGAAGTTCATCCATGTGATCTTTAAATATTTGCCATTGCCTATCCACCGTCAACCCTTTAAGTATCATTTGCCAGTCTATTCTAGTGAATTCACGTCTCATACCATCGAAGTTAACTTTCCTCAAGTTCAGGACCCTCGTCTCTGAATTAACACTGTCTTTCTCCATCTTAATAAAGAATGCTACCATATTATTGTCACTCTTTCCCAAGGGGCCTCGCACAACAAGATTGCTAATGAGTCCTCTCTCATTACACATCACCCAGTCTAGGATGGCCAGCCCTCTAGTTCATTCCTCAACATATTGGTCTAGAAAACCATCCCGAACGACTCGAGGATATCCTCCTCAACCATATTGCTACCAATTTGGTTAGCCCAATCTATATGTAGATTAAAGTCGCCCATGCTAACTGCTGTAGCTTTATTGTATGCATCCCTAATTTCTTGTTTGATGCTTTTCCCAACCTCACTACTATTGTTTGGTGGTCTGTACACAACTTCCATTCGTGTTTTCTGCCCTTTGGTATTCCGCAGCTCCACCCATACAGATTCCACATCATGCAAGCTATTGTCCTTCATTACAATTGCGTTAATTTCTTCTTTAACCAGCAACACTACCCCACCACCTTTTCTTTTCTGTCTATCCTTCCTGAATGTTGAATACCCCTGGATGTTGAGTTCCCAGCCTTGGTCTCTTTGGAGCCATGTCTCCGTGATGTCAATTATATTATATTCATTAATTGCTGCCTGTGCAGTTAATTCATCCACCTTATTCTGAATACTCCTCGCATTGAGGCACACAGCCTTCAGACTTGTCTTTTTAAAACACTTTGCCGCTATAGAATTTTGCTGTAATGTGGCCCTTTTTGATTTTTGCCTTGGGTTTCTTTGCCCTCAACTTTTAATTTTCTTTCTATCTTTTTCTTCTGCCCCCATTCTACTTCCCTCTGTCTCCCTGCCTAGGTTCCGATCCCCCTGCCATATTAGTTTAACCCTTCCCCAACAGCACTAGCAAACACTCCCCCCAGGACATTGGTTCCGGTCCTGCCCAAGTGCAGACCGTCCGGATTGTACTCATCGCACCTCCACGAGAACTGGTTCCAATATCTCTGGAATTTGAATCCCTTCCTTCTGCACCACTCCTCAAGCCACGTATTCTTCTGAGCTATCCTGCAATTCCTACTCTGACTAGCATGTGGCACTGGTAACAATCCTGAGATTACTACCTTTGTGGTCCTACTTGTTAATTTAACTCCTAGCTCCCTAAATTCAGCTTGTAGGACCTCATCCCATTTTTTACCGATATCGTTGGTACCTATATGCACCATGACAACTGGCTGTTCACCCTCCCCCTCCAAAATGCCCTGCAGTCGCTCAGAGACATCCTTGACCCTTGCACCAGGGAGGCAACAAACCAACCTGGAGTCTCGATTGCAGCTGCAGTAATGTCTATCTATTCCCCTTACAATAGAATCCCCTACCATTCTTTTTCCTGCCCTCCTGCGCAGCAGAGCCACCCACGGTGCCATGAACTTCACTGCTGCTGCGCTCCCCTGATGAGTCATCCCCCCCCAACTGTACCCAAAACCATGTATCTGTTTTGCAGGGTGATGACTGCAGTGGACCCCTGCACTACCTTCCTTTCACTGCTCTTCCTGTTGGTCACCCATTCCCTATCTGTCCGTGTAACCTTTACCTGCGGTGTGGCCAACTCACTAAACATGCTATTCATGACATCCTCAGCATCGTGGATGCTCCAGAGTGAATCCACCCGCAGCTCCAGTGCCGCAATGTGGTCTGTCAGGAACTGCAATAGGATACACTTCCTGCACATGTAGTCATCAGGGACACTGGAAGCGTCCCTGATTTCCCAGATAGCACAGGAGGAGCATGCACGTGTCCGAGCTCTCCTGGCATGACTTAACCCTTAGATTAACTTAATTTGGCAACAATGATAAAGATTACCTACTGATAAAGGAAAAGAAAAAGAACAAAAACTACTCACCAATCACCAGCCAATCACTTACTCCCTTGGCTGTGATGTCACCCTTCGATTTATTTCTACTTCTTTTTTGCCTTCTCTCCCTGCACCAGCTGGCCTTCCGGATGACACTGGGCCTTTTGTAGGCCTCCTCGACGCTGCCGCTCCACCTCCTCAAAATCCCGCTTTCCTCCCTGATGACTCTGGGCCTTTTATAGGCCACCTCAATGCTGCTGCTCTGCCTCCTCGAACTCCTACTCACCTCCTCGACAACGCGGGGCCTTTTGTAGGCCTCCTCGACGCTGCCGCTCCGCCTCCTCGAACTCGGCTGGCCTCTGTGATGACACTCGGCCTTTTATAGGCCTCCTCGATGCTGCCGCTCTGCCTCCTCAAACAATCTACATTAATGACTTGGATGAAGGGACTAAATGTAATGTAGCCCAATTTGCTGATGATACAAAGATAGGTGAGAAAGCAAGTTGTGAGTAGAATGCAAATAATCTGCAAAGGGATATAAATAGGGTAGGTGAGTGGGCAAAAGTTTGGCAGATGCAATATAATGTGGGAAAATGTAAGGTTATCCATTTTGGTAAGAAAAGTAAAAAAGCAAATTATTATGAGGAGAGATTCCAAAATGCTCCAGTATAGAGGGATCTGGGGATTCCTGTGCATGAAACGCAAAACGTTAGCATGCAGATACAACACATAATTAGGAAAGCAAATGGAATGTTGGTCTTTAAGAACATAAGAACATAAGAAATAGGAGCAGGAGTTGGCCACCTGGCACCTCGAGCCTGCTCTGCCATTTAATAAGATCATGGCTGATCTGATCATGGACTCAGCTGCACTTCCTTGCCTGCTCCCCATAACCCCTTACTCCCTTATCGCTCAAAAATCTGTCGATCTCCGCCTTAAATATTTTCAATGACCTAACCTCAACAGTTCTCTGGGGCAGAGAATTCCATATATTTACAACCCTCTGAGAGAAGAAATTCCTCCTCATTTCAGTTTGAAATGGGCGGCCCCTTATTCTGAGCCTATGTCCCTAGTTTTAGTTTCCCCAATGAGTGGAAATATCCTCTCTGCATCCACCTTATCTAGCCCCTCATTATCTTATATGTTTCGATAAGATCACCTCTTGTGAATGTTTGAAAATGTATAGAAACATTGAAGTTGAGAACGTGGGAATTTATATGGACAGTATAAGCTAACAAAGAATTCATGGAGGAATAGCCATGACATCTCAGACTCGAGACTGCAAAATGTTACAACACTAACACATTTTGAAACAAAACCCACAGTTTGCAGAAAAACCTCAAGGTCTTAGTAGCTCATAATGGGCCTTTGTGTAAAAACAGACCATACTAAGGTTGGCTTATGAGTGGACAAAGGGAAAGAGGGATCAAAGAGGATAGGCTGAACTAGGATGTCACTCTAATTGTATCTTGTTATCTTTTACCGAAAATGTATAACCGTCGTCCCTTTACAATGTAACGTCATTTTGTCCGTAGGAAGTGGGTGCGATCTATCAGGAAGCATTCCTTCTGTCTGATAAGGTCCCTGATCGGGATTTGCTTTTTAAATAAAAGCTTGCTTTGTTTAAAGCACAATCGGTATTCGACTCAGTGATTTCACTGAACCAGATTGAGGGAAAATAATCCAGAAATCACATTTGGTGCCAGAAGTGGGATCTCAACGGACGACTGCCGAAAACTTGCAAATTAAGAGCCAGACTAGCCTTGGACGAGACGAGGGGAAAGTGGCCACTGGAGTAAGTATAATTTCAATACTGCTCCAGTTTACCCGGTTTCAAAAGTCTGAGGAAAGTTTGGCAACTCGCTGGTTCTCAGGTAGTGTCTGAACGAGATCCAGGTCAATCTGGCGAATACCTTCTAAACTTAGGAAATAAGTGTCCAAGTCAGGTGTGATGTCGACTTTGTATATCACTTGGCCCGTCTAGGCACTGATTGGATTTAAACTGCACGGTGATGTGAAAGGATAGGGAAATCTGGAGACGAGAACAAATTAAGTAAGGCTCATAGGGGATAAGCATCCAAGTCAGGTGTGACGTCGACCTTGTAGATCACTTGGCCCGTCTAGGCACTGATTGGATTCAAATCACGCGGCGACGCGAAAGGTAGGGATAGTTAGAGCTAGATAGGGATAGATCAAATCGCGGGGCGACGCAATCCGCGCGGCGATGCGGAAGGTAGGGCTAGATCGGGCTAGATAGGGTTAGATCCAATCGTGGGGCGACGCGATCCACGCAGCGATGTGGAAGGTAGGGCTAGATAGGGCTAGATAGAGTTAGATCGAATCAAGGGGACACGATCCATGTGTCGACACGGAAGATAGGGAGAGTTAGAGCTAGATAGGGATAGATCAAATCGCAGGGCGATGCGATCTGCGCGGCGACGCGGAAGGTAGGGCTAGATCGGGCTAGATAGGGTTAGATCGAATGGGGCGATGCAAGATCGCGCGGTGACGCAAACCATGGGGCGACGCGGGAGATCGCGGGGACGCGATCCATGCAGCGACACGGAAGGTAGGGATAGTTAAAGCTAGATAGGGATAGATCAAATCACGGGGACGCGATCCGTGCAGCGACACGGAAGCTAGGGATAGTTAGAGCTAGATAGGGATAGATCAAATCGCGGAGACGCGATCCATGTGGCGACATGGAAGGTAGGGATAGTTAGAGCTAGATAGGGATAGATCAAATCGCGGGGCGACGCAATCCGCGCGGCAACGCGGAAGGTAGGGCTAGATCGGGCTAGATAGGGTTAGATCCAATCGTGGGGCGATGCGATCCACGCAGCGATGTGGAAGGTAGGGCTAGATAGGGCTAGATAGAGTTAGATCGAATCAAGGGGACGCGATCCATGTGTCGACACGGAAGGTAGGGATAGTTAGAGCTAGATAGGGATAGATCAAATCGCGGGGCGACGCAATCCGCGTGGCGACACAGAAGGTAGGGCTAGATCGGGCTAGATAGGGTTAGATCCAATCGTGGGGCGACGCGATCCACGCAGCGATGTGGAAGGTAGGGCTAGATAGGGCTAGATAGAGTTAGATCGAATTAAGGGGACGCGATCCATGTGTCGACACGGAAGGTAGGGATAGTTAGAGCTAGATAGGGATAGATCAAATCGCAGGGCGACGCGATCTGCGCGGCGACGCGGAAGGTAGGGCTAGATCGGGCTAGATAGGGTTAGATCGAATGGGGCGATGCAAGATCGCGCGATGACGCAAACCATGGGGCGACGTGGGAGATCACGGGGACGCGATCCATGCAGCGACACGGAAGGTAGGGATAGTTAAAGCTAGATAGGGATAGATCAAATCACGGGGACGTGATCCGTGCAGCGACACGGAAGCTAGGGATAGTTAGAGCTAGATAGGGATAGATCAAATCGCGGAGACGCGATCCATGTGGTGACACGGAAGGTAGGGATAGTTAGAGCTAGATAGGAATAGATCAAATCGCGGGGCGACGCAATCCGCGTGGCGACGCGGAAGGTAGGGCTAGATCGGGCTAGATAGGGTTAGATCCAATCATGGGGCGATGCGATCCACGCAGCGACGCGGAAGGTAGGGCTAGATCGGGCTAGATAGGGTTAGATCGAATGGGGCGATGCAAGATCGCGCGGTGACGCAAACCATGAGGCGTCGCGGGAGATCGCGGGGACGCGATCCATGCAGCGACACGGAAGGTAGGGATAGTTAAAGCTAGATAGGGATCGATCAAATCACGGGGACGCGTTCCGTGCAGCGACACGGAAGCTAGGGATAGTTAGAGCTAGATAGGGATAGATCAAATCACGGAGACGCGATCCATGTGACGACACGGAAGGTAGGGATAGTTAGAGCTAGATAGGGATAGATAAAATCCGTGCGGCGACACAGAAGGTAGGGATAGTTAGAGCTAGATAGGGATAGATCAAATCGCGGGGACGCGATTCGTGCGGCGACATGAACAGGAAAACTGTGCGGCGACACAGAGGGATAGAGAATTGCGCGAACCGCGTAGGGAAACGCGGAGGTTAGGGAATTACGTAAAATTAAGCCATGGGACTACGCAGGACTGTGTAAATGTTAAATTGTACTTACGCCAGGTATGGCGTCGATCTTGTATATCACTTGGTCCGCCTAGGCTCTGGGTAAGATAACTGAAACCACCATGGGGTGACGTGGGGACAATCAGGACTAATTAGGACCCTGATCCAACTTGCAGCAGCACAAGGATGGGTAATTTAGATAAAACTATGAATTCCCTGAAAGGTCATGGATCCAAAAATAGAGCCGGCCAAAACAATTAATAGGAAAGAAGAGAGACTCTTGTGAATGTCTGTTTTGAATGAGAAATGCTTGTGTGATTTTTACTGTGGAAAAGAAAGCCGGGGAGTTGTGATTTGTTTTAGCTCCACCCACTTTTTCAAACAGAATGAAAGTTTTATTAACCCTTCGTAGTGTTGTCCTGTATGTGGGAAGTTTAAGAGTGTGAACCTTATTGAATTACGTATATTCGGATGATAAGTTACGGAGCCAGGAAATAAATTTAGTCTCGGAATGAGATATTATATTAAATCTGCAGTTTAGAAGAGACAGTATAACACAACCTTGAGGCTGGAACAATTGAGATAACGAAAAGCAGTCCACAGCATACGTGCCAGACTTCCCTCTAGTTATGGAAAAGACGAAAAAAAAGACGTAACGTACTAAATAGGTGCTGAAAAAAAAAATGTGTTCTGAGATTTTAAATTATGAGAAAAATTCCACTGCAGTCTAAAAAAATGCATCACTCCTGTCGAGTTGGCAGAAAAACTCCATTAAATTAGGACTCTCATTGACAGAAGGAGGACATATTAAAAACCGTAGATGTCTTAAAGAAAGAGTGCGCACACGAGAAATGTACTAAGAGTTCCACTGGGACCTCTGAGAAAGGTATCGATAGACTACGTAGTTAAAATGGTTGGCTTTGCATTGACCGAGGCTGATGACAAAATTGAATTTCAGTAAACAAATAGCTATTAAAAATGTGTGGTCTCATTTTAAATCAATTTAAAAAAATATCTTTGGCAAGTACTTGAATAAGAAGTTAAAAAATATTGGAGTTTAATCAAATGCTGCCTTTCCTGATGAAAAGATTTTTTTTTCAGATGGTTACGTGAAGTCACATAATGACATCAGGTCTTCTTACAAACCTGTAAAGGAGTTAACCCTTTCCATTGACAGCCGTTTCATACTGAACATTATTAATTTGGATTTCTTAATAGAAAAAATACTCACCTAACAGAGAAAATGGTGCAATAGTCAGAATAAAAATAAAAACAGAACTAGCTTATGTAATAATGCTTGCCTGATACAATAAAGAAATAGATACTCAAACAAAACAAATTGAAGAGTTAAAAGGCTAAGATAAATAAGCTGAAAGAGATCCACAAACCCAACTTAACCCTGACCTCCGATTTCACGGAGTGACCTCGACATGCATGGATATAATGCAGAATCAAGGGACCTGTGGGCCCTGGTAAAGCAAACCCTGAGCCCAACTGAGCATGCCCGATTTCTAACTCACCTAGGATGTGCTACTCATGATGCATTGGTGGTTGCTCACCCTAACGATGTCCAGGATTGCCGAAACGCTATCATTAATGCTCTCACCACGACCCTTCAGAAGCCCATCAGTATGGCCACAGTATTAGAAACTAAACCCAAACGAGAAGAAACTGCTGATGAATTCATGGAAAGATTTATTGAAATATATGGAAGTCAATCAGGAGATAATGCCTTCAGGGCAGGAGAGGATTCTCCTCAATTCTGCGCTATCCTACTTCAATGCCTGCCCTATTCGATTGCTCACGCTATCCGGACAAATAATATGAATTAGGCAGATAACAGTAAAGCCCAGATGGAAAGGGCGGTTAAATATTATTGGCAGGAAAAGAAAGGAGAGGGGGGAGGTGCGCCCCCAACCCGGGTCAAGACTGAATATGTGACTAGAAAGGAAGAGCCTCCTCGGGTGGAAGGACCAAAACCCGACCCAAGGGGATACCAGATGGAACCGCAGTGTTGCGTGCAGGGTTGGGTGGATAAACAGGGATATGGTTATACCAAACACCCAAATGGCCCAGGCCCTGCTAATTATGGACCGCCCTACTGTCCCCGGCCTGGTATGGGAAGAGGTCGGGGCTGGGAAAGATGAGATGGATGCTTTAATTGTGGCAAGAAGGACATTGGAGTAGAGAGTGTCCCTCCCTTCGGCACAAAGGAGGAAGAGGAGGAAGAGGAGGGGGGCAAGGGGGAAGAGGACGGGGATCTTACACTAACTTCTCCCTTTGGCCAACCGTCCCCCGATTATTCGTATTGACTACGTAGCTTGATTGTGCAGGGACCCTCCCCGGATGACGAACCGATGATATTGTTAAAAATTCGGAATGAGTGGCAACCTTCTTGATAGATACGGGAGCCTTCATGTCTTCTGTACAATCAAAGCTTAAACTCCTCGCCTTCACTGAAACACAGGGACTGTCAGGATTCCTGGGACAAGTCTCTACATTCCCGGTGTCAGAACCGGTTAAAATGGGTTACCAGGAAGAATCGGTGGAACATCGATTTGTTATCACAACCAATCTGGACTGTAACTTGATGGCTAGAGACCTCCTCTGCAAATTCCAGTTGCATTTGGAGTGTGGAGATGATGGGATTATTGTAAAACAGGGAACCCTTAAGCGGCAGTATTATACCACTAGAACCCCTCAGTGGTGGCCTCTGGACCTGCCGCAGGCACCCTATCACGTGACCCTAGCATACGATCCCAGTGGAAAGAATCAGGACCTGCAGAACTTTTATCAGGATCACGAAGGGGAAGTGAAGGAAATTCTATTAAGGGCTAGAGTGACTGGACCGGAAGGAAGGCAGATGGACAGCCCCCAACGGTGGCACCACATATTACTCGTGAAGTATTACCTCCCCACCACGCTAAAGATTTGGGAGTTATGGTGCGCTAGGCTATAGACGAGGCTGACCTTACCAGCCGGGATGTGCAAATTGTAAAACATGGCCAAACAGTCCAATTCCACGGGGACCCCGAGAAGGTCTTAAGGACTCTGCAGCATCATACTGGCTCTGACAGACCTTACTATGTGGATCCTCATGTGTGGGCAGAGGACCCCTCCCAAGTGGGTTATACTCCCATTGATCCGATTGAGAGCCAAGTGCAGGGCAATGTGGACTGGCGCTCTATCCGACAGTACCCGCTGAAATCACAGTATCTACCGAGCTTTGGAAGCTAGCCGAGTGAAACAAATTGCCAGTTTCCAGTCCCTAGCACGGCTAAACAAATGCGACAGTGGTTGGGGATGATCAATTACTGCAGATCCTGGATCCCTAATGTTGCCCTGATGACTGAGCACCTCACCCCGTATACAAATAAGGAAGGCAGCTTTGAAATAGAAACCGCAGACGTCCAAGCCTTTAAGGAACTAAAGACAGCCCTGCTGCAAGCTCCGGCTTTGGGCCGGCCCCTCTACGACCGGCCCTTTCAACTGTATTGTACAATCCTGAAAGACTCAGCTACTGCTGTCTTTACTCAGAAACACGGGGATAAGCATAGGCCTGTTGCCTACTACTCTTCCAAAATAGACCCCGTTGCCTTGGGACACCCTGTATGCACTCAAATATTAACCGCCATCTACAATAGCCTTCAATCCGCTGCCAACATCACCCTCCAGCAGGATATTGTTGTGTACACCTCTCACTACGTAGCTGCCCTCCTGGGCCAACTGCAGACTCAACACCTTACCATGGCCAGGCAAAGCAGATATGAGATCTACTTACGAAACAATCCTAAGCTGACCTTTCGGCACTGTACTGCAATTAATCCAGCCTGTTTTCTTACTGAGCCACTCCAAGATGAGGAAGAACCCAGTCATGATTGTTTATCTTTAATTCAAGAGGCCTCATCAGTCAGGGAGGATTTAGTTGATGTACCAATGGAAGATCCAGACTGTATTATGTATGTTGACGGAAGTTCTTCTATTAATCCAGAAGGGACACGAATCTCAGGATATGCCATAGTAAAACAGGAGAATCAGGTCTTGGAATCTACCTCCTTTGAAACCGCCTATTCTGCCCAACAAGCTGAACTATTCGCCCTCACCCGAGCATGTATCTTGGCCAAAGACCTCAAAGTCAAAATCTATACCGACTCTAGTTATGCCTTTGGGGTGGCCCATGATTTCGGAAAATTATGGAAAAATAGGGGATTCCTAACCTCACAGGGGAATGAGATATCCCATAAGCAACTAGTATCTGACTTGTTGCAAGCCCTCATGCTCCCCAAGCACAATGCCATTGTTAAATGTACCGCCCACACCACCGGAAAATCCCCGATTGATATAGGGAACCACTGTGCTGACGAAGAGGCCAAACAGGCCTCTCGTGACCAACAGATGGTAGTGCCCAAAATGATGAGTCAGACTAAAAACCCTGCGAAGGATAAGTTAGCCTCGGAAAAACCAATGCCAACCATCCAAGATGTTATTAAAGTACAGGAGGACGCTCCTGAAAAAGAAAAACTGTTGTGGAAAAATTATGGTTGTACTTATGACAATGTTTCTAAACTATGGACCACTCCCGCGGAACAGACTTGCATGTCTGATGAGTTGGCTCTATGGGTTATTGAATGTATGCATTTTGTTACTCATTGTGGAGCAAGGACCACGAGTGACACACTTTTGGCTACTTGGTGGCACCCTAGACTCCAGGCGCTCGCCCAGAACATCAGTAGTCGTTGCCTGGTTTGCCAGCAACATAATCCAGGGAAGGGAGTCCCCTGTGATTGGGGTAAAACGCCCCTACCCGATTGAGACATTTCGGTTGGACTACATTGAGTTGCAAAAAGTTCAATGTTACAAATATGTGTTAGTAATAGTAGATGTGTTTAGCAGATGGATTGAAGCCTACCCTACCCTGGACAATAAGGCTCAAACTGTTGTTAAGGTGTTAATGAGGAAAATTGTTCCTAGATATGGTATCTCAGCTCGACTGATGACCACCTATGTTCTTTCTCTGACTCAGGCTCTGTGACTAGCTCACAACCAGGTTCGAGAGGCTCACCTCGACCTCCCAGTTTTACCCGAATCATCCTTTGTGGTACCAGGGAAGTATGTCCTGATTAAGAAATGGATTCGGAAGGGATTAGAGCCACGATGGGAGGGGCCTTTTCAGGTGTTACTCACTACCCCCACTGCAGCCAAGGTTGAGGGGAAAAGTGCCTGGGTTCACCTGCACCACTTCAAACTCACCACCCTCTAACGAACCTATTTTACTGGTTATTCTAATTCCTGATTCTGTTCCAGATTTCCTCTTCTCCATAGCTGAACAAGGCCGTTGGCATCCTAATTGGAACGTGGACCAGTTTGAAATTTTACCCGTAGTGATAGACAGCCAGCTACACCGACGGTGACCTGAGAAGAGAGACGGGAAAACTGAACTCTTTTAATCAGCAAAATAATTGGACTATTTATCTGAATCCTGAGCCATAAGATGAAACTGTGTCTGTATGCCACAGTCTGTATAATAGTGTTGATATATGACAGTTTCGGCGCATGGGAGGGGAGACAGAGACGAGAGCTCCATGTAAACACCTTTTTGTACATGTCTTATGTTTATGCGCAAAATGGGAACTTTTCTAGATGTTGGGTGTGTTCACATATCGCTATACATTCCAAAGGGGGAATTCCTTTGCGCCCCGTTCCACTAACCCTAACTGAGACTGTCAGATGGATTCAGAGCCAAACTATCACGAGAGGAGGGGGGGCCAATACAAATACGAGAGAGGAAAGGCGGGTCAAAAGAGGGATCACGGAGATCAGGAGGAGTATCATACCGTTACCACATGAACGGCCACAGGGAGGTCACCAAGAGGGAGAGTGCTGGAGACCCCATTAGTCAGACGTTCCAGGGATGGTACCAACCAACCTACGACCATGGAAAGGAACCCCCATTCGTAGCCCTGACCAATACCTCAGGGATTGGGAGGCCAACCGGGGACATATGTCTAACCCGAAATGACACCAGTAACAAGGGACATATCATAGGGTACAGCAAATGCCCAAACAGTCTCAACATCACCACAGGTGCACGAGTCACCATCCTCTCTCACCTTCCGAATAAAACAGGTGGAGGTTTGTGGGCCCAGTCCTGGGACCCGGAAGCAATAGAGTGTGAACGGATGAATGCGATACTCCGAGAATGATCCTAAGTGTTATCATGGAATGATAAAAGGGGGGAATGTGAATGTTTGAAAATGTATAGAGACATTGAAGTTGAGAACGTGGGAATTATATATGGACAGTATAAGCTAACAAAGAATTCATGGAGGAATAGCCATGACATCTCAGACTTGAGACTGCAAAATGTTACAACACTAACACATTTTGAAACAAAACCCACAGCTTGCAGAAAAACCTCAAGGTCTTAGTAGCTCATAATGGGCCTTTGTGTAAAAACAGACCATACTAAGTTTGGCTTATGAGTGGACAAAGGGAAAGAGGGATCAAAGAGGATAGGCTGATCTAGGATGTCACTCTAATTGTATCTTGTTATCTTTTACCGAAAATGTATAACCGTCGTCCCTTTACAATGTAACGTCACTTTGTCCGTAGGAAGTGGGTGCGATCTATCAGGAAGCATTCCTTCTGTCTGATAAGGTCCCCGATCGGGATTTGCTTTTTAAATAAAAGCTTGCTTTGTTTAAAGCACAATCGGTATTCGACTCAGTGATTTCACTGAACCAGATTGAGGGAAAAGAATCCAGTAATCAACACTCTCATTCTTCTGAACTCCAATAAGTATAGGCCCAACCTACTCAACCTATCTTCATAAGTCAACCCCTCATCTCTGGAATCAACCGAAGGAACCTTCTCTGAACTGCCTCCAATGCAAGTGTATCCTTCTTTAAATACGGAGACCAAAACTGTACGCAATACTCCAGGTGTGGCCTCACCAATACCCTGTACAGTTGTATAAGGACTTCTCTGATTTTATACTCTAGCCCCCTTACAATAAAGGCCAACATTCCATTTGCCTTTCTGATTATTTGCTGTACCTGCATACTAACTTTTTGTGTTTGATGCACAAGGAGCCCAGGTCCCTCTGTACTGTAGCACTTTGCAATTTTTCTCCATTTAAAATATAATTTGCCTTTCTATTTTTTCTGCCAAAGTGGATAACCTCACATTTGCCCACATTATACTCCATCTGCCAAATTTTTGCTCACTCACTTAGCCTGTCTGTATCCCTTTGCAAATTTTTTCTGTCCTCCTCACAATTTGCTTTACCACCCATCAACAAACTTGGCAACATTACACTCGGTCCCTTCATCCAAGTCATCAATATTGGTTGTAAATAGTTGAGGCCCCAGCATGATCCCTGTGGCACCCCACTAGTTACTGTTTGCCAACCGGAAAATGACACATTTATCCCGACTCTCTGTTTTCTGTTTGTTAGTCATTCCTCTATCCATGCCAATATATATCTCGCAATCCTGTGAACTTTTATCTTGTGCAGTAATCTTTTATGTGGCACCTTATCGAATGCCTTCTGGAAATCCAAATACACCACATACACTGATTCCCCCTTATCTACCCTGCTCGGTACATCCTCAAAGAAATCCAGCAAATTTGTCAAACATGATTTCCCTTTCATAAAACCATGCTGACTCTGCTTAATTGAATTATGCAAAGGGGATGGTGTATAAAAGTAAGGAAGTCATGCTACAACTGTACAGGACGTTGGTGAGATCACACCTGGAATACTGCGTACAGTATTGGTTTACTTATTTAAGGAAGGATATACTTGCACTGGAGGCAGTTCAGAGAAGGTTCACAAAGTTGATTCCTGAGATGAGGAGGTTTTCATATGAAGAAAGGTTGAGCAGGTTGGTCCTATACTCACTGGAGTTTAAAAGAATGAGAGGTGATCTTATTGAAAGATATAAGTTCTTGAGGAGGCTTGACAGGTTGGATGCAGAGAGGATGTTTCTTCTCGTGGGGGAATCTAGAACTTGGACGCATAGTTTCAGAATAAGGGGTCGCCCATTTAAAACGGAAATGAGGAGGAATCTCTTCTTTTCGAGGCTCATGAGTCTTTGGAATTCTCTACCCCACAGAGCTGTGGAGGCCAGGTCTTTGAATATATTTAAGGTGGAGATAGATGTATTTTTGAACGCCAAGGGAGTGAAGGTTATAGGGAGTGGGCAGGGAAGTAGAGTTGAGGCCAAGATCAGATCAGCCATGATCTTATTGAATGGTGGAGCAGCACCGAGGGGCCAGATGGCCTATTCCTGCTTCTATTTCTTATGTTCATATGTTATTAAACACATTGGGCTAGACTTTCCACTGATAATCCGGGCTATTGCCCATCTATCACCTAATAGGCAGGCTATCGCCCATTTCTGCTTAAAAGTGGAAAGTTGGGCCAGAACATCGCACACTGATCGCGGGCCCAACTTTCGGTGTATATGATTTTGACATTGCCGAGGTGGTCGCCCACAGCAACTTTCACCACATCGCCCACTCATCACCGGGCTGATCACTCGCCGAGATGATCGCTGGAGAAAAGCTGCTCCCAGTGGGCACTACTCAGCACTACGAGAAAGAAAGTATTGGACAGAAATCAGTGCAAGCCACAATTCAGGTTAAAAACAGTTTTGCAGTGTGCACACAGGAGTTGTGATTGCTAAACTATTCTCTTCAAGTTCCATCTGGGGCATGACAAGGGATAACAAAGCTCAACTAAACTATTGGACAGAAATCAGGAAGAGACCTTACACCCCATGCACTTACAGGGAAAAGCAATCATACCTGAACTTGTCCAATAACACGTGCCTTAGGAGGCTGCGCTTCCGAAAGGAAGTCATCGCTGAGATATGCCAGTTCATCAAGGGAGATCTGCAGCCTACCAGCACCATCAGGACTCCACTGCCCGTTGAGGTTTAAGGTTACTGTGGCACTTTCCTTCGAAGCATCGGGCTCCTTTCAGGCCTCAGCTGGCGACATTTGCGGTATCTCTCAGTAAGCCACATATTGCTCCATTCGATAGGTGACTAAAGCCCTTTACGTACGCAGGATGGACTTTATAAGCTTCCCTATGACCAGGGAGGCACAGACTGGAAGGGCTTTGGGTTTCTCGCGAATATTTAACTTCCCCAAAGTGCAGAGAGCAATAGACAGTACGCACATTGTCATGAGAGCAACTTTACAGGATGTAGAGGTGTTTCAGAACCAAAAGGGATTCAATTCCCTGAATGTGCAGCTCATTGTCGACCACAACCAAATAATCATGGCAGTAAATGCTAATTTTCCAGGCGGCATCCATGATGCGCACATCTTGCATAAGAGCACTGTCTCTGACATAAGAACATAAGAATTAGGAACAGGAGTAGGCCATCTAGCCCCTTGAGCCTGCTCCGCCACTCAACAAGATCATGGCTGATCTGGCCGTGGACTCAGCTCCACTTACCCGCCAGCTCCCCATAACCCTTAATTCCCTTATTGGTTAAAAATCTATCTATCTGTGATTTGAGTACATTCAATGAGCTAGCCTCAGCTGCTTCCTTGGGCAGAGAATTCCACAGATTCACAACCCTCTGGGAGAAGAAATTCCTTCTCAACTCGGTTTTAAATTGGCTCCCCCGTATTTTGAGGCTGTGCCCCCTAGTTCTAGTCACCCCGACCAGTGGAAACAATCTCTCTGCCTCTATCTTGTCTATCCCTTTCATTATTTTAAATGTTTCTATAAGATCACCCCTCATCCTTCTGAACTCCAACGAGTAAAGACTCAGTCTACTCAATCTATCATCATAAGGTAACCCCCTCATCTCCAGAATCAGCCTAGTGAATCGTCTCTGTACCCCCTCCAAATCTAGTATATCCTTCCTTACGTAAGGTGACCAAAACTGCACGCAGTACTCCAGGTGCGGCCTCACCAATACCCTGTACAGTTGCAGCAGGACCTCCCTGCTTTTGTACTCCATCCCTCTCGCAATGAAGGCCAACATTCCATTCGCCTTCCTGATTACCTGCTGCACCTGCAAACTAACTTTTTGGGATTCATGCACAAGGACCCCCAGGTCCCTCTGCACCGCAGCATGTTGTAATTTCTCCCCATTCAAATAATATTCCCTTTTACTGTTTCTTTTCCCAAGGTGGATGACCTCATACTTTCCGACATTGTATTCCATCTGCCAAACCTTAGCCCATTCGCTTAACCTATCGAAATCTCTTTGCAGCCTCTCTGTGTCCTCTACACAACCCGCTTTCCCACTAATCTTAGTGTCATCTGCAAATTTTGTTGCACTACACTCTGTCCCCTCTTCCAGGTCATCTGACCTGTTTAAGAATCAGCCACAAGGTCACGGTTGGATGATGGGGGATAAAGGACATGGCTTTGCCAGCTGGCTCATGATCTCTCTGCATAATCCCCAGATGGAAGCTGAGAAGCGCTAAAATGAAAGCCATGTAGCTACATGCAATGTCGTCAAAAAGAAAATTTAAGTTCTTTGCCTGGACCACTCAGGAGGTAACTGACAATATCACCCTGACCAGGTCACTGAGTTTATTGTGGTGTGCTGCTGTTGATTCTTGGATTCTTTTCCCTCAATCTGGTTCAGTGAAATCACTGAGTCGAATATGATTGTGCTTTAAACAAAGCAAGCTTTTATTTAAAAAGCAAATCCCGATCAGGGATCTTATCAGACAGAAGAAATGCTTCCTGATAGATCGCACCCACTTCCTACGGACAAAGTGACGTTACATTGTAAAGGGACGACGGTTATACATTTTCGGTAAAAGATAACAAGATACAATTAGAGTGACATCCTAGTTCAGCCTATCCTCTTTGATCCCTCTTTCCCTTTGTCCACTCATAAGCCGACCTAAGTATGGTCTGATTTTAAACAAAGACCTTCTGTTAATGTTTCAGGTTAATAACATGATCTAATAAGACCTTGAGGTTTTTTTGCAAGCTGTGGGGTTTTTTTTCAAGCTGTGTTAGTATTGTAACATTTTGCAGTCTTGAGTCTGAGATTTTCATGGCTATTCCTTCATGAATTCTTTGTTAGCTTATACTGTCCATATATAATTCCCACGTTCTCAACTTCAATGTCTCTATACATTTTCAAACATTCACATTGCATGTTGCATAACCTAGCTATGAGGAGAGGACAACAATTGCCAGATGGGATTGCTGGTCCACCTCAGGAAAGAGGGGAGGCAGAGGAGGAAGATGAGGAGGAGGAGGAGGATGATGAGGACCTCGGGGAGAACAATCAGCCTGGCAATTAACCGTTGCTCCCACGCCACCCTGCAAGACTGGAAAAGCTCCGTAGTAGTTACACAGCTGCAAAATTCTTGCATCAGCAGCTCATAAATGAACATTTTGTATGAACTTACTTTGGTGACAGTTCTAGTTACATTTACAGAAAGACAGCAGTTGCAGTTACATTACATTTCATCCTTGCCTGGCCTGGTCATTGTTTTCCAATAATTGTATTCATGTTTTACCTTACCTTATGTTATTAGAAGACACTGCACAACAATTGTAAAATTCTATAAAATGTTTTAATAATTTAACAATGTAGGATTTATGCATCCATTCCGCCCCCACCAGCCCCCACAACCATCTTTGCAAAAATAAAACGCATGCACAGAAAGGCTGCTGCTAGGGACGCCAGCCTTCCACATCACTGAGGCCCATTTCACATCGCTGAGCTATTGCTGAGTTATCCCAAAAAAAGCTGAAAGTAGCGATCAGAAAAATGGGCGATCTTCCAGCGATCCTGAAAGCTGAAACAGCGCTAATGCTGGAACATTGCCCATTTTTTGAGCGATAGCCAGCTAAGTGGAAAGTCTAGCCCATTGAATTAACAGTGGCCAATTATGTCATTTAAAAGTGGAAAAAGATCAATTTCAAACGTTGACAGTTCTGATCAATATTGAACCAAACCTTGCAAAAGGAAGCAGTGCCTCCATTCAGAAAGAGA
The DNA here is from genome assembly GCF_044704955.1 of Pristiophorus japonicus. Lineage (NCBI taxonomy): Eukaryota > Metazoa > Chordata > Chondrichthyes > Pristiophoridae > Pristiophorus > Pristiophorus japonicus. Next base: position 147,416,098 of record NC_091978.1, read on the forward strand.
ACAACTACTGTGTTACAAAACAGATTAGTCTATTACACAGTTTTACATGGTTGTGAGAACTTCACTCGGAATTACCATCTTCAAACATGGAAAAGTCCCCCCTTAAGATGAAGACTTGAGACAAATAGTTGCACACTGTTTTAAAATTATAGCCACTGGTATGTGTTATAGCAGATAGTGTCAAGAGAATGATAATAAAATGGGCGTATATCTACAAGAAAAGCTAGTTCATGAAAAGATTGGCAAATATTCTGTCAAACTTAGTCCACCATGTCACGTTACTGGAACTGTGGATTACTCTGCTGCAGGTTCTTCACAACCAATAATGTAACAGACATAGTGAAGTTCACATATAAACGAAAGCCTGCTACTAAATTGGCTCTACATGGCTGAAGGACTCTTCAAAGTTCGTTTGAACACCTGCCGACTTCATATGGTTACGTTGTGGATACATTGGCCCCGATATTGACTGGGAAACATGGTGGGAGTGCGGGGGGGTGGGGGGAGGGGCATGGAAAACCCGGAGGTGTGCTCAGCATCTGTCAGTGGCTTTTTAACCCAGCCACCTTATTATAAATTTACTTCTGCATTTGCCATTCAATCCGCAGCAGCGAATGTAATGAGGATCCGTCTGACGGATGTCAACTCCAGTGTTAAAAGGGCTAATGCAAAAATGCCATTTGGAGGAGTTAGAGTTGGCTAGAAGTGAACAGGAAGTTAAAGACTGGAGTCGAAATGTTCCAAGGCTGCACCCTGGTGCCTCCCTTGATGTGCTGCTGGGGGCTGTGAGGAACCGGAAGGAGATACCATTATTCATTAATGAGAGGAAGGAACCTGTGGCAGAAACAAAGAAGGCCTGGTATGAGGTTGCCCAGGAGATGAGCAGCAGGGGCATAGTGCCACGTTCCTGGATGCAGTGCAGGAAGTGTTTTAATGGCCTAAACAGTTCAGGAAAGGTAAGTACAGTGCATATTCATTGACATTCGGCTGTGCTCATCACCCGAACCAGTCTACCTTCTCTGTCTATGCACTTCCTCACATCCCCATCTATCCATCTGACACTCACCTCATCCTTATGCAATTTTATGCCTCTCCCTGATAGTCACCCTCAACAAATACTCACCATCCATCAGCTGAACACATGTCATTACACTCACTCCTAAGTCTGTTCTTTCCCTCGTTGCAGGAGAAAAGAGCACAGAACACAAGAAAGAATGAGAGAAGCATATGTGGCCCTCCAGACATCTCACAACTAACAACTGCAGAGGGGGAGGCACTGGAGATCAGTGGAGTCTTGGTGTCCCTGGCTGTCGGAGATGGGGAGCTCCCATCTACCTGGCGACACACAAGTTATACTGCGCTCAATCATGTTGATTTGATTTAAACTACCAGTAAAATATAATCATCTTCATAATGATAAGTTGCAACATTCTTACCTTGCTAGTAGTTCATTCATGGCTTTTATTTCTGACAGGATCTTCACGCATGCAGCAGGAGTTGCTGGGGGTCGCGGACGATGATTCATCAGAGGAGCTGAGGATGCACCATCACAAGACTCATGCATAGTATGTACCAGCTCAGATACTTGCACTTCGATGGGACCTCATGGACAGATAGTTGGGTTTTCACCTGTTGACTCACCACAAGTGAGCAAGAGCAGATGGTGGTGGCAGGGACAGTAGTGGAGAGTCCGCGTTGATGGGCTCAGCTCTCTCCAAGCTCTGCTCATTTGGGGGCCTGGGGGCCATCGATGAAAAGGAGGCTCATTGAAGAGCAGCAATGTGCGATGCACTGACAGGCGGCAGGGTGACCATGTGTGAAGGAGGTGTCTCCAGCTGCACCAACTCGAGCTCCGGTGTTTTGGAGCTTGAGGGACAGCTGGGGTCAATGCGGTGCATCCGTGAGACTGAGAGCAATGTGGATGGCACGTTTCTAGAGGCGGTCACCCTGCAGCTTAAGAATGTGCAGGCAGAGAGGGAGTGGGTGACCGCCAAACAGAGGAGGAGGACTAGGCAGGTAGTACAGCAATCCCTTGAGTCCACTTGCTCTCCAATCGGTACACTGTTCTGAGTACCGGTGGGGGCAATGGTGGCTCTGGGGCGTGCAGCCAGAGCCAAGTCCACGGCACCACGAGTGGCTCAGCTGCACAGGGGGGTGTGAGAAGAATGGAAGAGCTATAGTGGTAGGGGATTCAATAGTCAGAGGAGCAGACAGGCGTTTCTGCGGCCGCAGACGTGACTCCAGGTTGGTATGTTGCCTCCCTGGTGCCAGGGTCAAGGATGTCACTGAGCGGCTGCAGGGCATTCTGGGGGGGAGGGTGAAGAGCCAGAGGTTGTGGTCCATATTGGTACCAATGACTCAGGTAGGAAGAGGGATGAGGTCCTGCAGGCAGAGTTTAGGGAGCTAGGAGAGAGATTAAAAAGCAGGACCTCAAAAGTAGTAATCTCCAGATTACTCCCAGTGCCACAAGCTAATGACTACAGAAATAGGAGGATAGAGCAAATGAATATGTGGCTGGAGAGATGGTGCAGGAGGGAGGACTTTAGTTTCCTGAGGCATTGAGACCGCTTCTGGGGGAGGTGGGACCTGTACAAGCCGGACGGGTTGCACCTCAATAGAGCCGTGACCAATATCCCCTTAGGGGGGTTTGCTAATGCTGTTGGGGAGGGTTTAAACTAGCTTGACAGGAGGATGAGAACCTGAAAATAGATTCAGGAGGGAGGGGAATAAAGCTGGAATTAGAAAGCAAAAATAAAGAAAGTGAGTTTGAAGGAGAGAGGAAACAAGCAGGAAAAAAGGGTAAAAAAACAAACTTAAAGGCACTTTGTCGAAATGTACATAGCATTTGTCACAAAATAGATGAGTTGACGGCACAAATTGAGAAATAGGTATGATCTGATAGCCATTACAGAGACATGGTTGCAAGATGACCAGCACTGAGAATTAAATATTCAGGGGTACTTGAAAATCTGGAAGGACAGACAGAAAGAAAAGGAGGTGGGGTAGCTCTATTGCTAAAGGATGGAATCACTACAATAGTAAGAAATTATATTGGCTTAAATGATAAGGGTTTTGAAACAGTTTGGGTGGAGATAAGGAACAATACGGGAAAAAAGTCAATGGTGGGCGAAGTCTATAGGCCCCCCAACATTAGCAGCTCTGTTGGTCGGAGCATAAACCAGGAAATAGTGGGGGTTTGCAAAAAGGGAACAGCAATAATCATGGGTGATTTTAACCTCCATATTGATTGGACAAATCAAATTGGTCAGGTAGCCTTGAGGAGGAGTTCATAGAGTGCAAAAGGGATGGGTTCCTTAAGCAATATGTAACAGAATGAACCAGGGGGCAGGCTACCGTAGATCTGGTCCTGTGTAATGAGACAGGATTAATAAACAATCTCCTAGTAAAGGATCCCCTTGGAATGAATGATCATAGCATGATTGAATTTCAAATTCACATGAAGGGTGAGAAAGTAGGATCTCTGACCAGCGTACTTAGCTTAAATAAAGGAGACTATGAAGGTATGAGGACAGAGTTGGGTAAATTGGACTGGAAAAATAGATTAAAGTGTAGGACGGTTGATGAACAGTGGTGTACATTTAAGGAGATATTTCACAACTCTCATAAAAATATATTCCAGTGAGGAGGGAAGGGTGTAAGAGAAAAGATAGCCATCCGTGGCTAACTAAAGAAATAAAGGACGGTATCCAATTAAAAACAAGGACATACAAAGTGGCAAAAACTTGTGGGAGGACAGAAGGCTGGGAAGCTTTTAAAAGCCAGCAAAGAATGACTAAAAATAATGATTAAGAAAGGGAAGATAGACGATGAAAGTAAACAAGCACAAAATATAAAAACAGATAGCAAGAGTTTCTATAAGTATATAAAAAGGAAAAGAGTGGCTAAAGTAAATTTTGGTTCCTTAGAGGATGAGACCGGGGAATTAGTAATGGGGAACATGGAGATGGCAGAAACTCTGAACAAATATTTTGTATCAGTCTTTACGGTAGAGGACACTAACAATATTCCGACAGTGGATAGTCAAGGGGCTATGACGGGGAGGAACTTAGCACAATCACAATCACTAAGGAGGTGGTAATCAGTAAGATAATGGGACTAAAGGCAAATAAATCCCCTGGACCTGATGGCTTGCATCCTAGGGTCTTAAGAGATGCAGTGGCAGGAATTGTGGATGCATTGGTTGTAATTTACCAAAATTCCCTGGATTCTGGGGAGGTCCCAGCAGATTGGAAAACTGCAAATGTAACGCCGCTATTTAAAAAAGGAGGCAGACAAAAAGCATGAAACTATAGACCAGTTAGCCTAACATCTGTGGTTGGAAAAATGTTGGAGTCCATTATTAAAGAAGCAGTAGCAGTGTGGATATCTGAACGGAATATATGGAATTAAGGACAGTAAAGTAAACGGGATATATGAAAATGTATAAGCCATGGAAGAATAGCTGGGAGAATGTCAGATTGCAAATAGTGCAACATCAGCATAGCTAACAGTCTGTCTCAAGGTTTCAAGTCACTAATCCTGCCAATAATATATAATTGTAACATGAAATACATCTGCAGAATTGCAAGGTCTCAGTAAATAGTCACACCATTAGATTGAAACATTTGGAGGCAATACTTGAGCTTTCAAGAAGAACATCTCATATAGATTGACTAATGAGTGGCTGAGTTAGACTGTCAATCCATTTGTATTTTGTTATCTGATTTCAAAACTGTATAACTGTTAACGCTTTACGATGTAACTTCACCTATCCGTAGGGAGTGTGTACGCTCTATCCAGAGAGTATATCTTCTGTCTGATAGGTCTTACTGGCCGGTAATAAAGACTGCTTTGTTCAAAGCACAAGAGGTATTCGACTCAGTAATTTTACTGAACCAGATTGAAGTAAAAGAATCCAGGAATTAACATTTGGTGTCAGAAGTGGGATCTCAACGGACGACTGCCGAAAACTTGCGAATTAAGAGCCAGACTAGCCTTGGACGAGACGAGGGGAAAATGGCCACTGGAGTGAGTATGATTTCAATACTGCTCCAGTTTCCCCCGGTTTCAAAAGTCTGAGGAAAGTTTAGCCACTCGCTGGTTCTCAGGTAGTGTCTGAACGAGATCCAGGACAATCTGGTGAATACCTTTCAAACTTAGAATAGGGATAGAGATAGGGAAATTGCGCGATGACGCAAACCAAGCGGCGACTTGGAAAGATAGTTAGAGCTAGATAGGGATAGATGATCAATCATGGATCCAAAAAAAATTAATAGGAAAGAAAAGAGACTCTTGTGAATGTCTGTTTAAATGAGAAATGCTTCTGTGACTTTTACTGTAAAAAAAAAAGCCGGGGAGTTGTGGTTTGTTTTATCTCAAACAGAATGAAAGTTTGTTTTAACCCTTCATAGTGTTGTCCTGTATGTGGGAAGTTTAAGAGTGTGAACCTTATTGAATTACGTATATTCGGATGATAAGTTGCGGAGCCAGGAAATGCCCAAAGGATAGATTTGTTAAAAAAGAAAAAATTACATGGTCCCGGTGGTTAAAAAAAAAGAAAAACTTGTTGAAAGCAAACATTCAGAGAAGGCACAGCAAAACAACTGAGATGGATTCAAAAGGATTTAAAAAAAAAAATTATATTAAATAACACGACCTTGAGGCTGGAACAATTGAGATAACGAAAAGCAGTCCACAGCCTACGTGCCAGACTTCTCTCTAGTTATAAAAAAAAGTAACGTACTAAATAGGTGCTGAAAGAAAAAAAATGTTCTGAGATTTTAAATTATGAAAAATATAAAATCACTCCTGTCCAATTGGCAGAAAAACTCCATTAAATTAGGGCTTTCATTGACTGATTGAATTTAAACTGCGCAGTAACGCGAAAGGATAGGGAAATTTGGAGACTGAAAGAAATTAATTGAGGCTCATAAGAAATCAAAATTAGAAAATTAGGCTCACAGGGAATAAACTGGGGATTTAAATAGAAGATAGGTGTTCAACTCAGGTACGACATCGACCTTGTATATTACTTGGCCCGTCTAGGCTCTGATTGAATTTTAAAAAAAACCCCGCAGCAACTCGGAAGGTAGGGCCGACGCGAATGCGCGGCCGAGAGGAGAAGGGTCGAAGCGAACGCGCAGTGACGTAAACGCGCAGTGAAGCGAACGCGCAGTGACGTCAACGCGCAGTGACGTAGAGGCGCGGTGACGTAAACGCGCAGTGATGCCGACGCGTAGTGACGCAGAGGCGCAGCAACGCGAATCGCGAAAGTCAGTGCTAATGGCAGTAAGTCTGTAAGTCTTAAAGTGTTGAGAGTTTTAAGTAAAGTTTTAAGTATTGAAATCGCGCGGCGACGCGAACCGCGCGGCAACGCGGGTAAGTGTTAGAAGTCTTTGTCTATTTTGTAAATCGCGCGGCGACGCGAACCGCGCGGCGACGCGGGTAAGTGTTAGAAGTCCTTGTTTATCTTTTAAAGTTTAAAGTATCTTAACTCGCGCGGCGACGCGAGCCACGGGTCGACGCAGATTGTGCGGCGATGTGAACTGCGAGGCAACGCGGATTGCGCGGCGACGTGAACTGCGAGGCGACGTGGTAGTTTAGTATTGAAATCGCGCGGCGACGCGGGTAAGTGTTAGCATTCGTAAAGTTTGGTTATTTGGAGTTAGTTAAAGTCCGTGTTAGTTCTGTAAAGTCTGGGTCTATTTTTAAGTTTGTTTAAATTGCATGACGACACGAATGCGTAGCGACACAGTAATACGAGGGGCAGTGTGAAAATGGGTAATCAGTTAGATAAAACCACGGCTGCGGATAATCCGCTACAAAAGCTATGTGAGGAATTCCCTGAAAGAGCTGAAGACTTTAGAAAATTATCAGCAGCTCTGAACAAATTATTAGGGGATGACCAGTGGCCTCTAAGTGACACTAGAAGCGTAGAGGTAAAAAAAAAGCACAGGGATTAATTTGGAGAAGGGGACGAGGAAAAGGGGATAAAAAAATTTAATTGCAACCTGGCGACATTATTGTCAGAAATTAAAAGATGCATCACTTCTATCGAGTTGGCAAACAAATGCTATTAAATTAGGACTTGCATTGACAGAGGGAACACATGTTAAAACTGTAGACGTCTTTAAAAAAAAAAAGAATGAATGTGCGCACGAGAAACTTGCTAAGAGATCCTCTGGGACCTCTGAGAAAGGTATTGATCAACTACAAGTTAAAATGGCTGGCTTTGTGTTAACCGAGGCTGATGATGAAATTGATGAGTGGCCACTGACTCAGCGCCCAACGGCGCCTCCCGCACCCCCTGGCCTCTTGCTCCAGTCCTCTTCCCAACACCCTCCACCTAACACTCCGGTAAAAAGAGTTAGAAACAACCACATATCACCAAAGCAACAAACCCAAACTGACTCCTCATCCTCTGATAGCGATTCGGATCCCCAGTTCACAGGCAATCTAGCCGAGAGGACCAGATCTCACACTCGAAAGGGCAGAACTATATCTCAACATCACAAACAGTCCCGGAAATCTTCTAGTCAATCTACCAGTCCAAGTTGTGAAAGACATAGCAAACACCCCCGCCGATCGAGACGCAGAACTGTCAAGCAGTCAGACAGCTCTGAAACATCCTCCGGCCTAGAAATGATTTCCAAGATCCCAAAGTCCCGACACCAATTCCCTGTCAGACCAATGCCAAACCCTGATGCACAACAAGCTGCAGACCACCTCTCTATAGATGTCTGTGATCTTCAAACAACTATTTGATTGCTCACGCTATCCGGACAGATGGAAAGGGCAGTTAGATATTATTGGCAGAAAAAGAAAGGGGAGGGGGGAGGTGCGCCCCCAACCCGGGTCAAGACTGAATACGTGACTAGAAAGGAAGAGCCATCTCGGGAGGAAGGATCAATAGAACCGTAGTGTTGCATACAGGATTGGATGGATAAGCAAGGATACGGTTATACTAAACAACCAAACGGCCCGAGCCCTGCTAATAAACCTCCCTATTGTCCCCGCCATGGTATGGGAAGAGGCCGGGACTGGGTAAGAGGAATTGATTGTTTTAATTGTGGGCAGGAAGGACATTGGAATAAAAATTGCCCCTACCGTCAGCATGGAAAAGGAAGAGGAGGAAGAGGAGGGGGGCAAGGGGGGAGAGGAGGATCTTACACTAACTTCTCCCAGAACAACCCCTTTGGTCAATTGTCCCCCGATTGACTACGCAGCTTGATTGTGCAGGGATCCTCCCCGGACGACGAACCCATTCTGAATGAGTGGCAACCCTTTTTGATAGATACGGGAGCCTTCATGTCTTCTGTACAATCAAAGCTTAAACTCCCTGCTTCTACTGAAACACAGGAACTTTCAGGATTCCTGGGACAAATCTCGACATTCCCAGTGTCAGAACCGGTTAAAATGGGTTACCAGGAAGAATCGGTGGAACATCGAGTTGTTATCACAACCAATCTGGACTGTAACTTGATGGCTAGAGACCTCCTTTGCAAATTCCAGTTGCATTTGGAGTGTGGAGATAATGGGATTATTGTAAAACAGGAAACCCTTAAGCGGCAGTATTATACCACTAGAACCCCTCAGTGGTGGTCTCTGGACCTGCCGCAGGCACCCTATCACGTGACCCTAGCATACGATCCCAGTGGAAAGAATCAGGACCTGCAGAACTTTTATCAGGATCACGAAGGGGAAGTGAAGGGAATTCTATTAAGGGCTAGAGTGACTGGACTGGAAAGAGAGGCAGATTTTGTGGAAGTGGATAAGAATCTGTGGAAACAGCCCCTAACAATGGCACCGCATATTGCTCGTGAAGTATTAGCCCCTCACCATGCTAAAGATTTGGGAGTTATGGTACGCAAGGCCATAGATGAGGCTGACCCTACCAGCCGGGATGTGCAAATCGTAAAACATGGCCGAACAGTCCAATTTCATGGGGACCCTGAGAAGGTCTTAACGACTCTACAGCATCATACTGGCTCAGACATACCTGACTATGTGGATCCTCATGTGTGGGCAGAGGACCCCTCCGAAGTGGGTTATACTCCCATTAATTGAGATCCCAGTGCAGGGCAATGTGGACTGGCCCTCTATCCGACAGAACCCACTGAAATCACAGGCAATCCTAAACTGACCTTTCGGCACTGTACTGCAATTAATCCGGCCTGTTTTCTTACTGAGCCACCCCAAGATGAGGAAGAACCCAGTCATGATTGCTTATCTTTAATTTAAGAGGCCACATCAGTCAGGGAAGATTTAGTTGATGTACCAATGGAAGATCCAGACTGTATTCTTACTGAGCCACCCAAAGATGAGGAAGAACCCAGTCATGATTGTTTATGTATGTTGACGGAAGTACTTCTATTAATCCAGAAGATACACGAATCTCAGGATACGCCATTGTAAACCAGGAGAATCAGGTCTTGGAATCTGCTGCTTTGAAACCGCCTATTCTGCTCAACAAGCTGAACTATTCGCCCTCACCCGAGCCTGTATCTTGGCCAAAGATCTCAAAGTCAATATCTATACCGACTCTAGGTATGCCTTTGGGGTGGCCTATGATTTCGGACAATTATGGAAAAATAGGGGATTCCTAACCTCACAGGGGAATGAGATATCTCAAACAGTTAGTATCTGATTTGTTGCAAGCCCTCATGTTCCCCAAACGCATTGCCATTGTCAAATGTACCGCCCATACTACCGGAAATTCTCTGGTTGATATAGGGAATCGTTGTCCTGACCAAGAGGCCAAACAGGCCTCTCGTGACCAACAGATGGTAGTGCCCAAAATTATGAGTCAGACTAAAAATCCTGCGAAGGATAAGTTAGCCTCGGAAAAACCAATGCCAACCATCCAAGATGTTATAAAAGCACAGGGGGACGGTCCTGAAAAAGATAAACTGTTGTGGAAATATTATGCATGTACTTATGACAATGTTTCTAAACTCTGGACCACTCCCGCGGAACAGACTTGCATGTCTGACGAGTTGGCCTCATGGGTTATAGAATGTCTGCATTTTGCTACTCATTGTGGAGCAAGGACCACGAGTGACACACTTTTGGCTACTTGGTGGCACCCTAAACTCCAGGCGCTCACCCAGAACATCAGTAGTCGTTGCCTGGTTGGCCAGCAACATAATCCAGGGAAGGGAGTCCCCTGTGATTGGGGTAAAACGCCCCTACCCGAAGGTCCCTTTGAGACATTTCAGTTGGACTACATTGAGTTGCAAAAAGTTCAGTGTTACAGATATGTGTTAGTAATAGTAGATGTGTTTAGCAGATGGATTGAAGCCTACCCTAACCTGGATAATAAGACTCAGACTGTTGTTAAGGTGTTAATGAGGGAAATTGTTCCTAGATATGAGATCTCAGCTAGACTGATGACCACCTATGTTCTTTCTCTGACTCAGGCTCTGCGACTAGTTCACAACCAGGTTCAAGATGCTCACCTCAACCTCCCAGTTTTACCCGAATTGTCCCTCGTGGCACCAGGGAAGTATGGATTCGGAAGGGATTAGAGCCACAATAGGAGGGGCCTTTTTAGGTGTCACTTACTACCCCCACTGCAGCCAAGGTTGAGGGGAAAAGTGCCTGGGTTCACCTGCACCACGGCAAGCTCATCACCATTTAAACAAATTTTGCTGGTTAGTCTAATTCCTGTTTCTGTTCCAGATCTCCTCCTCCCTATAGCTGAACAAGGCAGTTGAAGGAGGATCAGTTTGAACTCTTACCTGTCAGACAGCCAAATACACTGACGGAGACCTGAAGGGAAACGTGAAAACAGAACTCTTTTTATCAGCTAAATAATTGGACTATTTATAAGATGAGACTGTGTCTGTATGCTACTGTCTGCATAATAGTGTTGATATATGACAGTTTTGGTGCACGGGAAGGAAGACAAAGGCGAGAGCTCCATGTAAACACCTTTTTGTATATGTCTTACGTTTATGCGGAAAAAGGGCACTTCACTAGATGCTGGGTGTGTTCACATATCCCTATACATTCCAAAGGGGGAATTCCTTTGCGCACCGTTCCCCTGACCCTAACTGAGACTGTTAGATGGATTCAAAGAAACGATATTGGAACAGGTAGCTAACCGCACTGCTGAGGCTCTGGAGGGCATCACAGCTGAAATGCTAGCGATAAGGACCGTAGCATTACAAAACCGAATGGCCCTCGATTACCTGTTAGCTGAGAAAGGGGGAACGTGTGCCCTGATAGGATCTGAATGTTGCACTTACATTCCTGATAGTTCAGAAAACATAACCCACCTTGCTGATCACATAAGGAGGGAGGTGAAGAAGTTATCCACACCAGCAAAAGAACTTAGCAGGTTTGATTGGTTTCTGGGTGGATCTTGGAGATCCTATCTAATACATGGGGCAATTGTTCTCATCATAATAATTACCTGCTGTTTGATTGTTGGTTGCCTTAACCTCTGCTGTAAAGCAATGACAAGGTTAGCAGACCCTCTTGTGGTCAAGGGTTCCCGGGTTATGATCCAACAAACTAGAGAACTACTCAACAATGCAATACTCATAGAATGATCCTAAATGTTATCATAGAATGATAAAAGGGGGGATGTGTATATCTGAACGGAATATATGGAATTAAGGACAGTAAAGTAAACGGGATATATAAAAATGTATAAGCCATGGAAGAATAGCTGGGAGAATGTCAGATTGCAAATAGTGCAACATCAGCATAGCTAACAGTCTGTCTCAAGGTTTCAAGTCACTAATCCTGCCAATAATATATAATTGTAACATGAAATACATCTGCAGAATTGCAAGGTCTCAGTAAATAGTCACACCATTAGATTGAAACATTTGGAGGCAATACTTGAGCTTTCAAGAAGAACATCTCATATAGATTGACTAATGAGTGGCTGAGTTAGACTGTCAATCCATTTGTATTTTGTTATCTGATTTCAAAACTGTATAACTGTTAACGCTTTACGATGTAACTTCACCTATCCGTAGGGAGTGTGTACGCTCTATCCAGAGAGTATATCTTCTGTCTGATAGGTCTTACTGGCCGGTAATAAAGACTGCTTTGTTCAAAGCACAAGAGGTATTCGACTCAGTAATTTTACTGAACCAGATTGAAGTAAAAGAATCCAGGAATTAACAGCAGGACATTTGGAAAAACATAATTCATCAGGCAGAGTCAGCATGGATTTATGAAAGGGAAGTCATGTTTGACAAATTTGCTGGAATTCTTTGAGGATGTCACGAACAGGGTGGATAAAGGGGAACCAGTGGATATGGTGTATTTTGACTTCCAGAAGGCATTTGACAAGGTGCCACATAAAAGGTTACTGCACAAGATAAAAGTTCACGGGGTTGCAGGTAATATATTAGCATGGATAGAGGATTGGTTAACTAACAGAGAACAGAGAGTTTGGATAAATGGTTCATTTTCTGGTTGGCAACCAGTAACTAGTGGGGTGCCACAGGGATCAGTGCTCGGACCCCAACTATTTACAACCTATATTAACGACTTGGAATAAGGGGCTGAGTGTAACGTAGCCAAGTTTGCTGACGATATAAAGATGGGAGGGAAAGCAATGTGTGAGGAGGACACAAAAAATCTGCAAAAGGACATAGACAGGCTAAGTGAGTGGGCAAAAATTTGGCAGATAGAGTGTAATGTTGGAAAGTGTGAGGTCATGCACTTTGGCAGAAAAAAATCAAAGAGCAAGTTATTATTTAAATGGAGAAAGATTGCAAAGTGCCGCAGTACAGCGGGACCTGTGGCTACATGTGCATGAAACACAAAAGGATAGTATGCAGGTACAGCAAGTGATCAGGAAGGCCAATGGTATCTTGGCCTTTATTGCAAAGGGGATGGAGTATAAAAGCAGGGAAGTCTTGCTACAGCGATATAAGATATTGGTGAGGTCACACGTAGAATACTGCGTGCAGTTTTGGTTTCCATATTTATGAAAGGATATACTTGCTTTGGAGGCATTTCAGAGAAGGTTCACTAGATTGATTCCGTGGAAGAGGGGGTTGACTTATGAGGAAAGGTTGAGTAGGTTGGGCCTCTACTCATTGGAATTCAGAAGAATGAGAGGTGATCTTATCGAAGCGTATAAGATTATGAGGGGGCTTGACAAGGTGGATGCAGAGAGGATGTTTCCAGTGATGGGGAGACTAGAACTAGAGGGCATGATCTTAGAATAAGGGGCTGCCCATTTAAAACAGAGATGAGGAGAAATTTCTTCTCTCAGAGGGTTTTACATCTGTGGAATTCACTGCCTCAGAGAGCTGTGGAAGCTGGGTCACTGAATAAATTTATGACAGAAATAGACAGTTTCTTAAACGATAAGGGGATAAGGGGTTATGGGGAGCGGGCAGGGAAGTTGAGCTGAGTCCATGATTAGATCAGCCATAATCTTATTGAATGGTGGAGCAGGCTCGAGGGGCCATATGGCCTACTCCAGTTCCTATTTCTTATGTTCTTATGTTCTTATCCTTTGGGATGCCAGTGTTATTTGCGCGCACATTTGGTTTATCAGTGCAAGTGACAATAGTTTCAAAAGGCACTCAGATGGCATGACTGGTAAATAGTAGCAAGTCATATAGAAGAGGTTTGATTCCACTGTATGCTGAGTAATCTGATGTCTGATGGGTTATGGTTGGGGCATTACAATTTATCTCAACCCACTGGGCTGGGGAGAGAAATAAAACATAGAAACATGAATAGCAGAGCTCTTGCTCTTGATTGCTACCCAGTGAATCCTGCTGGAAAATGTGCATGTGTGAATATCACAAAATAGATGCAAATGAGGGAGGTGTTTTGGAAAAGAGCAGACTTGTGCTCAGGTATCATGCCCCTCCTTGTCCTTACTCATTTCATACGCTCATACATGAAGGTTGGTCACTTGAGCAAGTTACTAGAGGTAGGTAGTGGAAAAGAAAGAAAGAAAGAAAGAAAGAAAGAAAGAAAGAAAGAAAGAAAGAAAGAAAGAAAGAAAGAAAGAAAGAAAGACTTGCATTTCTAGAGCGCCTTTCATGACCACCAGTCGTCTCAAAGCACTTTATAGCCAATGAAGTACTTTTGGATTGTAGTCACTGTTGTAATGCAGGAAAAGAGGAGGGAAGACACTTGGTGTAGTGTGGGGATGATTAGAAAGAACAACTGTTATGTCTTGGATAAAGAGTGAGACTAGATACTACAAGCTCAAAGTAAGGTGTGACCATAGTCCTTTATTACAGATCGCAGAGTGCCTCTCCAGCCTGTGAGGCCTCCTTATATACAGGTGCTCCCAAGGGATTGTGGGATCCCTTGGGACTCCAGGGGATAAGCCCTCTGGTGGTTACACATGGTAATTACAGGTTTACATACATAGTCAATAGTGTAACTATTTACAATGTGAGTCGATCTGGGGCCATCCTTTCCCTGGTTGATCGTCTCAGTGCAAATGCTGGTGTTGGTGAGTCATTTGTTGGGCCCTCACTGGGCTGCTTGGCAGCTGGCCTTGCTGGACTGCTGGGGGTGGTGTGTCTTGCTGGGCTGCTGCGGGTATTGGGTTCTGCTTCATGGTCAACTGCTGGATCGGTTGCCACTTGCGTGTGTGTTGGAGGGTGGAAAAAGGTAGAGTCTATTGTGGGTTGTTCTGGATAGTCCGTAAATCTGAATTTGCTTTGGTCCAAGTGAGTCCATTTGCGAGTTTGACCACAAACACCCGACTTCGCTCTTTGGCCAAAACGGTACCAGCAATCCATTTGGGACCTTGTCCATAGATCAACACAATTTCGCGTGACACATTTGTACGATCATGATATGTATTCTGTTGAAGCCGTCTGCTCTCTACCTGTTCGTGTCATCATCATCATAGGCAGTCCCTCGGAATTGAGGAAGACTTGCTTCCACTCTTAGCATGAGTTCTTAGGTGGCTGTACAGTGCAATACGAGAACCAAAGTCTCTGTTACAGGTGGGTAAGATAGTTGTAGAGGGAAAGGGTGGGCAAGGAGCTTGGTTTGCGCACGCTCCTTCTGCTGCATCCGTTTGATTTCTGCATGCTCTCCGCGACATTACTCGAGGAGCTCAGCGCCCTCCCAAATGCACTTCCTCTACTTAGGGCGGTCTATGGCAGGGACTCCTCGGTGTCAATGGAGATGTTGCATTTTATCAGGGAGGCTTTGAGGGTGTCCTTGTAACGTTTCCTCTGCCTGTTCGTGTAGATCAGGGTGGACTAATGAGAGCCTTGTCCTAAGTGCTCTTTTCATGAGCAGTTCAGCAGGAGGGACCCCAGTGAGCGAGTGGGGTCTTGTGCGGTAACTAAGCGGGACTCGGGATAAGCGAGTCTGCAGTGAGCCTTCAGTTATCCTTTTCAAGCTCTGCTTGATTGTTTGAACTGCCCGTTCTGACTGACGTTGGACGCTGGCTTAAACAGGGCAGACGTGAAATGTTTGACCCCATTGCGGGTCATGAATTCCTTGAATTCGACACTGGTAAAGCACGGCCCATTGTCACTTACAAGGGCATCAGGCAGGCTGTGTGTGGCAAACATGGCCCGTAGGCTTTCAATGGTGACAGCGGGCGTGCTTGCCGACATTATCACACATTCAATCCACTTGGAGTACGCATCTACAAACACTAAAAACATTTTTCCCAAGAATGGGCCTGCATAGTCGACATGAACTCTAGACCACGGTTTGGAGGGCTTGGTCCATAAACTTAGTGGCACCTCCCTGGGTGCATTGCTTAACTGGGAACATGTGTTACATTTGTGCACACAGGACTCTAAGTCTGCATCGATACCGGGCCTCCACACTTGGGATCTGGCTATCGCTTTCATCATTACAATGCTGGGATGGGTACAGTGGAGATCACTAATGAAAGTGTCCCTGCCCTTTTTTGGCACAACTACCCGATTACCCCATAGGAGGCAGTCTGCCTGTATAGACATTTCATCTTTGCGCCACTGGTCCGCTTGCTGCATCTCTAACGGGACACTAGACCAACTCCCGTGGAGCACACAGCTTTTTACTAAGGACAGTAAGGGGTCCTTGCTTGTCCAGGTTCTAATCTGTCAGGCGGTAACAGGTGATTGCTCACTCTCGAATGCTTCTATTAACACAACTAAATCTGCAGGCTGTGCCATCTCCACCCCGGTGTTGGGCAATGGTAGCCTACTGAGTGCATCGGCACAGTTTTCTGTGCCTGGCCTGTAGCGGATGGCGTAGTTGTATGTGGACAACGTGAGCGTCCATCTCTGGATGTGGGCCGATGCATTCATATTTATCCCCTTATTTTCAGAAAAGAGGGATATAACCGGCTTATGGTCGGTTTCCAATACAAATTTGAACCAGAACAGATATTGATGCATTTTCTTTACCCCGTAAACACACGCTAACACTTCTTTTTCGATCATACTGTAGGCCCTCTTGGCCTTAGACAGACTTTTGGATGCATAAGCAACTGGTTGCAATTTCCCAAATGCATTAGCTTGTTGCAATACACACCCGACTCCATACGACGACGCATCACATGCTAGTACCAAATATTTACATGGATCGTACAATACAAGCAATTTGTTTGACCATAACAGCTTCTAGCTTTCTCAAAGGCATTTTCTTGGCTTTTACCCCATACCCATTCATCTCCTTTACGCAGTAAAGAGTGCAGGGATGCTAACAATGTGCTAAGACCTGGTAAGAAGTTAACAAAATAGTTCAGGAGTCCTAGAAACGACCGTAACTCCGTCACGTTCTGTGGTCTTGGTGCGTTTTTGATTGCCTCCGTCTTCGAATCAGTGGGCCTGATGCAGTCCACTGCGACTCTTCTCGCCAGGAACTCCACTTCAGGCGCTAGGAATCCACACTTCGAACGTTTTAGTCTGACCTCACACGATTAAGCTGACTAAGAACCTCCTCCAGGTTTTGCAGGTGCTCGACGGTGTCCTGACCTGTAATCAAGATGTCGTCTTGGAAGGCCACCATGCGCAGGACCGACTTCAGCAAGCTTTCCATGTTTCTCTGGAATATATCCGCGGCTGATCGAATCCCAAACGAGCATCTGTTGTAAACGAAAAGACCTTTGTGCGTGTTGATGCAGGTGTGGCCTTTGGAAGATTCCTCCAGCTCTTGTGTCATGTAGACTGAGGTCAAGTCCAGCTTCATGAATGTTTTCTCTCCCGCCAACGATGCAAATAGGTCGTCTGCCTTTGGTAGTGGGTATTGACCCTGCAGTGAGAAACGATTGATAGTTACTTTGTAATCACCACAAATTCTGACGGTGCCATCTCCCTTGAGGACTGGGACAATTGGACTGGCCCACTCATTGAATTCGATCAGCGAAATGATGCCCTCTCGTTGCAGACGGTCCAGCTCGATCTCCACCCTCTCTCTCATCATGTAAGGTACCGCTCTCACCTTGTGATGGATGGGCCACGCCCACGGAATCAAATGGATCTGCACTTTTGCTCCTTGGAACTTCCCGATGCCTGATTCGAACAGCGAGGGGAACTTGCTTCGGACCAGGGCACATGAGGTGTCGTCGATGGACGAAAGCGCTCGGACGTTATCCCAGTTCCAGCGTAACTTTCCCAGCCAGCTCCTGCCGAACAGAATGGGGCCATTGCCTGGTACCACCCAGAGTGGTAAATCGTGCACCACTCCATCGTAGGAGACCTTTACAGTAGCACTGCCAATTACGGGAATCAATTCCTTTGTGTATGTTCCATGTTTGGTAAATGTGTGCACACCATGTACCTCTGCCTCCTCGGTCTGAGGCTCTGGTTTGTCATGATCCACCGCAAATCTGTCCTCCTCTGCAACATGGTGGTTTGCAACATTAGTAGTTTGCAGCTCGCCTGCACATATGTTGGAGGTTCCCATTGTTCCACAGCCCTTGCAAATGTATCGTTTGAAGCGGCATGAATGGAATCGATGATCACCCCCGCCTCGCCAATAAGATGTTAATTGCCTTGTATTCACCGCCCTTGATGGCGGACTCTGAGTCATCTGCGGACGTGCAGCTACAGGCGTGTAATTCCTGCCATGTACATTTTGATTCAAAAACTTTGTTCACAGTACTTGCAGCAGCACTAGTGTGCTGGGAAATTTGTTTGGTATTGTCACTGGTGGAGATAAATGCCTGGGCTATCGCTTTGGCTTTCCTCAAGGTTGTGCTCTCTACAGTCAAAAGTTTTTGAAGTATTACTTCATGGCCCATGCCAAGTACAAAGAAGTCCTTGAGAATATGTTCCAAGTGTCCTTCAAGTTCGCAATGTCCTGCAAGGCGCCTTAGCTCGGCAACGTAGCTCGCCACTTCCTGGCCTTCAGATCTCTTGTACGTGTAGAACCGATACTGCGCCATCAGAACACTTTCTATCAGGCTTAGATGCTACCGGACCAGTGTGTACAACTCATCATATGACTTGTCTGTGGGTTTTGCTGGAGCGAGCAGGTTTTTCATGAGGACATACATTGGTGCCCCGCAAACGGTGAGGAGGATCGCCCTTCGTTTGGCAGCGTTCCCTTCTCCTTCCAGCTCGTTGGCCACAAAGTATTGGTCAAGTCACACCACGGAGGTTTCCCAATTATCTCCCTCTGAAAATTTCTCCAGGATGCCACCAGTTCCCCGCGTTGTTGCGTTGGGTTTCGTCTTTTGTATCTCGTCGCCAGTTGTTATGTCTTGGATGAAGAGTCAGACTAGATACTGCAAGTTCAAACTAAGTGTGACCATAGTCCTTTATTACAGATCTCATAGTGCCTCTCCAGCCTGTGACGCCTCCTTATATACAGATGCTCCCAAGGGTTTGTGGGATCCCTTGGGACTCCAGGGGATAAGCCTCTGGTGGTTAGACATGGTAATTACAGGTTTACATACATAATAAGAAGCATATAGGACAAGGTGTATAACTTTCACGTGAAACTTGTACTAGAATTGGCTTCGATATAGAAGATTTTTCATCAAATAAATCCTCTACAGAATTCATTGGTGCACTGTAATGCAATGCATAACATTACTAAGAAATAGCTACCTATCCAATGAATGAATGTAAGGTTTTTTATAACTGACAATGTAAGCTATGTCATGTATAATTTATTCATTATATCTAAAAAAAAGTCTAGAAATACATATATACAAGTTTACTCGTTTTCAATACTAGTGCAGAAGTTTGAATTTCAAAGGTAAAGTTACTTGTCTCTTTCAAATGGCAGCAACTTTAGTTGAATGCTTTAATGCATATTTCATCTGTACTTTGTGTGCACTTCTTCTGGATATTTGCTATTCCACATATGTACATTGGAGCTCAAACATATTTGATTATTCAGGGAAAAAGGCAACAGTTACTGAATGAACACTGCCCTCTGCTGTGCTGAATTCCTGGACTAATTTTAATTACATTTGTATTGTACGGTTCACATATGTGAACATAATGTTCTGGCACTGGTAAATGCTTTATAACACTGGCCTGCTACCTGTCAATGATGATATTTAAAAGTGAAAAATCAAAATCCCTCAACAAATCATTTCTCAACCTGACTTCATCATATTCCTTTAACTTCTTAATTATATTTAAGACATTCTATTTCAGAAAATGAGCTCCAAGATAGGGATAGCTACCATGGGATCTATGTAGTTTCATTTTTGCCTTGGGTTTCTTGATATCATCAAGCACAGGAATAAATGACTTCTTGTAATGAGTTCAGCTTCTCTTTGCTAACTTTGCTTTTTTCTTAGAGGAAGTAAAGGCAAGCGAGTGAGCTGGAGTGAAGAAAGATAGGAAAATGTCGAAGAATGCGTGAGGAAATGAGAGAGAAAGGGAGGAAGACAGAGAGTGAGAAAGACATTTGTTTCAATAGAAACATAGAAACATAGAAAGTAGGTGCAGGAGTAGGCCATTCGGCCCTTCGAGCCTGCACCGCCATTCAATAAGTTCATGGCTGAACATGTAACTTCAGTACCCCATTCCTGCTTTCTCGCCATACCGCTTGATCCCCCTAGTAGTAAGGACTACATCTAACTCCTTTTTGAATATATTTAGTGAATTGGGCCTCAACAACTTTCTGTGGTAGAGAATTCCACAGGTTCACAACTCTCTGGGTGAAGAAGTTTCTCCTCATCACGGTCCTAAATGGCTTACCCCATATCCTTAGACTGTGACCCCTGGTTCTGGACTTCCCCAACATCAGGAACATTCTTCATGCACCTAACCTGTCTCAACCCGTCATAATTTTAAACGTTTCTATGAGATCCCCTCTCATTCTTCTGAACTCCAGTGAATACAAGCCCAGTTGATCCAGTCTTTCTTGATATGTCAGTCCCGCCATCCTGGGAAACAGTCTGGTGAACCTTCGCTGCACTCCCTCAATAGCAAAAATGTCCTTCCTCAAGTTAGGAGACCAAAACTGTACACAATACTCCAGGTGTGGCCTCACCAAGGCCCTGTATAACTGTAGTAACACCTCCTTGCCCCTGTACTCAAATCCCCTCGCTATGAAGGCCAACATGCCATTTGCTTTCTTAACCGCCTGCTGTACCTGCACTGTACCTGCATGCCAACCTTCAATGACTGATGCACCGTGACACCCAGGTCTCATTGCACCTCCCCTTTTCCTAATATGTCACCATTCAGATAATAGTCTGTCTCTCTGTTTTTAACCACCAAATTGGATAACCTCACATTTATCCACATTATACTTCATCTGCCATGCATTTGCCCACTCACCTAACCTATCCAAGTCACTCTGCAGCCTCATAGCATCCTCCTCGCAGCTCACACTGCCACCCAACTTAGTGTCATCCGCAAATTTGGAGATACTACATTTAATCCCCTCGTCTAAATCATTAATGTAGAATGTAAATAGTTAATGGAAGGTGAGAATAAATAAAGCCAGCCCACTAAGTAAAATATTTTATCATCATTTCAATTATAGGCTGCAGTGAAGATATAGATCTTAAAGCAACTGCGCATCTCTCCTCAACTAATCAGATTGAAGAATCATTAATGAGCAGCGCAAAGTCTGAACCAAGAAGTGTCAGTCTATAGAATCATAGAATCATAGAAACTTGCAGCTCAGAAGGAGACCATTCAGCCCATTGTGCCTGTGCTGGTTCTTCGAAAGAGCAGTCGTGCATAGTCCCACATACCAGATTTTGCGGTAAAAATAACAGTGCCACTGATAGCCTCACCATTAGTTTCACCACAAAATCTAGCCTGTTCCGTGTTCAGAAATAAATGCTTTGAAACAAAATCACTTGAAAGTTATTAAGTCATATGATTCAGTGACTGTATGGAGGTTTGTGGGGATTATTATGACATTACCTTGTGAGGGAACTCTGTTTACCAAGCAAGTGACCTTCATACATGTCAACCCAGAAAGAAGCAAAAGCTGACCAATAGCTTTAAAAAAGCTGATAGCTCAGAAACATCCCTGAATATTGTGTGTATAAAATGTGAAGACTGGGGGGAGAATTTCCTCAGGGATTCTTCACTTTGTCCCAGTAAATTTGGCAAAAGTTTAGCAGCTCAAACTTCCACCAAAATTACAACTCTTTTTAGAGACAAAAAGTAAACATTAAATCAAGTGCCCCCTGATCTGGGGGAAACCCCAAACATTTCCCAAGGCCCTTTTTTTTTTGTATTTTCTGCAGTTTTTTTTGTGGTTTTTTTTGGGCTCTAAAACCATAATTTACAAGTGCCCCCTATAAAAGGGGAGGGGGACACTAAAAACCCGACAATTAAAACAAACGAAACTTTAAAACATATAAAATCAAATTAAAATTTGGTTTCCGGGGGTGATAATGCACTCCAGTCCCTCCGGCGCCCACTTCTCGTGGAAGGCCGCGAGCGTACCGGTGGACACCGCGTGCTCCATCTCTAGGGACACCCTGGCTCGGATGTACACACGGAAGAGAGGCAGGCAGTCAGGCTGAATGACCCCCTCGACCGCCCACTGCCTGGACCGGCTGATGGCACCCTTGGCCATGCCCAAGAGCAGTCCTACAAGGAGGCCCTCGGACCTACCCACTCCCCTCCGCACAGGGTGCCCAAAGATCAGGAGTGTGGGACTGAAGTGCAACCAGAAATTGAGGAGCAGCCCCTTTAAATAATGGAACAGGGGCTGCAACCTCGTGCATTCGATAAAAACATGGAACATGGACTCTTCCAGACCGCAGAAATTGCAGGCAGCCTGGGAGCCCGTGAACAGGCTTAAAAATTTATTGCACGGGACTGCTCCGTGCACCACCCTCCAGGCCAAGTCCCCGATAAATAGTGGGAGGACTCACGCGTAGAGTGCACTCCATCGGGGACCCCCGCCTCCTCCGGACGGCAAGATGGTACGCCATGGCGTGTTCCGACGGCAGACGAGGATGGCAAGGTGGAGAATGTGCAGGAGCAGCCCGTACAGGAAACCCCTCCGCGCAGAACTGAAAGGCACGGAGGGAATTTCCCCGAGGCGGCTCAAGTTGTGAGGAGCCGGCTCCCGAGGGAGGTTCCGGGGTTTGGCGCCGATGAGGAATTCCGTCCGGACGGGGGTCAGTTTGGACGGGATCTCCCCACGTGCTTGAGCCTCCTCAACACACCTAACGGAGTCAGGGCTCAGCGCTGTTTTTAGCGACTCGATGGCTTCGGCCGCGCACGGACGTTGGCCGAATTTAGGCGCCATGCCAGCATGTCTGGTGCCATCCAGCCCGCTCCTCCATCATCGAGCAGGTCCCTGACCCTGATCACCTCGCCAGCCACAGCCCTCTCGTCCACCTGCCACCTAAAACCTCGGTCGTGGAGGTACGGATTCCCGAGCAGCGGCTTCTGCAGGACAGCCACCACTCCAGCCGGTGGAGAGCTGCGCTTGGTGGAGACTTTATTCCAGACCCTGGTGAGTTCCTTGTAAAAGACAGGCAGCCCCTGGACAGCGGTCCTGACGCCCTCCACCAAAATTACAACAGCAGTTTACCATCCAGGCAGTCAAGGTGAAAATGACCCCCATCCTGTTAATTTGTGGCCATATACCTACAGTTATCCAAAGTGGCAGGACATTCTAGATTCAGAAGAAAAAAGTGACTCACTATTACATCTTCTCCGTCCTTGATCCAATAGCATCCTACAGGATTTAACCATTTTAAATAAACAACTTTTTTTAAAGCCGTTTCAGAAGGGACAGAGTGGCTCAATATCATTTAAAAATATTTTACGACTGAGTGCTGATGATGAGTTGCAGCAACACAGTAATGTGCCTTCTTTTAGGTGCTGACCGAATTGCAGTGCATTTCAAAGACTTCCTATTTAAAAAACCTGAAAGGCGATGTTAGCAATAATAGTCAACAAACACTTAACGGGGGCTAAATTGGGCAATGTAGTGCCTATTTAAGAAGCACTACACAGCCAAATTAAACTTAAAAATGGGATCTGAGATGCAGCGCATAGTTCTGATGGGAATTGCGCAGGGTGTCATCTTGGTAAAGGGGTTTGCACACATGCACCTAATGACCGCTGGCAGCATGCAGAGCAGAAAGATGATGACAAATCAATGTGCAATGCTAATTTGATGTCACCGCTACCATTTTGCAACTCCCTATTTCATCCAATGCCTTGCACAGCTGAATACAACATTAAACAGAATGAAGGATCTGCACCAGAGCTATTTAAAGGAATCTTGAAGTACATACATGTTAGTTGTTGCATGTGTTTTTGGAGAATTCCTACACTTGGCTCTCTCACATATTCAGCCATTCCTCAATATATTACAGCACAGATTCAGATCACAAAGGACACCCACCACTTCTTGCAGCCACAATGCACCTCCCCTTTAAGAGGTGCCGGCTGCCTTTAAGTCGTGCCCTGACCAATTCTGGCTAGCTCTGAAGCTGAGCTGGCATACAGTAGTAGTGAGTTTGGGGACAGCATCAAACAAGAAATTAGGGATGCGTGCAATAAAGGTACAGCAGTTATCATGGGCGATTTTAATCTACATATAGAGTGGGCTAACCAAATTGGTAGCAATACAGTGGAGGAGGATTTCCTGGAGTGTATTAGGGATGGTTTTCTAGACCAATATGTCGAGAAACCAACTAGAGGGCTGGCCATCCGAAACTGGTTGATGTGCAATGAGAAAGGGCTAATTAGCAATCTTGTTGTGCGAGGTCCCTTGGGGAAGAGTGACCATAATATGGTAGAATTCTTCATTAAGATGGAGAGTGATACAGTTAATTCAGAGACTAGGGGCCTGAGCTTAAGGAAAGGTAACTTCGATGGTATGAGACATGAATTGGCTAGGATAGACTGGCGAATGATACTTAAAGGGTTGACGGTGGGTAGGCAATGGCAAACATTTAAAGATCACATAGATGAAATTCAACTATTGTACATCCCTGTCTGGAGTAAAAAATAAAACGGAGAAGATGGCTAACAAGGTAAATTAAGGATAGTGTTAAATCCAAGGAAGAGACATATAAATTGGCCAGAAAAAGCAGCAAACCTGAGGACTGGGAGAAATTTAGAATTCAGCAGAGGAGGAAAAGGGTTTAATTAGGAGGGGGAAAATAGAGTATGAGGAAGCTTGCTGGTAACATAAAAACTGACTGCAAAAGCTTCTATAGATATGTGAAGAGAAAAAGATTAGTGAAGACAAACGTAGGTCCTTTGCAGTCAGATTCAGATGAATTTATAATAGGGAACAAAGAAATGGCAGACCAGTTGAACAAATACTTTGGTTCTGTCTTCACGAAGGAAGACACAAATAACCTTTCGGAAATACTAGGGGACCGAGAGTCTAGTGAGAAGGAGGAACTGAAGGAAATCCTTATTAGGTGGGAAATTGTGTTAGGGAAATTGATGGGATTGAAGGTCGATAAATCCCCAGGGCCTGATAGTCTGCATCCCAGAGTACTTAAGGAAATGGCCATAGAAATAGTGGATGCATTGGTGATCATTTTCCAACCTTCTATCGACTCTGGATCAGTTCCTATGGACTGGAGGGTAGCTAATGTAACACCACTTTTTAAAAAAGGAGGGAGAGAGAAAACAGGTAATTATAGACCGGTTAGCCTGACATCAGTAGTGGGGAAAATGTTGGAATCAATAATTAAAGATTTAATAGCAGCGCATTTGGAAAGCAGTGACAGGATCGGTCCAAGTCGGCATGGATTTATGAAAGGGAAATCATGCTTGACAAATCTTCTGGAATTTATTGAGGATGTAACTAGTAGCGTGGACAAGGGAGAACCAGTGGATGTGGTGTAGTTGGACTTTCAAAAGGCTTTTGACAAGGTCCCACACAAGAGATTGGTGTGCAAAATTAAAGCACATGGTAGTGGGGGTAATGTACTAACGTGGATAAAGAACTGGTTGGCGGACAGGAAGCAGCGATTTGGGATAAACAGGTCCTTTTCAGAATGGCAGGCAGTGTGGTGCTACAGGGCTCAGTGCTGGGACCCAGCTATTTACAATGTACATTAATGATTTAGATGAAGGAATTGAGTGTTATATCTCCAAGTTTGCAGATGATACGAAGCTGGGTGGTGGTGTGAGCTGTGAGGAGGACACTAGGAGGCTGCAGGGTGACTTGAACAGGTTAGGTGAGTGTGTAAATGCATGGCAGATGCGATATAATGTGGATAAATGTGAGGTTATCCACTTTGGTGGCAAAAACATGAAGGCAGAATATTATCTGAATGGCGGCAGATTAGGAAAAGTGGAGATGCAACGAGACTTGGGTGTCATGGTACATCAGTCATTGAAAGTTGGCATGCAGGTACAGCAGGCAATGAAGAAGGCAAATGGTATGTTGGCCTTCATAGCTAGGGGATTTGAGTATAGGAGCAGGAAGGTATGTACAGGGCCGTGGTGAGGCCTCATCTGGAATATTGTGTTCAGTTTTGTTCTCCTAATCTGAGGAAGGATGTTCTTGCTATTGAGGGAGTGCAGTGAAGGTTCACCAGACTGATTCCCGGGATGGCAGGACTGACATATGAGGAGAGACTGGATCGACTCGGCCTGTATTCACTAGAGTTTAGAAGGATGAGAGGGAATCTCATAGAAACATATAAAATTCTGAAGGGACTGGACAGGTTAGATGCAGGAAGAATGTTCCCAATGTTGGGGAAGTCCAGAAATAGGGGACACAGTCTGAGGATAAGGGGTAAGCCATTTAGGACTAAGATGAGGAGAAACTTCTTCACTCAGAGAGTTGTTAATTTGTGGAATTCTCTACCGCAGAGAGTTGTTGATGCCAGTTCATTGGAGATATTCAAGAGGGAGTTAGATACGGCCCTTACGGCTAAAGGGATCAAGGGGTATGGAGAGAAAGCAGGAAAGGGATACTGAGGTGAATGATCAGCCGTGATCTTATTGAATGGTGGTGCAGGCTCAAAGGGCCGAATGGCCTACTCCTGCACCTATTTTCTATGTTACAGGTTAGCCCTGGGTAGGGAGGCGAAGGTGAGGGAGAGAATGCCTAGTCCAGCAGTGGCCCGCAGTACTTTTGTGCAGCCAGGAGGAGCTCTCCTGATCTTTCTGGCTTTCCAAAAAGATAACTTTGAAAATGTTTTGGGGCCGTTTTCGAAGCTGCCTCTGGCGATCCCTTTCAGGACCACTGGTCAGGTGCTTCAAGGCCTGCTAAAATTACATGGAGTTTTCACATCACAAACTCATCTATTTGTATCTGCATTTTGTATTGGCTGTAACTATTTGTAACACAAAAGTTCTGATTGGTCCCCTTGAAGGATAAGACACACCCAGCAGTTTGTCTGGAAACTCTTTTAGAGTTTATCTGTAAAACAAAACATTAAACCGTGCCACCCGACCTGGGTGACACACCAGACATTTACAAGGCCCTTTTTTTTCCTTTTTTTTGTGTTTTTCTTTATTTTGTTTTTTTTTTGGGGCACTAAAATCACAATTTTCCCCCAGTGCCCCCTATAAAAGGGAAGGGGGACACTAAAAGCACCGGCAATTAAAACAAATTAAACTTTAAAACGTAAAATCAAATTAAAATTTGGTTGCCGGGCGTGATGATGCACTCCAGTCCCTCTGGTGCCCACCTCTCGCGGAAGGCCGCGAGCGTACTGGTGGACACCGCGTGCTCCATCTCCAAGGACACCCTGGACCGGATGTAAGAGCGGAAGAGCAGTTTGTCTGGAATGTGTAATTAGATCCAGCCTTCTGGAGTAATCAAGATTTTTGCAATATGTAATTTGATCCATTACTCTACTGCTTTCAGGGAAGTGGCAGGGCTCACCCTCCTGGGTCAGGAGCACTCACACAGCAGATGTGCAGACAAGAAGCGGTAAGGCCATGGAGGAATTTTACCATGAGGATGTGAATTTTAACATCAAGGTGTTAGTGGACAATGTTTCCCCTAATTTTTTAATGGGCTGTGCAGGACAATCAGACAGCTGCATTAGGGCAATGAGTGAACAGGACTTGCTGCGTGTTAGGGTACGTGCAGCAGAGTTTTAGATGAGCTCAAGTTCATTGAGGGTAGAAGATGGGAGGCTGGCTAGGAGAACATTGGAATAGCTGAGTCTGGAAAATAACACATAAATTTAATGTTATGCATGTTGTAGGACCAACACAGAATACTCAGTCATTTTTAAAAATGTGTTTATTTATTGCCCATCCCTAGTTGCCCTTGAGAGGGTGGTCGTGA
The DNA here is from genome assembly GCF_044704955.1 of Pristiophorus japonicus. NCBI lineage: Eukaryota > Metazoa > Chordata > Chondrichthyes > Pristiophoridae > Pristiophorus > Pristiophorus japonicus. The sequence goes on from NC_091978.1 coordinate 147,443,719, forward strand.
GCTACATTCGTGAACCACTGTGGTGTTTGAGTGGAAAATAGGGAGAATGTGGTGCAGGTGTAAAGGGAGTGGGGGTGGAAGACTGTGATCCAGGCCTAACAGAGGGTGGGAGAATGTAATCTATCTTCCTATCTGGATCACATTCTTGCTCTTATTCCCCCCCCACCTCATTTAGACCTGAATCTTGTTCTTCCCTCTTCCCCATTGTTCTCAACATGCTCCACCCACCAACAAGTTCCTGACCTCTCTCCCCGAGCTCCTGACCTTCTCGCCCTCCTCTCTCACCACCCCCCTTGATCTCCAGAACATCTCCCCACAACCCTCTGATCTGCTCTCAACCCCCTTCGATCCTCTCGATCCCCCTAAATCCCCTCTCCTCCCCCCTTCGATCCCCTCTCTTCCCCCGATCTCCTCTCTCCCCCGCAATTTGATCCCCTCTCTCCCCCACGATCTCTCTCCCCCATGATCCCCTCCCTCCCCGCGACCCACTCCCCCCCAATTCCCTCTCTCCCCCCGGATCCCATCCTCCCCCAAGATCCCATCTCTCCCCCTCTGATCCCCTCTCTCCCCCGACCCGCTCTCTTCCCCCCGATCCCTTCTCTGCCCCCCGCTCCTCTCTCTCACCCCCGATTCTCTTCCCCCCCATTCCCTCTCTACCCCAACCCCTCTCTCTCCCCCTCCGATCCCTTCTCTCCCCCAACCCACTCTCTTCCCCTGATCCCTTCTCTCTCCCCGTCTCACCCCCCGATCCCCTCTCTCCCCCCCGATCACTTCTCACCCCCCCGATTCTCTTTCTCCCCCCCCGATTCCCTCTCAACCCCAGCCCTTCTCTCTCCCCCCCCCGATCCCCTCTCTCCCCTCCAATTCCCTCTCTCCCCCCAACCCCTATCTCTCCCACCAATCCCCTCTCTTTTCCCCCCCCAATCCCCTCTCTCTCCCCCTCCCCCCCCGATCCCTTCTCTCTCTCCCACCCCCCCCGGTCACCTCTCTCACCAACCCCCCCAATCCCCTCTCTTCCCCCCCCCCTCGGATTCCCTCTTTCCCCCCTTCTGATCCTCTCTCTTCCCCCTTTGATCGCCACTCCTCTTGCTCACCCAGCCACAAACAGAGCCCCTGACCTTCTCCGCATGGAGCCAAGGGAAGCTTAGCGGTGCAGGCTGCAGCCGCCGCACCATTTGGTCCTGCGCATGCACGACCGGATTGAGTGGGCATGCGTGGCACAAAATGGGAGCGCATGCACAGAGAGAGTCAAAAATGCATTGCAAATAATCAGTCCGTTTTGTATGAGGTCTTACTACCAGCGTAAGACCCAATTTGCATCGTGAACCAGCCTTATGGCTACTTGAGGCAGGGTGGCTGCTTACCCATTTACAGGCCCAATATAATATGACATCAGGTGGGCCTTGGCATCAATGAAACAGCCAAGGTGCCTCCTGTATTTTGCAACTGCTGGCCATCCATTTTTCAGGTGCAAAATGGATGGCCGTGAGTTGAATTTCTATCCTTGCGTCTTAAAACTTTTCTGCCTCAAGTTTGTGCACAATCAACATTGCAAGTAAGTTCTAATTGTTTGGTTCAAACAGCAATCAGCCCCATCCTCCAGCCAATCTGATCTCATCCTCCAACTGATTGATTGGTTGTGACAAGCTTCCAAATGGTCGATAGTGGCAGTCTACAAACCCAATGAATAAAACTGATTTTTCTTATGTTAACAATCTGACATATGGTTTGAACTCCTGACTGTCAGCTTAAAACGATGATGGTTGACATGTATGGATTTATGTATAAATCTACTCCATACTATCCCCAACAACAAGAACAGGAATCCTCTCATGGCAGCTATATAGATGTCATTGAAATCTGCACACTACCTCCTGATATTTGTTCCTCATTTTCTTTTCAAAATTCATATGTCTCAAAAAAATGCAGTAAAAATTTCATGGCCTTATAATTGCATTATGATACAGCTGTTATACATGCGTGAAACACGTGCATAAGTTTGATCATGAATGTTTGGTCGGTACATTTTGCGGACCCATTGCGCATGGTCGGAACTCCAAATCAGATCCCGGGAAAAGCTGAATCGTAAAGGCATGGCATAGTAATGCACCCATTAAAGTTTTCAAAATCACTTGCTTTCAACCTGTCGTGTTATGTCTGTCTGCCACTGTAAACTCGGAGGGTCACGCATCGTGCTCTGTGTAACTGTTGCACTGACTGTGACCTCCCAGGGAAGCGTTTCCTCATCCCTTTAAGTAGCCACCAGTTAATGACTCTGCAACCCTGTACCAACTGTGTTATATATGTAAACTTGTATTTACTCTGTACAGCTTCCAGAGGGCTCATCCCCTGGAGTGCCAAGGGATCCCATAATCCCTTGGGAGCACAGGTATTTAATGAGGCCTCACAGGTTGGAAAGGCACTCTGGAGACCTGCAATAAAAGTCTAAAGTCACACGTTTCTTTGAGTTCACAGTGTTCAGTCTCACTCATTCTCCATACACAACAACTGGTGACGAGTTACAGATGGCGAACCCAAAGATGCAGAGAACAGTAGGAATCCTGGAGAAATTCTCAGAGGGAGATGATTGGGAAACTTTTGTGGAGCGACTCAACCAATACTTCATGGCCAACGAGCTAGAAGGGGAAGAGAACGCTGCCAAACAAAGGGCAATCTGCCTCACCGTCTGTGGGGCACCAACGTACGGCCTCGTGAAGAATCTTCTCACTCCAGCGAAACCCACGGAGAAATTATACGTTGATTTGAGCACACTGGTCCGAGAGCATTTGAATCCGAAGGAAAGCGTTCTGATGGCGAGGTACCAGTTCTACACCTACAAAAGGTCTGAAGGCCAGGAAGTGGTGAGTTATGTCACCAAGCTAAGACGCCTTGCAGGACATTGCAAATTTGAAGGATATTTGGAGCACATGCTCAGAGACTTTTTCGTACTTGGCATTGGCCACGAAACCATACTTCACAAACTTTTGACTCTAGATACCCCAACCTTGAGAACGGCCATAGCGATAGCCCAGGTGTTCATTGCCACCAGTGACAATATGAAGCAAATCTCTCAGCACACAAGTGCTGCTGCAAGTACTGTGAACAAAGTGATGTTGTTTTCAAATCACAACATACAGGGCAGGTCACACGTGCTTGCAGCTGCACGTCCGCAGATGTCTCAGAGTCCACCATCAAGGGTGATGAATGCAAGGCCATTAACACCTAGTTGGCGCTGCGGGGGTGATCATCGTTTCCATTCATGCCGATTCAAAGGATATGTTTGCAAGGGCTGTGGGACAATGGGACACCTCCAACGGATGTGCAGGCGAGCTGCTAATCCTGTTAAACCTGCAAACCACCATGTTGCAGAGGAGGACAGATCCACGGAGGATCACGATGAACCAGAGCCTCAGACCAAGGAGGCAGAGGTACATGGAGTGCACATATCCACCATGAATTGTCCCCCGATAATGCTGAATGTTGAATGAAATGGACTCCTGGTGTCAATGGAACTGGACATGGGCGCAAGCCAGTCCATCATGGGCAAAAAGACATTCGAAAGATTGTGGTGCAACAAGGCCTCAAGGCCAGTCTTAAATGCAATTCGTACGAAACTAAGAACTTACACGAAAGAACTGATTCCCGTAATCGGCAGTGCTACTGTAAAAGTCACCGATGATGGAGCGGTGCACAAGCTACCACTCTGGGTGGTACCGGGCAATGGTCCCACGCTGCTCGACAGGAGCTGACTGGGAAAGATACGCTGGAACTGGGACGACATCTGAGCGCTATCGCCTGCTGACGACACTTCGTGTGCCCAGGTCTTAAACAAATTTCCTTCGCTGTTCGAACCAGGCATCGGGAAATTCCAAGGAGCAAAAGTGTAGATCCACCTAATTCCGGGAGCGTGACCCATCCATCACAAGGCGAGAGCAGTTCCATACATGATGAGAGAAAGGGTAGAGATCGAACTACACCGGCTGCAAAGAGAGGGCATCATTTCACCGATCGAGTTCAACGAGTGGGCCAGCCCGATCGTTCCTGTCCTCAAGAGAGATGGCGCCATCAGAATCTGTGGCGATTACAAAGTAACTATCAATCGTTTCTCCCTGCAGGACCAATACCCACTACCAAAAGCCGATGACCTCTTTGCAACACTGGCGGGAAGAAAGACATTCACGAAGCTGGATCTGACTTCAGCCTACAGGATGTAGGAACTGGAGGAATCATCGAAGGGCCTCACCTGCATCAACACACACAAAGGTTCTTTTATTTATACAGATGCCCGTTTGGAATTCGATCAGCGGTGGCGATATTCCAGAGAAACACGGAAAGCTTACTGAAGTTGGTCCCACACACTGTGGTCGTCCAGGATAACATTTTGGTCACAGGTCGAAACACAGTCGAGCATCTGCAGAACCTGGAAGAGGTACTTAGTCGACTCAACCATGTGGGGCTCAGGTTAAAATGCTCGAAGTGCATTTTCCTGGTGCCTGAAGGAGGATTGCGGTGGACAGCAGCAGGCTCACCAACGCGAAGACAAAGGCAATCGAGAATGCACTCAGGTCACAGAACGTGACGGAGCTGCGGTCGTTTCTGAGACTCCTGAATTACTTTGGTAACTTCTTACGGGGTCTCAGCACACTCTTAGAACCACTGCATGTCTTACTATGAAAAGGGGACAAATGGGTTTGTGGCAAAAGCCAAGAAAATGCCTTTGTAAAAGCGAGAAAATTGTTATGTTCAAACAATTGCTTGTGTTGTATGATCCATGTAAGCGTTTGGTACTAGCATGTGATGCGTCGTCATATGGCGTCGGGTGTGTATTGCAACAAACTAATGATTTCGGGCAACTGCAACCATTTGGTTATGCATCCAGGAGTCTGTCAAAGGCTGAGAGAGCCTACAGCATGACTGAGAAAGAAGCGTGAGCATGTGTCTATGGGGTAAAGAAAATACATCAATACCTGTTTGGGCTAAAATTCGAATTGGAAACTGACCATAAGCCCTCATATCCCTGTTTTCAGAGAGCAAAAGGATAAATACCAATGCATCGGCCCGCATCCAGAGATGGGCGCTCACGTTGTCCGCATACAACTACACCATCCGCCACAGGCCAGGCACAGAAAACTGCGCCAATGCTCCATTGTCCACTATGGAGGTGGAAATGGCACAGCACACAGATTTAGCCATGGTTATGGAAGCATTTGAGAGTGAGCAATCACCCATCACTGCCCGGCAGATCAAAACCTGGACAAGCCAGGACCCCTTATTATCTCTAGTCAAAAGCTGTGTGCTTCACGGGAGCTGGTCCAGTGTCCCAGTGGAAATGCAGGAATGCCGTTCCAGCGGCGCAAAAATGAAATGTCTATACAGGCAGACTGCCTTCTGTGGGGCAATCATGTAGTGGTCCCCAAGAAAGGCAGAGATACCTTCATCAATAACCTTCAAAGTACCCACCCAGGGATGAAAGCAATAGCCAAATCCCACATGTGCTGGCTCAGTATCGATGCGGACTTAGAGTCCTGTGTTCACAGATGTAATACATGCTCGGAGATAAGCAATGTACCCAAGGAGGCGCCACTAAGTTTATGGACTTGGCCCTCCAAACCATGGCCTAGGATACACGTCGACTATGCAGGTCCGTTCTTGGGTAAAATGTTCCTTGTGGTTGTAGACGCGTACTCCAAGTGGTTTGAATGTGAGATAATGTCGGCTAGCACATCCGCTGCCACTACTGAAAGCCTGCCGGCCATGTTTGCCACACACGGCCTACCCGATGTCCTGGTGAGCGACAACGGGCCATTTTTACCAGTGCTGTCACATCTGCCCCGTTTAAACCAACGTCCAATGATCAGGCAGAGAGAGCAGTGCAAATCGTCAAGCAAGGCTTGAAGAGGTGACTGAAAGCTCACTGCAGACTATCCTGAGTGGGAGCAGAAAAAAGAGTAGGAGAATGATCGTGATAGGGGATTCATTTGTAAGGGGAATAGATAGGTGTTTCTGCAGCCGCAACCGAGACTCCAGGATGGCATGTTGCCTCCCTGGTGCAAGGGTCAAGGATGTCTCGGAGTGGGTGCAGGACATTCTGAAAAAGGAGGGTGAACAGCCAGTTGTCGTGGTGCATATAGGTAAAAAACAGGATGAGGTCCTACGAGGCGAATTTAGGGAGCTAGGAGCTAAATTAAAATGTAGGACCTCAAAAGTAGTTATCTCAGGATTGCTGCCAGTGTCACGAACTAGTCATAGTAGAAATCGCAGGATAGCTCAGATGAATACGTGGCTTGAGGAGTGGTGCAGAAGGAAGGGATTCAAATTCCTGGGACATTGGAACCAGTTCTGGGGGAGGTAGGACCAGTACAAACCGGACGGTCTATACCTGGGCAGGACCGGAAACAATATCCTAGGAGGAGTGTTTGGTAGTGCTGTTGGGGAGGAGTTAAACTGATATGGCAGGGGGATGGGAACCTATGCAGGGAGACAGAGGAAAATAAAAAGGAGGCAGAAACAAAATATAGAAAGGAGAATAGTAAAAGTGGAGGGCAGAGAAACCCAAGGCAAGAAACAAAAAGGGCCACATTACAGCAAAATTCTAAAGGGGCAAAGTGTGTTAAAAAACAAGCCTGAAAGCTCTGTGTCTCAATGCGAGGAGTATTCGGAATAAGGTGGATGAATTAACTGCGCAGATAGCAGTTAATGGATACGATGTGATTGGCATCACGGAGACATGGCTCCAGGGGGACCAAGGCTGGGAACTCAACATCCAAGGGTATTCAGCATTTAGGAAGGAGAGACAGAAAGGAACAGGAGGTGGGGTGGCGTTGCTGGTTAAAGATGAAATCAATGCAATTGTAAGGAAGGACATTAGCCTGGATGATGTGGAATCAGTATGGGTGGAGCTGCGGAATACCAAAGGGCTGAAAACGCAGTGGGTGTTGTGTATAGACCACCAAATAGTAGTAGTGAGATTGGGGACAGCATCAAGCAAGAAATAAGGGATGTGTGCAATAAAGCTACAGCAGTAATCATGGGCGACTTTAATCTACACATTGATTGGTCTAATCTAACTGGTAGCAATGCGGTGGAGGAGGATTTCCTGGAGTGTATTACGGATGGTTTTTTGGACCAATATGTCGAGGAACCAACCAGGGAGCTGGCCATCCTAGACTGGGTATTGTGTAATGAGAAGGGACTAATTAGCAATCTTGCTGTGCGAGGCCCCTTGGGGAAAAGTGACCATAATATGGTAGAATTCCTTATTAAGATGGAGAGTGACAAAGTTAATTCGGAAACTACGGTCCTGAACTTAAGGAAAGGTAACGTCGATGGTATGAGGCATGAATTGGCTAGAATAGACTGGCAAACGATACTAAAAGGGTTGACGGTGGATAAGCAATGGCAAACATTTAAAGATCACATGGATGAACTTCAGCAAATGTACATCCCTGTTTGGAGTAAAAATAAAACTGGGAATGTGGCTCAACCATGGCTAACAAAGGAAATTAAGGATAGTGTTAAAGCCAAGGAAGAAGCATATAAATTGGCTAGAAAAAGCAACAAACCTGAGGACTGGGAGAAATTTAGAATTCAACAGAGGAGGACTAAGCGTTTAATTAAGAGGGGGAAAATAGAGTACGAGCGGAAGCTTTCAGGGAATATAAAAACTGACTGCAAAAGCTTCTATAAATATGTGAAGAGAAAAAGATTAGTAAAGACAAACGTAGGTCCCTTGCAGTCGGATTCAGATGAAATTATAATGGGGAACAAAGAAATGGCAGACCAATTGAACCAGTACATCGGTTCTGTCTTCACGAAGGAGGATGTAAATAACCTTCCAAAGGTACTAAGGGACAGTGGGTCGAGTGAGAAGGAGGAACTGAAGGATATCCTTATTAGGTGGGAAATTGTGTTCGGGAAATTGATGGGATTGAAGGCCGATAAATCCCCGGGGCCTGATAGTCTGCATCCCAGAGTGCTCAAGGAAATGGCCCTAGAAATAGTGGATGCATTGGTGATCATTTTCCAACAGTCTATTGACTCTGGATCAGTTCCCATGGACTGGAGGGTAGCTAATGTAACACCACTTTTTAAAAAAGGAGGGAGAGAGAAAACGGGTAATTATTACCGGTTAGCTTGAAATCAGTAGTGGGGAAAATGTTGGAATCGATCATGAAGGACGAAATAGCAGCACATTTGGAAAGCGGTGATAGGATCGGATCAAGTCAGCATGGATTTATGAAAGGGAAATCATGCTTGACAAGTCTTCTGGAATTTTTTGAGGATGTAACTGGTAGAGTGGACAAGGGAGAACCAGTGGATGTGGTATATTTGGACTTTCAAAAGGCTTTTGACAAGATACCACACAAGAGATTGTTGTGCAAAGTCAAAGCACATGGTATTGGAGGTAATATACTGACGTGGATAGGGAACTGGTTGGCAGACAGGAAGCAGAGAGTCGGGATAAACGGGACCTTTTCAGAATGGCAGGCAGTGACTAGTGGAGTGCCACAGGGCTCAGTGCTGGGACCCCAGCTCTTTACAATATACATTAACGATTTGGATGAAGGAATAGAGTGTAATATCTCCATGTTTGCAGATGACACTAAACTGGGTGGCAGTGTGAGCTGTGAGGAGGATGCTAAGAGGCTGCAGGGTAACTTGGACAGGTTGGGTGAGTGGGCAAATGCATGGCAGATGCAGTATAATGTGGATAAATGTGAGGTTATCCATTTTGGGGGCAAAAGCACAAACGCAGAATATTATCTGAATGGCAGCAGACTAGGAAAAGGGAAGGTGCAACGAGACCTGGATGTCATGGTTCATCAGTCACTGAAAGTGGGCACGCAGGTACAGCAGGCGGTGAAGAAGGCAAATGATATGTTTGCCTTCATAGCTAGGGGATTTGAATATAGAAGCACGGAGGTCTTACTGCAGTTGTACAGGGCCTTAGTGAGGCCTCATCTGGAATATTGTGTGCAGTTTTGATCTCGTAGTTTGAGGAAGGACGTTTTTGCTATTGAGGGAGTACAGCGAAGATTCACCACACTGATTCCAGGGATGGTTGGGCTGTCATATGAGGAGAGACTGGATCAACTGGGCCTTTATTCACTGGAGTTTAGAAGGATGAGAGGGGATCGCAGAGAAATATATAAGATTCTGACGGGGCTGGACAGGTTAGATGCAGGAAGAATGTTCCTGATGTTGGGAAAGTCCAGAACCAGGGGACACAGTCTTAGGATAAGGGGCAGGCCATTTAAGACTAAGATGAGGAGAAACTTCATCACTCAGAGAGTTGTTAACCTGTGGAATTCCCTGCCGCAGAGTGTTATTGATGCCAGTTCACTGAATATATTCAAGAGGGAGTTAGATATGGCTCTTACAGTTAAGGAGATCAAGGGGTATGGAGAGAAAGCAGTAAAGGGGTACTGAAGGAATGATCAGCCATGATCTTATTGAATGGTGGTGCAGGCTCGAAGGGCTGAATGGCTTACTCCTGCACCTATTTTTCTATGTTTCTATGTTTTTATGAGTGCTGCTTAGCTACCGCACGAGACCCCACTTGCTCACTGGGATCCCACCTGCTGAATTGCTCATGAAAGAGCACTTTAGACAAGGCTCTCGTTAGTTCACCCTGATCCACATGAACAGGTAGAGAGCAGGCGGCTTCAACAAAGTACATACCATGATAGCGCAAATATGTCACGCGTGATTGAAATCTGTGATCCTGTATTTGTATTGAATTATGGACAAGGTCTCAAGTGGCTTCCCAGCACTGTCGTGGCCAAAGAGGGGAGCAGGGTGTTTCGGGTCAAACTTTCAAATGGACTCATTCACCGGAAACACTTGGACCAAATGAAACTCAGATTCACGGACTATCCTGACCAATCCACCTTGGACCCTACCTTCTTTGATCCCCCAACATACACACCAGTGGCAACCTGCATCAGGGTTGATCACGAAGCAGCACCCATCATCCACAGCATCCCAGCAGGACCCAACACACCAGGCAGCGCAGCAAACAAGCTGCACAGCAGCCCAGCAAGGGCCCAACAAATGATCCAATAACACCAGCTTTCACACCGAGATGATCAACCAGGGCAAGAAGGGCCCCCGATCGACTCACATTGTAAATAGTTACACTATTGACTTTGGGGAGGAGTGTTGTTCTATATGTAAACTTGTATTTACTCTGTACAGCCACCAGAGGGCTCATCCCCTGGAGTCCCAAGGGATCCCACAATCCCTTGGGAGCACAGGTATTTAAGGAAGCCTCACAGGTTGGAGAGGCACTCTGGAGACCTGCAATAAATACTACGGTCACACTTTACTTTGAGCTCACAGTGTTCAGTCTGACTCTTTCTCCATACATAACAGACTGTTTTTCCAGATGTTGTTATTGGCGGGCGCTCAATGAGGCGCACACACCGAATTTACTGACCGGGGCGCAACCCTGCGCCTCGCACCAGCAATACATCATGATCGGAGTGATCGTCAGCAGACAGGCGCTAATGGTTTGAGTCTCCATTGAGCCTCTAATTAATTTTCCATTGGTCCTGGTCATTAAGCTCTAATGCTTGTATTAACTCCCCCTCTGGTCAACAGCTGAGGCTATAGACAGCCGAAAATCCTGCTCTTAGTGTCCGTCTTCACGAAAGAATATGCAAAAAACATTCCGGTAATAATGGAGAACCAAGGGTCTAGTTAGAATGAGAAACTGAAAGAAAGTAATATTAGTAGGAAATAGTACTGGAAAAATTAATGGGACTGAAAGCCGATAAATCCCCTGAACCTGCTGGCCTACATCCTAGGATTTTAAAAGAGGTGGCTAAAGATATAGTGGATGCAGTGGCTGCAACAGTTCACAAGCGTCTCTGTGATAATGTGGGCCAGCCCAACAAATGACAGAAGGGGATCCCCATCATGCTTATGGGGATTCTGTATGTACAGAAAAAAAATACCTCTACACTTCAAATAAATAAAAAGAAAATCACATATTTTTGAAAGAATTAAAATGGTATTTAATTAAATATTTAAAACTAAAACCTAATTTTTGAAAAATAAATTTCATGTTTTAAAGGGGCTAAAATAAGCAAGCTTTATTCACAGGTTTTTAAATGTCTAAATTATTGCTAACATTTTAGTTTTCTGTTTTTAAAACTCTTACGCTGATGAACTTAAATCCCAGAAGTAACAACAATGACACTAAATCCACTTTGGGATCCAATTCAATTTACATTATGTTCTAAGGATAACACCAATTAATATAAAAGATCAGTTGTAAACAATAATAACTTCTATTTCTACATTTCAAGGTCATTCATTGGGTCAATGACTGAATGTGTTAAATGTGGATTCTTTTCCCTCAATCTGATTCAGTGAATTCACTGAGTCGAACAACGTTACTGCTTATAACAAAGCAGGCTTTATTACCGGCTGGGACTTATCAGACAGAAGGAATGCTCTCTTGATAGAGCGCACCCACTTCCTACGGATAAGTGACGTTACATTGTAAAGGCACAACGGTTATACATTTTTGGTACAAGATACAATTAGAGTGACAATCAGTTCAACCTATCCCCTTTGATCCCTCCTTCCCTTTGTCCACTCATGAGCTGACTTCTGTATGGTCTGTTCTTACACAAAGAGCCTTTATTCTTCTGTTAATGTTTCAAGTTTTAGTGGTGTGATCATTAAGACCTTGGAGTTAGTTTGTTAGCTGTGTCAATATTGTAACATTTGCAGTCTGAGATTTTTTTTAAGGCTATTCCTCCATGAATCCTTTGTTAACTTTTCACTGTCCCTATATTTTCCCACATTCTCAACTTCAATGTCTGTATACATTCAATATACATTCTCAGTATGCATTCTCAAATGTACCGTAGAACTAAATCTTACCTTTAGCCACTGTGGGGAGAACATTGTGAAAATAAGTTAGAATTCAAGTCAAAAATAAACCTTCAGACATTTCCACAGTGCAGCAAAATTGAAGTAGTAATTTTTGTCATCAGTAGCTAGACAGCAGCAATGAAAATGTGACATTTGATAAGTGACATATGGAAAGATTATTTTTAAAAGCCAGTACCGTACTCGACTGCTCAACAATTACTGTCATGGTAGAATTTATTTCTGATTGCCTGATTGTTTTTATTAGTTCTGAACAGAGTTTGAAGAAATCTTTATGGTTAAATCACAGTCCAGTTTTATTTTGTCCTGACTTTATAAAGCATTCCCAGTTAGTTGTCAAGCATGGCACATTTACTGAATGATGGCAGTGCTCAATATGTCCTCCAAAAACATGGTCTTGGCAAGGTTCATCAGTGTGCATTAAACTGTGTGAAATATATTATATATAGAAGCATAGAATGATACAACACAGAAGGGAGCCATTAGCCCATTATGCCTGACCTTTGAATAATCCAATTAGTCCCACTCCCCTGCCCTTTCTCCGTAGCCCTGCAAATGTTTCCTCTTCAGGTATTTATCCAATTCCCTTTTGAAAGTTATTATTTGAATCTGCCCTTTTGGCAGCACATTCCAGATCATAACAACTCGCTGCGTTAAAAAATGTTTCCCCATCTTGCCTCTGGTTCTTTTACCAATTACATTAAATCTGTGTTTTCAAGAGGAATTGCATTTTCCAAAAATGCAAAAAAAACTGATGACATGGAGCAAAATGTTTCCCACTGCACAGGTTTACTGCAAGTCTGCCATGCTGCTGTCACTTCCCGAGTAATTGCAAAAAGAGTGAATTTTTATTTTAAGGAAGAGAGGTAGGTTGGCTCTTTATTAGTTTCCCATATTTCCTCGCACAGACAAAACCACAGCAACTCAACAGTTACAACATTCCAGTGGGCCAAAAAGTATCTTTTGTTAAATATTCTTGGACTTGTGCATCTAGCATGACAGGAGAGCTGCAGAGCAAATATTGTTTTACATCTCCAATGGTTTTTAGACATAAAGCAAGGCATTCAGGTGCCTCCTATTAACTCTGATGTCCCCCAAGGCTCTAACATTGGCCTCCTCCTATTTCTTATCTACATGCTGCCCCTCAGCAATATCTTCCAAAAACACAATATCAGTTTCCACATGTACGCGGATACCACCCAGCTCTAGCTCACCACTACTTCTATCAACCCCTCCACTGTCACCGATTTGTCACACTGCTTATCTGACACCCAGTAATGTTGATTCCTGGATTCTTTTACCTCAATCTGGTTCAGCAAAATTACTGAAACGAATACCGTTTGTGCTTTAAACAAAGCAAACTTTTATTTAAAAAGCAAATCCCGATCGGGGACTTTATCAGACAGAAGGATTGCATGTCTGTTCGAACGCACTCACTTCCTACGGACAAAGTGACGTTACATTGTAAAGGCACGATGGTTATACATTTTCGGCAAAAGATAACAAGATAGGGCCAGAGTGACATCCCAGCTCAGCCTATCTCTTTTGATCCCTCCTTCCCTTCGTCCACTCATAAGCCGACCCAAGCATGGTCCGATTTTAAACAAAGACCTTCTGTCAATGTTTCAGGTTAATAACATGATTTAATAAGACCTTGAGGTTTTTCTGCAAGCTGTGGGTTTTGTTTCAATATGTGCTAGTGTTGTAACATTTCGCAGTCTCGAGTCTGAGATGTCATGGCTATTCCTCCATGAATTGTTTGTTAGCTTATACTGTCCCTATACAATTCCCACGTTCTCAACTTCAATGTCTCTATACATTTTTAAACATTCACATTCCCCCCTTTTATCATTCCATGATAACACTTAGGATCATTCTAGGAGTAAAATGTATAGGGAATGTGAACACACCCAACATCTAGAAAAGTTCCCATTTTGCGCATAAACATAAGACATGCAGCTCTCGTCTCTGTCTCCCCTCCCATGCGCCGAAACTGTCATATATCAACACTATTATACAGACTGTGGCATACAGACACAGTTTCATCTTATGGCTCAGGATTCAGATAAATAGTCCAATTATTTTGCTGATTAAAAGAGTTCAGTTTTCCCGTCTCTCTTCTCAGGTCACCGTCGGTGTAGCTGGCTGTCTATCACTACGGGTAAAAGTTCAAACTGGTCCACGTTCCAATTAGGATGCCAACGGCCTTGTTTAGCTATGGAGAAGAGGAAGTCTGGAACAGAAACAGGAGTTAGAATAACCAGTAAAATAGGTTCGTTAGGGGGTGGTGAGCTTGCAGTGGTGCAGGTGAACCCAGGCACTTTTCCCCTCAACCTTGGCTGCAGTGGGGGTAGTGAGTAACACCTGAAAAGACCCCTCCCATTGTGGCTCTAATCCCTTCCGAATCCATACTTCCCTGGTGCCACGAGGGACAATTCGGGTAAAACTGGGAGGTCGAGGTGAGCATCTTGAACCTGGTTGTGAACTAGTCGCAGAGCCTGAGTCAGAGAAAGAGCATAGGTGGTCATCAGTCGAGCTGAGATACCATATCTAGGAACAATTTCCCTCATTAACACCTTAACAACAGTTTGAGCCTTATTGTCCAGGTTAGGGTAGGCTTCAATCCATCTGCTAAACACATCTACTATTACTAACACATATTTGTAACACTGAACTTTTTGCAACTCAATGTAGTCCAACTGAAATGTCTCAAAGGGACCTTCGGGTAGGGGCGTTTTACCCCAATCACAGGGGACTCCCTTCCCTAGATTATGTTGCTGGCAAACCAGGCAACGACTACTGATGTTCTGAGTGAGCGCCTGGAGTCTAGGGTGCCACCAAGTAGCCAAAAGTGTATCACTCATGGTTTTTGCTCCACAATGATTAGCAAAATGCATACAATCAATAACCCATGGAGCCAACTCGTCAGACATGCAAGTCTGTTCCGCGGGAGTGGTCCAGAGTTTAGAAACATTGTCATAAGTACATGCATAATATTTCCACAACAGTTTATCTTTTTCAGGAGCATCCTCCTGTGCTTTTATAACATCTTGGATGGTTGGCATTGGTTTTTCCGAGGCTAACTTAGCCTTCGCAGGATTTTTAGTCTGACTCATAATTTTGGGCACTACCATCTGTTGGTCACGAGAGGCCTGTTTAGCCTCTTTGTCAGCCTATATCAACCAGAGAATTTCCAGTAGTGTGGGCAGTACATTTGACAATGGCAATGCGTTTGGGGAACATGAGGGCTTGCAACAAATCAGATACTAGCTGTTTATGAGATATCTCATTCCCTTGTGAGGTTAGGAATCCCCTATTTTTCCATAATTGTCCGAAATCATGGGCCACCCCAAAGGCATACCTAGAGTCGGTATAGATATTGACTTTGAGATCTTTGGCCAAGATACAGGCTC
This sequence comes from Pristiophorus japonicus, assembly GCF_044704955.1. Taxonomy (NCBI): domain Eukaryota; kingdom Metazoa; phylum Chordata; class Chondrichthyes; family Pristiophoridae; genus Pristiophorus; species Pristiophorus japonicus. The sequence continues at coordinate 147,459,036 of NC_091978.1, forward strand.
GGGTGAGGGCGAATAGTTCAGCTTGTTGAGCAGAATAGGCGGTTTCAAAAGCGGCAGATTCCAAGACCTGATTCTCCTGGTTTACTATGGCATGTCCTGAGATTCGTGTACCTTCTGGATTAATTCCGTCAACATACATAATACAGTCTGGATCTTCAATTGGTACATCAACAAAATCTTCCCTGACTGATGTGGCCTCTTGAATTAAAGATAAACAATCATGACTGGGTTCTTCCTCATCTTGGGGCGGCTCAGTAAGAAAACAGGCCGGATTAATTGCAGTACAGTGCCGAAAGGTCAGCTTAGGATTGTTTAGTAAGTAGATCTCATATCTGCTTTGCCTGGTCATGGTAAGGTGTTGAGTCTGCAGTTGGCCCAGGAGGGCAGCTACGGAGTGAGATGTGTTAAGACAACGGTAGCACAGTCTTTCAGAATTGTACAATACAGTTGAAAGGGCCGGTCATAGAGGGGCCGACCCAAAGCCGGAGCTTGCAGCAGGGCTGTCTTTAGTTCCTTAAAGGCTTGGACGTCTACGGTTTCTATTTGTATACGGGGTGAGGTGCTTAGTCATCAGGGCAACATTAGGGATCCAGGATCTGCAGTAATTGATCATCCCCAAACAATGTCGCATTTGTTTAGCCGTGCTAGGGACTGGAAACTGGCAAATTGGTTCGACTCGGCTAGCCTCCAAAGCTCGGTGAATACTCGGTATTGCCTGTGATAACCCACTTGGGAGGGGTCCTCTGCCCACACATGAGGATCCACATGGTCAGGTATGTCAGAGCCAGTATGATGCTGCAGAGTCTTAAGACCTTCTCGGGGTCCCCATGGAATTTGCACATCCCGGCTGGTAAGGTCAGCCTCGTCTATAGCCTGGCGCACCATAACTCCCAAATCTTTAGCGTGGTGGGGAGGTAATACTTCACGAGTAATATGTGGTGCCACCGTTGGGGGCTGTCCATTTCCACAAAATCTGCCTTCCCTTCCGGTCCAGTCACTCTAGCCCTTAATAGAATTTCCTTCACTTCCCCTTCGTGATCCTAATAAAAGTTCTGCAGGTCCTGATTCTTTCCACTGGGATCGTATGCTAGGGTCACGTGATAGGGTGCCTGCGGCAGGTCCAGAGACCACCACTGAGGGGTTCTAGTGGTATAATACTGCCGCTTAAGGGTTCCATGTTTTACAATAATCCCATCATCTCCACATTCCAAATGCAACTGGAATTTGCAGAGGAGGTCTCTAGCCATCAAGTTACAGTCCAGATTGGTTGTGATAACAACTCGATGTTCCACCGATTCTTCCTGGTAACCCATTTTAACCGGTTCTGACACTGGGAATGTCGAGATTTGTCCCAGGAATCCTGAAAGTTCCTGTGTTTCAGTAGAGGCAGGGAGCTTAAGCTTTGATTGTACAGAAGACATGAAGGCTCCCGTATCTATCAAAAAAGATTGCCACTCATTCAGAATTTTTAACAATATCATTGGTTCGTCGTCCGGGGAGGATCCCTGCACAATCAAGCTGCGTAGTCAATCGGGGGACAATTGACCAAAGGGGTTGTTCTGGGAGAAGTTAGTGTAAGATCCTCCTCTCCCCCCTTGCCCCCCTCCTCTTCCTCCTCTTCCTTTTCCATGCTGATGATAGGGGCAATTTTTATTCCAATGTCCTTCCTGCCCACAATTAAAACAGTCAATTCCTCTTACCCAGTCCCGGCCTCTTCCCATACCATGCTGGGGACAATAGGGAGGTTTATTAGCAGAGCTCGGGCCGTTTGGTTGTTTAGTATAACCGTATCCTTGCTTATCCATCCAATCCTGTATGCAACACTGCAGTTTCATTGATCCTTCCTCCCGAGATGGCTCTTCCTTTCTAGTCACGTATTCAGTCTTGACCCGGGTTGGGGGCGCACCTCCCCCCTCCCCTTTCTTTTCCTGCCAATAATATCTAACTGCCCTTTGAATAGCGTGAGCAATCGAATAGTTGTTCGAAGATCACATAGACATCTATAGTGGGGTGGTCTGCAGCTTGTGCATCAGGGTTTGGCATTGGTCTGACAGGGAATTGGTATCAGGATTTTGGGATCTTGGAAATCATTCCTAGGTCGGAGGATGTTTCGGAGCTGTCTGACTGCTTGACAGTTCTGCGTCTCGATCGGCGGGGGTGTTTGCTATGTCTTTCACAACTTGGACTGGTAGATTGACTAGAAGATTTACGGGACTGTCTGTGATATCGAGATATAGTTCTGCCCTTTCGAGTGTGAGATCTGGTCCTTTCGGCTATATTGCTGGTGAACTGGGGATCCGAATCGCTATCAGAGGATGAGGAGTACATTTGGGTTTGTTGCTTTGGTGGTATGGGGTTATTTTTAATTCCTTTCGCCGGAGAGTAAGGTGGAGGGTGTTGGGAAGAGGACTGGAGCAAGGGGCCAGGGGGTGCCGGAGGTGCCATTGGGCGCTGAGTCAGTGACCACTCATCAATTTCATCATCAGCCTCGGTTAACACAAAGCCAGCCATTTTACTACGTAGTCAATCAATACCTTTCTCAGAGGTCCCAGAGGATCTCTTAGTAAGTTTCTCGTGCACACATTCTTTTTTTTTAAGACGTCTACAGTTTTAACATGTGTTCCCTCTGTCAATGAGAATCCCAATGTAATAGCATTTATTTGCCAACTTGACAGAAGTGATGCATCTTTTAATTTTTGACAATCCCTGTGCTTTTTTGCTACCTCTACGCTTCTAGTGCCACCTAGAGGCCACTGGTCATCTCCTAATAATTTGTTCAGGGCTCCTGATAATTTTCTAAAGTCTTCAGCTCTTTCAGGGAATTCCTCACTTAATTTTTGTAGCGGACTATCCGCATCCGTTGTTTTATCCAACTGATTACCCATTTTCACGCTGTCCCTCGTATTACCGTGTTGTTACGCGTTCACGTCGTCGTGCGATTTGAACAAACTTAAAACAAACGGACTTTACTAAACTAACACAAAGCCGCGTCGCCCCGCGGCTCGCGTTGCCACGTGATTCAAAACACTTGAAATAAACGGACTTTACTAAACTAACACAAAGCCGCGTCGTCCCGTGGCTCACGTCGCCGCGCGATTCGAAACACTTGAAATAAACGGACTTTACTAAACTAACACAAAGCCGCATCGCCCCGCGGCTCGCGTCACCGCGCGATTCGAAATATTTGAAACCAACAGACTTACAATAAACAGACTTACTAAAATCAGCACTGACTTTGATATTAATTCGCGGTTCGCGTCGCTGCGCATTCGCGTCGGCCCACGTTCACTCGGCCGCGCACTCGTGCCACCGCATGTCCCACGTCACTATGCGTTCACGCTGCCATGCGTCTGCGTCAGCCCTCCTTCACTTGGCCGCACACTCGCGCCGCTGCACGTCTCGCGTCGCTATGCGTTCCACGCTGCTGCGCATCTGCGTCAGCCCTCCTTTACTCGGCTGCACGCTCGCGCCGCCGCACCTTTCTTGTTGCTGCGCGTCCGCGTCGGCCCTACCTTTCGAGTTGCTGCGTGATTTAAATTCAATCAGTGCCTAGACGGGCCAAGTGATATACGAGGTCGACGTCACACCTGACTTGAACACCTATCCTCTATTTAATTCCCCATAAGCCTTATTTAAATCTCTGTGAGCCTAATTTTCTAAATTAAATTTCTTTTCGTCTCCAAATTTCCCTATCCTTTCGCGTCACTGCGCAGTTTAAATCCAATCAGTCAATGAAAGCCCTAATTTAATGGAGGTTTTCTGCCAACTGAACAGGAGTGATTTTTTTTCTTTTAGACTGCAGTGGAATTTTTCTCATAATTTAAAATCTCAGAACATTTTTTTTTTCAGCACCTATTTAGTACGTTACTTTTTTTATTCTTTTCCATAACTAGAGAGAAGTCTGGCACGTAGGCTGTGGACTGCTTTTCATTATCTCAATTGTTCCAACCTCAAGGTCGTGTTATTTAATATAATATTTTTTTTTTAATCCTTTTGAACCCATCTCAGTTGTTTTGCTGTGTCTTCTCTGAATATTTTCTTTCGACAAGTAAGTGAGCATGTTAAATCCTTTTTTTTTTAACCACCGGGTACATGTAATTTTTTCTTTTTTTTTCAACAAACCTATCCTTTGTGCATTTCCTGGCTCCGTAACTTATCATCCGAATATACGTAATTCAATAAGGTTCACACTCTTAAACTTCCCACATACAGGACAGCACTACGAAGGGTTAAAAAAAACTTTCATTCTGTTTGAGATAAAACAAACCACAACTCCCCGGCTTTTTTTTACAGTAAAAATCACAGAAGCATTTCTCATTTAAAAAGACGTTCACAAGAGTCTCTTTTCTTTCCTATTAATTTTTGGATCCATGATTGATCATCTATCCCTATCTAGCTCTAACTAAAACCTATCTTTCCAAGTCGCCGCTTGGTTTGCGTCATCGCGCAATTTCCCTATCTCTATCCCTATTTTAAGTTTGAAAGGTATTCACCAGATTGTCCTGGATCTCGTTCAGACACTACCTGAGAACCAGCGAGTGGCTAAACTTTCCTCAGACTTTTGAAACCGGGTGAAACTGGAGCAGTATTGAAATCATACTCACTCCAGTGGTCACTTTCCCCTCATCTCGTCCAAGGCTAGTCTGGCTCTTAATTCGCAAGTTTTCGGCAGTCGTCCATGGAGATCCCACTTCTGACACCAAATGTTGATTCCTGGATTCTTTTACCTCAATCTGGTTCAGCAAAATTACTGAAACGAATACCGTTTGTGCTTTAAACAAAGCAAGCTTTTATTTAAAAAGCAAATCCCGATCGGGGACTTTATCAGACAGAAGGATTGCATGTCTGTTCGAACGCACTCACTTCCTATGGACAAAGTGACGTTACATTGTAAAGGCACGATGGTTATACATTTTCGGCAAAAGATAACAAGATAGGGCCAGAGTGACATCCCAGCTCAGCCTATCTCTTTTGATCCCTCCTTCCCTTTGTCCACTCATAAGCCGACCCAAGCATGGTCCGATTTTAAACAAAGACCTTCTGTCAATGTTTCAGGTTAATAACATGATTTAATAAGACCTTGAGGTTTTTCTGCAAGCTGTGGGTTTTGTTTAAATATGTGTTAGTGTTGTAACATTTCGCAGTCTCGAGTCTGAGATGTCATGACTATTCCTCCATGAATTGTTTGTTAGCTTATACTGTCCCTTTACAATTCCCACGTTCTCAACTTCAATGTCTCTATACATTTTTAAACATTCACAGATGAACAGAAATCTCCAACTAAAAATCGGGAAGACCGAAGTCATTGTCTTTGGTTCTGTCATGTATTCAACCAGCATTGTAACCCATGTATAAACTGACAAGTTGTACACTGTGAGAACAATGACCACTAGGTGGTGAACTTGTGGGAGAAACTCCTAACCTGGACCTTCAGGTATAAAAGGGGAAGCTCCACCCACCTTCATTACTTGAGTGCTAAGGAATAAAGGACAGGTCACAGACTGACCTTCTCTCAAGCATGGGCCTCGTGTGCATTTATACCGTATAGTAAGGACGTATCAATGGCAACGAGAAACTGGGATTTAAGCCACGCGAGCATGGCCACTAGCAGAACAGACGAGAGGTACTGTGTTAAGGAATGGCTGGGACAAAGATTCAATATTGTTAAAGCAGCACACAGTTCTCCAGGCAGACAAGGGCAATCGGGCATGCCCCAACATCTAGTCGAACACAGAGGGGGAGTTCGACAGAGACAATGGCAAGCTGAACGGTGATTCACGCCATTGCAAGGGTAAATGCGGCAATAATGGGGCCATCAACACCTGTTAATGGTGCACTCAAGGACAGTCACAGGGGCAGTCAGGGACGATCGACTGGCAAGGGACTTTTTGTTTCCAACAACAGCTTATGTTGGAGGCGTGGAGGCACACACTCAGCCGGAAGTTGCAGAGATGAGCAAAATACCTGCAGAAATTGCAGAAATGAACCCTGGGGGAAATCGCTGGAAGCTGAAGTTCAGCGAGTTCATGTGGAGCATGTATACAGTTCATACACCAGGACGCCAACGATAATGATGAAAGTGCTCCTCAATGGCATCCCAGTATCAATGGAGCTAGACACAGGGCCAGCCAGTCCCTGATGGGTATCAAACAGTTTGAAAAGTTGTGGGCGTCCAAAGCCAGGAGGCCAAAATTATCGCTGATTGACGCACAGCTACGGACATACGCAAAGGAGATCACTCCGGTGCTAGGCAGCGCCACGGTAGTCGTGACCCACAAAGATTCGGAGAACAGGTTGCCACTCTGGGTTGTCCTGGGGGATGGGCCCGCACTACTGGGGAAGAGTTGGCTTGCTGTCATGAAATGGAAATGGGGCGATGTCAATGCAATTTCCTCTGTGGAGCGAGTATCATGCTCAGAGATCCTAGACAAATTTGACTCATTATTTCAACCCGGCATTGGCACTTTCATGGGGGCCAAGGTAGTGATTCACATAAACCCGGACGCCAGGCCAGTACACCACAAGGCCAGAGCGGTGCCGTACGTGATGCGGGAAAAGATAGAATGCGAATTGGACTGCCTGCTGAGGGAAGACATCATCTCGCCAGTCGAATTCAGTGACTGGGCGAGCCCGATTGTGCCAATGCTCAAGGCGGATGGGTCGGTCAGGATATGCGGTGATTACAATGCCACCATCAATCGGGTGTCACTCCAAGACCAGTACCCGCTGCCGAGAGCGGAGTACCTCTTTGCGACGCTATCCGGTGGCAAACTTTTTTCAAAATTGGACCTGACCTCAGCTTACATGACCCAGGAGCTGGCGACTGAGTCAAAGAAGCTGACCACCATCACGACACACAAGGGGTTGTTTGAGTACAACAGGTGTCCGTTCGGGATTCGCTCGGCCGCCGAGATCTTCCAACGAAATATGGAAAGCCTCCTCAAGTCGATTCCAGGGACGGTGGTTTTTCAGGACGACATCCTCATCACGGGTTACGATACTGAAAAACACCTCCACAACCTGGAGGAGGTGCTATGCAGTCTGGACCGGGTAGGTCTGCGACTGAAAAAGGCGAAGTGCGTCTTCCTAGCTCCAGAGGTAGAATTCCTGGGGATGAGGGTAGCAGCAGACGGGATCAGCCCTACTGCGTCCAAAACGGAAGCGATCCAGAGAGCACCCAGACCCCGTAACACGACGGAGCTGCGTTTGTTCCTGGGGTTCCTGAACTATTTTGGTAACTTTCTTCCCAAATTGAGCACGCTGCTAGAGCTGCTACACGTGCTCTTATGCAAAGGTCACGAATGGGTCGAGGGGGACAGCCAGGAAAGGGCTTTTAATAGAGCACGCAATTTGTTATGTTCCAACAATCTGTTAACGCTATATGATCCATGTAAGAAACTTGTTTTAACGTGCGATGCGTCGTTCTCTGGTGTGAGGTGTGTGTTGCAGCATGTCAATGTCAAGGGTCAGTTACAGCCGGTAGCTTATGCCTCCAGAAGTCTGTCCCAGGCAGAAAGGTGCTAAGGAATGGTATAAAAGGAGGCGCACACATGTATATATGCGTAAAGAAAATGCACCACTACCTGTTTGGCAGGAAATTTGAGCTGTAGACAGATCACAAATCCCTAACGTCCCTTTTGGCTGACAACAAGGCCATAAATGCAAACGCATCGGCCCGCATACAGAGATGGGCACTTACGTTAGCCGCCTATGACTATACAATTCGGCACAGACCGGGCACTGAAAACTGCACCGATGCACTCAGCAGGCTCCCACTAGCCACCACTGAGGGGACTACCAAGCCTGCTGCTGAGATGGTCATGGCTGTTGAAGCTTTCAGAAGCGAAGGCTCACCCGTGACAGCACGTCAGATCAAAGTCTGGATAAATAGAGATCCGCTATTGTCTTTAGTTCAGAAATGTGTCCTGAATGGGGACTGGGCAGCCACATACGGGGCATGCCCTGAGGAATTTAAACCATTTCACAGGCGCAGGGATGAACTCTCGATTCAGGCCGATTGCCTACTGTGGGGAAACCGCGTAGTCATGCCCCAGATGGAAAGAGAGGTGTTCATCAGAGAACGCCACAATGAGCACCCAGGCATTGTCATGATGAAGGCAATTGCCAGGTCACACGTCTGGTGTCCAGGGATAGACGCAGATCTAGAACTTTGTGTTCGCAGGTACAACACGTGTGCCCAGCTGGACAATGCACCCAGGGAAGCCCCCCTTAGCCCCTGGTCCTGGCCCGCCAAGCCTTGGTCACGCATCCATGTGGACTACGCAGGTCCTTTCATGGGAAAAATGTTTTTGATTGGAGTTGACGCCTAATCCAAATGGATCGAGTGTGACATTTTAAATTCAAGCACATCCTCTGCCACGGTTGAAAGTCTACGGGCAATGTTCGCCATCCACGGTCTACTGGATATCTTGGTCAGTGACAATGGCCCGTGCTTCACAAGCACTGAATTCTCGGACTTCATGGCAGGCAATGGAATTAACCATGTCAGAACGGCACCGTTCAAGCCGGCCTCAAACGGCCAGGCAGAACGAGCAGTGCAGATAATCAAACAGGGGATGCTCAGAATACAAGGGGGTTCCCTACAAAGCTGCTTATCACGCTTCCTGTTGGCCTACAGATTCCGACCACACTCGCTCACAGGGGTTCCACCTGCAGAGCTGCTAATGAAAAGGACGCTCAAAACCAGGTTATCCCTTATACACCCCACCATGAAAGAAATTGTCGAGAGCAGGCGCCAGTCACAATGTGACTACCATGACAGGAATGCGAGGGCGCGATGTATTGATGTAAATGATCCTGTCTGTGTCCTCAACTACGCTGCAGGGCCCAAATGGCTCGCAGGCACTGTGATTGCAAAAGAGGGGAATAGGATTCTGGTAGTTAAACTTACCAATGGACAAATCTGCTGCAAACACGTGGATCAAACGAAAAGGAGGTTCAGCAACCCCATAGAAGAAGCAGAGGAAGAACACAGGTGACCGAACACTGGAACCAAAGGCAGGAGAGTCCAGTCACTGTGGGGCAGTCTGGACAGGCCTGAGGCACCGCAAACAGCAGACACTCAGGCCAGCGCCCAACAACCGGAGCCCCAACTCAGGTGTTCGACAAGAGAGCGTAAACCACCAGAGAAATTCAACCTGCGATCCCAATAAAACTTTGAGGGGGAGGTGATGTCATATATTCAACCAGCATTGTAACCCATGTATAAACTGACAAGTTGTACACTGTGAACAATGACCACTAGGTGGTGAACTTTTGGGAGACACTCCTAACCTGGACCTTCAGATATAAAAGGGGAAGCTCCACCCACCTTCATCACTTGAGTGCTAAGGAATAAAGGACAGGTCACAGACTGACCTTCTCTCAAGCATGGGCCTAGTGTGCATTTATACTGTACAGTCAGGACGTATCAGGTTCCTACCACAACCTCTATTCCCTAGTGTCAAAAATGTCAGTGGTGGCTCAGTGGGTAGCACACTCATCTCTGCGTCAGTCGGTTGTTCAAGTCTCACTCCAGAAACTTGAGCACATAAACCTAGGCTGATATTCCCGTGCAATGCGGTAGGAGTGCTGCATTGTTGGAGGTGCCGTCTGTCAGATGAGAAGTTAAACTGAGGCCCAATCTCCCTTCTCAGGTGGATGTAAAAGATCCCGTTGCATTATTTCGAAGAAGAGCGGGGGAGTTATCCTCGGTATCCTGGACAATATTTACCTCTCAATCAATATAACAAAAACAGATTATCTGGTCATTATCACATTGCTGTTTGTGGGAATTTGCTGCGCACAAGTTGGCTGCCACATTTCCCACATTACAACAGTGACTACACTCCAAAAATACTTCACTGGCTGAAAGACGCTTTGAGACGTCAGGTGGTTGTGAAAGGTGCTGTATAAATGCAAATCTTTCTTTCTTTAGCCACTGACTCTATCCCTCTTCTTGTCCACTGTCTGAGGCTGAATCAGACCATTCACAGCCGCAGTGTTGTATTTGACCTTGAGATGAGCTTCTGATCACATATCCACTGCACCAAGACTGCCTCCATCCACCTCCATAACATCATTCATTATCGCACATATCTCAGCTCAGCTGCTGCTGAAACCCTCATCCATGCCTTTGTTACTTCTAGATTTGACTATTCGAATGCTTTTCTAGCTAGCCTCCTACCTTCCACCCTCCATAAACTTGAGCTCATCCAAAACTCTACTGTCCATTTCCTAACTCACTCCAAGTCCTGTTCACTTATCACCCCTGTACATAGAAACATAGAAACATAGAAACATAGAAAATAGGTGCAGGAGTAGGCCATTCGGCCCTTCGAGCCTGCACCGCCATTCAACAAGATCATGGCTGCTGATCACCCACCCCAGCACCTCCCCCCCACACCCCCCTGACCCCCCCCCCAGCCGCAAGGACCACATCCAACTCCCTCCCGAACACATCCAATGAACTGGCATCAACAACTCTCCGCGGCAGGGAATCCCACAGGCCAACAACCCCCCGAGTGAAGAAGTCTCTCCCAATCCCAGCCCCAAACAGCCCACCCCCCATCCCAAGAGCGTGCCACTCCCCGGCTCCGGACCCACCCAACACCGGGAACACTCCCCCCACACCCAACCCGCCCCGTCCCGTCAGAATCCTTCCCAAATGCCGAACACCCCCAGATGTCGAGCCCCCAGCCCCGGCCACCCTGGAGCCACGCCCCCGCGACGCCAACCACACCACATCCACCAACCGCCATCTGCGCAGTCAACCCGTCCACCCCACTCTGAACACTCCCCGCACCGAGGCACAGAGCCCCCAGGCCCGCCCCTCTAACACACTTCACCCCCCCAGACTTCCGCTGCAATGTGGCCCCTCCTGTCCCCCGCCCTGGGTTTCTCCGCCCTCCACCACTCTCCTCTCCATCCTCCGTCCCCGTATCCCCTCATCTTCCCTCTGCCTCCCCGCACAGGCTCCCATCTTGGGGGCGGTAACCTTCTGGGGCAGGGAATTTTAGCCCCCAGTGTGGAAGTCCTGCTCCCGCTGCAGAATTGACCTTACCACCCCTCAATGGAAGCGGAGTGCAATTTCCCACACTCCACTTTCTTTGGGGGAAGTTACCGGGGCACGACTGGATGCTCCTGTGACAGTTGGAACTGGTGCTTTCCACTCTCCCGTCCTGTGACATGCACTCGCTGACCTACATTGGCTTCCAGCCTGACAATGCCTCGATTTTAAAATTCTTATCCTTGTTTTCAAATCCCTCCATGGCCTCACCCTTCCCTATCTCTGCAACCTCCTCCAGCCCTCCAATCCTCTGAGATCGCTGAGCTCTTCCAATTCTGGTCTATTGCACAGCTCCAATTTTAATCACTCCACCATTGGCGGCCATGCCTGCAGCTGCCTAGGCCCCAAGCTCTGGCATTCCCTCCCTAAATCTCGCTGCCTCTCTAGCTCTCTGTGCTTTATGATGCTCATTAAAACCTACCTCTTTGCCCAAGCTTTTGGTCATCTATCCTAATATCTCATGTGGCTCGATGTCAAATTTTGTTTGGCATTGCTCCTGTGAAGCACTGTGGGATGTTTTACTATGTTAATGGCGCTATATAAATGCAACTTTTTGTTTTATCCTTAGCCTCACATCACATACTATGTACATTTTTCCACCTTACTATATCCAAAGTGTCTACTGGAACATAAGTAATTCATTGTGTAAAGTGCTTTCAGATATTTAACCAATGTGATAAAGGCCTGTAAAATACAAGCATGTTTTATTTAAAACATCGGTTTCTTACACTTTATATGAAAAGTGGCATTGTGCAAGGAGATGGAGGAGGCTTTGACATTTCTTTATTCACAAAGCAAAGGTAATACATATGTATTGAATTTTGATGGGATGAAGCTGAGCCACATAAGCTAGCAGCTCGAGGCCAGCTGCCCAATATCTAGTGTTGTAACCCCAAACTCTAATATATGTTCCTGGCTAGCAAGGCTTCGTGCCAGGATCATGAATTCATAACATTTACCCTAATGCCTCTTACGATGAACCCCACCATCCCACCAGCCTTTTCGATCAATCCTTGTTCCGCAAGCTAACTTTGGATGACCTGAACCCTTAAGTCACTTTGCTTATCTGCATCCTCCATAGCTTCCCACTGAGATTATAATCTGATCCACTATTCCTATATCCAAAGTGTGCTGTTTCACATTTTCTTACATAAAACTATATTTTCTATTGTTTCACACATTTACATAATCTGTTTCCAAGTATGACTTTCTGCTCCTAGTTTCACATCATTTGCAAACCACCACTTGAGTTCCTCGATTCCCAAATACAGACATTTTTGTATGAGGGGACATTTTTCAACTTTCCATTACTGATGCGGAACCTCACGCACTGGTAATATATACCTGAAATTCTGGTGCACACTATGCATTATTTTCCAACCATTACTTGAAATAATTGAAAAGTTCTGTGTAATGTGCACCTGAATTTGTAAATGTAGATTCTTTTCTCTCAATCTGGTTCAGTAAAATTACTGAGTCGAATACCCCTTGTGCTTTGAACAAAGCAGTCTTTATTTTACCGGCCGGCGAGACTTATCAGACAGAGGATATACATTCTCAATCGAGCGTACACACTCCCTACGGATAAGTGAAGTTACATCGTAAAGCGACAACAGTTATACATTCTCGGCAAAAGATAACAAGATAGGGCTAGAGTGACATCCTAGTTCAACCTATCTCTTTTGGTCCCTCTTTCCCTTTGTCCACTCATAAGCCGACCTAAGTATGGTCTGATTTTAAACAAAGACCTTCTGTTAATGTTTCAGGTTAATAACATGATTTAATAAGACCTTGAGGTTTTTCTGAAAGCTGTGGGTTTTATTTCAATATGTGTTAGTGTTGTAACATTTCGCAGTCTCGAGTCCGAGATGTCATGGCTATTCCTCCATGAGTTCTTTGTTAGCTTATACTGTCCGTATACAATTCCCACGTTCTCAACTTCAATGTCTCTATACATTTTAAACATTCACATTATGGAGGAATAGCCATGACATCTCGGATCTTCGAACAACTATTTGATTGCTCACGCTATCCGGACAAATGGAAAGGACAGTTAGATATTATTGGCAGGAAAAGAAAGGGGAGGGGGGAGGTGCGCCCCCAACCCGGGTCAAGACTGAATACGTGACTAGAAAGGAAGAGCCATCTCGGGAGGAAGGATCAATAGAACCGCAGTGTTGCATACAGGATTGGATGGATAAGCAAGGATACGATTATACTAAACAACCAAACGGCCCGAGCCCTGCTAATAAACCTCCTTATTGTCCCCGGCATGGTATGGGAAGAGGCCGGGACTGGGTAAGAGGAATTGACTGTTTTAATTGTGGGCAGGAAGGACATTGGAATAAAAATTGCCCCTACCGTCAGCATGGAAAAGGAAGAGGAGGAAGAGGAGGGGGGCAAGGGGGGAGAGGAGGATCTTACACTAACTTCTCCCAGAACAACCCCTTTGGTCAATTGTCCCCCGATTGACTACGCAGCTTGATTGTGCAGGGATCCTCCCCGGACGACGAACCCATTCTGAATGAGTGGCAACCCTTTTTGATAGATACGGGAGCCTTCATGTCTTCTGTACAATCAAAGCTTAAACTCCCTGCTTCTACTGAAACACAGGAACTTTCAGGATTCCTGGGACAAATCTCGACATTCCCAGTGTCAGAACCGGTTAAAATGGGTTACCAGGAAGAATCGGTGGAACATCGAGTTGTTATCACAACCAATCTGGACTGTAACTTGATGGCTAGAGACCTCCTCTGCAAATTCCAGTTGCATTTGGAGTGTGGAGATGATGGGATTATTGTAAAACAGGAAACCTTTAAGCGGCAGTATTATACCACTAGAACCCCTCAGTGGTGGTCTCTGGACCTGCCGCAGGCACCCTATCACGTGACCCTAGCATACGATCCCAGTGGAAAGAATAAGGACCTGCAGAACCTTTATCAGGATCACGAAGGGGAAGTGAAGGGAATTCTATTAAGGGCTAGAGTGACTGGACTGGAAAGAGAGGCAGATTTTGTGGAAGTGGATAAGAATCTGTGGAAACAGCCCCTAACAATGGCACCGCATATTGCTCGTGAAGTATTAGCCTCTCACCATGCTAAAGATTTGGGAGTTATGGTACGCAAGGCCATAGATGAGGCTGACCTTACCAGCCGGGATGTGCAAATCGTAAAACATGGCCGAACAGTCCAATTTCATGGGGACCCCGAGAAGGTCTTAACGACTCTACAGCATCATACTGGCTCGGACATACCTGACTATGTGGATCCTCATGTGTGGGCAGAGGACCCCTCCCAAGTGGGTTATACTCCCATTGATCCGATTGAGATCCCAGTGCAGGGCAATGTGGACTGGCCCTCTATCCGACAGAACCCACTGAAATCACAGGCAATCCATACTGACCTTTCGGCACTATACTGCAATTAATCCGGCCTGTTTTCTTACTGAGCCACCCCAAGATGTGGAAGAACCCAGTCATGATTGTTTATCTTTAATTTAAGAGGCCACATCAGTCAGGGAAGATTTTGTTGATGTACCAATTGAAGATCCAGACTGTATTATGTATGTTGACGGAATTAATCCAGAATGTACACGAATCTCAGGATACGCCATAGTAAACCAGGAGAATCAGGTCTTGGAATCTGCCGCTTTTGAAACTGCCTATTCTGCTCAACAAGCTGAACTATTCGCGCTCACCCGAGCCTGTATCTTGGCCAAAGATCTCAAAGTCAATATCTATACCGACTCTAGGTATGCCTTTGGGGTGGCCCATGATTTCGGACAATTATGGAAAAATAGGGGATTCCTAACCTCACAGGGGAATGAGATATCTCATAAACAGCTAGTATCTGATTTGTTGCAAGCCCTCATGTTCCCCAAACGCATTGCCATTGTCAAATGTACCGCCCACACTACCGGAAATTCTCTGGTTGATATAGGGAATCGTTTTGCTGACCAAGAGGCCAAACAGGCCTCTTGTGACCAACAGATGGTATTGCCCAAAATGATGAGTCAGACTAAAAAACCTTAGGAAGGATAAGTTAGCCTCGGAAAAACCAATGCCAACCATCCAAGATGTTATAAAAGCACAGGATGACGCTCCTGAAAAAGATAAACTGTTGTGGAAATATTATGCATGTACTTATGACAATGTTTCTAAACTCTGGACCACTCCCGCGGAACAGACTTGCATGTCTGACAAGTTGGCTCTATGGGTTATTGAATGTATGCATTTTGCTACTCATTGTGGAGCAAGGACTACGAATGACACACTTTTGGCTACTTGGTGGCACCCTAGACTCCAGGCGCTCACCCAGAACATCAGTCGTCGTTGCCTGGTTGGCCAGCAACATAATCTAGGGAAGGGAGTCCCCTGTGATTAGGGTAAAACGCCCCTACCAGAAGGTCCCTTTGAGACCTTGCAGTTGGACTACATTGAGTTGCAAAGAGTTCAGTGTTACAAATATGTGTTAGTAATAGTGGATGTGTTTAGCAGATGGATTGAAGCCTACCCTAACCTGGACAATAAGGCTCAAACTGTTGTTAAGGTGTTAATGAGGGAAATTGTTCCTAGATATGAGATCTCAGCTCAACTGATGACCACCTATGTTCTTTCTCTGACTCAGGCTCTGCGACTAGTTCACAACCAGGTTCAAGATGCTCACCTCGACCTCCTAGTTTCACCCGAATTGTCCCTCGTGGCACCAGGGAAGTATGGATTCGGAAGAGATTAGAGCCACAATGGGAGGGGCCTTTTCAGGTGTTACTCACTACCCCCACTGCAGCCAAGGTTGAGGGGAAAAGTGCCTGGGTTCACCTGCACCACTGCAAGCTCACCACCCTCTAACGAACCTATTTTACTGGTTATTCCAACTCCTGTTTCTGTTCCAGACTTCCTCTTCTCCATAGCTGAACAAGGCCGTTGGCATCCTAATTGGAACGTGGACCAGTTTGAACTTTTACCCGTAGTGATAGACAGCCAGCTACACCGACGGTGACCTGAGAAGAGAGACGGGAAAACTGTACTCTTTTAATCAGCAAAATAATTGGACTATTTATCTGAATCCTGAGCCATAAGATGAAACTGTCTGTATGCCACAGTCTGTATAATAGTGTTGATATATGACAGTTTCGGCGCATGGGAGGGGAGATAGAGACGAGAGCTACATGTCTTATGTTTATGCGCAAAATGGGAACTTTTCTGGATATTAGGTGTGTTCACATTCCCTATACATTTTACTCCTAGAATGATCCTAAGTGTTGTCATGGAATGATAAAAGGGGGGAATGTGAATGTTTAAAATGTATAGAGACATTGAAGTTGAGAACGTGGGAATTGTATAGGGACAGTATAAGCTAACAAAGAATTCATGGAGGAATAGCCATGACATCTCGGACTCGAGACTGCGAAATGTTACAACACTAACACATATTGAAACAAAACCCACAGCTTGCAGAAAAACCTCAAGGTCTTATTAAATCATGTTATTAACCTGAAACATTAACAGAAGGTCTTTGTTTAAAATCAGACCATACTTAGGTCGGCTTATGAGTGGACAAAGGGAAAGAGGGACCAAAAGAGATAGGTTGAACTAGGGTGTCATTCTAGCCCTATCTTGTTGTCTTTTGCCGAGAATGTATAACTGTTGTCGCTTTACGATGTAACTTCACTTATCCGTAGGGAGTGTGTACGCGCGATCGAGAATGTATATCCTCTGTCTGATAAGTCTTGCCAGCCGGTAAAATAAAGACTGCTTTGTTCAAAGCACAAGAGGTATTCGACTCAGTAATTTTACTGAACCAGATTGAGAGAAAAGAATCTACATTTACAGGTAACTTCGACTTTGGATGATAGTGTACAACAGGTGATAGCGGATCAGCTATTCCTCATACATCTCTATTAAAGTCAATAGAAATGAAAATTGGGACAGATGTATAGTGGGCGGCTGATCCAATATCGACCCTTTTACACTATTGCCCACAGTCAAACTGACCTCCTGTACATGCTACCAGTGGGCAAGGCTCCAAGCCAAACCTGCGTAGACGGCAAAATCCACTCTGGAGCTTGGGTCCTGATACCAATTGCTGGGGGAAGCCACGCAACCCTATGTAGTTTAGAAATCTTGTGATTTGTCTTTATGTTTGTTCAATATTAATTTATTGTAAATTACACTGATTTAATGATATAATGCACATTGTTCTGGACACTTGATGCCTGAAGAAACAATTCAAGAGATCAAGCTCAGGCACATCTTCATTCAACCCATGTGGATATCTGAACGGAATATATGGAATTAAGGACAGTAAAGTAAACGGGATATATGAAAATGTATAAGCCATGGAAGAATAGCTGGGAGAATGCCAGATTGCAAATAGTGCAACATCAGCATAGCTAACAGTCTGTCTCAAGGTTTCAAGTCACTAATCCTGCCAATAATATATAATTGTAACATGAAATACATCTGCAGAATTGCAAGGTCTCAGTAAATAGTCACACCATTAGATTGAAACATTTGGAGGCAATACTTGAGCTTTCAAGAAGAACATCTCATATAGATTGACTAATGAGTGGCTGAGTTAGACTGTCAATCCATTTGTATTTTGTTATCTGAGTTCAAAACTGTATAACTGTTAACGCTTTACGATGTAACTTCACCTATCCGTAGGGAGTGTGTACGCTCTATCCAGAGAGTATATCTTCTGTCTGATAGGTCTTACTGGCCGGTAATAAAGACTGCTTTGTTCAAAGCACAAGAGGTATTCGACTCAGTAATTTTACTGAACCAGATTGAAGTAAAAGAATCCAGGAATTAACATTTGGTGTCAGAAGTGGGATCTCAACGGACGACTGCCGAAAACTTGCGAATTAAGAGCCAGACTAGCCTTGGACGAGACGAGGGGAAAATGGCCACTGGAGTGAGTATGATTTCAATACTGCTCCAGTTTCCCCCGGTTTCAAAAGTCTGAGGAAAGTTTAGCCACTCGCTGGTTCTCAGGTAGTGTCTGAACGAGATCCAGGACAATCTGGTGAATACCTTTCAAACTTAGAATAGGGATAGAGATAGGGAAATTGCGCGATGACGCAAACCAAGCGGCGACTTGGAAAGGGAAAGATAGTTAGAGCTAGATAGGGATAGATGATCAATCATGGATCCAAAAAAAAATTAATAGGAAAGAAAAGAGACTCTTGTGAATGTCTGTTTAAATGAGAAATGCTTCTGTGACTTTTACTGTAAAAAAAAAGCCGGGGAGTTGTGGTTTGTTTTATCTCAAACAGAATGAAAGTTTGTTTTAACCCTTCGTAGTGTTGTCCTGTATGTGGGAAGTTTAAGAGTGTGAACCTTATTGAATTACGTATATTCGGATGATAAGTTGCGGAGCCAGGAAATGCCCAAAGGATAGATTTGTTAAAAAAGAAAAAATTACATGGTCCCGGTGGTTAAAAAAAAAGAAAAACTTGTTGAAAGCAAACATTCAGAGAAGGCACAGCAAAACAACTGAGATGGATTCAAAAGGATTTAAAAAAAAAAAATTATATTAAATAACACGACCTTGAGGCTGGAACAATTGAGATAACGAAAAGCAGTCCACAGCCTACGTGCCAGACTTCTCTCTAGTTATTAAAAAAAGTAACGTACTAAATAGGTGCTGAAAGAAAAAAATGTTCTGAGATTTTAAATTATGAAAAATATAAAATCACTCCTGTCCAATTGGCAGAAAAACTCCATTAAATTAGGGCTTTCATTGACTGATTGAATTTAAACTGCGCAGTAACGCGAAAGGATAGGGAAATTTGGAGACTAAAAGAAATTAATTGAGGCTCATTAGAAAATTAGGCTCACAGGGAATAAAATGGGGATTTAAATAGAAGATAGGTGTTCAACTCAGGTACGACGTCGACCTTGTATATCACTTGGCCCGTCTAGGCTCTGATTGAATTAAAAAAAAAAACCAACAGCAACTCGGAAGGTAGGGCCGAAGCGAACGAGCAGTGACGTAAACGCGCAGTGAAGCGAACGCGCAGTGATGTCAACGCGCAGTGACGTAGATGCGCGGTGACGTAAACGCGCAGTGACGCCGACGCGTAGTGATGCAGAGGCGCAGCAACGCGAATCGCGAAAGTCAGTGCTAATGGCAGTAAGTCTGTAAGTTTTAAAGTGTTTAGAGTTTTAAGTAAAGTTTTAAGTATAGAAATCGCGCGGCGACGCGAACCGTGCGGCGACGCAGGTAAGTGTTAGAAGTCTTTGTCTATTTTGTAAATCGCGTGGCGACGCGGGTAAGTGTTAGAAGTCCTTGTTTATCTTTTAAAGTTTAAAGTATCTTAACTCGCGCGGCGACGCGAGCCACGGGTCGACGCAGATTGCGCGGCGACGTGAACTGCGAGGCAACGCGGATTGCGCGGCGACGTGAACTGCGAGGCGACGTGGTAGTTTAGTATTGAAATCGCACGGCGACGCGAACCGCGCGGCGACACGGGTAAGTGTTAGCATTAGTAAAGTTTGGTTATTTGGAGTTAGTTAAAGTCCGTGTTAGTTCTGTAAAGTCTGTGTCTATTTTTAAGTTTGTTTAAATTGCATGACGATACGAACGCGTAGCGACACAGTAATATGAGGGGCAGTGTGAAAATGGGTAATCAGTTAGATAAAACCACGGATGCGGATAATCCGCTACAAAAGCTATGTGAGGAATTCCCTGAAAGTGCTGAAGACTTTAGAAAATTATCAGGAGCCCTGAACAAATTATTAGGGGATGACCAGTGGCCTCTAAGTGACACTAGAAGCGTAGAGGTAAAAAAAAGCACAGGGATTAATTTGGAGAAGGGGACGAGGAAAAGGGGATAAAAAAATGTAATTGCAACCTGGCGACATTATTGTCAGAAATTAAAAGATGCATCACTTCTATCGAGTTGGCAAACAAATGCTATTAAATTAGGACTTGCATTGACAGAGGGAACACATGTTAAAACTGTAGACGTCTTTAAAAAAAAAAAGAATGAATGTGCGCACGAGAAACTTGCTAAGAGATCCTCTGGGACCTCTGAGAAAGGTATTGATCAACTACAAGTTAAAATGGCTGGCTTTGTGTTAACCGAGGCTGATGATGAAATTGATGAGTGGCCACTGACTCAGCACCCAACGGCGCCTCCTGCACCCCCTGGCCTCTTGCTCCAGTCCTCTTCCCAACACCCTCCACCTAACACTCCGGTAAAAAGAGTTAGGAACAACCACATATCACCAAAGCAACAAACCCAAACTGACTCCTCATCCTCTGATAGCGATTCGGATCCCCAGTTCACAGGCAATATAGCCGAAAGGACCAGATCTCACACTTGAAAGGGCAGAACTATATCTCAACATCACAAACAGTCCCGTAAATCTTCTAGTCAACCTACCAGTCCAAGTTGTGAAAGACATAGCAAACACCCCCGCCGATCAAGACGCAGAACTGTCAAGCAGTCAGACAGCTCTGAAACATCCTCCGGCCTAGAAATGATTTCCAAGATCCCAAAGTCCCGACACCAATTCCCTGTCAGACCAATGCCAAACCCTGATGCACAACAAGCTGCAGACCACCTCTCTATAGATGTCTGTGATCTTCAAACAACTATTTGATTGCTCACGCTATCCGGACAGATGGAGAGGACAGTTAGATATTATTGGCAGAAAAAGAAAGGGGAGGGGGGAGGTGCGCCCCAACCCGGGTCAAGACTGAATACGTGACTAGAAAGGAAGAGCCATCTCGGGAGGAAGGATCAATAGAACCGTAGTGTGGCATACAGGATTGGATGGATAAGCAAGGATACGGTTATACTAAACAACCAAACGGCCCGAGCCCTGCTAATAAACCTCCCTATTGTCCCCGGCATGGTATGGGAAGAGTCCGGGACTGGGTAAGAGGAATTGACTGTTTTAATTGTGGGCAGGAAGGACATTGGAATAAAAATTGCCCCTACCGTCAGCATGGAAAAGGAAGAGGAGGGGGGCAAGGGGGAAGAGGAGGATCTTACACTAACTTCTCCCAGAACAACCCCTTTGGTCAATTGTCCCCCGATTGACTACGCAGCTTAATTGTGCAGGGATCCTCCCCGGACGACAACCCATTCTGAATGAGTGGCAACCCTTTTTGATAGATACGGGAGCCTTCATGTCTTCTGTACAATCAAAGCTTAAACTCCCTGCCTCTACTGAAACACAGGAACTTTCAGGATTCCTGGGACAAATCTCGACATTCCCAGTGTCAGAACCGGTTAAAATGGGTTACCAGGAAGAATCGGTGGAACATCGAGTTGTTATCACAACCAATCTGGACTGTAACTTGATGGCTAGAGACCTCCTTTGCAAATTCCAGTTGCATTTGGAGTATGGAGATTATTGTAAAACAGGAAACCCTTAAGCGGCAGTATTATACCACTAGAACCCCTCAGTGGTGGTCTCTGGACCTGCCGCAGGCACCCTATCACGTGACCCTGGCATACGATCCCAGTGGAAAGAATATCAGGATCACGAAGGGGAAGTGAAGGGAATTCTATTAAGGGCTAGAGTGACTGGACTGGAAAGAGAGGCAGATTTTGTGGAAGTGGATAAGAATCTGTGGAAACAGCCCCTAACAATGGCACCGCATATTGCTCGTGAAGTATTAGCCCCTCACCATGCTAAAGATTTGGGAGTTATGGTACGCAAGGCCATAGATGAGGCTGACCCTACCATCCGGGATGTGCAAATCGTAAAACATGGCCGAACAGTCCAATTTCATGGGGACCCCGAGAAGGTCTTAACGACTCTACAGCATCATACTGGCTCGGACATACCTGACTATGTGGATCCTCATGTGTGGGCAGAGGACCCCTCCGAAGTGGGTTATACTCCCATTAATTGAGATCCCAGTGCAGGGCAATGTGGGCTGGCCCTCTATCCGACAGAACCCACTGAAATCACAGGCAATCCTAAACTGACCTTTCGGCACTGTACTGCAATTAATCCGGCCTGTTTCCTTACTGAGCCACCCCAAGATGAGGAAGAACCCAGTCATGATTGCTTATCTTTAATTTAAGAGGCCACATCAGTCAGGGAAGATTTAGTTGATGGAAGTTCCAGACTGTATTCTTACTGAGCCACCCCAAGATGAGGAAGAACCCAGTCATGATTGTTTATGTATGTTGACGGAAGTACTTCTATTAATCCAGAAGATACACGAATCTCAGGATACGCCATAGTAAACCAGGAGAATCAGGTCTTGGAATTCTGCTCAACAATTCGCCCTCACCCAAGCCTGTATCTTGGCCAAAGATCTCAAAGTCAATATCTATACCGACTCTAGGTATGCCTTTGGGGTGGCGCATGATTTCGGACAATTATGGAAAAATAGGGGATTCCTAACCTCACAGGGGAATGAGATATCTCATAAACAGCTAGTATCTGATTTGTTGCAAGCCCTCATGTTCCCCAAACGCATTGCCATTGTACCAAGAGGCCAAACAGGCCTCTCGTGACCAACAGATGGTAGTGCCCAAAATTATGAGTCAGACTAAAAATCCTGCGAAGGATAAGTTAGCCTCGGAAAAACCAATGCCAACCATCCAAGATGTTATAAAAGCACAGGAGGACGCTCCTGAAAAAGATAAACTGTTGTGGAAATATTATACATGTACTTATGACAATGTTTCTAAACTCTGGACCACTCCCGCGGAACAGACTTGCATGTCTGACGAGTTGGCCTCATGGGTTATAGAATGTCTGCATTTTGCTACTCATTGTGGAGCAAGGGCAACAAGTGATACGCTTTTGGCTACTTGGTGGCACCCTAAACTCCAGGCGCTCACCCAGAACATCAGTAGTCGTTGCCTGGTTGGCCAGCAACATATTCCAGGGAAGGGAGTCCCCTGTGATTGGGGTAAAATGCCCCTACCCGAAGGTCCCTTTGAGACATTTCAGTTGAACTACATTGAGTTGCAAAATGTTCAGTGTTACAGATATGTGTTAGTAATAGTAGATGTGTTTAGCAGATGGATTGAAGCCTACCCTAACCTGGACAATAAGACTCAGACTGTTGTTAAGGTGTTAATGAGGGAAATTGTTCCTAGATATGAGATCTCAGCTAGACTGATGACCACCTATGTTCTTTCTCTGACTCAGGCTCTGCGACTAGTTCACAACCAGGTTCAAGATGCTCACCTCGACCTCCCAGTTTTACCCGAATTGTCCCTCGTGGCACCAGGGAAGTATGGATTCGGAAGGGATTAGAGCCACAATAGGAGGGGCCTTTTTTAGCTGTCACTCACTACCCCCACTGCAGCCAAGGTTGAGGGGAAAAGTGCCTGGGTTCACCTGCACCACTGCAAGCTCATCACCATTTAAACAAATTTTGCTGGTTAGTCTAATTCCTGTTTCTGTTCCAGATCTCCTCCTCCCTATAGCTGAACAAGGCAGTTGAAGGAGGATCAGTTTGAACTCTTACCTGTCAGACAGCCAAATACACTGACGGAGACCTGAAGGGAAACGTGAAAACAGAACTCTTTTTATCAGCTAAATAATTGGACTATTTATAAGATGAGACTGTGTCTGTATGCTACTGTCTGCATAATAGTGTTGATATATGACAGTTTTGGTGCACGGGAAGGAAGACAAAGGCGAGAGCTCCATGTAAACACCTTTTTGTATATGTCTTACATTTATGCGGAAAAAGGGCACTTCACTAGATGCTGGGTGTGTTCACATATCCCTATACATTCCAAAGGGGGAATTCCTTTGCGCACCGTAACCCTGACCCTAACTGAGACTGTTAGATGGATTCAAAGAAACGATATTGGAACAGGTAGCTAACCGCACTGCTGAGGCTCTGGAGGGCATCACAGCTGAAATGGTAGCAATAAGGACCGTAGCATTACAAAACCGAATGGCCCTCGATTACCTGTTAGCTGAGAAAGGGGAAACGTGTGCCCTGATAGGATCTGAATGTTGCACTTACATTCCTGATAGTTCAGAAAACATAACCCACCTTGCCGATCACATAAGGAGGGAGGTGAAAAAGTTATCCACACCAGCAAAATAACTTAGCAGGTTTGATTGGTTTCTGGGTGGATCTTGGAGATCCTATCTAATACATGGGGCAATTGTTCTCATCATAATAATTACCTGCTGTTTGATTGTTGGTTGCCTTAACCTCTGCTGTAAAGCAATGACAAGGTTAGCAGACCCTCTTGTGGTCAAGGGTTCCCGGGTTATGATCCAACAAACTGGAGAACTACTCAACAATGCAATACTCATAGAATGATCCTAAATGTTATCATAGAATGATAAAAGGGGGGATGTGGATATCTGAACGGAATATATGGAATTAAGGACAGTAAAGTAAACGGGATATCTGAAAATGTATAAGCCATGGAAGAATAGCTGGGAGAATGTCAGATTGCAAATAGTGCAACATCAGCATAGCTAACAGTCTGTCTCAAGGTTTCAAGTCACTAATCCTGCCAATAATATATAATTGTAACATGAAATACATCTGCAGAATTGCAAGGTCTCAGTAAATAGTCACACCATTAGATTGAAACATTTGGAGGCAATACTTGAGCTTTCAAGAAGAACATCTCATATAGATTGACTAATGAGTGTCTGAGTTAGACTGTCAATCCATTTGTATTTTGTTATCTGATTTCAAAACTGTATAACTGTTAACGCTTTACGATGTAACTTCACCTATCCGTAGGGAGTGTGTACGCTCTATCCAGAGAGTATATCTTCTGTCTGATAGGTCTTACTGGCCGGTAATAAAGACTGCTTTGTTCAAAGCACAAGAGGTATTCGACTCAGTAATTTTACTGAACCAGATTGAAGTAAAAGAATCCAGGAATTAACACCCAGAATGATGCCCCTTATCCAAAAAATGTCATGAAAACCTTGAAAACAAATACGTAATGGTATATAAAATACCATGCAGTGAAGTCAACTACAAGCATAACATATCCAGGAAATGACAGCATAACAACAATGACATTCTGAAAATTTCCCTTCAATGGTGGATATTTACTTTTATTTGATCTTAGGCTTGTGGCATTCTGAAAATTCTGAATCACACTCGCAAATCTACTCTAATTGCTCATCACTAACTACCCTGAGAGGCAAGATAGTGATTGTTTCCACAACTGCCTTCTCGGTTCACAAATGCTTCTTTATTATTTTTAATTGAAATTTCAGACAGAGCGATGAGAATTGGATTTTATTTTCTTGTAATGAACTTTGGAAAAAATATTGCTGGTCTTAACCTCATTTACAAAAGTATGATCTCACACAAAATAATTTTTATAATCTTCTTGGACACTTCAGAGGACATTAAGAATGAACTAGGTTTTGTGGGACTGAAATCGCATCCTATCCTTTCCTGAACTATATAAGTAATCTGTTTTTCTTACAATCTGACAGTTTTCATGTTAGGCCACAAATTACCAAAGTTAAATGAAATTAAATTTCACATACCATTGTGGGACTTGATTTCACAACTATTCCGGATTAGTCGTCCAGTTCCAGTACCAGAACCACTACACTACCATACTTATTCCAAACTCACCACATTGGATGTAGGATGGATGAAGCGTGTAACACTCAACTTCTTTATGAAGTTGCTAGAGCTTGTGTCCAATTTTTTAACTTGGTGCATTAACAATAATATTGTAATACAGCTGAAGTTTTCACGTCCTTTAATAATCCATAGTTTCAATGTGCAGGAAAACCAGTTTTGGCCATCAGATCTCAGACTTATCTCACAATATTTATGTTATCAGGCAAAAACGCATGAGTTCATTTTTTGAATACTAAGGGAACCAAGGGATCTGGGGATAGTGCGGGAAGGTAGAGTTGAGGTAGAAGATCAGCCCTGATCTTACTGAATGGCAGAGCAGGCTCAAAGGGCTGAATGGCCTACTCCTGTTTCTATTTCTTATGTTCTTATGTTCATTACACAAAGTTTTAAACAGCTTTTGATGCTATACAAAAACTCCTCATCTTTTCTTTGAAAACCATATTAAGCTCATTGCACAGACAAATCTATATTAAAGTAGTACAGAAAAATAAGAGGATTGTATTGTTGCAAAATAGGGACTGAAATATGTCTGTGTGCCCTTTTCCAATTAACATCCACCCTCTAACTTCACTTCCGCCTGAAGACTCATAGTTGCTCTTGAATCTTAGGCAGAGATTTTGAGGCCTTCCACTCATGAAAACAGGGCAGTAGTGTCCCAGAAATAAAGGAGGATGACTTACCGCCCCATTCGCTCCGTCACTCTAGTCACTGCAACCTTCACCAGGGCCTGAACCTCCCAGCACACAATCTGTCCATCAGCGCGTGTTGAAGGCTGGATATTAACCGGGAGTGGGAATTGGGCAAGCAGGCAGCGAGATGAGCGGCAAACACCCCTGACCTTGGCAACATGAGGCTCCAGCGATTTTAACTCCTGGGTCTCATCTGCATAATGCCAGTCATTTGCCCTCCTAAAATAGGTGACAGCTGGCCGGCGGGCGGGGGCCAAATTTTGAGTGGCAGGAGGTCATAGAAGACAGCAGGAACGCTGAAAGATATTTGTGGGTAAGTCTCCCAGCTCATTTTAAGTGCCCAGCCGCCCAATTTCCACTCGGAGGTAGGGTTAAAATCGCCCTAGTGTGTCCTTTCAGACTGTGAGGTTTACAGTTACTTTGCTTTGTCCAAAATGCGTTGAACGAAATTGGAGATTAAATTCTTAAAGTCTGATCATTTATTAGCAGATGTTGTTTTCTCTTATGAGCTGCTTAGAGACAGAGAACGCCACCATATTTTGAAGTCATTTTGTTTGTGTAAATTTATGTTTATTAAAAACTGTATAAGCTGTATAAGGATAAATTGTCTACCAATGTTTCTGGTAGATGCTGGGACTATCTGTCAGGAAACTAAACAGCCCCAGACTGTGCTTTTTCATCCATTTCAGTTAAGACGGGAGGAAATTACAACAAAGACCTGACAATGGAGAAAATGGTAGGGAGGGTACTTGATGGCCCTAAAGGTGCTGAGGACAACTCAAAGGAGGAGGAGGCTGATGGGCAGCAACGTGGTGGAGTATCAAGGCCTGATGCTTCAAAAGGGACCAACGGGCATTTGGGTCTCATTCTCTTCGGCCCACAAGCCTTCTAGACTGTGCTGTCCAGTACTACCAAACTCTGGCTCCCTAATGATCCAAAACCCTCTCCCCAGTCCTAATCATAGAATCATAGGGGCCGAAATTGCCCACCACTGGAAACGGGGAGCACCTAACCTGTTTCTATTGATTTTACCGGTGTGGTGGATGCAGTGGCCTCTTGAGCGAAATTCCATTCTTTGGCGGGCTCTTTTTAGTGAACTGGAAGTCATAACGGGGTGGATGTGCAGTGGTAAGCGGAAGTTCACAGTCTAGGGGGCGGAAGTTGGGGGCGGATATAGTGACTACCACTGTCAGTCATCATTGTAGCTGATGACATCATCACGGTGCCGCGTCACCACGGCTCAGCCCTTCACTTAAAGGGGAGAGCTTTCTCGATTCTTTAAGTTCGGTCCACCAGGGAGGGTTTCGGCCGGGACAGCTGCCGGGGTGCCAGGCTATCTGTTGGCAGCCTGGCTAAAACTAGGGGCATAATTTTTGGCCCGACATGGCAGTCAGCTGACAAAAAAAAACATGGAGGTTGTGGCAACAGTAGGTCCTCCCCTTTAATTGGAGCTGCACCGCCACTTTAGAAGGACTACAACCTCACTGCACAGGCAGAAAAAGCTGCTTTCGGCACCACGTGGCGGGAGCAAGAATGTTTTGCCAGAATTTCGCCATCGGGGGGAGCATCGGTGATGCGTGCATTGAGGACGCTCTTAGGACAGCAGCAGCGGAGCAGTAGGAGGGGAGCGGATCACCGGCAGGATACCGCAGGAACAGAATTTTCAAAATGGTGGCCATTACACGAAAAATTGGCATTGCACTCCGCAGCGTGGCCGTCGATTTCTGGTAGTAACAGGCCTTAAGGGAAGGATCAATTTTGGCCCCATAGAATCTTACAGCACAAAACGAAACCACTCAGCCTATGCTGGCTCATTGAAAGAGCTAATCAATTACCCATCTCCCCTGCTCATTCCCCATAGCTCTGCAAATATTTCCCTTTCAAGTATTTATCAAATTCCCTTTTGAACATTATTATTGAATCTGCTTCCACCTGCCTTACAACAGTGCATTACCAATCATAACAACACACTGGGTATTTATTTTATCCTCATGTCACCTCTGGTTCACATTTGTGTCCTCTCCTTACCGACCCTCTTGCCACTGGAACAGTTTCTCCTTATTTACTCTATCAAAATCCTTCATGATTTTAAACATCTCTGTTAAATCTCCGCATTACCTTCTCTGCTCCAATGAGAACAACCTCAGTTTCTCTAGTCTCTCCACGAAACTGAAGTCTTTCATCCCTGGTTCCATTCTAGTAAATATCTTTTCCATCCTCTATGATCTTCCTAATGTGTGGTGCCCAAAATTGGCCACAATACTCCAGTTGAGGCCTAACTGATGTTTTATAAAGGCTCAGTATAACTTCCTTGCTGTTTTAGTGGTTTCGAATCACCCCCCTTACAACAGTTCTAGACTCCGGAATTAGAGTGCTGAACAAAAATACACAGTTACAGCCGGATCTTTCGGTCTCAACCATCACAATGCTTTTATTCAAGTTAATGCACATACCTGCATCCAGTAAAACACAACCTGGTGGTGTAAAACAAACAAACACAGTACAACACACAACCCTGGCCCGTCTGAACAGGCCCCTAATGCAAAGTACCCACGACCAAAACACCCCTGCTCAGATTCAAAAGTGCACCACCAAATCTATCCAACAGAATGGTATGTACGCTTGTGATCCTTGCAAAAACCTCCCCACTAATACTTCTAAGGCTTGGTTGGGACACACTTTCACACTATGCGGTGGTCTTAAAGATGTGTGGGCTGGGATAACTGCTCACCAATTACCCCTCTGGCTTACTCACTGCTTCTCCCGATGAGGCGTATCTTCTGGTTCTGTACCAATCTGTGGTATTCAAGTCCAGTCTAAAGGTCAGCTTCCCAGTCGAATAGCAAGGCTCTCTTTGTTCGTGGATGGTGTTTCTTCTCCGTCGGGAGAGTCCGAGAGCGAAAGTCCATGAATTCAGGAGACCAGGAGTCTGAGGAGCAGGAGGGCCGGAGGTAGGCAAGGAATTCACTTCTGATGAGGATCGGAGAGTCGGAGGAGTGGGCAGTTTAAAAAGAGTGGGAGTCAGAGGAGCGGAGGTGGTCGGGGGCAGCGAGGCCCATAAAAGGGGGCCCAGCAGTCGGAGATAGTTTCAGGGGCAGAAGGTAAAAAGAAATCGAAGTGTGACATCACAGCCAAGAGGTAAGTGATTGGCTGGTGGATTGGTGAGTATTTAATCATTTTCTTTTTCTTTTTCTTTTCTGATCAGTAAGAAACCTTTGGCGTTGTTATCAATTAGGTTAATTTCAGGGTTAAGCCATGGCAGGAGAGCCCAGACCCATGTCATGCTCCTCCTGTGCTATGTGGGAAATCAGGGATGCTTCCAGTGCAGGAAATGTATCCAGCTGCAGCTCCTGACAGACCGCATTGTGGCACTGGAGATGTGCATTATTCACTCTGGTGCATCCACGATGCTGAGGATGTCGTGACTAGCAAGTTTAGTGAGTTGGTCACTCCTCAGGTAAAGGTTACACAGCCAGATAGGGAATGGATGACCATCAGGCAGAGCAGTGGAAGGAAGGTAGTGCAGGGGTCCCCTGCAGTCATCTCCTTCCAAAACAGATACACCAACTTGGGTACTTGTTGGGAGAGATGGCTCATCAAGGGAAGGCAGCAGCAGCTAAGTCCATGGCACCAGGCGTGGCTTTGCTGCACAGGAGGGCAGGAAAAAGAATGGGAGAGCTATAGTGATAGGGGATTCTATTGTAAGGGGAATAGGTAGGCGTTTCAACGGTTACAAACGATACTCCAGGATGGTATGTTGCCTTCCTGGTGCAAGGGTCAAGGATGTCTCAGAGCGGCTGTAACGCATTCTGGAGGGGGAAGGTGAACAGCCAGCTGTCATGGTACATGTAGGTACCAACGATATAGGTAAAAAAATGGGATGAGGTCCTACAAGCTGAATTTAGGGAGCTAGGAGTTAAATTAAAAAGTAGGACCTCAAAGGTAGTAATCTCAGGATTGCTACATGTGCCACGTGCTAGTCAGATTAGGAATTGCAGGATAGCTCAGATGAACACGTGGTTTTAGGAATGGTGAAGGGGGAGGGATTCAAATTCCTGGGACATTGGGACCAGTTCTGGGGGAGGTGGGACCAGTACAAACCGGATGGTCTGCACCTGGGCAGGACTGGAATTGATGTCCTAGGCAGAGTGTTTGCGAGTGCTGTTGCGGAGAGTTTAAACTAAAAAGGCAGGGGGATGGAAATCTATGCAGGGAGGCAGAGGGAAGTAAAAAGGGGGCAGAAGCAAAATGTAGGAACGAGAAAAGCAAGAGTGGAGGGCAGAGTAATCAAGGGCAAAAATCAAAAAGGACCACATTGCAACAGCATTCTAAAAGGACAAAGAATTTAAAAAAAACAAGCCTGAAGGCTCTGAGTCTCAATGCGAGGAGCATTCATAATAAGGTGGATGAATTGACTGCGCATATAGCTGTTAACGGATATAATGTAATTGGGATTATGGAGACATGGCGCCAAGGTAACCAAGGCTGGGAACTCAACATCCAGGGGTATTCAATATTCAGGAAGGAGGAAGACAGGAAGGAAAATGAGGTGGGGTAGCATTACTGGTTAAAGAGGAGATTAACGCAATAGTAAGGAACGACATTAGCGTGGATGATGTGGAATCTATATGGGTAGAGATGCGAAATACCTAAGGGCAGAAAACATTAGTGGGAGTTGTGTACAGACCACCGAACAGTAGTAAGGAGGTGGAGGATGGCATCAAACAGGAAATTAGGGACGTGTGCAATAAGGGTACAGCAGTTATCATGGGTGACTTTAATCTGCATATTGATTAGACTAACCAAATTGGTAGCAATACTGTGGAGGAGGATTTTCTGGAATGTATAAGGGATGGTTTTCTCGACCAATATGTCGAGGAACCAAATAGAGAGCAGGTCATCCTAGACTGGGTCTTGTGTAATGAGAGAGGATTAATTAGCAATTTGGTTGTGCGGGGCCCCTTGGGGAAGAGTGACCATAATATGGCAGAATTCTTTATTAAGATGGAGAGTGACACAATTAATTCAGAGACTCGGGTCCTGAACTTAAAGAAAGGTAACTTCGATGGTATGAGACATGAATTGGCTAGGATAGACTGGAGAATGATACTTAAAGGGTTGGCAGTGGATAGGCAATGGCAGACATTTAAAGATAACATGGATGAACTGCAACAATTATACATCCCTGTGTGGCATAAGAATAAAAAAGGGAAGGTGGCTCAACCCTGGCTAACAAGGGAAATTAGGGAAAGTGTTAAATCCAAGGAAGAGGCATATAAATTGGCCAGAAAAAGCAGCAAACCTGAGGACTGAGAGAAATTTAGAATACAGCAGAGGAGGACTAAGGGTTTAATTAGGAGGGGGAAAATAGCGTATGAGAGTCAGCTTGCAGGGAACATAAAAACTGACTGCAAAAGCTTCTATAGATATGTGAAGAGAAAAAGATTAGTGAAGACTAATGTAGGTCCCTTGCAGTCAGACTCATGTGAATTCATAATGGGGAACAAGGAAATGGCAGACCAATTGAACAAATACTTTGGTTCTGTCTTCACTAAGGAAGACACGAATAACCTCGTGAAAATACTAGGGGACCGAGGGTCTAGTGAGAAGGGGGAACTGAGGGAAATCCTGATTAGTCAGGGAATGGTGTTAGGGAAATTGAAAGGACTGAAGGCCGATAAATCCCCAGGGCCTAATAGTCTGCATCCCAGCGTACTTAAGGAAGTGGCCCTAGAAATAGTAGATGCATTTACAATATATATTAATGATTTAGACGAAGGAATTGAATGTAATATCTCCAAGTTTGCAGATGTCACTAAGCTGGGTGGCAGTGCGAACTGCGAGGAGGATGCTAGGACACTGCAGGGGGTCTTGGACACTGAAATGCATGGCAGATGCAGCATAATGTGGATAAATGTGAGGTTATCCACTTTGGTGACAAAAACAGGAAGGCAGATTATTATCTGAATGATGACAGATTAGTAAAAGGGGAGGTGCAATGAGACCTGGGTGTCATGGTACATCAGTCATTGAAGGTAGGCATGCAGGTACAGCAGGCAGTAAAGAAAGCAAATGGCATGCTGGCCTTCATAACGAGAGGATTTGAGTATAGGAACAGAGAGGTCTTACTGCAGTTGTACAGGGCCTTGGTGAGACCACACCTTCAGTATTGTGTACAGTTTTGGTCTCCTAATCTGAGGAAGGACACTCGTGCTATTGAGGGAGGGCAGCGAACGTTCATCAGACTGATTCCCGGGATGGCAGGACTGACATATGAAGAAGACTGAGTCGACTCAGCTTCTACTCACTGGAATTTAGAAGACTGAGAGGCGATCTCATAGGAACATTTAAAATTCTGATGGGATTGGACAGGTTAGATGCAGGAATAATGTTCCCAATGTTGGGGAAGTCCAGAACCAGGGGCACAGTCTAAGGATAAGGGGTAAGCCATTTAGGACCGAGATGAGGTGAAACTTCTTCACTCAGAGAATTGTGAACATGTGGAATTCTCTACCACAGAAAGTTGTTGAGGCCAGTTCGTTAGATGTATTCAAAAGGGAGTTAGATGTAGCTCTTATGGCTAAAGGGATCAAAGGGTATGGAGAGAAAGCAGGAATGGGGTACTGAGGTGAATGATCAGCCATGATCATATTGAATGGTGGTGCAGGCTCGAAGGGCCGAATGGCCTACACCTGCACCTACTTTCTATGTTTCTATGTTTCTATTTCCCAGATGGAGTGCTCAGTCCTTGTGCATTGAATGATGCAAGCAGGCAGAGAAGAGGGGAGAGAGAGAGAGAAGGCTGCAAACTGCCACTCTTAAACCTGGAAAATGCTTCTTCTTGCGCCAAAAGTTCAACTGTTCTTTCGCCTGAGGCAGTACAACTGAAACAGCAAAATCAATGTCCTTGGCCTGTTCCTTTGTTAGAAACATAGAAACATAGAAACATAGAAATTTACAGCGCAGAGTGGGGCCATTTTGGCCCATTGTGTCCGCACCAGCTGATAAAGCACTGCACGGCCCTTGGTCAGCAGCCCTAAAGGTTACATATAAGCCTATGAACAATGACGGAAAGATAAAGAGCACCAAGCCCAACCAATCCGCCTCACACAATTGCAACACTCCTTATACTGAAACATTCTACAATCCACCCCAACCGGAGCCATATGATCTCCTAGGAGAGGCAAAAACCAGATAAAAACCCACGCCAATTCAGGGAGAAAAAATCATGGAAAATTCCTCTCCGACCCATCCAGGCGATCAAAACTATTCCAGGAGATCACGCTGGCCATATTGTATTCTATTCCCTGCAGTACTTACCATTATATCTGCGCCGTCCAACAAAAGGTCATCCAGTCTAATCCCAATTACCAGCTCTAGGTCTGTAATCCTGCAGGTTGCTGCACTTCAAGTGCCCATCCAACCATCTCTTAAAAGTGGTGAAGGTTTCTTCATCCACCACTCTTCCAGGCAGCGAGTTCTAGATCCCCACATGCCTCTGCATAAAGAAATCCCCATCAAATCCCCTCTAAACCTTACACCAACCACCTTAAAACTATGCCCCCTCGTAATAGACCCCTCCACCAATGGAAATAGACCTTTACTATCCACTATGTCCAGGCCCCTCAATATTTTGTACACCTCAATGAGGTCTCCTCTCAACCTCCTCTGTTCCAATGAGAACAAACCCAGCCTATCCAATCTGTCCTCATGACGAAGATTCTCCATTCCAAGCAGCATTCTAGTAAATCTCTTCTGCACCCTCTCTAGTGCAATCACATCCTTCCCATAATACAGCGACCAGAACTGCATGCAGTACTCCAGCTGTGGCCTAACCAAAGTATTATACAATTTAAGCTTAACCTCCCTGCTCTTATATTCTATGCCTTGGCCAATAAAGGCAAGCATTCCGTATGCCTTCTTAACATGGCAGATGAAGTATAATGTGGATAAATGTGAGGTTATCCACTTTGGTGGTAAAAACAGAGAGACAGACTATTATCTGAATGGTGACAGATTAGGAAAAGGGGAGGTGCAAAGAGACCTGGGTGTCATGGTACATCAGTCATTGAAGGTTGGCATGCAGGTGCAGCAGGCGGTTAAGAAAGCAAATGGCATGTTGGCCTTCATAGCAAGGGGATTTGAGTACAGGGGCAGGGAGGTGTTGCTACAGTTGTACAGGTCCTTGGTGAGGCCACACCTGGAGTATTGTGTACAGTTTTGGTCTCCTAACCTGAGGAAGGACATTCTTGCTATTGAGGGAGTGCAGCGAAGGTTCACCAGACTGATTCCCGGGATGGTGGGACTGACCTATCAAGAAAGACTGGATCAACTGGGCTTGTATTCACTGGAGTTCAGAAGAATGAGAGGGGACCTCATAGAAACATATAAAATTCTGACGGGGTTAGACAGGTTAGATGCAGGAAGAATGTTCCCAATGTTGGGGAAGTCCAGAACCAGGGGTCACAGTCTAAGGATAAGGGGTAAGCCATTTAGGACCGAGATGCGGAGGAACTTCTTCACCCAGAGAGTGGTGAACCTGTGGAATTCTCTACCACAGAAAGTTGTTGAGGCCAATTCACTAAATATATTCAAAAAGGAGTTAGATGAGGTCCTTACTGCTAGGGGGATCAAGGGGTATGGCGAGAAAGCAGGAATGGGGTACTGAAGTTGAATGTTCAGCCATGAACTCATTGAATGGCGGTGCAGGCTAGAAGGGCCGAATGGCCTACTCCTGCACCTATTTTCTATGTTTCTATGTTAACCACCTTATCCACTTGGCCTGCTACTTTCAGGGATCCATGGACAAGCACTCCAAGATCCCTTTGTTCATCTACACTATTAAGTGGCCTACCACTTAATGTGCATACCCTTTCCTTATTAGCCTTCACAAAGTGCATCACCTCACACTTCTCTGAATTAAATTCCATTTGCCATTGCTCTGCCCACCTGACCAGTAGATTGATATCCTCCTGCAGCCCATGACTTTCCTCTTCATTATCAACCACACAGCCAATTTTAATATCGTCTGCAAACTTTTTGATCATTCTCCCTATATTCAAATCTAAATCGTTGATATATACCACAAAAAGCAAGGGACACAGTACTGAGCCCTGCGGAAATATCCTTCCAGTCACAAAAACATCCATCAATCTTTGCTTCCTACCTCAAAGCCAATTTTGGATCCAACTTGCCACTTTGCCCTGCATCCCATGCGCTTTAACCTTCATGATCAATGTACCATGTGGAACCTTTTCAAAAGCCTTTCTAAAATCCATATATACTACATCGTACACACTACCCTCATCGAACCTCCTGGTTACCTCCTCAAAAAAGTCAATCAAGTTAGTGAAACACGATCTTCCCTTAACAAATCCGTGCTGACTGTCCCTAAATAATCCTTGTCTTTCCAAATACAGATTTATCCTGTCTTTCAGGAATTTTTCCAATAATTTTCCCACCAATGAGCTTAGGCTGACAGGCCTGTAATTACTTGGCCTATCCCTTTTTATCTTCTTAAAAAAGGGTACTACATTAGCAGTCCTCCAATCCTCCGGCACTTTGTTCTTGGCTCTATCCTCGATACGGCTCCATCGAGTCTGTGTGGTCGAATAGCTTCCCATGTGTCTGCCTATTTCATCAGTCTGTCTATGAATTCTTGAAATCTGTTACTATCTTTATACTATCTGTACTCTTTATTACATTTCCCTGAGCACCGACCAATCTGCTTGGTCTCACTGATTGCATGATAAAGGGCTTGTCCATCAACCATTCCTGCCATTTCAACCATTGATTCATTCCTGTCCATCTGATGTGTAAGGTAGATGAATTAATTGTGCAAATAGATGTTAATGGATATGATGTGATTGGGATTACAGAGATTTGGCTCCAGGATAATCAGGGCTGGGAACTCAACATCCATGGGTATTCAGCATTCAGGAAGGATAGAATAAAAGGAAAAGGAGGTGGGGTAGCATTGCTGGTTAAAGAGGAGATTAATGCAATAGTTAGGAAGGACATTAGCTTGGATGATGTGGAATCTATATGGGTAGTGCTGCAGAACACCAAAGGGCAAAAAACATTAGTGGGAGTTGTGTACAGACCTCCATACAGTCGTAGTGATGTTGGGGAGGGCATCAAACAGGAAATTAGGGGTGCATGCAATAAAGATGCAGCAGTTATCATGGGTGACTTTAATATGCATATAGATTGGGCTAACCAAACTGGAAGCAAAACGGTGGAGGAGGATTTTCTGGAGTGCATAAGGGATGGTTTTTTAGACCAATATGTCGAGAAACCAACTAGGGGGGAGGCCATCTTAGACTGGGTGTTGTGTAATGAGAGAGGATTAATTAGCAATCTCATTGTGCGAGGCCCCTTGGGGGAGAGTAACCATAATATGGTGGAATTCTACATTAGGATGGAGAATGAAACAGTTCATTCAGAGACCATGGTCCAGAACTTAAAGAAGGCTAACTTTGAAGGTATGAGGCATGAATTCGCTAGGATAGATTGGCGAATGATACTTAAGGGGTTGACTGTGGATGGGCACTGGTAAACATTTAGAGACCGCATGGATGAACTACAACAATTGTACATCCCTGTCTGGCATAAAAATAAAAAAGGGAAGTTGGCTCAACCGTGGCTATCAAGGGAAATCAGGGATAGTATTAAAGCCAAGGAAGTGGCATACAAATTGGCCAGAAATAGCAGTGAACCTGGGGACTGGGAGAAATTTAGAACTCAGCAGAGGAGGACAAAGGGTTTGATTAGGGCAGGGAAAATAGAGTACGAGAGGAAGCTTGCAGGGAACATTAAGACGGACTGCAAAAGTTTCTATAGATATGTAAAGAGAAAAAGGTTAGTAAAGACAAACGTAGGTCCCCTGCAGTCAGAATCAGGGGAAGTCATAACGGGGAACAAAGAAATGGCAGAGCAATTGAACAAGTACTTTGGTTCGGTATGCACTAAGGAGGACACAAACAACCTTCCGGATATAAAAGGGGTCAGAGGGTCTAGTTAGAAGGAGGAACTGAGGGAAATCCTTATTAGTCGGGAAATTGTGTTGGGGAAATTGATGGGATTGAAGGCCGATAAATCCCCAGGGCCTGATGGACTGCATCCCAGAGCACTCAAGGAGGTGGCCTTGGAAATAGCGGATGCATTGACAGTCATTTTCCAACATTCCATTGACTCTGGATCAGTTCCTATGGAGTGGAGGGTAGCCAATGTAGCCCCACTTTTTAAAAAAGGAGGGAGAGAGAAAACAGGGAATTATAGACCAGTCAGCCTGACCTCAGTAGTGGGTAAAATGATGGAATCAATTATTAAGGATGTCATAGCAGCGCATTTGGAAAGAGGTGACATGATAGATCCAAGTCAGCATGGATTTGTGAAAGGGAAATCATGCTTGACAAATCTTCTGGAATGTTTTGAGGATGTTTCCAGTAGAGTGGACAAGGGAGAACCAGTTGATGTGGTATATTTGGACTTTCAGAAGGCTTTCGACAAGGTCCCACACAAGAGATTAGTGTGCAAAGTTAAAGCACATGGGATTGGGGCTAGTGTGCTGACACGGATTGAGAACTGATTGTCAGACAGGAAGCAAAGAGTGGGAGTAAATGGGTACTTTTCAGAATGGCAGGCAGTGACTAGTGGGGTACCGCAAGGTTCTGTGCTGGGGCCCCAGCTGTTTACATTGTACATTAATGATTTAGACGAGGGGATTAAATGTAGTGTCTCCAAATTTGCGGATGACACTAAGTTGGGTGGCAGTGTGAGCTGCAAGGAGGATGCTATGAGGCTGCAGAGTGACTTGGATAGGTTAGGTGAGTGGGAGATGAAGTATAATGTGGATACATGTGAGGTTATCCACTTTGGTGGTAAAAACAGAGAGACAGACTATTATCTGAATGGTGACAGATTAGGAAAAGGGGAGGTACAACGAGACTTGGGTGTCATGGTACATCAGTCATTGATGATTGGCATGCAGGTACAGCAGGCGGTTAAGAAAGCAAATGGCATGTTGGCCTTCATAGCAAGGGGATTTGAGTACAGGGGCAGGGAGGTGTTGCTACAGTTGTACAGGTCCTTGGTGAGGCCACACCTGGAGTATTGTGTACAGTTTGGGTCTCCTAACTTGAGGAAGGACATTCTTGCTATTGAGGGAGTGCAGCGAAGGTTCATCAGACTGATTCCCAGGATAGCGGGACTGACATATCAAGAAAGACTGGATCAACTGGGCTTGTTTTCACTGGAGTTCAGAAGAATGAGAGGGGATCTCATTGAAACTTTTAAAATTCTGATGGGTTTAGACAGGTTAGATGCAGGAAGAATGTTCCCAATATTGGGGAAGTCCAGAACCAGGGGTCACAGTCTAAGGATATGGGGTAAGCCATTTTGGACCGAGATGAGGAGAAACTTCTTCACCCAGAGAGTGGTGAACCTGTGGAATTCTCTACCACAGAAAGTTGTTGAGGCCAATTCACTAAATATATTCAAAAAGGAGTTAGATGAGGTCCTTCCTACTAGGGGGATCAAGGGGTATGGCGAGAAAGCAGGAATGGGGTACTGAAGTTGCATGTTCAGCCATGAACTCATTGAATGGCGGTGCAGGCTCGAAGGGCTGAATGGCCTACTCCTGCACCTATTTTCTATGTTTCTATGTTTCTATTCCTGTGGAACATGGTTGGACCTGTCCCAAGTCAGGCTGCTCTGCTCCTCTGCAATAACAGAAAATGTGTCTAAGCAATGTCCAAAACTTAAGTCCAAAAGTATGCTTTTTTAAACAGCCTTCTCAAATTGTCTTGCCACCTTCAAATGCTTGTGTATGTATACCCAAAGGTCTCTCTGTCCCTGCACCCCCTTTAAAATTGTACCATTTAGTTTATATTGCCTCTTCTCATTCTTCCTCCCAAAATGAATCACTTCACGCTTCTAAGCATTAAATTTAATCTCCCATTGTCTCCCTATTTCACCAGTCTGTCTATGAATTCTTGAAATCTGTTCCTATCTTTAGACTATCTGTACTCTTTATTACATCTCTGAGTTCTGTGTCATCTGCAAACTTTGAAATTATGCCCTCTATACCCAAGTCCAGGTTATTAATATGTATCAAAAAATATGTGGTCCCAACCTGTGTATCACCACTCTAGACTTCACTCTGGTCTGAAAAACAGCGGTCACCACTACTCTCTGCTTTCTGTCCCTTAAACAATTTTGGATCCACGCAGCAACTGTCCCTTTAATCCCATGGGCTTCAATTTTTCTGATAAGTCTATTGTGTGTTACTTTATCAACTGCCTTTTGAAAGTCCATATACACGACATCAACCGCACTATCCCCATCAACCCTCTCCATTACTTCATTAAAGAACTCATTACTTTAGGAGCTACTCCCAGATATTTCCCCTACTCTCCTCTCAGTGCTTACTAATCATCTACCCAGTGCTCCCCAATCCCCAAATCATCACAATTCTCCCTGATCTCTGCAGTGCACTCAGATCTCAGGATCACGATCTTAGTGATCTCAGAATCTGGGCCAACTTCCCCCATGTTCCCAGAATTTCCCTTTCCTGTGCTCCTGGAATCCCAGAGACTTGTCTTTAAGTCCTCCCAGACCTTGGTATATCACTCAAAATACTAATAGACACTACCGTATACTACCGAAGCCCATGAAAAGCAATGTAGCATAATGCTCAGGGGAAGTGCAGGTGGAAGAACATGATAATATTCTATAAATTCTAGAATTATTGACCAACATATGGGGGGCCGAAAATCAGGCCCACCACAAACCTGGCGCACCTACCGTCTTCTTTGCGTGATTACCGTCACTATTTTTGCGGCGGGTACTCGATCGATTTTCAGGGATTTTTTTTTAACTGCCGTCTGGCGGTAATGACTGGCTGGAATCAGGAGTTTGCAGGGGTGAGGGTGGGTTGATTGGAGCAGCATTATCACAGGGAAATCCACCCTTCTGGTCATTTGAAGCTAATGAGCCAGCTGCTCCCTGGCCTTATTAAAGGCCAGAGTTTGCAACTGGGCCCTGAGAAGGGAAGGAGTTGTGTTGAAGGATGGCTGGTGCTGCTGGACCAAGAAGGACAAGGCGAATTTCCGAAGCCGAGTTGGAGGCCCTGATGCAGAGTGTCGTGGGAAGGAGGCGAGTCCTCTACCCAAACACGGGTAGACCCACTCGCAAGGTCTTTACAAATGCCTGGAGGGAGTTTGCTGTGGAGGTCCCTGGGACCTCTGTTCATAACCACACTGCCACGCAGTGGAGAAAATGGCTGGAAGTGAGTACCTGTTCCATCAACTGCTGATGTTGCATCTGGGAGCCTCTCCTTCATCCTTCTCTTATTTCCCACCTTCACTGTATAGGCACTGAAGCAGCATTTCATTGTTGAGGCCTCTATATATACATATATATATATATATATATTTGTGTGTAGGTTTGTGCAATGGAGGCTCACTCTCATCTCACAGTTACAGCTGCATGTCATCACAGTGGTACCTACCAACCATTCTATGTTTTGCAGGCCAAAATTGCACACAATAGAATGAAGCAAAGGAGGACTGGTGGTGGCGAAGCCGAGCTCCAAATCCTCACACCCTTGGAGGAGAGGGTCAAGGCGAGGCAGACATGGTGCCTTCTCTGTGGCCATCAGTACAGCCAATGCAGATGTTGGTAAGCGAAGGCTCTTCTTTAATACTATCTCTCCCTGAACGCTCCAGCACCTACTGTGCCTTTCCCTCTGAAAGTCTGGTTAGTTGCAGCCTCCATGCATCAAACTCCCACCTCCCCGTCACAGTAGCCCTTCTCCCATTTATGTTTGCAGATGCCCCGTGGCCTCCGGTACAGGCGATGCTGATGTGGGCAGCATGAGTAAGTGAGGCCTTCCTTTAATGCTCTATCTCCCTGACTGCGCCAGTGCCTACTGTGCCTTTCCTTCTAAAAGTGTGCACGTTGCAACCTCCATGCGTCAATCTCCTATTTCCCCTCACAGCAGCCCTTCTCCCATTTATGCTTGCAGGTGACCCCGCCACAGATCGGCCCGGTGTCCGGATTCCGTAATAGTCTGAATTCTGGAACTCCGGATTTCGGATGCTCAACCTATACTAGCAATGAGAATAACCCCCGAAAACACCCAAACACAACATAATAACTAAAAAAAAACACCACACATATTTTAAATGAATTGAAATTAAAGTTAATTAAATGTTTTAGAAAACAAAATATCTTGGGGATTTAAAAAAAAAATTTTTTTAATAGGGTTTAAAATAAACTTACCTTAGCGGACAGGGTTTTTACTATAAAAATGTTTATTTAAATTTTATTTTTATATATTTTAAAACTCTGCTATGCACCTGCATTTAACAGACGTAAAAGTTTGAAGGACATTCGCTGGGCAACAGATGGGCAAATCACCCAATCTCGCCCGCGCGGATGTCCTTCTCCCACGGATGCGGAGGGTCTGTCAAGAGATATTGACAGACCGGAAAAGCCGGATTACGGCACATGCACATTGCGTGCCAAAAAATGGCTTTTGCAAGGCCTCGCCGGGTCCATACGTGTTTGTTATGGACCCAGCAAGGCCAAAATTTCAGGGCCAATGTCTTTTGCCAGACATGGGGCTTCCCTAAAGCCAGCCTGAGACTGCTTAAACATCAATAATTCACCAATTACTTGTCCAGTAGTCCACATATTGCTCAGCCGAGGAAACTGCGGTAGAGCTAATGAAGTGAACTTTAAAGCTGAATTAATATGGTACTGGAATAATCTAATTGACACAACAACAGGAGAATGTACTATAGTTTATCAATTCTATATCTACTAACAATTAATACATATTTGCCATTTCTAAAAAATGTTTTAATGAATTTAAAAACTACAAAACAATTTGATTTTTGCAGGTTTAAAAATAATTTGAAACGTCTAATACATTTCCAGGTATATACAGACAAATCTATTACCTTTCTTACAATTTTTGGTTTTCATTTTATTTAGATGTATATATGTTCATATCGGAGGAGTTCGGGAAGTCCAGGAGCGTCGAGAGGCCTATAAAGGCCCAGCGCGTCGCTGAGGCGGCAGTCGGAAGAGTTTGGGCAGTCCGGGGATGTCGAGCAGCAGGGTGAGAAGGCAAAAAGAAGTAGAAAGAAATCAAAAGGTGACATCACAGCCAAGGGGGTAAGTGATTGGCTGGTGATTGGTAAGTAGCTTTTCTTTTTTCTTTTTTCTTTTCTTTATCAGCAAGTAACCTTTAGCATTGTTGTTGCCAATTTAAGTTTATCTAGGGGTTAAGTCATGGCAGGAGAGCTCGGACACGTGTTATGCTCCTCCTGTACCATGTGGGAAGTCAGGGACGCTTCCGGTGTCTCTGACAACTACGTGTGCAGGAAGTATATCTGCCTCCAGCTCCTGACAGACCGCATTGCGGAACTGGAGCTGCGGGTGGATTCACTATGGAGCATCTACGATGCTGAGAATGACGTGAATAGCACGTTTAGTGAGTTGGTCTTACCGCAGGTAAAGGGTCCTCAGCCAGATAGGGAATGTAAGACCAACGGGAAGAGCAGTGCAAGGAAGGTAGTGCAGGGATCCCCTGTGGTCATCCCCATGCAAAACAGATACACCGCTTTGAGTACTGTTGAGGGGGATGACTCATCAGGGGAGAGCAGCAGCAGCCAAGTTCATGGCACCGTGGCAGGCTCTGCTGCACAAGAGGGCAGGAAAAGGAGTGGGAGAGCAATAGTGATAAGGGATTCAATTGCAAGGGGAATAGATAGGCATTTCTGTGGCCGTAACCAGGACTCCAGGATGGTATGTTGCCTCCCTGGTGCAAGGGTCAAGGATGTCTCGGAGCAGGTGCAGGACATTCTGAAAAGGGAGGGTGAACAGCCAGTTCTCATAGTACATAGAGGTACCAACGATATAGGTAAAAAACGGGATGAGGTCCTACGAGACAAATTTAGGGAGCGAGGAGTTAAATTAAAAAGTAGGACCTCAAAAGTAGTAATCTCAGGATTGCTACCAGTGCAACGTGCTAGT
This sequence comes from Pristiophorus japonicus, assembly GCF_044704955.1. Classification (NCBI taxonomy): domain Eukaryota; kingdom Metazoa; phylum Chordata; class Chondrichthyes; family Pristiophoridae; genus Pristiophorus; species Pristiophorus japonicus. The sequence continues at coordinate 147,502,412 of NC_091978.1, forward strand.
CAGAGTAGGAATCGCAGGATAGCTCTGATGAATACATGGCTTGAGCAATGGTGTAGAAGGGAGGGATTCAAATTCCTGGAACATTGGAACCGGTTCTGGGGGAGGTGGGACCAGTACAAACTGGACAGTTTGCACCTGGTCAGGACCGGAACCAATGTCCTAGGGGGAGTGTTTGCTAGTGCTGTTGGGGAGGGGTTAAACTAATATGGCAGGGGATGGGAACCTGTGCAGGGAGCGAGAGGGAAATAAAATGGGGGCAGAAGCAAAAGATAGAAAGGAGAATAGTAAAAGTGGAGGGCAGAGAAACCCAAGGCAAAAATCAAAAAGGGCCACATTACAGCAAAATTCTAAAGGGACAAAGAATGTTAAAAAAGACAAGCCTGAAGGCTCTGTGCCTCAATGCAAGGAGTATTCGGAATAAGGTGGACGAATTAACTGCGCAGATAGCAGTTAACGGGTATGATGTCATTGGCATCACGGAGACATGGCTCCAGGGTGACCAAGGCTGGGAACTCAACATCCAAGGGTATTCAGCATTTAAGAAGGATAGACAGAAAGGAAAAGGAGGCGGGGTGGCGTTGCTGGATAAAGAGGAAATTAATGCAATAGTAAGGAGGGACATTAGCCTGGATGATGTGGAATCGGTTTGGGTGGAACTGCAGAATTCCAAAGAGCAGAAAACCAAACAGTAGTAGTGAGGTTGGGGACAGCAACAACCAAGAAATAAGGGATGTGTGCAATAAAGGTACAGCAGTTATCATGGGCGACTTTAATGTACATATTGATTGGGCTAACCAAACTGGTAGCAATGCAGTGGAGGAGGATTTCCTGGAGTGTATTAGGGATGGATTTCTAGACCAATATGTCAAGGAACCAACGAGAGAGCTGGCCATCCTAGACTGGGTGATGTGTAATGAGAAGGGACTAATTAGCAATTATTTATTAAGATGGAGAGTGACACAGTTAATTCGGAAACTAGGGCCCTGAACTTAATGAAAGGTAACTTCGACGGTATGAGGCGTAAATTGGCTAGAATAGACTGGCAAAGGATATTTAAAGGGTTGACCATGGATAGGCAATGGCAAACCTTTAAAGATCATATGGACGAACTTCAACAATTGTACATCCCTGTCTGGAGTAAAAATAAAACAGGGAAGGTGGTTCAACCATGGCTAACAAGGGAAATTAAGGATAGTGTTAAAGCCAAGGAAGAGGCATATAATTTGGGTAGAAAAAGCAACTAACCTGAGGACTGGGAGAAATTTAGAATTCAACAGATGAAGACTAAGGGTTTAATTAAGAGGGGGGAAATAGAGTACAAGAAGAAGCTTGCCGGGAACATAAAAACTGACTGCAAAAGCTTCTATAGTTATGTGAAGAGAAAAAGATTAGTGAAGACAAACATAGGACCCTTGCAGTTGGATTCAGGTGAATTTATAATGGGGAATAAAGAATTTATATAATGGGGAATAAAGAAATGGCAGACCATTTGAACAAATACTTCGGTTCTGTCTTCACGAAGAAGACACAAATACCCTTCTGATTTTACTAGGGGACAATAGGTCTAGTGAGAAGGAGGAACTGAAGGATATCCTTATGAGGTGGGAAATTGTATTCGGGAAATTGATGGGATTGAAGGCCGATAAATCCCTGGGGCCTGATAGTCTGCATCCCAGAGTATTTAAGGAAGTGGCCATAGAAATAATGGATGCATTGGTGATCGTTTTCCAACAGTCTATCGACTCTGGATCCGTTCCTATGGACCGGAGAGTAGGTAATGTAACACCACTTTTTAAAAAAGGAGGGAGAGAGATACCGGGTAATTATAGACCAGTTAGCCTGACATCACTAGTGGGGAAAATGTTGGAATCAATCATTAAGAATGAAATAGCAGGGCTTTTGGAAAGCAGTGACAGGATCGGACCAAGTCAGTATGGATTTATGAAAGGGAAATCATGCTTGACGAATTTTCGGGAATTTTTTGAGGATGTAACTAGCAGAGTGGACAAGGGGGAACCAGTGGATGTGGTGTATTTGGACTTTCAAGAGGCTTTTGACAAGGTCCCACACAAGAGATTGGTGTGCAAAATCAAAGCACATGGTATTGGGGGTAATGTGCTGACGTGGATAAAGAACTGGTTGGCAGACAGGAAGCAGAGAGTCGGGATAAACGGGTCCTTTTCAGAATGGCAGGCAGTGACTAGTGGAATGCCGCAGAGCTCAGTGCTGGGAACCCAGCTCTTTACAATATACATTAACGATTTAGATGAAGGAATTGAGTGTAACATCTCCAAGTTTGCGGATGATACTAAACTGGGTGGTGGTGTGAGCTGTGAGGAGGACACTAAGAGGCTGCAGCGTGATTTGGACAGGTTAGGTGAATGGGCAAATGCATGACAGATGCAGTATAATGTGGATAAATGTGAGGTTATCCATTTTAGGGGCAAAAACACGAAGGCAGAATATTATCTGGATGGCGGCAGATTAGGAAAAGGGGAGGTGCAACAAGACCTGGGTGTCATGGTTCATCAGTCACTGAAAGTGGGCATGCAGGTACAGCAGGCGGTGAAGAAGGCAAATGGCCTTCATAGCTAGGGGATTTGAGAATAGGTGCAGGGAGGTCTTACTGCAGATGTACAGGGCCTTAGTGAGGCCTCACCTGGAATATTGTGTACAGTTTTGGTCTCTTAATCTGAGGAAGGACGTTCTTGCTATTGAGGGAGTGCAGCGAAGGTTCACCAGGGAAGGCTGGACTGTCATATGAGGAGAGGCTGGATCAACTGGGCCTTTATTCATTCGAGTTTAGAAGGATGAGCGGGGATCTCATAGAAACATATAAGATTCTGATGGGACTGGACAGGTTAGATGCGGGAAGAATGTTTCCGATGTTGGGGAAGCCCAGAACCAGGGGACAACGTCTTAGGATAAGGGGTAGGCCATTTAGGACTGAGATGAGGAGAAACTTCATCACTCAGAGAGTTGTTAACCTATGGAATTCCCTGCCGCAGAGAGTTGTTGATGCCAGTTCATTGGATATATTCAAGAGGGAGTTAGATATGGCACTTACGGCTAAGGGGATCAAGGGGTATGGAGAGAAAGCAGGAAAGGCGTACTGAGGGAATGATCAGCCATGATCTTATTGAATGGCGGTGCAGGCTCGAAGGGCCGAATGGCCTACTCCTGCACCTATTTTCTATATTTCTATGTTTCTATGCTTCATACTAATTATTATACCCAAAACAATTTGTAAACCACTCTTTGCTGTATAACATCTTTTGTTGAAGAGTAGTGTATTTCTGTTCTTTAGTTGTGAAGATTATCAACAGCTGATGTGCAAATTCATTCCACAGGTCAGAAACGCAAGTCTCAACTCTCCAGTGGCTCAGCTGATTGAGTATTTGTGCTGTGCAGATTAGAAAGTTCCCAGGTTCAGTCCTTGATCTGTGCTGAGTTACCTGGTCCCAGGTGAGATGGTGATCCAGTGTTGCAATTGGCCTCAGCACACCAGGTCTAGAGAGCAGAAAATCAGCCAATGTTGCCATTCCTGGTTGCTATCCAGTGACAACTGGAAATTGCGGTCAGAGGCTTGCACCCCACCACGTACGCCTCCGAACTGCAAGAAAACTTACACGATGGCTCTGGAGCTTCGGACTCTTGCAGTCCTGGGCCTGCAGGCATATTCTTGCGTAAAAGCCCACGGATCTCAAGGGCACATGTGGTTTGCGAGCGTCCCTGGGATCATGTGGGCCAGGCCAACCAATGACAAAGGAGCATTCCATTTACGTACAGAATCCCAATAAGCATAAGAGAAATCATCTAAAAAATACAATTTCACAACACTGAAATAATAATAAATGATCATAAAATACCATTTAATTAAAAATGTAAAATCAAAATGTAATTTTTTGAAAAATAAATTTCAATATTTTTAAATGTGATAAAATTGACCAAAGTTAATTTAAAATATATGTGTATGTTTAAAACATTTTTAAGATTTTATTTTAACATTTATTGAAACCCTTACACTGGTAAAAGAAGGCCTCGTGCCTGCTTTTACCAAGCATAAGGGCTTGGTGAGTATTTGCTGGGCAGTCGTTGGGCAAATAGATCAAATCTGTGCCAGTGAAAGTGAATTTCCAGCAGATGAGTACGATCTGTCATGGATAAACTTGACAGACCACAAGTTTCAGGTTTTCACACGAGCTTATCGCATGCGGAAACCCGGAACTTGCGGGGGACATACGACCGCGTGAGCGTACACCGTCATTGGCCCCATAAAATCCGGGTTTCTTAAATCAGGATTGAGCATTCCAACATATCGAAATGCTCCATCTAATGGCTTGGACCAGAACTAACACTTTCTGCTCAGAAGGGAGGCTATGAGGCTCGAGCAATTGGCATGTTGATCGGAGGCAGGTATTCTATCAAAGACACTGGCTACCACTTTTACTTCAGTTGCACTATCAATCCATACAGTGTCATTACAAGTGCTGACAGCTCATCAATTCTATTCACACAAACTTTAATAAACAATAACAGTCAAAACATACCAGCTACTGGAAGTGGTCATGATATTGTTCATATAACTGATACCCTGTCTCTTAGTCAGTGAAATGAAAGATGTGATAATCAGCCAATTGCGACTATCACTGTCCCACATACTGCCTGGAAATTGGCCTCAGCCTGCAGGTGGGGGAGGTTGACTGTGCAGTTCTAATTGATGCAGGTTTGTGGCTATCTAGCAGAGCAAGGTGTCTGGTACTTCAATATTAATTTGTTTAAAATGGTATCACCAACTGTCAGTAAGGCTCCTTTCTTCCACAACAGCAGTTTAGTGGAGAAGCAGTGATTTGCAAACAGCTTGACAATAAAAAATCTCCCTTTAAAAACAAGGACCTAGCTGAAGGTAAGAGACCTCCCAATGCAACATCAGTTTTATATGGGTGCTGTTCTAGTGCTTAGTATTTGGATCTCCCCTAATTTGCTTTACAATCAGGGTCCTAATGAGCCAAGGACACAACTGGTGCATAGGCTCCAAATGTCTCTGGCACTTCCAGGTCGGTTTATTATCCGCACTGCACATCGAGTGCTTTGACAGCCTCAGGGCACAATGACCCACAATACAGGAAGCTGGTGTTCAATGGCTGCAGTGCAACAGGTGCTCAGCAGTATATCGTCCTTCCAAATATTTCAACAGCATCCTCTCTGTGCAGAGACAATTGTTTTCACTGAAATTATCAGGAGGGATATGCTTAGCTACAATAATAGTAAATTTTAAATATACTTATTTATTTAGAATGCCTATATGGGACAAGGTGTTAACCACTGATGCACAAACAATGGTGAATTAAAATGAAACATTCCAACCAACAAATGTCCCACTCATTCATGCCAATTCATGCTTTCAGTTAACAATCTCTCACAGGGAAAATCAGCTTTTTTCACTGGGAGCGGAGGCTGTCACTATCACAACAATCAGATCATCAGGGCGACAGAGATGGAAGTCATCAGATACTATCAGATCTGTTGGACCGTAGGAATTGAACCTGTAAAAATTGATCAATTAGACGTTTTTACTATTGGTAGTTGCACACAAACTTCAAAACATTTTTAAATTAGATTTTAGTTTCTGAGAGCCACGGCTACAGATAAGAAACAATGAACTTTCATTTATATAGTAACTTATCATATTTTCATTCTGTCCCACAATGTTTGTCAATAAAATTTGAAAACGAATTATAAATTCTCGGCTGATTTTTGACCTTTTGAGCTCATTAAATAAGAATGCCCTACAAAAGAGTAAAATATACTTGTAAAATATTTTGAAGCTTTTGTAATGTAAGAATTGTCTACCTTGCCTCCGTCTAACAGTATATAGAGTTCGGACCCGTAGTGGAACAGAAAACACAAGACAAAAGACTTCAGGGTAACTTTTCTTTACTTAAAATCAATCTATGACTATAAGCAAGTACTAACACCAGCAAGTGACCAGTTCAGCAGTGACTAGTCGGCCCTTCTTCCTGTGCGACCGGTCAAGTCACCCGACTCACTGCAACAGACCCAAGTGTTTTTCTAACTGTTCCCTTTATACCGAAAACTTGGCAGGCCTCCCAATGCATACGTGTCTCAGACCACATTGACTATTGTTCAATCATTGGCATCTCTTCTGTCTCAGAGCACGTTGACTATTGTTCAATCATTTTACAACAGCTTAAAGGTTTGTTTTGCGGAAATCTTGAGGTCATGCAGATTGTCCCAACCATAGGTTTGTAAACCACAGCAGTTCTATCTTTACAGTGTTTGCCCAACAACACGGCTTCTTAGCCTCTCAAAGCATATTGGTACATCAAATTTAGTCAAGTTACAATGAACACTGAACTTCTTACAGTATAGATTTCCAAAAATGTTTACCCAATTTTCAAGCCACAAGTTTAAATTGTAACTGCAGCCCTTTAGGTGCTACTGAACGTTACCAATTTCTGCATTTCCCTCTTTGGCAAGCTGCCAGCACCAGGCCCAATTTGGACTGAGAGATCAGCATGAATAAATAATTCGTGCTAAGCTCAGAAAATAATTACAGCTTGTCCCAGTGAGTAATCAATGGTTGCTGTGCTCTGCTCCCTTTGCATTCAGCTCCTCAGTTTGCCCCCCTATTCTCTGATCCTGTTCTTTTCTAAAACTGATAGAGGAATCCAATTTGCAAAGGTAATTAGGTTCCGCCTGTTTTGAGCGAGCGCTTTTGCTGCTTATTTCAAGGCCCATCTGAAAATAGCATCAGACAGGTGTCGGACAATTTTTATTTTTGAACTGCCAACCAGGCCAATTACATTAGAAAACAGGGCGGGTGGTAATTTTTCCTGTGAGCTGCGCTTTGTTCTGCGTGGCCTGTTTCTCTTAAAGCACAATATCGTTATATTTCTTTGCATGCGCGATATTTACATTGTAAACGTAAATGTAAAGGTGAGCGGCCTGCACGGGACCTTGCAGATTACTATGTGGACGCACGTGGCAGCTTAGAGGGGGCTTTCGTGAGCAGCAGTTGAAAATTGCCCCATAATGTGTATGGTTTATCGGAAAGTTGTCTCACAAGAGGCTTGTTAGAAATATGCTGGTGCTTGATATAAGCGGAAATATACCAACATGAATAGAAAGTTAGTTGATGCACAAAAAAAGGAATTAGGATAAATGGATGTTGTTCAAATTAGAGAATTGTTGGAGGTGATGTTCGCCAAAGGTCAGTGCTCGGTGCATTTTGTCCTTGGTTTGTACATTGAACACAATATATAAAATGGAACACAGTGGCCCAGATTTTGCAGTGAACAACGTTCGCCATTCATTACACTTACAGCTGCCCAAAATTTTCATGGGCATTGGGAATCTGATGCAGCATGGCGTCCTCTACAGGGGATCTGGGACCTGTGTGAAATTTGGCAGATGGAGTATAATATTGGAAAGTATGAGGTCATGCACTTTGGCAGAAAAAAATCAAAAAGCATGTTATTATTTAAATGGAGAAAGATTGCAAAGTGCTGCAGTATAGCGGGACCTGGGAGTACTTGTGCATGAAACACAAAAGGTTAGTATGCAGGTACAGCAAGTGATCAGGAAGGCCAATGGAATCTTGGCCTTTATTGCAAAGGGGATGGAGTATAAAAGCATGGAAGACTTGCTACAGTTGTACAGGGTATTGGTGAGGCCACACCTGGAATACTGTATGCAGTTTTGGTTTCCATATTTACAAAAGGATATACTTGCCTTGGAGGCATTTCAGAGAAGGTTCACAAGGTTGATTCCAGAGATGAGGGGGTTGACTTATGAGGAAGGGTTGAATAGGTTGGGCCTCTATTCATTGGAATTCAGAAGAATGAGAGGTGATCTTATTGAAACGTATAAGATTCTGAGGGGACTTGATAAGGTGGATGCAGAGAGGATGTTTCCACTGATAGGGGAGACTAGAACTATAAACACAGAACCATAGAAACATAGGAAATATGTGCAGGAGCAGGTCATTCAGCCCTTTGAGCCTGCATCGCCATTCAATATGATCATGGCTGATCATGCAACCTCAGTACCCCACCGCTGCCTTTTCTCCATACCCCCTGATCCCTTTTGCCATAAGGGCCACATCTAACTCCCTTTTGAATAAGTCCAATGAACTGGACTCCACAACTTTCTGTGACAGAGAATTCCACAGGTTCACAACTCTCTGGTCCTATACGGCTTACTCCTTATCCTTAGACTGTGTACCCTGGTTCTGGACTTCCCAACATCTGGAACATTCTTACTGCATCTAACTGTCCAGTCCTGTCAGAATTTCATATGTTTCTATGAGATCCCCTCTCATTCTTCTAAATTCCACTGAGTATAAGCCTAGCCGATCCAGTCGTTCCTCATATGTCAGTCGTGTCATCCAGGGAATCAGTATGGTGAACGTTTGCTGCACTCCCTCAATAGCAAGAACGTCCTTCCTCAAATTAGGAGACCAAAACTGCACAAAATACTCAAGGTGTGGTTTCACCAAGGCCTTGTACAACTGCAGCAAGACCTCCCTGCTCCGATACTCAAATCCCCTCGCTATGAAGGCTAGCATGCCATTTGCTTTCTTTACTGCATGCTGTACCTCCATGCCTACCTTCAATGACTGATGTACCATGACACCCAGGTCTCATTGCACCTCCCCTTTTACTAATCTGTCACTATTCAGATAATAATCTGTCTTCCTGTTTTTGCCACCAAAGTGGATAACCTCACATTTATCCACATTACACATCTGCCATGCATTTGCCCATTCACCTAACCTGTCCAAGTTCACCTGCAGCCTCTTAGCATCCTCCTGGCAGCTTGCCCTGCCACCCAGCTTAGTGTCACCTGCAAACTTGGAGATATTACATTTAATTCCTTCGTCTAAATCATTAATGTATATTGAAAATAGCTGGGGTCCCAGCACTGAACCCTGCGGCACCCCACTAGTCACTGCCTGTCATTCTGAAAAGGACCTGTTTATTCCCATTCTTTGCTTCCTGTCTGCCAACCATTTCTCTATCCACGTAAATACATTACCCCTAATACCATGTGCTTTAATTTTGCACACTAATCTCTTGTGTGGGACCTTGTCAAAAGCCTTTTGAAAATCCAAATACACCACATCCACTGGTTCTTCCTTATCCACTCTACTAGTTACATCCTCAAAAAATTCTAGAAGATTTGTCAAGCATGATTTCTCTTTCATAAATCCATGCTGACTTGGACTGATCCTGTCACTGCTTTCCAAATGTGCTGCTATTACATCTTTAATAATTGATTCCAGCATTTTCCCCACCACCGATGTCAGACTAACCAGACTATAATTCCTGTTTTCTCTCTGTTATGTATGTAAACTTGTATTTACTCTGTTCAGCCACCAGAGAGCTCATCCTCTGGTGTACCAAGGGATCCCATAATCCCTTGGGAGCACAGGTATTTACAGAGGCATCACAGGTTGGAGAGGCACTGTGGAGACCTGCAATAAAAGACTAAGGTCACACTTTACTTTGAGCTCATGGTGTTCAGTCTGACTCTTTCTCCATACATAACAACTGGCGACGAGATACAGATAACGAACCCAAAGATGCAGAGAACAGTGGGCATCCTGAAGAAATTCTCGGAGGGAGATGATTGGGAAACTTTTGTGGAGCGACTCGACCAATACTTCGTGGCCAACGAGCTGGATGGAGAAGAGAACGCTGCCAAACGAAGGGCGATACTCCTCACCGTCTGTGGAGCACCAACATATGACCCCATGAAGAATCGACTCTCTCCAGCGAAACCCACGGAGAAATTGTACGACGATTTGTCCACACTGGTCCGAGAGCATTTGAACCCGAAGGAAAGCGTTCTGATGGCGTGGTACCGGTTCTGCACCTACAAAACGTCTGAAAGCCAGGAAGTGGCGAGTTATGTTGCTGAGGTAAGACGCCTTGCAGGACATTGCGAATTTGAAGGACATTTGGAGCACATGCTCAGAGACTTTTTCATACTTGGCATTGGCCATGAAACCATACTGCGCAAACTTTTGACCGTAGAGAACCCAACCTTGAGTAAGGCCATAGCGATAGCCCAGGCGTTCATTGCTACCAGTGACAATATGAAGCAAATCTCTCAGCACACAAGTGCTGCGACAAGTACTGTGAACAAAGTGATGTTGTTTTTGAATCGTAACATACAGGGCAGGTCACACATACCTGCAGCTGCATGTCCACAGATGTTCCAGAATCTATCATCAAGGGTGATGAATGCAAGGCCATTAACATCTTTGTTGGCATTGCAGGGGTGATCATTGTTTCCATTCATGCCGATTCAAGGGGTACATTTGCAAGGGCTGTGGAACAATGGGACATGTCCAACGAGTGTGCAGGTGAGCTGCAAATCATGTTAAACCTGAAAACCACCATGTTGCAGAGGAGGACAGATCCACGGAGGATCATGACAAACCAGAGCCTCAGACCGAGGAGGCAGAGGTACATGGGGTGCACACATTCACCATGAATTGTCCCCCGATAATGCTGAGTGTTGAACTAAATGGACTCCCATTGTCAATGGAGCTGGACACGGGTGCGAGCCAATCCATCATAGGCAAAAAGACATTCGAAGGAATGTGGTACAACAAGGCCTCAAGGCCAGTCTTTTCTCCAGTTCGCATGAAACTCAGAACTTACACAAAAGAACTGATTCCTGTAATCGACAGTGCCACCGGAAAGGTTTCCTACGATGGAGCGGTGCACAAGCTACCACTCTGGGTTGTACCGGGCGATGGTCCCACGCTGCTCTCAGGAGCTGGTTGGGAAAGATACGCTGGAACTGGGATGCCCACTGACGACACTTCATATGCTCAGGTCTTAAACAAATTTCCTTCGCTGTTCGAATCAGACATCGGGAAATTACAAGGAGCAAAAGAGCAGATGCACCTAATTTCGGGGGCACGACCCATCCATCACAAGGCAGGTGCAGTACTATACATGATGAGAGAAAGGGTAGAGATTGAGCTAGACCGGCTGCAAAGAGAGGGCATCATTTCACCGATCGAGTTCAATGAGTGGGCCAGTCCTATCGTCCCAGTCCTCAAGGGAGACGGCACCGTCAGAATCTGTGGCGATTACAAAGTAACTACCAATCGTTTCTCCCTGCAGGACAACTATGCCATCCGCCACAGGCCAGGCACAGAAAACTGCGCCAATGCTCTCAGTAGGCTGCCATTGCCCACTACAGGGGTGGAAATGGCACAGCCTGCAGATCTAGCCATGGTTATGGAAGCATTTGAGAGTGAGCAATCACCCGTCACTGCCCGGCAGATCAAAACCTGGACAAGGCAGGACCCATTATTATCTCTAGTCAAAAGCTGTGTGCTTCACTGGAGCTGGTCCAGTGTCACTGTGGAAATGCAGGAAGAGATAAAGCCGTTCCAGCGGCACAAAGATGAAATGTCTATAGAAGCAGACTACCTTCTGTGGGCAATCGAGTAGTGGTCCCCAAAAAGGGCAGAGACACCTTCATCAATGACCTTCACAGTACCCCCCCGCCCCAGGCATCGTAATGATGAAAGCGATAGCTAGATCCCACGTGTGGTGGTCCAGTATCGATGCGGACTTAGAGTCCTGCGTTCACAGATGTAATACATGCTCGCAGCTGAGCAATGTACCCAGGGAGGCGCCACTAAGTTTATGGTCTTGGCCCTCCAAACCGTGGTCTCGGGTACACGTCGACTATGCAGGCCCATTCTTGGGCAAGATGTTCCTTGTGGTTGTAGGTGCATATTCCAAGTGGATTGAATGTGAGATAATGTCGGCTAGCAGGTCCGCTGCCATGACTGAAAGCATGCGGGCCATGTTTTCCACTCACGGTTTACCTGATGTCCCGGTGAGCAACAACGGGCCACGTTTTACCAGTGCTGAGTTCAAAGAATTCATGAACCGCAACAGGATCAAACATGTCACATCTGCCCCGTTTAAACCAGCATTCAATGGCCAGGCAGAGAGAGCAGTGCAAACCATCAGCAAGGCTTGAAGAGGGTAACTGAAGGCTCACTGCAGTTCTCGAGTCCTGCTTAGCTACCGCATGAGATCCCACTCACTCACTGGGATCCCACCTGCTGAACTGCTCATGAAAAGAGCACTTAAGACAAGGCTCTCATTAATTCACCCTGATCTACATGAACAGGCAGAGAGCAGGCGGCTTCAACAAAGTGCATACCATGATAGCGCAAATGTGTCACGAGAGATTGAAATCAATGATGCTGTATTTGTATTGAATTATGGACAAGGTCCCAAGCGGCTTCCCGGCACTGTCGTGGCCAAAGAGGGGAGCAGGGTATTTTGGGTCAAACTTTGAAATGGACTCATTCACTGGAAACACTTGGACCAAATCAAACTCAGATTTACGGACTATCCTGAGCAACCAACCTTGGACCCTACCTTTTTTGATCCTCCAACATACACACCAGTGGCAACCGGCACCACGGTTGACCACGAAGAAGAACAAATCATCCACAGCAGCCCAGCAGGACCAGGCAGCCCAGCAAGGCCAGCTGCACAGCAGCCCAGTGAGGGCCCAACAAATGATTCAACAATATCAGCTTTCACACCGAGACGATCAACCAGGGCAAGAAGAGCCCCAGATCGACTCACATTGTCAATAGTTACACTATTGACTTTGAGGGGGAGTGTTATATATGTAAACTTGTATTTATTCTGTACAGCCACCAGAGGGCTCATCCCCTGGAGTCCCAAGGGATCCCATAATCCCTTGGGAGCACAGGTATTTAAGGAGGCCTCACAGGTTGGAGAGTCACTCTGGAGACCTGCAATAAAAGACTGAGATTACACTTTACTTTGAGCTCACAGTGTTCAATCTGACTTTTTCTCCATACATAACACTCTCCCTCCTTTTTTAAAAAGTGTGGTTACATTAGCTTACCTCCAATCCAGAGAAACTGATCCTGAATCCATGGAATGTTGGAAAATGACCACCAATGTATCAACTATTTCTAGGACCACTTTCTTAAGTACTCTGGGATGCAGACTATCTGGCCCTGGGGATTTATCGGCCTTCAGTCCCTTCAATTTCCCTAACACCATTTCCTGACTAATAAGGATTTCCCTCAGTTCCCCCTTCTCGCCAGACCCTCGGTCCCCTCGTAATTTTGAAAGGTTATTCATGTCTTCCTTAGTGAAGACAGAGCCAAAGTATTTGTTCAATTGGTCTGCCATTTCCTTATTCCCGATTATGAATTCACCTGATTCTGACTGCAAGGGACCTACATTAGTCTTCACTAATCTTTTTCTCTTCTCATATCTATAGAAGCTTTTGCAGTCAGTTTTTATGTTCCCTGCAAGCTTACTCTCATGCTGTATTTTCCCCTTCCTAATTAAATCCTTAGTCCTCCTCTGCTGCATTCTAAATTTCTCCCAGTCCTCAGATTTAATGCTTTTTCTGGCCAATTTATATGCCTCTTCCTTGGAATTAACACTTTCCCTAACTTCCCTTGTTAGCCATGGCTGTGCCACCTTCCCTTTTTTATTTTTACGCCGGACAGGGATGTACAATTGTTGTAGTTCACCCATGTGATCTTTAAATGTCTGCCATTGCCTATCCATCGTCAACCCTTTAAGTATCATTCGCCAGTCTATCCTAGCCAATTCATGTCTCATACCGTTGAAGTTTCCTTTCTTTATGTTCAGGACCCTAGTCTTTGAATTAACTGTGTCACTCTCTATCTTCATGAAGAATTCTACCATATTATGGTCACTCTTGCCCAAGGGGCCACGCACGACCAGATTGCTAATTAATCCTCTCTCGTTACACAAGACCCAGTCTAGGATGGTCTGCTCTCTAGTTGGTTCCTCGACATATTGGTCTGGAAAACCATCCCTTCTACACTCCAGGAAATCCTTCTCCACAGTATTGCTACCAGTTTGGTTAGCCCAATCAATATGTAGATTAAAGTCACCCATGATAACTGCTGTACCTTTATTGCACGCATCCCTAATTTCCTGTTTCATGCCATCCCCAACCTCGCTACTACTATTTGATGGTCTGTACACAACTCCCACTAACGTTTCCTGCCCTTTAGTGTTTCGCAGCTCTACCCATATAGATTTCACATCATCCAAGCTAATGTCCTTCCTTATTATTGCGTTAATCTCCTCTTTAACCAGCAACGCTACCCCACCTCCTTTTCCTTTTTGTCTATCCTTCCTGAATATTGAATACCCCTGAATGTTGAGTTCCCAGCCTTGGTTACCCTGGAGCCATGTCTCCATAATCCCAATTACATCATATCCATTAACATCTATCTGTGCAGTTAATTCATCCACCTTATTACGAATGCTCCTCACATTGAGACTCGGAGCCTTCAGGCTTGTTTTTTAACACTTTTTGTCCTTTTAGAATTCTGTTGTAATGTGGCCCTTTTTAATTTTTGCCCTTGATTTCTCTGCCCTCCACTCTTGTTTTTCTCCTTCCTTCCTTTTGCTTCTGCCCCCATTTTACTTCCCTCTGTCTCCCTGCATAGATTCCCAACCCCCTGCCATTTTAGTTTAAACCCTCCCCAACAGCACTTGCAAACACTTCCCCTAGGACATTGCTTCCGGATTAGAATAAGGAGCCGCCCATTTAAAACTGAGATGAGGAATAATTTCTTCTCTGAGGGTTATAAATCTGTGGAATTCGCTGCCTCAGAGAGCTGTGGAAGCTGGGACATTGAATAAATTTAAGACAGAAATAGACAGTTTCTTAAACGATAAGGGAATAAGGGGTTATGGGGAGCGGGCAGGGAAGTGGACCTGAGTCCATGATCGGATCAGCCATTATCGTATTAAATGGCGGAGCAGGCGCGAGGGGCCATATGGCCTACTCCTGCTCCTATTTTTTATGTTCTTATGTTCTTATGTAAGATCGTTCAAAATGGAGGAGAAGCAAGCGGGAAGGCGCCAAACACCTCGAGTCTCTTCGCCAGGAGCAAGCAGAAGGAGCGCACAACAACCCAAGCACCCCATCCACCCGTCCCTTCAACTACAGTCTACCTCACCTGTGACAGAGATTGTAGGTCCCTCATTGGACTTATCAGTCACCTGAGAACTCATAATAGCGTGGAAGCAAGTCATCCTCGACTACAAGGGACTGCCTAAGAAAAGAGATTTACCTTATGGATCGAACCCTTCCCGTCCATTTTACCCATCAGATGTCCTGAGCTCCAGGAAACCTGACCACCATGCGTTAAAAATTAAAATCCTGTTAAAATGGAGACACACAGCCTCCTTACAATCTTTTACTAACTGACCCGCCTCCTGAGAGCTGATTGGTCATCCACCTCCGATAAAACTGGATGTGTACGGGTTGGAGTCAGGTTCTTCCCATCCTCACACAACTCACCTGTTCTTGGGGGTTAAAATTAAACCGTTGGGACCAGTTTCTGCTCATCCTTTGGTTCTCCCTAACCTAGCTAATAGTCTATCAACACAGACATGGTCTAGACCCTTCATTATTTTAAAATCCTCAATCAAACCTCTCTGGTCTATACTTTTGCCGAGTAAAAAGACTCTTTAAGCCTAGCAATACATCCTAATATTCTTTTGCTATAGCTTTAGAAATCCTGTAACAACTGGCGACTTCCCACCCACCAATGGTCAAGGCCCAATCATAGATGTTTTCCATATTTGGAGTTGACCCATAATATTAAAATCAGAATGAGCTCAGAAATACGTATCAACTCTGCCATCTCCCTGGGTGTTCTGCACGTCTCCTGTTACGGCAGGAGAATGATGAAATCCTCACAGAAGTTTAGCCCCACTGTTTCAAACAAAATTAAAACACGAGAGATAAGGGAGCTCTGCTGGGACCCATGCTTATTCTGCCAGCCGTGCACAAAAGTTTAGACTGTTGCACCAGGATCAAGCTGAGAATCTGCATGCGGAATCTATAATCACCAAATGAGGCTGCGCAGAGATATGCAGGTGGAACAGGGTCAACTTGGCCAACAGAATGAAAAAGTTAAACGTAATTGTCATAAGCCTGAAAATATAATTCAGTATCATTTAAACTGTGACTAGAGCCTTGCTCTGCTCATTTTTTTTCACCAAGTCCTGATTGAACTTTAGGTTCGATGAGAGTAGAGAAAAAGCAGCCCAATTCAATAATTCCTATTGTGAGTTAATTCCACACCATCAAACAATGCTTTTGTTTTGATAGAGAATCCCCTCCTAACTGGTGCAATGTGAACAAGAAAGACATCTGGTCAAATTTAAAACTACTGCCGTGGGAGTCGGAATGTATCATTTTAACATGTTTACCAAAGCATCTGATATCTTGATTGGGCACTTACTGAGGTATCAGCAGCTGAACACAATATCGAGGTCAGTGTTCTTCTAACGTCCCTCTAGTGTCCCTCCAACGTCCTCCCATGTGCAGATGCCAGATGTTGCTGTCCGATTTACTTCTTAATAACAGTGAACAATGATTCTCACCATTATTCTCACTGCAAAATCTGGGCCACTGTATATCCACATATGGAGCACTATCTATAAAAACACACACACACGTTATATATCATATCATCATAGGCAGTCCCTCGAAACGATGTTGACTTGCTTCCCCGCCAAAAAGGGATGAGTTCACAGGTGTTTCAATGAAGGACCTAAAGTTCTGAACTACATCCTGAAGGGTAGAAGATGCGTGTGCGTGGATTTTTTTAACGTGTGCTGACCATTGCACACCAGCCACCTCATAGGCATGACAGAGCTAGGTCTTGGTCCAGTGGCAAGGATTACTCAAGACGACTGGAGACCTGCTCTGCTGCACGGACCTATCGCAGTGTGGGCTGGACCGTGCTGCCCCTGTGCCCCTGGCCCCGAACTCACACCTCCCCTGGGCCCCGATCACATCCCTCTACAGTCTCTCGCCGCTCCTTTGCCCCGACCTCGCCGCTCCTGCTGCATCTGCCCGCACTCCAATCACCGACCTGGACCTGGACTGGATCAGTCATTTCCACTGTTACATTCTTCCCATCACCATCTGACAGAATAAAGGAGGTCCCTGTGGGGTGAATCTTCTGCACTCTCCCCACGAAGCACACTGTCTTCCCGGTAAACTCCGGGACCATGCTGGTGTTGATGCGCGTGCGCGGAACAGCCAGGATCTCCGCCATTTCCTTGCCTCTGGAACTCGGCAAGCTGTTCAATTCTATATACACACACACACACACACACACATTAGATATATACATACACACTATATATATATATATATATATATAAATAAATATATATATATACACACACACACACATATTTTATATATATATATATAAAATCTATATATGGAAAACAATCTCAACATTTGCTGATAATACAAAAATAAGTGGTTTGGCAAGCAGCGAGGAAGACTTTAAATTACTTCAAGGAGATCCAGACAGGTTAGTGGAAAGACAGTCAGGTGATAAATGCAATTTAATGTGGATAAGTGTGATACATTTTGGGGGAAAATCAAGCAATGAGAGTATACATTTAAAGGAAAGACACTGATGATCAGAGACCTCGGCGGTACATAATTCCCTGAAAGTGTTAGTGCAGTTAAATTAAGTCATAAAAAAGGCCCAAGCCCAGGCCCTGGTACAGCTACATGATAATGACAGAAGAGCACTGACTCCTGAGCTGCAATCCTTCCATTAAATCAATTATGGAGCTGTGCAATTTTCTTTAGAAAGACTTGCAGACAACCTCAATAAGGATGGTACAGTCAACGTCCATCAAGGTCACCGAGTTTTTCGATTTTTATGTCTCTTGCTAGTGCAGGGGTCATCTGCTAATCAACTGTCAACAATCAAACAGGTGGACAAGGAGGAAAACACAACACATAATCAATAAATTATGGCAAGAGAACACCCAGTTAACTTTTAAACAGTCACTCACCCATATCCCTTTCCACTACATCAGTCACAGAGGCATTCTGATGACTGCCTGAAACAAACATTGTCCTTTACATGCATAAATGAGGGGTCTTATGCTTGTTTTATGAACCCTCTGCCAAATTAGGTAGCACAGAGCCAAGCAGGCACTGGGATTGCTCTGCTGAAGATACTTCAGCAGCTGCCACCAAAAGGTCACTTTAAATGTTTAAAAAATATATTCCTGTAGACCAAGGAGGAGCAGAAGCGTACCCCGAAATTCACAGGATCACAATTGCCCTCTGCCGCCCCCCTTCGCCCCATTACCGCTCTACCCGATCTACCGGGACTAACCTTGCACTTGCTTCTATGTCCAAAGGTTGTGGGGTAGAATATGCTCCCACTCAAAATGGGGCGCTCCCACCCCGTTTCGATGGTTTTTACTGCCGCTGTGGTTCAGGTCGCCTCTTGAGCGACATTCGGGTCTTTGTTTCTTTTTTTCTCCGATCCAGAACTCGATCACGATGAGGGCGGTGACTGCACCTGAGGGGCAAAGGTTGGGTGCGGGACGGAGTGACCACTGCGGTGTCGTCATCACGGCGCCGCATCACCATGGCTCACCCCTTCACTTAAAGGGGAGAGCCTTTGCGATTTAAAAACTTCGGGCCACTGGGCCACCAGGGAGGGTTTCGGCCAGGCCACCCAAGGGAAACTACACCGCCACTGCAGAAGGCCACAGCCTCACTGGACCACCGGGAAAAAGCTTGTTTTGGCACCACTGGGCAGGCCGAAGATTTTCTGAGGGAAATGTCGCCATCGGGGGTTACAGCGGTGGTGTGCACGGTGATGTCGCGGTGAGGGGGAGGGGAGGGGGGTGCGGAATCAGGGCACTACCGGCAAAACTCGGGGGGGCAATTGGGCTATCTGTAGCCATTCCACTCCGCAGTGTGGCCGCCGATTTGTGATGGTAACAGGCCTTAAGGAGAGGGGCAATTTCGGCCCCTGTGGGTTTAAGTTCCACTCCAAAGACTTGACCACAAACCACAATAGCAACTTGCATTTATATGACATGGTTAACATCCCAAGGTGCTTCACAGGGGTGTTATCAAACAAAATTTGACTTTGAGCCACATAAACAGATATTAGAACAGATGACCAAAAGCTTGGTTAAATGCGCTATATAAATGCAAGTTGTTATGGAGTCTAGACTAACATCTCAGTGCAGTACTGAGGGAGTGCTACATTGTCGGAAATGCCCTTTTTTGGATGAGATTTTAAACTGCTCTCTCAGGTGGAAGTAAAAGATCCCATGGCACCATTTTGAAGAGCAGGAGAATTCTTCCCAATATCCTGGCTAATATTTATCTCTCAATCAATACCTAAAAAAACAGATTCGCTGGCCATTATCTCACTGCTGTTTGTGGGAGCTTGTTATGCACAGATTGTCTGCCACCTATCCTACATTACACCCCTTCCCTCAACGACTATCTGTCCCACCTGTGAGAGAGACTGTGGTTCTCGTATTGGACTGTTCAGCCACCTAAGGACTCATGTTAAGAGTGGAAGCAAGTCTTCCTCGAATCCGACAGACTGCCTATGATGATGATGATTACAACACTTTAAAGGTATTTCACTGGCTGTAAAGCACATTGAGACATCCTTAGGTTGCGGAAGGCGCTTTTTTAATTGCTAGTTTAGGTAACACAGGCCATGACCTATGTTAATTGAACATACTGTAGCCAGATTTCTGGTGAGATCTCCTTCTTAGAGCTTTTTGTGCCCACAGATTGGTTTATGCAGCATTTAGTCCGGCTTCTCTTCTTCTTAGGCGGTCCCTTGTATCGAGGATGACTTGCTTCCACACCAAAAAGGGATGAGTTCACAGGTGTTTCAATGAAGAACCTAATATTCAAGGTCACGAACTACATATTGAAGGGTGGAAGATGCCTATGTGTGGATTTTTTTAACGTGTGGTGGCCGTTGCACATCAGCCACCACACAGGCTTGACAGAGCTAGGTCTTGCTCCAGTGGCAAGGATTAACCAAGATGACTGGAGACCAGCTCTGCTGCATGGACCTGGTGTGCACACATATCGAAGTGTGGGCTGGCCCATGCTGCCCCTGGGCCCTCGCCTCTGCTGGGCCCCGAACTCTCACCTCTCCTGGGCCCCGATCACATCGCTCTGCAATCTCTCGCTGCTCCTTCGCCCCAACCTCGCCACTCCTGCTGTACCTGCCTATGCTCCAATCAGCAACCTAGATTTTGGTGACATCCAATCCAGTCGCCCTCCTCCGAGTCGTCGCCCTCCTGAACCGGCTCGCGCTGTACCTTGCAATGGTATGCCACCACATTGCCTGCATGTTTTGCTGCTGACTCTGTTGCTGCTGGGCTGAGTTGTTGCTGTAACTGCAATTGCCATTGCATAGATAATATTCCAAGGGGGCTGCAATGAAGCAACTCGATCGCTCGGTCACTCACTTCCTTATTTTTTAAATATTTAAAATATATCCGTGCTGTAGTATGGCCATGTATATCTATGCCCTGTTTCTTTCAAGTGTTATCACACAAATTAACCTACTCTTAATGATTATTATGGATCAGTACACATTGATTTACAGGTCACGAGGGTTCACTTTGCGACATGGATATTTGTGGCAGGCACTTTCACCTTCTCTTAACATATTTCTTGACGTCAGCCGCCTTCTTCTAAATCAATTTGGCTTCAGAAACTACATTTTCCCATCTGCTTTTTATTCCCATGCCTGTTGCACCAGACTTCTGAGGAGGGTATCCATCAGTTCCATTCAGTATTTCTCTCCTTTTCTGACTTCCTTAACCAGTGCTGATCATCAGATCAACTCTTGCGAAGCCAAATTGCCAGTTACAGCAAGTTTGCACTGCTTAAAAGGGTGGTGGAGTAGATTCAATAGAAACTTTCAAAAGGGAATAGGATAAATACTTGAAAAGGAACAATTTGCATGGCTATGGGGAGAGAGCAGGAGAGTAGGGTGAATTGGAAAGCTCTTTCAAAGAGCTTGCACAGACACTTTGGGCTGAATGGCCTCCTTCTGTGCTGTATGATTCTATGATTCTACAAACACTTGCCCTGCTCTCTCTTGTGCTCATGCATGAATTTAAATGCCTTCTTCATGTAGTTGATGGCTACTGTGCCTCATTATCTGCTTCCACTCCATTGATCAGACTGCTGTGTGAACATTATAGCATATAATTTAGACCTGCTATAAAACCAGCAATATCACAGCTTAAGAAGCAGGGTTTACTATTTTCAGAAGACTTTTTTAACAAACAGTTAACTCCCAAATAGCACACCAACAGCACCTCCGAGACTCAGATGTTCATTCACACTCACACTCACAGCAGGATTCAGTAGGTCATGATCAGGAGCTGAAAGCCTCGCTAATTCCCCCTATCCCCTCTCAGCACAGAGGTACTGACCAATTGTTGCATCTACATTGCACTTCAAGCTGCGCTCAGTTAAGTTAACAGAGACTTAAGAATAAAAGCTAAACAATCAGAGGAACTAAAACTATGGATGTGTAAAAATGTGTTATTACTGAAATTATAGCAGGAAGAAGGCCATTTTGGCCCATCATGTCTGCACCGGCTGACAAAGAACTATCCAGCCTAATCTCACTTTCCAACTCTTGGTCCATAACCTTGTAGGTTATGGCACTTGGTGCATATCCAAATATTTTTTAAATGGGATGAGGGTTTCTGCCTCTATCACCCTTTCAGTCAGAGAGTTCCAGATCTTCGCCAATCTCTGGTGAAGAAATTTCCCCTCAAACCCCCTCTAAACCTCCGACCAATTACTTTAAATCTATGTCCCCTGGTTGTTGACCCCTCTGCCAAGGGAAATAGGTCCTTCCTATCCACTCTATCCAGGCCCCTCATAATTTTATACACATCAATAAGGTCTCCCCTCAGCCTCCTCTGTTCCAAACAAAACAAACCCAGCCTATCCAATCTTTTCTCATAGCTAAAATTCTCCAGTCCAGCAACGTTCTCATAAATCTCCCCTGTACCCTCTCTAGTGCAATCCCATCTTTCCTGTAATGTGGTGACCAGAACTGCACGCAGTACTCCCGTTGTGGCCTAACTAAGAACATAAGAACATAAGAAATAGGAACAGGAGTAAGCCATTTGGCCCATTGAGCCTACTCCACCATTCAATAAGATCATGGCTTATCTATTGTGGCCTCAACTCTGCTCCCCATAACCATTGACTCCCTTATCCTTCAAAAATCCGACTATCTCCACCTTAAATATATTCAATGACCCAACCTCCACAGCTCACTGGGTAGAGAATTCCAAAGATTCACAACCCTCTGAGAGAAGAAATTCCTCCTCATCATCGTTTTAAATGGGTGACCCCCTTATTCTGAGATTATATCCCCTAGTTCGAGATTCTCTCATGAGGGGAAACATCTTCGCTACAACTACACTGTCAAGCCCCCTAAGAATCTTCAATAAGATCACTTCTCATTCTTCTAAACTCCAATGAGTATAGGCCCAACCTGCTCAACCTTTTTTCATAAGACAACCCCTTCATCTCAGGAATCAACCTCGTGAGCCTTCTCTGAATTGCTTCCAATGCAAATATACCCCTCCTTAAATAAGGAGACCAAAACTATATGCAGTACTTGAGGTGTGGTCTCACCAATACCCTGTACATTTGTAGCAGGACTTCCTTACTTTTATACTCCATCCCCTTTGCAATAAAGGCAAGCGCAGGCAGCGGAAAGAGCATGCGGCAAACCAGTCCCACCCACCCCTTCCCTCAATGTCCATCTGTCCCACCTGTGACAGAGACTGTGGTTCTCGTATTGGACTGTTCGGCCACCTAAGAACTCATTTTAAGAGTGGAAGTAAGTCTTCCTCGATTCCGAGGGACTGCCTATGACGATGATGAGACTTGAATGTAGGGGGTATGATTAAGAAGCTTAATCGGCTGTGTGGTCGAAAATGAAGAAGAAAGCTATAGATTATAGGAAGATCACAATAAACTGGTCAGGTGGGCAGAACAGTGGCAAATGGCCAAATGACACAAAAAATCTGCAAAAGGATATAGACAGGCTAAGTGAATGGGTAAAAATTTGGCAGATGGAGTATAATGTCGGAAAATGTGAGGTCGTGCACTTTGGCAGAAAAAATCAAAGAGCAAGTTATTATTTAAATGGAGAAAGATTGCAAAGTGCCACAGTACAGCAGGACCTGGGGGTACTTGTGCATGAAACACAAAAGGATAGTATGCAGGTACAGCAAGTGATCAGGAAGGTCAATGGTATCTTGGCTTTTATTGCAAAGGGGATGGAATATAAAAGCAGAGAAGCCTTGCTACAGCTATATAAGGTATTGGTGAGGCCACACCTGGAATACTGCATGCAATTTTGGTTTCCATATTTACAAAAGGATATACTTGTTTTAGAGGCAGTTCAGAGAAGGTTCAGTAGGTTGTTTCCTGGGATGAGGGGGTTGATTTATGAGGAATGGTTGAGTAGTTTGGGGCTCTACTCATTGGAATTCAGAAGAATGAGAGGTGATCTTATTGAAATGTATAATATTATGAGGAGGCTTAACAAGGTGGATGCAGAGAGGATGTTTCCACTCATAGGGGAGACTAGAACTAGAGGGCATGATCTTAGAATAAGGGGCCGCCCATTTAAAACAGAGATGAGGAGAAATGTCTTCTCTCAGACGGTTGTAAATCTGTGAAATTCACTGCCTCAAAGAACTGTGGAAGCTGGGACATTGAATAAATTTAAGACAGAAATAGACAGTTTCTTAAACGATAAGAGGATAAGGGGTTATGGGGAGTGGGCGGTGAAGTGGAGCTGAGTCCATGATCAGATCAGCCATGATCTTATTGAATGGTGGAGCAGACTCGAGGGGTCGTATGGCCTACTCCTGTTCCTATTTCTTATGTTCTTATGTTCTTATTTGGGGAGGGCGAACAAGGCAAGGGAATACACATTAAATGGTAGGACACTGAAAAGTGCAGAGGAACAAAGGCATCTTGGAGTGCAGGTCCACAGATCTTTGAAGGTAGCAGGCGAGGTAGATAAGTTGGTTAAGATGGCATATAGAATACTTGCTTTTATTAGCTGAGGCATAGAATACAAGAGGTTATGCTTGAACTGAATAAAACACTAGTTTATAAAACACCATTGATATATACCACAAAAAGCAAGGGACCTTGTAGAACCCCATTGGAAACAGCCTCCCAGTCACAAAAACACCCATCAACCATTACCCTTTGCTTCTTGCCTCTGAGCCAATTTTGGATCTAACTTGCCAATTTGTCCTGGATTCCATGGGCTTTTACTTTCACGACCTGTCTGCCATGTGGGACCTTATCAAAAGTCTTACTAAAATCATGATACACTACATCAAATGCCCTACCCTCATCGAACCACCTTATTACCTCCTCAAAAAATTCAATCAAGTTAGTCAGACATGACCTTCCCTTAACAAATCCGTGATGACTGTCCTTGATTAATCTGTGTCTTTCTAAATTAAGATTTATTCTGTCCCTCAGAATTTTTTCCAATAATTTTTCCACCACCGAGATTAGGTTGACTGGCCTGTAATTATTTGGTCTATTTCTTTTTAAACAAAAGTACAAATTTAATAGTCCTCCAGTCCTCCACCACTACTCCTATAGCCATGGAGGATTGGAAAATGCTAGTCTGAACCTCTGCTATTTCCTTTTTTACTTCTTTTAATAATTTAGGATACATTTCATCCGTGCCTGGGGATTTATCCACTTTTAAAGCTGTTAAACTCCTTAGTACTTCCTCTCTCACTATATTTATTTCATTTAATATTTTGCACTCCTCCTCCCTGATTTCGTAGTCTGCATCACTCCTCTCTTTTGTGAAAACAGGTGCAAAGTATTCATTAAGAATCATACCCACATCTTCCGCCGCCACACACACACATTACCTTTACGGTCTCTAATAGATCCTACTCTTTCTTTAGTTATCCTCTTGCTCTTAATGTATTTATAAAACATCTTTGGGTTTTCCTTGATTTTACTTGCCAAAATTTGCTCATGGTCTCTCTTTGCTTTCCTGATTTCCTGTTTAATTGTAACCTTGCACGTTTCATACTCCTCTAGATTTTCTGCAGTATTGAGCACTTGGCATCTGTTGGAAGCCTCCCTTTTTTTCTTTATCCTATCCTGTATGTCACTGACAACCAGGGGGCTCTAGATTTGTTCAGCCCATCCTTTTTTTTAAAATGGAACATACTTGCTCTGAACTTTCATTATCTCCTCCTTGAATGCCTCCCACCACTTGGAAATTGATTTACCTTCAAGTAGCTGTTTCCAGTCCACTTTGGCTAAATCCCAACTCAGCTAAGCAAAATTGGCTTTTCCCCAATTGAGCACTTGGTCTATTTTTGTCCTTTTCCATAACTACCCTAACTCTAACTGAATTATGATTACTAGGACCAAAATGCTCTCCCACTGATACTGCTTCCACCTGCCCAGCTTCATTCCGTAAAACTAAGTCCAGAGCCCCCTCCCTTGTTGGGCTTGTTACATGCTGGCTAAAAAGTTCTCCTGAATGCATTTTATGAATTCTGCACCCTTCATATCTTTCACACTAATTTTATCCCAGTTAATATTAGGGCAGTTGAAATCCCCTACTAATACTTCCCTATAATTTTTGCACTTCTCAGAGGTTTGCCTACATATTTGCTCTTCTCTCTCCCTCTGACTGTTTGGGGGTCTATAGTACACTCCCAGCTGTGTGATCGACCCTTTTTTGTTCTTCAATTCAACCCATAAGGCCTCATTTGGTGATGCTTCTAACATATCATCCCTCCTCAGAGCTGTAATTGTTTATTTAATTAATACTACAACCCCCTCCTTTTTTATACCCCTCTCTATCCCATCTGAAAATCCTGTACCCAGGAATATTGAGCTGCCATACCTGCCCTTCTTTCAACCATGTCTCAGTAATAGTTATAATATCATACTCCCAAGTGTCTATCTGTGCACTCAGCTCATCTGCCTTATTCCCTATACTCCTTGTATTGAAGTATATACCATTTGGCACTGCCAAATTCCCTTGTTGTCTATTTTCTAGCCCTTGTTTCCTCTGTCTTCAAAATTCACTTCCTACTTTTCTGCTTTCGAATTTCAGTTTTGCTTCTCTCCCTTCTGAATCTATTCTCAGGTTCCCATCCCCCTGCCAAGCTGGTTTAAACCCTCCCAAACACTACTAGCAACACCACAGGGAGGATATTGGTCCCGGCTCTGTTGAGGTGCGACCCATCCAGCTTGTACAGGTGCCACCTCCCCCGGAAACGGTCCCAATGCCTCAGGAATCTAAAGCCCTCCCTCCTGCACCATTTCTCCAGCCACGTATTTGTCTGCTCTATCCTGCTATTTCTGGACTCACGAGCACGTGACACCAGGAGTAATCAGAGATTACTACCTTTGAGGTCCTGCTTTTAAATCTCTCTCCTAGCTCCCTAAAATCTGCCTACAGGACCTCATCCCTGTTTCTACCTATGTCATTGGTACTGATATGAACCACGAACTCTGGTTGTTCACCCTCTCCCCCCAGAATGTCCTGCAGTTGCTCGGTGATATCCTTGACCCCGGCACCAGGGAGGCAACATAGCATCCTGGAGTAATGTCTGCAGTCGCAGAAACACCTGTCTGCTCCTGGCTAAGAAAATATTTTCAATTCAACCTAATCACCTCCCTTTATAAAGGAAGCAATATGAATAATGGAGCTTGACTTTTTAAGGTGGTCCAGGCCGGACGCAGGCCTGAACCCCAGAAAGACTCTACTTCTGTTGCTGAAATAACCCTTTGCTGGGCTCATCTCAAAATCCAGGTTACTCAGAAGGACTGGGACATGGAACTTTCTCTCCTCGGCCCTTGTGATGTCGGGGGCCATATTTGGGGTGAGAGAAAGTTGTCAGAACTCTGCATGTATTTGCAGTTGGTGGGAATCTGAATGGAGGCCCAGTGTTTCCAAGTCCTGTCAGAATTCTTGACTTACATGACTTGCACTGCAGGGCTGCTGTTGGATCAGGGGAGCCTTTATCCCCCAGATCAATCAAGTGGAAATTTAGCAACTATTGCATGTGAAAAATGGGGCCAACTTTCCTCTGGTGACATTTTGTTAGTTAAAGTGTAGTGGAGCAGCACTAGTGCATTCCACAGAGTAAGATGGGTCATTTATCCAATGCTGATTTTTTTTAAATTAAGAATGTAATTCCACACCTTGTGCCTTTGCTCTGTAATCAACTGCGCTAGGCAAACTGACATTATGGGGCCGAAATTCCCCTCCCAATAAGGCCTTTGGCCACCTGAAAGCGCAGCCAAAGGGTCACGCGGAATGGCCACTGACTCTCTGCGGAGGGGCCGCCATTTTGTAAATTGTCCTTCCTCAGGGTCGGAAAGGTGTAGGGGAACAGTCCGCCCGTTTTCCCGCCGCAACATGCACGTGCCGACCCGTTACCGGCCTTTGGCAACCCCCTGCCCCATGGGAAATATCCCTTTTGCAGAATTGCCCCGTGGGAGAGGCATCGCCGATGGACGGTGCCCCTGACAGCTTTTTCTGTCGGTGCACTTCTTGTTGGTCGGCGGCATGGCCGCACTTCAAGGGGAGGTGGTGCTGCCGGCCGTCGCCATTTTATTTTTTTATTGTCGGCTGGGTCGGCCTGACAATTATGCCCCCATTTTTGGCCGAGCCGCCAGCAGGCAGCCCGACACCCCCTCTTGGGTGCTAGGCCGCTGGCCCAGTCGAAACCCTCCCTGGTGGCCCAGTGTTTGCCGCTGAAGTGGCTGCAGAGTTCACAGCGGCTCTCCTCTTTAACTGAAGGAGAGAGACGTTTTGATGTGTCAGTGCGACACGGCATGTTCCCCTGACGTCATGACTGGTCGGGGCGGAAGACCCGCTGCAAGGGCACTGCCGCCCCGAGCTAAAAAAAACCTACAAAGTGCCGAATATCTCCCCTGCATGGGTTGCGGCAGAGAAAAACTTCAAAACACGAAGAGTGCGCCTAGTTTCGGGCAGAGGTCAATTTTGACCCCTATACATTTTAAACTCTTCCTAGACTTATAACAATGTTGGATGTCAGCCACTTATTGGCAACCCTGGTATTAAATGCTGCTAAGGTACAAGCGATAGAACTAAGCCACATGAAATATTTAATGCAGCATCTTAACCACCTTCCTGCACTGTTTCACCCGGCAGAGAGGTTAAAATTGAACCTTTTGGTCAAGGAGATACTGGCAGCCACAACCACCTCCCTCCACAAGGGACACATCACTGGCTTCAGACACATCCTGCCACCTGTCTCAGAGAGTCCATTGCTTCTGTGCTGACATTTTACTCAGTAGGATATCGGGGTCTGGCACAGAAAGGTTTGCTACCTTACTCATGCTCCTTGCTGCAACCTTCTTATCCCACTTTTTCTTCCTCCTCCATTGCTGCCATTGTCCCTTTAATAACTACAACAGGTTGTATTTATATATTGCCTTTAACAAAGTAAAACATCCCAAGAAGCTTCACAAGAGTGTTATCAAACAAAATTTGACACTGAGCCACGTAAGGAGATATTAGGACAAATGAGACTTGGTTTTATGGAGTGTCTTAAAGGAGGAAAGAGAGGTAGTGAGGCGGAGGTTTAGGGAGAGAATTCCAGAGCTTAAAGCCTTGGCAGCTGAAGGCATGACCAACAATGGTGGAGTGAATAGAATCAGGGATGCGCAAGAGGCCAGAATAGAGGAGCACAGATAACACAGAGAGTTTTGGGCTGGAGGAGGTTATAGAGACAGGGAGGGGTGAAGCCATGGAGGAATTTGAAAATGAGGATGAGAATTTTAACATTAAAACATTGCTTAACCCGGAGCCAATGTAGGTCAGCAAGCACAGGGGTTATGTGTGAATGGGATTTGGTGCGAGTTAAGACACTGGCAGCAGAGGTTTGGATGACCTCAAGTTTACAGAGGGTGGAAGGTCGGAGCCCAGCCGGGAAAGCATTGGAATGGTCAAGTCTAGAGGTAATAAAGGCATGGATGAGGGTTTCAGCAGCGGATGAGCTGAGGCAGGGGCAGAGTCGGATGATTTCATGGCGGTGGCAATAGGCAGTCTTAGTGATGGTTTGGATATGTGGTCAGAAGCTCATCTCAGACTCAGATAAAACACCAAGGTTGCGAACAACCTGGTTCAGCCTCAGACAGTTACTGGGGAGAGGAATGGAGTCAGGAGTTTTATATCGTGCTGTTGCATTTGATTTCTGCCCACCACCCCCATCCCTGGTCCGTTTTTAATTCAGGGTGCTTGTTAGACATTTCTCCCACCTCTCCTAGTATTCTTCCTTCTTTCTCCAGGTATCCTGTGGTGACAGGCTGAACTTTTATTGCCTGCCTATGATTATGTAAATTTGCTGACCCCACAATCTCTGATGGGTCAAACTGGAGGCAGAAGTCCTGCCCTACTGCACTCCTGGTGGCACAACCACCAGTTTTCCTCGAATTTCTAGGTTCAAGTTTTTTTTCCCATTTATGTGAAAACTGATTGGAGCATTTTTTTAAATAAAAACTAGAGCCAACCTGTCCTAAATCAAAGAAAAGGATGTTATATTTTAAAAAAGTGATTGCCTGAAGTTTTCAATTAGTTATCTGTACTGTATAGATTTGTCAACTCTGGTTGGGTGCATTCCTGGAGGTTTCATCACAGGACCTCCCACCGTAAATCACCCCGCCCCCACACTCCCACCATTGGTCCATCCACCGGGCGCACTGCTTTTCCTCACCAATTGGAAAATGAACAGACTGTTTGTTACCCAATTGGATTAATCTTGACTTTTAGTCAAACTGCCTTTGTTCCCATCTTGAATCTTTTTACAACTAATACATGAAAATGTTTAAAGAAAATGAAAAAAACACATTTTTTTAATTGCCTCTATGATTTTCTCTCCACAGATATTAATCTTCCTTCGTGTAGACTCCAAGCCCTCCCGGAGCATTGGCACCCCTCGTGCTCTATTCAGAAAAACAGTAATAGTGTACCACCAATTTAAATTTATATCCTGCGACCTAGAGTCCAATTACGAAAGATAGTTTTATACTAAGCTGCTTATTAACTCTGACCACCTGGGAATGTACTATTCCAGAGCCAGAGTGCACCATATCAATAGAGCTAGCAATTGTTTTGAGGTGAAAAATTGCCACTAAAAGTGCTGATGTGTCTCAACTGATGAAAAGACAAGCAATAGCCAACAATATTAATCAGCATTAGAAGAATTATTACCAAATGTTGAGCTTTTACAACAGCTACTGGGGTTAAAAAAGCTTTAAAGTGGTACAATTTTATAATTCTAGTTGATCCATAGACTTCTAAAATGCCACATACAATGTGCTCTTTTAGTATCTGTTCAGCAGGAATGACAATATAAATAACACAAGACTGCACTAATTTAGTTATGGAGGTGAACATGTAGTTGTAGAAATGGAAGGAAAAATTGATCAATCATAAATTTTCAATAGCCTTCGAAAGTGCTGAGAGAATTATGCAAAATTATGCATAGCCTAGATATTGCTTAAAAAAACTGCATCGCCCCTCAACACGCATACGTACTCACACACACATATATATATATATACTGAAGTTCAGTTCACATTACAGTTAATAGGAATGAATCCACTTGCACCTAAATCAAATCAATCAAATGTGACATGGGCAAATTTGCAGTCTCAACGAGATTCATTGACTCTCATATCATCTTAACTAAGCCCAGGTGTCACTTTTCTGGGTTTTATGCTAGATACTTTCCTGGCGCCTCACAACTTGAGCCGCCTCGGGGAAATCCCCTCCGTGCCTTTCAGTTCTGCGCGGAGGGGTTTCCTGTACGGGCTGCTCCTGTACACTCTCAACCTTGCCATCCTCGTCTGCCGTCCGGACACGCCATGGCGTACCATCTTGCCGTCTGGAGGAGGCAGGGGTCCCCGATGGAGTGCACTCTACGCGGGAGTCCTCCCACTATTTATCGGGGACTTGGCCTGGAGGGTGGGTCACGGAGCAGTCCCGTGCAATAAATTTTTAAGCCGGTTCACGGGCTCCCAGGCCGCCTGCAATTTCTGCGGTCTGGAAGAGTCCGTGTTCCATGTTTTTATTGAATGCACGAGGTTGCAGCCCCTGTTCCATTATTTAAAGGGGCTGTTCCTCAATTTCTGGCTGCACTTCAGTCCCACACTCCTGATCTTTGGGCACCCTGTGCAGAGGGGAGCGGGTAGGTCCGAGGGCCTCCTCGTAGGACTGCTCCTGGGCACGGCCAAGGGTGCCATCAGCCGGTCCAGGCAGCGGGCGGTCGTTCAGCCTGTTTGCCTGTCTCTCTTCTGAGCCTACATCTGAGCCAGGGTGCCCCTAGAGATGGAGCACGCGGTGTCCACTGGTACGCTCGCGGCCTTCCGCGAGAAGGGGCGCCGGAGGGACTGGAGTGCATTATCACCCCCGGCAACCAAATTTTAATTTGATTTTATATGTTTTAAAGTTTAATTTGTTTTAATTGCCAGGTTCTAGTGTCCCCCTCCCTTTTTTGGGGGGCACTTGTAAAATTTATGGTTTTACTGCCAAAAAAAAACACGAAAACACAAAAAAAACAAAAAAAAAACAAAAAAGGGCAGTTGAAAAGTGTATGGAGTGTCCCCCAGATCAGGGGCACTTGATTTAATATTTATTTTTGGTTTCCGCAAAAATGAGTTGCTAGATACTTTCTCAGGTTCAGCATCACTGGCCAAACCTGTAAGTGCTCCCATGATCCAGACAGAGCCTTAATTTGAGCCTAATATCTGAGTAAATGATGGTCATGTCTGTTTGCAACACCAGGAGGCCACAATTGCCCCTTTTTTAAAGAGCCGTTACTGTTATGTCTTGGATAAAGAGTCAGATTAGATACTGCAAGCTCAAAATAAGTGCGACCGTAGTCCTTTATTACAAATCTCAGAGTGGCTCTCCAGCCTTTGTGGCCTCCTTATATACAGGTGCTCCCAAGGGATTGTGGGATCCCTTGAGATGCCAGACGATAAGCCCACTGGTGGTTAGACATGGTAATTACAGGTTTACATACATAACAACACTCCCCCCACAAAGTCAATAGTGTAACTATTTACAATGTGAGTCAATCTGGGGTCCTTCCTTTCCCTGGTTGATCGTGTCGGTGCAAATGCTGGTGTTGTTGAGTCGTTTGTTGGGCCTTCGCTGGGCTGCTGCGCAGCTGGCCTTGCTGGACCATTGGGAGTGGTGAGTCCTGCTGGGCTGCTGCGGATGATGGGTTCTGCTTTGTTGTCAACTGCTGGGTCGGTTGCCACTTGTGTGTGTTGGAGGGTCGAAAAAGGTAGAGTCTATTGTGGGTTGTTCTGGATAGTCTGTAAATCTGAGTTTGGTTTGGTCCAAGTGTTTTCTGCAGGTGAGTCCATTTGCGAATTTGACCACAAACACCCTACTCCCCTTTTTGGCCAAACCAGTGCCAGCAATCCACTTGGGACTTTGTCCATAGTTCAACAAAAATACAGGATCATTTACTTCAATTTCGCGTGACACATTTGCATGATCATGATATGTATTCTGTTGAAGCTGCCTGCTCTCTACCCGTTTGTGTAGGTCAGGGTGGACTAACGAGAGCCTTGTCTTAAGTGCCCTTTTCATGAGCAGTTCAGTGGGAGGGACCCCAGTGAGGAGTGGGGTCTTGTGCAGTAACTAAGCAAGACTCGGGATAAGCGAGTCTGCAGTGAGCCTTCAGTTAACCTTTTCAAGCTCTGTTTGATTGTTTGAACTGCTTGTTCTGCCTGACCATTGGACGCTGGCTTAAACGGGGCAGACGTGACACGTTTGACCCCATTGTGGGTGATGAATTCCTTGAATTCGGCACTGGTAAAGCACGGCCCATTGTCACTTACAAGGACATCAGGCAGGCTGTGCATGGCAAACATGGCCCGTAGGCTTTCAATGGTGGTAGCGGACGTGCTTGCCGACATTATCGCACATTCAATCCACTTGGAGTACACATCTACAACCACTAAAAACATTTTTCCCAAGAATGGGCCTGCATAGTCGACATGAATCCTAGACCATGGTTTTGAGGGCCAAGACCATAAACTTAGTGGTGCCTCCCTGGGTGCATTGCTTAACTGGGAACATGTATTACATTTGTGCACACAGGACTCTAAGTCTGCATCGATACCGGGCCACCACAGGTACAATCTGGCTATCGCTTTCATCATTACAATGCCTGGGTGGGTACTGTGGAGATCACTAATGAAAGTGTCCCTGCCCCTTTTTGGCACAACTACCCGATTACCCCATAGGAGGCAGTCTGCCTGTATAGACATTTCATCTTTGTGCCGCTGGTACGGCTTTATTTCTTCCTGCATCTCTAACAGGACACGAGACAAACTCCCTTGGAGCATACAGTTTTTTTTACTAAGGACAGTAAGGGGTCCTGGCTCATCCAGGTTTTAATCTGTCAGGAGGTAACAGGTGATTGCTCACTCTCGAATGCTTCAATTACCATAACTAAATCTGCAGACTGTGCCATCTCCATCCCGCAATGGTAGCCTACTGAGAGCATCGGCACAGTTTTCTGTGACTGGCCTGTGGCGGATGGCATAGTTGTATGCGGACAACATGAGCGCCCATCTCTGGATGCGGGCCGATGCATTCGTATTTATCCCCTTAATTTCAGAAAAGAGGGATATAAGCGGCTTATGCTAGGTTTCCAATTCAAATTTGAACCCGAACAGATATTGATGCATTTTCTTTACCCCGTAAATATGTGCTAACACTTCTTTATCGAACATACTGTGGGCCTTCTTGGCCTTAGACAGTATGCATAAGCAACTGGTTACAATTTCCCAAATTCATTAGCTTGTTGCAATTCACACCCGACCCCATACGATGATGCATCACATGCTAGTACCAAATGTTTACATGGATCGTACAACTCAAGCAATTTATTTGACCATAACAGCTTCCTCGCTTTCTCAGGCATTTTCTTGGCTTTTACCCCATACCCATTCATCTCCTTTATGCAGCAAAGAGTGCAGGGGTTCTAACAATGTACGAAGTTACCAAAATAGTTCAGGAGTCCTAGAAATGACCGCAGCTCCGTCACGTTCTGTGGTCTTGGTGCGTTTTTGATTGCCTCTGTCTTCGAATCGGTGGGCCTGATGCCGTCCGCCGCAATTCTTCTCCCCAGGAAGTCCACTTCAGGTGCCAGGAAACGCACAAGATTAAGCCGACTATGAACCTCCTCTATGCTCTGCAGGTGCTCGACGGTGTCCCAACCTGTAACCAAGATGTCGTCCTGGAAGACCACTGTGTGTGGGACCGACTTCAGCAAGCTTTCCATGTTCCTCTGGAATATCGCCGCGGCCAATCAAATCCAAAACGGGCATCTGTTGTCAATGAAAAGACCTTTGTGCATGTTGATGCAGGTGAGGCCCTTCGAAGATTCCTCCAGCTCCTGCATCATGTAGGCCGAGGTCAAGTCCAGCTTTGTGAATGTTTTCCCTCATGCCAGCATCGTAAATAGGTCGACTGCCTTTGGTAGTGGGTATTGATCCTGCAGCGAGAAACAATTGAAAGTTACTTTGTAATCACCACAGATTCTGATGGTGCCGTCTCGCTTGAGGATTGGAACAATTGGACTGGCCCACTCATTGAATTCGACCGGCGAAATGATGCCCTCACTTTGCAGCCTGTCCAGCTTGATCTCCACTCTCTCTCTCATCATGTAAGGTACCGCTCTCGCCTTGTGACGGATGGGTCGTGCGCCCGGAATCAAATGGATCTGCACTTTTGCTCCTTGGAACTTCCCGATGCCTGGTTCGAACAGGGAGGGGAACTTGCTTAGGACCTGGGCACATGAGGTGTTATCGATGGACGAAAGCGCTTGGACGTCGTCCCAGTTCCAGCGTATCTTTCCCAGCCAGCTCCTGCCGAACAACGTGGGGCCATCACCCGGTACCACCCAGAGTGGCAAATCATGCACCACTCCATCGTAGGAGACCTTTACAGTAACACTGCCAATTATGGAAATCAGTTCCTTTGTGTACGTTCTAAGTTTGGTCTGAATGGGAGTCAGGACTGGCCTTGAAGCCATTTGGAGCATGGCCTCATGAAAAACCTGCTTGCTCCAGCAAAACCCACAGACAAATTGTACGATGAGTTGTGAACACTGGTCCGGGAGCACCTAAACCCAAAAGAAAGCATTCTGATGGCGAGTTATCAGTTCTACACGTACAAGAGATCTGAAGGCCAGGAAGTGGCGAGCTACGTCGCCAAGCTAAAGCGCCTTGCAGGACACTTTGTGGTAAATATGTGCACCCCATATACCTCTGCCTTCTCGGACTGAGGCTCTGGTTCGTCATGATCCACTGTGGATCTGTCCTCCTCTGCAACATGGTGGTTTGCAGGATTAGCAGGGTTTGCAGCTCGCCTGCACATATGTTGGAGGTTCCCATTGTTCCACAGCCCTTGCAAACGTATCCTTTGAAGCAGCATGAATGGAATCGATGATCACCCCCGCAGCACCAACAAGGTGTTAATTGCCTTGTATTCACCACCCTTGGTGGCAGACTCTGAGTCATCTGCGGACATGCAGCTACAGGCATGTAATACCTGCCATGCACATTTCGATTCGAAAACAACATGACTTTGTTCACAGTACTTGCAGCAGCACTAGTGTGCTGGGAAATTTGTTTGGTATTGTCACTGGTGGAGATAAACACCTGGGCTATTGCTATGGCTTTACTCAAGGTTGGGGTCTCTACAGTCAACAGTTTGCGAAGTATTACTTCATGGCCAATGCCAAGTACAAAGAAGTCCCTGAGCATGTCCTCCAAGTGTCCTTCAAATTCGCAATATCCTGCAAGGTGACGTAGCTCGCCACTTCCTGGCCTTCAGACCTCTTGTATGTGCAGAACCGATACCTCACCATCAGAACGCTTTCTTTCGGGTTTAGGTGCTCCCAGACCAGTGTGCACAACCCACCCCGCTAACACGTTACCGATTGCTGGCGACCCCTTTTCCGCCCTGCGTGGAAAATTGCCCCGCGGGAAATTGCCCCGTGGGAGCGGATCAGCCACCGCTAGGTGCCCCCGACAGCTTACCCCTGTGAGAAGCTGCCTGTGGCTGGGTGGCGCGTCCACTTTTAATGGGGAGGATGCACTGTCGCGGCCGTCTTTTATTTTAATTGTCGGCTGACTCCAAGGTCGGCACGACAATGGCGACCACCGGTTCGGCCGGGCTGGCAACAGGCAGCCCTGCACCCCCTCTTGGGTGCCGGACCGCTGGCTCAGTCGAAACCCCCCCTGGTGGCTCAGTGGGTTCCACTCATGTGACTGCAAATTTCGCAGTGGCCGTCCCCGTCAACTGAAGGAGAGGAATGTTACGACGGATCTGCGTGACGTGGGACCTCCATGTCGCGCTGACATCCTCAGCGCGGTGCTGATGATGCACACCGATGTCCGCATCGCTCCTCACGCACTTCCGCCCCACCACTACCCGACTTCACTGCCCGGAACAAAAAAAAGTACAAAGCTGAATTTCGCTCTACTTCAAATCTTCAATATCAGTAAGTGTGGCCGCTTTCGGTCAGAGGACAATTTCGGCCACCAGATTTCTGATTGGACCCCTTGAAGGACAAGACACACCCAACAATTTGTCTGGAAACACTTTTTGGAGTTCACCTGCAAAACATAAAACATTAAACTGTGCCACCCGACCTGGGTGACACTCCAGACATTTACAAGGCCCTTTTTTTTTTCCCCCTTTTTTTTTTTGTTTTTTTCCTTTTTTTGGTTTTTTTTTGGGCACTAAATTCACAATTTTCCCCAGTGCCCCCTATAAAAGGGAAGGGGGACACTAAAAGCACCAGCAATGAAAACAAATTAAACTTTAAAACGTAAAATCAAATTAAAATTTGGTTGCCGGGCGTGATGATGCACTCCAGTCCCTCCGGTGCCCACCTCTCGCGGAAGGCCGCGAGTGTACCGGTGGACACCGCGTGCTCCATCTCCAAGGACACCCTGGACCGGATGTAAGAGCGGAAGAGAGGCAGGCAGTCAGGTTGAACGACCCCCTCGACCGCCCGCTGCCTGGACCGGCTGATGGCACCCTTGGCTGTGCCCAGGAGCAGTCCTACGAGGAGGCCTTCGGACCTACCCGCTCCCCTCCGCACAGGGTGCCCAAAGATCAGGAGAGTGGGACTGAAGTGCAGCCAGAATTTCAGGAGCAGCCCCTTCAAATAATGGAACAGGGGCTGCAACCTCGTGCACTCAATAAAAACATGGAACACGGACTCCTCCAGACCGCAGAAATTGCAGGCGGCCTGGGAGTCCGTGAACCGGCTTAAAAATTACAGTTTGTCTGGAATGTGTAATTTGATCCTGGCTGCTTGAAAGTAATCAAGATCTCTGCGATGTGTAATTTGATCCATTAATTTTCACAGGCAGGTTCCAGAGCTCACACTGCTAACAGTACTGCTCAGCGAACAGACAGGGCTTACCATCTCGGTGCACTTTGGAGCACTTACAGCAATCAGACTGCCGAGTGCACATAGGAAGGTGGAGGACTGCGAGCTCCTCTCCACCCTCCTGCACACTCCTCTCTCCACTCCCATCCCCGAGCTCCTCTCTCTCTCCCCCCCCCCCCCCCCCCCGCGAGCTCCTCTCTCTCCCCCTGCCAACTCCTCTCCCCCCCCCACGTGTTCTTCTCTTTCCCCCCCCCCCCGCCAACTCTTCTCTCCCCCCCGCCAATTCCTCTCTCCACCCCCCACCCCGCGAGCTCCTCTCCCCCCCCCCCCACGAGCTCTTCTCTCCCTCCCCCCCGCCGACTCCTCTCTTCTCTCCTTCTCACCAACTCCTCTCTCCGCCGCCCCCCCCCGCGCCAGCTCCTCTCTCCCCCCCCCCCCCCCCCCCCGCGCAGCCACCACAACAATTCGAGGAAAGCGTGCCGGTGCAGGCTGCAGTCACTGCAACTTTGGATGTGCGTGCATGACGGGATCAAATGTACACCTGTGACGGGATCGAGTGTGCGTGTGTGACGGGAAGTGTGCGTGCTCATGATGGACTCAAAACATTGTGGAAATAATCACTCCAGTAAATGATGGCAAGACCCAGGGATCACAGCAGAGAACCCTTACTCTATACACCAGCAGCAGTAATATGTAGGGGGTGAAGTTGGTCTATATCAGTAGCTTGAAATGGACTCAAAGCAAATCAGCATCCCATTACACCGCAAAAATCGTGAAAACCAATTGCACCCCATAAAGTCTAACCATGTGATTCTTCTTTCTTCAAAAAGTGGGCAGAATATATGTTCTGTCTGACCAAGACATGGGCAGATTTTCATCTTTACTGCCTCGGCATTAAACATCATCTGTTGGAGCGCAGAGGGGAAAGTCTGGAAGGGAAGATCGCAGTGACTTGTATCACACCCACTGGATTTTCATTCAATTAATTTAAATCAAATGAAAATCAGACCAGTTCTGTGACCAGTAGGCGCTCCTCCCTGCAAGATGTTCCTATCTGTCCTCTGCCCAAACGATAATGACAAAGATTTACTCCTCAGACTCTAAAGCAACTGATTTATTTTTAAATAAAATAGGTAGATGAACAGTGTTCAGTTTAAAACAGTGAATCATACTCGTCAAAATCTTCCACGATATGGAAAATAATAGGCACCACTCACTTTCTTTCTACACTTAATAGATAGGTAAAATAATGGGATTAATGGTGGACAAGTCCCCTGGATCTGATGCCTTACATCCTCGGGTCTTAAAAGAAGTGGCTGCCGAGATAGTGGATGCATCGGTTGTGATCTACCAAAATTCCCTGGATTCTGGGGTGGTCCCAGCAGATTGGAAAACTGCAAATGTAAAAATGGAAGGATATTCTTGCATTGGAGGCTGTTCAGAAAAGGTTGACAAGGTTGATGCCAGAGATGAGGGGGTTGACTTATGAAGATTGTTTGAATAGGTTGGGCCTATACTCATTGGAGTTCAGAAAAATGAGAGGTGATCTTATTGAAACATATAAGATAATAAGGGGGCTCAACAAAGTGGATGCAAAGAGGATATTTCCACTCATAGGGGAAACTAAAACCAGGGGACATAGTCTCAGAATAAAACGGAGATGAGGAGGAATTTCTTCTCTCAGAGGGTTGTAAATTTATGGAATTCTCTGCCCCAGAGAGCTGTGGAGGCTGGGTCATTGAATATATTTAAGGCGGAGATAGACAGATTTTTGAGCGATAAGGAAATAAAGGGTAATGGGGAGCGGGCAGTGAAGTGGAGCCGAGTCCATAATCAGATCAGCCATGATCTTATTTAATGGCGGAGCATGCTCGAGGGGCCAGGTGGCTTACTCCTGCTCCTATTTCTTATGTTATTATAAGCCTCCATTTCCCCCCACCTGACAGGCAGGAAAAGGTCGGGCAAAGAGCTAAAATCTTGAATATTACGATCCTGTCTCCAACCCGCCAAGTTGCCGGGTGTCGTAATATTTATAGCAGTGATTCAGGCCTTGGACGAGGCTCCTAATTAATAAGGGCAGGTGAGGGCAAAATTCATGGCCTGATGATGTAATTGACACTGCAACCAGAGGGAGTCGTGCACTGCAGGCCATTCAACAGAACCACCGTGGGAGAACCTGACTGGCCAGAAAAAGCCAAAGAAATTTCGTTCTGTTTGAACTCCTTATTGGCCGGGAGGAGCAGGAATCCTCACCCAGGCCCCTCAAGAAATCCTTGGGCCTCTCCATAGAAACATAGAAACATAGAAAATAGGTGCAGGAGTAGGCCATTTGGCCCTTCGAGCCTGCACCACCATTCAATATGGTCATGTCTGATCATTGTTGCAACTTCAGTACCCCATTCCTGCTTTCTCTCCATATCCCTTGATCCCTTTAGACGTAAGGGCCACATCTAACTCCCTTTTGAATATATCTAATGAACTGGCCTCAATAACTTTCTGTGGTAGAGAATTCCACAGGTTCACAATTCTCTGAGTGAAGAAGTTTCTCCTCACCTAGGTCCTAAATGGTTTACCCCTTACGCTTAGATTGTGACCCCTGGTTCTGGACTTCCTTAATAGCGGGAACATTCTTCCTGCATCTAACCTGTCCAATCCCATCAGAATTTTATATGTTTCTATGAAATCCCCTCTCATTCTTCTAAATTCCAGTGAATATAAGGCTAGTCGATCCAGTCTTTCTTCATATGTCAGTCCTGCCATCCCGGGAATCAGTCTGGTAAACCTTTGCTGCACTAAGCTAGGTGGCGGTGTGAGCTGTGAGGAGGATGCTAAGAGGCTGCAGGGTGACTTGGACAGGTTAGGTGAGTGGGCAAATGCATGACAGATGCAGTATAATGTGGATAAATGTGAGGTTATCCACTTTGGTGGCAAAAACACAAAGGCAGAATATTATCTGAATGGCGGAAGATTAGGAAAAGAGGAGGTGCAACGAGACCTGGGTGTCATGGTACATCAGTCATTGAAGGTTGGCATGCAGGTACAGCAGGCGGTGAAGAAGGCAAATGGCATGTTGGCTTTCATAGCTCGGGGATTTGAGTATAGAAGCAGGGAGGTCTTGCTGCAGCTGTACAGGGCCATGGTGAGGCCTCACCTGGAATATTGTGTTCAGTTTTGGTCTCCTAATCTGAGGAAGGACGTTCTTGCTATTGAGGAAATGCAGTGAAGGTTCACCAGACTAATTCCTGGGATGGCAGGACTGACATATGAGGAGAGACTGGATTGACTGGGCCTGTATTCACTGGAGTTTAGAAGAATGAGAGGGGATCTCATAGAAACATATAAAATTCTGACGTGACTCGACAGGTTAGATGCAGGAAGAATGTGTTCCTGATGTTGGGGGAGTCCAGAACCAGGGGTCAAAGTCTAAGGATAAGGGGTAAGCCATTTAGGACGGAGATGAGTAGGAACTTCTTCACTCAGAGAGTTGTTAACCTGTGGAATTCTCTTCCGCAGAGAGTTGTTGATGCCAGTACGTTAGATATATTCAAGAGGGATTTGGATATGGCCCTTATGGCTAAAGGGATCAAGGGGTATGGAGAGAAAGCAGGAAAGCGGTACTAAGATGAATAATCAGCCATGATCTTATTGAAAGCTGGTGCAGGCTCGAAGGGCCGAATGGCCGACTCCTGCACCTATTTTCTATGTTTCTATGTTTTTCCCTCAATAGCAAGAATGTCCTTCCTCAGATTAGGAGAACAAAACTGTACACAATATTCAAGGTGTGGCCTCACCAAGGTCCTGTACATCTGCAGTAAGACTTCCCTGCTCCTGTACTCAAATCCTCTTGCTATGAAGGCCAACATGCCATTTGCCTTCTTCACCGCCTGCTGTACCTGCATGCCAACTTTCAATGACTGATGTACCATGACACCCAGGTCTTGTTGCAACTCCCCTTTTACTAATCTGTCACCATTCAGATAATATTCTGCCTTCCTGTTTTTGCCACCAAAGTGGATATCCTTACATTTATCTACATTATACTGCATCTGCCATGCATTTGCCCACTCAGCTAACCTGTCCAAGTCACTCTGCAGCCTCTTAGCATCCTCCTCACAGCTCACACTGCCACCCAGCTTAGTGTCATCTGAAAACTTGGAGATATTACATTCAATTCCTTTGTCTAAATCATTAATGTAAATTGTAAATAGCTTGGGTCACAGCACTGAGCCCTGCGGTACCCCAATAGTCACTGCCTGCCATTCTGAAAAGGACCCATTTATTCCTACTCTTTACTTCCTGTCTGCTAACCAGTTCGCTATCCACATCAATACATTACCCCCCAATACCATGTGCTTTAATTTTGCACACTAATCTCTTGTGTGGGACCTTGTCAAAAGCCTTTTAAAAGTCCAGATACACCACATTCACTGGTTCTCTCTTGTCCACTCTACTAGTTACATCCTTAAAAAATTCTAGAAGATTTGTCAAGCATGATTTCAAAAGTCTATGCTGACTTGGACCGATCCAGTCATTGCTTTCCAAATGCGCTGCTATTACATCTTTAATAATTGATTCCAACATTTTCCCCACTATTGATGTCAGGCTAACCGGTCTATAATTCCCCGTTTTCTCTCTCCCTCCTTTTTTAAAAAATGGGGTTATATTAGCTACCCTCCAATCCATAGGAACTGATCCAGAATCTATAGAATGTTGGAAAATGACCACCAATGCATCCACTATTTCTCGGGCCACTTCCTTAAGTACCCTGGGATGCAGACTATCAGGCCCTGGGGATTTAATGGCCTTCAGTGCCATCAATTTCCCGAACACAATTTGCTGACTAATAAGGATTTCCTTCAGTTCCTCCTTCTCCCTAGACCCTCGGTCCTCCAGCTCCGGCTTCTCCCTGAAATCAAGGTTAATCCTCCCTCTGATCCCCAATCATCGATCCACTAAGGTCATGGAACCCCTCCTCCCATTGTCCATTGGTGACCGTTCTCACAAATCCCTGGCTGCAGCCACCTTTTGCCAAATTCCCATTTTTCCTGCCGGTCAGGTAGTGAATGTGGCCAGTGTAGGGCGGGACTCTGGGAGGTTTTACTTAACTGAGTCCTTGCCATTAAGAGCAGAAGGGCCTCCATGTCCCTAAATCTCTGGATGCACTGCCTGCTACCGGGCTCTCGTGAACCATTCCCTTCGCGGCCCCCCCACTTCAACTTTGAAACAGAAGCTTATTCTTACGTTGTAAAACATATTACAGTTTCCAAAATAGCCCAGCTCCTCTGATGACTGGACCGCTTTTAATCACATTATGCTGGTTGGAAAGCTCAAACTAACTCTTTGGTTTCCCCAGAAGTGCAATTCGAACTTCTTATACGAACACAAAAGACATTAAATGGATAGCCAATCATTAACAATCTTTGGCATATGATGCTTGCCATATTAAAAATATGACTACACTTCAAAAAGTACATCGTTGACTGCAAAATGCTTTTCGATGTCCTGAGGTTGTGAAAGGTGCTAGATAAATGCAAGTTCTTTTGTGTGGAAATTCGGTCTTCTGCTGCTCCTCTTAGCGACCCGGAGGGACGGCAATGGCGGCAAAATGCACTTGTGTAAGTGGTTTTGCCCTTGGTGGTTTCGAATCACCCCCCTTACAATAGTTCTAGACCCCGGGAATTATAGTAGTGAACAGAATACTCAGTTATAGACAGATCTTTCGGTCTCAACCGTCACAAGGCTTTTATTCAAGTTAAAGCACACACCTGCTTCCAGTAAAACATATCCTGGTGGCATAAAACAACACAGTACAACACACAACACTGGCCCATCTGAACAGGCCCCTATCGCTAGTATCCATGACTAAAACACCACTGCTTGCTCAATAGGGC
This sequence comes from Pristiophorus japonicus, assembly GCF_044704955.1. Classification (NCBI taxonomy): domain Eukaryota; kingdom Metazoa; phylum Chordata; class Chondrichthyes; family Pristiophoridae; genus Pristiophorus; species Pristiophorus japonicus. The sequence goes on from NC_091978.1 coordinate 147,545,745, forward strand.
ACCACCGAATCTGTCCAACAGACTGTGCATACGCCTATGATCCGCACAGAAACCTCCCCACTCAACCCCTAAGGCTTGGTTGGGACACACGACACACTATGCGGTGGTTTAAAGGATGTGTGGGCTGGGATAATGCTCACCAGTTACCCCTCTGGCTTACTCGCTGCTTCTCCCGATGTGGCGTATATTCTCGTTTCGCACCAATCTTTGGTTTCCAAGTCCAGTCTCAAGGTCAGCTTCCCAGTCGAAATAGCGAGGCTCTCTTTGCTCGTAGATGGTTTCTTCTCTCCATCCCAGACGGAGTGCTCAGGCGTTGAAAGTGTTGAACGAAGCAAGCAAGCGCAGAAGAGGAGGGAGAGAGCAAGATGGCAGCAAAGTGCCGTTCTCTTATATCTGAAAATGCTTGCTGAATTCTCGCGCCAAAAACCAGTCCTTTGCCTGAGGCAGTCCAACTAAAAGCAATGAATCACATCTTTGGCATGTGCCTTTGATACTGGGCTCTTCCTGGGGATAAAGGCTCCAACGAGTCTGGGTGGTCAAATAGCTTCTTTTGTCCTGAGGTTCCCGCGTTCCGGGGCTCTCAAGTCATTTCGATGGCTTGAGCACTGACTAGTTTACCTGATCTCTCACTGATGGGTTCCCATTACATGACAAAAGGTTCCTCCATCTGCTTCCAGCCATCCCAGGCTATCCCCGCCCATCTGATGTGTATTCCTGTGGAACATGCCTCGTCCTGTCCCAATGTCAGCTCTTCTGAAATATGAAAAAGCAATGTCCAAAACGTAAAGGCCAAAATGTTTACGGCAATGCTGTCGATGTTTACGCGGATTCTTACACTTGCGCCGGATGGCCAGCTTCCAGCGCGCCCTCCGGGACATTCGGTGCCGGTATCGAGGGGGCACAGAGCATTACCGCCTGGAAGTGGTGAGATGGTGTGCAACGCCCCTGGTTGTGACACCGGCTCGATTTTTGGTTGCCGCCCGACCCCTGATGCTCCGTAGCGCGCTCTAGTGGGAATGCCTGTGAAAGCAGGCGTTCCAAACTGTCGCGACCACAGTGAGGTAAGTAATGCAGACCTCAGGTAAGTGGGATTGTTTTTCTTTATTTTTTTTTGCGATTTATGTCGTGGTGGCATGAGCTATGTATTGGGAAATTTTGGGGGTTTTTTTCAGATTTTCTTTTCCTCCCATTACGCTTCAAGGCTGGCTGTTTAGCTCGGGATTTTCCCTTGCTCAGCCGGCCTAGCGCCCTAAAAGAGGCGTGCAATGCCTCCCTTCGTGTCCCGCTCCAAACTCCGGGCCCAGCTGATGAATTTTGCGGCTTAAAATTTACGCTCCGCCCCAACTGAGGCGCGACCAAATTTCTGCCTCTTTATTTCTTTATTGCTCTGTTTCTCTCTGCACAGATGCTGCCAGACCTGATGAGTGTTTCCAGCATTTTTTAGTTTAGATTTCCAGCATCCGCCATATTTTGCTTTTGTTCTTTCTTTGCCATTCAATGTGAATCATAGAATGGTTATAGTACGGAAGAAGGCCATTCGGCCCGTCGTGTCCGTGCCGAAGGCTTGAAGCCATATAGCAAAATTAACACCTTATACTCACTATTATCGTCTCCTCTCACACCTTGTGAAATCTCCTGCAGTCACCTGTCTGATTGCTGAGCTCATGATTTATAAAAAGAATATAATGAAACTTATACTTTCAGAAATAGCTTGGGTGACCTTGAGTTAATTTCTTACACACTGATTCCAGCAGTGACAATTCCAAACTGAAAATTTAATACAGAGAAAAATATAGATTTTGTTCACACTGGGTTAGTATTAATCTTTAAATATCCCAGTATAAAAATTTCATAGACAGTAAATTTTGCTCTATAAACAGAAAATGGACACATGATTAAACACGAGAAGGGAGGCAGATAGCAATGAGGGTGAAGAGGATCTAAGAGACAAACGAGAATCCCATCAGAGAGAAGAGAAGAACTTCTTCCAGGTGGGCATTGCTGGAGAAGCAGTGACAGTGAAGTAATCACATAGGGGGGAAATTGTGTCGCACCCCATTTGGGGGGATAACAGCCGCAAGGTGGGATTTCCTGCACCAGGCACGGAAGTCTCTCCCCGCAACCTAAATTCAGGTTACGGCCCCCGAGAGCAAGTGGAGCACAAAATAACGCCCTGTGCTCTGTGGGGCACGAGCGGGGCGGAAGGGTTCACTGAGGGACGCAGCGCTACGCAAAGGGATGCGCAGTGCTGCCGCGTAGACAGGGCCCTACCATTCATTAAAGGGGAGGGACAAGCTACCGACTCTCCGGGGGAGAAACGGGTCCCCACCTGGACCACTGGGGAGCGGGGGGTGCTGTGCCATCAGCCCGGCCCACAAGCGGAGTGCCGGGTTGGAAGATCACGGCACGGACCCCGCTATTCAACATCCAGAAGGCCGCAGGAATTGTTTCCTAACTTCTCTCCTGAATGGCCTGGCTCTGATTTGAAGGTTATGTCCCCTTATCCTAGACTCCCCAACTAGCAGGGAAAGTTTCTCTCTATCTTCCCTAGCAATTCCTTTCAAAATCTAAAAACCTCAATCAAATCAATCTAATGAATCTGTTCTGCACTTCTTCCAAGGCCAATATAGCCTCTCTAAGGTGTGGTGCCCTGAACTATAGTTAGTACTCCTGATGTGGTTAGTATAACTGTAGCAAAACATTCTCCCCTTTATATTCTAGCTCTATAGTTATAAAGGCTAACATTCATTAGCCTTTTTGATTATATTTTATACCTGACGACTATATTTTAGTGATCTGTATGCATGGGCTCCTAAATCTCTTTGGACCTCCACTGTTCCCTTTTCCCATTTAAATAATACTCAGACCTATCCTTTTTTGGTCCAAAATAAATGACCCCACACTTAGATATGTTCAAATCCATCTCCTTTACTTTCACCCACTCACTTAATCTATCTTTGTCTCTTTGTCATTTTATACTCCCGTCTACACTGCATACTATTCCACCAATCATTGTGCCATTGGTAAACTTGGATATATGGCTTGTAAGGACTAGAAGCATCGAACGCCCAAGAATTTGTTGGACATTATCTGGACATTGCGTTTTAATATTTCTCACTGCAGAAAAGCTAGAAGCCTTTTGTGGGAGGGACTCAGGTACTTTTCTATGTTGTGCTTGAATTCCACACATAGGGGCCAAGTTTCGGCCTGAGTTGCTCCTGTTTTTTTGGAGCAACTGGTTGAGAATGGAGTATCTTAGAAATTGCAATTCTCGGCTTTCAGTTTGCTCCAGTTCTAGTCAGTTAGAACAGTTAAAGTTTGGAACAGAGTTTTTTTTTCAAAAGGGGGCGTGTCCGGCCACTTACGCCTGTTTTGAAAGTTTAGGCAGTGAAAACTTACTCCAAACTAACTTAGAATGGAGTAAGTGTAGATTTTTGTACGCTCAGAAAAACCTTGCCTACACTTAGAAAATCAGGCATAGGTTACAAATCAGGCGTAGGGAATGGTGGGGGGTGGGGTTTAAAGGGAAGTTTACAAACATTAAACACTTCAGTTTTACAAATAAAGAATCATCAACAATAATAAATGATAAATACATCAATAAATCAACCAATAAATCAACAAATAAATCAATCAAAAAAATTAATAAAACATTTAAAAAATTAAAAAATCAATAAATAAAACATTTTCTACTTACTGACTGCAGCACCGGGAGCCCTCCAACAGCATGCTGGGATGCACCCACCCACCCCCCAGTGTGTGTCTCTGTCTCTCTGTCTGTCTGTGTGTGTGTCTCTCACTCTCTGTCTGTCAGTGTCTGTGTTTCTGACAGCGAAGGGAGGGGGAGAAGGAGGGTGGAGGGGGGGAGGAGGAGGGCTGTGGAGGGGGGGTGGAGGGAGAGAGGGGGGAGAGACGGGGGAGAGTAGGGGGGAAAGAGGGGGGGTGGCGGGTGAGGGGGGGGGAGGGGGGGCAGGGGAAGGGGGAGGGAGGGGGTAGAAGGGGGGGAGGGGGGTAGAAGGGAGGGAGGGAGGGGGTAGAAGGGAGGGAGGGAAAGAAGGGAGGGGAGAGAAGGGAGGGGAGAGAAGGGAGGGGGAGAGGGGAGGAGGGAGGGGAGAAAGGAGAGGGAGGCTGAACGGGCCGGGCTCGGCCCGGCCGGGCCCAAGACTTTGGGCCAAGACTTTGGGCGGGGTCCGCCCCCAGCACCGGATTTACAGGTAGGTGGCCGGGGATGGGTCGGGTCCTGGGGGGGTCGGGACCCAGGATCGGGTGGGCGGAGCGCGAGTCGAGTCGGGTCCGGGGTAGGGGGGGTAGCAGGGGTCGGGTCCAGTCCGGGGTCTGGTGCGGGTCAGGTCTGGGGGCGGGGGGGGGTGCGTGAGTCGGGTCGGGCCGGTCCGGGGGCGGGGGGAGGGGAGCTGGGGACGTGTCCAGTCCGGGGGCGGTGGCGGGGAGGGTCGGGTCTGTGGTCGGGTCCGGTCCGGGGGTGGGGGGGAAGCGCGAGTCGTGTCGGGTCCGGGGACCGGGGGGGTGGGGGAAGCAAGTGTCGGGTCGGGGCGGGAGGTGGGGGGGGGGGGTGCGGGGTCGGGTCGGGTCCAGAGGCGGGGTCGGGTCCGGGGTCGGGTCGGGTCCGGGGGCAGGTCGGGTCTGGGGGCGGCTGGGGGAGCGCGAGTCGGGTCGGGTCCGGGGGCAGGGGTCGGGTCTGGTCTGGGGGTGTGTGGGGGGGGTCGGGTCGGGTCTGGGGGCGGTGGGGAAGCGCGAGTCGGGTCGGGTCCGGTCCTGGGGTGGGTCCGGAGTCGGCTCCGGTCTGGGGGCAGGGGAGGTAGCGGGAGTCAAGTCGGGTCGGGTCTGGTCCAGGGGGAGTGGGGGAGCGTGTCGGGTCTGGGTGGGGAGTCGGGTCCAGTCGGGAGGAAGCAGGAGCTGGGCGTAGAGGTGCAACCTTATCCATGCAGCCCTAGTGAGGCCATTCAGCCAGGGCTAGGGGCTGCGTGCTTCGGGCCCCTCCCACACAGTTTTGGGCGTCTGGAGCTACTGCTCATGCGCGCCCACGGTAGCGTGCCTGTGCAGAGGTCCTGGCACTTTTTTCAGCGCAGGGACCTGGCTCCGCCCCCCACAGCTCGTGCTGCGCCACGCCCAGCTCCAGAGGATCTGCAGGGAGCCGGAGAAGCAGTAAGTATTTTTTAGGCCCACTTTGTGGCGCGAAAAACCGGCGTCCAGGTCGGGGTGTGCGGTTCTAGACGCTGCCCGAAACTTGGGCCCCTGGTCTGGGAAGTTACAATGGCTAGGATAAGGCAACTCATCACAGGTAATGGGCAAAGATAAGCAATGTGAACTCGTCAGAGATAGGTCAGATATGAACTGGTCAGTGATCAAGCCATTACCTGGAAGCGAAGCCCCATCACCAGCCATCATTGGCATACACATGGGCGACTCAGACAGAAGCCTCGAAACAAGGAAAACTTTATTGGGCCAGAAAAGGCAAACAGACTGTGGATATAATAGCATGCCATGGGACACAGCTCACTTGCCTCGCTGTTTCGCCCCTACAAGGATCCACCCCTCCATATTGTGACGGAGAGAAGAAAGCAGAAGAGACACCTTTTCATCGGAAGAAGCAGCGAGTAAGCCAGTGAAATCGGTGAGCATTTCTGCACACACATCTTTTAAGATCACAGCCACGGTGTAAGGGAGTATTGTGCGTTCTCCCAACCAAATTCTTAGGGGTTTACAGGAGAGGTGTTTTAGACGTTGGGGTACTTCGCGTTAGGGGCCTGTTAGACAGGCCGCACTGTGTATTGTACTGCACTTGTTTGTTTTACACACCAGGGTGTGTGTGGCTTTACTGGGTGCAGGTGTATGTTTAGCTTTGCCGGTTGAGACCGAGGTATTTGTCCGTGACTCATTCATCTGTTCAGTACAGTAATCACTCCCAGGTCTGGAATTAGTGTAACGTGGGGGTGCTTCGAAAACACCTAAGGGAAACCACTTACAGGCTCTCTGAGTGTTATCTACATCATTCATAAATATAGCGAATAGTTGAGGCCACAGCACAGATCCTATTGGGACACCACTAGTCATTTCCTTCCAATGCGAGTAGATACCCATTATCCCTACTTTCTGTCTTCTACCACCTAACCAATCTCATAACCAGGTCAATAATTTGCCTTCAATTTCATGAGCTTTAATTTTAGCAAACAGTCTCTTATGTGGAACCTTATTGAAAGCCTTCTGGAAGTCCATATAAATTGTAATGTATGAAATAATACAATGAACTCCATACTGTGAGCCAGTGACTAGGTGTAACCTGGTCAGTCTTTAATGGCTTCCAGAAGTGAAGATACAAAGGTGAAGTTCAGGTTATATACCGGGCCCAGCACAAGTGTCCCTATGACCCTAGGACCTCTGATGGTAGTACCCCCTGGTGATGGGCAGACCTTATGTACATACATTACATAAACTACATCCATAGACATTCCCCTGTCTACTACTTTAGTTACTTCCTCAAAAAATTCAATTAGGTTTGTTAGACATGATCTATCCTTTACAAATCCATGTTGGCTCTCTCTAATCAGCTCAAATTTCTCTAAGTGCTCTGTCACTCTGTCCTTAATTATAGATTCTTATAACTTCCCCACCCAGATGTTGGACGAACAGGTCTATAATTTATTTGTTTCTCTCTCACACCTTTCTTAAGTAATGGAGTTACATTTGAAATTTTCCAGTCTAAAGGGACAATTTTTGAATCGAGAGAGTTTTTACAAGATTATGGATAAAGCATCTGCAATTTCTTCACCCATTTCCTTTAAAACCCTGGGGTGGAAACCGTCAGTTCCTGGGGATTTGTCAGTCTATAGTGCCATTATTTTTTATATTACTGTTTCCTTGCTTGCATTAACTTTAGTGAGTTCCAGTCCTTGATTCATTGTTAATTTCCCTGGAAAGTCATGTATATTATCTTCTTCCCCTACCGTGAAGACAGACACAAAGTCTGACATTTTCTTATTTTTGTTGTAATATTACTCCCATCTGCTTTTAAAGGGTTAATCTTAACCTTGACACCCATTTTTCTTCTAATATAATTATAAAAACTTTTTGTGATAATCTTGAAATCCTTCAGAAGTTTCTTTTCATATTTTGTTTTTGCACCTCTTACTATCTTTTTTGTCTTAATTTGCTGTTCTTTATATCTCTCCCAGTCCCCCAGATTTATACTATTTGTACTTTTATATGCTCTTTCCTTTAGTTTTATGTTGTCTCTCATCTCTTTTGTTGACCATGGCTGTTTCATTTGGTAAGTAGAGCTCTTTCCCCTTAGAGGTATATGCTGGTCCTGTACTAAGCTAAATTCATTTTTGAACACCACCCACTGCTTATCTGTAGTTTTACCTGATAACAGTTTTGACCAGTTTACTGTCATCAGTTTCTGTCTCATCCCATTAAAGTTAGCCTTGTCAAAATCTAGAATCTTGATAACTTTTTAAGTTTCTCCTTTTCATACCCAACATTGAATTTGATTATATTATGATCACTATTAGATACATGTTCTCTTACTGTTAGATTATTAACTAAGCATGGTATAGTACTCATCACTAAATCTAGTAGGGCCTCTGCTCTTGTTGGCTCGAGAACATATTGCTCCAGAAAACTATCTTGAAGAAATTCAGTACCTTTCTAACTTGAGCTACTCTGCTCTGCCCAATCTAGATTAAAACTAAATGATCCCATTAAAACAACCTTGCTTTTGCTACAAGCCTCTCTAATCTCTGAATAAATACATTCTGACACTTCATTGCTGCTATCACAAGGCTTGCAGACAACTCCCCTTACAGTTTCAAGTCCTGCCCTATTACTAAATATTGAATATGCTGTGCTTCTTACGTCAATTTTTCTTGATTTAAAAAAGGCCGACATATTCAATGGTGGCACCACATGTTTTCAGCACTAAACAGGCACCTAGCCTTCAATATAGTGGGCAGGAAGCACATGCTCAGCACAAGCCACATTGGTATAGGCAAAAAATAAGCCTCCATGGGCAGCACTTGCAACAGCATTAGTCTTTAGCATGTGTAAATAAGGGGTCTAATATTTATTTAAGGCCCCCACTGTAATATTGGTTTACCCTCAGGCAGCCAGCATTGGCGCCAACAGCTTTCAGGAAATGCTGCATCTCGTGACACCACAAGTCCCATCCAGAATGGAGATGATTGGGTATTCACCCGTCAATCATGCCTGGAGGCTGTAGGTGACTGGGATTGATTTTACACACATTCTTTGCAACGTGTAACTCATTGCATTTTGCTGGAGAAATAATCTTGCTTTTACCAGAAGACTTTTCTGTAGTTTTGGTCATGAGTTCTGTTTGCTGTAGTTCATAGAGACTCTGTAAATATAGTCTCTGTTTGCTGAGTGGATAGACTATGTTTGCTGTAAGTCCCACCCTACCTCCAACTCATTGGCTGCCACGGTGATGTCAATTCTCACACTGTTCAGGAAAACCAGGTCTACATAGGGCCTAATAGGCAATCCTTAAAGGTCAGACCATTAGTGGACCAATTGATGGCGTTGAACTCTTGACCTTTGGGTTGTTTGTCCAGTACCTTAGCCCTTCGGCAACCTTCTCCTAAAGGAAAAGTAAGCCCAATATTGAAAATGATTAAAAATTATGTTTTTATAGATTGAAATTGTTGTCAACCTTTCTGACATGATTCATATTCCAATTAATATATGAAAGTAATCAATATGCGATGTATGTCTCATACAAAATTCAAATACAAGAAATGCTATTGCAGGCAGCTGATCAGGTGGATGTTTCGAAAAGGTTATTTATTTTTAAAAGCTTTAATGGTATAATTACACAAATAGGTTGCAGAATTTTCAAAAAAGCAGTGATTACATAGAGAACCCACTGTTTTGCAAAGTGTAGATTCATAGCTAGTTCTCATTTTTGTGACATTACTGCTGAAACTTTCTGACCCCTTTGTTCGCATTTTTATTCAGGTTCCACTGAGAAATAATTACTTAGCCTTTCAGAGCAGTCAATGAATATTCCCATCAAAGCTGGAGCAAGTCTCAGTGGGGTCCCTCAAATGTCAGTTTATTTAACTTGCAAACAAGAGAAATATTCATATTGTGCAGCACGCCAAGGAAGAGTTCCAGGTCTTCAATGTTTTAATGAATGCAGGTTATTAATATGAATGACTTATTCAATTTATAACCAAAAAAATTAGCAAATTATACATAATTTGTTAAGCAAAATGATTAGAATAGTTGAGAATAAAAATCATAATTAGCCTGACAAGTACTGAGTTTCCTTTGGAGTTATTTGAAAAAGCACAGGCTCTTTAACAGCCACACATGCAGTATTACTGGAAATATCTAATGCGTAGTGATAGAGAGCCAAAGAAATGCACAACATCGCAAAATGGGACCAATTTTTATTCCTATTTACAGATGGAAAAAGTGAGGTAGTACAGAGAAAATGGCAGCGCAACACTTCCTGCTTCAGGTTGGTGTCTTAATAATAATAATGCAAATTGACATACATAGGATCATGATGCAATTTTAAGGTACCCATGTGCGGAGCATGAGTCGCACATGCTCCACCCATTGATACTTGCCATGGGTTTCCTTAAGAAGTGGTCCTTAAAGGAATGCTGCAAGCCACTTAAACAGTGGTAAGTAAATGTTTTTTAAATGATCCGTGTGGATTGCCTCTCCTCTCTCAAGGCTCCACTTCTGGCTCGCTTTTTCAGAGCAGATTTCATGAAACCTCTTTCCCCACCCCCGACCCACCACCACCACTCGCTCCCCCCGGCCCCGCCCCAAATTGTTAGACCAGGTTCAGCGATGCAAGATCAGCGCTGGCATCTTGCCGAGGTTATTCAAATGGGGCGCAACTATGAAAATGGTTTCGGCCTTGCATTGATTGTATTGGGTGGGTGGAATCAATGGAAAGGAAAATTGGGTGAGGCGCATAACATGTGGCCAATCAGCAATGTAAACTTTACCATGCGGCGGTGCAAATTAAAATCAACCTCAGGAAATCTGATCATTTTTGTCTAGCATCAGAAAATAACCATAAAAGCAGCCAGATTGTTAAAAGGCCCTAATTGGTTCATTAATGTCTTTTGGAAAGAAAGAAAGGAACATTTGCATCTATATAGTGCCTTTCACAACCTCAGGATGTCCCAAAATGCGTTACAGACAATAAAGTATTTTTGAAGTGTAATCACTGTTGTAATGTAGGAAACATGGTCGCCAATTTTCGTACAGCAAGTTCCCACAAAATGCAATGTGATAATGACCAGATAATGAGGGTGAATTTCCCCGGATACTTTAGGCGCTAAAGGTGGCCAAGATGGGGTCTTGAGCTATGCTGGCTTAGCTTGCATGATTAGGTCAAGGGTCTGAATTAAATTGCCTGCTAGCATTCAATCAAGAGGCTGCATGGAAATGTGGTAGCTAGTGCTTCAATTAACAAACTCTCCTAACAGTGACATGCTGAACAGGAATAAACAAATTGCTGCTGAGGATTTCAAGTGCTACTTAAAGACATGCTCAGCTTTCACTGTTCAATTGTTGCTGGAGGTTTGAAGAGGACTTTTGAGACACATCGGGAGACTTTCTGGGAGACTTTGTCAAGACTTCACCAACACTCTATCAACATTTATTCCAGAAATTCTCTGAGGACTTCACCTAAAGAGAGAGGGTGCTGCGTTTATTGGAAACCTTATAGGAATCACCAGGAGAAAGTGAGCGCTTGGTCATTGGCAACTTGCTATTGGTCCCCCTTGGTCTGGAGGATGAATGGGAGGAGGACATGAGGCCAGGAAGAGCAGAACCAGCTGCTGGAGGAGAGAGGGACAGGAGGGCCAGGAAGCCCTCTCCATCACCTGCCCCACCCGCTCCATGGGACAGGACACCTCTCCTCCTCCAGACCGCCTTCTCCAGGACCTCAAGTGCCACATCCAAGAATATGTGTGCCCTCTCCCTCGGTCCCTGAGCCATCCTGAAATGTTCCACTGTATGTCAGCCAGCACACTCCATACCTTCACGGAAATTGATTCTAAAGAACGACAATTGCTTCTAAACCTGCAGGTATCTGCCTTAGTGCCTCCAGGCAAGTTCAGAATATGGCAGTCAGCAATTAGCCCCCAAATTGCAGGCTAAAACCAGCCTTTCAAAGAGGCATGTCTTATTAGCACAGCGCCCATGTAGTGCCTGTTTTCACCCTCTCACCAAATAGTGTTTTTGTGATGTTGGTTGAGGGATAACTATTGGTCAAGGCACCAGGGAGAGCTCCCCTACCCTTCTTTGAATAGTGGAATGGTATCTTTTACCTCCACCTGAAAGAGCAGATGGGGCTCAGTTCAACGTCTCATCCGAAAGGTGGCACCTCCTGCTGCAATCAGTACGACACTGGAGTGCCAGCCTAGATTTTGTGCTCGAGTCTCTGGAGTGTGACTTGAACCCACAACCATCTGATTCAGAGATGAGAAGGCCACCACAGAACAAGGCTGACACTTCAAGGAAGGGAACCTGCCACTCCTACATATGAGTCCAATCACAGTGTTTGCATCTTATTGTTCTCAGTAACAGACAATAAAAACCACGTTTCCTGCAGCGCAAGGACACATTTTAAGAAGGATTTACTCTGTGATCCAATGTCTTCAATGGGAGCAGAGGTCGCAAGGTGTAAATTTTGGGAAATCACAGAGAGGCCGCTTTCGATTTCCTGGGATGTGCTCCATGTGAACATCCTCTCCCACCTAGGAGTGCAGGATTGTGAAGTCTCTTCTATAGATTGATTTGTTTACACTTATGTGGTTAACCCATAACTTATATTCTGCTTAACCCATCTGAAACAATCACATTTTAAGATAACGTGCAAGGTTAAGATTGAGGAAACAAATACAGATTTTCCACATTCATTGCCCATACTTGGCTCATTAAAAGCTTGGAATTGCTTATTAGCTAAAGTAAATATTAGGTCTCTTCAAAAAATAATCACAATGTCAACTTACGAGCTTGAAAGCAAATATAAATCGGAACCAAAAGCAGGAAATGCTGCAAACACTCAGCAGGTCAGTCAGTCTCTGTGAGAGTTAATGGCCCTGATATTTACTGGGGTGGGATTTCTAAGCAGTCAGGAAACTCCAAAATGCTGTGGAGTTTTAAATCCATGGCGTGCGTGTTTTTTTTAACAGGATATCCACGCAGAAACCAGGCTGATTGATAGGCTTGGCTCCATTGGGTGAGGAACATAAGAACATAAGAAATAGGAGCAGGAGTAGGCCATGTGGCCCCTCGAGCCTGCTCCGCCATTCAATAAGATCATGGCTGATCTGATCTTGGCCTCAACTCCATTTCCCTGCCTGCTCCCCATAACCCTTCACTCCCTTGTCATTCAAAAATCTGTCTCTCTCCAAATTCAATATATTCAATGACCCAGCCTCCACAGCTCTCTGGGGTGGAGAATTCCAAAGATTCATGACCCTCTGAGAGAAGCAATTCCTCTTCATCTCTGTTTTAAATGGGCGACCCCTTATTCTGAAACTATGCCCCCTAGTTCTAGATTCCCTCAGGAGCCCCCTCAGTATCTTACACGTTTCAATAAGATCACCTCACATTCTTTAAACTCCAATGAGTATAGCCCCAACCTGCTCAACCTTTCTTCATAAGACAAACCCTTCATCTCAGGAATCAACCTAATGAACCTTCTCTGAACAGCTTCCAATGCAAGTATATCCTTCTTTAAATAAGGAGACTAAACTGTACGCAGTACTCCGGGTGTGGTCTCACCAATGCCCTGTACAGTTGTAGCAGGACTTCCCTACTTCTGTACTCCATCTCTCTTGCAATAAAGGCCAACATTCCATTTGCCTTCTGCAGGAGAGCTCACAGCCCAGGAGCAGGAATGTTTCCTGCTGCTTGGGATAGAGATCGCAAGGGGGAGGTGAGTATAGAGTGTTTTGGAGGGTCGGGTGATGATCGTGGGGGGTCAGAGGGAGATGAGGAGCAAAGATAGGGAGAATCAGGGGCGAGATCGTAAGGAGATTGGGGAAGATAGGAGGAAGAGACGGAGGGGGCGGGGGGAGGTCAGGGAGAGATTGTCAGGAGAGAGATGGGGTTTACAGGTTAGCTTGGTGGGCTGGGGGCACTTCTACTGCTCTTGGCCCACAAGCAGAGCGATAAAGGCACTTACCTGTCCCATGCAGCAGTCCTCGCCTCCTTTGAGCTGCTGGGTTTCCCGAGACCCATGAAACCCGGCCGGCCAGCTTTAAGATTGAAACACAGATAAAATCTTAGACACGCAGCTTCATTAAAATATAGAAATGAGCAACATGTCTCCTGGGAGTAGGTTGGTTACCTGCCCCCCCCCCCCATCCTGGCTCTGTTAAAAGCAGGTGGGTGGATTTGAGGTGGGTTGGGTTCAGGTTTGAGGTTTTTTCCATTTTAACAACCCACCCGACCCAGACCAACCTGTTTTGGAGGGTTAAAATGACCCCCATTTGTTTCAGGTGTGGACCCTTCATCAGAACTGGATGAAATTGCAGATGAACAGAATAGGAGTAGGGCAAAGGGAAAAGGGAAGGAAAAATACACAGTCATGAGAGATGAAGCGAATGACCTGCAAAGTGCTAAAATGGAAAAGAGCTGATTAAATAATTGAAATTGTTACATATATGGACTTGTATTTACTCTGTACAGCCACGAGAGGGCCCATCCCCTGGAGTCGCAAGGGATCCCATAATTTCTTGAGAGCACAGGTATTTAAGGAGACTTAACAAGTTGGAGAGGCACTCTGGAGACCTGCAATAAAAGATTAAGGTCACACTTTACTTTGAGCTCACAGTGTTCAGTCTGACTCTTTCTCCATACACAACAGAAATTAATGTAAGAAATCAAAGATATTTAAGAACATAAGAACATAAGAATTAGGAACAGGAGTAGGCCATCTAGCCCCTCGAGCCTGCTCCGCCATTCAAAAAGATCATGGCTGATCTGGCCGTGGACTCAGCTCCACTTACCCGCCCGCTCCCCGTAACCCTTAATTCCCTTATTGGTTAAAAATCTATCTATCTGTGATTTGAATACATTCAATGAGCTAGCCTCAACTGTTTCCTTGGGCAGAGAATTCCACAGATTCACAACCCTCTGGGAGAAGAAATTCCTTCTCAACTCGGTTTTAAATTGGCTCCCCCGTATTTTGAGGCTGTGCCCCGTAGTTCTAGTCTCTCCGACCAGTGGAAACAACCTCTCTGCCTCTATCTTGTCTATTCCTTTCATTATTTTAAATGTTTCTATAAGATCACTCCTCATCCTTCTGAACTCCAACGAGTAAAGACCCAGTCTTCTCAATCTATCATCATAAGGTAACCCCTCATCTCCGGAATCAGCCGAGTGAATCGTCTCTGTACCCCCTCCAAGGCTAGTATATCCTTCATTAAGTAAGGTGACCAAAACTGCACGCAGTACTCCAGGTGCGGTCTCACCAATACCCTGTACAGTTGCAGCAGGACCTCCCTGCTTTTGCACTCCATCGCTCTCGCAATGAAGGCCAACATTCCATTCGCCTTCCTGATTAACTGCTGTACCTGCAAACTAACTTTTTGGGATTCATGCACAAGGACCCCCAGGTCCCTCTGCACCACAGCATGTTGTAATTTCTCCCCATTCAAATAATATTCCCTTTTACTTTTTTTTTTCCCAAGGTGGATGACCTCACATTTTCTGACATTGTATTCCATCTGCCAAACCTTAGCCCATCCGCTTAACCTATCTAAATCTCTGTGCAGCCTCTCTGTGTCCTCTACACAACCCGCTTTCCCACTAACCTTTGTGCCATCTGCAAATTTTGTTGCACTACACTCTGTCCCCTCTTCCAGGTCATCTGTGTATATTGTAAACAGTTGTGGTCCCAGCACCGATCCCTGTGGCACACCACTAACCACTGATTTCCAACCCGAAATGGACCCATTTATCCCGACTCTCTGCTTTCTGTTAGCCAGCCAATTCTCTATCCATGCTAATACATTTCCTCTGACTCTGCGTACTTTATCTTCTGCAGTAACTTTTTGTGTGGCACCTTATCGAATGCCTTTTGGAAATCTAAATACATCACATCCATCGGTACACCTCTATCCACCATGCTCGTTATATCCTCAAAGAATTCCAGTAATTTAGTTAAACATGATTTCCTCTTCATGAATCCATGTTGCGTCTGCTTGATTGCACTATTCCTATCTAGATGTCCCGCTATTTCTTCCTTAACGATAGCTTCAAGCATTTTCCCCACTACAGATGTTAAACTAACTATAGTTACCTGCCTTTTGTCTGCCCCCTTTTTTAAACAGAGGCATTACATTAGCTGCTTTCCAATCCGCTGGTACCTCCCCAGAGTCCAGAGAATTTTGGTAGATTATAACGAATGCATCTACGATAACTTCTGCCATCTCTTTTAAAACCCTGGGATGCATTTCATCAGGACCAGGGGACTTGTCTACCTTGAGTCCCATTAGCCTGTCCAGCACTACCTCCCTAGTGACAGTGATTTTCTCAAGGTCCTCTCTTCCCACATTCCCGTGACCAGCAATTTTTGGCATGGTTTTTGTGTCTTTCACTGTGAAGACCGAAGCAAAATAATTGTTTAAGGTCTCAGCCATTTCCACATTTCCCATTATTAAATCCCCCTTCTCATCTTCTAAGGGACCAACATTTACTTTAGTCACTCTCTTCTATTTTATGTGTCAGTAAAAGCTTTTACTATCTGTTTTTATGTTTTGCGCAAGTTTACTTTCGTAATCTATCTTTCCTTTCTTTATTGCTTTCTTAGTCATTCTTTGCTGTCGTTTAAAATTTTCCCAATCTTCTTGTTTCCCACTAACCTTGGCCACCTTATACGCATTGGTTTTTAATTTGATACTCTCCTTTATTTCCTTGGTTATCCACGGCTGGTTATCCCTTCTCTTACCGCCCTTCTTTTTCACTGAAATATATTTTTGTTGAGCACTATGAAAGAGCTCTTTAAAAGTTCTCCACTGTTCCTCAATTGTGCCACCGTTTAGTCTGTGTTCCCAGTCTACTTTAGCCAACTCTTCCCTCATCCCACTGTAGTCCCCTTTGTTTAATCATAGTGCGCTCGTTTGAGACACTACTTCCTCACCCTCAATCTGTATTACAAATTCAACCATACTGTGATCACTCATTCCGAGAGGATCTTTTACTCGGAGATCGTTTATTATTCCTGTCTCATTACACAGGACCAGATCTAAGATAGCTTGCTCCCTTGTCGATTCTGTAACATACTGTTCTAAGAAACAATCCCGTATGCATTCTATGAATTCTTCCTCCAGGCTACCCCATGCGATTTGATTTGACCAATCGATATGTAGATTAAAATCCCCCATGATTACTGCCATTCCTTTTTCACATGCCTCTATTATTCCCTTGATTATTGTCCGCCCCACCGTGAAGTTATTATTTGGGGGCCTATAAACTATGCCCACCAGTGACTTTTTCCCCTTACTATCTCTAATCTCCATCCACAATGATTCAACATTTTGTTCATTAGAGCCAATATCATCTCTCACAACTGCCCTGATATCATCCTTTATTAACAGAGCTACCCCATCTCCTTTCCCTTCTTGTCTATCTTTCTGAAATGTCAGATACCCCTGTGTATTTAATTCCCAGTCTTGGCCACCCTGCAACCACGTTTCTGTAATGGCCACCAAATCATACCCATTTGTAATGATTTGTGCCGTCAACTCATTTACTTTATTTTGAATGCTGCGTGCGTTTAGGTGAAGTGTTTTAATATTAGTTTTTAAACCATGATTTTTAGTTTTGATTCCTCCTGCAGCCTCTTTATATTCATACATATTGTCCCTTCCTATCACCTTGTGGTTTACACTTACCCCAGTGCTACTCTGCTCTGTTGCATCCTGCCTTTTGCATTCTTTCTTGGGGTCCTGTTCATCTGCGCTTTCACCTACTCTAACTAGCTCAGAGCCCTCTCCTGGCTTCCGAATACTCCTCGCATTGAGGCACCGAGCTTTCAGGCTTGCCTTTTTATTACACTTTGACCCTTTAGAATTTTGCTGTACAGTGGCCCTTTTTGTTTTTTGCCTTGAGTTTCTCTGCACTCCACTTTTACTCATCTCCTTTCTGTCTTTTGCTTCTGTCTCCATTTTGTTTCCCTTTGTCTCCCTGCATTGGTTCCCATCCCCCTGCCATATTAGTTTAACTCCTCCCCAACAGCAGAAGCAAACACTCCCCCTAGGACATTGGTTCCGGTCCTGCCCAGGACTACAATATAGTCATCTATTCCTTTCCCACCTCCGTCACAGCCACTATTTGGCGTGTTTCAGCACAAGAGCACCTGTGGTTTGTGCATTTTTTTATTTTGACAGATGATATGCAAATTGAGGCTCTGCTGTGAACTTGTAGAAACATAGAAAATAGGTGCAGGAGTAGGCCATTCGGCCCTTCTAGCCTGCACCGCCATTCAATGAGTTCATGGCTGAACATTCAACTTAAGTACCCCATTCCTGCTTTCTCGCCATACCCCTTGATCCCCCTAGTAGTAAGGACCTCATCTAACTCCTTTTTGAATATATTTAGTGAATTGGCCTCAACAACTTTCTGTGGTAGAGAATTCCACAGGTTCACCACTCTCTGGGTGAAGAAGTTCCTCCGCATCTCGGTCCTAAATGGCTTACCCCTTATCCTTAGATTGTGACCTCTGGTTCTGGACTTCCCCAACATTGGGAACATTCTTCCTGCATCTAACCTGTCTAACCCCGTCAGAATTTTAAATGTTTCTATGAGGTCCCCTCTCATTCTTCTGAACTCCAGTGAATACAAGCCCAGTTGATCCAGTCTTTCTTGATAGGTCAGACCCGCCATCCCGGGAATCAGTCTGGTGAACCTTCGCTGCACTCCCTCAATAGCAAGAATGTCCTTCCTCAGGTTAGGAGACCAAAACTGTACACAATACTCCAGGTGTGGCCTCACCAATGCCCTGTACAACTGTAGCAACACCTCCCTGCCCCTGTACTCAAATCCCCTTGCTATGAAGGCCAACATGCCATTTGCTTTCTTAACCGCCTGCTGCACCTGTATGCCAACCTTCAATGACTGATGTACCATGACACCCAGGTCTCTTTGCACCTCCCCTTTTCCTAATCTGTCACCATTCAGATAATAGTCTGTCTCTCTGTTTTTACCACCAAAGTGGATAACCTCACATTTATCCACATTATACTTCATCTGCCATGCATTTGCCCACTCACCTAACCTATCCAAGTCGCTCTGCAGCCTCACAGCATCCTCCTCGCAGCTCACACTGCCACCCAACTTAGTGTCATCCGCAAATTTGGAGATACTACATTTAATCCCCTCATCTAAATCATTAATGTACAGTGTAAACAGCTGGGGCCCCAGCACAGAACCTTGCGGTACCCCACTAGTCACTGCCTGCCATTCTGAAAAGTACCCATTTACTCCTACTCTTTGCTTCCTGTCTGACAACCAGTTCTCAATCCATGTCAGCACACTACCCCCAATCCCATGTGCTCTAACTTTGCACATCAATCTCTTGTGTGGGACCTTGTCGAATGCCTTCTGAAAGTCCAAATATACCACATCAACTGGTTCTCCCTTGTCCACTCTACTGGAAACATCCAATGGGCAATATTTGCTGCAAAAGCTTTATGAGCAGCAATTTACCAGGATGCCACAAATGATCTGCAACTTATTTCTAAATCTCATTTAGAGAGAAAATCTCTAAAAATGACTAAATGTTAGTGAACATCGACCTTAGTCACCTGTCATTTCAGTGGTGCACTGCCGCAAAATGTTGCTTTATCAAAAATTCATTTGCCAGCTCTTTTCATGGTCCATCAGTTCCCATTGTCCCCAAGACAAAAATAATAAGATAAAGATCTGATTTGAATAAGACAAAGTAAGGTCATGTATATTTTCAGTCAATTGACATAACAGACTCTCTAATTTAAAGGCACCATCAGATACCAGATTACAAATTCTTTTAAAGTTAGCATAACATCCTTGCTTTTGTATCGTACAAGAAGGCAGGAAGGGTGCGGGGTAACGGGAAAACATGTTAAGACCGGGAGATGGAGATCCTGCTGAATTTAACGTCAGGACATATTCTAAATTGACGTCTGCTGGATGGGAAAACCAGCATTTCGCAGCCAGGGACCCTTGGGGACAGTCCCTGGCAATTAGGAGGGGCGAACGAGTGAGAGAGTTGGGCTTGAGGGGTGGGGGCGGGGAGAGAGGCCATCGCGGGAGAGAGGAAGGCCGGAGTTCGGGGCTGAAATGGGGTGGGATCATTGATTGTGGCAGGGTGGTCGGCAGAGGGGAGGTTAAAGGTTTCGTTGAAGGATGTCCTCCTGGCCCACAAGAAGGGCTGTAAAAAGCACTTACCTTCTTGAGCCAGCAGCTCCCGCTTCCTTTTCGCTGCCGTGTTTTCCAAACCCTGGTAAATGGCGCGGCAACTGTTAAATCTAAATCAGGCTCCAAACTGCATTATGGGAGACAAATTTAAATATGTTAATGAAGTTCATTAACATTTAGGCATTTTTAGAGAAATTTTTTTTAAATGAGATTACTCGCATGACACGTAACCCATTGCCTTAAAGTGGCAACAGTCAGGTACGCGGCAAGTCGGGGACGTGTTGCGCATTTTTTACATTTTTAACCCCCGCTCCAACCTTCTCCCACCCATCCTGGGGGAGGTTAATACTGAGACCCATGTCTCTATTTATAAAGTCAAGGATCCTGTATGCTTTTTTAACAGCCTTAACAACTTGTCCTGCCATCTTCAAAGATTTGTACAACTCTTTTGGGGTACAAAATAAACAGTTAGATCAAATGCCCCCCGATCTGGGGGACACTCCAGACACTTTTCAACTGAAGATTTGTACATACCTAGGTCTCTCTGTTCCTGCACCCGCTTTAAAATTGTATCATTTAAATAAAAAATAATTACAGATGAAAACGAGTTAATAATTGGATTAAGAACTTGGTTTAAATTCATAACTTCAAGTTAAATATGTTAAGCAATGCAAAATATGTGCATAATCCAATACTTGCACCCAGTACAAACTGGGGAAAATTGAGCCTGAATGGCATGTGATGCATCTCCATTTCATTTAATGATCACATTAAATCAGTATTGAATAATTTAATATTTATACTGGTTAGCTGTTCACTGATAAATGTGAAAGAGGACTTTATAATATTGTGGATAATCATGAAACCGAGCCAAAAATTCCAGTCAACCCAAATCTGACTAATTCAGTGAAGTCGAGCCAAATTACTTTGGAACAGTAATCATTTTTTAGATCATTTAGTGATGAGGTAATGCAAAAATTTGGAAAATGCTTAGATATCTATGTATATTTGCTGTTGCAGTTTTATAAGCAAACATTCTGCAGAGAGGAAATTAGGGAGCAAAAAGCATTAATGCCAGAGAAAGGGAATAGATGTGCAAGCACGGAATGTCAAGCTCAATCTTTCTAAGTTTTGCTGAAAATAAATTGATTGACAACAAAGGGCTTATATTTTTCTTTCTATGTTCATCAATCTGCTTACAGATTAGTACTTGTTTATAAAAAAAGGACAATAAACTGAACAATTTCACATGAAGGGCAGGCAAGCATTTTTATATATGATGGAAACTGCTCTAACATTTGTTGAAGCAGAAATATGATTTTGCTCGTCAGTGAATTTTCACTGCAAATGAAGTGCATTCCATACAGAAAATATATTTATTTCCTGCAATTTTCGATTGTCTTCCCATCATTAAGAATGTAAGTGCCCTGATCAATTTCACTTGCACTCCTTTTCTTGGGTTAAGGTGAATTATTTCTAACTTATACTGAAAAAGAAAATGAGACAATAATCTTTAACGGAAGCATCTTTTATACTGATAGTTAAAAACAGTTTAGCAGAAAAAATGGCGGCCACCTCGCTTCCGCCCATCTCTGGCGTGGCCTGTGCTGGTCGCCATCTTGGTGAGAACAATAGCGCAGGTGGCGTGCATGCGCCAGCAGTATGCAAAGTAGGCAGATCGTGACATCAGTCAGCATGTAACACTGATTTGATGCACGACCTGCCATTTTGGGCATCGCTGTTCCAAACAACGGCCTCTCCTAACCATGCACAGCTGAACATGCAGGTGAGTTGATTATTTTTCTTCTACTGGCTCTTGCAGAATTTGTATCAATACTGGCTTGCTGGGAGATGTTTCTAACATTGTTGAAGTGGACATTGGGAAGGTGTTAGCTGTAACTGGAAGGCCTCTGACTACACCACTTGCTCCCAGTCATGGGCTTCTACATGCTGCAGTATAACAGGGAGAGGGAGCAAAGGCAGTAAAGACAAGCTGCTCACAGAGGGAGGGAGGAGGACGGGAGGAGGACTCTCAGCTGAGGCCTTACCCACCTAGGGTCTTCAGGCAGCACTTCTCCTACCTCCACCTAAGCCAGGAGCAGTGTATTTGGCAGCTGCACTTCACGAAGGAGGTGGTCACAGAAATCTGACACCTCTTGGAGCCAGACCTGCAGTCTCAGAGCAGGATGATGACGGCTCTGCCAGGTACCCATGGCCCTGAAATTTTTCACCAGCGGATCCTTCCAAGCTGGAACAGACAACATAGCTAACATCTCCCAGTTTGCTCTCCATTGCTGCATCCGAGACGTCACAGAGTCTCTGTACTCTACGAGAAGGGACTTCATTGTCTTCTCTCGGAACAGTAGTTTTACCAGGATATCGAGCTTTCCCATGGATGCAGGGTGTCATCGACTGCACATACGTGGCTTTGCAGACATCGTATATCAATGCTGAGATGTACCATAACCGCAAAGCTTGCCACTCACTTACTGTTCAGTTGGTATGCGACCACATCCAGCACATCATGATGGCGAATGCCTGCTAGCCTAGCAGCAGTCATGATGTCTTCATCTTGTGGCGTCTGCTGTGCCAGCAATCTTCCAGCCACCAAGTCAAACCCAAGGGTGGCTGTTCAGAGACAAGGGCTATCCACTCTACACCTGGCTGATGACTCCCCTCTGCAAACCAACCGCTCATGGCCAGCAATCATATAATGAGAGCCATGCTGCCACGAGGAACCTCATTGAGCAGACCATTGCGGTGCTCGAGCAATGGTTCTGCTGTCTTGGCCGCTCAGGAGGAGCTTTCCAGTACTCACCGAGGCAGGTTACCCAATTCGTAGTGGTCTGCTGCATCCTCCACAACTTGGCCACCATGGGTCCGGTAACCACCTCAGGAGGAAGAGGATGAGGAGGAGGAAGGGAGGAAGCAGCCTGCAAATCCCCATTCCAGACGGGCTGTAGTGAGTACATCATCAGACTCCGGTCCTCCTGAATGAAACCCCAGATCCCCGTTGCTCAACACTTCTCCACCTTACCATCCAATGTTCCCTTTAATTTTGTTTTGGGTGTGCGGCAAATTTAAGGGGGTGTGTGGCCCATGCATGGTTGTTCCCATTTCAAAGCTGGTGAGCCGGCTGTGCGAGAGCTCCAGAGCATTGCGCGGCCATGTGGCTGCATAGCTTAAAGGAAATATTATTACCATCTCTCTGTCACAGAACATTGCAGCATCCTTTTGGGCATAATGCTAAATTGAAAGCCACCACAAAACACACATTCCAAACATAATTTATAAATGATTAATTGCAATATTTCATTACAAAGTCAACTTGTGCTTTCCCTTGGTGTCTGTCTTTCATGTTCCTTTGCCTATTATCATGCTCCGATGCAGTGCTCCCCGAGTGGATGCAGCTTGGCTGCAGACTTTACATAGGGGACATTGCACATAGCCTTGCAGTGCGACCTCAAGCAGTTCTGGGCCTAGAATGCCAGCTGTAGACTCCACCACATCAGTAGGGGCAGCAGCAGTCAGGACTGGCTCCCTGACAGGCAACTGCAATGGCACTGGAAGAGTGGCAGTGGCGAAAGTACGAATGTTGTCATCCTAAGAGAGGACAGCAGGTTCTTGCTCCATAGAGCCATAGAATCATAGAAATTTACAGCACAGAAAGAGGCATTCATCCCATCGTGTCCATGCCGGATGACAAAGAGCTATCCAGCCTAATCCTACTTTCCAGCTTTTGGTCCGTAGCCTTGTAGGTTACGCCACTTCAAGTGCATATCCAAGTACTTTTTCAATGCTATGAGGGTTTCTGCCTCTACCATCCATTCAGGTGGTGAGTTCCAGATCCCCACCACCCTCTGAGTGAAAATGATTCTCCTCAAATCATCTCAAAACCTCCTGCAACTTACTTTCAATCTATGCCCAATGGTATTGACCCCTCTGCTAAGGGGAATAGGTCCTTCCTATCCACTCTATCTAGGCCCTTCCTAATTATATACACCTCAATAAGGACTCCCCTCAGCCTCCTCTGTTCCAAAGAAAACAACCTCAGCCTATCCAATCTTTCCTTATAGTTAAAATTCTCCAGTGCAGGCTATATCCTCGTAAATCTCCTCTGTATCCTCTCTAGTGCAATCACATCTTTCCTGTAATGTAATTACCAGAACTGCACACAGTACTCTAGCTGTGACCTAACTAGCATTTTATAAAGTTCAAGCATAACCTCCCTCCTCTTATAATCTATGCCTTGGCTAATAAAGTCAAGTACCCCGTATGCCTTCTAAACCACCTTATCTACCTGGCCTGCTACCTTCAGGGATCTGTGGACATGCACACCAAGGTCCCTTTGTTCCTCTATACTTCTCAGTGTCCTACCATTTATTGTATATTCCCTTGCCTTAGTAGCCCTCCACAAATGCATTACTTCACTTTTCTCTGGATTGAATTCCATTTGCCACTGTTCTGCCCAGTCCATTGATATCTTCCTGCAGTCTATTGCTTTCTTCTTCATTATCAACCGCACAGCCAATTTTTATATGATCTGCAAACTTCTTAATCATAACCTGTACATTCAAGTCCTAATTATTGATATATACCACAAAAAGCAGGGGACCTAGTACTGAGCACTACGGAATCCCACTGGAAACTGCCTTCCAATCACACATCATCATTATCATAGGTAGTCCCTCGAATCGAGGATGACTTGCTTCCACATCACAAAGTTCATAGATGTTTCAATGAAGGACCTAAAATTCCAGGTCCAGAACTAAATCTTGAAGGGTGGAAGATGCCTGTGCGTGGATTTTTTTGATGTGTGGTGGTCGTTGCACACCAGCCACCACACGGCTTGACAGAGCTGGGTCTTGGTCCAGTAGCAAGGATTAACCATGACAACTGGAGACCAGCTCAGCTGCACGGACCTACTGCGCACACATATTACAGTGTGGGCTGCCCCTGGACCCTCGCCTCTTCTGGGCCCCGAACTTGCGCCTCTTCTGGGCCCCAATCATGTCCCTCTACGATCTCTCGCCGCTCCTTTGCCCCAACCTCGCCGTTCCTGCTGTACCTGCCCAGGCTCCAATCACCGACCTGGATCTTGGTGACGTCCCTCTTCACTGCCGTTGCTCTCCTGCACCAGCACGTGCTGCTCACTGAGTGGTACGCCACCACTCTGCACTTTCCGCTCTTCGGCCTGCTCCGATGGTACTCGCAGGCCAGGGCTGCGCAGACTGCTTCCTGCCTCTGAACCAATTTTGAATCCAACTTGCCACTTTGTCTTGAATCCCATGGGCTTTTACTTTCGGGACCAGTCTGCCACATGGGAACTTATCAAAAGCTTTGCTAAAATCCATATAGACTACGTCAAATGAACTACCCTCATCGACCCTCCTATAAACCTCCTCAAATAATTCAATCAAGTTAGTCAGTCATGACCTTCTCTTAACAAATCCACACTGACTGATCATATTGATTAATCCATGTCTTTCTAAAGGAAGATTTATCCTGTCCATCAGAATGTTTTCAAATAATTTTCCAACCACTGAGGTTAGGCTGACTGGTCTGTAAATACTTGGTCTATCCGTTTCTCACTTTTTAAACAATGGTACAATGTTAGAACATAAGAAATAAGAGGAGGAATAGGTCATACTGCCTCTCAAGCTTACTCTGCCATTCAATAAGATTATGGCTGATCATCGACCTTGTTATGTCTTCAGATGCTCTGATAATGACTCCACGAGACAATGTGTTATACTTGAACTGTTGTGACCTTAGTCTATTTAATGTAACTCCAGAGTGAGAATCACACATGGTGGCCTGCCTTTTATACTAGGCCTGGCACACCTGTACAGGTAACCTGCAAGTCTCCCACTGCAGTGCCCTCTTGTAATATTACAAGCAGTAACCATGTAGGATACATGACATCACTCTCCCCCAAGTTCTTGGTGCAAATCGCCTTTGCATTGACTGTGCTCTGGGCTTAGTTCCATCTGATTGACCCTTGGAGGGTCGTTTCCATCTTGGGTGAGTAGGTAGTGTTCCGTTGTCAGTAGAGGTGCTGATGGTTTCTGTTTGTGCGTCCATGACCACTCCATTCTCTCCCCCCCCACCACGTACAGATTGTGCTGTTGGCTCATTATATTCATATATATCCCAAAAAAATTGCATTTACAGTATTACATTCATGATACCGTAGAGAGGCAAGTACATTTGAATGGTGAGGTACATACTTGGAATATACTTGGAGTCAGAGCTGGGGTCAGCAGCGGTGCGTGAGGACAAACTAGTGTCAGAACTGCTGGATGGTGTCCAGGTAGTCTGGTGGCGGCGCGGTGCCCAGTGCTGGCAGTAGGAACCTGGTTAGCTCAAGTTGCCTGCTCTCGGGGCTTTTGCCGTTGCTCCTAGCATCGGGCAGGTTCACAGATGCCTGTGACCTCCCTGTCCTCCCCTTACTCCCCGGGTCATTGCTACTCCCTGAGGAGCAGTCGTCTAGCAGTGCACAGGGAACTGCTGACTCACTTGCCTGGGCATTATTTGGTTTGGGATCCTGACTGGGCCCAGTCCCATTTGGGAGAACCGTTGCAGGTGACCCTATGTTCCCGGGTGTGGCCTTGGTGGCGATAGGGTCTGGGGGCTGCTCCTTAGCGCGGTTTGCATTTTCAGGCTCGTGGCGGTTGGTGCCATCGGGTGCCTGAGAGGTGGAGCCGATCGGGGGCAGGGTATCGATACTGTTGCCGTTGACCTCCTGAAATCGCTTGCTCTGCAGCTTTTATATATTAGCTGCTTGTGGCCACACTCCGTGGTACATCATTCTGGTCCCAGGGACGCAGGCTACAGCGTTGGGTAGCTCACTGGACCTGTGTGCTCCCGATGGGTGTTTGCTCGCTGCATTGACTGTCTGCAGTTGAAATCCTATATTGCACAACGTTTCATTACTTATTGTGAATAACCTGTAGCTTCGATCGCAATCACGCGGCTTTTCTTTTGCTTATTGCATGTACACAACTCTGATCATCATTTACACATTTTACATCTAACTCACAGTTGCTATCACATTGATTGAGAGTGTGGAACTGTCCCTTTAAGTATGGTGAGTTGTAGGCCTCCTTTCAGACAGTCTTGCTATCTTTACCCCAATCCTCTTCTTCGCTTGATGCATGTGTTGCTCCATCAGCCCTGCACCTCATGGTCTGGCCGCTGCCATCTTTTTCTTCCGCTCCTCACCTCGTGGTCTGGGTACCATCTTTCTTCCATCCATGTTGTCGACTGCTTTGATCCTCTTCTCCCCGGGTTCTGACACCGAGGCTGGGGAGTTGCCTCTGGATCCGATTTTCTTCCTCAGGAGTCCTGGCACTGGAGCCTGGAAGGTGCATTCGGGTCGTCTCAGCTGGATCTTCTCCACGCAGTCATGCTGAGCGGTCTGTGCCTCGGGTGCTGTGCTGGTCTGATCTCTGGTGCCGGATCCAACCTCAGGTGAGAGCTTGTTTTACCTCTGTGCGCGGAGGGCGTCGATAGCTGGAGGGATGAAATCTTCCCAGCTCTAATGGATCTTCTCCATCCACCTTCTTCCGAGTAGCGTTGGTCCATCACCTGCAACAATCCACAGGGGTAACTTGTGCACTGCGCCGTCATGGAGTACCTATACATCTGCACTACCAACGACTGGGATAAGTTCATTGGTGTAGGCACGCAGCTTTGCCTGAACCGGGACCAACTTGGGTCATTCAGCCTGATTGTCCCATAGCCTCTCAAAGGCTTCTTGATTCATTACTGACTGGCTCGCCCCCGTGTCCACTTCCATGAAGACTAGAACACTATTTATCTCGACTTCCATCCTCAATGGAGAACATTTGGTGGTGCAGGTAAACATGCCATATACCTCATCGTGGGGCTGAGCTGCCTCTCTGACTCTCGCTTCATAATCTGCGCTGGATTCATGGCCATCTGCAGACTCTTCATCAACACAGTGAGTCATATTTCTTTTACGCATTCACTGGAGGTGGCCCTTTGTGCTGCAGCCTTTACACACATAGTCTTTGAAACAGCACTGGTGAGCCCTGTGATTCCCTCCGCAATGCCAGCATGCAGCTACTCGATTAGGCCCCCTCAGTGGACTCTGAGTTAAGGGACTCGGGGGTCTGTTCTCTCTACCCTGAGAGGGTTCACGTTCTACAGTCCAGCCTCGAAAAGGCGCCTAGAGCCACAGGTCGAGGTGATGAATGCTTGGCTCATGGAGATGGCCTTCTGCAGTGTGACTGTGGTATCCGCAAATAGTAGCTTATGAAGATGGCCCTCATGGCCGATTCCGATGACAAAGATATCCCACAGTGCTTCGGTGAGGTGGTCGCTGAAATCACACGGTGCCGCCAGCATCCTGAGGTCTGCAGCATATTTTGCGATTTCCTGGCCTTCGGGCCGTCGGTGGGTGTAAAACCAGAGTCTGGCTGTGAGGATGCTCTCTTTGGGCTTGAGTTGTTCTTGGATCAGCATTACAAGCTCCTCGTATGTCTTGGTCATTGCCTTCATTGATGCCAGCAAGTCCCTGATGAGGCCATAGACGGTGGGCCCACAACTGGTTAGCAGGATAGCTCTGTGCTTATCAGCCAGTGTGGCTGGATTGTCGCCTGCCAGGTTGTTTGCTGTCAAGAAATGGTTGAGCCTCTCCACAAAGGGGTCCCAATCATCACCATCAGTGAACTGCTGCAACATATCAAAGTCAGCCATTTTCACGTGAAGGTCCGTAATCTCGTCGCCAATTGTTATGTCTTCAGATGCTCTGATAATGACTCCATGAGACAATCTGTTGTACTTGTTGAACTGTTGTGATCTTAGTCCATTTAATGTAACTCGAGAGTGAGGATCACACATGGTGGCCTGCCTTTTATACTAGGCCTGGCACACCTGTACAGGTAACCTACAAGTCTCCCACTGCAGTGCCCTCTGGTGACACACCTTGTAATAGTAGGATACATGACAGACCTCAAATCGACTTTCCTGCCCGATCTCCACATCCTTTGATTCCTCTAAACTCCAAAAATCTATCTATCTCAGCCTTGCATATATTCAGAGACTCAGCATCCACAGCCCTCTGGGGAAGAGAATTCCAAAAATTCGCAACCTTCTGAGTGAAGAAATTCCTCCTCACCACTGTCTTAAATGGTCTACCCCTTATCCTGAAACTCTGCCCCCTACTTCTAGACACTCCATCCAAGGGAATCAACCTCTCAGCATCCAGCCTGTCAATCCCCTTCAGAATCTTGTATATTTCAATGAGATCACCTCACTCTTCTAAACTCCAGAGTGTATAGGCCCATTCTACATAATCTCTCATCACAGATAGATAGATTTTTAACCAATAAGGGAATTAAGGGTTATGGGGAGAGGGCGGGTAAGTGGAGCTGAGTCCACAGCCAGATCAGCCATGATCTTATTGAATGGCGGAGCAGGCTCGAGGGGCTAGATGGCCTACTCCTGTTCCTAATTCTTATGTTCTTATGTTCTTATAAGACAGCCCTCACATCCCAGGAATCAATCTCATTATCATATGCAGTCCCTTGAAATCGAGGAAGACTTGCTTTCACTCTAAAAGTGAGTTCTTAGGTGACTGAACAGTCCAATATGGGAGCCACAGTCTCTGTCGCAGGTGGGACAGACAGTTATTGAAGGAAAGGGCGGAACTGGTTTGCCGCACGCTCCTTCCGCTGCCTGCGCCTGTTTTCTGCATGCTCTCGGCGAGACTCGAGGTGCTCAGCACCCTCCCAGATGCACCTCCTCCACCTAGGGAGGTCTTTGGCCAGGGACTCCCAGGTGTCGGTGGGGATGTTGCATGTTATCAAGGAGGCTTTAAAGGTGTCCTTGAGATGTTTCCTCTGCCACCTTGGGCTCACTTGCCATGTAGGAGTTCCAAGTCGAGCGCTTGCTTTGGGAGTCTTTTGTCAGGCATATGAACAATGTGGCCCGCCTAATGCAGCTGGTCGAGTGTGGTCATTTTCCCAAAGACCGATGTCAGGATAACTGGCCTGTAGTTCCTTGTTTTCTCTCTCTCTCCTTTCTTGAAAAACGGTGTTAGATTTGCTACCTTCCAATCTGCTGGGACCATTCTAAAATCTAGGAAATTTTTAAAGATCTAAAACAATTATCTCTGCAGCCATCTCTTTCAGAACCCTAGGATGGATGTAGCCCGTCAGGTCCAGGGGATTTGTGGGCATTTAGTCCCATTAGTTTCTCAAGTACTTTTTCTCTACTTATATTAATTACATTACATTCCTCATCCTCATTAGATCCTTGGTTCCCTACCATTTTAGGTATGCTTTTTGAATCTTCTCCTGTGAAGACAGATACAAAATATTTGTTTAACATTTCTGCTATTTCTTTATTCCCCATAATGATTTCTCCTGCCTCATCCTTTAATGCACTAATGTTTACTTTTGCTACTGTCTTCCTTTTTACATACTCTTAGAAGCTCTTACAATCTGCTTTTATATTTCTTGCTAGTTTTATCTCATTGTCTATTTTTTAGCAGTCGTCCAGCACCACACCTGTAGCCAGAGAGAATTGGAAAATGATGGTCAGAGCCTCCACTATTTCCTCTCTTGCTTCTCTTAACAGCCTGGGATACATTTCATCTGGGCCTGGTGATTTATCCACTTTAAAAGATGCTAAACCCTTTAATACTTCCTCTCTCACTATGCTTATTTCATCTAATATTTCACACTCCTCCTCCCTGATTACACTGTCCTCATTGTCTCTCTCTTTTGGCTCCATGGAGCCACTACCACTCCTGCGGGGTGGCCTCTCAGCATTCCTAGCCATCTGTTGGAGGACAGATTGCTGAACTACTGTGACCCTGCAAGCCCCTTTCCACAATGGCAGCAGTCGGAGCTTGTATATCAGCAAGCTGACCTTGCATGACAGAGTCTGAGTTTCCACTGCAGCGCTCAGTCATTGGGTCACTTTTGCTTGTGCTGCAATAGAATCTGTGACATCACCCATAACTCCTGGCATTATTGTTGAGTCCACACGTGCTCTAATCGAGTTGCTCATCACATCCATCATGGAAATTATGGATTCCAAGCTCCACACAAAGCCCTGTACAAGGTTGGAACTGGACGTCTCCATGCTCCTTGACAGTGAAAACTGGTTCTCAGGCAGGTCTGCCATTACATCAAGCATTTCTGTGTGCACACCCATCACCCTTCCTCTGAAGGCAGCCCCATCAAAGTCCTCTTCTGAGTCCTCAGCAACAGACACATGTACAACCTCTCCCTCTAGGGAGCTGGTACCTGTGCTACCCTTTCCCTCTGCCCTGGTAGAAGCCTACTCATGCCCGGTGACTCACCACATGCAGATCCTGCCTCTATACTATAATCTCATGTTCGTGCAGTGCCATTTTCTGAGTTGGTGCCTGAGAGTGTCAGATCGAGTGATGGTGTCTCCTTCTCCAACTTGTCTTCTACTTCCTCTTGTATAGTCTGGACTGGTAGCAGTTCTTGGGTATCTAAAAGGAGAAAAGCTCAAGGGTTGGGTTTTTGGGCAGGCTGGAGGGGTGGGGGTGAGGGAGCAAGATGTGCCTGCTTACATCATCAGCAGCTTGTAAGTTAAAAGAGATTGTGGGATGAGGGGGAAGTGGATTGTGAGAAGGATTAGGTGTAAGCATACCGTCATCATCAATGTTTTCAGCCTCTCCTTTCACCATGAATATCTCCAGAACTGTCTCCTCCAGCTGGGTCAGATTCCCCAGTGCCCCCCCCCCCCCCCCGCCCCCCTGCCTTTTTGTTTCTTCTTGCACCAGTTGTGAGCCACTTTGGCCTGCACAAGAAAGGGAGGTGTGTCAGTGAGCGTGGTGCAATATGTTTGAGTGATGTGCCTGTCATGGTTGAATAGTTGGCATTGTGTGCAAGGTGTGAGATGTGGGTGTGAGGCTTGCAACAATGGTAAGTGTATGAAGGTGAGTTGAAGCTATGTTTGTGAGGTATGAATGATGATGCTAGAGATTGCTGGTAGGTGAGTGATGAGGGTGTGGTATATTGAGATGTGTGTTACGCTAGTTTGTGAGACTGGTGGCACTGACTGCTTCAACGATCTCCAACCCACTGCCTTTGAACAGTACATCCGGAAGGCCTCCTGACCCCAACAGGTAGAAGACCTGCCTCCTCCTATAGACCCACTGCACCAAGGCCTCCAGTGCTGCGTCGGAGAATTGAGGTGCCAGTTCTCTACCCTGTTGAGACATTG
This sequence comes from Pristiophorus japonicus, assembly GCF_044704955.1. Classification (NCBI taxonomy): domain Eukaryota; kingdom Metazoa; phylum Chordata; class Chondrichthyes; family Pristiophoridae; genus Pristiophorus; species Pristiophorus japonicus. Next base: position 147,577,395 of record NC_091978.1, read on the forward strand.
CTAACTGCCAGCTCCAATCAGAATTAGGTACTTCTCTAAAAAAGACCCTCCACTTTAAGAAGTGCAAACAGCTTTTCATTCTGCAGGCAACCTTTAAATAAAGCACAAACTTCCCACAATATTGGTTCCCCTGTTGAGCGCTGAGCCAACCAGCAACTCATTTGGCAATGGGCTCAGCGCTGCAACCATGTAATGAGCAGGCAACATGAATATTATATGCTGCTTACACTACTTTCAATGGGCGCGGGCAGATCACACATCATGTTCCCCTACCCGTTTTCGGGCCTGATCCAATTTAGCCCCTTCCTGTTTGTAGAATAATTTTATTTAAACTTGCATTTGTAACGCATTTTATCTTGACAAAACCTCACAATAACAACTTGCATTTATATAGAGCCCTTAACATACTAAAACGTCACAATCCACGTCACAGGAGCATTATCAAACAAAAGTTGCTATCGAGCCACTTAAGGAGATATTAGGACAGGTGAGGAGATAGGTATTACAGAGTCTCTTAAAGAAGGAGAGAGAGTTGGAAAGGCAGAAAGGATTATGGAGGGAATTCCAGAATTACGGCCGAGGCAGCTGAAGGCATCGCCACGAATGGTGGAGCGAAATAATCGGGAATGTGCAAGAGACCAGAATTGGAGGAGCACAGAAATCTTTGAGAATTATTGGGCTGGAGGAGATTACAGAGATAGGGAGGGGTGAGGCCATGGAGGGATTTTAAAACAAGGATGAGAATACCACTCAAAGTACTTTTGAGTACAGTGACTGTTTCTTTGTAGAAAACATGACAGCTACTGGACATCAACAATGTCCCTCAAATTGCAGTATCACAAATGTCTGGTAATTTTTTAACATTTTATTGATTGAACCGTCTACTTCACATATTGCCACTAGACAATCAGATGGGAATCAAGGTTTAACATCCACCCCAAAAAAAAACCTGCAGTGATGCAGCACCCTTTCAGCACTTCATCTGAGTGTCAGCCTGGTTTATGTGCTCAAGCCCTGCAGTGGGATTTGGAACCACAGCCTGTTGATTTAGTGACAAGAAGCAATTAAGCAAGGCTGAGAAGTAAAGAATTTTGATGGGAAGATGTCACTTAAGAGGTAATTTTCTGACTTTACTGGCGAGGAGCCTTGCCCACTGGGAGCACATATTGGAAATTCATGTGTGTACTGCATACAAATTTCTGAGCATTCATTTAAATCATCAAAAAATTATGCACACATCACATCTGGATTTCTGGTATGTGCTCCCAACAGGTGAGACTCCCCTCCAGTAATGCGACATTGCACCTGAGTATTCAGCAGTCGAACTACTAAAATAAATAAAGAAAAGTTAGAGAAAAAACAACTTGGCTCAATAAAGCTCATCATTCAAGTCCATTAATTCTATGATCATGGCATGCAATTATATTTTTATAACCTCAATGTTTTGCCTTCATGATCTTGCTTGGTAGATTACTTGGAGCATGTATTAATCTTCAACTGAAGGTGTTTTTCCGATCTATCTATTCTGAATTACTTTTCACTCATTTCCATTTATGAATATGATGCTTTTCACCCATTTCAAATTATACTGAATGTGACCACTGTGTTTTTGTTACCTGGCCCTATTTATTTCTATATTTTAAATACCACTTTACCACGGATGAGCAATTTCCATGATTAGAGCTCTCGAGATGTACCAATAGTAATTGGTGCAGAATGTAAGAGAGAGAAAGAGGGAGAGAGCATGAAAGACTTTTCTGTCATGTCCTCTGTTAACTGTCAAATACATGCTGCAGATCAGCCATGCAGTTTCTTCATGCGGACTTCACTCTGCTGTTCCAATTTGTTGCATTATTCTTTGTGTTCTGATTTATTTTTTGAACTTTAAGTTTCCTTTCACTGTGAATCGAAAGCAAATTTGTATCCTGCAAACCCTGCAGAGCAATATAAACTAGCAATAAAATGTAAGTAGCGAGGTTGCAGATGCTAATGAATATGTTACTGGTTCAGTATAAGATATATTTTTCCTTTTCCAATTTTCTGCACACTCCTGCCACCCGATAACCCCACCCACCCCTACCTGCCCTCCCCCCCCCCCCCACAAGCCCCACACCACCACCCCCCACTCCTGTATGCTACCTCACTTAAGGAGCCATTCCTCAAGTGTAAGCCCAGACTGATGGGGTGGGAGCCAGGAAGTTGATGAGGGGCTCAATAGCAAGCCTGGCCCTCTCCTCACCCAATGTCCAAACTTTCCAGCAATCGGACCAAATTTTCTGCTCTATAATCCGGGGCACCTGAACTAGCGTGACTCCACGATGGAGTTAGCAAAGATGGGTTCAAGGGGAGCAATTCATTTAAACATGCTCAGTGTGGGAGCGAACGGAGCAAAAGTATTTTGTGTCGGCACCAATTATCTGCTGCCAAATAGAGAGTGATAAAGATCACAATCAAAATTATGCATATGTTGTTCTTCAGTTGTTTATTTGCAAGAGGGTGAAGATACAGAGATTCTACCAAATCTAATAAACAGACTGACAGTGAGAGACAAAGGAAAGATCAAAAGGAGAGATGTGAAAATAGTGACAGCTGGAGCACGAGCGTGGGAATCCATTCGCTGTTATTGGATTGTAATATTTTAGCTGAAGTCCTTTTATGCCATGTGACATGTATTAGAGAATTTGACAGTATTATGCTAAGCTTACAATGTTTTGTATAAATTACAAAAGGTTATAGATCACAGACAAATTCCTTACTTTGTAATATCCTCTGAATAAACTAAACATTGTGAATGTATTATGTTTCTGTATTGATACAGAATAGGAGCAGTTGCCAAAGGTTTAAAATCTATTGATAATAAGAACAGAAGAAATAAGAGCAGGAGTAGGCCATTTCACCCCCCCCCCCCCACCCCCCCCCACCCCCGAGCCTGCTCTGCCATTCAATAAGATCATGGCTGATCTGATCTTGGCCTCAACTCCACTTTCCTGCCCCTCCCCATAACCCTTTACTCCCCTGTAGATCAAAAATCTATCTAGCTCCACCTTAAATATATTCAATGACCCAGCCTCCACAGCTCTCTGGGGTAGAGAATTCCAAAGACCCATGACCCTCTGAGAGAAGAAATTACTCCTCACCTCCGTTTTAAATGGGCGACACTTTATTCTGAAACTATGTCCCCTAGTTCTAGATTCCCCCAAGAGGGTAATCATCCTCTCTGCATCATGCCCCTCAGAATCTTATATGTTTCAATAAGATTACCTCTCATTCTTCTAAACTCCAATGTATAGGCGCAACCTGCTCAATCTTTCTTCATAAATCAGCTCCGTCATCTCAGGAATCAACCTATTGAATCATCTCTGAACTCCCTCAAATGCAAGTATATCCCTCCTTAAATAAGGAGACCAAAACTGTATGCAGTACTCCAGGTGTGGTCTCACCAACACCCTGTACAGTTGTAAGAAGACTTCCCTACTTTAATACTCCATCCCCCTTGCAATAAAGACCAATATTCCATTTGCCTTCATAATTACTTGCTGTACCTTCATGTATGAAGACGTCCAGATCCCTTCGTACAGCAGCATTTTGTAGTCTCTCTTCATTTAAATAATAATTTGCTTTTTTATTCTTCCTACCAAAGTGGATAACCTCACATTTTCTCACATTATACTCCATTTGCCAAATTTTTGCCCACTCACTTAATCTATCTATATCTCTTTGCAGATTATTTGTGTCCTCCTCACAACTTGCTTTCCCCCCTATCTTTGTATTATCAGTAAATGTGTCTATAGTACACTCACTCCCTTCATCCAAGTCATTAATATAGATTGTAAATAGCTGAGGCCCCAGCACTGATTCCTGTGACACCCCACTAGTTACAGTTTCCCAACCTGAAAATGACACATTTATCCAAACTCTCTGTTTTCTGTTAGTTAACTAATCCTCTATCCATGCTAATATATTATTCATTATTGTGCAGTCACCTTTTATGTGGTACCTTATCGAATGCCTTCCAGAATACACTACATCGACTGGTTCCTCTTTATCCACCCTGCTCATTACATCCTCAAAGAACTTTAGTAAATTTGTCAAACACAATTTCCCTTTCATAAAACTATGTTCACTCTGCTTGATTGCATTATGATTTTCTAAATGTCCTGCTACTACTTCCTTAATGAGGTTCAAATACACAGAATTTTGCATCTGAATATCTGTGAATTGATAGCACTTATAAATTGTATACCATTTATCTGTGAAGGTTTTAAAATGAAACAGATGCATAATACTCAGACAGTAAGTTGATGTGGGATTTTGGGTAATGCAGTGAAACCTGAGTTCAAGGTTAGCTGAAAGTATCCTTTCTACTTACTGTTTTTTCAAAACACTCAACAGACGTGATGGGTCACACAATGCTGGGACCGTGGAACTGTCGCACCACGAAAAGCAACTGGTTAGGGCTGAATAACATAATGTATAATGTTACAGTGATACGATGTTGTTTTCCCTCCATCCAAAAAGCAGTGAAAATCATAGAAACATTGACCTGATTTTAACCCACCCACCTGGCGGAGAATTGAACTGGAGCTATCTACCCTAATTTTGTTTTCCTGCTTTTTCCTGTAGTTTGAAATCAAACTCACCAGTAGAATTTGGATGAACTACAGTAGGATTTGTTTTAATAAAGAACAGAAAATACTTAACAATAACTTACATTATATAGAAGGAAAGAAGGACTTGCATTTTATATAGTGCCGTTCATGACCACCTTTTGAAGTGTAGTCACTGTTGTAATACAGGAAACTTTGCACATAGCCAGTTCCCCCAAATAGCAATATGATAATGAGCAGATAATCTATTTTAGTTATGTTGATTGAGGGATAAATATTGGCCACCACAGATACCTCCCCTGCTCTTCTTCGAAATAGTGACATAGAATCCTTTAAGTCCACCTAAGAGAGCATCAGTTTAACATCCCATCTGAAAGACAGAACCTCCAACAATGCAGCACTCCCTTGATTTTTGTGTTCAAGTCTCTGGAGTGGAACTTGAACCACAACCTTCCGACTCAGAGATAAGAGACTCAGAGGGGGATCAAGGGGTATGGCGAGAAAGCAGGAATGGGGTACTGAAGTTGAATGTTCAGCCATGAACTCATTGAATGGCGGTGCAGGCTAGAAGGGCCGATGTTTCTATGTTTCTATGTTTCTAAGAGTGCTAGCAATTGAGCCACAGGCTGACTGAAAGTACTTGCATTTATATATCTCCGTTCACAACCTCAGCACATCCCACAGTAATTCACAACCAATAAAATACTTTTAAAGCGTAGTCACCACTGTAATGTAGAAAAAAAGAAGCAGCTAAGTTATACACAGCAAACTCCCGCAAACTACGATGAGAGAAATGACCAGGTAACTTTGTTTTTTTAATAAAAACAGAAAATGTGGGAAATACTCAGCAAGTCAGGCAGCATCTGTGGAGAGAGAAACTGAGTTAACGTTTCAGGTTGATGACCCTCTGTCAGAACTGGAAAAAGCTATAGATGTAACAGGTTTTAAGCAAGTGCGGGACAGGGAAAGGTGTGAGTGAAGGAAGGAACGAAATGAAAGGTCTGTGACAGAGTTCAAGGCAGGAGAAATTAAATGACAAAAGGTATGATTCTACAAAGCAAAAGGAGATGGTAATGGGACAAGTAAATGTACAATCACATCTCTTGCCTTTTAATTAACCTGCCTGACACCTTATTTGTTACATCTCTAACATTTTCCAGTTCTGACGAAAGGTCATCGACCTGAAACGTTAACTCTGTTTCTCTCTCCACAGATGCTGAGCATTTCCAGCATTTTTTGTTTTTACTTCAGATTTCAAGCATCTGCAGTATTTTGCTTTTGTATTTGTGTGGGATTTACTTTATTCATTCTCGGGATGTGGTCGGGATATAGGCCAGAACAGGTAATGATGGCAGGTTTCTTTCACGAAAGAACATTAATGATCAATTCATTTAAACCTACTTTGGCCAGCACTGACAGACCACAATGGAGCAACAGACAGCATGCCGTTGTATGTTGTGTTCATATCTTAAGAAATAGAAAAAATATATCATGTTGAAGAAGTGTTCTTTGTTAAATCAAGATAAACTTGAAACAAATAAACTCAATTGCAGTTTATTTTTTTCAAAATAAAGTTACAGAGTTGTGAAGGGCTGTTTTTGCCTTATGTCTTTCTCCTATGATTCTGCTCTGATTGTTGGCTGGCTTTGCATTTCCAGTTCTAAGCATTGAATGTTGACATGATTGAGTTTCTAAGAATCATCCATAGGAAAATAGGAAAATATAGGATTGGAAAGGGCTCTGCAGTCCATCTGGTTGTTCCTCAAATTAATATCTGTCAAATGCCCACAGTCTCAATTATGTATTTAACTCTCACATAATATTTTTCTCGACCATTTACCTCCACAATCTCCTTGAACAATTCATTTCACATATTCATGAAACCTCAAATTAATTAAATACATGCTCCACGCAAACCCCGCACATTTGCACTGCAGTTGAGTGGTCCAACCAGCAATCCTGAAAGGTACTTATCATTTTTTTGGATCAGAAATATAAGAGCAGACACCATACAAATAGGGGCCCATGTGCTGCTCCCCCCTTGGAATCACCTCCCATTAACGTCATACTTCCCCCATGCCACCAACCCCACCCATCACAGGCTCCAACTTTTATTGGGCACTGTTTGACACATGTAGCTCATGGACTGCATGAAAATGAGGCCCAAGCCTCAAAATGTTTCCAAGATCATGTTGGCTACATGGATGGGCAGCCGGCTGACGACCCATTGTGCACCAAAATTACACACATGTAGGTGCAGTCACTTTTTGAGTTGCCAATGTTGCTGTGGAATCTAGCCTACAGTGTAAACCGTGCAACTCCTATAGCATAGAAACATAGAAACATAGAAAATAGGTGCAGGAGTAGGCCATTCGGCCCTTCTAGCCTGCACCGCCATTCAATGAGTTCATGGCTGAACATGCAACTTCAGTACCCCATTCCTGCTTTCTCGCCATACCCCTTGGTCCCCCTAGTAGTAAGGACTTCATCTAACTCCTTTTTGAATATATTTAGTGAATTGACCTCAACAACTTTCTGTGGTAAAAAATTCCACAGGTTCACCACTTTCTGGGTGAAGAAGTTTCTCCTCATCTCGGTCCTAAATGTCTTACCCCTTATCCTTAGACTGTGACCCCTGGTTCTGGACTTCCCCAACATTGGGAACATTCTTCCTGCATCTAACCTGTCTAAACCCATCAGAATTTTAAACGTTTCTATGAGGTCCCCTCTCATTCTTCTGAACTCCACTGAATACAAGCCCAGTTGATCCAGTCTTTCTTGATATGTCAGTCCCGCCATCCTGGGAATCAGTCTGGTGAACCTTCGCTGCACTCCCTCAATAGCAAGAATGTCCTTCCTCAGGTTAGGAGACCCAAACTGTACACAATACTCCAGGTGTGGCCTCTCCAAGGCCCTGTACAACTGTAGCAACACCTCCCTGCCCCTGTACTCAAATCCCCTCGCTATGAAGGCCAACATGCCATTTGCTTTCTTAACCGCCTGCTGTACCTGCATGCCAACCTTCAATGACTGATGTACCATGACACCCAGGTCTCGTTGCACCTCCCCTTTTCCTAATCTGTCACCATTCAGATAATAGTCTGTCTCTCTGTTTTTACCTCCAAAGTGGATAACCTCACATTTATCCACATTGCACTGCATCTACCATGCATTTGTCCACTCACCTAACCTATCCAAGTCGCTCTGCAGCCTCATAGCATCCTCCTCGCAGCTCACACTGCCACCTAACTTAGTGTAATCCGCAAATTTGGAGATGCTACATTTAATCCCCTTGTCTAAATCATTAATGTACAATGTAAACAGCTGGGGCCCCAGCACAGAACCTTGCGGTACCCCACTAGTCACCGCCTGCAATTCTGAAAAGTACCCATTTACTCCTACTCTTTGCTTCCTGTCTGACAACCAGTTCTCAATCCATGTCAGCACACTACCCCCAATCCCATGTGCTTTAACTTTGCATATTAATCTCTTGTGTGGGACCTTGTCGAAAGCCTTCTGAAAGTCCAAATATACCACATCAACTGGTTCTCCCTTGTCCACTCTACTGGAAACATACTCAAAAAATTCCAGAAGATTTGTCAAGCAAATCCATGCTGACTTGGACCTATCATGTCACCTCTTTCCAAATGCGCTGCTATGACATCCTTAATAATTGATTCCATCATCTTACCCACTACTGAGGTCAGGCTGACCGGTCTATAATTCCCCGTTTTCTCTCTCCCTCCTTTTTTAAAAAGTGGGGTTACATTGGCTACCCTCCACTCGATAGGAACTGATCCAGAGTCAATGGAATGTTGGAAAATGACTGTCAATGCATCCGCTATTTCCAAGGCCACCTCCTTAAGTACTCTGGGATGCAGTCCATCAGGCCCTGGGGATTTATCGGCCTTCAATCCCATCAATTTCCCCAACACAATTTCCCGACAAATAAGGATTTCCCTCAGTTCCTCCGCCTTACTAAACCCTCTGACCCCTTTTATATCCGGAAGGTTGTTAGTGTCCTCCTTAGTGATTACCGAACCAAAGTACTCGTTCAATTGGTCCGCCATTTCTTTGTTCCCCATTATGACTTCCCCTGATTCTGACTGCAGGGGACCTACGTTTGTCATTACTAACCTTTTTCTCTTTACATATCTATAGAAACTTTTGCAATCCGTCTTAATGTTCCCTGCAAGCTTCTTCTCGTACTCCATTTTCCCTGCCCTAATCAAACCCTTTGTCCTCCTCTGCTGAATTCTAAATTTCTCCCAGTCTCCGGGTTCGCTGCTATTTCTGGCCAATTTGTACGCCACTTCCTTGGCTTTAATACTATCCCTGATTTCCCTTGATAGCCACGGTTGAGCCACCTTCGCTTTTTTATTTTTACGCCAGACAGGAATGTACAATTGTTGTAGTTCATCCATGCGGTCTCTAAATGTCTGCCATTGCCCATTCACAGTCAACCCCTTAACTATCATTCACCAATCAATCCTAGCCAATTCACACCTCATACCTTCAAAGTTACCCTTCTTTAAGTTCTGGACCATGGTCTCTGAATTAACTGTTTCATTCTCTATCCTAATGTAGAATTCCACCATATTATGGTCACTCTTCCCCAAGGGCCCTCGCACAATGAGATTGCTAATTAATCCTCTCTCATTATACAACACCCAGTCTAAGATGGCCTCCCCACTAGTTGGTTCCTCGACATATTGGTCGAGAAAACCATCCCTTATGCACTCCAGGAAATCCTCCTCCACCGTATTGCTTCCAGTTTGGTTAGCCCAATCTATGTGCATATTAAAGTCAACCATTATAACTGCTGCACCCTTATTACATGCACCCCTAATTTCCTGTTTGATGCCCTCCCCAACATCACTACTACTGTTTGGAGGTCTGTACACAACTCTCACTAACGTTTTTTGCCCTTTGGTGTTCTGCAGCTCTACCCATATAGATTCCACATCATCCAAGCTAATATCCTTCCTAACTATTGCATTAATCTCCTCTTTAACCAGCAATGCTACCCCACCTCCTTTTCCTTTTATTCTATCCTTCCTGAATGTTGAATACCCCTGGATGTTGAGTTCCCAGCCCTGATCATCCTGGAGCCACGTCTCCGTAAACCCAATCACATCATATTTGTTAACATCTATTTGCACAGTTAATTCATCCACCTTATTACGGATACTCCTTGCATTAAGACACAAAGCCTTCAGGCATGTTTTTTTAACACCCTTTGTCCTTTTAGAATTTTGTTGTACAATGGCCCTTTTTGTTCTTTGTCTTGGGTTTCTCTGCACTCCACTTTTCCTCATCTCCTTTCTGTCTTTTGCTTTTGTCTCCTTTTTGTTTCCCTCTGTCTCACTGCATTGGTTCCCATCCCCCTGTCATATTAGTTTAACTCCTCCCCAACAGCACGAGCAAACACTCCCCCTCAGACATTGGTTCTGGTCCTGCCCAGGTGCAGGCCATCCGGTTTGTACTGGTCCCACCTCCCCCAGAACCGGTTCCAATGCCCAGGAATTTGAATCCCTCCCTGCTGCACCACTGCTGAAGCCACGTATTCATCTGCGCTATCCTGCGATTCCTACTCTGACTATCACGTGGCACTGGTAGCAATCCCGAGATTACTACTTTTGAGGTCCTACTTTTTAATTTAGCTCCTAGCTCCTTAAATTCGTTTCGTAGGACCTCATCCCTTTTTTTACCTATGTCGTTGGTACCAATGTGCACCACGACAACTGGCTGTACTCCCTCCCTTTTGAGAATGCCCGACACCCGCTCCGAGACATCCTTGACCCTTGCACCAGGGAGGCAACATATCATCCTGGAGTTTCGGTTGCGGCCGCAGAAGCGCCTATCTATTCCCTTTACAATTGAATCCCCTATCACTATCACTCTCCCACTCTTTTTCCTGCCCTCCTGTGCAACAGAGCCAGCCACGGTGCCATGAACTTGGCTGCTGCTGCCCTCCCCTGATGAGTCATCCCCCTCAACAGTACTCTGTTTTGCAGGGGGATGACCGCAGGGGACCCCTGCACTACCTGCCTTGCACTGCTCTTCCTGCTGGTCTTCCATTCCCTATCTGGCTGTGGATCCTCCAGAGTGGATGCTCCAGAGTGAATCCACCCTCAGCTCCAACTCCGCAACGCGGTCCGTTAGGAGCTGGAGGTGGATACACTTCCCGCACACATAGTCATCAGGGACGCTGGAGTCATCCCTGAGTTCCCACTGGGTACAGAAGGAGCATAACACGTGACCGAGCTGTCCTGCCATGACTTAACCCTTAGATAGGCAACAATAATGCTAAAGTTTACTCACTGTTATAGAAGAGAAAAAAGAAAAACTACTCACCACTCACCAGCCAATCACTTATCCCCTTGTCTGTGACGTCACCTTTCTGTTTCTTTCTACTTCTTTTTTGCCTTCTCCCTGTAGCTGCACAAGTACGCCTCTTGCTGCCGCTGGGCCTTTTATAGGCCGCTCCGACACCACGCACTCGCGCCTCTCGGACTGCCGCCGTCTCTCGCTGCCGTTGGGCCTTTTATAGGCCGCTCCGACACCACGCACTCCCACCTCTCGGACTCTCGAACATCACAGAACCACTTCCAACTGGTGTAATTCTGTGGCATAAAGGAAGCATTGGCCCTCAAATTGCGACCTCTCTGGGTGCGTACGACGTGCGCACTCACCCTAAGAGGCCCCGCAAGTTCTGGGTTTAGGCACGCGAAGCGCATGTGCTTGAGCCCAACACTTGCGATCTGTCAATCGCAAGCATCCCCGGGAGAAGGGCCTTCGTGGGCAAAGAGTTGGGCTATTTGCCCAACTCTTGCCCAGCGAATGTCCTTCAAACTCTTAGGCCAGACCAGGGTAAGATTTTTAATAGATAGAAAAATAAATGTTATTACTTATTTTTATGTTAAAAACCATGTCTCAGAAGATAAGTTTATGTTTAACACTATTAAAACATTTTTTTTTTAAATCAAAAAATAAGTTTTTCTCTAAAACATTTAATGTAATGCAATTTCCATTAATTTTTTTTAAAGTTTTTTTTATTTATGTTTGTGTTTTATTTGATTTTAGGGGTATTCTCATTGATAGTAATGGGAGCTCGGAGCTACCATTTGTATGAATGAGAATATTACATTGTGATTGGTGGTCCAGGTCCACGTGATCCCAGGATGTGCATACGCTCCTGGAATACATGGGCCTCTGCCTTGTGCTGCGCATCTCGGCCTCAGAGCCAAAGTGCTCGTTCCTCCGGGACCACCAGTTACTTTCGTAAAAAAAGTTTTGGTCGGAGGCATCCGTCCGCGGGAGGCCTCCGACTGCAATTTTTGACCCAATATCTGTGGAAAGGTATAATTGGCAATACATCTAGAATTGAAACTCTTTCTGTCAGTAACTTCACTGCAGAAGTCACTGTTGAGTACAGAACTGAAAATCCCGCATTATACTCAGACCAACTTTTTCAGTGAAATAATTGACAGGAAAAATGAATCCCCTTCGCCGTACCCTCCTCCTCTCCTGATATCTTCCTGAATAGCCACTGACTCCATCCCTCTCCTGTAAGGGGTTTTCAGGGAGTGTTGTTGTGCCTTGGGTGTCTCTCTCTGGGCTTCTGCCCTCACAGCTTATGCCTGGCCTGTGAGGTACCCTGAATGCTGCAAGAGCACCCCTGGAGAGACTGTGTCCACAGCTTATGAAGGGGGTTTTGAGACTCGTGCGTCCCCACAGCTTATGTCTAGCCTGTGAGGCACCTGTGAGTGTCAAACACTCCTAACCCCTTCTTCCCGAGCCTTTGACACACAGTTGAGCATTTTCAAGGCGCTCCTAGCTTCCCTTACACTGTTCTGACATAAGACTCACGATCATGAGATGTAATACAACAGAACTGAGACAAGGTGATTCCAAGAGGAACTTCAGCTTCCAATTTATTTGACAAGGTGTATCTCAACAAACAGCAATACACCAATAAAACAATCCTCCTAAATCCCACTAAACGGACACAACGAAAATCTTTACACAAGTTTAGCAGTCCAATGCCCAACCTCTCACCTTTCCTGGCCTAACTGAGTTGGGAGTTCCGGGGACCAGAGGTTATACTCACTACTGTGCCTTTCTGCAGTTTGGTGGTTTGTTTCTTCTATCTTCAGTGTCTTCGGACACTGGTTTTCCTTCAGTGTCGAGAGGCTTACTGGTTGTTGGATCACGAGAGCAGGGAACCACACACACTACGTCAGAAACCCCTTTTTATAGCCAGCTTATCCAGTCCGCCTCTCCTGCTGAAATCGATTCTTCCCATTGGTGGGCTTTGTGATTTTGAAAAATGCAGCAGTTTTAGATTATTGCGGGTTTTTTCCACTGATGTTAACCTACTCAAGGTTTGAATGGGTGTTGATTGCGTTGGCCTCCTGTAGCCATTGTGTAGGCCCTTGGGTTGTTTTGGGTTCCCTGGTTTCTGAAGGTCTGCATAATTTTCCTCCAATTCAGGTTTTCTAACCTACTCAAGGTTTGAGTAGGTGTTAATTGGGTTGGCCTCCTGTAGCCATTGTTTAGGCCCTTGGTTTGTTTTGGGTTCCCTAGTTTTCAAAAGGTCTGCATAATTTCCTTCCATAGTGTAAACATGGGGAAGACAATAGCCCGATAATGGCTATGGGTCAGTCCCACAGTTTTCGAGCAAGTGCTCTCCATTGGCTTGAAAGCCACATGCTTTGGGCTGACTCTGTACCACCATTGGCCCTCCGGTGTCCTTCCCTGTCCAATCACTGCTCTGCCAAGGTCAAACCATATCGGTTTCAATTCACAGCACAGACTGATCCCACAGCCCTTTTCCTTCTGGGTAAAATGAGAGGGTTTTCGTCCTCCCCTATCATCTATCTGAGGCTAAACCAGACTGTTTGCAACTTAGGCATCATATTTGACCCTGAAATGAACTTCCGGCCACATATCTGCAGCATAACTAAAACCGTCGATTTCCATCTCCGTAACATTGCCCGCCTCTGCCCCTGCCTCAGTTCATCTGCTGCTGAAACCCTCATCTATGCCTTTGTTATCTCTCGACTTGACGACTCCAACTACTCCTGGCTGGCTTCCCACATTCTACCCTATGTAAACTTGAGGTCATCCAAAGCTCGGCTGCTCGTGTCCTAACTCGCACCAAGTCCCACTCGCTCATCACCCCTGTGCTCGCTGACCTACATTGGTTCCCGGTTAAGCAACAACTTGGGGCTAGACTTTCCACTATGATCACTAGTGCCAAAAAATGGGCGATATTTCTAGCCTTAGTGCTTTTTAAATTTTTCAGGATTGCATGAATATCGGCCATTTTAAAATCACTACTTTCACCTTTTTCATTTGGGTGATAGCCTTAGCGATGTGAAATGGGCCTTAGTGATGTATTCAGTCATGCAAGGCTGGCATCCATAGCAACGGCAGTCCTGTGCATGCGCGTTTTTTTTTCAGCAAAGAACTTTTCCCGCGATTCGGAAGTTTAGGGGTCATCTCTGCATGTTCAGAAGACTAAAAGAGAGGGAGAGGGAGAAGGAAGCTGAAAATAAGTCTGGCGGGTGAAAAATGTCAAACCAATCGAGCGATAGTAGTATGCAGCAGGAGCTTTCAGGGAGAAGGAGGACGAAAACCTTCTCTGATGAGGCCAATGTGGCCCTGGTTAATGAGGTCAAAAATCAGTGGGGCCAATTAACCTGGGGTGAGCGTAGGAAACCTCCCCCCCTCACATATCAAAAAATATAGAGCGATATCGCCACCGTAGTCTCATCGGTAGCCCACGATAGGCGTGAGACAGATCAGTGCCACAAGCGGTGGAATAGTTTGGTTGTATCGGCAAGAGTTAGTATCCAATTAATACATTTTAAATTGTAATGATGCACTGACTCATTAATTCGAATGTAAACCTACTGGATTATAATCAAGCTGGGTAATCTTGGGTAGTTTCCCTGCGAAGATTTGGACTGGGGTCGGAACCCGCGGCCATTAAATTTAATTGCTGAGATGCCTTAAATTTAATCAACAGTATTAACTATTATTATTTGAAGGAATGATTGGAAACAGACAGACCGGAAATAGTACTCGGACCCCAACTATTTACAATCTATATTAACAACTTGGAAGAAGGGACTGAGTGTAATGTAGCCAAGTTTGCTGACAATACAAAGATGGGAGGAAAAGCAATGTGCGAGGAGGACACACAAAATCTGCAAAAGGACATAGACAGGCTAAGTGAGTGGGCAAAAATTTGGCAGATGGAGTATAATGTTGGAAAGTGTGAGGTCATGCACTTTGGCAGAAAAAAATCGAAGAACAAGTTATTATTTAAATGGAGAAAGATTGGAAAGTGCCGCAGTATAGCGGGACCTGGGGGTACTTGTGCATGAAACACAAAAGGATAGTATGCAGGTACAGCAAGTGATCAGGTAGGCCAATGATATATTGGCCTTTATTGCAAAGAGGCAGGGAAGCCTTGCTACAACTATATAAGGTATTGGTTAGGCCACACCTGGAATACTGCGGCAGTTTTGGTTTCCATATTTACGAAAGGATATACTTGCTTTGGAGGCAGTTCAGAGAAGGTTCACTAGGTTGATTCCGGGGATAAGGGGGTTGACTTATGAGAAAAGATTGAGTAGGTTGGACCTCTACTCATTGGAATTCAGAAGAATGAGAAGTGATCTTATCGAAAGTAGAAGATTTTGAGGGGGCTTGACAAGGTTGATGCAGAGACGATGTTTCCAGTGATGGGGGAGACTAGAACTAGAGGGCATGGTCTTAGAATAAGGGGCCACCCATTTAAAACAGAGATAAGAAATTTCTTCTTTCAGAGGATTGTTAATCTGTGGAATTTGCTGCCTCAGAGAGCTGTGGAAGCTGGGGCATTGAATAAATTTAAGACAGAAATAGACAGTTTCTTAAATGATAAGGGGATAAGGGGTTATGGGGAGCAGGCGGGAAGTGGAGCTGAGTCCATGATCAGATCAGCCATGATCTTATTAAATGGCGGAGCAGGCTCGAGGGGCCGTATGGCCTACTCCTGCTCCGATTTCTTATGTTCTTATGTTCTTATTCAGCATTTCTACCACTTTAGTTTAGAAGGAAAATTCTTGTGTGCTGTGAGCAAGTCTTTAACTTGGGCACCGTCTCCTTTTAGTGGATGGGGCACGACTGAGCACTGAGAGGTCCGCTCACCTTTCCCCAAACTGAGTCTCCCCGGCTGCTGTCACACACACAGTGACCCAGCCTGGACTGGGGGAGAGCTGCCCTGGCTCACTGTATGCCCTAGGACACTTAGCTCCAGTCACACGGAGGTCTCCGAGCACAGCCCATGGAGACGGTGCCCCTTCCCATTACAGTCCTGTCATTGCCAAGCTCACCAGCGGTCCTGATTCTCCCCTTGGGAGACCTCCATTGATTCAAATAAACCGACCATCTCCCCTCATGTGCCAAATGGCACAGCCTGTGCATCGGGCCTTTCCTGGAGATTGTACACGAGATGTTTGGTGTCAAGCATTAGTTCATAACACGATCTTATTAAATATTTTGTCTGAACGTAGATGTTATAATCATGCATCCATTGTGGATACAAACCTTATTAGCATATAACGTTAACGTTATGGATGAATAGCATGTGGGGTGACTAATTGTGGATTACAATATCTGTTGTATTTCCGTATCAGTACCTAGTCAATTAGCTTCTGCCATGCTCGTGTTAGATTTGCAGAGGAAGATATCTAAGAATCATGGCGAGCAGAGGCAGACCGGAGGAGGGCCTGCTGCGCTGCACCCTCTGACCGACCTGGAAGAACGTTCCGCAGCATTAGTGGGCACCCATAATCATTCTGCCACCCGTGGTGGTGCAGATCCCGTTGTTGTGCCTCGTGAGTAATGTGTAAAGCAGTGGTAAACCAGTGGTAATTTAAAGTAATTTAATGGCATTTGATTATAATATATGAATGATGTAGTGTTATGCATGCAGCTTCGGTACTCTTCTGTACTCTCATGTTAATCATATGTAATGTCTCTCATTCACGTTCATTGCAGCAGTGTTGTTCCTCGTACATATGCCTGCACAGCGCAAGCATTTTTATATCTCCCCTGCTCTTCTATAACCTCAATTATGTTTTCCAGCTCCCCAGACTCCCCAGGTGCAATGGGAGGCCCCTGCAGCAACACCCCAACCGCTGCAGGTTATGATCATCATGGGTGACGAACAGCAAACCAAGGAGGAGGACGATTCTGAGCCAGAAGTGTCATCTGTGGTACCTGCGGCCACGTCATTCTCAAAGGATGAAGAAATGGGGTCAAGCGGCTTGCAGCAGGACAGACCAAGTTGTCCAGTACCCACACCGACCCCGCGGAGGTTAAGTCGGCGAGGTAGGCGCGTGCTGCGATGGGGAGATGTCAATGAGGACATGGTGTCACTCTCGAGGACAAGCGTCGACATCGGTCGAGAGCTCCTCCAGGTGGTTGCTGGGTTGACCTGCAACATTGCCACACTGTCTGCCAGAATATCACAGGGCATAGGGCAGATAGTTGTGGCAATGAGGCGAACGACCGACTCTGTCGATGCCTGGCAACATGCGATAGTTTTGGGATATGGCACTGCACTCTAAGGTGCCGTACCACCAACCACCACGACAGATGGGAGACAAGAGGAAGAACTTCCTTCTAACTCGGAAGACGTTTCTTTGCAAACATCTTCTCCTCCATCCACTGAGGTCATTCTGCCGACATCACCACCGCCCCCCACCCCTCCCCCCCCACCCACAGCAGCACCCTTGTGGTGCTCAGGTGCATGATGTCTTGGTCCCATTACTCGGGGATTACGTAGAAAATGTGGGGTTATGACAAGGGGGTCAAGGTACAGGAGGGAAGCGTGGCTGCAGGTAGGGAGCGGGGGTATATATTATTGTTGTTATTAAAAAAAAATGTTGAATGTTGACTGTTGGGGATGGTGGGAAGGTGTTGTTATATTGTTCTGTTAATAATGTTGTTCACTGTTGGGGGTTGGGGGGTGGGGGGGGGCCAGACATCTGAAGCGCTGCTTCAGAACTCCAATTGTCTTTTTGACGGTATTGAATGTAGCTATATGGCTTTCATTGTGGCGCTTCTGGGATTCTGTCTGAGGCTTATGCAGGCAGATCATGAGCCAGCTGGAAAGACCATATCCTTTATCCCCAGCATCCAACCGTGACCTTGTGGCTGACTCTTAAACAGGTCAGAGACAGTGCTCTCACGCAAGATGTGCGCATCATGGATGCTCCCTGGAAAATTTGCATTTACTGTCATGATTATTTGCTTGTGGTCGACAATGAGCTGCACATTCAGGGAGTGGAATTCCTTTCAGTTCCAAAACACCTCTTTATCCTGAAAAGTGCTCACAGGGCAATGTGCATATAGTATAATTGCTCCCTGCACCTTGGGGAAGTTTGAAATTCTTGAGAAACCCAAAGCCCTCTTAGTCTATGCCTCCCTGGTCATAGGGAAGTTTATAAAGTCCAGCCTGCGTGTGTAAAGGGCTTCAGTCACCTGTCGAATGCAGTGATGTGTTGCATGCTGAGAGATACCGCAAATGACGTCTGCTGAGGCTTGAAAGGAGCCCGATGAATAGAAGGAAAGTGCCGCAGTAACCTTAACCTCAATGGGCAGTGCGGTCCTGATGGTGCTGGTAGGCTGCAGATCTCCCTTAATTAGCTGGCATATCTCACTGGTGACCTCCTGTTGGAATCGCAGCCTTCTAACCCACGTGTTATCGGACAAGTCCAGGTATGATCGCTTATCACTATAAATACGTTGGATGTAATGTCTCCTCCTTGTGAACAGTCTGCCACCTCTTTGATTGGTTACATAATGCCCCTCAATAAACCTTCTCCTATCTTTATTCTGCAGCACGTGATTCGTCATCAATACTGGTTGAGAAATTACAGGGCATATCACTATAAATCACTATAAATACCCTTAATTTGTCCTCAACAAATACAAATGTGATTAGATGATTGGCAAGAGTCAAAAACGCCCTTAAAATCACTCACAAATTGCTTCTCCTGACAAGCATTTCAAGTAGCTTTTTATCAAAAAACCTCAGAGTTACAATATGATGTCCATAGTGCCGAGTTAAGGTCAGGTGATTGCAGTTTTTCTTCAGCGTCTTTTTGGGCCAGCAATCATTTGGGTGAATTATGGGCGAAATGCCAAAAGTAGCGCTCGTCGATAATCTGGGCACTAATCGGGCGCCAGTTTCCATTATAAACAGTATTCTCGGCCTTGCACGAGGATGATGCCATTTTTTTTTATATAGGTCAGACGATGCAGCTCATTCCTTTATGCCGAAAGTTGTGCTGGCAATAAATGGGCTATAATCGGGCACTAGTCAAAATAGACGATAGGCTGAATCTTAGTGTTTATGTGGGCGCTAAATGGGCGATGATGTGCCAAAAGTCAAGCCCTTGATTTCAAAATTCGCATCCTTGTTTACAAATCCCTCCATGGCCTCGCCCCTCCCTCCCTCTGTAATCTCTTTCAGCCTCATAACCCCACGAGATGTCTGCACTCCTCAAATTCTGCCCTCTTGAGCATCCCTGATTATAACTGCTCAACCATCGGTGGCCGTGCCTTCAGCTGTTTGGGCCCTAAGGTCCATCAAGCGGCCCCAGCCCCTCTCCCACTGTCCAGCCAGAGGAGGAAGACAACTCCTCAGAGGAAGCTCTTGAGGGTGCAACGTCACAGTTGCAGGAGGAGCAATCTTTGGTGGGGTCCTCATAGGCCCTAAAACCCAGAGGACATCCGCCAAAAGTGTCGAAACAGTCGCAGAAGGGAAGTGAGCAGCCTGCCTCTACCTCTGCTGAAGCCACAGGGGTTGCACCTCATAGAAGCATAAGGAAAAGAAAAATGACACAATTATAGATGCACAAGGGTATGCACCTGGGTGTTTACCAAAATGTTAGAGGGCAAAATTGTCCTTTATTATAGCCCCATTAGCGCACCCAGAGGTGCTAATGGGACACAACGAGATTATTGCCTGGGGGGATGGGTCGATAGCGCCTCCGGGGAAATTGCCTCGGAGGTTTGGGATGCGTTGCGTTGTTAGCGCCGTGCCCCGCAATTTGCACCCCGGGCCGGCGCACACACAGCCATGACGTCATCGCAGTGTGTGCCGATCCCATTTGTGCTCCACGGGGGAAATTGCCCCATGGGTCGCGACGCTGATGGACATCCATTGCCGGGGCACCCCTTAAATATGGGCTGCCATATTTTTCTGTCGGTCGACTCTTCTATCGGCCTGATATTGGCTGCCCTCTCCTAAACCGGGCTGTCATCCTGCAGCCCAGCACTCCATTATGGATGCCAGCCTGTTAGCCCGGTTGAGGGCATCCCTGGTGGCCCAGTGGTGGCCGCCAAAGGGACTGGGAGGGGTCGATCTGCCACGTCAGCGCTATGCTGAGCATCTGCTGAACTCAGTGCCACTCTACCACCCTGGGAGTGTCCGTCCATGGGCGCGGAGTGCCTCCTATAATGCTCTGCCTCTGTTGAGGGGCAGAAGGGCCCAATTCTGTGCCAGAGGCGGAACTTTCTGGTCAGGCGATAAATGTCACGGCTCTGGAAGGTTACCACCTCTAAACATGTGTGGGGCAATTTCGGCCCCTTAGTATTAAGTTTCAGTTCTATTTATGATGCACATTCATTTATTTTTTTGCACCACTTTCCTGTCTTGTCCGTTTTTGCCTGCTACCTGGGAAATGGCCTTGTCTCTTGGAGAGAATGGTGAGACATTACTTAATCTCGAGCAATGGGTGCGTGCGACAGGAAAAGTTTGTTCATTTTAGGACAGCCTTGTGGTGTTGGTGGGTGGATAAAGTTGGTACAGCATCTGGGAGCCATATGGGTGCAATGGTGAAAATTAAATAAATCATTCTGGAGCCATGAGGAGGCCATCTTGGGTCTCCCAATGCAGCAATATGTGCCGCTGTTGATGCCATCTCCACCTGGCCTCCCCCTCAGTTTTGTAATCAAAACCAAAAATGAACCTATAAACTAAGTTTAAAAATTGGTTGCATCTACTTGTGTAATTTGTAGTAAAATTATATGCTAATTAAATTCTTGGCTAGTTCTGGTCTTTTTTGTTCTTGTAACAATTTATTCAAACATCCAAACATTGACGTTTTCCACTTCCAATGAGAACAAATATATTATGCAATTGAGCAATGCATTGGTGCTTTTCAATGATTTACTGCTCATCTATATAAAATATCCCTGAGCCAAGAGCTCTACAACTAAGTGTCAGTCAGCGTGCCGCAGTAGGTTGTTTAAAAGCTTGATGTTAGTTCGTGGGATCCGTGCTTGGTCCATGGTGGAGTCTACAGTCTTGGGCAGACTTCGCCCACCACTGCCAACACTAAAATAGTTAATGTCGCAATTGCAGAAAAATCCACATTGAACAGATATTGGCCGCGATTTTATTTACCGAGGTGGGCTAAGTGCGGCCGAGGTAAGTGGCGGACTGCGACCCCGCTTCTGCTTCCATGGAGCTCTGTTGATCTGATTTTACGTTGATGGGGCTTGTTAAGCCTACCCTGCAAGGTTTCCGGTCAATTAACAGGAAGCGAGTCTGATGATGTCATTTGATGTCACATCATCAGCCGGTTTCTTTAAAGGGACCATGTCCACATTCATTTTGACAGTTGTGCTGTCAGTGTTCTGCAGCATTGAGGTGCTGCAAACACTGACAAGCACTGCAGAAATATGCAGGGCTGCACCCAGGCTCTCCCATGACTCCCTCCATATGCTTATGGATGGAGTCACAGCATGCAGGGAGGTTCTCTTCACTTCCAATGGGCAGAAGAGACCTCCCCAGGACACCAACGCAGACTGGCTGCACATTGTACAGGAGGGCACAAGCAGGGATGTCGTCATGGGGATCTGGCTGCAGTGCTGCAAATGTTTCAATGATCTCAGTAGATCACAAAATGTTCATACAAATCTCATCCTGCTGTGCGACTCATCACATCCCCATCACTCTGCCTTCCATACCCTATCCACACCAACTTACCTTGCACCTCCACCCATCCCTCTCTCTCTTTCTATCCACATTATCACTTCTCCAGCTCACTCGCCACGCCTCACCCTTGTCCAATCATACCAACTAACAACACACAAGGGTAGGCACTTGGGTCTTTTAGCCAATGTTTATGTCAAGTTTCTGCTAATGTGTTGTCAAACATTGAAATCCATAATTTGAACATTTTGCGTTCTTGAATAGATTTGTGTATACCTTTGGAAGCAGCTTAGTGAGTTGCAGTGAATGGTCAGACATAAGAGTAAACAGCACATTGAAGATGAGTGTGAAAGGAATGGTTTGGGCATTGCAGGGATGCTTTATGGTGTTGGAGTGGGATGGTGCCAACCCGGCACATCTTGTGACAGACAGGGTCACAGAGTCAAGTGAAGTTAATGTGGCCATGGTGAGGCCATCCCCGGTCTCCTGGGCAGCAATGTAGTCAGGTGCTGATGCCCTGTGTCTTGTACAGCATCAGGTGAGTGTGGAGAAGTTTGGTGTTGTTGTTGGTGATGCTGGTGTGTTTAGTGATGTTGGTGTTGGGGCTGATCATGGTGGGATTCTGAGGACGAAGGTGAGATTTTTTCAAGAGCACCGATGCTGCTGGACAAGATGGCAGTTGAGGTTGAGATAACAGAAGTGATCTGGCAATGGTGAGAGAAGTTGCTCCAACGAGGTGACAATGGATAAAAAGTTCACTGAAAACAGTCCTAAACTGTATACAGCTCAAAAGTTTTTTTCAAATCCTGAAAGCCTCACCTTCTGAGATTGGAAAATTAACAGCTGTGAAATGGTAGCATTTATACCACTTCTGCAGCTTTCAACTAGCCAAAGCAACGGAGAGTCACTGAAAACCTGACATACTTACCTGGCGTGAAATCCGAGGGATGGCAAAGTAATTGAAAACTTGGTAAAATGATAAGTGCCTCGGTAAAATCCTTTTAAATACCTTTAAATTACCTCTTAAGCATCTTAATTGACTGGCCGACCACATGGTGTCGGGTCAGAGATCCGCAGGCAGACCCGACAGTTGAAAAACTGACACGAAGGAGGGTTCAGAGTGGCCTTTTGCCCCACTGTCAATCAGGGCCATTTTAAATGCAGAGAGGATGTTTCCACTGATAGGGGAGACTAGAACTCGGGGGCATAATCTTAGAATAAGGGGCCATCCATTATAACTGAGATGAGGAGGAATTTCTTCTCTCAGAAGGTTGTAAATAGTGGAATTTGCTGCCTCAGAGAGCTGTAGAGGCTGGGTCATTGAATAAATTTAAGACAGAGATAGACAGTTTCTTAACCGATAAAGGAATAAGGGGTTATGGAGGGCGGGCAGGGAAGTGGACCTGAATCCATGATCAGTTCAGCCATGATCGTATTAAATGGCGGAGCGGGCTCGAGGGATCAAATGGCCTACTCCTGCTCCTATTTTGTATGTTCTTAAGTTCTTATGTTGACAGTGGGCACTCCTCCAAACCTGCACTCGCAGGGCTGGGAAGATTCTGACCCTTGTGTCAGCAAGTTTAGCTGTTCATCACTAAATTAACATAAATACATTGGGAGAGCTAATCCCTGTATGTACTTTTCAAGATTTTAGTATCAGTCACTTTACAATACAAGATGATCTGGGGCTTTCCGCTCACGAGTTGATTGTGTCAGTTCAACATTAGTTCTAGGTGAACTTTCCAAATCAGTTGTGACTGGAGGTTGAGTAACAGTTCTGCTGGGAGTGGTAATAACAACATCAGAGACTGAAGGCCCTGGTTCAGGAATGACAGTAGAGGCCTCTGGTGAATGAACGATACTTGGTGAGTCACTGATTGGATCTTCCTCAAACAGTTCCAGATCATCTGTGTGCCGCAGTTTTACCTGGTCAACATGTTTTCTGCATGTTTAGCCATTCTTGAGCATGACAATGACTATAAAGGCCCAGCGGCAGCGAGAGGTGGCGGCAGTCCGAGAGGCGGGAGTGCGTGGCATTGGTGAAACCTATAAAGGCCCAGCGGCAGCGAGAGGAGGCGGCAGTCCGAGAGGCGGGAGTGCGTGGTGTCGGAGCGGCCTATAAAGGCCCAGCGGCAGCGAGAGGCGGTGGCAGTCCGAGAGGCGGGAGTTCTTGGTGTTGGTGAGGCCAATAAAGGACCAGCAGCAGCGAGAGGCAGTGGCAGTCCGAGAGGCGGGAGTGCGTGGTGTCGGAGCGGCCAATAAAGGCGAGCCGGTGCAGCTGCAGTGGGGAAAGAAGGCAAAATAGAAGTAGAAAGAAATCAAAAGGTGACGTCACAGCCAAGGGGGTAAGTGATTGGCTGGTGATTGGTGAGTAGCTTTTCTTTTTATTTTTTATATCAGTAAGTAACCGTTTAACATTGTTGTTGCCAATTTAAGGGTATCTAAGGGTTAAGTCATGGCAGGAGAACTCGGTCACGTGATATGCTCCTCCTGTACCATGTGGGAACTCAGGGACGCTTCCGGTGTCCCTGACAACTACATCTGTGGGAAGTGTTTCCGCCTCCAGCTCCTGACAGACCGTGTTGCGGATTTGGAGCTGAGGATGGATTCACTCTGGAGCATCCACGATGCTGAGAATGACGTGAGTAGCACGTGTAGCGAGTTGGTCTTACCGCAGGTGAAGGGTCCACAGCCAGCTAGGGAATGGAAGACCAGCAGGAAGAGCAGTGCAAGGAAGGTAGTGCAGGGGTCCCCTGCGGTCATCCCCCTGCAAAACAGATACACTGCTTTGAGTACTGTTGAGGGGGATGACTCATCAGAGGAGGGCAGCAGCAGCCAAGTTCATGGCACCGTGGCTGGCTCTGTTGCACAGGAGGGCAGGAAAAAGAGTGGGAGAGTGATAGTGATAGAGGATTCAATTGTAAGGGGAATAGATATGCGTTTCTGCGGC
The DNA here is from genome assembly GCF_044704955.1 of Pristiophorus japonicus. Taxonomy (NCBI): domain Eukaryota; kingdom Metazoa; phylum Chordata; class Chondrichthyes; family Pristiophoridae; genus Pristiophorus; species Pristiophorus japonicus. The sequence goes on from NC_091978.1 coordinate 147,601,960, forward strand.
CGCAACCGAGACTCCAGAATGGTATGTTGCCTCCCTGGTGCAAGGGTCAATGATGTTTTGGAGCGGGTGCAGGACATTCTAAAAAGGGAGGGAGAACAGTTGTCGTGGTGCACATTGGTACCAACAACATAGGTAAAAAAAGGGATGAGGTCCTACGAGACGAATTTAAGGAGCTAGGAGCTAAATTAAAACGTAGGACCTCAAAAGTAGTAATCTCGGGATTGCTACCAGTGTCACGTGCTAGTCAGAGTAGGAATTGCAGGATAGTGCAGATGAATATGTGGCTTGAGCAGTGGTGCAGCAGGGAGAGATTCAAATTCCTGAGGCATTGGAACAGGTTCTGTGGGAGGTGGGACCAGTACAAACCAGACGGTCTGCACCTGGGCAGGACCAGAACCAATGTCCTCGGGGGAGTGTTTGCTAGTGCTGTTGGGGAGGAGTTAAACTAATATGGCAGGGGGATGGGAACCAATGCAGGGAGACAGAGGAAAACAAAAAGGAGACAAAAACAAAAGACAGAAAGGAGATGAGTAAAAGTGGAGGGCAGAGAAACCCAAGGCAGAAAAAAAAGGGCCACTGAATGTAAAGGGGCTGCAGGAGGGGTCAAAACTAAAAATCATGGTTTAAAAACGCGGATTAAAACACTCTACCTAAATGCACGCAGCATTCAAAATAAAGTAAATGAGTTGACGGCACAAATCATTACAAATGGGTATGATTTGGTGGCCATTACAGAAACATGGTTGCAGGGTAGCCAAGACTGGGAATTAAACATACAGGGGTATCTGATAGACAAGAAGGGAAAGGAGGTGGGGTAGCTCTGTTAATAAAGGATGATATCAGGGCAGTTGTGAGAGACGATATTGGCTCTAATGAACAAAATGTTGAATCATTGTGGGTGGAGATTCGAGATAGTAATGGGAAAAAGTCACTGGTGGGCGTAGTTTATAGGCCCCCAAATAATAACTTCACGGTGGGGCGTGCAATAATCAAGGGAATAATAGAGGCATGTGAAAAAGGAATGGCAGTAGTCATGGGGGATTTTAACCTACATATCGATTGGTCAACTCAAATCGCACGGGGTAGCCTGGAGGAGGAATTCATAGAATGCATACGGGATTGTTTTTAGAACAGTATGTAACAGAACCTACAATGGAGCAAACTATCTTAGATCTGGTCCTGTGTAATGAGACAGGAAAAATAAACGATCTCCTAGCAAAAGATCCTCTCGGAATGAGTGATCACAGTATGGTTGAATTTGTAATACAGATTGAGGGTGAGGAAGTTGTGTCAGAAACGAGCATACTATGCTTAAACAAAGGCGACTACAGTGGGATGAGGGCAGAGTTGGCTAAAGTAGACTGGGAACACAGACTAAATGGTGGCACAATTGAGGAACAGTGGAGGACTTTTAAGGAGCTCTTTCATAGTGCGCAACAAAAATATATTCCAGTGAAAAAGAAGGGTGGTAAGAGAAGGGATAACCAGCCGTGGATAACCAAGGAAATAAAGGAGAGTATCAAATCAAAGACCAATGCGTATAAGGTGGCCAAGGTTAGTGGGAAACTAGAGGATTGGGAAAATTTTAAACAACAGCAAAGAATGACTAAAAAAGCAATAAAGAAAGGAAAGATAGATTACGAAGGTAAACTTGCGCAAAACATAAAAACAGATAGTAAAAGCTTTTGCAGATATATAAAACGGAAAAGAGTGACTAAAGTAAATCTTGGTCCCTTAGAAGATGAGAAGGGGGATTTAATAATGGGAAATGTGGAAATGGCTGAGACCTTAAACAATTATTTTGCTTCGGTCTTCACAGTGGAAGACCCAAAAACCATGCCAAAAATTGCTGGTCACAGGAATGTGGGAAGGCAGGACCTTGAGACAATCATTATCACTAGGGGGGTAGTCCTGGACAGGCTAATGGAACTCAAGGTAGACAAGTCCCCTGGTCCTGATGAAATGCATCCCAGGGTATTAAAAGAGATGGCGGAAGTTATAGCAGATGCATTCATTATAATCTTTCAAAATTCTCTGGACTCTGGGGAGGTACCAGCGAATTGGAAAGCAGCTAATGTAACACCTCTGTTTAAAAAAAGGGGCAGACAAAAGGCAGCTAACTTTTGGCCGGTTAGTTTAACATCTGTAGTGGGGAAAATGCTTGAAACTATCATTAAGGAAGAAATAGCGGGACATCTAGATAGGAATAGTGCAATCAAGCAGGCACAGCATAGATTCATGAAGGGGAATTCATGTTTAACTAATTTACTGGAATTCTTTGAGGATATAATGAGCATGGTAGATAGAGGTGTACCGATGGATCTGGTGTATTTAGATTTCCAAAAGGCATTCGATAAGGTGCCACACAAAAGGTTACTGCAGAAGATAAAGGTACGTGGAGTCAGAGGAAATGTATTAGCATGGATCGAGAATTGGCAGGCTAACAGAAAGCAGAGAATCGCGATAAATGGGTCCTTTTCAGGTTGGAAATCGGTGGTTAGTGGTGTGCCACAGGGATCGGTGCTGGGACCACAACTGTTTACAATATACATAGATGACCTGGAGGAGGGGACAGAGTGTAGTGTAACAAAATTTGCAGATGACACGAAGATTAGTGGGAAAGCGGGTTGTGTAGAGGACACAGAGAGGCTGCAAAGAGATTTGGATAGGTTAAGCGAATGGGCTAAGGTTTGGCAGATAGAATACAATGTCGGAAAGTGTGAGGTCATCCACCTTGGGAAAAAAAAACAGTAAAAGGGAATATTATTTGAATGGGGAGAGATTGCAACATGCTGCGGTGCAGAGGGACCTGGGGGTCCTTGTGCATGAATCCCAAAAAGTTAGTTTGCAGGTGCAGCAGGTAATCAGGAAGGCGAATGGAATGTTGGCCTTCATTGTGAGAGGGATGGAGTACAAAAGCAGGGAGGTCCTGCTGCAATTGTATAGGGTATTGGTAAGGCCGCACCTGGAGTACTGCGTGCAGTTTTGGTCACCTTACTTAAGGAAGGATATACTGGCTTTGGAGGGGGTACAGAGACGATTCACTCGGCTGATTCCGGAGATGAGGGGGTTACCTTATGATGATAGATTGAATAGACTGGGTCTTTACTCAATGGAGTTCAGAAGGATGAGGGGTGATCTTATAGAAACATTTAAAATCATGAAAGGGATAGACAAGATAGAGGCAGAGAGGTTGTTTCCACTGGTTGGGGAGACTAGAACTAGGGGGCACAGCCTCAAAATATGTGGGAGCCAATTTAAAACCGAGTTGAGAAGGAATTTCTTCTCCCAGAGGGTTGTGAATCTGTGGAATTCTCTGCCCAAGGAAGCAGTTGAGGCTAGCTCATTGAATTTATTCAAGTCACAGATAGATAGATTTTTAACCAATAAGGGAATTAAGGGTTACGGGGAGAAGGCGGGTAAGTGGAGCTGAGTCCACGGCCAGATCAGCCATGATCTTATTGAATGGCGGAGCAGGCTTGAGGGGCTAGATGGCCTACTCCTGTTCCTAATTCTTATGTTCTTATGTTTTTATGTTCTCTGTTACGATTCTTAGCTGTAACAGTACCAGCAATCCATTTTGGACCTCGACCATCGTTCAGTACAAACATTGGATCATTGACGGAGATATCTCGTGACACAGCAGTACGATCATGATACGATTGCTGATTTTGGCATCTGTTTTCAACATGATCATTCAAATTAGGATGAACAAGAGAAAACTTGGTTTTGAGCTTTCTCTTCATCAGTAGATCAGCAGAGGAAACACCAGTCACAGTATGAGGTCTTGTCCTATAACTGAGCAATATACATGACAAGCGAATCTGCAGTGAACCCTGAGTTACACGTTTCATACTTTGTTTGATAGTTTGAATAGCATGCTCTGCTTGACCATTAGAAGCACGTTTGAATGGAGCTGACCTCACATGTCTAATACCATTGAGTTTCATGAGCTTCTGAAACTCGAGACTTGTGAAACAAGATTAATGATTTAGACGAGGGGATTAAATGTAGTATCTCCAAATTTGCGGATGACACTAAGTTGGGTGACAGTGCGAGCTGCGAGGAGGATGCTATGAGGCTGCAGAGCGACTTGGATCGGTTAGGTGAGTGGGCAAATGCAGGGCAGATGAAGTATAATGTGGATAAATGTGAGGTTATCCACTTTGGTGGTAAAAACAGAGAGACAGACTATTATCTGAATGTGACAGATTAGGAAAAGGGGAGGTGCAACGAGACCTGGGTGTCATGGTACATCAGTCATTGAAGGTTGGCATGCAGGTGCAGCAGGTGGTTAAGAAAGCAAATGGCATGTTGGCCTTCATAGCGAGGGGATTTGAGTACAGGGGCAGGGAGGTGTTGCTACAATTGTACAGGGCCTTGGTGAGGCCACACCTGGAGTATTGTGTACCGTTTTGGTCTCCTAACCTGAGGAAGGACATTCTTGCTATTGAGGGAGTGCAGCGAAGGTTCACCAGACTGATTCCCGGGATGGCGGGACTGACCTATCAAGAAAGACTGGATCAACTGGGCTTGTATTCACTGGAGTTCAGAAGAATGAGAGGGGACCTCTTCGAAACGTTTAAAATTCTGATGGGTTTAGACAGGTTAGATGCAGGAAGAATGTTCCCAATGTTGGGGAAGTCCAGAACCAGGGGTCACAGTCTAAGGATAAGGGGTAAGCCATTTAGACCCGAGGAGAAACTTCTTCACCCAGAGTGTCACTAAATATATTCAAAAAGGAGTTCGATGTAGTCCTTACTACTAGAGGGATCAAGGGGTATGGCGAGAAAGCAGGAATGGGGTACTGAAGTTGCGTGTTCAGCCATGAACTCATTGAATGGCGGTGCAGGCTAGAAGGGCCGAATGGCCTACTCCTGCACCTATTTTCTATGTTTCGATGTTTCTAAGATCCGTTGTCGCTCACAACAATGTCAGGTAAGCCATGAGTAGCAAACATGACACGTGGCTCTCAATGGTTGCTGTAGATATACTGGATGACATAATAATACACTCTATCCACTTTGAATATGCCTCCACCACAACAAAAAACATCTTTCCAAGGAATGGACCCGCAAAATCGATGTGGATCCGCGACCATGATTTAGATGGCCACGACCAAAGACTCAACGGAGATTCCGTTGGTACTTTACTTAGCTGCATGCAAGTATTACACTGATGCACACATGTTTTCAGATCAGAGTCAATTCCAGGCCACCATACATGAGACCTAGCAATGGCTTTCATCATAACAATACTGGGATGAGGGAGTTCGGGCCACATCTAAAAGAGAGTTAGATGTGGCCCTTACGGCTAAAGGGATCAAGGGGTATGGAGAGAAAGCAGGAATGAGATACTGAAATTGTATGATCAGCCAAGATCATATTGAATGGTGGTGCAGGCTCGAAGGGCCGAATGGCCTACTCCTGCACTTATTTTCTATATTTCTATGTTTCTATGTTTCTATGAGTGCTATGTAGCTCAGGTACAAATCTTTCTCTACCATTTTTAGGCATGGTCACACGATTAACCCACAGTAAACAATATGATTGAATGGACAGCTCATCTTTACGATGGATGTAAGGTTTGTTCTCTTCACACATTGCCGTAGGTATTTCAGACCAATCACCACTGAGAACAAGTTTCACAACTGACAAAATAGGGTCATGGCTGGTCCAGATCCTGACTTGTTGAGCAGCGACAGGAGTTTAATCACTCTCAAAAGCATCCATTACCAATATTAGATCTGTGGGTTGAGGCGTTTTCACATCAGGTGTAGGCAAAGGCAAACGACTCAGTGCATCGGCACAATTCTCAGTACCGGGTCTATGATGAATAATGTAATTATAGCCAGACAATGTCAACGCCCACCTCTGAATTATGGGACAATGCATTGGTATTAATACCTTTGTTTTCAGAAAACAATGAAATGAGTGGCTAGTGATCCGTTTCGAGTTCAAAATGAAGACCAAACAGGTTCTGATACATCTTTGTTACACCATAAACACAGGCCAATGCTTCTTTGTCTACCATGCTATAAGCTCTTTCCAGTTTTGATAAACTTCTCGAAGCATACACAACAGGTTGTAGCTTACCCGACTCATTGGCTTGTTGGAGTATACATCTAACACCATACGATGAAGCATCACAGGCTAATACAAGACGCTTGCATGGATCATAATGATTTGTTTGAACAGAGCAGACTCTTAGCTTTCTCAAAGGCTCCATCTTGAGACTTACTCCAGACCCAATTGTTACCTTTTCTGAGTAGCAAATGAAGTGGTTCTAATAAAGTGCTCAACCTGGGTAAGAAATTACCAAAGTAGTTGAGTAGCCCAAGGAACAAACTCAGCTCTATCACATTCTGAGGCTTGGATGCATTTTTGATGGCCTTGGTTTTTGAATCAGTAGGCCTGATTCCATCAGCAGAAATCTTCATACCAAGGAATTCAACTTCAGGTGCCATGAAGGCACACTTCGAACGTTTCAGCCTGAGTCCCACTTTGTCCAGACGATGTAGATGTTCAGATGTTCAGCAGTGTCACGACCTGTGACAAGAATGTAATCTTAGAACATGACATTTCTATGAACGGATTTCAGTAGAAAAAAAAACATAGAAAATAGGTGCAGGAGTAGGCCATTCGGCCCTTCGAGCCAGCACCGCCATTCAATGAGTTCACCCTCTGGAATATGGCTGCAGCCGAACGAATTCCGAAAGGACGCCTATTGTAGAAAAACTGTCCTTTATGGCTGTTGATGCAGGTCAGTTTCTTTGAATTATCGACGAGCTCCTGTGTCAGGTAGGCCACCATCAGATCTAGCTTAGTGAATAACTTTCCACCCGCTAGCATGGCAAATCGGTCATCAGCCTTCGGTAACGGGTACTGAACCTGTTTCGAGAATCAGTTAATCGTAACCTTGTTGTCTCCGCAAATCCTGACAGTGCCATCACAGGAACAATAGAGCTGGCCCACTCATTGAACTTGACAGGTGATATGACCCCTTCACGTTGTCGTCTGTCAAGCTCAATCTCAACCTTCTCCCTCATATAAGGGACAGACCGAGCTTTGTGATAGACAGGCCTTGCATCAGAATCCAGGTGATTCTGCACCTTGGCTCCAGTAAAATTACCAATGCCAGGCTCAAACAAAGAAGGAAACTTCTTCAACACTTGAGCACAAGAAGTGTCGTCCACCGAGGACAACGCTTTGACATCACTCCAGTTCAGCTTGATGTTCTTGAGCCAATTCTGACCGAACAGCATTGGGCCATTACCGGGGATGATCCATAATGGTATATCTTGGATCACGCCAACATATGACACCTTGACTACTGCATTGCCAATCACAGGTATAAGTTCCTTCGTATAAGTAAGCAACTTGGCCTTGACTGGACTCAGCTTAGGCTTCACAGCCTCAGTGAACCACAGCTTGTCAAATGTCACTTGGCTCATGATCGACTGACTTGCACCCATGTCCAGCTCCATTGATAGAGGCATGCCATTCAGCTTCACATTAACAGTAATCAGCTGGCTTTTTAACGTGAACGAATACAAACTATACACTTCCTCCTCAGGTATCAAAGTCAGCACTGGACTGGTCATCATCAACAATGTGATGAGCAACAGCAGCACGCTTGCTCAGTTGTGGGCACATTTTCTAGAGGTATCCCACTTTTGAACAGCCATTATAAGAGTATTGTTTAAACCAACACTGATGAGGCCGATGATTGCCCCCACAACCCCAACAGGGTGAACTCAGCTTCATACCAGTTGTCGAGCTCTGAGCAGCTACAGGTTTCACGTAAGCAGTTGACTTGGTCCTGCCATGAGCAGCTTTGCCAGAAGACGACACAATCTTACCATGGAGCTCCGACCTTTGGATAATATCGGCCTCAAGTTCTCATCAATCGTCATGCATGCCTGGGCAATGGCAATGGCCTTTTTCAAGTCCAGTTTCTCTTCAGCCAATAACTTCTGAAGAATCACATCATGGTTGATGCCTATCATGAAAAAGTCTCTCAACATATCTTCCAGCATGTTCCTGAACTTACATGGTTCAGCAAGATGTCATAGGTCAGCGATGAATCCCGACACATCCTGGCCCTCAGCACGGACATGCATGTAAAAGCAATAACGTGAGATGATGAACCCTTCCATTGGCTTTAGATGGTCACGCACCAAATCACAAAATTCCTCGTAAGACTTGGCAGTTGGACATAAAGACGAGAGAAGGTTCTTCATGATGCCGTAAACCTTCTGACCATAGACGGTGAGGAGAACCGCCCTGTGACGGACTGCATCAGCCTCCCCCTCCATTTTGTTGACAACAAAATATTGATCCCGGCGGTCGACAAAATCCACCCAACCCTCGCCATCCTCTAATTTGTGCAGAATTATTGGCCATTGTAAATAAGAAAGTTCTCAGTTTACCTCGTCGCCATTGTAATAACATAGAAACATAGAAACATAGAAAAAAGGTGCAGGAGTAGGCCATTCAACCCTTCTAGCCTGCACCGCCATTCAGTGAGTTCATGGCTGAACATGCAACTTCAGTACCCCCTTCCTGCTTTCTCGCCATACCCCTTGATCCCCCCGAGTAGTAAGGACTTCATCTAACTCCCTTTTGAATATATTTAATGAATTGGTCTCAACTACCTTCTGTGGTAGAGAATTCCACAGGTTCACCACTCTCTGGGTGAAGAAGTTTCTCTCTGTTATTATAAACTGCCTCGGGTGCGTACCCGATCTCTTTTATTTCCACCTCGGATAAGTACAAGAGTTGGCTTCCTGTATTACCTGCATGACATCCGACAGTGGCACCCTCTGGTGTCAGGTGACCTCAAGCATAAATATATTACAGTATTTCTGTTTTAATTCTCCGATGGCAAACTGCCCCATATTTCTCTGGAAGCTTATTCCCAAGGCCTTAACAAATGACCCAGCAGATTTTTCAAACAAAACATGAGTTACCCATTTTACCCTTTTTTGGCCAGATAATAAGGAGCATTAGAGCATTAAAGGAAAGCTCCTCTCTCAGATATCTGCTCGTTTTAATATCGGTCTTTCTTAGTCTTTACTCTGGCTATTCTACTTTCTACGAATTAGTGAACTCCCTCTTCTCTATACTACTCTATTTTGAGCTTTATTTTCCCAGAAACAAGAGGTATAATTTTCTCTTCTGGATGACCAATGAGCACATAATTGTCAATGAAGCCCAGTTGCTGAACAACATCTTCCTTGATGTTGGCTTTTGCCTTGAGTATCCATAAGCTGAATAAGTGGAAACCGGGCAGGCAGTTAAACATTCTCTTCCTACACACTTACCTTAGTGCTGACACCATTCCATCAGGTCCCTTGCAGCGATCACCTCCTGCCCAAATTCCTGCTCCAGCCCACCAGCCAGGTATCTCTCGCCACCTAGTTCAAACAGGAGACTGACACCGAGCATGTGGATGAGAATTGAAAGTTAAAATCTCATGAGCCTCACGCTGCGGGGGTTGGACGGTTTCCCTTACGTCTTGGCCCCTGCTCACACCAATCCCACTTTTCACTAAAATCACCATCTTACTTTCTTACCTAGATCTTGGTTTAGTTGACCCATGTTCTGCAGGCCAGTGCAACATCCTCAAGGATGGCTGTGGAACTGAGATTTTCTGATATATGCTCCCTACGAATGTCACTGTCAGCACCGAATCCTGGAATCATCCCTCATTTTCCAGTATGAGTTGGTGACTTCAGGCAAAAAGGGAGAAAACTGTAGGGTAAAATTTCCATGGGGGGTTTCTCCCAATCTCCCACTGTACCTTCAGTGGAGAAACAATGGAAACTGCATCTCAGTATCTGTTAATGTCTGATGTCTATAACATAAGTGGCTCTCTTTAACTCTGGCCTAAGATGACACTGGACTTGCATTGTTCAGAAAAATGATGAGACTTCGTAGTTTACTGAAAGTTGTTGGACTATTGGCTTTGAGTAAGTTAAATGATCTGAATGTTGACAGATTTAATTGTGTAAACTATCGAGTCCAAGACAGCTGTCTAGCTTCTAACAAATGAACTGAAGTAAATTGCACGTTCTTTTCCAGTTTAAAACATTTTATTTAAGGCAATAACTAACTCAAATTAAGCCCATTACAACTTCAGCAGTTGGCATTTTGATGCTTGGATGTTCTGTTTGAGGCTGCCTGTTGAGTTATTTCAGTGCTGCACTGTCAGCATGTATTTTATGTCATCATGTAAACAACAATAATAATAGTCCATGAAAGGAAATAAACCATCTTGAATAAACTACTGGTCCTCACTTGCATAGAACAAACTGATACTTTTCAGTGTATGGTATCAACCCAGGATAGAGATCAATAAATAATTTTTTGAAAATGTTCATTGAAGTTTCAAATAACCAAATAAGTAAAAATAGCATATTTATTGCACTTGGAACTTTTCTGATGTTAAATAAAGTGATGCAAACATATGTCACGGTTGTGTCCACTGGCACAGTATGCTGATGTTTCAAGAAAAAGGTTCCAGCAGCAATGCCTGGGAAGCATAAATTATTGTGTACATACTGCTTGTCTAAAGGTAACAGCTAGTCATTGTAGTTTTATAACAAAGTCTTTTACCCTAAACTCCCATCCTAGCTGCCAACCAACACATGGGGGAAATCACCACCATCTGCCTGAAACACTTGGACATCAACATTCAAAATGAATAAAATTAGTCCAATCCTTTTTTTGAAATTATAATTATGATTTTTTTTAAGCAGTTCATTAATTCTGATAAAAAATATCACAAAGATTCTGCCAATCTTTTCGACAAAATTATCATTTCAGCTCCAGACTCAGAGAAGGGAAAATAAATCTTATAACAAAAGCAAATGTAAAGGAAGTTAATAGCACCCATCCTATCGTTAATGAACAATAATAGGTCAGAAATGTCACATTTCTGAATTAAAAGATAAGCATTTATGCCTTGTTTTTTTGAATATATGCATGTGCTTTGTGGACATCTGTACATATGTGTATAAGGAATGAGTTCTTGTGTGTATGCATGATTTCATTCTGTCTTATTCTACACAAATTAAAATATTGTACATAATTTGCTGCATGTTGCCAAGGTGTGTAAGTTACAGTAAATGTATTGAATATGCTGAATTTACTCACGAGTAGGTCGAGAATTACTTTAAAAGGAAACCTGGTGCAAGGTTTTTCCTGCAAGCAATAAATACAAGCAATTTGAAATTAATAGCTAACAGACAGTACAAAGAATCTGCACATATACAGATTGCAGTAAAAGCAATTGCACAAACCACTTTCAAAATCACAGATGTTTTTCAAACAATAGAGTGGTGCACTAAATTACAATACATTAAAAACATGAGGTTGGATTTGTGTCGCTATCAAACAAAGACTTGTATTGCTATACTGTAGTGCCTTATCACATCTCTCAGAAGTGTCTCATAATGAATTATTTTGAAGTGTACTCACCAGGTTTCATTTTCCAACCTCAGAAATTTGTGCGGTGCTGTGTACAATCTTTCGACCAGTGTGTACCAGATTCCTGTTATCCGCTATCTGCAGCCAAGGCTTTGCATCAGAAAGGCATAGTCAGAAAATTACCCCTACTGTTGTAATGGAGACAAACGCAGTAGCTATTTTGAACCATCAATGAGATCTCATGGGCAGGAATGAGATTATAAACCAATCATTCTGTTTTAGGTGGTGTTGGTTGGCCAGGATGAAGGGAGACCTTCCGCTCTTCTTCAAATAGTGATATAGGGGCCTAGAAATCTAGGGAACAGTGATCACAGATCAGCTGTGGAAAAGGACAGGGAACAATCTAGAGTAAAAATACGTAATTGGAGGAAAGCCAATTTTAATGGGTTGAGAATGGATCTGGCCTGGGTAAATTGGAATCAAAGATTGGCAGGCAAAACTGTAATAGAACAATGGACTGCCTTTAAAGAGGAGATGATTCGGGTACAGTCAAGGTACATTGCCACAAGGGGTAAAGGTAGGGCAAACAAAGTCAGAGCTATCTGGATGATAAAACAGATAGAGAGTAAGATGAAGCAGAAAAAAGGGGGCATATGACAGATGTCAGGTTGAGAATACAAGTGAGAACCAGACTGAATATAGAAAGTTCAGAGGGGAAGTGAAAAGGGAAATAAGAGAGGCAAAGAGAGAGTATCAGAATAGATTGGCAGCTAACATAAAAGGGAATCCTAAAGTCATTTCTAGGCATATAAATGGTAAATAGGTAGAAAGAGGCTGGATGGGGCAAATTAGAGAGAAAAAAGGAGACGTATGCATGAAGGCTGAGGTTTTAAATGAATACTTTGCATTTGTCTTTACCAAAGAAGAAGATGCTGCCAAAGTCATAGTGAAATAGAAGCTAGTTAAGATACTGGATGGGTGAAAAATTGATGAAGAGGAGTTATTAGAAATGCTAGCTGTACTTAAAAAAGGTAAGTCACCAGGACTGGAAGGGATGCATCCTAGGATGTTGAGGGACGTACAGATGGAAATTACGGAGGTACTGGCCATAGTCTTTCAATCATCCTTAGATAAGGGGGTGGTGTCAAAGGACTGGAGAATTGAAAATGTTACACCTTGTTCAAAAAAGAGTGGAAGGATAAACCCAGCAACTGTAGGTCGGTCAGTTTAACCTCGGTAATGGGGCAGCTTTTAGAAACGATAATCGGGACAACATTAACAGTCACTTGGATAAGTGTGAATTAATTAAGGAAAGGTAGCATGGATTTGTTAGAGGCAAATAGTGTTTAACTAACTTGATTGAGTTTTTTGATGAGGTATCAAAGAGGAATGATGAGGGCAATGTGGTTGACGTGGTGTATATGGACTTCTAAAAGGCGTTTGATAAAGTGCCACATAAAGTTGAAGCTAATGGAATAAAAGGGACAGTGGACAGCATGGATATAAAATTGGCTAAGTGACAGTAAATAGAGAGTAGTGGAGAACTGTTGTTTTTCGGACTGGAGGAAAGTATACAGTGTTGTTCCCCAGGACCAATGTTTTTCTTGATGTATATTAATGACTTGGATGTACATGGCAAATTTTAACATTTTCGCAGATGACACAAAACTTGGAAATATAGTGAAAAGTGAGGAGGATAGTGACAGACTTCAAGAGGACATAGACAGGCTGGTGGAATGGGCGGACATGTGGCAGATGAAATTTAATGCAGACAAGTGCTGCTAACCACTCCTCTGTTGTTTTCTACTTCCAGATGAACAACCAGAGGTGCAGCATCCCTCGAGGGAGGCCTCCACGTCAGGACATGGTGAAGTTGATGAGGGAGGGGAGGAGACTGCTCCTGCGGAGCATCGCAGCCCACCAGTTGCCCCATCAGGGCTAAGTTCATTTGTGGATAATGCTGACTTCCCAGGCTTTGAGGAGTCGGTAGCTTCTGGCCCCAGCAATGCAGTGCTGGAGTGTAATCTCAAGGCCACCTCTCCGTAGGGTGAGTCGGCAAAGTCGCTCTGCTCAAAGGCAGGCAGATGTGGAAGTGGACCTGCTGCAAATGTCCAGGAAAACTGCAGGAATGCACCATGAGCTGATGGATGCATTGGGACAGATCCCAGCGAGCATTGACAAGCTCAATGTGACTGTTGTGGAGGCAGCATCACAGATTGTCATTGCGAGGCCATCATTGCCCACACACAGAGGTTGGTGGCCTCTAGAAGTAACAGTGGAGTTGCAGAATATGTGGCACATGCCATTGATCACGCCGCAGACTCGGGCACATCACAGGCACAAGCTTTGCTTCAGTAATGGTGCCAAAGCAGGCCAGCAAGGTTTGGGGAGATATTGTGCTCCGATTGCTAAGTCCCAGCCCTGTCAGAGAGTCAGTGGCTCCACGGAAATGCGAGATTGTGTCATTCCTCAGGATGACAGCATTCCAGAACCCACCACTCACTCACCAACCATGCTCCATAGATGGTTGACACCCTGTTATACTCATAATAAAGTAATGTAACTGAGTACTGTAGACATGAGTAGGTGCGACCTTAGCTCCTTTATTCAAACTCCAGAGTGTTGGTACAGCTTGGGAGGCCTGCTTATATACAGTACTCCCAAGGGATGCTGAGATCCCTTGGGACTCCAACAGGTATGCCATCTGGTGGCAGTATGATATAGATTACCTCAGGTTACATATAAAACATCACTCCCTCCCAAAATCAATAGTACACTTATTTACAGGGTGAGACGATCTGGGGCTTTTCGCTCCCTTGTCGATTGTCTCGGTACAAATGCAGGTGTGGGTGAGTTGGTTGGTTCTTCGCTGGGCTGCTAGGCTGCTGGCCTTGCCGGGCTGCTGGGGATGGTGAGTTCAGCTTCGTGATCGATCGTGATGTCGGTTGTCACTTGTGTGTGTGTTGGAGGGTAGAAGTTGGTGGTGTCCTCTTCAGGTTGCTCATGGCTGTTTATGAAGCGCAGTTTGGTTTGGTCCAAATGCTTTCTGCAAGTTAGTCCATTTGCAAGTTTGACCTGAAACACCCTACTCCCTTCTTTGACTATGACGGTGCCAGCAAGCCATTTGGGACCATGTCCATAGTTGAGTACAAATACAGGGTCATTGACTTCAATATCACGTGACAAGTTTGCGCGATCATGGTACATGCTTTGTTGATGCCGCCTGCCCTCGACGTGACCATGGAGATCAGGGTGGACAAGAGAGAGCCTTGCTTCGAGTGCCCTTTTCAAGAGCAGCTCGGCTGGGGGAACCCCGGTGAGTGAGTGGGGTCTGGTGCGGTAGCTGAGCAGCACTCGGGACAGTCGGATCTGCAGGGAGCCTGCCGACACATGTTTCAAGCTTTTCTCGATGGTCTGAACTGCCCGCTCTGCCTGGCCATTGGATGCGGGCTTGAACAGGGCAGATGTGACATGCTTGATCCCATTGCGGGTCATGAATTCCTTGAATTCAGCACTGGTGAAGCACGGCCCATTGTCGCTGACAAGGACATCAGGCAGGCCTTGTGTGGCAAGCATGGCCCATAGGCTTTTGATGGTGGCAGTGGACGTGCTTACAGACATTATTACACATTCAATCCAAAAATATGTTTGCCATTGATGTCTTGTGTCTCATTCACAGAATCAAGTGTAGGATAGCCTGCATGGTGACATAGAGTTGCGAGTCAACGCTCCAACCCCAACATCCTCCTTCAACCAAGCCAGTCAATGATGAACTGCTGATATAAGGCTCTTGCTGCGGCCACATCTTCACGTTGCCTCCCCTGTGGTTGTGGTGGATGCGCAATAGGTTCCTCGCCAGGTTCCTCTTCCTCCTCCTCAACCTCCTCCTGAGGTGATCCTGCAATCCCCATTGGCAATGCCTGTCTCCTCATGATGGCTAAGTTGTATAGCATGCAGCAGACGACAATGAACTTTGAGACCTGTTATGGGGAGTATTGAAGGCTGCTTCCAGAGCGGTCCAGGCATCGGAAGCATTGCTTCAGCACGCCAATTGTCTGTTTGATGATGTTGCAGGTGGCTGCATGGCTCTCATTACATTGCTGGCTCGGCTTCTGTAGCAGGATTCCGGAGGGAGTTCATGAGGAGGTGGCCAGGTTGTATCCTTTGTCCCCGATCAGCTAGCTCTGACCTTGTCTTTGCTGCTGAAACATTCGTGAGACACTGCTCCCACGCAAGATGAAAGCATCATGTGTGCTCCCTGGATAGCGGGCATTCACTGTGACGATGCGCTGAGTGTGGTCGCAGACCAGCTGTACGTTTAGGGAGTAGTACCCCTTTTGGTTTCTGAAGATCTCTGTATTGTGTTATGGTACTTGCAGGGCGACGTGTGTACAGTCAATGGCACCTTGAAACTTGGGAAGCCTGCAAATCGTCCAAACCCTAGAGCCCTCTCATTCTGGCTGTCCCTGCTCATTGTGAACTTTATGAAGTCCATTCAGCGGGATTACAGTGCCCTTGTAACCTGGTGAGCGCAGCAATGTGCAGCAGGAGGCATAGAAGGCTATCACCACAGTCACCTTCACCTCGACAAGCAGCGCAGTCCTGTTGGCGCTGGTAGGCTGTAGGTCTGCCTGTATGAGCTTGCATATCTCTGTCAGCACGTCTTTTCAGAAGCGTAGCCTTCTAACACACTGTGCATCAGACATGTGGAGGTATGAGCGATGTTCCCTGTAAACCCATGGAGGGTAAGTCCTCCTCCGCAAATGTCTGCAACCTCTTAGATTCCGTGGCCCGATATGGCCAAGAACCCTTCTTCCAGCTTGAAGCCGCCTGCCAATAGCAACCAGCATGATATACTAGCGAACCAGTATTGCCCCCATTGAAATCTCTCACTGACCTTGTAAGCAAAATGTCATGGCACATAAAAGTGCCGTTTGCAACTCAGAGCCTCACGCAGCGTTCTGCATGCAAACATAGCCATCATTGACAACTGCGCTATCAGATCCTCCAACCTCCATTTAAATATGCTGCAAATAGTGCATGCTGCACCCTGGGACTACCTGTTTTTTTCAGTCATTTTCTGGGACGGTCGTTAAATGAGGTGTTAGGGCCAAAAGTTCCATCCGGGGCACTAACACAGCCTTGCACGATGATTGGCATCATACTGACATTCAAAACGGAGGGCGGGGCGGTAAGATATCCGCCACCGCAAAACCATTTGCAAAACTTCCGGCCAGGCGCTAAATCCTGGACACCCCGTTTCACGCCCGATAACAGCGTTTACTGGCTCGCCGGGGTGCCAAATTAGGCGCAAAAACCGGAAAATCCAGCCTTATGTCTCTGGATGAAAAGGACAATATTCTGCAGATTAAACAGATCAATTTTCATTTTTTGCAAGTAAAATCTTCTCCTTTATGCATTGTCATAATTAAGAGGTATATTTACATGTGCTTTATAAATTGATTCTTGCACTATAATTTAGGAAAAAGGATTTGGCTTTGTAGTTTGAGGATGCAAAAGTCCAATTGTATGAGTTTGTGTTCAAATTTTTACGATTGTTGGTTGATGTGTGAGCAAGGGCTTCTGTCCAGGATCTCCATTATCAAGAAAAACAGACACAAACTTCAACATCACCATAAAAATGGCATAATGTTCTTCCACTTACTTTTTGGTCAGTCTCAGAACCCATCACATTTAATAATGTATTCTCCAAAGACTTAACTGGTTCTCATTGGGCCGCATCTGTAATCTTTCCAAGAAATTAAATCAGTCCAATTCAGATTGGCTCAAAATCAGAAGAAAAATATTAAAGGATTAAAATATTGAAGAGAATGAGCAGGAAAATGGGATTCAAGTAGATAGGCCTGAACTGAAGCTAAATGGCTTCCTTCTATGCTGACATTTCTATGGAACTTCTCTACTGAAGATGTCAGACTTGACATTAAAGGAGCATTGTCAAAGTTACCATGCTGGCTTAGTGAGTAAATTAATATGTGGCTCGATACTGAGCTACACAGATGAGCAAAGTGCAGGTGTAATACCATCCATTTGGAATTAGTCGATTTCAGTCAGGGTGGATGGGGGTTGGTAATGACACTCCGTTTGCATCATTGTCCCCAGGCTACAGATAGGTGAAAAAATAAGCTTGGATTACCACTTCTGATTGCTCTCCTGCTGAAACTATGTGTATGTGGTTGCTAGCTAAAGACAGGCTCAAACATAACATAAGAACATAAGAAATAGGAGCAGGAGTAGGCCATAAGGCCCCTCGAGCCTGCCCCGCTATTCAATAAGATCATGCTGATCTGATCATAGACTCAGCTTCACTTCCCTGCCTGCTCCCCATAACCCCTCATGCCCCCATCGCTCAAGAAACTGTCTTTATTTCGGTCTTAAATTTATTTAATGATACAACTTCCACAGCTCTCTGAGGCAGCGAACTGAACAGATTCACAACCCTCTGAGAGAAGAAATTTCTCCTCATCTCAGTTCTAAATGGGCGACCCCTTATTGTAAGATCATGCCCTCTAGTTCTAGTCTCCCCCACAAGTGGAAACATCCTTTCTGCATCCACCTTGTCAAGCCCCCTCATAATCTTATACATTTCATAGAAACATAGAAACTTAGAAAATAGGTGCAGGTGTAGGCCATTCGACCTTCGAGCATGCACCACCATTCAATATGATCACAGCTGAGTATGCAACTTCAATATCCCATTCCTGCACTCCAAGGTCCCTTTGTTCCTTTACACTTTTCAGTGTTGTACCATTTAATGTGTATTCCCTTGCCTTGTTAAGCCTCCCCAAATGTATTCCCTCACAGTTATCTGGATTGAATTTCATGTGCCACTGTTCCGCCCACCTGGCCAGTACATTGATATCATCCTGCAGTCCGTAGCTTTCTTCTTCATTATCAACCAAACAACCTATTTTAGTGTCATCTGCAAACTTCTTAATCATACCCTCAACATTTAAGTCCACATCATTGATATATACCACAAGAAGCACTGAGCCCAGCAGAATCCCACTGGATATAGCCTACGAGTCACAAATACACCATCAACCATTACCCTTTGCTTCCTGCCTATGAGCCAATTTTGGATCCAACTTGCCACTTTCGATCTCATGGGCTTTTCCTTTTGTGACCGGTTTTCCATGTGGGACCTTATCAAAAGTTTTGCTAAAATCCATTTACACTACATAATACGCACTGCCCTCATCGACCCTCCTGGTTACTTCCTCGAAACATTCAATCAAGTTAGTCAGACACGACCTTCCCTGAACAAATCCATGCTGACGGTTCTTGATTAATCCATGTTTTTTCTAAGATTTATCCTGTCCCTCAGGATTTTTTCCAATAATTTTCCTACCACTGACTATATGGGTACTTTTCTGAGCATACCTCTGTTGATATGATGTTAATATTGCTGTCCAAATGTGCAGTAATTTTAGTATTAAATACAAATATGAATGACATTCATGAAATGCCTGTTGTTGCTGCTGTCAATCAGACCCAATGCAAGGAAATGCAAGGAAATTAAACATTCAATACAAATTTCGATTGGTGTCCCAATATTAGCACCATTGCGGCCCACTGCCCGCCCGTGCTCGACCTCCCTCTGGATTTGGCTTTCCCACTATGTCAGACATTCTGGCCTATACTATAGAGCTCCACCTAATGGACTACTGCTCCATCTAGTGGACTAATGTGGTAATCCAACTGCTGATGTAAATACAATAAAAGGGTCATATGACATGTCACATGATGTATTGGAGCCATCTTGTAGAATGTGTGTGTTAGTGATGTCGTAAAGAATATATCACATTGGCGATGAGGATACAATAATCGGATTTCCTAGCTGAAATTTATGTTGGTGGATGTTCCTACCAAACAAAAGAGAGACTTTGAGAGGTCATTTGTTTTGCAGCGCAGCTAAAAATTCAAAGTAAATTACAAGCTCGCTTGGCTAAACTGGAGAGTCCAGATGGCTGCGCCTATGGGAATAATACGGCATATATGGAGCGGCTAGGAATGTTTTTCAATACAAATAGTATTGTCGAAGTCCCTGATGATGAAAACCGTAACTGAGTGGGGTTAGAAAGAAAACGGGCTATTTTCCTGACTGAAACAGGCCCCGAGGTTTATGCAACCCTGAAAAACGTGCTTGTTCCTGACAAGCCAAAGTGGGATTTCTTGTTCCTGACAGAGATTCTAACCAAGTTAGAACAGCACTATAGCCATGAGCCCCTGGAAATTGTTGAAAGTTATCGTTTTGGAATACGAGATCAATGACATGATGAGAGCGTCAGTGAGTATATTAATAAGAACATAAGAGCATAAGAAATAGGAGCAGGAGTAGGCCATACGGCCCCTCGAGCCTGCTCCGCCATTTATGGCTGATCCGATCATGGACTCAGGTCCACTTCCCCGCCCGCTCCCCATAACCCCTTATTCCCTTATCGTTTAAGAACCTGTCTCTTTCTGTCTTAAATTTATTCAATGTCCCAGCTTCCACAGCTCTGTGGAGGCAGTGAGTTCCACAGATCCACAACTCTTTGAGAGAAGAAATTTCTCCTCATCTCAGTTTTTCTTAGATTTTGCCTTCTAGTTCGAGTCTCCCCTATCATTGGAAACATCCTCTCTGCATCCACCTTGTCAAGCCCCCTCATAATCTTATACGTTTCGATAAGATCACCTTATTCTTCTGAATTCCAATGAGTAGAGGCCCAACCCACTCAACCTTTCCTCAGAAGACAAACCCCTCATCTCCGGAATCAACCTTGTGAACCTTCTCTGAACTGCCTCCAAAGCAAATATATTGTAGCTTTAAAAAAGCTATCCATTCACACTCATTTCAGGATCATTGCGTGACCACTTTGTTTGTGGGATGAAAAATAAAGCAATCAGAAGAAAGTTGTTGACAATACCTAACTTGACTTTTGATTTAGCTTGTCTGACAGCTATGTCGATGGATATGGCTGACTAATACTCCTGAGAATTAAGTGCCATTTCCATTCGTCAGCCAACCGAAGTGAATTGCCTGCAGGTTAGAAGTAAAAGGCAGTTGGGCCCTAAGGCCTCAGCAACTGGCCATGGTAACATGCTACCGGTGTCTGGGACAACACATTGCTCAAAGTTGTCCGTATGTGGAGGCAGAGTGTTTCATCTGCAAGACAACTAAGCATTTTGCAAAGGCACGCTGATTGAAGAGTAAACCACCTTTCAATGCTGTAAGTAAAAATTGCCAGACACTACATAGCATTGAAGAGAAGCAACAGGATGAGGAGGTTCGCGAGATACACGTCATCAAGAGCACAAAGGTATCGCACAGCGAGTCGAAAAGTATCATCATCCAAATAGACGTTGCAGAACCCAGGATACCCTTGAAAATCGACACTGGTCCATCCGTGAGCGTAGTACGATATCTCAACAAATTGAGTGATTTTCGACTGGAGAAGTCGAAAATAGAGCTCCAAGGCTACTCAGGAGAGCAAATTCCTGTTGTAGGACTTATCACCGTACAGGTGAAATACAAGGATCAGTTTCAGAGCTTAGCTCTCTTATTAATGGCAGGAGACATGCATGCCTTAATAGGTAGAAATTAGTTGGTATCACTGAAGCTGGATTGGAATGACATTTTTCAAGTTGAAACAGAATTTACATCAAAAGTTGATCATCAAGCAATATCCGAAAGTGTTCCATGAAACAGGCAGTCCGATCCAAGGTTTCAAGGCGAGTGCCAGGGTACAGGAGGACGCTAGACCAGTTTACTGCAAGCCACATCCCGTACCATATGCACTCAAGGAGAAAGTTGAGCAAGAACTCAAAAGACTAGAAACCGAGAACGTTACATCTAAGGAGGATCTAAGTAATTGGGCTTCACCCATTGTTGTTCTACCTAAATCAAATGGTAAGATAAGGTTGTGTGGTGATTATAAAGTAACCATAAACCAGCTTCTAGAGGGTAATCTACCTAATATATTGCCAAATGTAGAATTGTTCATACCACTGACAGGTGGCCAGATCTTCTCGAAGTTAGATCTTACAAATGCCTACTTACAACTTGAGCTAGGTGAGGAGTCCAAGTCATGTTTGACTATAAATACTCATCTAGATCTATATCAATTTAATAGGTTACCATTTGGAGTGTCTAATGCCCCTGCCATTTTCCAAGGGTGATGAACCAGATTTTGCAAGGCCTTGAATGGGTAGTATGTTATTTAGATGACAAACTAAATTCAGCACCAAACAGGCAAATCCATAATAATGTGTTGAATGAAGTGTCAAACTGATAGGGAAGCACAGAGTATGAGTGACTGCAATGCAAATGTGAGTTATTTCAAAGCTCAGTGGAGTACTTAGGGCACAGAGTAGACAAAGATAGTTTACATCCAACCAAGGGAAAGCTGGATGCAATCAGAAATTGCACTCCCAAGAATGTCAATGATCTTCGATCGTTTTTGGGTCTTTTGAACTATTATGGGAAGTTCGTATCAAATTTAGCTACAGTGAATGAACTGATGAAAAAACAGGTCCATTGGAAGTGGTCAGAAGAATGCGACACAGCATTCAAGGAGTGTAAAAGCCAATTGGTAGAGAGTACCTTGTTTGTTCACTATGACGTATCTAAGGAGATCAAGCTAGCATATGATGCCTCTCCATGTGGAGTTGGGGCAGTGATCTCTAATGTACTATATAGTGTGGAGGAGAGAAGCTTTTGCTTCACGCACTCTCAGTGCCAGTGAGTGTAATTATGCACAGATTGAAAGGGAAGCTTTGCCTTTCATTTTCGGGGTCAAGAAGTTTCACAAATACTTGTATGGTCGCAAGTTTACTATTGTTACTGACCATAAGCCCCTGACAGCAATCCTCCATCCAAATTCCACAGGTCCAACCTTAGCTGCTGCCCGAAAACAGAGATGGGCTTTGATTTTGTCAGTCTATACGTTTGACATTGAATATAGATGATCAGCTGATCACAGTAATGTTGATGCTATGTCCAGTTTACCATCCCCATCACAAGTTACCCCAATATGGAAGAAGTGTTCTTTTTTTCATACATTTATGAGCTGCCAGTCACAGCTGAAGAGATTGGTAGAGCAACCAAATGTGATCCAGTTATGTCAAAGGTGTATGATTACATAGCAAACGGCTGGCCAAACCAGGTATCAGAGAAAGATATTCATCCATACTTTGTCCATAGGAATGAATTGTCAGGGGATAAAGATTGTATCAAGTGGGTTGTAAAAGTAGTTATTCCAAATAAGTTCAGGTCCAACTTGTTAGGAGATCTTCATGACCAGCACCTGCGAATGTGCTTGACCAAGAGTTTTGCATGAGTTACTTATGTTGGTCAGGTCGAGATAAAGATATAGGGCTGGATTTTCTGGTCTTTTGTGCTCTGGGTTTTGCCCCGGAGTGTGAATTGGGACGGCGAGGTCTGCTGTATCTGGTCGCGATCCTCAGGTTGGGTTTTGCGGCGGCGCTTAGCAGAAAAGCCAAAAAATCCAGCCCATAGAATACATCGTTAGTCAATATAAAACATGTCAATCAGTAAGTAAGAAATGACCATCAGTACCATTACAGCCATTGAAATGGCCTCCCAGGATGTGGCAAAGATTAAACGTAGATTTTGCTGAGCGAGAACGACAACAATTGTTCATTGTAATTGATAACCATCCGAAGTGGGTAGAGGTGTTTCCGATTCAGAAAATAACAAGTAAAACAGTAGACAATTTGTGAAAATTGTTTTCTACATATGGCCTCCCAGAAGAACTTGCATCTGATAATGAGCTGCAATTTTGTTCAGAAGAATTTGCACAGTTCATGAGTAGAAATGGTGTGAAACATACCAAGCTTCCACCGTACCACCCTGCTTCAAATGGTGCAGCAGAATGCTCAGTACAAATTGTAAAACGACCGCACATCAAGCAAATGTTGGATCCAAATCCAAAGAAACAGCAGTTGTCATTGGATCACAAATTAGCACATTTTTGAATTACTTGTTGTAATACTCCTGATAAGAACATAAAAGCCTGCTCCGCCATTTAATACGATCATGACTGATCCGATCATGGACTCAGGCCCACTGCCCTGCCTGCTCTCCATAACCCCCTATTTCCTTATCGTTTAAGAAACTGGTCTATTTCTGTCTTAAATTTATTCAATGTCCCAGCTTCCACAGCTTTTTGAGGCAGCGAATTCCACAGATCCACAACTCTCTGAGAGAAGAAATTTCTCCTCATCTCAGTTTTAAATGAGCGGCCCATTATGCTAAGATTATGTCCTCTAGTTCTAGCCTCCTCTATCAGTGGAAACATCCTTTCAATAAGATCACCTCTCATTCTTCTGAATTTCAATGAGTAGAGGCCCAACCTACTCAACCTTTCCTCATAATCAACTCCCTCATCTTTGGAATCAACCTCGTGAACTGCCTCCAAAGCAAGTATATCCTTTCGTAAATGTAGAAACCAAAACTGCATGCAGTATTCTAGGTGTGGCCTCACCAATACCCTGTACAACTGTAGCAAGACTTCCCTGCTTTTATACTCCATCCCCTTTGCAATAAAGGTCACGATTCCATTGGCCTTCCTGATCACTTGATGTACCTGCATACTGACCTTTTGTGTCTCATACACAAGTACCCCCAGGTCCCGTTGTACTGCAGCACTTTGCAATCTTTCTCCATTTAAATAATAACTTGCTCTTTGATTTTTTTCTGCCAAAGTGCATGACCTCACACTTTCCAACATTAGACTCCATCTGCCAAATTTTTGCCCACTCACTTAGCCTGTCTATGTTCTTTTGCAGATTTTGTGTGTCCTCCTCACACATTGCTTTTCCAGTAGCGTTAAATGTCGCTGACCTTCTGCCGTAAAGTGTCGCTGTCCTTAGCAACGGCATGGCAACGCTCAATTCCCGTGATTCAGGAGGTCAAGGATCATCATGACATGTGCAGAAGAGGAGACAGAGAGAGAGGGAGCTCAGAGGGACTGAAGACATGTCTGGGTGTGGTGTGGCTGCTTTGGGAGGAAGGAGGGAGACTTTAGAGCTTCATAGCAAGTAGGGAAAGAAAAATTAACTTTTACCAGCCACATATTTGACTGAAGTTGGCCTATAATGGAGGGAGAGGAGGAGGCATCACAGCATGCTGTGGAGACTGACATTGGAGAGAGAGTGAGGTGGTAGAGGAGCACATTGGAGGGCGCAAAAGAGTCAGAAGGTTCTCAGTGAGGCAAATGCCTCCCTCCAGCAGGCGGTCGAGTCACGCTGGGCTGATTTGACACAGGGAGGGCGTGGGAAGCCCACCTCAAAGGCCTACCAGAAGATATGGACTGAGATAGCAGAGATGGTCTCGTCGGTGACCAATGAGGAGTGTGAGGACAAACAATGTAGCAAACGATGGAATGACCTTGTGCGATCCACAAGAGTAAGTATTACATTGATTTACATGTACTTATATATTGATATATTTTGATTTGTAAGTTATGAGTGACTATCAGCAGATGTGAGGTCTTTCACTTTTACCGGGAATGTTTTACTCAAAGCCTGTGGTCACGGTGCACATCTTCAGGTAATGAATGATAATTTTCATAATAATCATGATTACACCTGTCGGTTATGTGTTGTATCAGTCTCTGTGACAGTACCTAGCAATGATATCATGCAATGATCCCATGCCATGTTGTCCTTTTACAGAAGAAGCTATCGATGATGAGATCTGTGCAGAAGTGAACGGGTGGAAGGCCACCAGTCCCCAGCAACATCACTGAGATGGAGGAGCGGGCACTCGTGGGGAAGCACACCCGGACAGCCACGGAAGCATCTGCAGACCCTGAATTGATGCCACGTGAGTAAAGCTTACACCATTGTGTAATGTAAAGTCAATAGATGCCACACCCACATATATCCGACCAGTCATATATGATGGATGATTTCTAAAATTGTCATCGAAATAATGCTTGCCTAATGAAAATCATTGCAATGCTAATGTGTTGATGATCATGAAATGTGATATCTGTGATGATTTTGAGAGCGGTGGTGCTTTTGTCGTGCATATGCTGTGTGTAGCATTGGACTCACCTTGTGACCCCAGCACCCCCTCCTCCTCTAATAACCTCATTTGTGTTTTGTAGCTCAGCCAGCAGCGCGGCCCCAGGCAAGACCACAGAGGCCAGAAGGTGGGGATGTGGGGCCCAACTCTCCGGACGATCCTACATCTGGTGCCGAGGAATTCCGATTCTCGCCTGTCAATCCACTGGGTCTGTTCTCCACGGATGAAAGCGCGGACTTCGAGGAAACTGCATCGCCACGCTCCAGAAGCCATTCCACCCCAAGGCCATCTAGTGGTCCTCCGGTAATTCCCATCTCCACTCTGGAGGTACCGGCTCCAAACACCTCGCCACAGAGCACCCCATTTGTCCCTAGGACAGTGCCGACCCTGCGGAGGCCTTGTGGATGTGGCAGGTCTGTTCCACAAGTGCCACATGAGAGCGGAGAGATGGTACATTTGTCCAGGAGGACTGTAGACATTGGTGACCAGCTCATCGAAGCATTGGGGGGCATATCCCGACAGCTGGCCACCATGACTATTCCATGGATGGCAGAGGCCTGGATGTGATAGACAGGAACATTGCTGGCACAGGCCTCCCAGTGGTCCCGGAGCACAGCACTCCACCCCTAGGTTCCACACCACCACTGCGAACAACAGATGAGAGCAAAGACCAAGGTCCTGCTTCTGCATCAGAGAATGTTGCCCCCTCAGCACCCCTCACTCCCATAGCCATGCAACCACCGCATCTGCCTTCATCCCCCTCAATGAGGCACCGCTTGAGGAGCTCCTCGGCCAGGCGCCATGGAGTGAGGAGGGGAAGGGGTAGAGGTGGTGAGAAGAAGGGGAGGGGGAAGGAAAGTGAGGTGCATGTCCGCAGGTGATGGCTGTGTTATATCTCCATCTGGGTGTATGCAATTTGTTGTAATGTATGGGGGCAGGGGACCACCCTCCTGCTTTGCCTTTTTATTCTGTGTTGCTGGACATGTTGAACATTTGATTGATGTCAATGGTGGAAAAAGTGTGCTGTGGGCGGGGGTTGGGTATTATTGCCTGTGATACTTATGATTTCAGACCAATGTTGGTATAATTTTTTTTTATTGAACATAACCTTGTTGCGCATTGTCTCAGATAGCTGAACTGTTACACACTGGTGATTCCTTAACATGAAAGGGTTAAATACAACTTAACATCAATCAACGTAAACTTTAATTGGCACCAAGGGCACCATTTATGTCTGAGCTGCACACACACAACAGTGTGTCAGCGTTGTCACTCACATCAATGTTCATTCAGGCAAATCGTTCAGATCTCAGCTCCTCACGTAAGAGTCTTGCAGCTATGTAGCCACCACGGGCCCTTTCCTGTGGTATGGAGGGGGTTGTGTGCATGGTTGCATAGCCAGCCCGATTGTCTGGCCTTAGGTCAGCGCCCAGCCCCTCATCATCCTCTTCCTCTCTCTCCTGAGGTGGTGCATCAGTGCTTTCTGGCAATTCTTGGCCCCTCCTGATAGCCAGGTTGTGCAGCATGGAGCACACGACTACAAATTTACCTACTTGCTCAGGGTTGTATTTTAGCTCCCCGCCTGAGTGGTCCAGACATCTGAAGCGCTGCTTAAGCACAGTTATTGTTTTCTGGACTACCTTGTTTATGTCTCTGTGGCTCCGGTTATATCGCTTCTCAGCCTCGGTCTGGGTGTCACGCAGCGGGGTCATCAGCCAGGTGGCTAGGCCATATCGGTTATCACCAAGCATCCAGCATTGTCCTTGTAGCTGACTCTTAAAGATGTCAAAGACAGTGCTCTCACGCAGGATGTGAGCCTTATCGAAGGTGCCCGGACATTTTGCATTCACTGCCAGTATGATCTGGTTGTGGTCGACATCTAGTTGTACCTTCAGGGAGTGAAATCCTTTTCTGTTACGAAAACGCTCCAAGTCCTGAGAAGGTGGCTGCATGGCGATGTGAATACATTGTATAGCTGCTACACGCTGGGGAACTTAGCAATGTCGTAGAATACTCCAGCACTGTCAGTCTGATCCTCCGTGGTTATGAAGAAGCTGATAAAGTCCATCCTTCTCGCGTACAGGGCCTCCATGACCTGTCTAATGCAGCGATGGGTTGCATGGTGAGACAGAGGGCAAATCTCGTCTGCGGAGGCCTGAAAGGAACCGGATGCGTAGAAGGACAGTGCCGCGGTGACCTTGACCTTGACCGACACTGATGTTCTGATGGCTGGCTGCATATGTGGCCTGATGAGCTCACATATTTCATTGATCACCCCTTGTGGAAGCGCAGTCTCCGAAGGCAGGTGTGGTCGGAGATGTCGAGGTAAGACCTCTTTTCCCTGTACGTGCGGGGTGTGCATGGTCTGGCCCTCCTCCTCGTTCTTGCATGTCTTAAATTGGGGACATAATGATATGCATCACACATTGAGCCATTTGCGCTCTGCAGCATCTGTATATTAATTGATGTAAGCTGAGAAATGGCTGACCCCATTGCAATGAAAGTATAATAGCGATTGATCAGAAGCATTGATTTCCTTACTAAAATACACCTAGAGTAAACCCTCAATAGAACAGAGTCAGACAATATGTCTGTTGAGATGGTCACTTCACCGAAGAAGAATTCCAGAGTCAATGCAAACTGCCACAAAATTGAAGCAGCCTTTTGAATGAAGCGACCTGGGATTTAAAAATGGCAGCCACACCGCTGGCATTCGTTCAGAACAGTTCCACTTTCTCTGGGCAGGTTTTTGGGCGAGCGGTATTGTGGGCGATATGTGTGCGAGGTGGTGAAAGTGACGGTGGGCGATGTCGTGGGCGTTAATTTTGCCAAATGTGCTCTTTATGACAAAAAAAAGTGGGCGGGCGGTATTATTGAATCTCGGCATTAATTCTGTGCGAAAAGTAATGCTGGGTGATATTGTGGGTGTTGATTCTGATGATTCCGCCCGAAAAAAGTAGGCGGTCGGTAATATTTTTTACCGGCTTTAAGCACATGGGAAAAGTAACGCTCAGCGATAAGTTTCCTAAAAATGCCCGTCAGTTTCCATTTTGTGCCAATATGGGCGATATATGGGCGTTATACGTCATTTCAGTGGTAAAATGGGCGTTAAGTGGGCGTTAAGCATGCAAAAAAAGTGGAGGCTCTAGCCCAAAGTCCCCTAATTTTAGTTTCCCCTATTTGGAAATATCCTCTCTGCATCCACCTTGTCGAGCCCCCTCATTAAATTATATGTTTTGATAAGATCACCTCTCATTCTTCTGAACTCCAATGTATAGGCCCAACCTACACAAACTATCTTCATAAATCAATCCCCTCCTCTCCGGAATCAACCTCGTGACCCTTCTCTGAACAGCCTCCAATGCAAGTATAGGTTTGACCTCCCGAATCCGGCAACCTCGGGTCCTACTTTTTAATTTAGCTCCTAGCTCCCTAAATTCGTCTTGTCGGACCTCATCGTGTTCTTTACCTATATCGTTGGTACCTATATGCACCACGACAACTGGCTGTTCACCCTCCCGCTTCAAAATGTCCTGCACCCGCTCCGAAACATCATTGACCCTTGCACCAGGGAGGCAACATACCATCCTGGAGTCTCAGTTGCGGCCGCAAAAACGTCGATCTATTCCCATTACAATAGAATCCCCTACCACTATAGCTCTCCCACTCTTTTTACTGCCCTCCTCTGCAGCAGAGCCACCCACGGTGCCATGAACTTGGCTGCTGCTGCTCTCCCCTGATGAGTCACCCCCTCAACAGTACTCAAAGCGATGTATCTGTTTTGTAGGGGGATGACCACAGGGGACCCCTGCACTATATTCCTTCCACTGCTCTTCCTGTTGGTCACCCATCCCCTATCTGGCAGTGTACCTTTTACCAACAGTAAGACCAACTCACTAAACATGCTATTCACGTCATTCTCAGCATCGTGGATGCTCCAGAGTAAATCCACCCGCAGCTCCAGTGCCGCAATGCAGTCTGTCAGGTGCTGCAGGCGGATGCACTTCGTGCACATGTAGTCGTCAGGGACACTGGAAGCGTCTCTGACTTCCCACATAGTACAGGAAGAGCATAACACGTGTCCGAGCTCTCCTGCCATGACTTAACCCTCAGATTAACTTAATTTGGCAACAACAATGCTAAAAGGTTACTTACTGATAAAGAAAAACTACTCACCAATCACCAGCCAATCACTTAGCCCCTTGACTGTGACGTCACCTTTCGATTTCTTTCTACTTGTTTTTTGCCTACTTTCCCTGCTGTAGCTGCACCAGCTGGCCTTTTATAGGCCTCACTGACGATGAACTCTCGAGCCTCCTCGAACTCCCGCTCCCCGACTGTGACTGATGGGCCTTTTATATGCCTCTCCCTTGTTGACAGTAGACTCCCGAGGTATGGAAAATGGCCCACATTGTCCAAGGCCTTGTCATGGATCTTGATAATCGGGGGCATTACTGTGTGGCAGGGGCAGGTTGCTGGAGAACCTTTGTCTTACGGATGTTTAATGTAAGGCCCATACTCTCATACACTTCGGTGAAGGTGTCGACAACGGGTTGGAGTTCGACCTCCGAGTGTGCACAACTGCGTGTCGTCTGCATACTGTAATTCAATGACAGAGGATGGGACGACCTTGGATCTAGACTAAAGGCGATGGAGATCGAACAATTTCCCATTTGTTCTGTAGATTAGCTCCATTCCAGCAGGGAGTTTATTGAGGGTGAGATGGAGCATTGCAGCAAGAAAGATTGAGAAGAGCATTGGTGTGATGACACAGAATTGCTTGACCCTGGTCAGCATGTGTATTGGATCTGTGGTGGATCCGTTGGTCAAGATCACGGCTTGCATGTCAACGTGAAGCAGGCGGATCTCTTCGGCAGCCAAATTTGAGGAGGATGCTCCACAATCTCTCTCGTGTCGAAGGCCTTTGTGAGGTCAAAGAAGACCATGTACAGAGGTTGGTGCTGCTCCCAGCACTTTTCTTGAATTTGACGCGCGATGAAGATCATGTCCATTGTGCCCCTTAGTGGCCGGAATACATGTTGCGACTCTGGGAGGAGTTCTTCAGCCACTGGGAGAAGTTGATTGAAAAGGAAACTTGCGATGACTTTGCCTGTGGCAGACAATAGGGAAACTCCTCTGTAATTACCACAATTGGACGTCACCTTTCTTGAAGATAGTCACGATTACAGCGTCTCTGAGATCCCCTGGCATGGTCTCCTCTTTCCAAATAAGAGAAATGAGTTCATGGATTCACACCAATAGTGCATCTCAGCCATGCTTTAGTGCTTTGGCGAGGATTGCATCTGCTCCTAATTCCTTGTTCTTTAGCTGTCGGATGGCCTTTTCAACCTCATGCCAGGTTGAGGTTGTGCTGAGATGATGGCACATAGCATGCTGCGGAATGGAGTCGAGGACACTCACGTCGAAGACAGTCTCGGTTAAGGAGATCTTTGAAGAGCTCCTTCCAGCGGGCACTGACTGCCTCTCTGTCCTTGATGTGTACCTCTCCGTTCTTGGTCCGCCATGGGGTCGGACCTTGGGTGCTTGGGCTGTAGGTGGTCTTGACTGAGCTAAAGAATTTACGCACGTCGTGGTTGTCGGCTCGTTGCTGGATCTCCTGCGCTTTTTCCACCCACCATCTGTTCTTTAGGTCGCGAGTTTTATGTTGAACCTCGGCCTTCAGACGTCTATAGAGCTGCTTTCTTGCTCTCGAGTTGTGTTGCTGTTTCCAGTTCAAGAATGCCTTGCATTTGCTGCTTATAGCTCCTGGATCTCCTGGTCATTCTCATCGAAAGAGGATCTCTACTCCACCTTGAACAAGCCCTGTTCCAAGTCCCAACGGGCAACAAGCTGATCCTCCTTGGTGACTTTAACGCCAGAGTTGGGATGCGCACAGACCTCTGGGGAAGTGTGATCGGCAGAGAGGGGGTAGGGAAAGCCAACATCAACGGTCATCATCTAAGGCAGTCCCTTGGAATCGAGGAAGACTTGCTTCCACTCTTAAAATGAGTTATTAGATGGTTGAACAATCCAATGTGAGAACCACAGTCTCTGTCACAGATGGGACAGATAGTCGTTGAGGGAAGGGGTGGGTGGGACTGATTTGCTGCACACTCTTTCTGCTGCCTGCGCTTGATTTCTGCATGCTCTCAGCGATGAGACGCGAGTTGATCAGCGCCCTCCCGGATGCACTTCCTCCACTTAGGGCGGTCTTTGGCCAGGGACCCCCAGGTTGCAGTGGGGATGTTGTACTTTATTAGGGAGGCTTTGAGGGTGTCTTGGAATGTTTCCTCTGCCCACCTTTGGCCCGTTTGCCGTGAAGGAGTTCCGAGTAGAGCGCTTGCTTTGGGAGTCTCGTGTCTGGCATGCGAACAACGTGGCCTGCCCAGCGGAGCTGATCAAGTGTGGTCAGTGCTTCAATGCTGGGGATATTGGCCTGGTTGAGGCCAACCTGTTGCTGTGTCTGTCCTCCCAGGGAATTTGTCGGATCTTGCGGATCCATCGTTGGTGGTATTTCTCCAGCGACTTGAGGTGTCTACTATACATAGTCCAAGTCTCTGAGCCATACAGGAGGGCGGGTATTACTACAGCCCTGTAGATCATGAGCTTGTTGGTAGATTTGAAGGCCTGGTCTTCAAACACTCTTTTCCTCAGGTGGCCGAAGGCTGCCCTGGCGCACTGGAGGCAGTGTTGACTCTCGTATTCAATGTCTGGTCTTGTTGATAAGAGGCTCCCAAGGTATGAGAAATGGTCCACGTTGTCCAGGGCCGTGCCGTAGAACTTGATGACTGGGGGGCAGTGTTTGTGTGGCAAGGACAGGCTGGTGGAGGACCTTTGTCTTACGGATGTTTAGCGTAAGGCCCGTGATTTTGTACGCCTCAGTAAATACGTCGACACTACCCTGGAGTTCAGCTCTGTATGTGCGCAGATGTCGTCTGTGTACTGTAGCTCAACGACAGAGGTTGACGTACTGTTGTCCTGCTGAAATGCTTAGAACATGGTCTTGTCATAACCTTGTTTCATCAAAAAGACAAGTACAAGGCCTCATGACAACACCCTCGCTCCAAGCACTGGCATTTGCAAGACTACATCATCGTCCGAGTGAGGGACCGCAAGGACGTTCGCATCACCCGTGCCATGACAGGAGCTGTTGACTGCTGGACTGACCAGCGTCTAATCCACTTTGTTATTTGTATCAACGTAGCCCCAAAACAGCAGCGACAACAGAAAAGCTGCCGCAGGATAAACACTCAAAGACCCTGTAGCACTCAAAGACCCTGCTAAGAAAACCCTATTCAGTCAGCGC
The DNA here is from genome assembly GCF_044704955.1 of Pristiophorus japonicus. NCBI lineage: Eukaryota > Metazoa > Chordata > Chondrichthyes > Pristiophoridae > Pristiophorus > Pristiophorus japonicus. The sequence continues at coordinate 147,634,751 of NC_091978.1, forward strand.
CTCACAATCAATCTGACGACATCCAGTGAACCAGAGAAGCAGAGTGTCCACAGTGCCTGGTCTGTCCTCAAGGCCTCCATAATTAGCACCTGTGAAGAGACGCTTGGTCACTCCACCTTTTAATTGCAGATTTAATGGAGTTCCAATTATTTCATATTTTCAGATGATGGCGAGTGTCCTTTTTCATGGGTAGCCAGTCAGTTGGCCTATAAAACATAGAAACATAGAAACATAGAAAATAGGTGCAGGAGTAGGCCATTTGGCCCTTCAAGCCTGCACCACCATGACATCCAGGTCTCGTTGCACCTCTCCTTTTCCTAATCTGTCGCCATTCAGATAATATTCTGCCCTCGTGTTTTTGCCATCAAAGTGGATAATCTCACATTTATCCACATTATACTTCATCTGCCATGCATTTGCCCACTCAGCTAACCTATCCAAGTCACTCTGCAGCCTTTCAGTGTCCTCCTCACAGCTCACACCACCACCCAGCTTAGTGTCATCTGCAAACTTGGAGATATTACACTCAATTCCCTCATCCAAATCATTAATATATATTGTAAATAGCTGGGGTCCCAGCACTGAGCCCTGCGGCACCCCACTAGTCACTGCCTGTCATTCTGAAAAGGACTCGTTTATCCCGACTCTCTGCTTCCTGTCTGCCAACCAGTTCTCTATCCACGTCAGTACATTACCCCCAATACCATATGCTTTAATTTTGCACACCAATCTCTTGTGTGCGACCTTGTCAAAAGCCTTTTGAAAGTCCAAATACGCCACATCCACTGGTCTCCCTTGTCCACTCTACTAGTTACATTCTCAAAAAATTCGAGAAGATTTTTCAAGCATGATTTCCCTTTCATAAATCCATGTTGACTTGCACCGATCCTGTCACTGCTTTCCAAATGTGCTGTTATTTCATCTTTAATAATTGATTCCAACATTTTCCCCACTACTGATGTCAGGTTAATCGGTCTATAATTACTCATTTTCTCTCTCCCTCCTTTCTTAAAAAGTGGTGCTACATTAGCTACCCTCCAGTCCATAGGAACTGATACAGAGTCGATAGACTGTTGGAAAATGATCACCAATGCATCCACTATTTCTAGGGCCACTTCCTTAAGTACTCTGGGATGCAGACTATCAGGTTCCGGGGATTTATCGGCCTTCAATCCCATCAATTTCCCAAACACAATTTCCCATCTAATAAGGATATCCTTCAGTTCCTCCTTCTCACTAGGCCCTCGGTCCCCTAGTACTTCCGGAAGGTTATTTGTGTCTTCTTTCGTGAAGACAGAACCAAAGTATTTGTTCAACTGGTCTGTCATTTCTTAGTTCCCCATTATACATTCACCTGAATCTTACCGCAAGGGACCTTCCCCGTTTTATTTTTTCTCCAGACAGGGATGTACAATTGTTGAAGTTCATCCATGTGATCTGTAAGTGTTTGCCATTGCCTATCCACCATCAACCCTTTAAGTATCATTTGCCAGTCTATTCTAGCCAATTCACGTCTCATACCATCGACATTACCTTTCCTTAAGTTCAGGACCCTAGTCTCTGAATTAACTGTGTCACTATCCATCTTAATAAAGAATTCTATCATATTATTGTCACTCTTCCCCAAGGGGCCTCGCACAACAAGATTGCTAATTAGTCCTTTCTCATTACACATCACCCAGTCTAGGATGGCCAGCCCTCTAGTTGGTTCCTCGACATATTGGTCCAGAAAACCATCCTGAACACACTCCAGGAAATCCTCCTCCACCGTATTGCTACCAGTTTGGTTAGCCCAATCTATATGTAGATTAAAGTCGCCCATGATAACTGCTGTATATTTATTGCATACATCCCTAATTTCTTGTTTGATGCTGTACCCAACCTCACTACTACTGTTTGGTGATCTGTACACAACTCCCACTTGAGTTTTCTGCCCTTTGGTATTCCGCAGCTCCACCCATACAGATTCCACATCATCCAAGCTAATGTCCTTCCTTACTATTGTGTTAATTTTCTCTTTAACCAGCAATGCTACCCCGTCTCCTTTTCCTTTCTGTCTATCCTTCCTGAATGTTGAATACCCCTGGATGTTGAGTTTCCAGCCTTGGTCACCCTGGAGCCATGTCTCTGTGATGCCAATTATATCATTTTGATTAATTGCAGCCTGTGCAGTTAATTCGTCCACTTTATTACGAATACTCCTCGCATCGAGGCACAGAGCCTTCAGGCTTGTCTTTTTAACACACTTTGCCCTTTTAGAATTTTGCTGCAATGTGGCCCTTTTTGATTTTTGCTTCGGGTTTCTCTGCCCTCCACTTTTACTTTTCTTCTTTCTATCTTTTGCTTCTGCCCCCATTCTACTTCCCTCTGTCATCCTGCATAGGTTCCCACCCCCTGCCATGTTCATTTAACCCCTCCCCAACAGCACTAGCAAACACTCCCCCTCGGACATTGGTTCCGGTCCTGCCCAGATGCAGACCGTCCGGTTTGTACTGGTCCCACCTCCCCCAGAAATGGTTCCAAAGTCCCAGGAATTTGAATCCCTCCCTTTTGCACCACTCCTCAAGCCACGTATTCATCTGAGCTATTCTGTGATTCCTACTCTGACTGTAGCACGTGGTGCTGGTAGCAATCCTGAGATTACTACCTTAGAGGTCCTACTTTTTTAATTTAGCTCCTAGCTCCCTAAATTCAATTTGTAGGGCTTCATCCCATTCTTTACCTATATCGTTGGTACCTATATGCACCACGACAACTGGCTGTTCACCCTATCCCTTCAAAATGTCCTGCCACCGCTCCGAGACATCCTTGACCCTTGCATCAGGGAGGCAATATACCATCCTGGAGTCTCGATTGTGGCCGCAGAAATGTCTATCGATTCCCTTTACAATAGAATCCCCTACCACTATAGCTCTCACACTCTTTTTCCTGCCCTCCTGTGCAGCAGAGCCACCCACGGTGCCATGGACTTGGCTGCTGCTGCCCTGCCCTGATGAGTCATCCCCCCCAACAGTACCCAAAATGGTGTATTTGTTTTGGAGGGGGATGACTGCAGGGGACCTCTGCACTACCTTCCTTCCATTGCTCTTCCTGTTGGTCATCCATTCCCTATCTGTCTGTGTAACCTTTACCTGCGATAAGACCAACTCACTAAACGTGCTATTCACGGCATCCTCAGTCTTTCAGCACTGCAGAACTTTGTGCATGTGAAGCATTATAGAAACCTCTTAACATTGTGAATCTGTAATAGTTTGAATGTTTATTTTGAAAATACTAAAACATTATTCAGACTGCTCAGCTGTAAATTGTGGTTCAGTGCAACCTGGTTCTCTCATGCAACCATCAATTGGCCGATAAATTAAACTGAGCAGCAATCGATTTGACGATGCTAACTGGCCTACTAAGCACCCTATATGGCAGCCGGAAGAACATTAGAATTAAGAGCAGGAGTAGGCCATTCGGCCCCTTCAGCCTGCTCCACCATTCAATCAGATCATGGCTGATCTTCTACCTCAAATCAATTTTCCTGCACTATCCCCATATCCCTTGATTCCCTTAATATCCAAAAGTCTGTCGATCTCCGTCTTGAATATACTCAAAGATTGAGCCTCCATAGCCCTCTGGTGTAGAGCATTCCAGAGATTCACCATCCTCTGAGTGAAGAAGTCTCTCCTCATCTCAGTCCTAAATGGCCAACTCCTTATTTTGAGACTGTGACCCCCTGGTTCTAGATTCCTCAGCCAGAGGAAACATCCTCCCTGCATCTACCCTGTCAAGCCCTGTAAGAATTTTGTATGTTTCAATGAGATCACTTCTCATTCTTCTAAACTCGAGAGAATATAGGCCTTGTCTATTCAATCTGAGCTCATTGGACAATCCCCCCATCCCAGGAATCAGTCTGGTGAACCTTTGTCACACTTGCTCTATGGCAAGTATATCCTTCCTTAGGTAAGGAGACTAAAACTGTACACAATACTCCAGGTGTAGTCTCACTAGGGCCCTATATAATTGCAGTAAGACGACTTTACGCTAATACTCAAGTCCTCTTGTATTAAAGGCCAACGCTCAGGCCTAGGTGGAGGGGAGAGATCAGTGGCCGGGTGGAGAAGAGCGCGAAGCCTGCCATACTGGGAAAGATGTTGCGCTTGCGACAAGAGCGCACGCTGGCAACATTGAAACTACAAAATAAGTTACTTAAATTAGAACCCGGCACTTCCTGCAAGACCCATTGTAACTTTTTGAAAGCCCCAGCATTTCACTCATCACATGCTGAACTCATACAACACAATGTGGTGCTAGCCAGCAGGTAGGCACCCCACATCCTACCTGAACGGAGAGCCAAAAGGAGCAGGAGTGAGACCCGAGATCTCCTTGAAGCCCGATCTCACCCCTCTACCCTGGCCTAAGGCCTGATCTCTCCCCTCCACCCTGGCCTGTGGCAGGATCTCTCCCCTGCCCCCCACCACTAATTTCTTTCCCCATGGCCCAAAGCCCGAATTCTCCCCCAGTCCTGAGGCAGGATTTCGCCCCACCCATCACCATTCCCTCCACCCACACTTCCCCATCACCATTCCTTCCCCACCCCCCTCCCTGCTTGAAGCACAATCTCTCCCCCCGCTCCACTCAGCCATTGATTTATCCCCCACTCCACAGCCACTGATTGTCCTCTGAGGCCACCCCCACCTCTCACTGAGTGCTGCTGCTAGCATCGCAGAGTCTGAGCTATAGCGAGGCTTTGCTGGTCCTGCTGCCTCTTCCTTTCTGCAGCTGACTTGTGTCATGGAGACCAGAGGCCCAATATTGAGCCTGCCTCAGGCCTCACCATCCAGCTACAGGGATTGTATCCCATTCTTTCTCAAATGCTTTACAAGAGAGATTACCTTTTTCTCATTAAAGAATAAATTGCTAATCCTATTTCCAACTATCCAAGTATACTTACTTCATGGATTATCTTACATAGCTTTTTAAAATACTGGTTATCCATTGAGGTTACAAAATGACCTTCTTGTGGGTATTCTGTTCTGCCACTTTACTTAAAAACTAGCTGTCGGCAATATACTTGTTTTTCATTCTTGTCGATTGCTTATCTGATGGACAACAAAAGTAGTAAAGCTTTAGATCATCCATACAAGCCCTTCATGTACATGTGCAATGAACTATTTGGAGTGAATGACACAAAATTGTAACAGATGGATCACGTCTGGAGTGCTGAAAGCATGAAAGAATGCAGTGTAAATTTTCCAAGTGTAGTCATGCATTTAGAATAGAAATACGACTTTTTTTACCTCTGGCTTCAATTTGTGGTTTGGCAATCTGTGCACATGATCAAAATTCCATTTTGTGAAAATTAACACTCCAATCCATTTTTCAAATGGCCATCAGGGAGTACCCATGGCTACACCAGCAGTTCCAGAATTTAGGGTCACCGTGGGCCCTTTTTGGATGGAAATATGACGCCTATTACGTAAGCATTAACATTGGACTCAGGATTGCGTTGAATTTGATGAATCAGCTTTCTTGTTCTTGGCTGAACATTCTTGGTAGAGAGAAATTAAGAACATAGAGACAGGGGGATAGAAAATTGACCTTGTTATGCTCGTCGAACAAATGAGTGAATGACTAGATAATCTGATTTAGATGATGTCAGTCAAGGAACAAATGTTGATTTGAACACCAAGAGAACCTTTCTTCAAATAGTGCCATGGAATGCTTTACATTCTATAGGCATAGAACAGGCTTAATGAAGCCTCAATTTCAGGCCACCCTTGGACCTTCTGCTGGGGGCACGTAATGCCGATTCTAGGCTCCAATACATGCCCAGATGAGTTTATACCCACAGAATGTCAAAAAGAAAAATAATCTAAAATTATAAGTGTAAAGTAAAAAGGGAAGATTTTTAAATTTTACAAAGATAATTATTCTGTACACAATAATAGCATCAGCAAATAATTCTCCTGGTGTCCTGGGCAGCATTCCTTCCTCAACTAACAGCACAAATGCAGACAACCTAGTCATTTATATCAACAGTTTGTGAGAGCTAACTATGTGCAGAAAGGCTGCCACATTTGCTTACATAACAGCAGTCACTGCACTTCAAACTAATTTAGTGTATGTGGACATTGTATGACCAATATTTTAACTGTGTGCTTCTTGCAGGGGGCCTTGAGTAACTGGATGGAAAGTCGCAGGAAACATACACACAATTTCCCAATACATGCTCTCAGGGAGCAAGGCTCTCCGATGGAAGTGCATATTCAGAAAATTAGTTTCTGTATGTGCTTTAAGGCATTTCTGGAGTTATGGTACGGCACTATACAAATGCAAGACGACGACGACGACGACGACGATGACTACTGCTTCAACACTGCTGCCAGAGAGTTGGAGAGAGGGGAAAAGAACAAAAAATAACATCAACAACCGGAATTAACATCATCATCCATTGTGGAAAGAGGGCGAGCCATTAATTACATCATCTACAGGTGGGTGTATTGGTGTTCTCCCCAAGAAGACTTTGTTTTATCGGTGGGGGGAGGAAAGAAGATAAACTCAAATTTGGGGTGAGTGTAGCCCTTAAAGGGACCCTGTAATGGTGAGTCCATCTACTCCGGTGGCAGGGCCAATGAAAACCTATGTGCACATGGCGTCCACGGCCACAACACCTCCTGCTGCCCTGCCACCATTCAAATTAATAACCAGGAAAAATGGGGTCAAGAGCTACACTCACCCCAACATGAGCATCGAGGAGTGCGTGAGGGCAATGGCTGGGGTAGTTGGCCCCTCGGCCATTGTCGCCACCTCCAAGATGTTCGGCAAGGCTGTGTTCTTCCTGGGGTTGGAGCGGGCGGTGTCCCTGGCCCTTGAAAAGGGGCTCACGGTGGGCGGGAACTTCCTGCTGGTGGATCCTCTTGAGGCCACCGTGCAGAGAATCGTCATCTCTAACGTCCCGCCCTTTTTTCCCCAGTGAGCTCCTACTCCCCCACCGACATCAACTGGGGGAGTTAAGGTCGGGGATAAACCCCATACCGCTCGGCCTCAGGGAGGCCAGCCTCCATCATGTGTTCTCCTTCTGGCGCGGGAGGAGATAACCGAGGGAGCATTCAGCGTGGTCCACGAGGGGACTGCCCACTGCATCTTCTGGACATCGAATGGTATGCGGTGCCACGCCTATTGGGAGGCGAGGCACGTTTGCAAGAGCTGCCCCACCTAAAAGGCAACTAAAACAGCCAAAGCAGCCAAGGCTGGCGCCGCTACCACTCCTCCCCGAGTGCTGGGACCCGTAGGTGCACGGGCATCGTCGGAGGCCTTTGTCTTCATGGCCTCTGGTGGGGGGGAGGGAGTGTGTCCGGTTGGAAAGAAGATGCGGTGCAAAACTAAAATCTTTCAGGCAAGTCCTCTCAATGTGCCAGACAGTCCCATCACCATGCTCAGCCAACCCCTGTCATGGGCGAGCGTAGGGTATCCCGTGACCATGCTCGAGTCCCTGACCGCTACTGCGGAGAGTTCACCACCTGCAGTCGGGCTCGGGCGCAGGAAAGAAAAGTCAAATGGGGGAGTGGAGCCGGAGGCCTCGGCAGACATGGAGGTCTCCCTGCCTCCGCGCACCCCCAGACAAAAAAGGAGGCACCACTCCAATGAAGCGGAGGATGAACAACATACCTCCATGGAGGAGTTGGTGCCCGCCGTGTGTCCCGCGTCCCCCACTAGTGCCCCCAAACCACGCCAAAGGAGGGGAGTCTGTCCCTGGGGAGGGTGAGACAGCCGAGGCTGCCCAGCCTCTTCCCCTCCATTGCCGGGAGGCAAAGACCTGCCTGTTGCAGGGAATGCGGGGCCACCACAAGAATGTGTCGCCGCCGGGTCGAGTGACCTGGGGATTGAGGCGGGCGAGGCCGAAAAGGTCGAATCTGAGCCCGCCCAGTCATAAACCAACATCACGCTGGATCTGCTTGACCTGGCAGAAAAACAAAAATTAAAAACTAATGTTTTCCCTGAAACCACACCCGTGATGGTGGCGGGGAGGGTGAGGCACCCCAATCTTTGTCCCTAACTTTGGAGCCAGGGGACTCGGAGGAACTGGGGCTGTTTTTTGCCCCGGTTTCTCCATGTACCCTGGTGCCTGGGGTGGAGGGGGACTCCCGTCCGCTACCGCTTCCCGACCCGGCATCCCAGGGGGAGCCCAGGGGGACTCCTCTGCTGACGATCCTGGGGGTGGGATCGGGCCAGAGGTAGGGCCATATGGTGCGGCCGGGCTGTTCGCTGTACCCCGTGCAGTCGACGGACCGGCTGCTGGTGGCGACGTCCCGGAGGAGGACAGGGACTCGGTGGAGGGCGCGGGAGAAGATCTGGAGTCCACCGCCAGTGAGGTGGTGGATCTCCTCATGCCCACCGCTGAGACCCCCTCATTCCTGCAAAGGTATTCCGTGACTTTATGGTCGAGAGCCAGGGTCGCCGCAACTGAGCCCATCTGCCTGGACAAATTGTCTGAGCCGGCGCTGCTCATCAGGTCCGTCCGCGCCGCCATCTGTAGAATTTACCAATATCTCGCAAAGATCCCAGGTACCTTTCCCCTGCAGAGAAGAAGAATCCCTTTCTGGGCTTTTAAAATGAGTTTAAAGGGGCAGACGAAGCCTGCGGGGGATAAAAGGGGATGCATTCATGGAGATCCCCCCCTCCCCCCAGTGTTTGGACTCATAGGAAAGGGAATTCAAAATGGACCTAAATTACAGATGCTTGAGATCCCCTAAACATCTATGGGAAGGAGCATATCAATTTTAACATTCTGCAACATTTTGGCTGTGAAAAAGAGTTACCAAATACAGGAGGTGGGGCTAACCTCTGAATTCGTGTATTAAGGATCCCAGGCTATTCACCCTGTAAGAGATAATCGAATTACCCAATCAAGCACAATGGAAATCATGGTCAGAAAAACTGGACAATCCTAAAACAATGCAAAACCAGTGATAGCCCATTCTCACACCCTAATCGAGTTACTGCTGACAAAGGAGACATTTGAAAATCAATGGACAGAACAGTTTAAACAGAGCCCAAGAAATTTGATGGGAGATAACGGAGCCTTTTTTTGGGATATACTATCCCCCAGTTTTACAAGGAAAAGCTAGCAGAACACAGAACGAAGCAGAACACAGACTGGAACTCGCACAGACTTGAACACAGACAGAAACAAGCAGCTGGAGCTGGGGAGTGAAGAAATGGAGTAGTGAAGGAAACTACAAGAAATCATCAAGGACCGACCGAGCACGAGGCGCACGAAATGCAAGGTTTTCAGCAACCAAATTGACAAACCCGGGTTACCACAACCAACGAAACGACCAACCGAAACCAACTCAGCAAAAACTGAAGAATCGACCTTTATTTCCACTCTACAATCTACTTCTGAACGACCAACGGGTGAGAAATTACCAAAAGGGACTAACTAAAACTATTTCTAACCAAAGAAAGTGGGTAATTACCCCAAACATCCAAAACACAACTTACCACATCAACGGACGCACCCCAACCGAAGATTACGCAGTCCGAAATCCTCTCCTCCGTCCGGGGTACAGCTCGCCTAGAAGGCCAAGTGCAGCGAACCACGAAACCGTGATTCACCGGCAACTGTCTAAAGGGATTGGTGAGCATAGCCCCTGAACCCTCAGAGCTATAACTTAGTTAGTTCAGGGAATTGGGAGGGGGAAGGCTGGGATAACTTGTGTAAATGTATATGCATTCTCCTCTTTACCCCATTTAGAGTTTAAGCTGTATTCTTTTCCCCACAGGCTGTAATTTGACATTTTATTCAATGTGTTGTACCCTTCAGTGTGTATTGGTCTGTGTGTGCTATTAAAGGTGTGCCTTTTACTTCTTTTTAAACACAATAAAGCCATACCTGCTTCCTACCTTGAAACCGATTGTCTGTCCAAGTCTGTCACAGTTCCTTCATAATTCCAGTGTCTAGAACCAAGGGTGTGGGAGCGATTCGGAACCGCTCATATAAGGTCAGAAGGGAAAGCTGACCCCCTGCAAACCACCCCTTACACATGGCGACCCAGATGGGACACTGGTACAAGGGACGTGATAAGAGAGAGACTGGTTTCAGGAAACAAAGCAAAATGGAAGAGGGGATTTCCTCGTATGTGTTTAAGAGGGTAAATGTGGCTAAGGTATGGGTACTCGATCTATTGTATGCTGAGCGTCCAGAAGATGCTGCAGCTCAATGGACCGAGAGCAAGGACCATAAAAGGTCGATAGAGAAGGCCATTTGGCTAATTTGCCTTCAGCAACTGATCCGGCTTCTAGATGAGGAGAATGAGATATTAAAGAGAGTATTGAGACAGGCAGAAGAGAGGTCCAGTGCAAGGGCCACAGTCGGGGAAAGGCTGTGGACAGAGGTGGGACAGTTAATGGAAAGTAGAGAGCTCACTAAAGAAAGGTACAAAACCCAACTGGACCTTTTACAGTGTCAGATTATTGAAGCCAAGAATAGCGAACTGGCATTGCGGGAAGAGAATTCCCGCCTCGCCAAGCAAGTTAAAGAGTACGGGGAGAGGGTGAGAGACATTCAGGTAGCCTATAAGGTAGCCAGTACCAGGGAATTTGAGGCAGGAGACCACGGCCCCTGCCAGCAGCAGATTCAAAGCTTGAACCTTGCTCTCTCCCGGGCTAAAGGCATGATGTGCCTGATAAACCCGGGTTTAGCCCAGGAACACCTGGTTGGGCAAGGAGAAACCCCTCAGTCACCGCCTGCAGCTCCCAGGAATGGCCTGGGGCAGCAAAGGTGTCAGCCAGAGTGCGGGGCAGGCAAGGATTGCGAACTACCAACACCGGCAGCCCCGAGTTTTAACGCGGCTTGGCAGCAGGGGGAAGAGGGCAAGCCAATACAAGAAGGGCCGGAACCAGGGCCAATGCATCCGGTCTGGCAGCAGAAGTTTGGCCCGCCTGATGCCAATGGGGCAGCAGGACCCCTAGAAAGCAACTTCGTAGTCCCCCACGACACCCAAAAACTGAGGACTATGATAGGCCACCTAAGTAAGCTCACCCAACAGGGGGATCCCTCGGTACACTTCCTGGAAGTGGAACACACAGGGGATATTAACGGGTGCGATGATTCAGAGCAGGCTAAGCTGTTGCTCTTCTCGCTAGACACCAAGCTGCGCCATTCCCTCTCTGCAGACAGCAGAAAGGGGCGAAACACGTACGCTACGGTTAAGGAGGAGGTTCTAGAGGCCATGGGTATGAACGACGGGAGTCCTTTCTCCCGAGTGGAGAAGACAGTGCAGCTCGATGGGGAGACTCCACAGGCTTTCGCCGACAGGTTGTGGCCGGTCTACGAAAGGACCTGTAGTGGGGTTCTTGACCGGGCCCACCTGAACCCTAACGAGCTGGCTCACTGGCTCCGCAGCCTGGTGGCAAACAGCTTACCTGGAGTAAAGGCAAAAGCCGAGGTCTGGTTCGATCCAAGAGATCCCAGAACCACTGAGGAGACAGTGGTCAGACAGTTGACACTGGCTTACTGGAACGGTAGAGGGACAGAGGAGTCCTCCTCTAAAGGGAGGGTCCATGAGATTAAACCCAGCCAAGGCAAGAGAGAGTGGCATCAGGAAGGTGGGAACCCTCCCCACAAAGGGGGCGAGTGTTTTGGGTGTGGGAAAAGTGGGCACTGGAGGAAGGACTGTAGGAACCCATGGAAAGAGACTAAGGGAAAGGCCACTTCAGCCCCAGCCGTAAGGCCGGGCAGGAACACCCGACTCATATGAGACACTCGTAGCTGCCCTACAGATGCTCATAAACGGACAGGGAGCAGTAGCTATCGCATCTGGTGCAGTAGCCGGTACGATAAAACCCTCTGCTCCAACCCACCCAGATGCATAACTAGAGCCAGCGCAGCCTGTGTACCTGTGTTCCCTAGAGTACAATGCCTGGAAGAGACCGTGCGTTATGATGGAGGTGGAGAAAGTGAAAGGGACATACCTGCTAGATACTGGTGCTTCCAGCACCCTTGTATATGCAGATAACCCAGCTACCTCACCTCTATCGAACGGGGTCCCGTACAGTCTAGTGGGGTTCACAGGCAATGAGCAAACTGGTTCGTTTTCCATCCCGCTCACCATTCAGTTCGGGACACTCAAAACCAAATGGAAGTGTGTCCTGATGAAATGGGAGCAGAAGGGAAAAGGGATCCTGGGGGCTGATTTTATCATTGGCCACCAGATCCTAGTGGATCTCAGTAACCACTGTCTATGGGGAGCCATAGTGACTGACAGGGAAGGTGAGGTGGCGGTGATCCCAGAAAAAGGGGCCAAGGGAACATTGTGTACCGTGAAGCCAAAGGAGGGTTATGACTTGGAATTACTGGTCAGTAACACCCCAATAGAGTACCAGGCATATGTACGGGCACACCTTGCAGCATTCGCCACCCACAAACATGACTGTGGTAGGGTAACGGGGGTGGAGGTTAGTATAGTAGGGGACCCCATGACCCGACCACAAAAGCAATATAACTTCCCCAGGGAGGCAGAGGCAGACCTGACAACGGCGCTGGGATCACTGGTAGAGCAAGGGGTGTTAAGACCGATAGCAACCCATGTGAACTCTCCACTGTGGCCGGTTAAGAAACCGGACAACTCATGGAGGACCACCGTGGACTATCGAGTACTAAATAAGAATATCCCTGCCTGTGCACCCACTGTAGCAGCCGTAGCGGATCTCATAGGGAGTATTCCAGCATCTGCGACCACTTTCACGGTGCTGGACATTTCAAATGGGTTCTGGTCCATTCCTTTAAAACGGGAAGACCAGTACAAGTTCGCCTTTACCTTTAAGGGCCAACAATACACGTGGAACTGTCTTCCCCAAGGCTTCCACAATAGTCCCAACATTTTTCACCAATGTATGGCGAACTGTTTAAAGGGCTTTAGCAGACCCCAGCAGTTGGTGCAGTATGTGGATGACCTGCTTCTATTCACCGATCAGGGGGAGGAGCATGGCCCACTGCTGGCTGAGCTGCTGGAGCTGCTAAAAGAAGAAGGGTTTAAAGTAAACCCCAAGAAGGCACAGATCGGCCAGAAGGAAGTCAAATTCCTGCGGCTGACTGTGCGCGCTGGGGAAAGTGCCATAGACAAGGCTAGAAGGGAGGCAGTACAGGAGTTACCAGCCCCCAAATCTGTGACAGGGGTAAGATCCTTTCTAGGGCTCACCAGGTACTGCAGAGACTTCATTGAGGATTATGCAGCCACCACAGCCCCTCTGCTCAGGCTCCGACACAAGGGTGTAGAGTGGGACTGGGATGAGGGTTGCGAGGCAGCATTTAATCAGCTCAAGAAGGACTTGCAGACCTTCTTGGGAGCGATAGATGTAGGAAAGGAGTTTTTCCTGGAGGTAGCTGCCAGCGGGGACAGTTTGAGCTCAGTGCTGCTTCAAGAGCGGCACGGCCAGCTGAGGCCGGTGGTTTACTCTTCCAGGATCCTCACAGATGTGGAGAAGGGGTACTCCAACTGTGAGAGACACCTCCCAGCCATGCATTGGGCAGTGAAAAGATCCTTGATCTTCACGGGAGGGTCTCCTCTAACACTCCTAACCCACCACACACCTACTCAGATGCTCCTAGATGGGAGGATTAAGGACGGGATGGTGAGCAGTGCCCGCATTGCTCGCTGGACCCTGCTCCTCTCCCAGATGGACCTCAGAGTAGAAGGCCCCCGCGAGCCAAGGCTCGCAGCCAACCTAATCTATCCAGGGAAAGCCCAGAGGTGCTCCATAGAAGGGGTATGGGAGGTGAACATTGGCCTTCGGGCTGGGTTACACCCTACAGGCTGGGACATCTACGTGGACGCGTCCAGCACGGTATCTGCTGGCGAGCGACTCACTGGGTGCGGAGTCTATGACCCAAGGACAGGTATTGCCCTGGCAATCAAGCTCCCCAGCACCATGAGCGCCCAGCATGCTGAACTGTCCGCCGTAATGTACGTGGTGACCCATCCCGAGGAATTCACTACCCCGTACACGATTTGCTCAGACAGTATGTTCACCTGCAATTCATGTACGGAGTACCTGGCTATCTGGTCCCGTCGCGGATACACGTCCGCTGACGGGAGACCCCTGGCAATCAAGCCCCTGCTGGAGAAAATCATGACAGCGGTGGGGGAAGAAGGAAAGGTCTACATACATAAGGTGAAGGCCCATTTAAAAACCGAACCCCATGCAGAGGGAAACCAACAGGCTGACAAACTGGCCAAAGAAGGTGCCCGCACGGGAAAGTTCTGGGACCCCTATGACACCGGCCGCATAGCAACGGTCAAGAATAAGAACAGGGCAGCAGAGAGTACAGGGATAGCTTTGGCCCCGGACTTAAAAACAGTTCAGGCACAGGACCCGGTCCTGAAAGCTGTCCTGAACGCGCTAGCTAGAGGAGAGAGAGTAGAAGGTCCGTACGGCACAGCAGCCATTATCATTAAGGAAGGCACTAGGGACAGCTAAGATTCTAGTGAGGGAAGTGTTCTCCCAGTGGGGACTCCCACAGTATGTGGAGTCGGACCAGGGGAGCCATTTCACCGGGCAGGTAATGCAGGCAACCCTTAAGGTGCTTGGCATTGAGGGGAAATGGCACGTTGTCCACAATCCACAGTCATCTGGTATTGTGGAGCGTTTAAACCGCACCGTTAAAGAAAGGCTGCGGAAGGAAACGGGTGACTCACCCCAAAAGTGGGTGGAGGTCTTATCGTTGGTCCTAATGGGGATCCGAGCCAGCCAGTCAAAGAGCACCGGGTATTCCCCATACGAGCTCATGACTGGCCGGATCATGCGGACCCCCACCCATGTCCTAGCCCCAGTGCTCACAGAAGGTCAGCTCAGAGAGGTGAACTGGGACTGGTTTGTCAGGAACCTGTTTGAACACCTCAAACAGATTCACTGGCAGGCTGCTAGTAACATGGGTAGACAGCATCAGAGTAACTGATTGCTGCTAGAACCCAGCAAACACCACGAATGGGAGATAGGGGACCAGGTCATGGTGAGGAACTATGCTCGGGTCGGGGTTTTTGAAGCATTATATATGGGGCCATACAGCATTGTCGACAAGGTAAGCCCGATGGTCTATGCCATAAAGCTGCCCCACCGTACTAAGTGGTTCCACATCAACCAGTGCAAGCTGTACAGCCCAGGGTCAGCCAAGCACAGAGGGCAGCCGGGAGGGGTGAACTGTCCTCAGGACAGGGACCCTCCGTTGGCCGCCCCCGACGGTGGAGGGCCCACAGGGAATGCGGCAGGCTCAGAAACCGTGCCTATAGGGGCGGTGAATTGCAGTACTGGAGGGGCTATCCCACCCATCGTTTGGGATTCGGATGCACCCCCAGTAACGCAAGCCCTGAGAAGGACCCTCCGTATACCACGGCCAAAGATACCGTAGTCACCGGCATCTGAGCCTCAGCGATTCTACCCTAGGAGAAGGGCAGCCCAACAGGAAAGGCCGAAGGTCAGAAGTACAGAGGCCGCTCAGAGTAGGGACTACCAGCCAGCTGCCTCCAGCGGTGAGGGTCTCACAGGAGCAGTAGCAACGAGCTGTCCCAGAGACAAGGATCTCCAGCTCACCGGCTGCGGGGAAACCCTAGCATCCAGGCAGCTATCAGGCCGCACAAGGCATGGGCCTGACAGGGACTAACCTGGCCACCCGGAGATGGGTGGCGGTTGTACATAGCTCTAATTTTAGTTTAAGGCAGCTGACTGCACCATTTCATATTTTAAGGTTTAGTTTTGAATTGAGGGTAATGTTGCAGTAATGTTTAGGTGATTATTTTGAGTTTGTCTTGTGTGTCAGCCAGCCTGAGAGCAGTTCTCAAGGGCAGGATCCAGACATGACCAGGTGATGGACAAACCTCAGGAGACCAATTGATGTTGTTTAATTTTAATCTATGTTTTTTTCCTTCTGTAATGTGGTTGTATGTTGCCTATATGCTGGTGAATATAATGTAACTGAAATTAAATGTAACTGTGCTGAAATGCAATTGTAGTGATTGAACCCCCTCCAAGCTGGGAGGGTGTAAATGTAAAAAGTTTGTACCTGTAAAGGGAAAAGTGTGCATCTATGGATATGTTGCATAAGTGTAATGCATTTTGGGTATTAGTTTAGCTAATTTACGGGGAAGGTTATCTCTTGGAAGTCAGGAACTTTGCTCACCTCGTAGATGATACCAGAAGTGATATGGTATCACATGGGGGAATGTAGAATTTACCAATATCTCGCAAAGATTCCAGGTACCTTTCCCCTGCAGAGGAGAAGAATCCCTTTCTGGGCTTTTAAAATGAGTTTAAAGGGGCAGACGAAGCCTGCGGGGGATAAAAGGGGATGCATTCATGGAGACCCCCCCCCCCCACCCAGTGTTTGGACTCATAGGAAAGGTAAATCAAAATGGACCTAAATTACAGAAACTTGAGATCCCCTAAACATCTATGGGAAGGAGCATATCAATTTTAACATTCTGCAACATTTTGGCTGTGAAAAAGAGTTACCAAATACAGGAGGTGGGGCCAACCTCTGAATTCGTGTATTAAGGATCCCAGGCTATTCACCCTGTAAGAGATAATCGAATTACCCAATCAAGCACAATGGAAATCATGGTCAGAAAAACTGGACAATCCTAAAACAATGCAAAACCAGTGATAGCCCATTCTCACACCCTAATCGAGTTACTGCTGACAAAGGAGACATTTGAAAATCAATGGACAGAACAGTTTAAACAGAGCCCAAGAAATTTGATGGGAGATAACGGAGCCTTTTTTGGGATATATCTATCCCCCAGTTTTACAAGGAAAAGCTAGCAGAACACAGAACGAAGCAGAACACAGACTGGAACTCGCACAGACTTGAACACAGACAGAAACAAGCAGCTGGAGCTGGGGAGTGAAGAAATGGAGTAGTGAAGGAAACTACAAGAAATCATCAAGGACCGACCGAGCACGAAATGTAAGGTTTTCAGCAACCAAATTGACAAACCCGGGTTACCACAACCAACGAAACGACCAACCGAAACCAACTCAGCAAAAACTGAAGAATCGACCTTTATTTCCACTCTACAATCTACTTCTGAACGACCAACGGGTGAGAAATTACCAAAAGGGACTAACTAAAACTATTCCTAACCAAAGAAAGTGGGTAATTACCCCAAACATCCAAAACGCAACTTACCGCATCAACGGACGCACCCCAACCGAAGATTACGCAGTCCGAAATCCTCTCCTCCGTCCGGGGTACAGCTCGCCTAGAAGGCCAAGTGCAGCGAACCCCGAAACCGTGATTCACCGGCAACTGTCTAAAGGGATTGGTGAGCATAGCCCCTGAACCCTCAGAGCTATAACTTAGTTAGTTCAGGGAATTGGGAGGGGGGAGGCTGGGATAACTTGTGTAAATGTATCTGCATTTTCCTCTTTACCCCATTTAGAGTTTAAGCTGTATTCTTTTCCCCACAGGCTGTAATTTGACATTTTATTCAATGTGTTGTACCCTTCAGTGTGTATTGGTCTGTGTGTGTTATTAAAGGTGTGCCTTTTACTTCTTTTTAAACACATTAAAGCCACACCTGCTTCCTACCTTGAAACCGATTGTCTGTCCAAGTCTGTCACAGTTCCTTCATAATTCCAGTGTCGAGAACCAAGGGTGTGGGAGCGATTCGGAAACGCTCATATAAGGTCAGAAGGGAAAGCTGACCCCCTGCAAACCACCCCTTACACATCAAAACCACGGCCGCAGGCGGGGCCTTATCAAAACAAGAAAGACTTGAGCTACACCGGCTCAGAACGTTCCTCATCACCCAACCTCGCTCCCCCTACCCTACAGTAGTTTAAGTTAGAGGTTGCACTATGCTTTTGTCATGAAGATAACCATAGCCAGCCTCAACATCAACAGCGGCAGAGAGGCACGTCGTAGATTTAACAATTTTTCGCTCCTACGGGAGGGGAAATATGCGGTGTGCTTCCTGCAAGAAACCCACACCGTTCCGGCAGACGAGGCCACGTGGTTCCTGGAATGGCAAGGACAGATCCACATGAGCCACCTCACTGCCACTTCTTGTGGGATGGCTATCTTGCTGGCCCCACATTTTCAGTCGGAGATCTTGGGGGTCGAGGAGCCTGTGCAAGGCCGCTTACTCCATGTCATGGTTCACCTGGGGGACGTGCCGCTCCATCTCGTGAATGTGTACACCCCCCAGCCTGGCCCGCAGCAAACGCGCTTCTTCGAAGAAGTTTCCACTCTTCTTGGCTAAGTCGATGTCGGCGACTGCATTGTCCTCGGGGGGGATTTTAACTGTACCCTTGAGGCGAGTGACCACTCCGGTGCCCCGCAGAGTATGACGGCGATAAAGAAGTTGAGGGACCTGGTCGGGTCCTTTGACTTGGTGGACTCTGGCGAAATCTCCATCCCGACTCCAGCGCCTTTACTTGGATGAGGCCTGGAGTAGGATGGTCCAGAATCGACCGCTTTTACGTGTCTCGGGCGTACGTCTACTGTATTCCGGTGGCTTCAATGCGGCCGGCAATGTGCTTGGACCACCACCTGGTGTGGGCGGAGCTCGCTTCGCTCCGCGCATGGGTGGGGTCCGCATACTGGCACTTTAACAACCTGCTGCTGAAGGACGAGTGGTTCCGGGATTCGTTCCGTCGCTTCTGGGCCGACTGGAGAAGGAAGCAGGGGGGGTTTCCCCTCCTGAGGTTATGGTGGAGCAAGGTTCATGTCTGTCTCTTCTGTCAAGAGTATGCGAGGGGGTCGACCAAGAGGCGGCTGGCCATGGTGGGGCGCCTGGAAAAGGAGGTGCTCGACCTGGAATCCGTCTCAGTCAAGTCATTGAAGACCCGACCCTGCGGATGATGTACGAAGTGAAGAAGGCCGCGCTGAAGGACTTGCAGCTGGTGGGTCCCACGGCGTGTTCATGAGGTCGCGGATCCGGTTTCTCCGGGACCTGGACCGCGGCTCCTCCTTCTTCTACTCGCTGGAAAGAAGGCAGGGGGTCCATAAGCAGCTCTTGACGCTGCTGGATCTCAGGTCTCGGATCTGGAGGGCATCAGCAACAGGCCAAAGACTATTACAGGGCTCTGTTCTCTCCGGATCTGTCCAGCGAGGAAACGGGTAGAATTTTGTGGGATGACCTGCCGAAGGTCGTCCTCGGCGCCGAAAATCTGGAAGCTCCGCTAAGCCTGGCGGAGCTGACCGGCACCCTTGACCAGCTCTCGAGGGGAAAGGCCCCGGGGCTGGACGGGCTGATCGTGGAGTTCCACAGAGCGTTCTGGGACGTCTTGGGGGGCGATTACGCGCGGGGCCTGGGGGCAAGTCTGGTGACTGGGAAGATGCCACTCTCTTGGTGCAGGGCAGTCATCGTCCCGCTGTCTAAGAAGGGCGATCTCCGCCTACTTAAGAACTGGCGGCCGGTCTCCCTCCTCAGTACGGATTACAAAATCTTTGCCAGGGTGATGTCTGCTCGTCTTGGCACCGTGCTGGTCCACATGATCCACCCTGACCAGTCCCACACGGTCCCGGGCCGGCAATGCACGATAACATCCATCTGGTCCGGAACCTGGTCCACCATTCCCAGGATGCTGGTCTGTTGGTTGCCTTCCTTTCCTTAGACCAGGAGAAGGCGTTCGACAGGGTGGATCACGACTATCTGTTCGGAACTCTGCGAGCTTTCGGGTTTGGGACGCATTTCGTCGCCCCGATCCGACTTTTGTTCACCGTCACAAAGTGTCTGATTAAGGTTAACGGGTCTTTGACGGCACCCCTTCGCTTTGGGAGAGGGGTGCGCCAGAGATGCCCAATGTCCGGTCAGTTATATGCCATCTGCGTGGAATCTTTCCAGTGCCTCTTGCGGAAGAGGTTGACGGGCCTGGCTCTGCAAAGGCCGGGCATGGAGGTCGTCCTCTCGGCTTATGCCGATGACGTGCTCCTCATGGTCGAGGGTCCCCTTGACCTGCGGAGGATGCGTGAGTGCCAGGAGATTTACTCGGCCGCAACCTCCACCAGGATCAACTGGGCGAAATGTTCCGGACTCCTGGTGGATCAGTGGCGGGTGGACTCCCTGCCGGAAGAGCTCAGGCCTTTTACCTGGAGCATGACACATCTCCTCTATCTGGGAGTCTACCTTAGACCTGATGAGGAAGCCTGGCCAGCGAACTGGCAGTAGCTGGAGGCCAAGGTCGCCGCTCACCTAGGGCGCTGGATAGGACTGCTCCGAGTGCTGTCCTACAGGGGTCAAGCGCTAGTCATAAACCAGCTTGTGGCTGCTATGCTGTGGTACCGGCTGGTTACTTTGACTCCTCCCCCTGTGTTTATCGCCAAGATACAGAAGAAGCTGGTGGACTTCTTCTGGAACAACAGGAAGCACTAGGTCTCTGCTGCAGTTTTGAGTCTCCCTTAGTGAGGGCGATCAGGCGTTGGTGTGCATCAGCACCCAGCTAGTGACTTTCCGTCTTCAGACCCTGCAGAGATACCTCTACATTGAGCACCCTCCGAGGGGGCGTGCGCTGGCGATGTATTTCTTCCGCCAGCAGTACAGCCTCAATTATGACATGCAGCTCCTGTTTGTGAACCTGGGGGGCATCAGGACCGCCATGCAGGGGCTGCCTATCTTTTATCAAGAACTCATCGGGGTCTGGAACAGAGTTGCCACCAAGCGCAGCTCTCCACCGTCTGGAGTGGCGGCTGTCCTGCAGGAGCCGCTGCTCAGGAACCGTGGTTTTAGGTGGCAGGCGGATGAGAGTGCTGTGGCTGGCGAGATGACCAGGGTCAGGGACCTGTTCGATGGCAGAGGAGCGGGTTAGATGGCGCTAGACGAGCTGGCATGGCACCTAAACTGGGTCGATGTCCGCAGCGCGGCCAATGCCATCGAGTCGCTAAAAACAGCTCTGGGCCCTGACTCCGTTAGGTGTGTCGAGGAGGCTCAAGCACGTGGGGAGATCCCGTGGGAACAGACCCCCACCCGGACGGAATTCCTCATCGGCGCCAAGCCTCGGAACCTTGCAGTCGGATTCAGGTGAATTTATAATGGGGAACAAAGAAATGGCAGACCGATTGAACAAATACTTTGGTTCTGTCTTCATGAAGGAAGACACAAATAACCTTCCGGAAGTACTAGGGGATCGAGGGTCTAGTGAGAAGTAGGAACTGAAAGATATCCTTATTAGGCTGGAAATTGTGTCAGGGAAATTGATGGGATTGAAGGCCGATAAATCCCTGGGCCTGATAGTTTGCATCCCAGAGTACTTAAGGAAGTGGCCCTAGAAATAATGGATGCATTAGTGATCATTTTCCAACAGTCTATCAACTCTGGATCAGTTCCTATGGACTGGAGGGTAGCTAATGTAACACCACTTTTTAAAAAGGGAGGGAGAGAGAAAGCGGGTAATTATAGGCCGGTTAGCATGACATCCGTAGTGGGGGAAATGTTGGAATCAATTATTAAGGATGAAATAGCAGTGCATTTAGAAAGCAGTGACAGGATCGGTCCAAGTCAGCATGAATTTTTGAAGGGGAAATCATGCTTGACAAATCTTTTGGAATTTTTTGAGGATGTAACTAGCAGAGTGGATATGGGAGAACCAGTGGATGTGGTGGATTTGGACTTTCAAAAGGTTTTTGACAAGGTCCCATACAAGAGATTGGTGTGCAAAATCAAAGCACATGGTATTGGGGGTAATATACTGATGTGGATAGAGAACTGGTTGGCAGACAGGAAGCAGAGAGTCGGGATAAATGGGTCCTTTTCAGAATGGCAGGCAGTGACTAGTGGAGTGCCACAGGGTTCAGTGCTGGGATCCCAGCTCTTTACAATATACATCAATGATTTGGATGAAGGAATTGAGTGTAATATCTCCAGGTTTGCAGATCACACTCAACTGGGTGGCAGTGTGAGCTGTGAGGGGGATGCTAAGAGGCTGCAGGGTGAATTGGACAGGTTAGGTGAGTGGGCAAATGCATGGCAGGTGCAGTATAATGTGGATAAATGTGAGGTTATTCACTTTGGGGGCAAAAACACGAAGATCGAATATTATCTGAATGGCGGCAGATTAGGAAAAGAGGAGGTGCAACAAGACCTGGGTGTCATGGTTCATCAGTCATTGAAAGTTGGCATACAGGTATAGCAGGCAGTGAAGAAGGCAAATGGTATGTTGGCCTTCATAGCGAGGGGATTTGAGTATAGGAGCAGGGAGGTCTTACTGCAGTTGTACAGGGCCTTGGTGAGGCCTCACCTGGAATATTGTGTTCAGTTTTGTTCTCCTAATCTGAGGAAGGATGTTCTTGCTATTGAGGGAGTGCAGCGAAGGTTCACCAGATTGATTCTCGGGATAGCAGGACTGACATATGAGGAGAGACTGGATCAACTGGGCCTTTATACATTGGAGTTTAGAAGGATGAGAGGGGATCTCATAGAAACATATAAGATTCTGATGGGACTGGACAGGTTCGATGCGAGTAGATGTTCCCGATGTTGGGGAAGTCCAAAACCAGGGGACACAGTCTTAGGATAAGGGATAGACCATTTAGAACTGAGATGAGGAGAAACTTCTTCACTCAGAGAGTTGGTAACCTGTGGAATTCCCTGCCGCAGAGAGTTGTCGATGCCAGTTCATTGGATATATTCAAGAGGGAGTTAGATATGGCCCTTATGGCTTAGGGGATCAAGGGGTGTGGAGAGAAAGCAGGAAAGGGGTACTGAGGGAATGATCAGCCATGATCTTATTGAATGGTGGTGCATGCTTGAAGGGCCAAATGGCCTACTCCTGCACCTATTTTCTATGTTTCTATGTTTCTCCCTTGGGAGCCGGCACCTCACAACTTGAACCTCCTCGGGGAAATCCCCTCCGTGCCTTTCAGTTCTGCATGGAGGGGATTCCTGTACAGTCTGCTCTTGCACAGTCTCCACCTTGCCATCCTCGTCTGCCGTCCGGACATGCCATGGTGCACCACCTTGCAGTTCGGAGGAGGCAGGGATCCCCAATGGAGTGCACTCTACACGGGAGTCCTCCCTCTATCTGTTGGGAACTTGGCCTGGAGGATGTTGCACGGAGCAGTCCATGCAATAAGTTTTTAAGTCGGTTCACGGGCTCCCAGGTCACCTGCAATTTCTGCGGTCTGGAAGAGTCCGTGTTCCACGTTTTTATTGAATATATGAGGTTGCAGCCGCTGTTCCAATATTTGAAGGGGATGCTCCTCAAATTCTGGTTGCACTTCAGTCCCACACTCCTGATCTTTGGGCACCCTGTGCGGAGGGGAGCGGATAGGTCGGAAGGCCTTCTCGTAGGACTGCTCCTGGGCATGGCCAAGGGGACCATCAGCCGGTCCAGACAGCGGGGCGGTCGAGGGGCTCATTCAACCCGACTGCCTTTCTCTCTTCTGCGGTTACATCCGAGCCAGGGTGTCCCTGGAGATGGTGCTAGCGGTGTCCATTGGTATACTCACGGCTTTCCGCGAGAGGTGGGCGCCAGAGGGACTGGATTGCATCATCACCTCCAGCAACCAAATTTTAATTTGATTTTAAATGTCTAAGGTTTAATCTGTTTATTGAGCCGGTTTTAGTGTCCCGCCCCTTTTAGCCAGGGGGCAATTGTTTAATTTGTGCTTTTTGTGCCCTCAAAAAAAAAATCCAAAAAAAAAACAAGGGGCACTTGTTTGAAAGTGTTTGGAGTGTACCCCCACCCCCTTAAGGGGGAGCACTTGATTTAATTTTTTCACTGTTTTTCTACAAAATGGTTGTAGAGTGGTTTGTTTAGCCAGTCACGTGATGTTCACAAGACTCAATAAAACCCCAGTCAGTTGAGTCTTGGGTCTCGATCATCCATGATGAAATATGCAGTTGTGAGCCTCGTGGGTGAACTGGTAATGTATAGTGGTATTGTTAAACCTTTGTTAATAAACCAACTAGTGCTTAATAGCAATGTGTTACTATGAATTTTTAAGCAAAGGACCCATGAGGCAAATACATTACACTGATGATCAAAGTTCAAAACTTCAATTGGATAATATGCAGGAAAGCGAAACAATTGCTCAGCAATTAGTTACTCGCCTTGGGGAGGGCCATTTCACTATCAAAAGGACTCCATCGGCCCTGGACCCTGTTATATACAGGTGTTTAATATGTCTAGTGTTGTAATGATGGTGATGATGAAAACTGTGACAAATGGTTTCACTCTGTCATTCTGCCCTTATTTGAATATGTCTGTCCATATTTGGGTGGGCGTTTCCAGTATATGGTAAAACTAACACCAGGAGTTAAATATGTGGACAGAAATGGACCTAGTGAACAGGTCCCCAACAAAACTTCTGCCCCACCAATCCATCTTACGCTAGTTAATAATAGCTTTTATTAACATTCTTTCTTCTTCCTGCTGCTTCTCACTAACCATTTTTGAAGTGGGAGCAACCTTCGAAAGCTGCATTTCATTGAGTGACAATTGTTTTTTGACAGCAGTACCTACCGTAAAGAAAGATTTGCATTTAGATAGTACATTATCACATCTCTCAGAAAATGTGAAGAATTTTGGCCAGCTTATTTGGAAGATTTGAAATAAGGACATAAAATGCTGGCAATAAACAGTAAGTCAATCAGCACCTATAGGGAAAACATATAGGTTATGACATTTTGGGTATACCCATTATCAACCTGGGAGAAGTTCCTGCTGCTCGTCAAGTAGCGTCTTTGGGATCTTTTGACTTCCACCTGTTGTGTTAACTTCTGAAGGATAGCAGCTCCGTCATTCCAGCACCTCTTCAGCGCTGGATTATGTGCTCAACACCTAGCGGAGGGAGGTTGAATTTATATTCTCTAACCCAGAGACGAGTGCTACCAACAAAGCCAAACTGGAAAAACTATAGGCACCTTCTATATATGGCATGGGTTAAAAAAACTATTATTTCAGTCACAAAGAAAAAACTAAGTTATGGCAGGTTTGCCAATCTAATAAATTTTATTTCATTACATTTGAACTCCATGCTTGGAATATTACGTTAAAAGAAAAATGGATAAATGTCATTTGTGACTGGGAGAAAAGCAGAATTATTTATAGAGTAATACTTTGATAGCATTTTGTTGAATTGCTTACTCCACACTTTAGGTTCTCTCAGCAATTCTGTGTTTTCTTTTTAACAAAGTAGGTCATGGGTATAATGTTGAACTCTCATTCAGAAGACACAAGTTGGAATTCCAACGTCAGATAAAAAGTACACCTGCGTCTTTTCAGTGAATAGGTTTCCCCATCATTTGGATAGAACAATTAGCGTGATCCATTTTGAGAGAAGCGGTTGGAAAGCCTGATTGAAATACTATTATGTACTATGGAAGCACACTTCCAGTTAACTAATCACAAAGTGCTACTAATATCAACTATACAGAAGAATGTAGGCCCGATTCTCCTCCCTCTGAAATGAAGGGGAGCTTCCAAAGAACATCTCATCCAAACAACAGCACCTCTGACAGCACAACCTAGACTACATGCCCAAATCCTTGAGTAGGGCTTAAAACCGCAACTTTCTGACTCCGAGTCAAGAATACTATCACTTAGCTAATGCTCTTTACGTATCTTCCCTATAATTAGCAAATTAATTTCAACACAGATAAATGTGAGGTATTACATTTTGGGATGAGAAATAAGGAGGTCACGGGGCCAAAATTCACTGTTCCCAAAGGGACAGCTACCGCGGAGTTTGGACAGTCGACCGAAAAAATCGATTGGCCGCCGTGGTCGGATGATTTTCCCTCTCCGAGCCATATTCAGCTCAGGGTGGGGGATTTGAGCGGTGGGCACTTCCGCCGGAAATGGTGCGGTGAAGCCATTGTAAAGGAGACATTCCAGCGGAGAGCTCTGAAGCGTGTGGGCCGCTGGAAAGTGTCAAGGACAGCAATTTTAAGCTGCAAAAAGGTAAGGCTTTTCCCAGCAGTGCCCCAGCAAGATATTCAAGTCGATGCTCGAACGGGATACCGATGGAGTGTTGCTGTAGTGTTGCTGCAATCGGGGCCCTTTGGTAGGGACATCATTTTATTAATTTTAGTATTTTTATTTAAGATTACAGCATCCACTGCATTTATCTTTTAATAGTTTTATTAAATGTTTTAGCTCCATTCAACCTGCTGAGTGCTGCTCAGAGGTTTGCACATACTTTTATACAACTTTCAGGTCTGACTCTTTAGTAGAGGCCTGTGAGATGCAGAGACCTGCTTGGCAGGTTTCACCCTGAGGATGGGAGGAGTGTTGGGAGAGTGACACCTGGTACACCTGCTCAGAAGCAGGGCGGCACACGTGAGAAGGCATCGCCATTAGCACCTTGCAGAGAGGCAGTGGTCAAGGGAGGCAGCAGCCATGATTCGTTCATTCTGCACCAAACCAGTGTGCCCGCCATCTTCATCAGCCCAAATCAAGATTGCGGTTGGCTGCTTGAGGACCAGGGATATCCCCTGTCCACTTGGCTGATCACTCCACTGCAGAACCCCAGGACAGCGCCAGAGCATGCATACAATGATGCTCATTGTGCCACCAGGTGCATCATCGAACAGTGCATAGGCATCCTTAAGCATAGGTCCCGGTGCCTGGCCCGCTCTGATGGCACTGTAGGGGAGGACGAAAACCCCCTCATTTTACCCAGAAGGAAAAGGGCTGTGGGATCAGTCTGGGCTGTGAATTGAAACCGATGGAAGGAAAACTTTGGGACACAAATGAATTTTAAAAGAGCAGACAAGGCCTGCAGGGGATAAAAGGGGGTGCATTCATGGAGACCCCCCCCCCCGCAGTGTTTGGACTCATAGGAAAGGGAATTTAATTTGGAACTATCTACCAGAAAGTTTGAAATCAAAAAGTCCACCAATGAGAAGAATCGACTTCAGCAGGAGAGGCGGACTGGATAATCTGGCTATAAAAAAAGGGTTTCTGACGTAGTGAAGAAAGAAGTGATGATTTTCCCTGCCCTCGTGATTCAACAACCACAACCACAAGCCTCTCGACACTGAAGGAAAACCAGTGTCCGAAGACACCGAAGATAGAAGAAACAAACCACCAGACTATGGAAGGCACAGTAGTGAGTATAACCTCTGGTCCCCAGAACTCCCAACTCAGTTAGGCCAGGAAAGGTGGGAGGTTGGGCATTGTACTGCTAAACTGGTGTAAAGATTTTCGTTGGGTCCGTTTTAGTGGGATTTAGGGGGATTGTTTTGTTGGTGTATTGCTGTTTGTTGAGTTACACCTTGTCAAATAAATTGGAAGCCTAAAGTTCCTCTTGGAATCACCTTGTCTCAGTTCTATTGTATTACATCTCCTGATAGTGAGTCTTATGTCAGAACCGTGTAAGGGAAGCTAGGAGCGCCTCGAAAACGCTCAACTGTGTGTCACAGGCTAGGGAAGAAGGGGTTAGGAGTGTTTGACACTCACAGGTACCTCACAGGCTAGGCATAAGCTGTGGGGACGCACGAGTCTCAAAACCCCCTTCATAAGCTGTGGACACAGTCTCTCCAGGGGTGCTCTTGCAGCACTCAGGGTACCTCACAGGCCAGGCATAAGCTGTGAGGGCAGAAGCCCAGAGAGAGACACCCAAGGCACAACAACCCTGTGAAAACCCCTTACAGAACATGGCAACCACGAAGGGACTTAAGCAAACAGGAGATGTTAATATAACAGATGAGGTGATAAGAGAGGAAACTAAAATGGAGGAGAGAATTTCCTCATACATTTTTGGCAAGGTGAACCTCAGCAAATCTTGGGTACAAGCCCTCACTCGGGCAGAGTGCCCAGTGGATGCTGCTGCTCAGTGGACAGCAGGGAAGGACCACAACCACAGGGTGGAAAAGGCCATCTGGCTTATCTGCTTCACCCGCCAAGTCCGAAAGCTCGATCTGCGGGTGAAGGACTTGGAACAGAGTCTTCAGAAATCAGAGGAGCTCTCTGCTATCCGGGCTGTGGTTGGGGACAATCTACTGGCCGAATTAGCTGAGGAGCAACAAAGGAACCGGCAGTTGGAGGAGACCTTCCGAAATAGCCGGGACTATCTTCAGTGTCAGGTCACTGAGGCAAAGGGTAGTGAGGGGTCCCTCCGGGAACAGAACTCTCGGTACACCCAGAAAATTTGGGAACTGGAGAATAAATTAAAAGACGTACAGGCAGCCTATAAAGTGGCCAGTAGCAGTGAGTTTGCAGATCACGGTCCCTGCCAGGAGAGGATTAAAACTCTCACCCACGCTCTATCCCAGGCAAAGGGGATGGTCGCCCTGATAGGACCCGTAGGGTCCACAGGGGACAAAGGAGAGTATTGGGGGGTAGAGGAGAATCCAAAGGCAAGAGACGCCTGACCACCTCCTGAGGCACCGGTGGTTTGTCCGGTGGGGTACCAGGAGAGGCGGGGCACGCAGGTAGTAGCATACCCAGGGCTGGGGGCAGGACCAATGTGTCCCGCTCGGCAGCAGGGATGTGAGACTCCAGCCGAGGTTCAGTTAAAGGCTGGATCAGGCGACCAGGCACTGTCTGCTGCACCGGGTATGGTGGGACAGCCGGAGGTAGAGGGACCAGCGCAGAAAGATCCTGAACCAGGGCGGATGTGCCCGGTCAGGCAGCGCAAGTACGGTCCTCCACAGGGAGGTGGCCAAGGTCGGGGAGCGCTGGAGAGTGACTTTATTATTCCCCATGGAGTTCAAGCACTCAGGGCCATGGTGGCCCATTTGGCCAAACTCACTCGCAGCGGGGACCCGTCGATCCACTTCATGGAGGTGATGCAGGCAGGGGAAATTAATGGGTGTGACGAGGAAGAGACAGCCAAGCTGCTGCTCTTCTCTCTGGACAGCAAATTGTACCAGACCCTACCGGCTCAGAATGCCGGAGGGGACAGCGTACATTTACTGAGGTCCAGAGGGCCATCCTTAAGGCTATGGGCTTCAATGACGGCAGTCCTTTCGAACAGGTCGAAAGGACAAGGCAGCTCACAGGGGAAACCCCGCAGGCGTTTGCGGACAGGCTGTGGGTGGTATACCATGCAGCCTGTGGGGAGCTCCTCGACCGGGCGAATCTTTCCGTGGTACAGACTGGCCGCTGGCTGAGGATGCTGGTGGCAAGCTGCTTGCCCCGGCTCAAGGCCAGGGCAGAATTGTGGTTCGATTCCCGGGAACCCAACCTCACTGAGGAAGCAGTGGTCAGGCAACTGGCACTGGTCCAACGGAATGGAGGAGGGGAGGAGGAGAAAACCTCCAAAGGTCGGGTAAATGAAGTAAAACCCAACCCGATTCCCAAAAGGAAATGGCACCAGGAGGGTGGCCGCTCGTCTGATAAGGAGGGAGTGTGCTACGGGTGCGGGAAAGCTGGGCATTTTAAAAGGGATTGCAGGAGCCCAGTAAAGAGATATGGGGGGAGAAGTTCTTCAGGAGCCGCCCAGAGTGGGGGAAGTGGAGCGAGCTCCTCACCATCCCTTGACCAGATAGTAGCTGCAGTGAGGACAGCACTGGAGGGGACTGGGAAGGTAGCCATGGCAACAGGCAGGGAAGCACCAGCAACTCTGCCAGTACAGAGGCCGTGACTAGCCCAGACCCAGCCTGCATACCTGTGCCCAGTAGAATACGACCCCTGGGGACGACCCTGGGTCAAGATGGAGGTTGAGGGTGTATTGGGTACCTACCTTTTGGACACTGGTGCTTCTAGCACGATAGTCCATTCGGAGGACCCCGCAACCTCACCTCTATCAAACGGGGTGCCGTATCAACTAGTTGGGTTCACAGGTAATGAGAAGGCTGGGTTTTTCTCAGTCCCGCTCGCAGTTCGTTTAGGAGCACTCCAAACACAATGGAAGTGCGTCCTGATGAACTGGGAGCAGGTGGGAAAAGGGATTTTGGGAACTGATTTTATCATTGCTCGCCAGATCCTAGTAGACTTGAGGAATCACTGTCTATGGGGTACAGTGGGCACGGGAGCAGAGGGAGAAGTCATGGTCATTGATAAGAAACAGGGAAAAGGGACTCTGTGTACAATGAAGCCAAAAGGGGGTTACGACCTGGAGGTTCTGGTCGGTAACACCCCGGCCGAGTACCGGGCCTATGTGCAAGCAAATCTTGTAGCATTTGCCACCCATAAACACGACTGTGGGAGAGTCACAGGAGTGGAGGTTAGAATAGATGGGGATCCCATGTCCCACCTGCAAAAGCAGTATGGCTTTCCCCGAGAGGCAGAAGCAGACTTGGAGACAGCTTTAAGCTCGCTTGTCGAGCAGGGTGTTTTGAGACCCATAGCCACCCATGTCAACTCCCCACTTTGGCCGGTTAGGAAACCGGATAATTCTTGGAGGGCTATGGTGGATTATAGGGTGCTCAATAAAAACATCCCAGCTTGTGCCCCCACAGTAGCGGCGGTTGCGGATCTGATAGGGGAAATCCCTGCATCCGCAACCACGTTCACAGTGTTGGACATATCCAACGGGTTCTGGTCTATCCCTGTACGGAGGGAAGACCAGTACAAGTTTGCCTTCACCTTCCGGGAACAGCAGTATACATGGAGCTGCCTCCCACAGGGCTTTCATAATAGTCCCAGCATCTTTCACCAATGCATGGTGAACTGCTTAAAAGGCTTCAGCCAGCCACACCAGCTGGTCCAGTATGTGGACGACCTGTTGTTGTTCACAGACAGCAGTGAGGAACACGGTCCACTGCTGACCAAACTGCTGGTCTTACTGAAGGAAGGGGGTTTTAAAGTTAACCCCAAGAAAGCCCAGATAGGTCTAGGAGAGGTAAAATTCCTGGGCCTGAAGATAAGGGCAGGAGAAAGGGCCATTGATGAGGCTAGAAGAAAGGCAGTGCAAGAACTCCCTGTCCCTAGGGGTGTGTCGGGGGTAAGGTGTTTCCTGGGAATCACTGGCTACTGTAGGGACTTCATCGAGGACTAAGCAGCCACTGCCACCCCTCTGCTCAGACTCCTACATAAGGGGGTCGAGTGGGAATGGGATGAGGGCTATGAGGCACCATTTGTCCGTCTTAAGAGAGACCTGCAGGCAGCACCAGCCCTAGGGGCAATTGATGGGGGGGAGGAATTCTTCCTGGAGGTGGCAGCCAGTGGTGACAGCTTAAGTGCAGTGTTGCTCCAGGGGCGAAACGGTCAGCTGAGACCAGTGGTGTACTCCTCCAGGGTCCTCACGGAGGTAGAAAAGGGATACTCCAATTGTGAGAGGCACTTGCTTGCCACCCACTGGGCAGTAAAGAGAGCTCAGATCTTTACCGGAATATCCCCCATTACACTCCTCACCCATCATACCCCGACGCAGATGCTGTTGGACGGGAGGATTAAGGACGGGACAGTGAGCAGTGCTAGAATCACTCGCTGGACCCTTCTCCTCTCGCAAATGACTTTAAAGGTCAAAGGCCTCTGCGAGCCCAGGCTCGCAGCAAATTTAATCTATCCAGGACAGCCGCATCGATGCTCTGTGGAGGGAGTATGGGACATTAACTTTGGATTTCGGGCAGGGATACACCCCACAGGCCGCGAGATCTATGTTGATGGCTCCAGTTCAGTGTCCGCGGGTACAAGACTCACGGGCTGTGGAGTTTGGGATCCCAAGGCAGGAATTGCCTTGGCTATTAAACTCCCATGCACCCTGAGCGCCCAGCAGGCGGAACTCTCGGCGGTGATGTATGTGGTCACACACCCCGAGGAATTCCCTACCCCATACACGATTTGCTCGGACAGCATGTTCACTTGCAATTCGTGGACAGAGTATCTGGCGATTTGGTCACGCCGGGGATACACCTCTGCGGATGGGAAGCCCCTTGTGACCAAACCCCTGCTAGAAAAGATCGTGGCTGCAGTGGGAGAAACCGGGGATGTATATATCCATAAGGTAAAGGCCCACTCCAAAACTGAGCCACGGGGGGAAGGTAACCAGCAGGCAGACCTGCTGGCAAGGGAAGGTGCTCGCACAGGTCGCCCATGGGACCCATACGAGGCAGGCAGGATAACAGCAGCAAGAAGCAAGCCAGGGACACAAGGGAGCGTAGGGGCGGCTGCGGCCCCGGACCTTAAAGTAGTCCAGATGCAGGATCCGATCCTGAAGGCTGCCTTGGCTGCTATCAAAAAGGGGGAAAAGGCGGAGGGCCCATACAGTGCTGCAGATATTGCTGTGCGGGAAGGCATGTTGTTTAAAGGGGACAAATGGGTAGTGCCGCCACAACACCGGAGGGAATTCCTTCAGCTGGCCCATGAGGGTCCAGGTGCGGGACACCCCGAGCCGGAATCTACCTGGCAACGGGTAGAAAAGGCAGGGTGGTGGCCAGACCTCCGGGAAGACGTCCGCAACTTCTGTGTGGGCTGTCTGGTTTGCGCTGCAAACAACCCAGACCCTCAGAAAAGGAAGGCGTCTATGGGACACGTCAGGCGGGTAGAGGGACCATGGCAGTCAATCCAGATTGACTACATCGGACCCCTACCAGCCGCCCAGGGAGGTTATAAATACTGCCTCGTCCTGGTGGATGTGTTTTCCAAGTGGGTGGAAGCCTTCCCTTGCTGAACAGCTACCGCGGTGGGGACTGCAAAAATCCTGGTGAGGGAGGTGTTCTCTCGGTGGAATCTACCTCAAATCGTGGAGTCCGACCGGGGAAGCCACTTCACCGGCCAGGTGATGCAGGCCACCCTAAAGGTGCTGGGGATAAGAGCCAAATGGCATGTCGCCTACAACCCTCAGTCCTCAGGCCCCGTAGAATGCCTGAACCGGACCCTAAAGGAAAGGCTGCGCAAGGAGACGGGAGACTCACCGAACAAGTGGGTGGAGGTCTTACCGTTGGTCCTCATGGGAATCCGGGCCAGTCAGTCAAAGAGCACAGGCTACTCACCCAATGAGCTGATGACGGGCCGGATCATGAGAACCCCAATACATGTGTTGGCGCCGGTTCTCACCGAAGGGCAGCTCCGAGAGGTGAACCGGGACCGGTTTGTCAGGAACCTGTTTGAACACCTCAAACAGATTCACTGGCAGGCTGCTAGTAACATGGACAGACAGCATCAGAGTAACCGATTGCTGCTAGAACCCAGCAAACACCACGAATGGGAGATAGGGGACCAGGTCATGGTGAGGAACTATGCTCGGGTCGGGGTTTTTGAAGCATTATATATGGGACCATACAGCATAGTAGACAAGGCTAGCCCTATGGTCTATGCGGTTCGACTGCCTCGCCGGGTGAAGTGGTATCACATTAATCAGTGTAAATTGTTTGACCCCAAAAGAGGTAAAAAACAGAGGGGACGAGCAAGGTAAGGGAATCAGGCACTGGGGGAGGAACAGGCCTCGGTGGATTTGGAGGCTCCGGAGGAGGCAGCGGGCCCCGAAGCTCTACAGCCGGGGCTGGTTCACTGCTCCTGTAAGGCTATCCCACCACTGGGTAGAGGTTCCCAGCCCACTAACAGAAGTAGGGAGAAAGGCTCTACCATTAGCAAGGTTCAAGGGGAAGCTGAACCTCCATGGTGGATCAGCTGGGGCTAGCCCAAGAGGTGGAGGAGATGGCATTGCAGCCCATAACGTGGGACTCTGCACCGACAGTAAGGAGGAGTAACAGAATGCCACAGCCCAGGGCGCCGTGGTCCCCTGTTTACTTAGCCTCCCGCCCCAGACCGATACGGCGAAAGACAACAGGGAGGGTGCTCTGTTGCGCTAGCAAGGGTCTCCCACTGATTATCCAGGGCTCGGGAGGGCCTTGGAGGGCAGCACAAGACTCATTAAGGGGGACCATACGAGCCCCTCAGCGGAGGGCATCCTGGTCCCCAGGATACGGTCAGCCGAGTGGTCGACGACGCCTGTACAGTGACAGGATGTAGCCTGGCCACCCGGGGACGGGTGACGGTGTGTATATTTTCCCTTCCAGTTTTGTTACTTTGTGTTGTGTGTATATGTGTTTAGGTAAGGCAGTGACGGTTGGGTACAGCATTTTGTGTGTTTGGAACATGTTAAGTGGGCCGAGCCTGGAGAGGTCTCTCAAGGCAAGGCCATGTTCTTCTTGCCTTTCAGATGTCAACACCTCCCTACTGGACGTTAGTGATGCTGGTATCGCTAAGGATCTGCACCGGGCACCGAGGGGACACCGAGGACTCCCTAGTTTTCGGATGCTCCGGGGGCAGAGCGCCGACAGTGACCACAGGAGAAGGGACTCCAGCGGCGGATGGCCGGGTCACCTACTCCCACGAGGGGAAATGGCCTGGGTGGTTGGGATCGAACTCCACCAAGTACTCCAACCATAAGGACTTTACCTACGGAGAGGCCTCCATCCCCTGCCCGGAGATCACTATGGCCACTTCCAGAGTGAGAGTGACAGAAGGCAGGAAGGTATGCCTAACTTGCCAAGGGGACATACCTCTGGGACGGTGGTGGTGGCTCAGAAAGCTCAAGAGGGACATGGGAGACCGACACTCGGACTGGGAACGTCTGGATAATGATACCTACCGAACCATCATGTGGTCATCTGGCGGGGTAACGGTGTGCTGGGAGAAATGGTGGGCGTACGACCAAGGAATTTATTTGTGTATGTGGGGATCCACTCGCGTGTGTTCAGAGGGGGTCTCCATTGCTTTCTATAGGTGGTGGCAGGATGTCGGGGATGGGGTGGTATGGGATCACAGCGGGGAGGCGTGTGTGATCCCCAATCCCCGGGTACCAGTAAATGCCACCGAACTTGTAGTTCGGGAAAGAAAACCCCCACCCACGGCCAAGCCCACCGTCCCACACGAGTGCCCGACAACAACCAGGGGGCCGGGGAATGGTTTAGTGTTGGTCCCTACCGAGAAACTATTTTATCAGGGGGTACACTACGCAGTGGCATCAGTGGTGCTAAATCTGACAGAAGTCCGCCTACCTAAGTGGTGTCCCCGGGAAACCGAGCTGTTATACCAGGCTCTGCTGCGGGAGATGTTCCGGAAGTTCTATGAACTGGACTTCGGGGATGTCAAAGTGACAGACTTGTATAAACAGTGGGATAGGGCCGAACCGGGCAGGCAGAAGCGTGGCACTTTAAATGACATTCTTACGGGGTTTAACACCGGGGCATCTGCCATAAACAGTTTGGATAACATGCAGCTGGTCCTCCAGATAAATGGGTTAAAGAGTCAGCTGCGCAAAATCCTGGGGGACGAGAATACCGTAGTGGGATCCGCGCTCCATGAAGAGGTGGCAATGACAGTTCACTTAAAGGAGATTATCTCTCAATTGGAGGCGCAGGCCAGGGCTGTAAACGCCTTGATTCAGGAGGATAGAAACGCCTCCGATCAAGCCGCCCAAAATGAGGTGTGCGTGCTCTATGGGGCCTGATTGCTGGGAGAGGGACGGAGTAACCTCGAAGATCTGAGACAGGGACAGGTCCCCTCCTGGATCAGCAACCAGCACTTAGCAGCACTCCACCCTTACGATAATGTTTTGCGTCCTTGCCAACTTCGTGTAGCATCGGAAGCCTACCCGGTTCCGATGGACTGTGGAAAGTCAAACCATACCATCATGGGTGTGGTGGTCAGGATGCCCGTGATGGGGGCGTCCCCACGACCAGCATCCCTGTACCGAGTGGAGAATGTGGGAGTCATTCGTGGAGGGGTGCATGTTCGATTCCAAGAGGTCCCACCTTATGTCACAATGTGGGAGCACACTGTGACAGGTACAGACCTCTCGGGTTGTCAGAGCAGGGGAGCACAGGTAATCCTGTGCCCCCAGCACTTGAACGCTTTTGCAAGGCTACATTGCGGGTTCAGCACTGCTGGGGCAGAGCCTATCAATTGCACAATGGAGGTAATGGCCCCTAACCACATGCCTCCACAGGTAGCATATGTAGGCGGTGGGACATATTGTGTCACCACAAGTGCCCAACGGTATGAACACGGACCGGGAAGGTGGTGTCCAATACTGTACAGCAGCTTTTGCTTTAAACCCAGGGCAGAGGTTCAAGTGGCACACACCAGAATCACACCCATCCCTGAACCTTCCATGATTCACCTCACGGTACAAAACAACCTCAGCCACCTACAACAATATGTCGCCCAGTTTGGCTATCCCATTGCCCCACTACCTGAGAAACTTACAGCCCTCCTCCAGGCAGTGGATTTGTCACAAAAACATTTTTACACCATGGAGCAGAAAACTGAAATTCTAGCAGGGGAGATTGCCCAGATTAAACCCCCAGCATGGTGGGATTTGGGAATACGGGCAGACATACCTGCATGGATCCGGGTGGGATCGCATGCCTTGGTGATCGGCCAACTCCTGATTGTAGCTTATCTGCTAGTTACAAGCTGTAAGCTCAGGAGAAAAAGAAAAAGAACGCAGTTCCTCAGGCTACTACACAGCCAGCAGAGCCGTTGCTAAACACTCAAGGTGTGCAAACAAAGCTTGACCGCGACACTTAGGCGGTTTTGTTATTTCCAGGGATGACTGCGTTTTTCATACATGGCTCCTGGGGAGTTAGCAGGGCAGGTTTCTTTGTTTTACATTTGAGACTGAAATGAGACTCAATGTACAATTACTGCTGTAACCTTAAGTACATATATGTACGTTGCTGTCGTGTATTGTAACCTGTTGGATTTCTGTGTTTAGTAGCGCGTTAAAAGGAATTACGATATATATCGACGGGATCAGTTTAGAGTTAAACTGGGGAAAGTTGGGCAATTTGGGAGACCGAGGGTTTTCTCACCACCCTGAACTTTGACACACTCGAGTGGTGTCTGACTGTGTCAGATGGGGGATTATGTAGGGGAGGACGAAAACCCCCTCATTTTACCCAGAAGGAAAAGGGCTGTGGGATCAGTCTGGACTGTGAATTGAAACCGATGGAAGGAAAACTTTGGGACACAAATGAATTTTAAAAGAGCAGACAAGGCCTGCAGGGGATAAAAGGGGGTGCATTCATGGAGACCCCCCCCCCCTCAGTGTTTGGACTCATAGGAAAGGGAATTTAATTTGGAACTATCTACCAGAAAGTTTGAAATCCTAAAGTGCACATGGAAGAAACTACGAACTTTAATCGAATTTGGGATTTTTAAAAAGATGTATATTGGGTCTGCAAGAAAAGGGGTGGAGTCAATATCAACTCACCTCGCCTGTCTGTAGAGCTCATGGGGTTGGGGGTGCAAAAGGACATAGACAGGCTAAATGAGTGGGCAAAAATTTGGCAGATGGAGTATAATGTTGGAAAGTGTGAGGTCATGCACTTTGACAGAAAAAAAGCAAAGAGCAAGTTATTATTTAAAAAGAGAAAGATTGCAAAGTGCTGCAGTACAATGGGACCTAGAGGTACTTGTGCACGAAACACAAAAGGTTAGTATGCAGGTATAGCAAGTAATCAGGAAGGTCAATGGAATCTTGGCCTTTATTGCAAAGGGGATGGATTATAAAAGCAATGAAGTCTTGCTGCAGTTAGATAGGGTATTGGTGAGGCCACACCTGGAATACTGCATGCAGTTTTGGTTTCCATATTTACAAAAGGATATACTTACTTTGGAGGCAGTTCAGAGAAGGTTCACTCGGTTGATTCCAGAGATGAGGGGGTTGACTTATGAGGAAAGGTTGAGTAGGTTGGATCTCTACTCATTGGAATTCAGAAGAATGAGAGATGATCTTATCGAAACATATAAGATTATGAGGGGGCTTGACAAGGTGGATGCAGATAGGATGTTTTCTCTGATGGGGAGACTAGAACTAAAGGGCATAACCTTGGAATAAGGGGCCGCCCATTTAGAACTGAGATAGGAGAAATTTCTTCTCTGAGGGTTGTGAATCTGTGGAATTTGCTGCCTCAGAGAGTTGTGGAAGCTGGGACATTGTCTATTTCTGTCTTAAATTTATTCAATGTTATGTTCAGAATAACTCCATGAGACTGTGTTGTAAATTTAAACCATTGTGACCTTGGTCTCTTTAATATAAGTCCAAAGAGAGGCAGCAACGTGGTGGCCTGCCTTTAACACTTGCTTGCACCAGGGTACACAGGTGACCCAAAGGTCTCCCACAGATGTGCCCTCTAGTCGCAAGTCTTACACACAGGTGAGGTTCACAAACATAACATCACTTCCCCCCCAAATTCTTGAGAACAAGTTATTTACAGGTTGAGGCGATCTGGCGGTTTGCGTTTCCTGGTCGATCGCCTGAGTTGACATCCTGGCATGGGTGAGTTGGTCAGGTCATCGCTACACGGCAGCTCGGCTGGTCTGGTCGGACTGTCGGGAAAGGTGGGTTCATTCTCGTGATTGCCAGCGAGGTCAATTGCTGGTTGGGTGTGTGTTGGTGGATCATCGATGGTCGGTCTTCCTCAAACTGTTCTTGATAGTCCATGAATCGCAGTTTGGTCTGATCCAGGTGCTTTCTGCACGTTTGCCTATTCAACAATTTCACAACAAACCCTCTATTCCCCTCCTTGGCTAAGACAGTACCAGCAATCCACTTGGGATCGTGACCATAATTTAGTACAAATACCGGATCATTGACCTCAATGTCACGCGAGGCCACCGTGTGATCATGGTACACGTTATGCCTGTACCGCCGGGATTCTACATGATCATTGAGATCCGGGTGGACTAAGGAGAGCCTGGTCTTGAGTGTTCTCTTCATTAACAATTCTGCAGGGGGATCCCTGGTGAGCGAGTGGGAGCGCGTCCAATAGCTGAGCAGGACCCTAGATAACCAGGTCTGCAAGGAGCCGTCTGTTACGCATCTCAAGCTTTGCTTAATTGTTTGGACTGCCAGTTCCGCTTGGCTATTGAATGCGGGCTTAAATGGGGCAGACCTGACATGCTTGATGCCATTGCGGGTCATGAATTTGTTGAATTTCTGGTGAAACATGGTCCATTGTCACTGACAAGGACGTCATGCAAACCATGGGTGGCGAACATGGCCTGAGGCTTTCAATGGTGGCAGTGGATATACATGATGACATTATTATACATTCAATCTATTTTGAGTAAGTGGCCACTGCTACTAGAAACATCTTCCCTAGAAAGGGGCCAGCGAAATCCATGTGGAACCTGGACCATGGTTTGGAGGGCCATGACCACAGACTCAGTGGGGCCTCCCTGGGTGCGTTGCTCAGCTGTGAGCAAGTGTCGCATTGGTGTACGCATGACTCTAATTCGGAGTCAATGCCGGGCCACCAGACATGCGACCTGGCAATAGCCTTCATTATGATTATGCCTGGGTGGGTACTGTGTACGTCGCATATAAATGTTTCCCTACCCTTTTTGGGCAAAATCATGTGATTTCCCCATAGGAGGCAATCCGACTAGACTGATAGTTTGTCCTTGCGTTGGTGAAAAGGCTTAATTTCCTCTTGCATTTCCCCGGGAACCCCTGACCAGCTCCCAATGAGGATGCATCTTTTTACTAGTGATAACAGGGGGTCTTGGCTGGTCCAAGACCTGATCTGGCGAGCCGTGGCGGGTGACCCCTCACTCTCAAAAACATCCATTACCAGAAGCAAGTCTGCGGGTTGCGCCATTTCCACGCTGTTGTATGGGCAATGGCAACCGACTGAGGGCATCAGCACAGTTCTCTCTGCCTGGTCTATGGCAGATTAC
The DNA here is from genome assembly GCF_044704955.1 of Pristiophorus japonicus. Classification (NCBI taxonomy): domain Eukaryota; kingdom Metazoa; phylum Chordata; class Chondrichthyes; family Pristiophoridae; genus Pristiophorus; species Pristiophorus japonicus. The sequence continues at coordinate 147,674,261 of NC_091978.1, forward strand.
ATAGTCATATGCAGACAATGTTAGTGCACATCTTTGGATGCGGGACGAAGCATTGGTGTTGATACCTTTGCTTTCTGAGAGCAGTGATGTAAGCAGTTTGTGGTCGGTTTCGAGCTCGAACCGGAGACCAAATAGATATTGGTGTATTTTCTTAACCCCGTAGACACAAGCCAATGCTTCTTTCTCAACCATAACGTAAGCTCTTTAAGCCTTGGATAAACTTCTGGATGCATTTGCAACCGGTTGCAGTTTGCCTGACACATTTGCTTGCTGTAACACACAACCGACCCTGTATGATGATGCATCACATGCTAGTACTAAACGTTTACACGGGGTCATACAATACAAGTAATTTGTTGGAGTATAGCAGGTTTCTGGCCTTGTTAAAGGCTGTTTCTTGAGATTTACCCCAAACCCAGTCATCACCCTTGCGTAGCAACAAATGCAAGAGTTCCAGCAAAGTGCTCAATCCCGGTAGAAAGTTACCAAAGTAGTTGAGGAGTCCCAGGAACGAATGTAGCTCCGCCATGTTCTGTGGTCTGGGTGCATTCTTGATGGCCTCCGTCTTGGAGTCCGTGGGTCTGATGCCGTCCGCCGCAATTTTTCTCCCCAGAAATTCGATCTCTGACGCCAGGAAAACACACTTGGAGCGTTTCAACCTGAGTCCCACTCTGTCCAGTCACTTTAGAACCTCTTCCAGGTTGTGCAAGTGTTCAGTGGTGTTGCGGCCAGTGATCAAGATGACGACCTGGAAGACCTGCGTACATGGAACCGATTTCAGCAGACTCTCCATGTTCCTCTGGAAGATGGCCACCGCCGAGTGAATCCCAAAGGGACATCTGTGATACACGAACAGTCCTTCGTGCGTGTTGATGCACGCCAATTTCTTTGACGGTTCAGCCAGCTCCTGTGTCATGTACGCAGAGGTGAGGTCTAGCTTGGTGAACGACTTTCCCCCTACTAGAGTTGTGAATAAGTCCTCCGCTTTGGGTAGTGGGTACTGGTCCTGCAATGAGACTCGGTTGATCGTCACCTTGTAATCCCCGCAGATTCTGACCATCCCATCACTCTTTAGTACCGGCACGATTGAACTGGCCCACTCGTTGAACTCGACTGGTGATATTATTCCCCCTCGTTGAAGTCTGTCCAGCTCGATTTCGACTTTCCCTTGCATCATATATGGGACTGCTCGGGCCTTGTGATGAATGGTCTGTGCCCCAGGAACAAGGTGGATCTGGTGCCTGTGAAGTTGCTGATGCCTGGCTCAAATAACGCTGGGAATTTGTTTAGCACCTGGGCGCACAGGGCGTCATCCGCTGAGGACAGTGCTTTGATGTCGTCCCAGTTCCACCGGATCTTGCCTAGCCAGCTCCTGCCGAACAGCATTGGGCCATCGCGTGGTACAATCCATAGTGGTCATTGCGTCATACGATACTTTCACTGCCGCACTGCCGATAACAGGTATGAGTTCTTTGGTGTAACTGCGTAGTGTGAATCAGGCTCAGTTTTGACCTCTGTGCCTTGTTACTCCACAGTTTCTTAAAAGCCTTTTGGCTCATAATCGATTGACTCGTTCCCGTGTCCAATTCCATGGAGACTGGAATGCCTTTAAGTTTGACTTTTAACATTATTGGCGGGCTTTTAGTGAAGGTGTGTACCCCATACACTTCCTTCTCATCCTCCGGTTAGGTTGCCTTTCCGCACTGGATCGGTCGCTCTCTGCTGACTTTGCCACGTGGTGAGTCCGAGGTCGCTTGCACAATCACTGGAGGTGCCCCATTGTTCCACAGCCCCTGCACATGTAGTGCTCGAAACGACATTGATGGACTCTGTAACTGCGCCCGCAGCGCAGCATGGCGTTAACGAATTCACATCAGTACTCCCCAGCGGCCTCTGAGTCACCCTAGGCCTGGTCTCTGTGGCCATGTGGGCCCTACAATGTACAGTCCTGCCTGCTGAAGGCATTATTTTAAGCACAGTACTTGCCGGTGAGCTTCGATTCTGTGAAGGTATCTGCTTCGTGTTGTCGTTCGTGGATGTGAAGGCTAGGGCTATCATGATGGCCTTGCTCAGATCCAGGGATTCGGCAGACAGCAGCTTGCGAAGGATGCCCTCGTGGCCAATTCCAAGCACGAAAATGTCCCGCAATATTTCCCCCAAGGATCCTGCAAAGTCGCACTGCCCCGCAAGGCATCTTCGGTCGGCGACGAAACTCACCACCTGGCCTTCAGGATGCTTTCTTTTGGCTTGAGGTGCTCCCTAGCCTGCGTGCACAGTTCTGTGTATGATTTGTCCATTAGTTTGACTGGTGCCAGCAAATTCTTAAGGATGCTATATACCGATGACCCACATACGGTGAGGAGAATCACCCTGCGCTTGATCTCTGTTTCAGCCATGTCCAATTCGTTGGCCACAAAGTACTGGTCAAGGCACTCAACGAAGGCTTCCCAATCATCACCCTCAATAAATCTCTCAAGAATACCAACGGCGGCCATTTCCGTGTGAAAGTCCGTGATCTGTAACTCATCACCAATTGTTATGTTCAGAATAACTCCATGAGACTGTTGTAAATTTAAACCATTGTGACCTTGGTCTCTTTAATATAACTCCAAAGAGAGGCAGCAATGTGGTAGCCTGCCTTTTATACCTGCTTGCACCAGGCTACACATAGGTCTCCCACACGTGTGCCCTCTAGTGGCAAGTATTACACACAGGTGAGATTCACATATATAACAGACAGTTTCTTAAACGATAAGGGAATAAGGGGTTATGGGGAGCGGGCAAGGAAGTGGACCTGTGTCCATGATCGGATCAGTCATGATGTATTGAATGGCGGAGCAGGCTTGAGGGGCCATATGGCCTACTCCTGTTCCTATTTCTTATTTTCTTATAGAGGATTGGTTAGCAGACAGAAAACAGAGTACAGATAAATGGGTCATTTTCCGGTTGGCAGGCTGTAACTAGTGGGGGTGCCGCAAGGATCAGTGCTTGGGCCTCAGCTATTTCCAATTTATATTAATGACTTAGATGAAAGGACCAAGTGCAATGTATCCAAGTTTGCTGATGATACAAAGCTAGATGGGAAAGTATGCTGTGAGGAGAACACAACGAACCTGAAAAGGGATTTAGACAAGTTAAGTGAGTGGGCAATAGGTGCAGATGGAATATAATGTTGGGAAATGTCAGTTTATTCACTTTGGTAGGAAGAAGACAAAACATGAATATTTTTTTAAGTGGTGTGCAACTATTAATTGTTGTTCAGAAAGATTTAGGTGTCTTCATACAGGAAACACAGACAGTTAGCATGAAGGTATAGCAAACAATTAGGAAGGCAAATGACATATTGGCATTTATTGCAAGGGGGTTGGAGTTCAAGAGTAAGGAAGTCTTACTACAATTGTCCAGGACTTTGGTGAGACCGCATCTTGAGTACTGAGCATAGTTTTGCTCTCCTTGTCTGAGGAAGGACATACTTGTCTTGGAGGCGGTGAATAGGATTACATAGGATATACGGCACAGAAACAGGCCATTCGGCCCAACCAGTCCATGCTGGCGGTTATGCTGCACTCAAGCCTCCTCCCGTCTTTCCTCATCTAAATCTATCAGTGTAACCCTCTATTCCCTTCTCCCTCATTTGCTTGTCCAGCCTCCCCTTAAATGCATCTATACTATTTGCTTCAACCACTCCCTGTGGTAGCGAGTTCCACATTCTCACCACTCCTTGGGTAAAGAAGTTTCTTCTGAATTCCCTATTGGATTTTTTGATTACTATCTTATATTGATGGCCTCCAGTTATGCTATTCCCCACAAAGGGAAACATTCTCTCTGTATCCAGTCTATCAAAACCTTTCATAATTTTAAAGACCTCTATTAGGTCAACCCTCACCCTTCTTTTTTCAAGAGAAAAGAGACACAGCCAGTTCATCCTTTCCTGATATATATATCCTTGCATTTCCAAGTAATAAGTAACCTCCTTATTCTTCCTACTAAAAAGTACTACCTCACATTTATCCGTGTTGAACTTTATTTGCCATTGATTTGCCCATTCTGCAAGTTTATTGACATCCTCCTGTAATATGTTGCAGTCCTCCTCAGTACAGACTATCACCCCCAATTTGGTACCATCCCCAAATTTAGAAATTGTGTTTCTGATTTCAAAGTCTAAATCGTTAATGTAAATTGTGAACAGCAGTGGTCCCAGCACTGATCATGGAAGAGAACTACCCACCTTCTGCCACTGTAAATAGCTACCCTTTACTCCACTCTCTGCTTTCTGTCTTGAAGCAAGCTCGCGATCCATTCTGCTACTTGTCCCCTGACTCTCCATTCTCTGATCTTATTCATTAGTCTATTATGGGATATCTTATCAAAGGTCTTTTGAAAATCTAGATAAATTACATCTACTGCAGTACCATTGTCTACTCTCTCTGTTACCTCTTCAAAAAAATCAGTAAGGTTAGTCAAGCAAGATTTTCTCTTTTGAAATCCATGCTGACTATTTATTATTATACCTTTGGTTTCTAGATGTTCCTCTATTCTCTCCTTTAGTAGTGATTCCATTATTTTTCCTACCACCAATGTTAAGCTGACTGTTCTATAATTCCCTGGACATATTCTACCCCCTTCTTATATATAGGTATTACGTTAGCTGTCCGCCAGTCCTCTGACACTACACTGTTTTCAAATGAATTATTAATTATATGTATTAATGTCACTGCTATCTCTTCCCTAGATTCTTTTAAAATGCGCGGATGGAATCCAGCCAGACCAGGGGTTTTATCCTCTTTGAGTTTGATTAATTTATTTAAATTATCCCCTTTTTTATTTTAAATGGACTTATCTATTTACTCATCTCATCATCCAATGTCATGTCCACCTGTTCTACCTCGCTGGTAAATATCGAAACAAAATAATGGCCCTATTCCCATCCCAACTTTCCTTTTTTTATTGATGTGCCTGTAAAATATTTGACTATTTTGTTTTATATTCCTTAATAATTTAATTTCATAGTTCGTCTTTGCCTTTCTGATTGTTTTTTTTACTTCTAATCCCTTCGTATTCTCTCTTATCATGCACTCCTCTGTCTATGTACTTAATGTATGCTTCTTTCCTTACCCTCAATTGCTCGCTAATGGCTTTATTCATCCATGGAATCTCATTAGTGTTTAGGTTGTTCCTTCCTTTTAACCGAATATATTTTTCCTGCACTCTCTTGAACAACATTGTAAATGTTCCCCATTGTTGTTCTACATCACTGTTTGCGATATTGTTGCCCATTTTATCTTCCCAAGTTCTATTCTCAGCCCCTAAAAATCAGATTTTCTTCAATCTATTAACCTGGTTTTCATCATACTTATGTCCTTCCCTATTATCATCTTAAAGCGTATTATATCATGGTCACTATTGCCTAGATATTTCTCTACTTTTACTTCTCTTATCTGCTCTGGTTCATTCGCCATGACTAAATCCAGTCGCAAATCCTCCCTTGTTGGGCTTTTTACATATTGGGTTCAGAAGGAGTTCTCAATATATTATAGGAACTCTTTTTCCTTAACCCCTTTACCTACCTCTTCTGTAAAATTAATATCGGGGTAGATGAAATCCCCCATGATTATTATTCTATGTTTTTTATGCATTTCCCTAATTTTTCTGCACATTTGTTCCTCCACCTTCCTTCCACTATTAGGTGGTATGTAACTACTCCTATTTAGTGTGATTGATCCTTTATTATCTTTTATCTCTATCCACATAATTCTATTTTTGTCTTGCTGATAGCAGCATCCCTTTTTTCTACAGCCATTATGTTATCCCTAATAAGTACAGCTACTCCATCTCCCCATCCTGATTTTTCTGCAGCCATGTCTCAGTAATCCCTATTCCTCCAAAAAAATGATTGCCCCCAGCTCCCCTTTTCTATTACGAACACTGTATGCATTGCTGTGCAGACAGTTTAAATCATTTTTAATAGGATTTCCTCTCACTCTGGGAGGCGCAAATGGAGCGATAAGGACTTTTCGCCCGGGGGCAGGTGGCGGAAGTTACCTGCCTGGAATTGCCCCCGGGATAGCGGCGTAGTTTTGGTACCGGGCGGCGGCGCACATGGCGATTATGTCATTGCCTTGCGCGCCGACCCCTTATCGCCCTGTGCCAACACCTTTACTCCTCGCGGGAGCGAGATTGGCACAGGGCGAGGCCACCAACAGCTTTGCGGGTTGCAAAGCTATGGTGGCTGGAGCACCCCCTCCACCCTTAAAAGGGAGAGTCTTCTTTTGTCGGCCGACTTTGCAATCGGCATGACAATGGCGACCGTTAGTTCGGTTGGGCCACCGGCCTGACCGAAACGCTCCCTGGTGGCCCAGTAGGTGCCATGGAAGCGGCTACAGAGTTTGCAGTGGCCCTCCCCTTTAGGAGAAGACGATATTGTGATGAGTCAGCGCGACGTGGCACATCCACGTCGTGCTGACGTCATCAGCATTGCGCTTTTGCCCTTTCTCGCCTCGCTACCAGCCTACAGAGCATCTCTGGTATTGCCTGGATGTTTTTTCATGCACTAATATCCCAGTTCCGGGTCATTCAGGTTCTGCTTTTGCCGTTGCTTCCTTGCCGTCAATGTCTTCCCTTACTTTATTCTTTCCTATGCTCTCTTTTCCTGTTTTGTTTATATTTAGGCTGCTTACATTTCTTGTAGATCCCTCCCCCCTTCTTTCTATTTTAAAGCCTTTGCCACCTCACTATTTAACCTTTCCACCAGGACACAGATCCCATCCTGGTTCAGGTGGAGCCTGTCAGATCGGCATAGTTCCTTCCTCTCCCAGAAGGTTCACTGGATTGATCTCTGGGATGGGAGGGTTTGCCTTGAGGAGTGATTGCGTAGATTGAGCCTTAACTCTATGGAGCTTAGAAGAATGAGAGGTGATCTCTTTGAAACATATTGGGGCTGGATTTTCGGCTTTTCACATTTTCGCCTGGAAATAGTTTGCGCCCTCGTCATGTATTTTTGTCCAAAAAGTAATCTGGAGGAGCATTGGCATAAGTCATGCGTTGCATGACTGACTTTGTGCGCTGGAACCGAAACTTTTGGTGGTGAAGGAGGCGACCATTTTGCGCATGTGCATTGAGGTTTTTTTTGCCCTCTTGCTTTATTTTCCGGTTGCAAACGCAAATACAGGGCACACCAACTTTCTGCGCGCATGTGCATTTAAACTGGCCCACTTCAGCCACTTCTGCTGAGATGGAGGATCAGGAAGGAAGGCAGTGTGCCAGGCACTTCAGCCAGGAGGCTAGTGAGGTCTTAGTGAGCATGGTGGAGAATAAGTGGGCCTCACTCCATCTTGCTGGGGGAGCCAGACCACTTCCCGCTGTGTTCAAAAGAATATGGTGTGACATCGCGCCGGAGGTGTCTGCTGCAGACACTGTGCCCAGGACTGGCACATTTACCGGAAAAAGTTCAACGACCTCACGAGCCTGGAGCAGCTGAGGGAGATTTATAAATAAGCGTCTCCCTGACAATGGAGGTAGCGCGAGCCTGAAACAGCTGAGGGAGATTTATAAATAAGCGTCTCCCTGACAACGGAGGCAGCTCGAGCCTGGAACTGTTACGTCTTTTCAAAGGGGACAAAATGCGAAATAAAAAGTAATGATGTTATGACATCACAAGGATGGGGAGTGGTGATTGGTCCTTCCAGATTAATTGAATCAATGGATAGGGAATGAATTTTAAAGACAGCTAATAACAGATTTAATTTGCTTCAATTATTGATTTTCTAATTTTACTTAATTTATAATTATTGTATATATTTAATTTTATTTCTATCTTGACTTACTGATTCTACTATTGTAGAATCCTTATTGTATTTACCATGTAAATTGAATTTCTCTTTTTTTCTTGCTTTTATCTATTCGCGTGCACATTTTGGCTGCCGCTTCAGAACTGAGCCATTGACTTCTTTTTACAGTTTCTTCTTCCGTTTCTTTTTCTCTCATTCCCTCCCTGGTCAATATCTAATGTCGACATGTCGCCTCTCATCTATCCTCTCTGATATACTCTGTACTTTAAAATCCTTACACTTAGAATTCATTACTCTTCAACCTTCCTACTGTCCAGCTGCCATCCCAGGCTTGACTCCCTTTTAGACAAGCCTGCAGCTTCCCTCTGTGCCTCTCCTGGCATTCTCCGAAGGGCCCGGCATGGCACTCGCCGCTGTCTCCTCACAAGCATCAACCCCAACTATCCCATCCTAATCTCTCACCGACCTTACCATCCAGCTTGTCCTGGGAAGGCTAACCTTGCAAATCTCCTCACTGTGCAACTCATTCCTCCCACCAATGACCATGTGTTGTCTGGTAGCAGATCAGCCTTCAGGAATGTTCTGAAAATCACCTTACAAAATGTCCGTTCTCTTTCAAACCAGGCCCTTGCCATCCATGATCTTATCATGGATGAATGCATTGACATCATGGCACTAACAGAAAATTGGCTGAAGGATAATGACACACTTCCATTAATCAAAGCCTCCCCTCCCAACTACACCTTCTACCACTTGCCCCACCCAGACTGCCATGGTGGGAGTATAGCTCTCATCACTAAATCATACCTTGGTCTATCCCCTTACTCCTCCAGCACTTTCTCATCTTTTGAACATCTCGCATTATTCCACCCCTCTAACCTCTCTTTCAAAATTCTCATTCTCTACTGCCCACCCAAACATAATAAAAACATTATCATGGATATATCCTCACTGCTTTCCTCCCTCAGCCTTTGCACCGAGCGACTTCCCATCCTTGGTGATTTCAACCTCCATCACAACTCATTTTGTTCTCTCTCCTCTGAGTTCACTACCCTCCTGTCCTTTCTTAACCTCTCCCTCCATGTAAATTCCGCAACCCATAGTCACGGCCACCCCCTTGACCCTACAATCTCTCGTGGCCTTGCTATTCCAACCGTATCAATTAAAGATAAAGCCATCTCTGGCCATTTCCTTGTATCACTCTCGACCCACGTTCCCCTTCCCCAATCCAAACCTACTTCCTTCTATATCCACCCCTGGAAAAATCTCACTCCAAATTCTATTACAACTGCGCTTATCAACTTGAAACTGTCCAACCTTTGGCCCTCTTTTAACAATGACATTTCTTTCAGCCACCAATCTGCTCAATCACACGCTCACTACCACCTTTGATGCCCTAGTCCCTATTAAAATGATTACTCTCTTCCACCCCTTGGTACAGCCCTCATCTTCGCTCCCTCAAAACAAAAGGGCACAGATTTGAACGGATGTGGCGGTCAACTGGTTTAGCCATTTACTGCCAGATCTGGCTCGAACACATAAAACACAATTGGTTCTTAGTCTTGTATACAAAAACTGCTCACTATTCCAGAATCATTCTGGATTGCAAAAATAACCCCAGGCTACTATTCTCTACTGTTAACTGTCTCCTTAAACCCCTCTACCCTGTCTCCACCACACTCAGCTCTAACAACAAGTTTGAGGAGCTCATGGACTTCTTTGTATCAAAGACTGAGACCATCCGATCAGCTGTGTCTGTGAGTTTCCTTCCTTCCCTTAGCCCACAGGACCAAACTTCATCTGACGCTACTACCTGCCCTAGCCCTAAACTCATTATCTTTTTCTAGTTTCTCTTTGCTCTCCCCTCTTAATCTCTCCAAACTCATCTTATCCATGAGACCCACTTCCTGCTCTCTTGACCCTATTCCCACTAAACTGATGACCACCCAACTTCCTTTTCTGGCTCCCATGTTAACCAACATTGTTAATGGTTCTCTGTCCTCAGGGACTGTTCCCCTCTCCTTCAAATCTGCTGTCATCACCCTTCTCCTCAAAAAAAACAACCCTTGAACCCATTTTGCTTGCTAGCTATTGCCCCATCTCCAACCTCCCTTTCCTGTCCAAAGTATTGAACGTGTTGTTGCCTCCAAAATCCATGATCTTTCCATGAATTTAATGTTAGAATCCCTTCAATCTGGCTTTCACCCCTGCCACAGTACCGAAACTGTTATCATCAAAGTCACAAATGACATCCTTTGTGACTGTGACAAAGGAAAGTGATCCCTCCTTGTCCTTCTGGACCTGTCTGCAGTCTTTGACACAGTTGACCACTCCATCTTCCTCCAACGCCTCTCCACCAATGTCCAGCTGGGTGGGTCTGCACTCGCCTGGTTTCATTCTTATCTATCTAATCGTAGCCAGAAAATCTCCAGCAATGGCTTCTCTTCCCACTCCCACATCGTTACCTCTGTTGTCTCCCAAGGATCTGTCCTTGATCCCCTCTTGTTTCTCATCTATATGCTGCCCCTCCGTGATAATCATCCGAAAACACGGAGTCAGTTTCAATATATGCACAGACGACACCCAGCTCTACCTCTGGCACCATTTCTGTCGACCGCAGCTTGGTATCTAAATGGTCAACTTGCTTGTCCGACATCCAGTACTGGATGAGCAGAAATTTTCTCCAATTAAATATTGGGAAGACTGAAGCCATTATCTTTAGTCCCCATCACAAACTGCGTTCCCTAACCACTAATTCCACTCCTCTCCCTAGCATCAATCTGAGGGTGAACAAGACTGTTCACAACCTAGGTGTCCTATTTGACCCTGAAATGAGTTTCCAGCCATACATCTGCGGCATAACTAAAACCGCCTTTTTCCATCTCCGTAACATTGCCCGCCTCCGCCCCTGCCTCCGCTCTTCTGCTGCTGAAACCCTCATTCACGCCTTGGTTACCTCTAGACTTGACTACTCCAACTCACTCCTGGCCGGCTTTCTACATTCCACACTATGTAAACTTGAGGTCATCCAAAACTCTGCATCCTGTGTCCTAACTCGCACCAAGTCAAGATCATGTCACCCCTGTGCTTTCTGACCTACATTGGCTCCCAATTAAATAACGCCTCAATTTCAAAATTCTTATCCTTGTTTACAAATCACTCCATGGCCTTGCCCCTCTCTATCTCTGTAATCTTTTTCAGCCTCACAACCCCACAAGATGTCTGTGCTCCTCAAATTCTGGCCTCTTGAACATCCCTCATTATAACTGCTCAACCATCGGTGGCCGTGCCCTCAGCCGCCTGGGCCCTAAGCTCTGGAACTCCCTCCCGAGACCTTTATGCCTCTCTACCTCTCTTTCCTTCTTTAAGATGCTCATTAAAACCTCTTTAAACAAGCTTTTGAACATTTGCCTTAATTTCTTCTGTGGCTCGTTGTCAAATTTATCTGTTTGTCTGAAACACTGTTGTGAAGCGCCCTGGGATGTTTTACTATGTTAAAGGTGCTATATAAATGAAAGTTTTTACTATTATTATTATTAGGGTGAGAACTATTTGCATTTAAACATGCCTCCATTACTTGTAATGTTAATCTCATACACTATGTGAAGTCGTTAATTTATCTGGTCCCTCTCAATACTCAGTGGGGTGCCTTTCGCAATGCATAACAAAGATGAAGGCTTACATCAGCAACCATTGGTTTTTAATGATCTATGCACATAATTTGTATCATTAACATCATCCTTCGTAATGCACTCCAACTGCTGCATATCACCTTCTGAAAGATCACTTACATCCCCCATGGTAGTTGCCTCTTAACAGCGAATACATACTGACGAAGCACATGCAAGATTTCAACAGATTGAATGGAGGCCTCTACAACATTCACACAGTATCACCTATTCAACTTGCAGTATCTAGTCTGACTCCTTACTCCTTAGATAAGGAGTCAGACTAGATATTGCAAGCTCAAAGTAAGTGTGACCATTGTCCATTATTACAGATCTCAGAATGCCTCTCCAGCCTATAGAAACATAGAAACATAGAAAATAGGTGCAGGAGTAGGCCATTCGGCCCTTCGAGCCTGCACCGCCATTCAATGAGTTCATGGCTGAATATGCAACTTCAATACCCCATTCACGCTTTCTCGCCATACCCCTTGATCCCCCTAGTAGTAAGGACTACATCTAACTCCTTTTTGAATATATTTAGTGAATTGGCCTCAACAACTTTCTGTGGTAGAGAATTCCACAGGTTCACCACTCTCTGGGTGAAGAAATTACTCCTCATCTCGGTCCTAAATGGTTTACCCCTTATCCTTAGACTGTGACTCCTGGTTCTGGACTTTCCCAACATTGGGAACATTCTTCCTGTATCTAACCTGTCTAAACCTGTCATAATTTTAAACGTTTCTGTGAGATTCCCTCTCATTCTTCTGAACTCCAGTGAATACAAGCCCAGTTGATCCAGTCTTTCTTGATGTGTCAGTCCCGCCATCCCGGGAATCAGTCTGGTGAACCTTCGCTGCACTCCCTCAATAGCAAGAATGTCCTTCCTCAAGTTAGGAGACCAAAACTGTACACAATATTCCAGGTGTAGCCTCACCAAGGCCCTGTACAACTGTAGCAACACCTCCCTGCCCCTGTACTCAAATCCCCTCGCAATGAAGGCCAACATGCCATTTGCTTTCTTAACTGCCTGCTGTACCTGCATGCCAACCTTCAATGACTGATGTACCATGACACCCAGGTCTCGTTGCACCTCCCCTTTTCCTAATCTGTCACCATTCAGATAATAGTCTGTCTCTCTGTTTTTACCACCAAAGTGGATAACCTCACATTTATCCACATTATACTTCATCTGCCATGCATTTGCCCACTCACCTAACCTATCCAAGTCACTCTGCATCCTCATAGCATCCTCCTCGCAGCTCACACTGCCACCCAACTTAGTGTCATCTGCAAATTTGGAGATACTACATTTAATCACCTCGTCTAAATCATTAATGTACAATGTAAACAGCTGGGGCCCCAGCACAGAACCTTGCGGTACCCCACTAGTCACTGCCTGCCATTCTGAAAAGTACCCATTTACTCCTACTCTTTGCTTCCTGTCTGACAACCAGTTCTCAATCCATGTCAGCACACTACCCCCAATCCCATGTGCTTTAACTTTGCACATTAATCTCTTGTGTGGGACCTTGTCGAAAGCCTTCTGAAAGTCCAAATACACCACATCAACTGGTTCTCCCTTGTCCACTCTACCGGAAACATCCTCAAAAAATTCCAGAAGATTTGTCAAGCATGACTTCCCTTTCACAAATCCATGCTGATTTGGACCTATCATGTCACCTCTTTCCAAATGCGCTGCTATGACATCCTTAATAATTGATTCCATCATTTTACCCACGACCGATGTCAGGCTGACCGGTCTATAATTCCCTGTTTTCTCTCTCCCTCCTTTTTTAAAAAGTGGGGTTACATTGGCTACCCTCCACTCCATAGGAACTGATCCAGAGTCAATGGAATGTTGGAAAATGACTGTCAATGCATCCACTATTTCCAAGGCCACCTCCTTAAGTACTCTGGGATGCAGTCCATCAGGCCCTGGGGATTTATCGGCCTTCAATCCCATCAATTTCCCCAACACAATTTCCCGACTAATAAGGATTTCCCTCAGTTCCTCCTTCTTACGAGACCCTCTGACCCCTTTTATATCCGGAAGATTGTTTGTGTCCTCCTTAGTGAATACCGAACCAAAGTACTTGTTCAATTGGTCTGCCATTTCTTTGTTCCCCGTTATGACTTCCCCTGATTCTGACTGCAGAGGACCTACGTTTGTCTTTACTAACATTTTTCTCTTTACATATCTATTGAAACTTTTGCAATCCGTCTTAATGTTCCCTGCAAGCTTCCTCTCGTACACTATTTTCTCTGCCCTAATCAAACCCTTTATCTTCCTCTGCTGAGTTCTAAATTTCTCCCAGTCCCCAGATTCACTGCTATTTCTGGCCAATTTGTATGCCACTTCCTTGGCTTTAATACTATCCCTGATTTCCCTTGATAGCCACGGTTGAGCCACCTTCCCTTTTTTATTTTTACGTCAGACAGGGATGTGCAATTGTTGTAGTTCATCCATGCGGTCTCTGAACGCCTGCCATTGCCCATCCACAGTTTACCCCTTAAGTATCATTCGCCAATCTATCCTAGCCAATTCATGCCTCATACCTTCAAAGTTACCCTTCTTTCAGTTCTGGACCATGGTCTCTGAATTAACTGTTTCATTCTCCATCCTAATGCAGAATTCCACCATATTATGGTCACTCTTTCCCAAGGGGCCTCGCACAACAAGATTGCTAATTAATCCTCTCTCATTACACAACACCCAGTCTAAGATGGCCTCCCCCCTAGTTGGTTCCTCGACATATTAGTCTAGAAAACCATCCCTTATGCACTCCAGGAAATCCTCCTCCACCGTATTGCTTCCAGTTTGGTTAGCCCAATCTATATGCATATTAAAGTCACCCATGATAACTGCTGCACCTTTATTGCATGCACCCCTAATTTCCTATGTGATGCCCTCCCCAACATCACTACTACTGTTTGGAGGTCTGTACACAACTCCCATTAATGTTTTTTGCCCTTTGGTGTTCTGCAGCTCTACCCATATAGATTCCACATCATCCAAGCTAATGTCCTTCCTAACTGTTGCATTAATCTCCTCTTTAACCAGCAATGCTACCCCACCTCCTTTTCCTTTCATTCTATCCTTCCTGAATGTTGAATACCCATGGATGTTGAGTTCCCCGCCCTGATCATCCTGGAGCTACGTCTCTGTAATCCCAATCATGTTATATCTGTTAACATCTATTTGCACAGTTCATTCATCCACTTTATTACGGATACTCCTTGGATTAAGACACAAAACCTTCAGTCTTGTTTTTTTAACACCCTTTGTCCTTTTAGAATTCTGATGTAATGTGGCCCTTTTTGTTTCTTGCCTTTGTTTACTCGGCCTTCCACTATTGCTTTTTACCTTTCTATCCTTCTGTTTCTGACTCCATATTACTTCACCCTATAGAAACATAGAAACATAGAAAATAGGTGCAGGAGCAGGCCATTCAGCCCTTCTAGCCTGCACCGCCATTCAATGAGTTCATGGCTGAACATGAAACTTCAGTACCCCCTTCCTGCTTTCTCGCCATAACCCTTGATCCCCCGAGTAGTAAGGACTTCATCTAACTCCCTTTCGAATATATTTAGTGAATTGGCCTCAACTACTTTCTATGGTAGAGAATTCCACAGGTTCACCACTCTCTGGGTGAAGAAGTTTCTCCTCATCTCGGTCCTAAATGGCTTACCCCTTATCCTCAGACTGTGACCCCTGGTTCTGGACTTCCCCAACATTGGGAACATTCTTCCTGCATCTAACCTGTCTAAACCCGTCAGAATTTTAAATATTTCCATGAGGTCCCCTCTCATTCTTCTGAACTCCAGTGAATACAAGCCCAGTTGATCCAGTCTTTCTTGATAGGTCAGTCCCGCCATCCCGGGAATCAGTCTGGTGAATCTTCGCTGCACTCCCTCAATAGCAAGAATGTCCTTCCTCAAGTTAGGAGACCAAAACTGTTCACAATACTCCAGGTGTGGCCTCACCAAGGCCCTGTACAACTGTAGCAACACCTCCCTGCCCCTGTATTCAAATCCCCTCGCTATGAAGGCCAACATGCCATTTGCTTTCTTAACCGCCTGCTGTACCTGCATGCTAACCTTCAATGACTGATGCACCATGACACCCAGGTCTCATTGCACCTTCCCTTTTCCTAATCTGTCACCATTCAGATAATAGTCTGTCTCTCTGTTTTTACCACCAAAGTGGATAACCTCACATTTATCCACATTATACTTCATCTGCCATGCATTTGCCCACTCACCTAACCTATCCAAGTCACTCTGCAGCCTAATAGCATCCTCCTCGCAGCTCACACTGCCACCCAACTTAGTGTCATCCGCAAATTTGGAGATACTACATTTAATCCCCTCGTCTAAATCATTAATGTACAATGTAAACAGCTGGGACCCCAGCACAGAACCTTGCGGTACCCCACTAGTCACTGTTTGCCATTCTGAAAAGTATCCTTTTACTCCTACTCTTTGCTTCCTGTCTGACAACCAGTTCTCAATCCACGTCAGCACACTACCCCCAATCCCATGTGCTTTAACTTTGCACATTAATCTCTTGCGTGGGACCTTGTCGAAAGCCTTCTGAAAGTCCAAATATACCACATCAACTGGTTCTCCTTTGTCCACTTTACTGGAAACATCCTCAAAAAATTCCAGAAGATTTGTCAAGCATCATTTCCCTTTCACAAATCCATGCTGACTTGGACCTATCATGTCACCATTTTCCAGATGCACTGCTATGACATCCTTAATAATTGATTCCATCATTTTACCCACTACTGAGGTCAGGCTGACTGGTCTATAATTCCCTGTTTTCTCTCTCCCTCCTTTTTTAAAAAGTGGGGTTACATTGGGTACCCTCCACTCCATAGGAACTGATCCAGAGTCAATGGAATGTTGGAAAATGACTGTCAATGCATCCGCTATTTCCAAGGCCACCTCCTTAAGTACTCTGGGATGCAGTCCATCAGGCCCTGGGGATTTATCAACCTTCAATCCCATCAATTTCCCCAACACAATTTCCCGACTAATAAAGATTTCCCTCAGTTCCCCCTCCTTACTAGACCCTCTGACCCCTTTTATATCCGGAAGGTTGTTTGTATCCTCCTTAGTGAATACCGAACCAAAGTACTTGTTCAATTGGTCTGCCATTTCTTTGTTCCCCTTCATGACTTCCCCTGATTCTGACTGCAGGGGACCTACGTTTGTCTTTACTAACCTTTTTCTCTTTACATACCTATAGAAACTTTTGCAATCCGCCTTAATGTTCCCTGCAAGCTTCTTCTCGTACTCCATTTTCCCTACCCTAATCAAACCCTTTATCCTCCTCTGCTGAGTTCTAAATTTCTCCCAGTCCCCAGGTTCGCTGCTATTTCTGGCCAATTTGTATGCCACTTCCTTGGCTTTAATACTATCCCTGATTTCCCTCGATAGCCACGGTTGAGCCACCTTCCCTTTTTTATTTTTATGCCAGACAGGAATGTACAATTGTTGTAATTCATCCATGCGGTCTCTAAATGTCTGCCATTGCCCATCCACAGTCAACCCCCTAAGTATCATTCGCCAATCTATCCTAGCCAATTCACGCCTCATACCTTCAAAGTTACCCTTCTTTAAGTTCTGGACCATGGTCTCTGAACTAACTGTTTCATTCTCCATCCTAATGCAGAATTCCACCATATTATGGTCACTCTTCCCCAAGGGGCCTCGCACAATGAGATTGCTAATTAATCCTCTCTCATTACACAACACCCAGTCTAAGATGACCTCCCCCCTAGTTGGTTCCTCAACATATTGGTCTAGAAAACCATCCCTTATGCACTCCAGGAAATCCTCCTCCACCGTATTGCTTCCAGTTTGGCTAGCCCAATCTATGTGCATATTAAAGTCACCCATTATAACTGCTACACCTTTATTGCATGCACCCCTAATTTCCTGTTTGATGCCCTCCCCAACATCACTATTACTGTTTGGAGGTCTGTACACAACTCCTACTAACGTTTTTTGCCCTTTGGTGTTCTGCAGCTCTACCCATATAGATTCCACATCATCCAAGCTAATGTCTTTCCTAACTATTGCATTAATCTCCTCTTTAACCAGCAATGCTACCCCACCTCCTTTTCCTTTTATTCTATCCTTCCTGAATGTTGAATACCCCTGAATGTTGAGTTCCCAGCCCTGATCATCCTGGAGCCACGTCTCCGTAATCCCAATCACATCATATTTGTTAACATCTATTTGCACAATTAATTCATCCACCTTATTGCAGATACTCCTTGCATTAAGACACAAAGCCTTCAGGCTTGTTTTTTTAACTCATTGCATAGGTTCCGATCCCCCTGCCATATTAGTTTAAATACTCCCGAACTGCATCAGCAAATGTTACCCCCAAGACATCAGTTCCAGTCCTGCCCAAGTGCAGACCATCCCTTTGTTAAAGTCCCACTTCCCCCAGAACTGGTTCCAATGTCCCAGGAATTTGAATCCCTCTCTCTTGCACTACTGCTCAAGCCACGTATTTATTCTAACTATCCTGCTCCCTCTACTCTGATTAACATGTGGCACTGGTAGCAATCCAGAGATTACTATCTTTGAGGTCCTACTTTTTAGCTTGTGCACCTCTCCACCGTAGGAGACCTTTACCGTAGCACTGCCGATTACAGGAATCAATTCTTTCGTCTAAGTTCTTAGTTTTGTGCGAACTGGAGTTAAGACTGGCCTTGAGGCCTTGTTGCACCACAACCTTTCGAAAGTCTTTTTGCCCATGATGGACTGGCTCACACCCGTGTCCAGCTCCATTGACACCGGGAGTCCATTTCGTTCAACATTCAGCATTATCAGGGGACAATTCATGGTGAATGTGTGTACCCCATGTACCTCTGCCTCCTCGATCTGCGGCTCTGGTTCATCGTGATCCTCCATGTTTCTGTTCTCCTTTGCAACATGGAGGATCACGATGAGACCTCCTTATATACAGGTGCTCCTAAGGGATTGTGGGATCCCTTGGGACTCCAGGGGATAAGCCCTCTGGTGGTTAGACATGGTAATTACAGGTTAAGATACATAACAACACTCCCCCCTGAAGTCAATAGTGTAACTATTTACAATGTGAGTCGACCTGGGGTCTTCCTTTCCCTGGTTGATCGTCGCGATGCCAATGCTGGTGTTGGTGAGTCGTTTGTTGGGCCTTCGCTGGGCTGCTGCGCAACTGGCCTTGCTGGACTGCTGGGGGTGGTGAGTCTTGCTGGGCTGCTGCGGATGATGGGTTCTGCTTCGTGGTCAACCGCTGGGTCGGTTACCACTTGTGTGTGTGTTGGAGGGTCGAAAAAGGTAGAGTTTATTATGGGTTGTTCTGGATAGTCTGTAAAGCTGAGTTTGGTTTGGTCCAAATGTTTTCTGCAGGTGAGTCCATTTGTGAGTTTGACCACAAACACCCTACTCCCCTATTTGGCCAAAACAGTGCCAGCAATCCACTTGGGACCTTGTCCATAGTTCAACACAGTTACAGGATCATTTACTTCAATTTCGCGTGACACACTTGCATGATTCTGTTGAAGCCGCCTGCTCTCTACCTGTTCATGTAGATCAGGGTGAACTAACGAGAGCCTTGTCTTAAGTACCTTTTTCATGAGCAGTTCAGCAGGAGGGATCCCGGTGAGCGAGTGGGGTCTAGTGCGGTAACTAAGCAGGACTCGGGATAAGCGAGTCTGCAGTGAGCCTTCAGTTACCCTTTTCAAGCTCTGTTTGATTTTTTGAACTGCTCATTCTGCCTGACCGTTGGACGCTGGCTTAAACGGGGCACACGTGACATGTTTGACCCCATTGCGGGTCATGAATTACTTGAATTTGGCATTGGTAAAGCACGGCCCATTGACACTTACAAGGACATCAGGCAGGCCGTGCGTGGCAAACATGGCCCGTAGGCTTTCAATGGTGGCAGCGGACGTGCTTGCCAGCATTATCACATATTCAATCCACTTGGAGTACGCATCTACAACCACTAAAAATATTTTTCCCAAGAATTGGCCTGCATAGTCGACATGAACCCTAGACCACGTTTGGAGGGCCAAGACCATAAACTTAGGGTGCCTCCCTGGGTGCATTGCTTAACTGGGAACATGTATTACATTTGTGCACACAGGACTCTAAGTCTGCATCGATACCGGGCCATCACACGTGGGATCTGGCTATCGCTTTCATCATTACAATGCCTGGGTGGGTACTGTGGAGATCACTAATGAAAGTGTCCCTGCCCCTTTTTGGCACAACTACCCAATTACCCCATAGGAGGCAGTCTGCCTGTATAGACATTTCATCTTTGCGCCGCTGATATGGCTTTATTTCTTCCTGCATCTCTAACGGGACACTAGATTAACACCCGTGGAGCACACAGCTTTTTACTAAGGATAGTAAGGGGTCCTGGCTCATCCAGGTTCTAATCTGTCGGGCGTTAACAGGTGATTGATCACTCTCGATCACATCCATTACCATAACTAAATTTGCAGGCTGTGCCATCTCCACCTCCTCTGTGCCTGGTCTGTGGCAGATGGCGTAGTTGTATGCGGACAACATGAGCGTCCATCTCTGGATGCGGGCCGATGCATTCGTATTTATCCCCTTATTTTCAGAAAAGAGGGATATAAGCGGCTTTTGGTCGGTTTCCAATTCAAATTTGAGCCTGAACAGATATTGATGCATTTTCTTTACTCCGTAAACACACGATAGCGCTTCTTTTTCGATCATACTGTAGGCCCTCTCGGCCTTAGACAGACTTCTGGATGCATAAGCAACTGGTTGCAATTTCCCAAATTCATTAGCTTGTTGCAATACACACCCGACCCCGTAAGACGACGCATCACATGCTAGTACCAAATGATTACATGGATCATACAACACAAGTAATTTGTTTGAGCATAACAGTTTTCTAGCTTTCTCAAAGGCATTTTCATTCCATACCCATTCATCTCCTTTATGCAGTAAAGAGAGCAGGGGTTCTAACAATGTGCTAAGAGCCGGTAAGAAGTTACCAAAATAGTTCAGGAGTCCTAGAAACGACCGCAGCTCCATCACATTCTGTGGTCTTGGTGCATTTTTGATTGCCTCCGTCTTCGAATCGGTGGCCTGATGCCGTCCGCCGCGATTCTTCTCCCCAGGAACTCCACTTCAGGCACCAGGAAACCGCACTTTGAGCATTTTAGCCTGAGCCCCACACGATTAAGCCGACTAAGAACCTTCTCCAGGTTCTGCAGGTGCTCGACGGTGTCCCGACCTGTAACCAAAATGTTGTCCTGGAAGACCATGGTGCGTGGGACCGACTTTAGCAAGCTTTTCATGTTCCTCTGGAATATCGCCATGGCTGATCGAATCCCAAACGGACATCTGTTGTAAACGAAAAGATCTTTGTGCGTGTTGATGCAGGTGAGGCCTTTCGAAGATTCCTCCAGCTCCTGCGTCATGTAGGCCGAGGTCAAGTCCAGCTTCGTGAACGTTTTCCCACCCGCCAGCATCGTGAATAGGTCGTCTGCCTTTGGTAGTGGGTATTGAGCCTGCAGTGGGAAACGATTGATAGTCTCATTGCAATCACCACAGATTCTGACGGTGCTGTCTCAATTGAGGACTGTAACAATTGGACTGGCCCACTCATTGATTTCGATCGGCAAATTGATGCCCTCTCGTTGCAGACTGTCCAGCTCGATCTCCATTCTCTCTCTCATCATGTAAGGTACCACTCTCACCTTGTGATGGATGGGTCACGCCTCCGGAATCAAATGGATCTGCACTTTTGCTCCTGGAACTTCCCGATGCCTGGTTCGAACAGTGAGGGGAACTTGCTTAGGACCTGGGCACATGAGGTGTCGTCGACGGACGAAAGCGCTCGGTCGTCGTCCCAGTTCCAGCGTATCTTTCCCAGCCAGCTCCTACCGAACAGCGTGGAGCCATCGCCCGGTACTACCCAGAGTGGTAAATCATGCACCGCTCCATCGTAGGGGACCTTTACGGTAGCACTGCCAATTACGGGAATCAGTTCCTTTGTGTACATTCTAAGTTTGGTACGAATGGGAGTCAGGACTGGCCTTGAAGCCTTGTTGCACCACAACTTATCGAAAGTCTTTTTACTCATTATGGACTGGCTTGTGCCCGTGTTCAGCTCCATGGACACCGGGAGTCCATTTAATTCAACCTTCAGCATTATCGGGGGATACTTTGTGGTAAATGTGTGCACCCCATATACCTCTGCCTCCTCGGTCTGAGGCTCTGATTCGTCATGATCCACCGTGGATCTGTCCTCCTCTGCAACATGGTGGTTTGCAGGATTATCAGGGTTAGCAGCTTGCCTGCACATAGGTTGGAGGTGTCCCATTGTTCCACAGTCCTTGCAAACATATTCTTTGAAGCAGCATGAATGGAATCGATGATCACCCTGCAGTACCAACAAGATATTAATTGCCTTGTATTCACCACCCTTGATGGCGGACTCTGAGTCATCTGCGGACGTGCAGCTACAGGCGTGTAAGTCCTGCCGTGTACATTTCGATTCGAAAACAACGTTACTTTATTCACAGTACTTGCAGCAGCACTAGTGTGCTGGGAAATTTGTTTGGTATTGTCACTGGTGGAGATAACTGTCTGGGCTATCGCTATGGCATTATTCAAGGTTGGGGTCTCTACAGTCAAAAGTTTGCGAAGTATTACTTCATGGCCAATACCAAGTACAAAGAAGTCCCTGAGCATATACTCCAAGTGTCCTTCAAATTCTCAATGTCCTGCAAGGCGCCTTAGCTCAGCGACGTAGCTTACCTCTTCCTGGCCTTCAGATCTCTTGTATGTGTAGAACCGATACCTCGCCATCAGAAAGCTTTCCTTCAGGTTTAGATGCTCCCGGACCATTGTGCACAACTCATCGTACAACTTGTCTGTGGGATTTGCTGGAGCAAACAGGTTTTTCATGAGGCCATACGTTGGTGCCCCACAAATGGTGAGGAGGATTGCCCTTCATTTGGCAGCGTTCCCTCCTCCTTCCAGCTCGTTGGCCATGAAGTATTGGTCAAGTCGCTCCACGAAGGTTTCCCAATCATCTCCCTCCAAAAATTTCTCCAGGATGTCCACAGTTCTCTGCATTGTTGCGTTGGGGTTCGTCATCTATATCTTGTTGCCAGTTGTTATGTCTTGGATAAGAAGTCAGACTAGTTACTGCAAGCTCAAAGTAAGTGTGACCGAAGTCCTTTATTACAGATATCAGAGTGCCTCTCCAGCCTGTGAGGCCTCCTTATATACAGGTGCGCTCAAGGGATTGTGGGATCCCTTGGACTCCAGGGGATAAGCCCTCTGGTGGTTAGACATGGTAATTACAGGTTTACATACATAACAGTAAGTATTTTGACATAACAGCAGAGAGACTCTTTTTGAACCCTTCCTATTTTTCTCTTTGCAGTCAAAGCACTCCCACAACAGTAGGGAGCAGCTGCGGACAGGCAGGGGTGCATCTCAAATAATACCTCTGACAGACGTTGAGGAGAGAGTCTCTGCCTCATTGGAGTCCCAGGTCGGACAGTTGCCGGGGGTGATGCTGAGCCCCCTTTGGATAGCGAGGGCATGTAAATGGATGGCACTACTGAATCCACTGAATTGCGAGATATTATGGAGTTGTGGTGGCCCTGTGCTATGCCACCTTCCCCATGCCACCCTGCCCCCTCCCCTGCTGCTAACCACTCGTCTACTGTTTTCTACTTCCAGATAACCAACCAGAGGCACAGCATCCCTCGAGGGAGGCCTCCACTTCAGAGCATGCAGCCGATGACAAGGCACTGGAGGACACTGCTCTGGTGGAGCATCCAGGCCCACCATTTGCACCCTCCAGATTAATTACTTCTGGGGACGATGCGTACTTTACAGGCCTTGTGGAATCAGAGGCTCCTGGTCCCAGTGACGTACAGCAACGCAATGCCGGGGTGGAATCCTGCAGGTCATCTCTCTAGAGGGCGAGTCGACAAGATCGGTCTGCTCACAGACAGGCAGACATTGAAGTGGACCTGGTGGAAATGTCCAGGGGAAGCGTAGTTATGTGCCATGGTCTAATCGATGCATTAGGATGGATCCCAGTGAGCATTGACAAGGTCACTGCGACTGTTGCGGAGGCAGCGTCGCAGATTGTCGTTGTGAGTCGTGAGTCCAGCGAGGCCATCATTGCCCACACACAGAGGTTGGTTGCCTCTTGAAATGACAGTGGAGTTCCAGAGTGTGTGGCATGTGCCATTGATCACGACTCAGACTCTCGCGCATCACAGGCACAAGCTTTGCTTCAGCTTGGGCAGGTGATGCAGTCCATGTCTGCTTCCATACTCTCTGCGTTCCCCACTGTCCCATGGGGAAGTGAGTGTGCCGAAGCAGGCCAGCAAGTTGGGAGATATCGTGCTCCAGTTGCTATGGCTCAGTCCCATCGGAGAGTGAGTGGCTCCAGGGAAGTGGGAGGTCCTGTCATTCTTCAGGATGACAGCATTCCGGATCCCATCACTCACTCGCTAATGATGCACCATAGACGGTTGACACCCCATCCACCTGTGACTGGTAACATTGAGAAAGATGCGTCTCAGTCGAAAGCGTGGCCTTCCAGGTCAGGAGCTGGTCCAGTGCATCTTCAGACGCTGTCTCCAATGTCTGACTCCTCAATACATCAGCCCTCCAGCATCCTTGCTCTATGCCCCAAAGCCTTATTGAGGAGCAGCAGCAGACATGGGATGGGGTTGAAGGGAAGGGGGGGCGAGTCAGTCCAAGACGCACTAATGGCTGGCAAAAAACCATTGTGCCTTTCAATTTTGTGCACTGCAGGATGCAGTTATTTTTTTCTTTAGATGTTGTTGATTGCTGGGATGAATGAAGTGCCCATAAGTGTTCAACCATTCTATTTATAGGGTCTTGTGTGTGTGTGTGCGGGGATGGGGGCGGGGCGGGGGGTGTTGAGAGTGTTATTGTTGTCTTGTGTCTTATTTGTACAATCAGTTGCAGATTAGCCAGCATGGTGGCAGAGTGGCAAGGCAACACTCAAAGCTCCCGTTCCCCGTTCAAGCAAACCGGTCAATGATGAGCTGCTGACGTAAGCCTCTTGCAGCGTCCAGATCTCCATGCTGCCTCCACTGTGGTTGTGGTGGTTGCGGTATGGGTTCCTCACCAGGTTCTTCCTCCACCTCTTCCTCCTCCTCCTGAGGTGGCCCTGCAATCCCCATTGGCAATGTCTGTCCCTTCATGGTGGCTAAGTTGTGTAGCATGCAGCACATGATATTGAACTTGGAGACCTGTTGTGGGGAGTATTGAAAGCTGCCTCTAGAGCAGTCCAGACTTCGGAAGCATTGCTTCAGCACGCCAATTGTCTGTTTAATGATGTTGCGTGGCTGCATGGCTGTCATTATAGCAATGCACGGCTCCTGTGGCAGGGTTCCAGAGGAGGAGCATGAGCCAGGTGGCCAGGCCATATCCTTTGTCCCTGATCAGCCGGCTCTGACCATGTCTTTGTCGCTGAAACATGCGTGAGACACTGCTCGCATGCAAGATAAAAGCATCATGTGTGCTCCCTGGATAGTGAGCATTGACTGTGAGGACGTGCTGAGTGTGGTGGCAGACCAGCTGAACGTTTAGGGAGTGGTAGTCCTTTCTGTTTCGGAAGACCACTGCATTCTTTGTTGGTGCTCGCAGGGTGACTTGCATACAGTCAATAGCACCCTGAACCTTGGGGAAGCCTGCAAATCATCCAAAACCTATAGCCCTCTCATTCTGCTGCTCCCTGCTCATTGGGAACTTTATCAAGTCCATCCTGCGTGCACCCTTGTCACCTGGCGAATGCAGCAATGTGCAGCATGCTGTGAGATGTTGCATATATCCCCTGCTGCTGTCTGGAAGGAGCCAGAGGCATAGAAGGCAAATGCCACAATAATCTTCACCTCAACAGGCAGTGCAGTCCTGTTGCTGCTGGTAGGCTGTCGGTCTGCCTGTAGGAGCTGGAATATCTGTCAGCACTTCTTTTCTGAAGCGCAGCCTTCTAACACACTGAGCATCAGAAATGTGGAGGTATGAACGATATTCCCTGTAAACCCGTGGGGGGTAAGACCACCTCCCCAAACATCTGTGACCTCTTTGATTCCATTGCAAACCATGGACAATAAGCCCCCTTCCAGCTTGAAGCCGCCTGCCAATAGCGACCAGCATGATTCGCTGCCGAACTAGCATTGCCCCCATTGAACTATCTTACTGACCTTGAAAACAAAGGGTTAAATCCCCACATAAAAGTGCCGCTTTAAAATGTACACTCATACAGCGTTCTTGCACGCAACCATGGCAGTCACTGACAACTGCGATATAAGATTCTCCAACCTTTCTTTAAATATGGCGCCAATTGTGCCTGCTGCACCCTGAGACTGCCTGTTTTTTTTGGTCAGTTCCTGGGGTTGATGCAAAATCAGGCGTCATGCCCGAAAGTTCCACCTGGGGTGCTGGGGCGGCCTTGTACGACGATTGACGGTCCTGACGCTCAAAATGGAGAGTGGAGCGGTAAGTTTTTGCGCCGCTACGAAACCATGGCTGAAACTTCCGGCCAGGCAATAAATCCTGGCTGCCCCATTTCACGGCCAGAAACACTTTTTTCTACTGAGGCATGAAACGGGGGGGGCGCAAATTAGTCGAAGATCCAGCCCATAAGAATCTGAGGGGTATGGACAGAGTAGATGCTGAGAGGTTGTTTCCTCTGCTGGAGAGTCTAGGACTAGGGGGAAGAGTTTCAGGATAAGTGGTTGCCCATTTAAGACTGAGATGAGGAGGAATTTCTTCACCCAGAGGATTGCCAATCTTTGGAATTCTCTATCTCAAAGGGCTGTGGATACTGAATCGTTGGGTATATTCAAGGCTGAGATAGATAGATTTTTGGATTCTACAGAAATCAAGGGATATGGGGATAGGGCAGAAAAGGGGAGTTGAGGTTGAAGATCAGCCATGATCTTATTGAATGGCAGAACAGGCTTGAGGGGCCGTATGGCCTACTCCTGCTCCTAATTCTTATGTTCAGATGTTGTTACTGAGATGTTATACCTATTAGGAAAGGATGAACAAGCTGAGTCATTTTTCTCTTATAAAGAGAAGGTTGAGGGGTGACCTAATAGAGGTTTTTAAAATTATGAAATATTTTGATGGAGTGGACAATGAGTGAGTGTTTCCACTTGTGGAAAAGAGCGTAACTAGAGGCCATCAATATAAGATAATCACCAAGAAATCCAATAGGGAATTCAGAAGAAACTTGTTTACCAGAGAGTGGTGAGAATGTGGAACTCGCTATCACAGAGAATAGTTGAGGCAAATATTATAGATGCATTTAAGGGGAGGCTAGACTAGCATATGAGGGAGAAGGGAATAGAGGGTTACACTCACTGCCACGAAGAAAGGGTTCAAGGTCACTTTTGATTGTTGATGAAAAGCAATAGTCGATAAGAGAACCAGTTTACACTGAACAGAAAAAAAAGGGGGGAGAAAATTCATAAACTGATCTGAGCTGTTATTAAGGACAAACTGTCCATACTGAGAAGGAAGTTGTCAATTTTAGCACGTAGTGTGGTTTTCTTCAAAATCCATCCTAATGCTAACCAGCATGTCAACCTAAAGAGCAATTTTAACAGGAACAACTATTTACAGACAGTTGTGGCTACTCCACAGAAATTGAGCAGTAGAATTGCAGTATCCATGCGTGAAGAGTAGATGACCATTTTACTCCAAGATTCGACAGCTATCACAACACACTGCTGCAGCCTTTTTCCCACTGCAGCGTGACATTAGAATTCAAAGTGATCATGAAATAATTCCCCAGCGTTGTCTTACCTCAGTGGTAACTTACACCATCCCCCACACCCCTCTTCTGATGTCATGTCTTTTTGCTGTTTACCAATCACTGACAAGGATAGCAGAAGAGTTGAAAGCTGAGCCTTATGGTCATATTGATGTGCTTGGCCCTATCTTAACAAAATCAGACCACTTTTTATCATTGAACTACATGTTCTCATCCTGAGAGAAAGGCACTGAATTTATGACATTTTTAAAATACATTAAAATGTATAATATAAACAGAAAATGCTGGAAATGCTCAGCAGGTCAGGCAACATCTGTGGAGAGAGAAACAGGATTAACATTTCAGGCCAATGACCTTTCATCAGAATTTTCATTAAAATGTATAACTGGGTCAGAAAAGACAGACTTGAAAATATTATAATTAACATCTAGGCATGGTTAATTGAGGCATTCCTTTATAGGATCTTACCATAGAGCTCACAAGCAAGCTATCAGGAATTCAGATACATACTCTGACCCCAATTTTTACTCCTGGCAGGTTTTGGGCAGGCAGATGGCAGGGTGAGTTAGAAACTCGCCCGCTGCAGCACAGAACAGGTCTGGGGTATTTAATTCCCTGGTCTCATTAGAATCTAAACCCACCGATTGGCTGCCACAATGGAAAACTGACCCACTTTGGCAGCGCTATTTGCAGTGGGTCAGCCAGAAACCTACTTAAAGTGTCAATGCCCCTC
This sequence comes from Pristiophorus japonicus, assembly GCF_044704955.1. Lineage (NCBI taxonomy): Eukaryota > Metazoa > Chordata > Chondrichthyes > Pristiophoridae > Pristiophorus > Pristiophorus japonicus. Next base: position 147,702,281 of record NC_091978.1, read on the forward strand.
TTAAAGGGAGATGGCATTGCATTCTGGGCTCCATGGGGGTGGGCACTACTGATGCACCCTCACACGTGCCGGCAGCCCTCCTCGAGTGAATGATTCTACAATTTGGGATGGGGTAGTCTCCATGGGTGGCCAGGAATTCCACTCAACCGCACTTTCGGTGGCGGAGCAGACCTTCCGGAAGCTCAGGCCCGAAGTGAAGATTTGACGAAATGGTGAAAGATACTACAATACAGACCTAGTAGTGTGAGCTGTTTTGTCCTGTAACTCTTGAAGGTGTCAACTCAGGCCTAATTATAGTTGCACAGGTGCCAGTAACCCTCCAGTGCTTTGTCTGGGTGCCTGGTCCTTAGTATGTGAGCCTAAACAATGAAGTTTAAAAATTTCAGTGGGGTTCCACTGGTCTCCTGCAGTAGCTCCAGCAGGAAAATTTGCAAATTTGCTTCCTTGCGCAAGGGGTAGATAGGACCTTTAACAAGGTCGGGAGTAGAAGGGTATGAGATACTCCCCCACTCCCCACAAAGACAGGTAGGTGCTGATGTTTCCAGACGCTTGGGCAGAGAAGCTCTGAGATGGCTCCAAAGTGATATTTACCTCCGCTTTGCCCATGGTAATGAGATGCCCGCCCACTGACCCTGGGAACTTCCGCAGGGTCAGTGCTGAAGGGCACATTCGAATGTGATCTGGATTAACTGCTGGGCGTGGTACCGAGGAATTGCGGGGCCTCAATGTCAGCAGGCACACTTTTATGTTTCTAACTGCAACAGAAGAATTATCAAGTGCTCTCACTCCACTTAGTGACCTGAAGGGGAACTACATGTTTGCGTCCTGCTTTCTGTTGACAGCTTTAGAATATTTTACTGCATAGTTTTGCTTGAAATGTCATGAATATAAAATGCTCCCATATGCATATTTCATGGTAGTTTTCAAAGCAATAATTACATTGCTTTACTCTTGATAATATTACCCTTGTGATCAATTTGCTTAATGGAAATAATTTTACAAGTCAAACAATGCCTTTTAGAAACATAGAAAAAAAGTGCAGGAGTAGGCCATTCAGCCCTTCGAGACTGCACCACGATTCAATAAGATCATGGCTGATCATGCAACTTCAGTACCCCATTCCTGCTTTCTCTCCATACCCCTTGATCCCTTTAGCCGTAAGGGCCACATCTAACTCGCTTTTGAATATATCTAACGAATTGGTCTCAATAACTTTCTGTGGTAGAGAATTCTACAGGTTCACAATTCTCTGAATGAAGATGTTTTTCCTCATCTCAGTCCTAAATAGCTTATCCCTTATCCTGAGACTGTGACCCCTGGTTCTGGACTTCCCCAACATCAGGAACATTCTTCCTGCATCTACCCTATCCAATCCCATCAGAATTTTCCATGTTTCTATGAGATCTCCTCTCATTCTTCTAAATTCCAGTGTGAATATAAGTCTAGTCGATCCAGTCTTTCTTCATATGTCAGTCCCGCCATCCCAGGAATCAGTCAGGTGAGCCTTCGCTGCACTCCCTCAATAGGAAGAATGTCCTTCCTCAGATTAGGAAACTAAAACTGTACACAATATTCAAGGTGTGGCCTCACCAAGGCCCTGTACAACTGCAGTAAGATCTCCTCGGTCCTATACTCAAATCCTCTCGCTATGAAGGCCAACATACCATTTGCCTTCCTCGCCACCTGCTGTACCTGCATGCCAACTTTCAATAACTGATGTACCATGACATCCAGGTTTCATTGCACCTCCCCTTTTCCTAACCTGTCACCATTTAGATAATATTCTGCCTTCCTGTTTTTGCCACAAAAGTGGATAACCTCACATTTATCTACATTATACTGCATCTGCAATGCATTTGCCCACTCACCTAACCTGCCCAAGTCACCCAGTAGCCTCTTAGCATCCTCCACACAGCTCACAACACAACACAGACTTTATGCAAGATTTACATGAACCATTAATTCCATATTAATTTTGAAAAGAATATATTTGACTGCTCTAGGTCCAATGGACTAACGAGCTGGTATATGCATTTAATGATCTCAATTCAAATCCCAGTATTGTTAGAATGGCCTTGAGGCGTCTCCATTATATTCAATGGTTGATATCACCTGGAGCATCAGGCATTATGGGAGAGATTTTGTGGCTTCCCGTCCAGCAGAAACAGGCCAGTAGCACCCTAAAACTACTGGGGGGTGCGGGATCCCAGGGGCCTAGCGTTGGGTGGCTGGAGTGCCTGTCTGAGTCAGGTGGTAGTCCCTTTTAGTATGCAGATTGGAGTTCTACAATGCATCAGAGGATTGTGATTGGCAATTTAGCTGAGTGGAGTGAGCAGCATGCACACTCAGCATTGTTTCAGCTAATGGTTCAGCTGAAGATGAGGCCAGTAGGTAAGTTTTAATTTAGTTTTGTGGGGCCTGCCATACCTGAGTGCCGGTGTGACCCCTGGGTCGCCTGATCTTCACGAGCCAGCTATCTCTATATGCCTGTTGTGAGCAGACGGCTGGCCATCGGGATGTTAATGAGGCCCAGCTATTAACATCGACTGGGAAGTCTGGCTCGTCACTCCGGTTTTTTGCCTGGCAGTTAAAATCCCTGCTCAAATGTCAAAACTCAGTTTAAAAAGAATTAATCCATGTTCATCTTTGTCACAAATTAGTTGCAAAGTCAAAGTAAATAACAATGCCAAAAAACATTTTAAACTTATCGTTGCCAACTTGAAAAAGATAATTAATGTTGCGCTGTTATACAGCTTCAGTGCTGCTTGATTCTGTTCTTTTTTTACTTGCAACAGTAGAATGAAAGCTCAGTACTATTACTGTACTTTGCAGCACAAGAAAACCTCTTCCAAGTCAGTGTGTATAAGCAAGAATTTCACAGTCCCACTGAAGTCTATTTAAAATGGCTTTACACCAAGTTTTCCATAGAAGCCATTGGGCGGAGTGTAAAATGGCTGCCGATGTGCTTTTGCATGTTTTGAGCTACCGTCCAAGATGAATTTCACCCACGTAGACCATTCAGCCCCTTGAACCTGTTCCACCAAACAGTTAGGCCATGGTTGATCTAAACCTCAACTCTGTCAATCAATCCTTGTTCCATATCCCTTGATACAGTTATCTATCTCAGTTTTAAAAATTTCAATTGGCCCAGCTTTTTGCGGGAGAAAGTTCCAAATTTCCACTAACCTTTGTGTGAAAAAATGCTTCCTGATTTCACTCTTAAAAGGCCTAGCTCTAATTTTAAAATTATGTCCTCTTTGTTCTGAATTCCCCCCACCAGAGGAAATAGTTGTTCTGGGTTCAATTTTCCCCAGTGATTTGCGGCGTTTTTTTAGAGCAGGCTGCTTTTTTTGGCCTAACTTAAAAACCCACAGTTTCCCCAATCAATTTGCATCAGTGTAACTCAGCTCGTTACGAATTTTTTAGGTAAGTTTTTCTTCAGCCAAAGGGGACGTAACCTGCCACCCGCACCAGTTCTAGCCATTTAGGCAAGTTTGACCAGCTGAGAGTTACTCTAGTTCTGCTTTGGCCAGTGTATGTGGCCTCTGCAGAAAAACCTTCTGGAGAGTTAAAGAAATCGGCGCAGGTAAGGAAATCGGCACAGGTAAGAAAATCGGTGCAGGTAAGTCTAGCAGATGCCGAGACAGCAGCAGCAGGAAAGGTGAGAGAGAGAGGTGGAGGGTGGAAGGGGGTGTGGAGGGGGGGAGAGGGGGTAAAGGGGTTGGGGGAAGCCTTTCGGGTGATGTTAGGTGCAGGGACTGGGAGGGAGGAGGCCATTCGGCCTGGGATAGGGGCGGGGTAGCGGAACGGCAAGACCTTCGGCCTGGGCTAGGAGCGGGGAATGGGACCGGCAAGGCACTCGGCCAGGACTTGGAGCGAGGAGTGAGACAGGTAAGGCACTTGGGGCTCGGGGGTGGGGAACTGGCACCGGCACCAGCAAGCCCTTCGGCCAGGTCTAGGCGCGGGAAGTGGGGAGCGGGACCAGTAAGGCACTCAGGGCCAGGGTTGGGCGGTGGAGTGAACCGGCAAGCCCTTCGACCAGGACTAGGAGCGGGGAGCGGGACCAGCTTTAATAATTGGAGGTAAGTTGCTGCAATAAATTTTAATGTGTTTTTAAGCTGATGCAATGAGTTTTTATGTGTTTTTAAGTTGATGCAATGAGTTTTAATGTGTTTTTAAGTTGATGCAATGAGTTTTAATGTGTTTTTAAGTTGATGCAATGAGTTTTAATGTGTTGCAAGCTGGCTGTATGTTTCACTTTGCAGCCTAAGCTCTCATTGTGTCCTTGGTTACCATGGCAACCCAATCTTTTTGATCAAGGCTCCACCCCAAAACTAAAGGACAGGTTAGGCTGTGCCAAAATGAAGAAATCCAAAGGGAAAACTTAGAACTTTTTTTTGGTGTACTTGGGCCCCCAAAAATCAGGCGTAACTCTTCAAATACGCCCAAAAAAAGCTTTGGGGAAAATAGAGCCCTTTGCCTCTATCCTATCTAATCCCTTTATAATTTTAAACACCTCAATTAGATTACCCTCAACCTTCTAAAATCAAAGGAATACAAACCAAATTTATGCAACCTCTCCTCATAACATAACCCTTTAAGCCCTGGGATCATTTGCTGAATTTTCGCCCACTCCAAGGCCAAGATATCTTTGCTGATATTTGATGCTCAAAATTGAACGCAGTCCTCCAGATGAGATCTGACCAAGGCTCTGTACAACTGAAGCATATCTTCCTTATTTTTGTATTCCATCTCCCTTGGGATAAAGGCCAACATTCCATTAGCCTTTTTGATTACTTTTTGCATTTGTGCACTCGTTTTTCATGATCTGTGCCTTTGCTGCTCCACAGTTCCTAGGCCCCGAACCTGGTGGATGCAAATTTCTGCCCAAGTGCCGCCTAAAGGACCGCTAAGATACCTGACGGTACTTTGGGTGGGAGATTCGTGGAAAAGTCCAGGAAAGATGGCCCAGCGGCAAAAAGACAACTTACGCCATGAATCTGGGCGGCAGCAGGCAGGACCTCCCAATATCAACGACAAATGCAATCCTCGACAAAGTACCAGGGAGGGGGGAAACATGTAAATTTTTAAATTTTCAAAAAATAAAAAAAAACACTACAAAACCTTCAGGAGACCCCATCCAACTGAAGCGCTGGAAAAAAAAAAGGGCTAGACTTTCCACTAGGTGGCTAAGGCCCCCAAAATTGGGCCTTATTCCAGCGATGTGGGATGTATCGCCCATTATTTTTTTTGCGATTTTCCACTCTCAGGATCGCCCAAAAAAAGTGGAAGTCAAACGGAAGTAAAAAAAAAACCTCCCTAGCAACCTCCCTAGCAACGCTATTGTGCGCATGTGTGGGATTTTTTTTGGGTCGATTTCTTTTGCCGTGTTTGGAGAGTTCATGGGTCATCGCACATGCTCAGAAGCACAGGGAGAGTCGGAGAGAGCGGGGGAGAGAGAAGAAGAGAAGGAGAGAAGCAGTGAGGAAGCAATGAGGAAGAAATAGTTGATAATTTGAGAAATCTATTAAAAATCTGTATTAAAATTGATTGTATTGCTAACTATTTTCGATTAGCTATAATAACTTTTAATAATCATCAATGGAACCACAAAAAGCAAGGGAGATGGAGAGGCAAAGGGAAAAAGCCTTTAGTGAGGAAGCCAACGAGGCCCTTGTAAATGTGGTCTTAACAAGGTGGGAGGACTTGACACAGGGTGACCATGGGAAACCTCCACCCCATGCCTACAGACGAATTTGGCTGGAGATTGCCGATGTCGTTACATCTGCATCAAATGAGGTGTGCACTGCTTACCAGTGCTGCAAGAGATGGAACAGCCTGCTGGCAGCTGCCAGAGTAAGTTGGATTATCTGTATTTAAAACATATTTAAAAGTCATATTTAAAATCACACATATGTATTATTTACTTCATGTTTATAAATTATTATGTATTATTTACTTGATGTTTATAAGTTGCAAACAAAATCCTCAATGTTATTTATAATGTAAAGTAATAACATTAATTAAAAAATTACATTCAATCAAAAATTAATTTATTCACCCTAATAATAAGTTGAATGTTATAGTATTAAAAAATATTCATATGCAGCTACCAGAATAAGTTGCATTTTAATATTAAAACATTTAAAAGTCATATTTAAAATCATACATATGTATTATTTACTTGATGTTTATAATTAGAATAATATTAAAAATTATTCATATGCACTACAATGTTATGTAATAATTGTACATTTAAATCTGTTAGTCTTCAATGTCTATTGTCAAGTACAGTAGCTTATGCTGTGCAATGTTAAATTATCATTTACAGAAAAAGATAAGTATCAACCGTGCAGAGCAAAGGAGGACGGGTGGCAGCTCCGCGACGGTGCACACTCTCAATGTATACGAGGAGCTTGTGGTGGCCTTGGTGGGGCCTGAAAGCCAATTGGTCATTACCCGTGGCGTGGCGAGCCCACCCTTGAGTCTGGTGAGTAATGGGAAACGTGCAATGTGTCAATCATTACTAAATACATATGAAAAATATCATAGTTATGCATGTAATGTTATGCAATTATAATTCAATAATTTAGATGTCGTCTTGATCTACGAATGAGGCCATGTTAACCCTGGTGAACGCTTGTGCATATGTGGTTTTGCAAAGTATTGCAATGTTTTGGGTTATTAAAATATTGAAATATTGATATTGAAATATTGAAATATATTGATATGTGTTGTTATGAGTTATTTAGAAATTTCATTCATCTTTCTAAGGTCAAGTGTCCATTGAGCAATGCTCGGTAGCCGAGACATCTGAAAATATAATAGACTCCTCCAACAGCTCGCAGGAGGGTGAGACGGCGGAGGAGGAGGAGAAGCAGGAGGAGGAGGATGATGAGATTTTTTTTGTGAGGGGGGGAACAACCTGCGGCCATCTCGATTGAGATGGAAGAGGCACCGGGATCAAGCGGAGTGCAGGTGGCGACGCCAAGACGCGTCATTTTGCAAATGCCGACCCCATGGAGGTCCGGTAAGCATGGTGAGCAATCGACAACATGGAGGGCCAGACAGAGAGCTTGATTTCCCTGTGCAGGGAGATGGTCGCGATTGGTCACGACCTTATCCAGGGTTTCGCGGGATTCTCTGCAAACTGGAGCCAGTTCTCCGCGAACTGGAGCCAGTTTCCAGCATCCTGGAGCGAGTTCTCCCAGAATTTCTCCAACTGGTCTTCTGAGCAGTCACAGACTGCAAGGAAGACCTTGTAGGCTATTTGGCAGCAGACAGCCACAACCAATGCCCTACGGCATGCGTTGCTGGCCGCACACTGTGCTGCACCCCAAGGTGTCGTGTCTGCTCGCAGCGAGATCTCGAGCATGCAAGCGAGTACGGAGGACACAGTTCCTCCGGACTCAGAAGTGGGGCCTCAGGCTTCCGCTTCCGCTCCGTCACCTCCACCACGGCAGGAAGTCTTGCCGTTCCACTCTGCACGACGTCTTGGTGTCGGTCTGCGTAGACCAAAACGGGCGGGTGGGGTACGAACACAGGGTGGGACTGGACCTGGAGGGAAACGTGGGCGCAGGTAGGGAGGGGGCGTTTTTTCACAAAGTGTGTTCACTTGTTCAATTGTTCTTGTTCCTGTTTTGTTAGTTTTGTTGGTTGTTATTGGTTAATTGTTAATTGTTAAGATTTTTTGTATTTGAGGGAAGGGTGGGTTGGTGCATGGGGCGGGGAGCAGGGGGTTGAAAGGATAGTTTAGCAAATTTTTTTTTTGTATTTGTTAATAAAAAATGTTTTTCTTTAATTCAATAAATTGTGTGTGTCTTCTCTCTTAGTTACATGAGTTATCAACTATACAGATCTTATTCCATATTTGTTTATTCTTTTAATATACGAATACTTTAGTAACACTTTAGTAACATTAAACTTTATAAAATAAGCATAAATTCTGATGAGAGGTTAGTGCAGGCAAGACAACAAGGACACCCCACACAATTGAAACTTTTGATTAACCCTAACTGTAAATCAACATCTGAATGTCCACATTTAGCGAGTGGAACCCCTTTCTGTTATGAAAGACCTCCGCGTTCTTTAAGGGTGCTTTGAGGGCAATGTGCGTACAGTATATTGCCTCCTGCACCTTGGGGAAGTCTGCTATTCTATGGAAACCGAAAAGTACTCTTGGTCTGTGCCTCCCTGGTTATTGAGAAGCTTATGAAGTCCCTCCATGAGCATAAAGAGCTTCAGTCACCTGTCAAATGTAGCAGTGTGTAGCGTGCTGATGTCTAATTTTAATGATCTCTCAACAATATCTAATCACTGTACTCTGCACTCTCTGTATTCTCCACGCTGTATATCAGTCAGTTTGATAGGCCCCAACATCAGTAAATAACTTCACTATGTAAAATCTATTTAATAAATTCAATATATAAAATATATAAAACCTTCGAATAAATTCTATTATATAAAATCTATTTACTAAAAATAACATAAAAATATCTATTTACATTCCCTGTCCCAATATTCTGAGTACAACTAACTCTCTAATTAAATCACAACGAATTCTCAACCTTTACATTGAATTAAAAATGGCATCCGTAATGCCCATTTTCCTTCTCTGAGACCCAGAAAAAGCAACTATTTCTCAGCACTCTTTTGGGCCTTGCATCGGCCCAGCGAAGTGCATGCTAGATGCTGAAACTTGGGATGGGCCTTGTGTGGGCTATAATTTCGGCGATTTTCTCGGCGATCAAAACGGAAACTTAGGCACGTGTTTTTCCGGCAATATTTTGGGCCTAGATTCCACTTTTTGCTCAAAATGGGCGATAGAGCTCTGTTTTGGGCCATAGATGGGCCATAAATGGGTGATGTGAAATGGAAAGTCCAGCCCAAAGAAAAGAAGTTTATGAACCTTTTTTTTGCAGGTCTTCTTATTGACCATTGAGGTTAGACCTGCCTCCATGCGGCGGACCTTCCCCCTGCTGCTGGGGACTCCCGCCCGGACCAAACTGGCAGCTCGGCGGGCGGAAGGACACATACGGGATGAGGTCCTACAAGCTGACTTTAGGGAGCTGGGAGTTAAATTAAAAAGTAGGACCTCAAAGGTAGTAATCTCAGGACCTGCAAAAAAAGGTTAGTAAACTTATTTTCTTTGGGCTAGACTTTCCACTTCACATCACCCATTTATGGCCCATCTATGGCCCAAAACAGACCTCTATCACCCATTTGGAGCAAAAAGTGTAATCTAGGCCCAAAATATTGCCGGAAAAAACATGCCGAAGTTTCCGTTTTGACCATGCCACATGCTAGTCAGAGTAGGAATGGCAGGATAGCTAAGATGAATACGTGGCGTGAGGAGTGGTGCAGGAGGGAGGGATTCAAATGCCTGGGACATTGGAACTGGTTCTGGGGGAGGATTGGGCCAGTACAAACCGGACGGTCTGCACCTGGACAGGACTGGAACCAATGTCCTAGGGGGAGTGTTTGCTAGCACTGTTGGGGAGGGGTAAACTAATATGGCAGGGGGATGGGAACCTATGCAGGGAGACAAGGGAAGTAAAATGGGGGCAGAAGCAAAAGATAGAAAGGAGAAAAATAAAAGTGGAGGGCAGAGAAACCCAAGGCAAAAATCAAAAAGGGCCACATTGCAGCAAAATTCTAAAGGGAAAAAGTGTGTTAAAAAGACAAGCCTGAAGGCTCTGTGCCTCAATGTGAGGAGTATTCATAATAAGGTGGACGAATTAACTATGCAGGCAGCTATTAACGAATCTGATATAAATGGGATTAAGGAGACATGGCTCCAGGCTAATCAAGGCTAGGAACTCAACATCCAGGGATATTCAACATTCAGGGAGGATAGACAGAAAGGAAAAGGAGGTGGAGTAGTGTTGCTGGTTAAAGATTAAATTAATGCAATAGTAAGGAAGAACATTAGCTTGGATGAGGTGGAATCTGTATGGGTAGAGCTGCAGAATACCAAAGGGCAGAAAACGCTAGTGGGAGTTGTGTACAGACCACCAAACAATAGTTGTGAGGTTGGGGACAGCATCAAACAAGAAATTAGGGATGCGTGCAATAAAAATACAGCACTTATCATGGGTGACTTTAATCTACATATAGATTGGGCTAACCAAACTGGGAGCAATATGGTGGAGGAGGATTTCCTGGAATGTCTTAGGGATGGTTTTCAAGACCAATATGTCGAGGAACCAAAATAGAGGGCTAGCCATCATAGACTGAGTGATGTGTAATGAGAAAGGACTAATTAGTAATCTTGCTGTGTGAGGCCCCTTAGGGAAGAGAGACCATAATATGGTAGAATTCTTTATTAAGATGGATAGTGACACAGTTAATTCAGAGACTAGGGTCCTGAACTTAAGGAAAGGTAATTTTGATGGTATGAGACATGAATTGGCTAGAATAGACTGGCGAATGATACTTAAAGTGTTGATGGTGGATAGGCAATGGCAGACATTTAAAGATCACATGGATGAACTTCAAAATTGTACATCCCTGTCTGGAGGAAGGTGGCTCAACCATGGCTAAAAAGGGAAATTAGGGATTGTGTTAAATCGAAGGAAAAGACATATAAATTGGCCTGAAAAAGCAGCAAACCTGAGGTCTGGGAGAAATTTAGAATTCAGCAGAGGAGGACAAAGGGTTTAATTAGGAGGGGGAAAATAGATTATGAGAGGAAGCTTGCTGGGAACATAAAAACTGACTGCAAAAGCCTCTATAGATATGTGAAAAGAAAAAGATTAGTGAAGACAAACGTAGGTCCCTGCAGTCAGAATCAGATTGAATTTATAATGGCAGACCAATTAAACAAATACTTTGGTTCTGTCTTCACGAAGGAAGACACATATAACCTTCTGGAAATAGGGGACCGAGGGTCTAGCAAGAAGGAGGAACTGAAGGAAATGTTATTAGTCAGGGAATTATGTTAGAAAAATTGATGGGACTGAAGGCCGATATGTCCCCAGGGCCTGATACCAGAGTACTTAAGGAAGTGGCCCTCGAAATAGTGGATGCATTGGAGGTCATTTTCCAACATTCTATCGACTCTGGATCAGTTCCTTTGGACTGGAGGGTAGCTAATGTAACCCCACTTTTTAAAAAAGGAGGGAGAGAAAACAGGGAATCATCGACCGGTTAACCTGACATCAGTGGTGGGAAAAATGTTGGAATCAATTATTAAGGATCAAATAGCAGCACATTAGGAAAGCAGTGACAGGATCGGTTACAAGTCAGCATGGATTTATGAAAGGGAAATCATGCTTGACAAATCTTCTAGAATTTTTTGAGGATGTAACGAGTAGAGTGGAGAAGGGAGAGCCAGTAGATGTGGTGTATTTGGGCTTTCAAAAGGCTTTTGATAAGGTCCTACACAAGAGATTAGAGTGCAAAATTAAAGCACATGGTATTGGGGGTAATGTATTGATGTGGATAGAGAACTGGTTGGCAGTCAGGAAGCAGAGAATAGGGATAAACGGGTCCTTCTCAGAATGGCAGGCAGTGACTAGTGGAGTGCTGGGACCCCAGCTATTTACAATATACATCAAATGATTTAGATGAAGGAATTGAGTATAATATCACCAAGTTTGCAGATGACACTAACCTGGGTGGTAGTGTGAGCTGTGAGGAGGATGCTACGAGGCTGCAGGGTGAATTGGACAGGTTAGGTGAATGCATAGCAGATTCAGCATTATGTGGATAAATGTGAGATTATCCACTTTGGCGGCAAAAACATGACGGCATAATATTATCTGAATGGTGGCAGATTAGGAAAGGGGGAAGTGCAACGAGACCTGGGTGTCATGGTACATCAGTCATTGAAAGTTGGCATGCAGGTACAGCAGGCGGTGAAGAAGGCAAATGGCATGTTGTCCTTCATAGCTAGGGGATTTTAGTATAGGATTAGGCAGGTCTTACTGCAGTTGTACAGGGCCTTGGTGAGGCCTCACCTGGAATATTGTGTTCAGTTTTGGTCTCCTAATCTGAGGAAGGACGTTCTTGCTGTTGAGGGAGTGCAGCAAAGGTTCACCAGACTGATTCCTGCGATGGCAGGACTGACGTATGAGGAGAGGCTGGATCGACTGAGCCTGTATTCACTGGAGTTTAGAAGAATGAGAGGGGATCTCATAGAAACATATAAAATTCTGACGGGACTGGACAGTTTAGATGCAGGAAGAATGTTCCCGATGTTGGGGAAATCCAGAACCACGGGACACAGTCTAAGGATAAGGGGTAAGCCATTTAGGACCGAGATGAAGAGAAACTTCTTCTCTCAGAGAGTTGTTAACCTCTGGAATTCTCTACCACAGAGAGTTGTTGATGCCAGTTCATTGGATATATTCAAGAGGGAGTTAGATATGGCCCTGACGGCTAAAGGGATCAAAGGGTATGGAGAGAAAGCAGGAAAGGGGTACTGAGGTGAATGATCAGCCATGATCTTATTGAATGGTGGTGCAGGCTCGAAGGGCCGAATGGCCTACTCCTGCACCTATTTTCTATATTTCCATGTTTACGTGACTTGCGCGCCAGCAGACATCAGCAGGCAGTTCCCAGCGGTCTTCCCTGCCCACCAGCGGGAGGCCTCCTCCAAACTTGCTCGGAGGGGAGACAGCCCAGAAAACTCAGCGGCAGTCGGCGGCAGTCGGCGGCAGTCGGCGGCAGTCGGCGGCAGTCGGTGGCAGTCGGCGGCAGTCGGTGGCAGCGGGCAGTGAGTCCACCAAGTTCGCCCCCTAGTCTTTCACCATTAAGAAAATATTTTAGTTTGTCTCTCTTGGATCCAAAGTGGGTAAACTCACACTTCCCCACTTTGAACTCTATCGATCATAGTTTTGTCCACTAACTTAGTTTACCTATGTCCCTTTGTAAGTACCTGCTACACAACTTACTGTGTCTCCTAACTTTGGGCTCAATTTCCCCCAGTATTTGCTCTGTTTTTTTTTGATTAGGCTGCTTTTTCTGGCCTAACTTCAAATCCCCAGTTTCCCTAATTAATTTGCACCAGCGTAACTGAGTTTCTTCGGTCAGTTTTTTTTTCAAAAGTGGGCGTTACCAGCCACCTATGCCAATTTTGGCCATTTAGGAAACTTTGGCCAGCTAATAGTTACTTAATTTCTACTTAAGCCAGCCTATGTGGCCACTCGAGAAAAACCTTGCTGAGAGTTATAGAAATCAGCGCTGATAATTAAATCGGAGGCCATTCGTCCTGGGCTAGGGGTGGGGTAGCGTTACTAGTTAACGAGGAGATTAATGCAATTGTAAGGAAGGACATTAGCTTGGATAATGTGGAAACTATATGGGTAGAGCTACGAAACACCAAAGGGCAGAAAACATTAGTGGGAGTTGTGTACAGACCACCAAACAGTAGTAGTGAGGTTGGGGATGGCATCAAACTGGAAATTAGTGACGCATGCAATAAGGGTACAGCAGTTATCGTGGGTGACTTTAATCTACATATAAATTGGGCTAGCTAAACTGGTAGCAGTACTGTGGAGGAGGATTTCCTGGAGTGTATAAGGGATGGTTTTCGAGACCAATATGTCGAGGAACCAACTAGAGAGCATGTTCCTTAGGGAAGAGTGACCATAATATGGTAGAATTCTTCATTAAGATGGAGAGTGACACAGTTAATTCAGAGACTAAGGTCCTGAACTTAAAGAAAGGTAACTTCGATGGTATGAGACGTGAATTGGCTAGAATAGATTGGCGAATAATACTTAAAGGGCTGATGGTGCATAGGCAATGGCAGACATTTAAAGACCACATGGATGAACTGCAACAATTGTACATCACTGTCTGGCGTAAAAATAAAAAAGGGGAATGTGGTTCAACCGTGGCTAACAAGGGAAATTCGGGATAGTGTTAAATCAAAGGAAGAGGCATATAAACTGGCCAGAAAAAGCAACAAATCTGAGGACTGGGAGAAATTTAGAATCCAACAGAGGAGGACTAAAGGTTTAATTAGGAGGGGGGAAAATTGAGTACGAGAGTAAGCTTGCAGGGAACATAAAAAATGACTCCAAAAGCTTCTATAGATATGTGAAGAGGAGAAGATTAGTGAAGATTAATGTAGGTCCCTTGCAGTCAGGCTCAGGTGAATTCATAATGGGGAATAAAGAAATGGCAAACCAATTGAACAAATACTTTGGTTCTGTCTTCACTAAGGAAGACACGAATAACCTCCCGAAAATAATAGGGGACCGAGGGTCTAGCAAGAAGGAGGAACTGAAGGAAATCCTTATTAGTCAGGAAATTTTGTTAGGGAAATTGATGGGATTGAAGGCCGATAAATCCCCAGGGCCTGATAGTCTGCATCCTAGAGTACTTAAGGAAGTGGCCCTGGAAATAGTGGATGCATTGGTGGCCATTTTCCAACATTCTATAGACTCTGGATCAGTTCCTATGGATTGGAGGGTCGCTAATGTAACCCCACTTTTTAAAAAAGGAGGGAGAGAGAAAACAGCGAATTATAGACCGGTTAGCCTGACATCAGTAGTAGGGAAAATGATGGAATCAATTATTAAAGATGAAATAGCAGCGCATTTGGAAAGCAGTGACAGGATCGGTCCAAGTCAGCATGGATTTATGAAAAGGAAATCATGCTTGAAAAATCTTCTAGAATTTTTTGAGGATGAAAGTTGTAGAGTTTACAAGGGAGAACCAGTGGATGTGGTGTATTTGGACATTCAAAAAGCTTTTGACAAGGTTCCACACAAGAGATTAGGGTGCAAAATTAAAGCACATGGTATTGGGGGTAATGTATTGACATGGATAGAGAATTGGTTGGCAGACAGGAAGCAAATGTAGGAATAAACGGGTCCTTTTCAGAATGGCAGGCAGTGACTAGTGGGTTACCACAAGGTTCAGTGCTGGGACCCCAGCTAATTACAATATACATTATTGATTTTGACGAAGGAATTGAATGTAATATCTCCAAGTTTGCAGATGACACTAAGCTGGATGGCAGTGTGAGCTGTGAGGAGGAGGCTAAGAGGCTGCAGGGTGACTTGGACAGGTTAGGTGAGTGGGCAAATGCATGGCAGATGCAATATAATGTGGATAAATGTGAGGTTATCCACTTTGGTGGAAAAAAACGGAAGGCAGAATATTGTCTGAATGGTGACAGATTAGGATAAGGGGAGGTGCAACAAGACCTGGGTGTCATGGTACTTCAGTCATTGAAAGTTGGCATGCAGGTACAGCAGGCAGTGAAGAAGGCATATGGCATGTTGGCCTTCATAGTGAGAGGATTTGTGTATCGGAGCAGGGAGGTCTTACTGCAGTTGTACAGGGCCTTTGTGAGGCCACACCTTGAATATTGTGTAAAGTTTTGGTCTCCTAATCTGAGGAAGGACATTCTTGCTATTGAGGGAGTGCAGCGAAGGTTCACCAGACTGATTCCCGGAATGGGTGGAACGACATATGAAGAAAGACTGGATCGACCTGGCTTATATTCACTGGAATTTAGAAGAATGAGAGGGGATCTCATAGAAACATATAAAATTCTGACGAGGTCGGACAGGTTAGATGCAGGAATAATGTTCCCAATGTTGGGGAAGTCCAGAACCAGGGGTCACAGTCCAAGGATAAGGGGTAAGCCATTTAGGACCGAGATGAGGAGAAACTTCTTCACTCGGAGAATTGTGAAACACTGTGGAATTCTGTACCACAGAAAGTTGTTGAGGCCTGTTCATTAGACAGCACTCCTTCTGGCACAAACACACACACAAGTTGCTCTTTAAAAATGGTCGATTGCCAACTCGGAGCTCTATTGCGCATGTGTGGCCCTTTCAGCGACATCAAGAACGTCATTTTTTCCCACCGCTCATGCGCAGAAGGCCCGGCTCCTTTTTCCAATGCAGACCGCAGGCCCCACCCCACAAGGCGACTGGCCATGCTGCGTGGCTGCAGGTTAGAGGCCTAACATCGGGGAAACTACGAAGAGTTTTTCCTGGCACATCTATTCATGTAATTAAGTGGTAGAACTCGGGCAAGTACACCAGAAAAGTACACAAGAAAGTACACCTAGTGTCAGCTGCAAACTTGGATGGAAACTCTTTGTTCCTTCATCCAATTTATTAATATATAGAAAAGTTGAGCTCCCAGTATAAGTCCTGGGGAACACTACTAGTTACATCCCACCAATCAGAGAACATTTCCTTTACCCCTATTCTTTGTCTCCTACCTCCCAACCAATTACCAACCCATGTCACAAGGTTAGCTCCAATTTTGTACAGTCTCATTTTTGCTAATAATCTCTTGAGTGAAATCTTATCAAATGCCTTCTGGAAGTCTATATAGATAACATCTATAGACACCCCTTATCGACCATGCTAGTGCCCTTCTCAACAAATCCAAGTAGATTATCAGAGATGACCTATTCTTCATAAATCCATGCTGATTCTCTTTGATCAGCTCATATTTTTCCAAGAGTTTAGTCACTCTGCCTGTGGTTGTAGGTTCTAGTAACTTCCCTACAACTCATGTTAAGCTGGCAGGTTTATAGGTACCTGGGGCTAAAACCTCCACTTTTGTGCTTATCGCCCAAAAATGGGCGTTATTTCCAGCGTGGGTGTTAAAAAAGGGTTTTCAGATCACCGGCTTCTCGCCCATTCTCAAAGCACCTAGTCTCCATTTTTGACAAAGGCGTTACCGCGAGCGATATCAAATGGGCGGTAACATTAACATTTTTTGACCTTCTGCCGTAAAGTGTGGCCATCCTTAGCAACAGCATGGCAACGCTCGATTCCTGTGATTCAGGAGGTCAAGGGTCATCATGACATGCGCAGAAGAGGAGACAGAGAGAGAGGGAGCTCAGAGGGTTTGACAGCGTGGCTGGGTGTGATGTGGCTGCTTTGGGAGGATTAAGGGAGACTTTAGAGCTTCATAGCAAGTAGGCAAACAAAAGTTAGCTGTTACCTGCCACATATTTGACCGAATTGGCCTATAATGGAGAGAGAGGAGGAGGCATCACAGCACGCTGTGGAGACTGATGCTGGAGAGAGCAGTGAGGCACAGTGGAGGCCACAAAAGGGCAAATGCCTCCCTCCTGCAGGAGGTCGAGTCACACTGGGGTGATGTGACACAGGGAGGGCGTGGGAAGACCACCCCAAAGGCATACCAGAGGATATGGACCGAGATACCAGAGATGGTCTCGTTGGCGACCAACGAGGTCCGTGAGGGCAACCAATGCCGCAAACGTTGGAACAACCTTGTGGGATCCGCAAGAGTAAGTGTTACATTTGTTTACATGTACTTATGTATTTATATAATTTGATTTGTAACGGTCATGAGTGACTATCAGCAGATGTGAGGTCTTTCACTTTTACTCAAAGCCTGAGGTCACGGTGTACGTCTTTAGGTAAAGAATGATAATTTTCATAATAATCAAGATTACATCCGTCGATTATGTGTTGTATCAGTCTCTGTGACAGTACCTAGCAATGATATCACGCAATGACCTCATGCCATGTCGTCCTGTCACCTTTTACAGAATAAGCTATTGACAATGAGGTCCATGCAGAGGTGAACAGGTGGGGGGCCACCAGTCAAAAGCGACATCACTGAGATGGAGGAGCAGATGCTCACACTCATGGGGAAGCACTCCCGGACAGCCACGGATGCATCTGCAGACCCTGAAGTGATACCACGTGAGTAAGGCTTACAACATTGCATGATGTGAAGTCAATAGATGTCACACCCACTCATATCCGAACAATCATATATGATAGATGATTTCTAAAATTGTCCTAGAAATAATGATGGCCTAATGAAAATCATTGGAATGCAAATGTATTGATGGGTCATGAAATGTGATGTCTGCAAAGATTTTGACAGCGTTGGTGCTTTTGTCATGCATATGCTGTGTGTAGCACTGGACTCACCTTGTGACCTCTAATAACCTCATTTGTGTTTTGCAGATCAGCCAGCAGCACATCCCAAGGCAAGCACAGAGGCCAGAAGGTGGAGGCATGGGGCCCGACTCTCCGGACGATTCAACATATGATGCTGAGGGGCTCCGATTCTCGCCCGTCAATCCACTGGGTCTATTCTCCACGGATGAGAGCGTGGACTTCAAGGAACCTGCATCGCCACGCTCCAGAAGCCATTCCACCCCAAGGCCATCTAGTGGTGCTCCGGTCATTCCCGTCTCCACTCTGGAGGTACCGGCCCCAAGCACCTCGCTACAGGGCACCCCATTTGTCCCCAGGACGGCGCTGACCTCGTGGAGGTCTCATGGATGCGGCAGGTCTGTTCCACAAGCACCACATGAGAGCGGAGAGATGGTACAGTTGTCCAGGAGGACTGTCGACATTGGTGACCAGCTCATCGAAGCATTGGGGGACATACCCCGACAGCTGGCTACCATGGCTGAGTACATTCCAGGAATGGCGGAGGCCCTGGATGCGATAGCCAGGAACACTGCTTGCACAGGCCTCCCAGTGGTCCCAGAGTGCGGCACTCCACCCCTAGGTTCTGCACCACCACTGCGAATGACAGATGAGAGCAAGGACCAAGATCCTGCTTCTGCATCAGAGAATGTTGCGCTCTCGGCAACCCCCGCTCCCGTACCCGTGCAACAACCACATCAGCCTTCATCCCCCTCAGTGAGGCACTGCCTGAGGAGCTCCTCGGCCAGGCGCTGTGGAGCAAGGAGGGAAAGGGGTAGAGGTGGGGAGAAGAAGGGGAGGGAGGAAGGAAAGTGAGGTGCATGTGTGCAGGTGATGGCTGTGTTATATCTCCATCTGGGTGTATGCAATTTGTTGCAATGTATCGGGGGAGGGGACCACCCTCCGGCTTTGCCTTTGTATTCTGTGTTGCTGGACATGTTGAACATTTGATTTATGTCAATGGTGGAAAAAGTGGGGTGTGGGCGGGGGTTGGGTGTTATTGCCTGTGATACTTATGATTTCAGACCAATGTTGGTATAAAAATGTTGTTATTGAACATTATATGTCATTTCAGTGGAAAAATGGGCGTTAAGTGGGCATTAAGCATGCAAAAAAAGTGGAGGTTCTAGCCCCTGGTTTCTCCCTGTCTGTTTTCTTAAATAATGGAGTGACATTTGTAATTTTCCACTCTAAAGGCGCAATTCCAGCATCTAGAGAATTTTGTGACTTCTACAAGAGAAAATTATGACTATGAAATGACCTCAGCTATTTCCTCTAATAGTCTGGGGTGGAAACCATCAGGTCCTGGTGATTTGTCTATCTTAATTATTTTCTCTAATACCATTTTAATATTTACATTAAATCCACTAAGTTCCTCCCCTTGACTTATTATTAGGTTCTCTTGTAGCGCTAGTATTCTGTCCTCTTGCTCCACTGTTAAAACAGATACAAAGTATTCATTTAACAAGCCTGACATTGTCTTACCATCTCTTATGGTAACATCTGCATCTGCCTTTACTAGGCCCACAATTCCCCTTAATATATTTATAAAAAACACTTTTGCTGTTAGCTTTGATATCCATTGCAATTTATTTCGCCTACCTCTTATTATTTTCTTTGTATCCCTTTGTTGCTGTTTATAGCTCCCCAGTCTGCTGGGTTATTACTTTCTCTTCCATTTGTGAAAGCCTTTTATTTTAGCTTGATACCATCTCTTACCTCATTTGTTGACCATCAAAGGGTTGAGATGACATCTTACCAATGTCAGTGAAACTTGAGTTTGTCCATCTCGATGGAACATCATAACTCAAGTCTCACACATGAAATTCTTGATCAACTTACTCGAGAAGAGTAGCTGAGATGGTTTCCCATTGCATTCCTCACAATTGTATCTCGAGGGGACCTTCGCCTAGGTGGGCTTCAACCATGGCTAAAGAGTCCCGCACCCACACCTATCAGATGCAAGTACACTGGATGTCAACCAATGTTCCCTCTGATTTTTTTCCCTGCACAGGCCCTTTAAATTTGCCCCAGTATCTCTTTCAGCGGAAGCAGCTGGTAAGCGGCCTGGCAGGACTTTGCGATCGGTGCACAGCCGCACGGATGCGCATCTTAGGGAGGACATTGATATCAACCCCCTATTCAGACCAGCACTCACCAAGGCTGTCTGTAGTGGGCTAGAACCCAACTTTTCTGGCTTAGAGTTAAGAATACTACTATTCAGCCAGTGGCGACTCCATCCAGATACGAGTATCCTGCTAGATGTAATCCCAGTATTTAGAGATGGTGGGAAGAATTTGTGGGGGGAATCAGCGGGCGCGTTTGGTGGCGGGTCGGGTGGAAAAATGCTTTGACCCTGCTGTCAACCCGCCACCTCTCGCCTTTCCCAAATGTCAGGTCTGTGAGTGCTGAGCAGACCTGACACACAGTGGTGGGGGAGCCAATTGAACCAATTATTGGCTTATTTACCAGCCCTAATGGTGATATTTTACTCACTTTTTAACTTTACCAGGTCGCCCATGGATTCCAAGCTGCTCCTGGACCTATCTGAGGTGAATGTTGAGTGGCCATTGAAGCAGATGATTGGTGACAGCATTAAAACTTATATAATTTACACTTGCGCACTTTCCAACCCCAGAGACTTTCTGGTTTCTCCCCTTGGAAGACAGATTGTGTTTGATGCAGGCTGCGAGTCTTTGCAGCAAACTTTCCATCCAGGCTCACCTCATTGTAGCAACCTCTCTTACCTTTGACAGAGTGCTTCTGTCATCTCACCTTCAATTGGTATCTACTGCATCAGGATGGGAACCATTTACACTCTGTTACCTTGGCCCTCAGAATCTGACCACAATGTACCCCAACATCAGCAGCAGCAGGAACAACAACACCAACCTTCTCCACAATCACCGGATACTGCAAAGGACACAGGGCATCAGCACCCGACCACATTGCTGCCTGGGACGGCAGAGATGGCCTCATCATGGCCACATTTACTTCACTTGCTGCTGTACACCCTGGCTGCCATATGATGTGCCAGGTTGGCACCACTCCACTGCAACACCTTAAAGCATCTCTACAGTGTCCAAGCCATTAGAAATTGCCAGTTAAAGTTATCTCTGGTCACTTTAATAATCAAGTTCAACTGTAAACTAATCTGGTGGGTATATTGTGTTTAATCAGAGATTAAGACAGAATACAACACATTAGTTACACGGCAAAAACATACGACTGTGACAAGTAGCTGGTATCCAATCCTGATCGGGCAAATGGCTGGCACAGAGGAGCAGTTCTCTGGCTTGTGGCTTCTCTTTCTCTTTTTTACAGCCTTCTTTGGTAAAGCATTGGATTGCTTTCAAAAAGCAATCAACCAGCACAGCTCTCAGTAATTGCCCTCCACCGTTTTGTCAGGATGGACTCTACCTGAAGGAGGGTTTTTACAACCATTACGCATCTTTCTTGTTTATGGTTTTGAAGGCCAATCCATCCATTTGGACTCCCCTCCCTCCCCGCCCCTATTTTGGATACCCCCCCCCCTCTTATCTCATCAGGCCCTGTTCCCTCATCATCATCATCATAGGCAGTCCCTTGAAATCGAGGAAGACTTCCTTCTACTCTAAAAGTGAGTTCTCAGGTGACTGTACAGTCCAATACGGGAATTACAGTATCTGTCACAGGTAGGATAGATAGTCATTGAAGGGAAGGGTGGGTGGGGAGTCTGGTTTGCTGCACGCTCCTTCTGCTGCCTGCACTTGTTTTCTGCATGCTCTCGGCAACGAGACTCGAGGTGCTCAGCGCCCTCCCGGATGCTCTTCCTCCACTTAGGGTGGTCTTCGGCCAAGGATTCCCAGGTGCCGGTGGGGATGTTGGACTTTAGCAAGGAGGCTTTGAGAGTGTGCCTGAAACGTTTCCTCTGCCCACCTGGGACTCGCTTGGCGTGTAGGAGTTCCGAATAGAGCGCTTACTTTGGGAGTCTCATGTCAGGCATGTGGATGATATGGCCCACCCAACGGAGCTGGTCGAGTGTGGTCAGTGCTTCGATGCTGGGGATGTTGGTCTGACCGAGAACACTGACGTTGGTGCGTCTATCCTCCCAGTGGATTTGCAGGATCTTGCGGAGGCAGTGTTGGTGGCATTTCTCCAGTGCTTTGAGGTGTTTACTGTATATAGTCCACGTCTCTGAGCCATATAGGAGGGCGGGTATCACTACAGCCCTGTAGGCCATAAGCTTGGTGCCAGATTTGAGGTCCTGGTCTTCAAACACTCTCTTTCTCAGGCGACTGAAGGCTGCTCTGGCACACTGGAGGCAGTGTTGGATCTCGTCATCGATGTCTGCCCTTGCTGATAGTAGGCTCCCCTAGGTATGGAAAATGTTCCACATTGTCCAAGGCTGCGCCGTGGACTTTGATGACCGGGGAGTGGGGCAGTGCTGTGTGGCAGGGTCAGGTTGATAGAGGACCTTTGTCCTACGGATGTTTAGTGTAAGGCCCATGCTTTTGGTGAAGATGTTGACAATAGCTTGGAGTTCAGCCTCTGAATGTACGCAGACGCAAGCGTCATCCGCATATTGTATAGCTATAGTCTCTTATCACATCCTGCCTTGTTCTCCAGTTGCATTCTGAAATACAACATTAGGCTATTAAAAGAGAGGCCCTTTGTTAGAACTGTCTTACTCCAGCCGGTTGCCATGGAAACTCTTAACTCGCATCCCAAACACATTCCATGTCTTTTATACTAATTCACTTTTAATGTTAAACAAACTCCAAATTCTACCTTAGCATTATAATTGGTTATTAGTAATAATGGAACAAACATTAGGTTGGGCCTTCATTGGCCAAATTAAAGACTAAGTCCAAATGTTATACATTCTCAAATGTAACTCATTAAAAACTGTCTGAGGCAAGTCTTCCAGAAAAGTGAAACTTCATTCTTGGGTAAAACATTCTTTAATAATGGACTCCAACATTTTCCCAACCACACCTCTGGTTGGGAAAATGTTGGAGTCCATTAATAAAGAAGCAGTAGCAGGACATTTGGAAAAGCAACAGTCGGTCAGGCAGAGTCAGCTTGGATTTATGAAGTGGAAGTCATGTTTGATAAATTTGCTGGAGTTGTTTGAGGATGTAATGAACAGGGTGGATAAAGGGGAACCAGTGGATGTGGTGTATTTGGACTCCAGAAGGCATTTGACAAGGTGCTACATAAAAAGTTAATGCACAGGATAAAAATTCATGGTGTTGCGGGTAATATATTAGCATGGATGGAGGATTAACTAAGTAACAGAGAACAGAGAGTCAGGATAAGTGGTTCATTCTCTGGTTGGCAACCAGTAACTAGTGGGGTGCCACAGGGATCAGTGCTGGGACCACAACTATTTACAATTTATATTAACGACTTGGAAGAAGGGACTGAGTGTGATGTAGCCAAGTTTGCTGACGATACAAAGCTGGGAGGAAAAGCAATGTGTGAGGAGGACACAAAAATCTGCAAAAGGACATAGACAAGCTAAGTGAGTGGGCAAAATTTGGCAGATGGAGTATAATGTTGGAAAGTGTGAGGTTATGCACTTTGTCAGAAAAAAATCAAAGCGCAAGTTATTATTTAAATGGAGAAAGATTGCAAAATGCCGCAGTACAGTGGGACCTGGGGGTACTTGTGCATGAAACACAAAAGGTTAGTATACAGGTACAGCAAAAGCCAATGGTATCTTGGCCTTTATTGCAAAGGGGATGGAGTATAAAAGCAGGGAAGTCTTGCTACAGCTATATAAGGTATTGGTGAGGCCACACCTGGAATACTGCGTGCAGTTTTGGTTTACGAAAGGATATACTTGCTTTGGAGGCAGTTCAGAGAAGGTTCACTAGGTTGATTCCGTGGATGAGGGGGTTGACTAATGAGGAAAGGTTGAGTAGGTTGGGCCTCTACTCATTGGAATTCAGAAGAATGAGAGGTGATCTTATCGAAACATAGAAGATTTTGAGGGGGCTTGACAAGGTGGATGCAGAAAGGATGTTTCCACTAATGGGGGAGACTAGAACTCGAAGGCATGATCTTAGAATAAGGGGCTGCCCATTTAAAACTGAGATGAGGAGAAATTTCTTCTCTCAGAAGATTGTAAATCTGTGGAATTCGCTGCCTCAGAGAGCTGTGGAAGCTGGGACATTGAATAAATTTGAGACAGAAATAGACAATTTCTTAAACGATAAGGGGATAAGGGTTTATGGGGAGCGGGCGGGGAAGTGGAGCTGAGTCCATGATCAGATCAGCCATGATCTTATTCAATGGCGAAGCAGGCTCGAGGGGCCGTCTGGTCTACTCCTGTTCCTATTTCTTATGTTCTTATGTTCTTATAGCTTGTACATTATCCCTTTACTTGCCTTGAGCAGAAAAATACAATAAATAAACAAACACAGTATTATTTTCAGGTAACCTTAAGTTCTAACACTTTCCACTCATCAGCATTGCTGGAGTTACTGTTATGTTTCACCATTCACTCTTACTCACAAAGCCACTTCTAAAGGAGCACATAGATCTGTCCAGGAATGCAAAATGTTGAAAATAAAAGTTTCAATGTTTGACACCACATTAACAGAAACTTTACATAGACATTGCATAAAACACCCAAGTACCTACCCTTGTGTGTTGTTAGTTGGTGTGATTGGACTAGGGTGAGGGTGAGCGTGAGGGATGGCTAGTGAGATAGGGATGTGATAATGCAAATAGAGAGGGATGGGTGGAGGTGCAATGTATGTTGGTGTGAGTAAGGATATGCAGGACTAGGTTAGGGAAGGCAAAATGATGTGGATGTGATGAGTGATACAGCAGAATGAGGTTGAGTGTGGTTTTGCAGTAACATTTTGTGATATACTGAGATCATTGAAAGATTTGCGCCAATGCAGCCAGGTCCTTCTGACGACATCCCTGCTTGTGACCTCCTGTGTAATGTGTAACCAGTTGCGTTGGTCTCTTAGGGAGATCTCTTCCACCCATGGGAAGAGAAGAGAACCTCCCTGCGTGCTGTGACTCCCTCCATAAGCATATGGTGCACCATTCACCTCTGTCAGTGTTTGCAGCACCTCAATGCTGTAGAACACTGAGAGCACAACTGTCAAACTAAACTTGTGCAAGTCACTTTAAGGAAACCGGCTTCCTTCAGTTGGCTGGCAAAAGCACAGGGCAGGCTTAATAAGCTGGAGCCAGCAGCGGGGTCAGGACCTGCCACCGACGCACTGAGGTTGGGGAAAACACAGCCCATATTCTAGTCTCCACTCTCTGGGGCTGTCTGGAGTGGGGCTCAAACCTTTCAGCTTCTGACAGAGCTGGTAATGCTAACACTGAGCTAAAGGCTCCAAAACCTGACTGACTTATCAATATTATCTGAGCTCTTTGTTTAGGTTTACAACTCATTCCTTGTAAGTGGTTTTGCCCTTGATGGTTTTGAATCACCTCACCACACCCGCGCACCCACCTCCCCACCCCGCTTACAGCAGTTAAAAACCTGGGAATTATTGTAGTGAACAGAATACCCAGTTTTAGGCAGACCTTTCAGTCTCAACCGTCACAATGCTTTATTCAAGTTAAAGCACACACCTGCTTCCAGTAAAACATACCCTGGTGGCGTAAAACAAACACAGTACAACACATAACACTGGACCGTCTGAACAGGCCCCTATTGAAAAGTACCCATGACTAAAACACCCCTGCTTGGTTCAATAGGGCACCACCGAATCTGTCAAACAGACTGTGCGTATGCCTATGATCCGCGCAGGACCACCCCGCTAAACCCCTAAGGCTTGGTTGGGACACAAGACAGCCCTTCACACTATACGGTGGTTGAAAGGAGGTGTGGGCTGGGATAATGCTCACCAGTTAACCCTTTGGCTTATTCGCTGCTTCTCCCGATGAGGCATATCTTCTGGTTCTGTACCAACCTGTGGTTTCCAAGTCCAGTCTCAAGGTCAGCTTCCCAGTGGAAATAGCGAGGTTCTCTTTGCTCATTGATAATGGTTTCTTCTCTCTGTCCCAGACGGATTGCTTGGCTCTTGAATGCATTGAACAAAGCAAGCAAGCATAGAAGAGGAGAGAGAGAGAGCGAAATGGCAGCAAACTGCCTTCCCTTATACCTGAAAAATGCTTGCTGAATCCTGACGCCAAAAAACAGTCCTTTGCCTGAGGCAGTCCAACTAAAGAGCATGAATCATATCTCCAGCCTGTGCCTTTGTTACCGGGCTCTTCCTGGAGATAAAGGCTCCAACGAGTCTGGGTGGCCAATAGCTTCCTTTTCCTGAGGTTCCTGCACTCTGGGGCTATTTCATCCAGGATGATGGCTTGAGCACTGATCAGTTTACCTGATCTCTCATTGATGGGTTCCCATTACATGAAAAAAGGATCCTCCATCAGCCATCTACCTGCGATGAAGTTTCTGCTTTCAGCCATTGACCCATCCCAGAGTATCCCCGCCCACCTGATGTGTATTCCTGTGGAACATGCTTGGGCCTGTCCCAGTCATGCTGTCAGCTCTTCTGCAGTAAATGAAATATAGAAAAGCAATGTCCAAAACTTAAAGTCGAAAATCCTGAAGTCTGTGTCGATGTTTATGCCGATGTTACACCTTGGCATCAGTTATTTTGTATAAGTCATGTTTGTTGTCTGAGCAGTTTTACAGTTAGTGACACCAAAATCATGTAACCCTACTGACAAACTCCTGCTGTAACTCTGGCGAGAGTCTACTGCAACAGACTTGGTAGAAACCTGGCTATATCAGGTGTTGTAGGACGGAGCCCCCATCCACCCCTACAAGGCCATCAATGTAATGGAGTGGGATTGGGGCCTTCGACCCTAATTTAGGAGTACCTGCTTCTCCTGGCCCCACCCTCTGACTATGTGAACTTCAGCATTGAAGTACATATTCCTCACGTATATTTTAGCACTATATTTTTGCCAATGTTTTAAACAGTACAGTGCTGTCACCTTTAGGAATGATTTTGTATCTCATTGCAGACAGGCTGCACAGAGCAGCACACAGAGCATTGCTGGCTTCACTGTAGCCTCATCAAGAAACAAGTTGGAGCAGATCATAGGAAAATTCCATACACAGTTTTTATATCATTCATATGGGATTACAAACTGCAGAGTACACTTTTGCTATTGAATGGTGCCATTTTTGCATAATTTATTTGAATATAAGAGTTGGGAATGATTTCCTTCTCCACTCAGTCCCCAGAACTGCCTCAGTAAATGCTCCAAAAACAGTATATTTTAATAATTCGTCTCATTGTCAGTCTAAATGCCTGCTCTATTATAGTAGAGGACACTAACAATATTCCAATGGATCGTCGAGGGGCTATAGGGGGGGAGGAACTTAACACAATCACAATCACTCAGGAGCTGGTACTCAGTAAGATAATGGGACTAAAGGTGGATAAATCCCCTGGACCTGATGGCTTGCATCCTAGGGTCTTAAGAGAAGTAACACAGGGATGGTGGATGCATTGGTTGTAACTTACCAAAATTCCCTGGACTCTGGGGAGGTCCCAGCAGATTGGAAAACTGCAAATGTAATGCCCCTATTTAAAAAAGGAGGCAGACAAAAAGCAGGAAACTATAGACCAGTTAGACTAACATCTGTGGTTGGGAAGATGTTGGAGTCCATTATTAAAGAAGTAGTAGCAGAACATTTGGAAAAGCAAAATTCGGGCAGACAGAGTCAGCATGGATTTATGAAGGGGAAGTTTTTTTGACAAATTTGCTAGAATTCTTTGCGGATGTAATGAACAGGATGGATAAAGGGGAACCAGTGGATGTGGTATATTTGGACTTCCAGAAGGCATTTGACAAGGTGCTACATAAAAATTACAGCACAAGATAAAAGTTCATGGTGTTGGGGGTAATATATTAGCATGGATAGAGGATTGGCTAACTAACAGAAAACAGAGAGTCAGGATAAATGGTTCATTCTCTGGTTGGCAATCAGTTGGGTGCCGCAGGGATCAGTGCTGGCAGCCCAACTATTTACAATCTATATTAACGACTTGGAGGAAGCGACTGAGTGTAACATAGCCAAGTTTGCTGGCGATACAAAGATGGGAGGAAAAGCAATGTGTGAGGAGGACACAAAAAATCTTCAAGAAGACACAGACAGGCTAGGTGAGTGGGCAAAAATTTGGCAGATGGAGTATCATGTTGGAAAGTGTGAGGTCATGCACCTTGGCAGAAAAAATCAAAGAGCAAGTTATTATTTACATGGAGAAAGATTGCAAAGTGCTGCAGTACAGTGGGACCTGGGGGCATTGTGCATGAAACACAAAAGGTTAGTATGCAGGTACAACAAGTGATGAGGAAGGCCAATGGAATCTTGACCTTTATTACAAAGGAGATGGAGTATAAAAGCAGGGAAGTCTTGCTCCAGTTATACAGGGTATTGGTGAGGCCACACCTGGAATACTGCATGCAGTTTTCCATATTTACGAAAGGATATACTTGCTTTGGAGGCAGCTCAGAGAAGGTTCACTAGGTTGATTCCAGGGATGAGGGGTTTGACTTATGAGGAAAGGTTGAGTAGGTTGGGCCTCTACTCATTAGAATTCAGAAGAATGAGAGGTGATCTTATCTAAAAGTATAAGATTATGGGAGGGCTTGACAGGCTGGATGCAGAGAGAATGTTTCCACTGATAGGGGAGACTAGATCTAAAGGGCAGAATCTTAGAATAAGGGGCCGCCCATTTGAAACTGAGATGAGGAGAATTTTTTTCTCTCAGAGGGTTGTGGATCTGTGGAATTCACTGCCTTAGAGAGCTGTGGAAGCTGGGACATTTAATAAATTTAAGACAGAAATAGACAGTTTCTTAAATGATAAGGGAATAAGGGGTTATGGACAGCGGGCAGGGAAGTGGGACTGAATCCGTGATCGGTTCATCCATGATCGTATTAAATGGCGGAGCAGGCGCGAGGGGCCATATGGCCTACTCCTGTTCCTATTTCTTATATTCTTATGTTCTTATCATAAGTTGGCATTGTAACCAATGTATAAGTATATTTTAATCAGCAGCAAGAAAGATCTGCTTTTGCTGATGCTTTCCAGTAAGACTATGTGCTGACTGGCATAACATTTATTGGTATGCTTGCAGTATTGGCAGTGCTTATGGGTTCAATTTTTCCCAAGTCCATTTACTGTCATATTGCCAGAGTTGTGTCCATTTTTCTAGGCCAGAAATGCGGTAGAAATAATTTTTCAAAGTTTCCCCGATCTATAATTCGAATTTAGTGCCGCGCAGTGTGTCCAGTCACCTCGGGGGCGGAGTCTGCTGCCTGCGCCGAAAAATGATGACGCACCTTCTGCGCAAGCGCAGGAAAAAAAATTACGTTTCTGACGTTGTTGCAATGGATGCACATGCGCAATACAGCTCTGAATTGGCAATCGGCCATTTTTAAAGAGCCAGTTGTGTGTGTGAGAAAGAGTGCTGTGTGTGTGTGAGAGCATTGGAAAAATTGCAGCTGCAGCAGAACAAGATACAACGCAGTGCAAGGACGAAGAATTTCTTACAGGATGAAGTGGAGGCACTAGTTACTGTGATTGAGAACAGATGGCAGGAGCTGGACACCAGCAGAGGTCACATAAAAGTTCCACCCAAAGAAATGAAGAAACGCTGTAACCAAGTTGCAGAAGATTACTGTGTAATGGTGATCACCATGAGATCTGGAGGCCAGTGTAAAAAACAGTGGCAGGACCTTGGTCAAGTAGTTAGTGTAAGTAATATTTTCATTTATTCACTGGAACTGCCATTGTAAATGTGACCATCTGTATGTCCCACCCAGCAGAAAGATATCCTCTCCAAAAAGTGATGTTTTCATCTTTGCAGAGGAAGGTGGCACATACTAAAAGGGAATTGACTCGAACAGGAGGGGGCCCAGCAAATCTGTAGCCACTGACACCCTTGGAAGAGAGGGTCGCTGCTTTGATGGGTCCTGGCTGGAGAAAAACAATCACCACTGCACCGGCTGGGCCCACACTCGAGGGAGAGGGTAAGTCCTGCAAATTCCACAATCTGGATTTGCTAAATATTAAGTACTGCGCGGGCTAGCCATGCTTCGGTTCATGTCTCCGTCAGCTACGCTTCGGTTGATGCAATGTGCTATCATTCAATGTGGTCCTTCAAAGCAGCCTGCTGCCTGTGCTGTGTGAGCTACTCATGTCCCCCATCCTGCCCCCTCCTCTGCTGCTAACCATTTGACCGTGTTCTGTTATATTTTGCAGAACTTGAGGCCAACCCTGACGATGTAGAAAAAAATTCAGACAAGGACCAGCCTGAAGAGGATAACATCTTCGAATCCAACCCTCCAGACCAAGAACCTGGGGGTGAGGGGGAGGGGGAGGGGATGGAGCTGGATGAAGCCCTCTCTGTTTTACTAACTTTGGAGGAGGGGCCGCTCATTGCGGTAACAGCCACTTCCATGACTCGTGGTTTGAGTGTTGGTGGGACATTCCATGGTTTCCGAATATCCGAGGCACACCCGGGGTCCCACCTGCCGAGGTTGTGGGTCCCAGTGGTGGGGTGCAGCAATGCACACCCAGGGCCCCACTGTCCCAGGCTGCGGGTCCCAGTGGTGGGATGCGAGCCACACCCGTGGGGAGGAGGGGAAGGAGAGCTCGGCTGCGCTCTCCTGAGGTGCAGGATCTAAAAGATGTAGTTCAGATAATGTTGTTGAGTGCGGAGAGCATTGATTTTACCCGATCACTCCTGGACGACATCAGTGGGGTGAGTGATGAGGTAGTGGGACTGTCAGGAGAAATAACAACAATTACACAAGAAATGGGAATGATGTCTGGGACCATCACTGAGGGAATAGTGGCCATGAAGGAGGGAATGTCAGAGATGGTGCAAACACTGTCACTGACAATGAGGGAGGGAATGTCACACATAGTTGAGACAGTTTTGCTCAACATGAGGGAGGGAATGTTGCAGGTGGTTGAGACACTGTCGGCGCATGAGGCACGGCATGTTGGA
Source organism: Pristiophorus japonicus (assembly GCF_044704955.1). Lineage (NCBI taxonomy): Eukaryota > Metazoa > Chordata > Chondrichthyes > Pristiophoridae > Pristiophorus > Pristiophorus japonicus. The sequence goes on from NC_091978.1 coordinate 147,733,179, forward strand.
GTTAGTTGCTGCAATAAGGGAACACCCCCAGAACCCGCTCCCATTGACAGAATCAACGGCCACTCCCACTCCAATCCCTACACCAGCCTCTGAAGAGCCCAAAGCCGGGCCCTCCAACTTGCCAACTGGGCCTTCCACATTGCTGCCTGCCACCGACGTTCACCCCTCCCGCAACAGGGTGCGCACTGCACGAGATCTTAGAAAGAATAAGCTTGGTACTAAGCCCAGAAACACTGCACCACCGACTGTGGGAAGGAAGACATCGAAGTGCAGAAACATCTTTTAAGATGTCAAAAAACACTCTTACTAATAGAAACATAGAAACATAGAAAATAGGTGCAGGAGTAGGCCATTCGGCCCTTCTAGCCTGCACCGCCATTCAATGAGTTCATGGCTGAACATTCAACTTCAGTACCCCATTCCTGCTTTCTCGCCATACCCCTTGATCCCCCTAGTAGTAAGGACCTCATCTAACTCCTTTTTGAATATATTTAGTGAATTGGCCTCAACAACTTTCTGTGGTAGAGAATTCCACAGGTTCACCACTCTCTGGGTGAAGAAGTTCCTCCGCATCTCGGTCCTAAATGGCTTACCCCTTATCCTTAGACTGTGACCTCTGGTTCTGGACTTCCCCAACATTGGGAACATTCTTCCTGCATCTAACCTGTCTAACCCCGTCAGAATTTTAAATGTTTCTATGAGGTCCCCTCTCATTCTTCTGAACTCCAGTGAATACAAGCCCAGTTGATCCAGTCTTTCTTGATAGGTCAGTCCCGCCATCCCGGGAATCAGTCTGGTGAACCTTCGCTGCACTCCCTCAATAGCAAGAATGTCCTTCCTCAGGTTAGGAGACCAAAACTGTACACAATACTCCAGGTGTGGCCTCACCAATGCCCTGTACAACTGTAGCAACACCTCCCTGCCCCTGTACTCAAATCCCCTCGCTATGAAGGCCAACATGCCATTTGCTTTCTTAACCGCCTGCTGCACCTGCATGCCAACCTCCAATGACTGATGTACCATGACACCCAGGTCTCTTTGCACCTCCCCGTTTCCTAATCTGTCACCATTCAGATAATAGTCTGTCTCTCTGTTTTTACCACCAAAGTGGATAACCTCACATTTATCCACATTATACTTCATCTGCCATGCATTTGCCCACTCACCTAACCTATCCAAGTCGCTCTGCAGCCTCACAGCATCCTCCTCGCAGCTCACACTGCCACCCAACTTAGTGTCATCCGCAAATTTGGAGATACTACATTTAATCCCCTCGTCTAAATCATTAATGTACAGTGTAATGATCATTCATGGCAAATAAGGTGAAAGACTAAACCTACCGATACCACATGTGTCATATTTACAATTTAAGTAATGAACGAGTGCACGAATAAAAATATTACTTACTCTCACGACTCTGCAATGGTCTTTGAACTTTTTCCTACATTGTTGATGGTCCCTCTTCGCATTATGGCATTATCAACTGAGGAGACCTCCTCGGCCATGCTGGTCCACAATTGCCTTCGCACAGCTGGGAGGGGTTTACCCGCACCCCTCCTATTAAATTCTCCCCATCTGGTTTGCGCAGCTGCAATAAGGGTCTCGTTTGATTCCTAGCTAAACTTTTGGGCTCTCTGCTTACTGGAGGCCTGTTCCATCGTGGCTGCTTAGTCTGTGAAAAATACCTGATTCAGCCCTGGATGTACTGTGTATGCGCAGGTGCTCCCTGACAGCTGACCAGAATTGCAGAAAGAAGAAAAAAAATCAGAGCAAAAACAATCGGCAAAAATAAAATTGTGCATGCGCAGAAGTTTGCTTCTCATTGCAAGTTTCGACTCCGGTGCACAAATTTCATCATGCAAGGCCAGATTTAGCGCTATCGCTGTTGCTGGTCACCGTTTTCCGAATTTTGCAACATCCAGCGATAACGCTATCCCTGCGCTAAAAATAAAATGACTCCACGATTATCACCCAAAATCGGGCGAAATCACTAATTCACGAATTTCTAGCCCCAGTTGTTTATAACCACCATCTGAAATGTTTCATGAGATGTCTGCTTTACAATTACACACGTATGGTTAATTCTATACATTACACTCTGTAGTTTTATACCATTTTTGGTGTTGCATGTCAGTGACAGCAAACATGCTCCATGTGTTTGATTGTTGTTGATGCTCTCATCGAAAGATTAATAATTGTAATTTCTGTTTCTGCTCAGTCAGCTGGTTGATGCATCTCCATGTTTGGGATTCTCCTATTAAACCACCGAGGAATCCACAGTGGTATAGTTCCTGTTTTCCTGATATGGAGGGCTCACTCTTTGCTTATGGAGACAACTCCATTTGTGTGTAGAACGTAGGCCCAAATTAGCAAAACCTAACATATTTATGTAAGTAACACAAGAATATCAAGAAACAATCCTTAGCTAGCTTACAGGAAGTTCTATATCTAACTGGTTGGACCGAATGACCTGTTTCTGAGATGTATTTCCTATGTAAATTTATTGAGGGGTTGAAATTATGCAAATTTATTATGTAACATTGTAAATAATTATAAAATAGCTCAGTTAAAACATAAAATAGAAAAATAACTTGTGCAATAATGTGTTTTTTCTATTAGGTGCATGCCATCTACTGGCACTAGAGGAAACATGACAATCAATTAAACAAATTCAAATAAGCCAAGCAAACCCTGTTTTAAAAAACACTTGCAGTTCTGCTAGGTAACGTGTAGTTCTTTAAAAACTACCGTAAATGTTGAATTTGTTGAGTTTATATTTTAATCTGCGACATCAGAATTTAGCACATTTTAAATTTTGTCTGTTTACACAACATTTGTATCATCACGCAACATGCTGATGGCAATTTTAACAGAAATTGATGTCACTGTACAGCAGAGGGAGTTACAAAGAAATAAAGGCCAGAATCTTTACCTTGGAGTCGGTTTGCGTCCATGCGGGCCGCATGGTGGGTCGGGAACCCGATGGTGGTCTTCAGGGCGACTTTTCCATAATGGCCACAATTAAAACAGTCATGCGAGTTTCCCGACCCAATTAAAAGAGCGGGTCTGATTATAGTATCGATGACTCATTTCCAGCACACATCTCATTTGAATCAGTGTTCAAGGTGATTTCCAGAGTTCTGAGTAGCGTTATAAAGCTGACAAAAGTATCGGTCATGGAGACACAAAGGCAGAGGGTCTCACCGAGATTTAATGATGCATCCCTCGATGTTCTGGTGCAGGCTGTAAGAGCATGCAAGGAGGTCCTGTTCCCTGGTGATAGGAGCAAAAGACCACCCAAAGACACAAAAAGGGCATGGTTGGAGATCGCAGGGGAGGTCAGCAGAAGAGGTATGGTCAGGAGGATGAGGATTCAGTGCAGGAAAAGATTCAATGATCTCATGAGCTCAGGAAAGGTGAGTGCAATGCCACACTCACCTTCTTCCTGATGTGCCTGCCACCACATCTCCATCACTCTGCTTTCCCAAACCTATTCCTCCATTTCATTCCTCACACCAACCTACCTTGCAGGTCCACCCATCCCCCTCGATATATGTACCTACTCATCCATCTGACTAACTGTCTCTGACACTCACCCTCATCCTAATGTAATCATAGTAAATAACACCACAGAAGGAGGCCATTTGGCAATGTCACGCCACTGCCTCATAGACACCCTCAACAGATGTAGCCCATCCATTCCTTACACTCATTCCATCACTCTCGCTCAAAGTTCTCTATTTTCCCTCCTTGCAGGAGAAGAGAGCCCAGAACAATAGGGAGAGACAGAGAACCGGAGGTGGCCCTCCAGTCTTCACTCAATTGACTCCAGCAGAGTTGGAGGCACTGGAAATATCTCGAGTTGCAGAGCTGCTGGTGGTGGGAGACGGAGAAAGGGGGACCTCCCAGCAACCCGGTGATAGAATTACATCTCATACAATCACATGGCATATGGCAGTCACTCATATGGTGACTGATGTCAGCAGCCAGTGAATTGTCATCATTAGCATAATGGAAATGTTAGCCATTCTTAATATAACACTTCTAAATCATCACTTGATCCTCCCACAGGACCATCAGGTGCCTCCCGCAGTGTCCAGCCACAGGAGGAAGACGACTCCTCAGAGGAAGCTCCAGCCTCTGAGGGTACAGCATCAGACCCAAGCAAACCTAGAATCAGCGCAGATACATAAACCTTGGTGGGTCCTGTGCGAGACAGAGTAGTATTGTCACCTGGTGCCTCTCATGTCACAAGTGAGCAAGAGCAGATGGGGCAGCAGTGCAGGAGGGCGCAGGGCGCTCCAAGTTCAGCTGAGCTGCATGGAGATGCTGAGCCTCAAGGGCCATCGAGAAACAGGGTGATCTTAGAAGGGCAGCAACAATTGCATGAGGCACTGGCAGGTTTTGCAGCTGCGATGTCTGAAAATGCGCAAAGAATTGAGGAGTGCATCTCCAACATGAGCACCACCATCTTGCAGGCGATGGCGATGATGAACTGCTCCATGGAAAGGATGGCCACCTTCATGGAGCAGCAAATGCGCCAGTCACATGAGAATATGTTTGCTGTGGACAACTGATGGTAGACGCTCATAGAACTCAACTCTAGAAGTGAGATAAATGTAAACTTGAGCATTCGTCTCCCCACTGATGTGCAGCATGATGCTCTCCAGCTCTTTGCTAGCTGTGAAATGTGGGTGGCCCATGAGAGGGATGATGGTGAGGGGGGGGACATGGAAGTGGAGGCTCTTCTCAAAAAAAAGAGTGCAAGAGCTATAGTGGCAGGAGATTCTATTGTAAGGGGAATAGATAGGCATTTCTGCAGCCACAATCGAGACTCGAGGATGGCATGTTGCCTCCCTGGTGCAAGAGTCAAGGATGTCTCGAAGCGGCTACAGGGCATTCTGGTGGGGGAGGGTGATCAGCCAGTTGCCATGGTGCATATAGTACCAACGATATAGGTAAAAAATGGGATGAGGTCCGACAAACTGAATTTAGGGAGCTAGCAGTTAAATTAAAAAGTAGGTACTCAAAGGTAATAATCTCAGGATTGCTACCAGTGCCATGTGCCAGTCAGAGTAGAAATAGCAGGATAGTTAAGATGAATACGTAACTTGAGGAATGGTGCAAGAGGGAGGAACTCAAATGCCTGGGACATTGGAACCGGTTCTGGGGGAGGTGGGACCAGTACAAACCGGACCGTCTGCACCTGGGCAGGTCCGGAACTGATGTCCTAGGGGGAGTGTTTGCTAGTGCTGTTGGAGAGGGTTTAAACTAATATGGGAGGGGGATGGGAATCTATGCAGACAGACAGAGGGAAGTAAAATGGGGCAGAAGCAAAAGGTAGAAAAGAGAGAAGGAAAAGTGGAGGGATAGAAATCAAAGGCAAAAATCAAAAAGAACTACATTGCAACTTAATTCTAAAAGGACAAAGAGTGTTAAAAAACCAAGCCTGAATGCTCTGTGTCTCAATGTGAGGAGCATTCGTAATAAGGTGGATGAATTAACTGCACAGATAGCTGATAACAGATATGATGAAATTAGGATTAAGGAGACATGGCTCCAGGGTGACCAAGGCTGGGAATTCAACATCCAGAGGTAGAAATATTCAGGAAGTTTAGACAGAAAGGAAAAGGAGGTGGGGTAGCGTTGCTGGTGAAAGAGGAAATGAATGCAATAGTAAGGCAGGAAATTAGCTTGGATGATGTGGAATCTGTATGGGTAGAGCTGCAGAATACCAAAGGGCAGAAAACACCAGTGGGAGTTGTGTACAGACCACCAAACAGTAGTAGTGAGGTTGGGGACAGCATCAAACAAGAAATTAGGGATGCGTGCAATAAAGGTACAGCAGTTATCATGGGTGACTTTAATCTACATATAGATTGGGCTAATCAAACTGGTAGCAATACGGTGGAGGAGGATTTCCTGGAGTGTATAAGGGATGGTTTTCTCGACCAATATATCAAGGAACCAACTAGAGAGCTGGCCATCCTAGACTGGGTGTTGTGTAATGAGAGAGGATTAATTAGCAATCTTGTTGTGTAAGGCCCCTTGGGGAAGAGTGACCATAATATGGTAGAATTCTTTATAAAGATCGAGAGTGACACAGTTAATTGAGAGACTAGGGTCCTGAACTTAAAGAAAGGTAACTTCGATGGTATGAGACGTGAATTGGCTAGGATAGACTGGCGAATGATACTTAAATGGTTCACAGTGGATAGGCAATGGCAGACATTTAAAGATCACATGGATGAACTTTAACAATTGTACATCCTTGTCTGGCGTAAAAATAAAACGGTGAATGTGGCTCAACCGTGGCTACCAAGGGAAATTAAGGATAGTGTTAAATCCAAGGAAGAGGCACATAAATTGGCCAGAAAAAGCAGCAAACCTGAGGACTGGGAGAAATTTAGAATTCAGCAGAGGAGGACAAAGGGTTTAATTAGGAGGGGGAAATAAAGTTTGAGAGTAAACTTGCAGGGAACATAAAAACTGACTGCAAAAGCTTCGATAGATATGTGAAGAGAAAAAGATTGGTGAAGACAAATGTAGGTCCCTTGCAGTCAGAATCAGGTGAACTTATAATGGGGAACAAAGAAATGGCAGACCAATTGAACAAATACTTTGGTTCTGTGTTGACGAAGGAAGACACAAATAACCTTCCGGAAATACTAGGAGACCGAACGTCAAATGAGAAGGAGGAACTGAAGGAAATCCTTATTGTCAGGAAATTGTGTTAGGGAAATTGATGGGATTGAAAGCTGATAAATCCCCAGGGTCTGATAGTCTGCATCCCAGAGTACTTAAGGAAGTGGCCCTAGAAATAGTGGATGCATTGGAGGTCATTTTCCAACATTCTATGGACTCTGGATCAATTCCTATGGATTGGAGGGTAGCTAATGTCACCCCACTTTTTAAAAAAGGAGGGAGAGAGAAAACGTGGAATTATTGAGCGGTTAGCCTGACATCAATAATGGGGAAAATGTTGGAATCAATTATTAAAGATGTAATAGCAGCGCATTTGGAAAGCAGTGACAGGATCGGTCCAAGTCAGCATGGATTTATAAAAGGGAAATCATGCTTGACAAATCTTCTAGAATTTTTTGAGGATGTAACTAGTAGAATGGACAAGGGGGAGCCAGTGGATGTGGTGTATTTAGACTTTCAAAAGGGCTTTTGACAAGGTCCCATACAAGAGATTAGTGTGCAAAATTAAATCTCATGGTATTGGGGGTAATGTACTGACATGGATAGCGAACTGGTTGGCTGACAGGAAGCAAAATGTCGGAATAAACGGGTCCTTTTCAGAATGGCAGGCAGTGACTAGTGAAGTACTGCAAGGTTCAGTGCTGGGACCCCAGCTATTTACAATATACATTAATGATTTAGATGAAGGAATTGAATGTAATATCTCCAAGTTTGCAGATGACACTAAGCTGAGTGGCAGTGTGAGCTGTGAGGAGGTTGCTAAGAGGCTGCAGGATGACTTGGACAGGTTGGTGATTGGGCAAATGCATGGCAGATGCAAAATAATGTAGATAAATGTGAGGTTATCCATTTTGGTGTCAAAAACAGGAAGGCAAAATATTATCTGAATGGTGACAGATTAGGAAAAGAGGAGTTGCTATGAGACCTGGGTGTCATGGTACATCAGTCATTGAAAGTTGGCATGCAGGTACAGCAGGCGATGAAGAAGGCAAATGGCATGTTGGCCTTCACGGCGAGAGGATTTAAGTATTGGAGCAGGGAGGCCTTACTGCAGTTGTACAGGGCCTTTGTGAGGCCACACCTTGAATATTGTGTACAGTATTGGTCTCCTAATCTGAGGAAGGGCATTCTTGCTATTGAGGGAGTGCAGCGAAGGTTCACCTGACTGATTCCCAGGGTGGCAGGACTGACATATGAAGAAAGACTGGATCGACGAGGCTTTTATTCACTGGAACTTAGAAGAATGAGAGGGGATCGCATAGAAACATATAAAATTCTGACACGATTGGATAGGTTTGATGCAGGAAGAATGTTCCTGATGTTGGGAAAGTCCAGAACCAGGGGTCACAGTCTATGGATAAGGGGTAAGCCAGTTTAGTACCGAGATGAGGAGAAACTTCTTCACTCAGAGAATTGTGAACCTGTGGAATTCTCTGCAACAAAAAGTTGTTGAGGCCAGATCGTTAAATATATTGAAGTACTGAAGTTGTATGATCAGCCATGGTCATATTGACTGGTGGTGCAGGCTCGAAGGACCAAATGGCCTACTCCTGCATCTATTTTCTATGTTTCTGTTTCTAAGCTCACACTTCTCCCCCATTGCTTCCCTCTCAGTCAGAGCCCCAGATGCTGCCTCGGATCCTGATGGCCGAATCTGCCCCTGCACAGTTGCAGGAGGTACAGCCTTTGATGGGGCCCTCACAGGCTTCAAAACTCAGGACATGCATCAAAACTGTCTAAGCAGTCGCAGCAGGGAAGTAAGCAGCCCGCCTCGATCTCTGCTGAAGCCACAGGGGTTGCTCCTCGTAGAAGTACTCAGAAGAGAAACAAGACACAATCCTAGGTGCACAAAGGTATGCACATGGGTGTTTGAAAATATGTTAGTGATAAGTTTTAGTTATACTTTTGACACAGATAAATGTATCTCTTTGCACCACTTTCCAGTATTGTCCATTTCTGCCTGCTACCTGGGACGTGGCCTTCTCATTTGGAGTGATTAGTGAGACATTATTTAACATTGAGCTATGGGAGTTTGGGTGACAGTAATCGCTTGGTCATTGTAGGAATGCTTTATGGTGTTGTTGGGGGTGGGGGGAAATTAGTACAGCATGTGGTAACCATATGGGTCCATTGGAGCAAGTTAAGTCATCTGACCATTATGAGGAGGCCTCCTGGGCAGCAATGTGCACTGCTGCTGGTGCCATCTCCACCTCAGGTTCTTCCCCCTCCTCCTCTCCATCTTCCACTTATTCCACTTCCTTCTGTGTGCTCTGTGCCTTGTTTCTCCTGCTGCTCCAATTCTCGTTGCTGCACTATGTTGTGCATCGTGCAGCAAACAACGATGATTCTGGAGCCCTTGGCTGGTGTGTACAGAAGGGCTCCTCCAGATCTGTCAAGGCATCTGAAGCGCATCTTCAGCATGGCTATTGTATGCTCTGTGACACATCTGGTGGACATGGGGCTCTCATTATAACATGCCTCAGCCTCAGTATTTGGCCTCCTCAAGGGTGTCATGAGTCATGTCTTCAGTGGATAGCCGGTGTCTCCAAACAGCCAGCCAGTAAATCTGTTTGGCGGTTCGAAGAGCTAAGGGAGGGTAGGCTGGAGCAGCATGAAAAAGTCATGATAGTTGCCAGGGAATCTGGTGCACACACGCATGATGATCTTTTTATGATTGCAGATGAGCTGCACATTGAGGAGTGGAAGCCTTTGTGGTTCACAAACACTCCCGGGTGATGTAGGGTTGATGTTCACATGAGTGTAGTCGTTGGCGCCCTACACCCGTGAGAAGACAGCCAGAGTGGCAAAGTCGAGCGTCCGTTCAGTAACACTGGTTTCATTAGTGGCAAAGTTGATATAATTGGCTGACTCGTGAAACATGGCATCGGTCAACTGGATGATGCATTTGTGGCTGGCCAACTGTGAGACCCTGCAAATGTCTGCTGCAGATCCCTGGAAGGAGCCAGAGGCAAAACATTTGATGGCAGTGGTGACTTTGACAGCCACTGGCAAGGCATGGCCACCAGGTCCTCTGGGCAGCAGATCTTGTTCCTGCAAGTTACAAATGTCTGTGATAACCTGGTGCATTAGCCGGAGCCTCCTGAAGCACTGCTGTTCAGTCATGTCCAGGAAGTTCATCCGCTGCCTGTTGGGGATATTGCCTCTGTTGCAGTGCAGCCCTGTGCTGCATCAGGTCGGTGAGGAGAAGCCTGCTGTTGTGGTTGTCACAGTTGCTGGTGTTGTGGCTGCTGATGCTAGTGTGGGTGGTGTTGTTCGTACTGGGGCTCATCATGGTCTGATTCTGAGGTCCAAGGTGAGACAGCATAAGTGGCACCCATGCTGATGTAATAGATGGCAGATGAAGTAGAGATCGGAGGGCTAATCCCTCAATGTTGTGATAGTGACTATCCTATGTGGTGAGAGTGGCTTCCATGCATAAATGATCTGCTGACTCCTGACAACTAAATCTCTGCACTAAATGGAGTCAGCAGGAGCCTTTCAATTAGCCAAGTAATCATGTGTAATATGGGATGTAGAACTTTTCCTACGGGTTTTGAACACCAAAACTTATAAAAACACTGAGAGTTTCAATTGAATTTATTAAAAAGATTAAAAACGACTATAAGTTCCTAATTGAAAACTATTGGGTACAGGTTTTCAAATCAAACTAAATTACAAATTCCCTGGCTTACCGATTTCAGATTCAACCTTTTGCAATTTCTATGCCTCAAGTTAGCCAGTTGCATACAACTAAAATAAATTCTCCTTCATAATATATATGCCTCTAAGTTAACCAGTTACATACAATTAAAAACAAATTTAAACTTCATATATACCCCTAAGTTAACCTGTTATGCACAACCTTTCTCGGCAATAATTATGCTCAATTCAGTGGGTGATCAATCCATCTGCATAAACCTTCCACGTGTTCAACTGGCCATCTTCTAACACCTCCCTTCCGGTGTCCTTTTCCAAACTTAAGAGAAAGATTCCCTTTGTCTCCTGTGTTTTATAGTTCAAACAAACTGGGCCTGGGCAGCAACCAGATGTCCAGTTGTGTTTGGCCAGAGATAACTTGACTGTTTTGCTGCTTGGCCAACTCGAATGTCACTCAATGTCCCTTCCTGTTTCAATTCAAACTTTACACAGTTCTGTTAGACTTGCTGTTTGAATTAAAAACTGCTTGTAGTAGAATGCCCATCCCCCGAGGACCTTTTCTTTCAGACAGGGTACAGATGATTTTCTTCTCCCACAAGCCTTCAGGGAGCTGTTATGTGATTTTCCCAGCTCTCAATTAATGCACTTGCACAATGGCGACTGAGCTTCTGCCTTCCATTCACAGGCAAGGTTCCCGAGGTGTGTGACTCCCGTGCTGCAGAAGTAAAAGCTGCTGGTAAATACCCTCTTAAGGGTCTCTCAACAAGCCCGCCTCTCCTGTGCGGGTCCATGACACTCTGGGAAACGTGCTGAGTTAAATGCAGGATTCAGCAGAATGACGTCGGGTTCCTAACGCACTGGCAACTTCTGCAAATTTAACCGCTGACTTGCCCCTAAACCCGCAAGCTCAGCACCGGGAAAATTCCGTCAATAATCTGTAACAACGAAGCATTAATTTTTATTAACCAAAGCTCAGATAGGAATATAGCTGAATCACAGTGGAATGCTATTTGACTACTAACAGCTTTCTTCTTCATCTGTTTTGCTCTAATTCATTTTATCATGCAGATAAATGTTCATCATAAAATTCAAGAATAAAAACAGAAATTGATGCAAATACACAGCAGATTCATCAGCATATAAAAAGAGAAAAGATAGGTTGATGGGCCATAATTTGCTGTAGCAGAGCATCTAGTGGTATTTACCATTAGCTAGACCTGCCCTTACACGTTTATGTTGCTCAAAGTGTGAGCTGATAACATGCAGTGAAGGAAACCAGGTATCTGGGACCTAGGTGAACAGGACAAGCAACTTTAGGATTAATGATTGCGAAATAAACAGCACAAGGACAGAGAAGGAAGTATCAATTAGAGTGGGAGAATTCAATGCCAGATCAGGTACAGAAAAAGAAATGCAAAAAGAAAAAGAAAGATTGGATTAAGAGAGAGAGATAAAGAATCAGAAACGAAGCGTAAATAACAAATTTAAGTTTAAATTTGACATTTTTGAAGTCTTGAACAACAATTAAAACCTGAAGGAATGAGACTCTATATTTGTAAAGTTAATTTTCTGTGTCAGAGAGGCTGATTTGCAGTAATTAATACTTATCATCTTGTTAAAAGGGTATATAGACTTCAAATAACATGACTTAACTTTGTGTGGTGAGTTTAGTTTCTATCTACAATGCAAGTACAGCAACGTTGTGCATTTCAATGCTGAGGCAGACAGTGAGGAGCTGTTTTCATATAACTAACAACTCGGATAACAACTTTTGGATTTTTGTGTTTTACTGCACATCTGCATTCGCTGTACCATTTGTACATAATAATAAGTTTTATTTATATAGCGCCGTTAACATAGTAAAACATCCCAAGGTGCTTCACAATAATTTTACAACATGTTAGATATTGACTATTGAGGGAAAGAGAGAAAAAGCATGAGAAGGAAGTGTAAAACATGGAAGCGGCAGCCAAAATGCGCATGCAAATAGACACAGGTGAAAAAATTAAACAAACTGAAATTCAAATTACATTGTAAATATTACAATAAGGAGTATACAATAGTAAAATCAGTATAATAAAGATTAATTATAATTAAACAAAATTAAATAATATATACCATAATTATAAATTAAGTTAAAATTAGAAAATCAGCAATTGAATCAAATTAAATGAGTTATTAGCTTTCTGTAAGATTCATTCCCTGTTCAGTGGTCCAAGAACCAATCACTGTCCTCCATCATTGTGATGTCATCATTTTATTACTTGTTATTCCTCATTTTGTCCTCTTGATAGGATATAATAGCTCTTGACTCAAGCTGCCTCCATTATCATGGAGATGCTGATGTTTAAATTTCCCTCCAGCTTCTCCAGGCTCGTGCTGCCTCCGTTGTCAGGAAGACACTGATGTTTAGATCATCCTCCAGCTGCTCCAGGCTCAAGTTGCCTCCATTGTCAGGGAGACGCTGATGTTTAAATCTCCCTTATTTAAACATTTAATAATTAGCAATGTGCGCAATTAGCCTCACCATTATATTGACAGCAATATCTGGGCCAATACCTGGTATATTTCTCAAATTCCATTTGAGATATATACCAGGTTTTAATACTGTTAACAGACTTAAGTTAATATCTTTCACAACACTTTTTTTATAGTTAACAGCATTTTGCATGTATAAGAGATGATTACCCTGCTGATGCATGATGATCTATTATCATAAATTCTGGCAACATTAACAAATTGTGCTGTCAGCCTCTGAAACTATCTGCATAATTACAAAGGTCACTCAAAGATCACTGTGCAGCATTTCTGCATAAAATTCAACAAATTTAACACAATGCTTATTAAGCTTTGCATGGATACCTGCTTGAAAGCGTAAGACCAACAAAATAAAATAATGCTTTACATGAGAGAACCATCCATGGGATTTGAATCCATAACCTTCTGACTCAGAGGTGAGAGTGTTCCCACTGAGCGAAGGCTAATAGTTTGGAAGTGAAACTGATGGAGTAAAATTCAAAACTGTGTATGCAATTATCACACCCACACATACACAGCGGCCCCTATTTTCACCACGATGGTGCACCGTATTTTTGGTGTGCGCTGATTTTTGGCATGAAATCCACCGTTTCCATCTTTCGCCAACGTTTGTACGCCAGTGCCGACTGTGTGCGCCAGTTTAAAATTATTTGGCACAGACACAAGTGAAAACGGAATCGTACACCGTTTTTGTGCAGTTAAGCGATTTTAGCTGTCCACAATTTTTTTCAGCGCGGCGCACACTGCCCAAAAGCCCTGAAAAATAAACTGATGTGATAAGGGCGGTGACCATACATGGCATGCAGAGGTGACAAATAATTTGACTCTGATATCGGATAGATAGATTGATGGGGAGAAGGCCTTACCCTCAGCGATTCTATAGGGAGAGGCACTCATACCTGCAACTGAGTGAGGCAGACTGCGTTCGCAGGCTATAATTCAGAAAGGAGGTCATCACTGAGATCTGCCAACTAATCAGGGCAGACATACAGGCAAGAAGTGGAAGGAGGATTGCTCTACCTGTAGAAGTAAAGGTAACAGCGGCACTTGCCTTCTATGCTATGGGATCATTTCAAGCTTCAACTGGGGACATATGCTCGATCTTGCAGCATGCCATCCATTGATCATTCACCAGATAACTGCTGCACTATATGCCAAAATATACCAGTTCATCAATGTCTCTATGACCACTCATGCTATGAGAGACAGGGCTGTGGGGTTTTCCAGAATTGCTGGCTTCCCCAAGATATCGGGTGCCATTGACTGTAACCACATCGCCTTGAGAGCACCCTTGGAAGATTCCGAGGTATCCCACAACAGGAAAGGATTCCACTCCCTAAATGTGCAGCTGGTGTGTGACGATCTGCAGTGAATCATGGCAGTGGATGCCATATATCCCGGTAGCATCCATGATGCTTTCATCCTAAATGACAGCATTAAATCTGCGATGTTTCAGGAGCTGCCAGAAGGGCAGAGCTAGTTGCTCGGAGCCACCTGGCTTATGACCCCCCCTACGCAAACCACACACTGAGGTAGAGCATCAGTACAATATGTCCCACATAACGAAGCGGAGTATCATAGGGCTCAATTTTCCCTAGTGATTTGCGGCATTTAATGGTGCGCGCCGATTTTTTGGCATAAGTTAAAAAATTAAAGTTTCCCCAAGGAATGTGCGGCAGCGTAACTAAGTTAGTTACGATGGGCCCAAGGTTCGGGTGGAGTTGCTCCTGTTTTTTTAGAGCAACTAGTTTAGTTTGGAGTATCTTAGAAATCGCAATTCTCGGCAGTTAGTTTGCTCCAGTTCCGGTAAGTTCGTTAGTTTCGTTTTTGTTCAGTTTATTTTTTCAAAAGGGGGCGTTACCAGCCATTTATGCATGTTTTGAAAGTTTAGGCACTGAAAAGTTACTCCAAACTAACTTAGAACGGAGTGTCGACTTTTGTACGCTCAGAAAAACCTTGCCGACGCTTTAGAATTAGGTGCAGGTAAGCCAGAGATGGGGGGGGAGGGAAGTTAGGGGATTTTCCAAAGCATTAAACACTTCACTTTTAAAAATAAAGAACCATCATCAATAATAAATTATAAATAAATCAATAAATCAATAAATAAAAAATAAAAAATCATTCAATCAATCAATAGATAAAAAATAAAAAGTTCCTACCTCACCTACCCGTTCGGGAACACCAGGAGCCCAGCCAGGGCTAGGGGTTGCGTGCTGCAGGCTTGGAAATCGGCACTCTGCCCGCTCCAGGGGCCCATTCGGCCAGGGCTGGGGGCTGCGTGCTTCGGGCCCCTCCCACACAGCCAGCAGCACACGCACACAGAATCTGGGGGCCAGGAGCTTCTGCGCATGCCGCAGACTCCACTGCGCACGCACACAGCTGCTGGCGCTCTTTTTGGCCCAGGGCTGTAGCTCTGCACCCCCCCCACCCCCGCTGTTGTGCTGCATCGCACTGACTGCTGAACAGGCCTGCTGCACTCGGAGAATCGCGAGGTAAGTTTTTGGCACGCTTTTTATTCCACAAAATAGGCGGGCCTCTCAGAGGTGCGCCGTTCTGGCGGATATCGGAAACTTGGGCCCAATTTGTTTTGGTTATTTTTTTTGCATCATGGGGGCATAACCAGATGATGCGCAAGTTTTTGTCAATTATGGAAGTTTGCCCCCAAAAATTTCTCCTAGGTCGGCATATCTGACCCCTCCCGAAAAACCTTCAGGTGAGTTAAGAAAAAACAACGCGCATTGAAAAATCAGCACAGAAAGACGCCATTGTTTTTCCGCAAAGCTTTGGAGGGAGTCAAGAAGACTTAAATATGCAGCATAAAGTTTACAGTTGTTTACCTTATAACGCAATAAATGGAAGTTTGATGGAATTCTGTAAGTTTTCATATTTTTTCAACTGACACGCCACCACTGAACGTCTGCAAACAGGGCTGGAGGGTCAGAGTGTCGACTGGCAGAATCGGTCCCGCGTCCGGACACAGAGGCTCGGGGCTCGGCTGCAAAAGAAGTCCAGCTGGTGGGGGGGGGGGGAACAGGTGGGGGGCTGTGGAAGGCGATTGAAGGCATCAGAAGCTGCACTACGCATCAAATGTAGCCTGGGGGATTGGGGGGGTGGGGGTTGGAGGGTTCCCGATCACTGTGCCTGCTCAGACCTGGGTGTGGCCCATACAGACCTGTGGGAGAGAGAACAAAGAACCTTGTCCTGCCTGCCTGCCATTTTGAGCTTCTTGCAAAGGTAAAATTTAAGCATTGCGGTAGTACTGACAATGCCTTGTGAAAAGCCTTTTGCATGATGGTGCTGCGGAGGAGACAATTGATTCGACAATTGATTCGCATGACGAACTTCAGAGCCCATAGAGTGATGGGCAGGAGGCCTTATCCATGTCGGGTGTATCAAGACAGGCATTTGTACCTGCATCTGAGTGATGCAGACTGTGTCAGTAGGCTGCGTTTCTGCAAAGAAGTTGTAACTGAGATCTGTGAGTTGGTCAAAGCAGACCTGCAACTTAGAAGGATCAGGAAGACTGCTTTGTCAGCTGAAGTGAAGGTTACAGCTGCACTTTCATTCTATGCAATCGGATCGTTCCAAGCTACAACTGGGGATGTGTGCACCATTTCTCAACATGCAACACATGTCTGCATTCAGCAGGTGACTGCTGTACTATATGCCCAGAGGAATGACTACATAAAGTTCCCCATGACCGCCCAGGAAATGCATGACAGGGCTGTGGGCTTCTCCAGGATTGCTGGCTTCCCAAAAGTACAGGGCTACATTGATTGTACCCATATCGCCTTGCGAGCACCTTTGGAGGATTCCGAGATGTACAGGAACAGAAAAGGCTTCCACTCCATTAATGTGCAGCTCGTGTGTGACGACATGCATCACAGCATGTCAGTCGATGCAAGATACCCTGGCAGCACCCATGATATGTTCATCCTACGTGAGAGTGTTATATCTGCCATGTTTCAGCAGCAGCCAAAAGGGAAGAGCTGGCTACTGGGGGACACAGGATATGGCCTCGCCACTAATTGTCCTTGGTCCTGCCACTTCTTTTTCAGCTGCCCGCCGATTATCCGGTGATGCCTACTGCATTGTGCTCTACAGCAACATCATCCCAACATTGAGCCATTGCAGAAGGTTTTACTTTTTGTCGCGTTTCCCCCTGAGTTGTCAGCAGATCCCATTTCCTCTCAATGATATCTATCAGGGATACCACTTTGTGTGGGAGAAATCGAAGGGCCCTTCCTTCTCCTTGTCCTTTGAATTCCTCTTCTACTTCCCCCTCAGTCATGTTTTGCAGGAAGGTTTAATGCTCAAAATTGCAGAAAGATCCAGCCAGCGTGATCCGATCACAAAAGGAAAAACGATCCTCTCACAAAGGGGTATTACAGACCAGGAAATTTCTTTTTTCGCGCATGTCCAGAGAGTTTTTAGCACAGACTTGAAGCTCTGCCCCCCCACCCCCAATCCCCAGACAACTTCAGAAATCGCGGCGCCAAATTAAAATATTTGTTTGGCGAAAGTCCCAATTTTTTCTGGTGCGAAAGTACACAAAGAAATCGTACGTTAACATGCACGGGTGCCAAAAATCCAGCAAGTGGAAAATAGGGGCCAGTGACACATGAACACACACACAGGGTGTGAAGTTGGATAAATCTTAAAAACGGGCATGCGTACCACGATGCATGACTTGCCAGCACTGATGAAAGGAGTTCAGGCAGCACGTAAAATTCATGCTGCCTGCTACTTTACATGAATGCAGTGCATAGAAACATAGAAATTTACAGCGCAGAAGGAAGCTATTTCAGCCCATCGAGTCCGTGCCGGCCGACAAAGAGCTGCATGGCCCTTGGTCAGCAGCCCTAAAGGTTACTTATAAACCTGTGAACAATGACGGAAAGGTAATGAGCACCCAGCCCAACCAGTCCACCTCACACAACTGTGACACCCCTTATACTGAAACATTCTACACTCCACCCCAACTGGAGCCATATGATCTCCTGGGAGAGGCAAAAACCAGATAAAACCCCAAGCCAATTTAGGGAGAAAAAAATCTGGGAAAATTCCTCTCCAACCCATCCAAGTGATATAAATTAGTCCAGGAGATCACCCTGGCCGTATTCTATTCCCTTTAATACTTACCATTATATCTGTGCCGTCCAACAAAAGGTCATCCAGTCTATCCCAATTACCAGCTCTAGGCCCGTAACCCTGCAGGTTACGGCACTTTAAGTGCCCATCCAACCATCTCTTAAAAGTGGTGAGGGTTTCTGCATCCACCACTCTTTCAGGCAGTGAGTTCCAAACCCCCACAACCCTCTGCGTAAAGAAGACCCCCTCAAATGCCCTCTATACCTTCCACCAACCACCTTAAAACTATGCCCCCTTGTAACAGACCGCTCCACCAATGGAAATAGGCCCTTATTATCCACTATGTCCAGGCCCCTCAATATTTTACACACCTCAATGAAGTCTCCTCTCAATCTCCTCTGTTCCAATGAGAACAAACCCAGCCTATTCAATCTGTCCTCATAACTAAGATTCTCCATTCCAGGCAGCATCCTAGTAAATCTCCTCTGCACCCTCTCAATGCGATCACGTCCTTCCTATAATATGGTGACCAAAACTGCATGCAGTACTCCAGCTGTGGCCTAACCAGAGTATTATACAATTTAAGCATAACCTCCTTTGCTCTTGTATCCAAGCCTTGGCCAATAAAGGCAAGCATTCCATATGCCTTCTTAACCACCTTATCCACCTGGCCTGCTAATTTCAGGGATGTGTGAATAAGGGTAGAGCTGTTGGAGGCGTAGCCTGATCATTTGGAGCCTGGAGCAGTGAGGGAAGGAGCTCCCTGCTGTAGCTCCTGCCTGAAGGCCTGGAGAGAACCCTGAGACCAGCCCAGAAAGAGGAGGAAGGGGCTTACTTCATTACAATCCATCCAGAGGGAGAGGAGGAGAGCAGAAAATTCAACAACTTTATTACTTCTACAGAGAGTTGGAGAGAGGGGGAAAGAACAACAACCTGTGTGGAAGGAGGGAGACTCTACAACATTCTACAGGTGGGTGTATTGGTGCATTCCCCTAAAAGACATTGTTTTATTGGTGGGGGGAGAAAAGAAGATTTCTTCGAGGCCCGGAACATCGTGCGGGGTGTGTGTGTGTGGACGTGTGTGTGGGGGTCTTGCTTACAGCTAGGCCCCACACACCACTGAAGCACCCCTCCCCCATTGCCTAGCCTGGGATAGCTGGAGCTACCTGGCTGAAGAATTATTAATCACCCTATTTAACATCGTTGGGAGTGTGTGCCTGGGTGGCTCCAGCTGCCCCAGGTGAAGACATCTTCTCCCCTCCCCCCCCGAAGACCATCCTATAAGACTGTGTTTTGTTTTTTTTCCATCATCTGGGGAGTGCACCCCAGAAAAACACCCACCCATCGCTGTGAGGGGAGACCTGCCCTCACAGCTTCCCTCTTTCCCACCCCCATCTCTCTCTCTCTGTCACTACCTCTGTCTCTCCCCTCGATCTCTGAGAGCCCCTTTCCTCCTTAATCAAAATTAAATTAAGACAACTGAGCAGAGGGAGCAAGGCCCCTCCCCAATCGTTAACTAGGGGAGAGGTGTGCCCCACTAAGAGCTCCCTCTGCTCAAACTCCAACGAGGCCAATTTAAGACCATTAAGGCCTGTGACTTTGGGGTGGGTGTAGCCCTTAAAGGGACCCCGTCATGGCGACCACATCCACGCCGGTGGCAGGGCCAGCTAAGACGTATGTGCAGGCGGCGTCCACATCCACGGCGCCTCCTGCGCCTCCTGCTGCCCTGCCACCATTTAAACTAATTACGAAAAAACACGGGGTCAAGAGCTACACTCACCCCACAATGAGCATCGAGGAGTGCGTGCGGGCGATGGCTGGGGTAGTCGGCCCCTTGGCCATTGTCGCGGCCTCCAAAATGTCTGGGAAGGCGGTGTTCTTCCTGGGGTCGGAGCGTGCGGTGTCCCTGGCCCTTGAAAAGGGGCTCACGGTGGGCGGGACGTTCCTGCCGGTGGACCCTCTCGGGGCCACCACGCAGAGGGTCATTCTTTCAAACATCCCGCCCTTTGTTCCCGCTGAGCTCCTCCTCCCTCACCTACACCAACTGGGGGAGGTAAGGTCGGGGATCAACCCCATACCGCTCGGCCTCAGGGAGAACAGCCTGCGCCACGTGTTCTCCTTCCGCCGCCAGCTCTTTGTCCGGCTGGCGCGGGAGGAGACGACGGAGGGGAACTTTAATGTGGTGCACGAGGCGACTGCCGACCGCGTCTTTTGGACGTCGGACGGCGTGCGGTGCCATGCTTGTAGGGAGGTGGGGCACGTTCGCAAGAACTGCCCCGCCTCCAAGGCCGCCAAACCACCGAAGGCGGCCAAGGCTGGCGCCGCCGCCGCCCCTCCCCCTAGTTGCGTCCGCGTACCGGCAGCCGTAGGTGCGTGGGCATCGTCGGAGGCCTTTGTTTTCACGGCCTCCAGCGGGGGGGGGGGGTCGGGAGAGAGCGTCCGGTCGGAAAGAAGGCGCGGAGGAAGGCGAAACATCTCGAGGCGGGTCCCCTCAGTGCGCCAGACAGTCTGATCACCGCGCTCAGCCCAACACTGTCACCGGCGAGCGCGGGGTGCCCTGAGCCCGTGCCCGAGCCCTTGACCATTACCGCAGAGGGGCTTGGGCGCGGGCAAGAAAAGAAAAAGGGGGGAGTGGAGCGGGAGGTCTCGGCAGACCTGGAGGTCTCCCTGCCTCCGCGCCCCCCCAGGAACAAAAGGAGGCGCCGCTCCAATGAGGCGGAGGGAGAACAACATCCCTCCGCGGAGGAGTCGGTGGCGGCCGCGTGTCCCATGTCCCCCACCAGCGCCCCCAGACTGCGCCGTAGGCGAGAGGAATCTGTCCCCGGGGAGGGTGGGGCAGTCGAGGCTGCCAGCCTCTGCCTCCCGGGGCTGGCGTGGAAGGTCTGCCTGTCATGGGAGGCGTGGGGCCATCGGAGGAATGCGTTGCTGCCGGGTCGAGCCTCCCGGGGATTGAGACGGGCGGGGCCGAAAAGGCCGAACCTGAGCCCACCCAGCTATTATCCAACTTCCCTCAGGAGTTGCTCGGCCCGGAAGAAAGACAAAGTGTTAACAATTTTAACGATTCTGTACACGCTGGGCCGGGGGGTGGCGGTGGGGAGGGGGAAGAACACCAACCCTCGCCCCCTACTTTGAAGCTGGGGTACTTGGAGGACCTGGAGAATTTCCTAAACCAGGTCTCTCCGTGTTCCCCGGTTCCTGGGGCAGAGGAGGAACCCCTTCCGTTGTTGCTTCCTGATCCAGCACCGCTTTTAAAAGAGCCGAGTGGGGACTCCTCTGTCGACGATCCTGGGGGTGGGATCGGGGCAGAGCCAGGGCCGGATGGAGCGGCCGGGCCGTTTGCCGTACCTCGTGCGGTCGACTGGCCAGCTGCTGGCGGCGACCTCCCGGAGGGGGACGGGGACTCGGTGGAGGACGCGGGAGAAGATCCAAAGTCCATCGCCAGTGAGGCGGTGGATCTCCTCGTGCCCGCCGCTGAGTCCCCGCTCATTCCTGTAAAGGAACTCCGGGACTTTTTGGCCCAGAGCCAGGGTCGCCGCAACCGAACACATCTGACCGTGGGAAAATGGTCCGAGCCGGTGCTGCTCATCGCGTCCGTCTGCGTCGCCGCTAAAACCATGGCTGCGGGCGGGCCCTTGTCAAAGGCGCAAAGCCTTGAGCTGCGCCGGCTCAAAAGATTCCTCGCTGGGCTGCTGAAGGAATGGAGGTCAACAAACGACTCCACTCCCCCCCCCACAATAGGTTAAGGTAGAGGTTGCACTATGCTTTTGCCATGAAGATAACCATAGCCAGCCTCAACATCAACGGCGGCAGAGGAGCACACCGTAGATTTAACAATTTTTCGCTCCTGCGGGAGGGGAAATATGCGGTGTGCTTCCTGCAAGAAACCCACACCGTTCCGGGAGACGAAGCCACGTGGCTCCTGGAATGGCAAGGAGAGGTCCGCATGAGCCACTTCACCGCCACTTCTTGTGGGGTGGCCATCTTGCTGGCCCCGCATTTTCAGCCAGAGATCTTGGGGGTCGAGGAGCCCGTGCCAGGCCGCTTGCTGCACGTAACGGTTCACCTGGGGGACGTGCCGCTCCATCTCGTGAACGTGTACGCCCCTCATCCCGGCCCGCAGCAAACGCGCTTCTTTGAAGAAGTGTCCGCTCTCCTTGGCTCCGTCGACATCAGCGACTGCATTGTCCTCGGGGGGGATTTTAACTGCACCCTCGAGGCGAGGGACCACTCCGGTGCCCCGCAGTGCATGACGGCGATGGAGAAGTTGAGGGACCTGGTCGGGTCCTTCGACTTGGTGGACGTCTGGCGAAATCTCCACCCCGACTCCAGCGCCTTTACTTGGGTGAGGCCTGGAGTAGGATGGTCCAGAATCAGCCGCCTTTATGTGTCTCGGGCGTACGTTTCCTGCGTCCCGGCGGCCTCCATGCGGCCGGTGCCGTGTTCGGACCACCACCTGGTGTGGGCGGAGCTCGCTTCGCTCCGCGTGAGGACGGGGTCCGGGTACTGGCACTTTAACAACCGGCTGCTGGAGGACGAGCGGTTCCAGGACTCGTTCCGACGTTTCTGGGCCGACTGGAGAAGGAAGCAGGGGGGCTTCCCCTCCTTGAGGCTATGGTGGGACGTGGGCAAGGCTCACGTCCGCGTCTTCTGTCAAGAGTACGCGAGGGGGTCGACCAAGAGGCGGGCGGCCAGGGTCGGGCGCTGAGAAAAAGAGGTGCTCGACCTGGAGTCCCGTCTCGGTCAAGTCGTCCAGGACCCGGCCCTGCGGACGGTGTACGAAGCGAAGAAGGCCGCGCTGAAGGACCTGCAGTTCGTCGGGTACCGAGGCGCGTTCGTGAGGTCGCGGATCCGGTTCCTGCGGGATCTGGACCGCGGCTCCCCCTTCTTCTACTCGCTGGAAAAAAGGCAGAGTGTCCGTAAGCAGCTCTTGCCGCTGCTGGCCGACGACGGCTCTCTCGTCTCGGATCCGGAGGGCATCAACAACGGTGCCCGTAAATATTACGGGGCTCTGTTCTCTCTGGAGCCGTCCAGCGAGGAAACGCGTAGAGTTTTGTGGGAGGACCTGCCAAAGGTCAGCCCGGAGGGCACCGAAAATCTGGAAGCTCCGCTAAGCCTGGCGGGCTGACCGGCGTCCTCGACCGGCTCTCGCGGGGAAAAGCCCCGGGGCTGGACGAGCTGACCGTGGAGTTCCACAGGGCGTTCTGGGACGTCCTGGGGGGCGACTACTCGCGGGTCCTGGGGGAAAGTCTGGCGACCGGGGAGATGCCCGTTTCTTGGCACAGGGCAGTCATCATCCTGCTGCCTAAGAAGGGTGATCTCCGCCTCCTTAAGAAATGGGGCCCGGTCTCCCTCCTCCGCACGGACTACAAAATCTTCGCCAGGGCGATGTCTGCTCGCCTTGGCGCCGTGCTGGACCACATGATCCACCCCGACCAGTCCTACACGGTCTCGGGCCGGACAATCCACGATAACATCCATCTGGTCCGGGACCTCATCCATCATTCCCAGGAGGCTGGTCTGTCGGTCGCCTTCCTATCTCTCGACCAAGAGAAGGTGTTTGACAGGGTGGACCATGACTATCTGTTTGGGACTCTGCGCGCTTTCGTTTTCGGGACGCATTTCGTTGCCCGGATCCGACTTTTGTACACCGCCGCAGAGTGTCTGATTAAGGTTAATGGGTCCTTGACGGCGCCCCTTCGCTTTGGGAGAGGGGTGCGCCAGGGATGCCCCATGTCCGGCCAGTTATATGCCATCTGCGTGGAGACTTTCCTGCGCCTCCTGCAGACGAGGTTGACGGGACTGGCTCTGCAAGGGCCGGGCGTGGAGGTCGTCCTCTTGGCTTACGCCGATGACGTGCTCTTCGTGGTAGAGGATCCCGCTGACCTGCAGAGGATGCGTGAATGCCAGGAGATTTACTCGGCCGCATCCTCCGCCAGGATCAACTGGGAGCAATGTTCCGGACTCCTGGTGGGTCAGTGGCGGGTGGACTCCCTGCCGGAGGAGCTCAGGCCTTTTGCCTGGAGCACGACCCATCTCCTCTATCTGGGAGTCTATCTTAGCCCTGACGAGGAAGCCTGGCCGGCGAACTGGCAAGAGCTGGAGGCCAAGGTCACCGCTCGCCTAGGGCGCTGGACAGGACTGCTCCGAGTGCTGTCCTACAGGGGTCGAGCGCTAGTCATAAACCAGCTGGTGGCCGCCATGCTGTGGTACCGGCTGGTCACTTTGACCCCTCCCCCTGCGTTTGTCACCAAGATACAGAAGAAGCTGGTGGACTTCTTCTGGAACAACAGGAAGCACTGGGTCTCTGCCGCGGTCTTGAGTCTCCTGCTTGGGGAGGACGGTCAGTCGTTGTTGTGCGTCAGCGCCCAGCTCGCGACTTTCCACCTTCAGACCCTGCAGAGATACCTTTACGTCGAGCCCCCTCCTAGGTGGCGTGCTCTGGCGACGTATTTCATCCGCCAGCAGCACGGCCTCAACTACGACACGCAGCTCCTGTTTGTGAGCTTGGGGGGCGTCAGGACCGCCGTCCAGGAGCTGCCTGTCTTTTACAAGGAACTCACCAGGGTCTGGAACAAAGTCTCCACCAAGCGCAGCTCTCCACCGGCTGGAATGGCGGCTGTCCTGCAGGAGCTGCTGCTCGGGAATCCGTACCTCCACGACCGAGGTTTTAGGTGGCAGTCGGACGAGAGGGCTGTGGCTGGTGAGGTGACCAGGGTCAGGGACCTGCTCGATGGCGGAGGAGCGGGCTGGATGGCGCCAGACATGCTGGCGCGGCGCCTAAATTTGGCCGATGTCCGCCGCGCGGCCGATGCCATCGAGTCGCTAAAAACAGCTCTGGGCCCTGACTTCATTCGGTGCATCGAGGAGGCTCAAGCACGTGGGGAGATCCCGTCTGAACTGACCCCCGTCCGGATGGAATTCCTAATCGGCGCCAAACCCCGGAACCTCCCTCGGGAGCCGGCGCCTCACAACTTGAGCCTCCTCGGGGAAATCCCCTCCGTGCCTTTCAGTTCCGCGCGGAGGGGTTTCCTGTACGGGCTACTCCTGCACACTCTCAACTTTGCCATCCTCGCCTGCCGTCCGGACACGCCATGGCGTATCATCTTGCTGTTCGGAGGAGGCGGGGTCCCCGATGGAGGGCACTCTACGCGGGAGTCCTCCCACTATTTATCGGGGACTTGGCCTGGAGGGTGGTGCACGGAGCAGTGCCGTGCAATAAATTTTTAAGCCGGTTCATGGGCTCCCAGGCCGCCTGCAATTTCTGCGGTCTGGAAGAGTCCGTGTTCCATGTTTTTATTGAATGCACGAGGTTGCAGCCCCTGTTTTATTATTTAAAGGGGCTGCTCCTGAAATTCTGGCTGCACTTCAGTCCCACACTCCTGATCTTTGGGCACCCTGTGCGGAGGGGAGCGGGTAGGTCCGAGGGCCTCCTCGTAGGACTGCTCCTGGGCACGGCCAAGGGTGCCATCAGCCGGTCCAGGCAGCGGGCGGTCGAGGGGGTCGTTCAGCCTGACTGCCTGCTTCTCTTCCGCGCGTACATCCGCGCCAGGGTGTCCTTGGAGATGGAGCACGCGGTGTCCACCGGTACGCTCGTGGCCTTCCGTGAGAGGTGGGTGCCGGAGGGACTGGAGTGCATCTTTACCCCCGGCAACCAAATTTTTATTTGATTTTATTTATTTTACAGTTTGATTTGTTTTAATTGCCGATTTTAGTGTCCCCCTCCCCTTTTATAGAGGGCACTTGTAGAATTAATGATTTTACGGCCCAAAAAAAAATTTTTTTTTTAAAAGTCAAAAAGAAAGTCAAAAAAACAAACTAAAAAAGGGCAGTTTGAAAAATGTTCGGAGTGTCCCCCAGATTGGGGGGAATTTGATTTAATGTTTATTTCGTTATCCAACCAAAAAGAGTTCTGTGGACAAGCACTCCAAGGTCCCTTTGTTCATCTACACTATTAATTGGCCTACCGCTTAATGTGTATACCCTTTCCTTATTAGCCCTCCCAAAGTGCATGACCTCACACTTCTCTGAATTAAATTCCATTTGCCACTGCTTTGCCCACCTGACCAGTAGATTGATGTCCTCCTGCAGCTCATGGTTTTCCTCTTCATTATCAACCACACAACCAATTTTAGTGTCGTCTGCAAACTTCTTAATCATACTCCCTACATTCAAAACAAAGTTGTTGATATATACCATAAAAAGCAAAGGACCCAGTACTGAGCCCTGCGAATTCCCACTGGAAACATCCATCAACCATTACCTTTTGCTTCCTACTTCCAAGCCAATTTTGGATCCCCCCTGGATCCCATGGGCTTTAACCTTCATGACCAGTCTACCATGTGGGACCTTATCAAAAGCTTTGCTAAAGTCCATATTCACTACATTGTATGCACTACCCTCATTGACCCTCTTGGTTACCTCCGCAAAAAATTCAATCAGGTTAGTCAAACACGATCTTCCCTTCACAAATCCGTGCTGAGTGTCCCTAATTAATCCTTGCCTTTCCAAATGTAGATTTATCCTGTCATTCAGCATTTTTTCCAATAATTTTCCCAGCACTAAGGTTCGGCTGCCAGACCTGTAATTACTCGGCCTATCCCTTTCTCCCTTCGTAAACAAGGGTACTACATTAGCAGTCCTCCAATCCTCCGGCACCATGCCCAAACCCAATAAACTCTCTCTCATCAAATTATTCTTACTGATTGAATATTTTGTTGTGTGTTTATTAATTTTTTTTAAACTTTGGAGTGAAAACATGTATGAAAAGAGAACTGGAAAATGATGGTCAAGGCCTCTGCTATTTCCTCTTTTACTTCGCTCAACAGCCTGCGATGCATTTCATCCGGGCATGGGGACTTATGTACTTTCAAAGCTGCTAAACCCCTTAATACTTCCTTTCTCACTATATTTATTTCATCCAGAATATCCTCCTCGATAGCAGTATCTGCATTGCCCCTTTCCTTTGTGAAAACCGATGCAAAGTATTTGCTAAAAACCTTACCAACATCTTCTGCCTCCACACAAAGATTACCCTCATGGTCTCTGATATGCCCTACCCTTTCTTTAGTTACTGAACTTGCTGCTGACAGGCTGTGAGCACAGCAGAGGGCCAAAATTTGCGATGTTTTGCGCCACTTAAGGGCAATCTGCTCGTATTAAAATTAAATTGCCTTATGATGAGCAAAAATGTTAAACGTGCTTCAACACTAACACAAAATAATTACTGTGTGTTTGGAAAAATCATTGTGTGCCTAAGAGCATTGGAAAAGTGCTGTGAGTGTCAATACAGCAATGCAACAATGTACACCAAGAACGAAGAATTTCTTGCATGACAAAGTGGAGACACTAGTTAATGTCATTGAGAACAGATGGCAGGAGCTGGATACCAGCAGAGGTCACACAAATGTGCCACCCAAAGAAATGAAGACATGGTGGAGCCAAGTTGCAGAAGATTACTGCGCATTGGTGAACACCAAGAGATCTGGAAGCCAGTGTAAAAAGAAATGGCAGGACCTTGGTCAAGTAGTTAGTGGAAGTAATATTTTCATTTATTCAATGCAATTGCAATTATAAATGTGACCCGCTTATATGTCTCACCCAGTAAAAAGACACCTCGTCATGCAAGAAATTCTTCACAATGATTTTTCCAAACACACAGTCCTTATTTTGCATGCAGCAATGATTTTCAGAAAAACAGTATTCTTTCTGGCACTTTTGCAGGCATGCAGCACTGATATTAACAAACAGGAGGAGGCCTGCCAGATCTGCACCTACTGACACCCTTGGAAGAGAGGGTCGCTGCCTTGATGGGTCCTACCTGGAGAAAAACAATCAGTATTGCACAAGCTGGGCCCACACGCGAGGGAGAGTGTAAGTCCTGTAAATTCATCATGGCCCTTCAAATCAACCTGCTGCCTGGCCTGCGATGTGTGAGCCTACTCATGCCACCCATCCTGCCCCCTCCTCTGCTGCTAACCATTTAACTGTTCTGTTATCGAGTGACTGGATGCATTGTATCTGCAAGTCCTTCCATTCCTGCTCCTTCTGAGCAAGGAGCTCATTAAAACTCAAAGAACAACGAGAAAATTTAATTTACTGAAAGAGGACTTTGTGTTCAACCTAAAAGTACTGGGGGAGCGAGACTGAGATTTGGGACGGAATGATTCCATGTTTGCGCAACTAAAGGTGACAGAAAGCTGCAAACAGGCAGAGATCAGTGATCTGCAAATTCAGATTGACAAGATGCAAGAAATTGTTGCTAAGGAGACAAAGACATGGGAGAAACTGCAGTTCCTGTACCAGCAGCGATTAAAGGCACATCAGCGAGAAATAGAGAAAATGCACAGTTCAGAAGACTCTAAAATTGATGGACAACACGAGGAGTATAAGAAATTAAAACAAGATCTCGAGCGCAAAGTCCAAGAAGTGGAGGGACAACTTGCTTTACAAAAACTTAATTAACTCGCCCCGGCCTGCGAGCACCATCGGAGCAGGCCGGGGAGCAGAAGGAGCAGCGAGGTGGCATACCACTCCAGGGAGCAGCACGTGTGGAACAAGAGAGCAATGGCAGTGAAGAGGGACGTCACCAAGATCCAGGTCGGTGATTGGAGCGTGGGCAGGTACAGCAGGAGCGGCGAGGTCGGGGTGAAGGAGCGGCGAGAGATTATAGAGGGATGTGATTGGGGCCCAAGAGACGTGCGAGTTCGGGGCCCTGAAGAGGCGAGGGCTCAGGGGCAGCATGGGCTAGCCCACACTGCAATATGTGTGCGCACTAGGCCCATGCAGCAGAGCTGGTCTCCAGTCATCTTGGTTAATCCTTGCTACTGGACCAAGACCTAGCTCTGTCAAACCCGTGTGGTGGCTGGTGTGCAACGGTAACAACACACTAAAAAAAAACACACAGAGGCATCTTCCACCCTTCAAGATTTAGTTCGGGACCTAGAATTTTAGGTCCTTCATTGAAACACCTGTGAACTTTTTGACGTGGAAACAAGTCCACCTCGATTCGAGGGACTGCCTATGATGATGATGATGTTCTGTTATATTTTGTAGAACCTGATGCCAATCATGAAGATCCAGAAGAAGATTCAGACACGAACGAGCCTGAGCACGAGAATATCTTACAAGCCAACCCTGCAGACCAACATGGGGGGTGGGGGGGGGCGGGGGGAGGGGATGGAGATGGATGAAGGGGACAGTGTTATACTGATTATGGAGGAGTTCGCATTAATGGAGTTGGCATTGGCAGCCCCTTCCATGACTAGTGGTTTGAGTTCTGGTGCGACATTCCTTGGTTTCAGCCAGTCCATGATTAATGGTTTCAGTTCTGATGCGACATTCCATGGTTTCTCAGCCTCCGAGGTTGAGGGTCCCTGTTGTGAATATTAAAAATATAACACTCGACACAAAGGTCCATATATAGAGAAAAGAATTGTTTATTAAAAACTGATTAATCAAGGGAGAATCGGTTGCATCAGTACCCCGACTGGATGATCTAATCGTCGGTCTCGTGGGACAGGTTGCGCAGTTATATTTTATACAGTCGAAATATAGTCAAAATAGTGAAACTACGCGGGGAGGTGTTCCATTGGTTATTTGCCACCAGACCCCGCCCACCTGCTACTAATACATTGGTTAATACAGTTTACAGCAATTTCATTGGTTACTACAGTTACAATAATTTCTAATGATTTCATTGGTACATTCAGTTATGGCCACTGTTGCTGGGGAAAAGCCCCCTATAGGTTATGTGTTACATTTCTCTGAACTTGTTCCCAGGCTAACTCTCAAACTGTGTCCTTCACAAATACATCTATCTATCATCATGTCAAAGGGGCTTTGTTTCTGCTATCTCTTGTGACTTGAACATGGCGGCCTCATTTCATTATTTCTGTGAGCTGTCTACATTTATCTTGTTTGCGCTCTTGGGAGGGTTATCTTTTCAGAGAATTTCTCTGACCTTAGTCCTAGCCCTTGTGAGACCCGTTGTTCTGTGTTACAGCCTAATTGCTTGAATGTGGGACTCAGCTAATCCTCCATGAACACATTAAACCTTTCTCTCAGCCTTTCTTGTTTTAGGTTTTAATTTTGCCAAATTACTTTTCCCCTGATTAAGGTTTTCGCTATTACAATCCCCCATTTGATCAGGTGGATACCCCAAATACCCACCATGAACAACAATTTTCTTTTCCCTGTCTTTCCCTGTCTTGATTCGTGTGTCTCCCGCCCTGATTTTGTTGATCAGGTGATAAGATTGGGACGCTCACGACTCATATCAGATACTTGTCTTTGTGTTTGATTACCCCTTTTTAGATCTAGCAAAGGCTTGCTGCGTTCTTGGCCTTGGCCAATGTCTTCGCTCTGTGTCTCTTGCATCTGCCTACACATCCTCCCAGGAGTATCAGTACCACTATCAGCTGCAGTAGGACTAACACATGGGATATAATTCTGATCCAAGGGTGTATGTTTAGATTCAGTCCAAAATGGTAGAGTCGAGAATACCACGGTGGGTCAGTCAGTTCTTTATCAGTGTCCTTCTGTAGTTTGTCAATTTGTTCCTTTAAGACAACGTATTTCTTTCGTTGGTCAAACACATTCCTTTCCAGTGCCGTCTGCTCTTCCCTCAGCTTCGGGATCGATTGTCCTTGTGGTTCTCCAAAATCTTTATACCCCGCTTTTATCGTATCTGCCATTGTGCCGTCGATGGTCTCTTCCTTCAGATCCGGGTATATTGTATATCCTTCTACATTGATCTTGTGTTTAGGCTTCATACAGAAGTCAGGGCGTTTGATAGGGCATGTTATCACCCCTCCTACAGTCAGATTAACAACTGTTGTGCTGACGCACTACCATCCGGCTCCTTGTGATGACGCTATAGTCGCATAGTCCGATATCCATAGGGTGATGCTTAGGACACATCCCTCTTTTTGGCTGTATCCACAGTCATCTTTTCCCTCCTGAAACGACTCTCGACATAACACAACTTGGTCATTCTAATAACAATCTGATATAGATACACCCTTGGTCTTATTCCCATTTTTAATAACATACTGATACAGCTTGTGATACCTTACTCATGTTCGGTTTCTTACTTACACTATGTTTATAACTTTGTATAGACTTTGTCCTTCAGTAAGTTTATACCGGGGAATGCTTACTACGAACCCTATTATATTCTGGTGGCCAGTGATGCATCTATTCTCAGGCACCCATGCGTGGCTATTCCTCCGAATCTGACAGGCTTGAATAGGATTTTTATCCAGCGTCCAGGTCTTAAAAACATTGTTGGTTATCCAGTCCGGGACCTCCCTGTTCTGTAACTGTTCCAAATTATGTTCCACTGAGGCCAGCATCCCCGCACACACACCGGCCGTACTTGCCTTAGCGGTTCGGTCGTTCAGCAGGTTAATGGTCTTTGCATGTTCTCTTAAAGTGTGGGCTCCTTGCAGTATTTCTCTTTCGGTCCCGTCCCCTAATTCGGCCTGGAGCTGGTTGTTATCCTCTCCTCTTTCTGAAAGCCCCTTTAAGATACGGATTAAAGTACTTTCTTGCTCATTTATGGCCTGAAGGTCTACCGTGTTAACTGTCACGACCCCAGCCGCATAGCCCACATCTACCATTTCTAATATGGCCCTTTTCCTCCTCGTCTTTCAGGTCAGCACAAATTTCATGGTGTTGGACTCTGACCCCTCTAAGGCACGTAATGTCAGATTCTTATATAGTGCAACCGTTCTGGGTTCACAGAAACTGGGGATAGTTATATCCGTCAAGTTTAAAAATAATGTAATCATCCGCTGTTGCACCCCGAAGTGGATTCTGTTTTTTGTTTGTTTTATTACTAACCCTCCTGGAGCCCCCCTGGTCATATTTGGGCATTCCAGGGGTTCCGATGGGAGGGCAGTAGTAACAAGGGCTGTGGTAGTTGGTGGGGCAGTGGTGGTGCTTCTACCTCAGGGAACAACCTCCCGGCACCACTCACCACTGTTCCCATATATACATTTAGAGGGCGGGCCCAACTTTTGCTTGTCCTCTCCTGGCTGAGGTACTCCTGAGAATTCAGTGTCCCGTGGTGTGCACCTTATCTGCACCCCTTCCTTCTGAGCGCATTTTTTCCCTCTCCCACCCCCAGTCTATCTGACATACCGAGGTCTTGTTCACCCAAATTGTCAACTCTGTATTGGTCCATGGGTTTTTCAAGCCCTTTGTTCGCTGTTTTAGGTACAGCATTCCGACACTGCACTTTAAGTCTATTTCTGTTTCAACCGCCACCGTTAGCGTTCCAGTCACACACCCAACGTCACCCAAATCCATATAATTCACGCCTTGCTGTTCCTCAGTCAGTTGTCCCTGTGTTAGTGTCCTGGTAGCTTCTCCCAAGCTAGTGAGGATTAAACATAGAAAAAAATTGGTGCAGGAGCAGGCCATTCGGTCCTTCGAGCCTGCACTACCATTCAATAAGATCATGGCTGATCATTGACCTCAGTACCCCTTTCCCGCTTTCTCTCCATACCCCTTGATCCCTTTAACCATAAGGGCAATATCCAACTCCCTCTTGAATATATCCAATGAACTGGCATCAACAAATATCTGCGGCAGGGAATTCCATAGGTTAACAACTCTGAGTGAAGAAGTTTCTCCTCATCTGAGTCCTAAATGGCCTATCCCTTATCCTAAGACTATGTCCCCTGGTTCTGGACTTCCTCAACATCAGGAACATTCTTCCTGCATCTAACCTGTCCAGTCCCATCAGAATTGTATATGTTTCTATGAGATCCCCTCTCATCCTTCTAAACTCC
This sequence comes from Pristiophorus japonicus, assembly GCF_044704955.1. Classification (NCBI taxonomy): domain Eukaryota; kingdom Metazoa; phylum Chordata; class Chondrichthyes; family Pristiophoridae; genus Pristiophorus; species Pristiophorus japonicus. The sequence goes on from NC_091978.1 coordinate 147,765,965, forward strand.
AGTGAATACTGGTCCAGTCGATCCAGTCTCTCCTCATATGTCAGTCCTGCCTTCCCGGGAATCAGTCTGGTGAACCTTAGCTGCACTCCCTCAATAGCAAGAACATCCTTCCTCAGATTAGGAGACCAAAACTGAACACAATATTCCAGGTGAGGCCTCACTAAGGCCCTATACAACTGCAGTGCGACCTCCCTGCTCCTATACTCAAATCCCCTAGCTATGAAGGCCAACATACCATTTGCCTTCATCACCGCCTGCTGTACCTGCATGCCAACTTTCAATGACTGATGGACCATGACACCCAGGTCTCATTGCACCTCCCCTTTTCCGAATCTGCCGCCATTCAGATAATATTCTGTCTTCGTGTTTTTGCCACCAAAGTGGATAACTTCACATTTATCCACATTATACTGCATCTGCCATGCATTTGCCCACTCACCTAACCTGTCCAAGTCACCCTGCAACCTTTTAGCGTCCTCCTCACAGCTCACACTGCCACCCAGCTTAGTGTCATCTGCAACCTTGGAGATATTACACGCAATTCCCTCATCCAAATTATTAATGTATATTGTAAATAGCTGGGGTCCCAGCAGTGAGCCCTGCGGCACCCTACTAGTCACTGCCTGCCATTCTGAAAAGGACCCGTTTATACTGATTCTCTGCTTCCTGTCTGACAACCAGTTCTCTACCATGTCAGTACACTACCCCCAATACCATGTGCTTTAATTGTGCATGCCAATCTCTTGTGTGGGACCTTGTCAAAAGCCTTTTGAAAGTCCAAATACACCACATCCACTGGTTCTCCCTTGTCCACTCTACCAGTTACATCCTCAAAAAATTCCAGAAGATTTGTCAAGCAGGATTTCTCTTTGATTTTGGCCGATCCCATCACTGCTTTCCAAATGTGCTGCTATTTTATCTTTAATAATTAATTCCAACATTTTCCCCACTACTGATGTCAGGCTAACCGGTCTATAATTACCCATTTTCTCTCTCCCTCCTTTCTTAAAAAGTGGTGTTACATTAGCTACCCTCCCGTCCATAGGAACTGATCCAGAGTCGATAGACTGTTGGAAACTGATCACCAATGCATCCACTATTTCTAGGGCTACTTCCTTAATTACTCAGGGATGCAGACCATCAGGCCCCAGGGAGTTATCGGCCTTCAATCCCATCAATTTACCAAACACAATTTCCTACCTAATGAGGATTTCCTTCAGTTCCTCCTTCTCACTAGACCCTCGGTCCCCTAGTATTTCCGGAAGGTTATTTGTGTCTTCCTTCGTGAAGACAGAACCAAAGTATTTGTTTAACTGGTCCGCCATTTTTTTGTTCCCCATTATAAATTCACCTGAATCTGACTGCAAGGGACCTATGTTTGTTTTCACTAATCATTTTATCTTCACATATCTATAGAAGCTTTTGCAGTCAGTTTTCATGTTCCCAGCAAGCTTCCTCTCATACTCTATTTTCCCCCTCCTAATTAAACACTTTGACCTCCTCTGCTGAATTCTAAATTTCTCCCAGTCCTCAGGTTTGCTGTTTTTTCTGGCCAATTTATATGCCTCTTCCTTGGATTTAACACTATCCTTAATTTCCCTTGTTAGCCACGGTTGAGCCACCTTCCCCTTTTTATTTTTACTCCAGACAGGGATGCACAATTGCTGAAGTTCATCCATGTGATCTTTAAATATTTACCATTGCCTATCCACCGTCAACCCTTTAAGTATCACTCGCCAGTCTATTCTAGCCAATTCACGTCTCATACCATCGAAGTTACCTTTCTTTAAGTTCAGGACTATAGTCTCTGAATTAATTGTTTCGCTCTCCATCTTAATAAAGAATTCTACCATATTATGGTCACTCTCAGGCGCCTGTCAGAATCTTTGCAACGAGCCACATTCTTTTTCTGTTGAGAGATTAAGCCTGGCGTCCCAGCGGTTAAATTCTTATCATTTCTATTTCAACCGGATTGTTTGCACCATTTCTCCGGGCATGTGCCCTTTTCCAGATCCATTTTATTATAGCCAGTACCCCTAATGTTGCAAATATACATCCTAATCCTCTAAAAAGTCCATCTGTCGGTCCGTCCTTCAACTCGTTATACTCCAAAGCCTATCTTAAGGAGTGTTTTACTGAGATTACCCTAGGTTCCGCCATCTGTCGTACCTTTATATTCTTTCAGCTGGGACCAGTGCTTCCATCGACCCCTACCTTTCATATTCACGCAAGCACATGTATCTCCACTAATTAATGCCTCCTATGGTCCGCTCCACCTAGGTGCGAACCCTGGTTTCTCTGCCACCTTCTTAACCATTACCTTCACCCCTCACCTCGGGGATTATAGCCGAGGCGGTTGTCTCACCGCCTCCGTCCTCCTCCTACTGCCTTTCTCGGACCTCCTGTTGCATACCTTTCAACTGCTCACTCAATTCCCTCACATACTTTCTGATTCTGTCTCGTAGAGGGTCCAATTCGGCTCCTCCTGTCACTATTTTATCTGGTAACCTCATTGCACGTCCAGTCATTAATTCATATGGGGCTAATCCCGTGGTTCTGTTTGGTGTGGCACGCAGCCTCATTAATATTGTCGGTAGGAGTTCAGTCCATGCCTGCCCTGTTTCCTGTATTGCCTTGCTCAAGGCAGTTTTAAGGGTCTGATTAATTCTCTCTACCATCCCTGAACTCTGGGGGTGATATGAGATGTGAAACTTCTACTTAATACCGAATATTCTACAGGTTTCTTTCATTACTTGACCCATGAAATGAGTTCCTTGATCCGAGTCAGATTGGGGAATAGGACTGCTTCCCATTTTGCCCGGCGGACGTTGGAGACGGCCCGGAGCTTCCCTGTTTTTAGCATTTCCACCAGTGTGTGTTTTGTGTGCAGTATTATTTCTCCTGTCATTATGACAGGCTCGCTAATTTTGACTGCCCCAGTGACACAATCCACTGCAGCCACGCATCTGAACAGACCGGCAGTCACTGGTGATTGCTGTGTCAAGTAGTAAGCTACAGGTTTCATCCTATCCCCATACATTTGTGTCACCACAGCTCCATAGAAACCTTCCTGATTCTCACAATATATATGGAACAGGAGATCCATGTTTGAGAGTCCCAGCCGACATTAGTGCTTCCTTCAGATTACCGTATGCCACTTCTTGTTCGTGGCCCCATTCTATAGTTTCCAAGGACGGTTTTCCCCCTTTCACTAGCCGCTATATTGGTTCTGTGATTGCTGCGAAGTTAGGTACAAAATTCTTGCAATAGTTAAAGAGCCCCAGTACCTTACGCACCCCTCGGACTGTTTTTGGTCGGGGCATGATCCCAATGGCCTCCTTCCTGTCATTGGACATGGTCCTAGTTCCTTGGGATATTTTGTGTCCCAGGTACTGTACCGCGGCTTGTCCAATTTGTGCCGTTTTGGGATTTACTTTGAATCCTGCGTCCTACAGGACTTCCAGGATCTTTATAAGTGCTCCTGTGTGCCCCCAATCATCCTCGGATGCTATCAGTAAGTCATCTACGTATTGTAGTATTGTACTCCTATACGGGGTTAAATCCACTTTCTCTATGTCTCGATCATAGTCCGATGGAATATTGCCAGGCTATTGTGGAACCCTTGTGGGACCCATGTCCAGGTGTACTGATGATCACCGACTGTGAAGGAGAATTTATTTTGGGACTCTTTTGCCAGAGGTATGGACCAGAATCCATTGGCTATGTCTAATATGGTGAAGACCTTATGTTCTGGTTTTAATCCATTAAATATTGTGGCTGGGCTGGGCACGATGGGATGTTGATGGGGAGTCACCTTATTGAGGGCACTATAATCAATAGTTACCCGTATTAATAGAAACATAGAAACATAGAAACATAGAAAATAGGTGCAGGAGCAGGCCATTCAGCCCTTCTAGCCTGCACCGCCATTCAATGAGTTCATGGCTGAACATGAAACTTCAGTACCCCCTTCCTGCTTTCTCGCCATAACCCTTGATCCCCCGAGTAGTAAGGACTTCATCTAACTCCCTTTTGAATATATTTAGTGAATTGGCCTCAACTACTTTCTGTGGTAGAGAATTCCACAGGTTCACCACTCTCTGGGTGAAGAAGTTTCTCCTCATCTCGGTCCTAAATGGCTTACCCCTTATCCTCAGACTGTGACCCCTGGTTCTGGACCTCCCCAACATTGGGAACATTCTTTCTGCATCTAACCTGTCTAAACCCGTCAGAATTTTAAACGTTTCTATGAGGTCCCCTCTCATTCTTCTGAACTCCAGTGAATACAAGCCCAATTGATCCAATCTTTCTTGATAGGTCAGTCCCGCCATCCCGGGAATCAGTCTGGTGAACCTTCGCTGCACTCCCTCAATAGCAAGAATGTCCTTCCTCAAGTTAGGAGACCAAAACTGTACACAATACTCCAGGTGTGGCCTCACCAAGGCCCTGTACAACTGTAGCAACACCTCCCTGCCCCTGTATTCAAATCCCCTCGCTATGAAGGCCAACATGCCATTTGCTTTCTTAACCGCCTGCTGTACCTGCATGCCAACCTTCAATGACTGATGTACCATGACACCCAGGTCTCGTTGCACCTTCCCTTTTCCTAATCTGTCACCATTCAGATAATAGTCTGTCTCTCTGTTTTTACCACCAAAGTGGATAACCTCACATTTATCCACATTATACTTCATCTGCCATGCATTTGCCCACTCACCTAACCTATCCAAGTCACTCTGCAGCCTAATAGCATCCTCCTCGCAGCTCACACTGCCACCCAACTTAGTATCATCCGCAAATTTGGAGATACTGCATTTAATCCCCTCGTCTAAATCATTAATGTACAATGTAAACAGCTGGGGCCCCAGCACAGAACCTTGCGGCACTCCACTAGTCACTGCCTGCCATTCTGAAAAGTACCCGTTTACTCCTACTCTTTGCTTCCTGTCTGACAACCAGTTCTCAATCCACGTCAGCACACTACCCCCAATCCCATGTGCTTTAACTTTGCACATTAATCTCTTGTGTGGGACCTTGTCGAAAGCCTTCTGAAAGTCCAAATATACCACATCAACTGGTTCTCCTTTGTCCACTTTACTGGAAACATCCTCAAAAAATTCCAGAAGATTTGTCAAGCATGATTTCCCTTTCACAAATCCATGCTGACTTCGACCTATCATGTCACCATTTTCCAGATGCACTGCTATGACATCCTTAATAATTGATTCCATCATTTTACCCACTACTGAGGTCAGGCTGACCGGTCTATAATTCCCTGTTTTCTCTCTCCCTCCTTTTTTAAAAAGTGGGGTTACATTGGCTACCCTCCACTCCATAGGAACTGATCCAGAGTCAATGGAATGTTGGAAAATGACTGTCAATGCATCCGCTATTTCCAAGGCCACCTCCTTAAGTACTCTAGGATGCAGGCCATCAGGCCCTGGGGATTTATCGGCCTTCAATCCCATCAATTTCCCCAACACAATTTCCCGACTAATAAAGATTTCCCTCAGTTCCTCTTCCTTACTAGACCCTCTGACCCCTTTTATATCCGGAAGGTTGTTTGTATCCTCCTTAGTGAATACCGAACCAAAGTACTTGTTCAATTGATCCGCCATTTCTTTGTTCCCCGTTATGACTTCCCCTGATTCTGACTGCAGGGGACCTACGTTTGTCTTCACCAACCTTTTTCTCTTTACATACCTATAGAAACTTTTGCAATCCGCCTTAATGTTCCCTGCAAGCTTCTTCTCGTACTCCATTTTCCCTGTCCTAATCAAACCCTTTGTCCTCCTCTGCTGAGTTCTAAATTTCTCCCAGTCCCCAGGTTCGCTGCTATTTCTGGCCAATTTGTATGCCACTTCCTTGGCTTTAATACTATCCCTGATTTCCCTAGATAGCCACGGTTGAGCCACCTTCCCCTTTTTATTTTTACGCCAGACAGGAATGTACAATTGTTGTACTTCATCCATGCGGTCTCTAAATGTCTGCCATTGCCCATCCACAGTCAACCCCCTAAGTATCATTCGCCAATCTATCCTAGCCAATTCACGCCTCATACCTTCAAAGTTACCCTTCTTTAAGTTCTGGACCATGGTCTCTGAAATTACTGTTTCAGTCTCCATCCTAATGCAGAATTCCACCATATTATGGTCACTCTTCCCCAAGGGGCCTCGCACAATGAGATTGCTAATTAATCCTCTCTCATTACACAACACCCAGTCTAAGATGGCCTCCCCCCTAGTTGGTTCCTCAACATATTGGTCTAGAAAACCATCCCTTATGCACTCCAGGAAATCCTCCTCCACCGTATTGCTTCCAGTTTGGCTAGCCCAATCTATGTGCATATTAAAGTCACCCATTATAACTGCTACACCTTTATTGCATGCACCCCTAATTTCCTGTTTGATGCCCTCCCCAACATCCCTACTACTGTTTGGAGGTCTGTACACAACTCCTACTAACGTTTTTTGCCCTTTGGTGTTCTGCAGCTCTACCCATATAGATTCCACATCATCCAAGCTAATGTCTTTCCTAACTATTGCATTAATCTCCTCTTTAACCAGCAATGCTACCCCACCTCCTTTTCCTTTTATTCTATCCTTCCTGAATGTTGAATACCCCTGAATGTTGAGTTCCCAGCCCTGATCATCCTGGAGCCACGTCTCCGTAATCCCAATCACATCATATTTGTTAACATCTATTTGCACAATTAATTCATCCACCTTATTGCGGATACTCCTTGCATTAAGACACAAAGCCTTCAGGCTTGTTTTATTAACACCCTTTGTCCTTTTAGAATTTTGCTGTACAGTGGCCCTTTTTGTTCTTTGCCTTGGGTTTCTCTGCCCTACACTTTTCCTCATCTCCTTTCTGTCTTTTGCTTTTGGCTCCTTTTTGTTTCCCTCTGTCTCCCTGCATTGGTTCCCATCCCCCTGCCATATTAGTTTAAATCCTCCCCAACAGCACTAGCAAACACTCCCCCTAGGACATTGGTTCCAGTCCTGCCCAGGTGCAGACCGTCCGGTTTGTACTGGTCCCACCTCCCCCAGAACCGGTCCCAATGCCCCAGGAATTTGAATCCCTCCCTGCTGCACCACTGCTCAAGCCACGTATTCATCTGCGCTATCCTGCGATTCCTACTCTGACTATCACGTGGCACTGGTAGCAATCCCGAGATTACTACTTTTGAGGTCCTACTTTTTAATTTAGCTCCTAGCTCCTTAAATTCGTTTCGTAGGACCTCATCCCTTTTTTTGCCTATGTCGTTGGTACCAATGTGCACCACGACAACTGGCTGTTCTCCCTCCCATTTCAGAATGTCCTGCACCCGCTCCGAGACATCCTTGACCCTTGCACCAGGGAGGCAACATACCATCCTGGAGTCTCGGTTGCGGCCGCAGAAACGCCTATCTATTCCCCTCACAATTGAATCCCCTATCACTATCGCTCTCCCACTCTTTTTCTTGCCCTCCTGTGCAGCAGAGCCAGCCACGGTGCCATGAACTTGGCTGCTGCTGCCCTCCCCTGATGAGTCATTCCCCTCAACAGTACCCAAAGCGGTGTATCTGTTTTGCAGGGGGATGACCGCAGGGGACCCCTGCACTACCTTCCTTGCTCTACTCTTCCTGTTGGTCTTCCATTCCCTATGTGGCTGTGGACCCTTTCCCTGCGGTAAGACCAACTCACTACACGTGATACTCACGTCATTCTCAGCATCGTGGATGCTCCAGAGTGAATCCACCCTCAGCTCCAATTCCGCAACGCGGACCGTCAGGAGCTGGAGGCGGATACACTTCCCACACACGTAGTCGTCAGGGACACCGGAAGCGTCCCTGAGTTCCCACATGGTACAGGAGGAGCATAACACCCGACCGAGCTCTCCTGCCATGACTTAACCCTTAGATACACTTAAACTGGTAATAACAATGTTAAAAGTTACTGACCAATATAAGAAGAAAAAGAAAAACTACTCACCAATCACCAGCCAATCACTTACCCCCTAGGCTGTGACGTCACCTTTGTTTTTTTGCCTTCTCCCTGTAGCTGCACCGGTACGCCTCTCGCCGACCCCGGACTCGCGCTGCTCCGAGCTCCCGCCTCCTCGACTGACTGCTCGACTCCCGCTGGCCTTTATAGGCCTCTCGCCGACCCCGGACTCGCGCTGCTCCGAGCTCCCGCCTCCTCGACTGACTGCTCGACTCCCGCTGGCCTTTATAGGCCTCTCGCCGACCCCGGACTCGCGCTGCTCCGAGCTCCCGCCTCCTCGACTGACTGCTCGACTCCCGCTGGCCTTTATAGGCCTCTCGCCGACCCTGGACTCGCGCTGCTCCGAGCTCCCGCCTCCTCGACTGACTGCTCGACTCCCGCTGGCCTTTATAGGCCTCTCGCCGACCCCGGACTCGCGCTGCTCCGAGCTCCCGCCTCCTCGACTGACTGCTCGACTCCCGCTGGCCTTTATAGGCCTCTCGCCGACCCCGGACTCGCGCTGCTCCGAGCTCCCGCCTCCTCGACTGACTGCTCGACTCCCGCTGGCCTTTATAGGCCTCTCGCCGACCCTGGACTCGCGCTGCTCCGAGCTCCCGCCTCCTCGACTGACTGCTCGACTCCCGCTGGCCTTTATAGGCCTCTCGCCGACCCCGGACTCGCGCTGCTCCGAGCTCCCGCCTCCTCGACTGACTGCTCGACTCCCGCTGGCCTTTATAGGCCTCTCGCCGACCCCGGACTCGCGCTGCTCCGAGCTCCCGCCTCCTCGACTGACTGCTCGACTCCCGCTGGCCTTTATAGGCCTCTCGCCGACCCCGGACTCGCGCTGCTCCGAGCTCCCGCCTCCTCGACTGACTGCTCGACTCCCGCTGGCCTTTATAGGCCTCTCGCCGACCCTGGACTCGCGCTGCTCCGAGCTCCCGCCTCCTCGACTGACTGCTCGACTCCCGCTGGCCTTACTATACAGTATAAATGCACACAAGGCCCATACTAGAGAGAAGGTCACTCAGTGACCAGTAATCTTTATCTGCCAGCACTGAAGTGATGAAGGTGGGTGGAGCTTCCCCTTTTATACCTGAAAATCCAGGTTAGGAGTGTCTCCCACAAGTTCACCACCGAGTGGTCAGTGTTCTCACGGTGTACAACTTAGGTCAGTTTATACATGGGTTACAATGACAGTTGAATACATGACATCACCTCCCCCGCAAAGTCTTATTGGGATCACAGGTTAAGTCTCTCTGGTGGTTTATGTTCCCTTGTAGAGCGCCTGAGTTGGGGCTCTGGTTTTTGGGTGCTGGCCTGAGTGTCTGCTGCTGGCGGTGCCTCAGGCCTGTCCAGACTGCCCACAGTGACTGGGCTCTCTTCCACTTGGTTCCGGTGTTCGGTCACAATTTCTTTCAATCTGGGGTGTATAAGGGATAACCTGGTTTTGAGCATCCTTTTCATTAGCAGCTCTGCAGGTGGAACCTCTGTGAGCGAGTGTGGTCGGGATCTATTGGCCAACAGGAGGCGTGATAAGCGGCTTTGTAGGGAACGCCCTTAGATTCTGAGCATCCCCTGTTTGATTATCTGCACTGCTCGTTCCGCCTGGACATTTGAGGCTGGCTTGAACGGTGCCGTTCTGACATGGTCGATACCATTTCCTGCCATGAAGTCCTGGAATTTAATGCTTGTAAAGCACAGGCCATTGTCACTGACCAAGACGTCCAGTAGACCATGGGCGGCGAACATTGCCCTTAGACTTTCTACCATGGCAGAGGATGTGCTTGAATTAAGAATGTCACACTCAATCCATTTGGAGTAGGCATCTACTACAACCAAAAACATTTTTCCCATGAAAGGACCTGCGTAGTCCACATGGATGCATGACCATGGCTTGGCGGGCCAGGACCAGGGGCTAAGGGAGGCTTCCCTAGGCGCATTGCCCAGCTGGGCACACGTGTTGCAGATGGGACCAGTGCTTCCATCGACCCCTACCTTTCATATTCACGCAAGCACATGTATCTCCACTAATTAATGCCTCATATGGTCCGCTCCACCTAGGTGCGAACCCTGGTTTCTCTGCCACCTTCTTAACCATTACCTTCACCCCCCACCTCGGGGATTATAGCCGAGGCGGTTGTCTCACCGCCTCCGTCCTCCTCCTTCTGCCTTTCTCGGACCTCCTGTTGCATACCTTTCAACTGCTCACTCAATTCCCTCACATATTTTCTGATTCTGTCTCGTAGAGGGTCCAATTCGGCTCCTCCTGTCACTATTTTATCTGGTAACCTCATTGCACGTCCAGTCATTAATTCATATGGGGCTAATCCCGTGGTTCTGTTTGGTGTGGCACGCAGCCTCATTAATATTGTCGGTAGGAGTTCAGTCCATGCCTGCCCTGTTTCCTGTATTGCCTTGCTCAAGGCAGTTTTAAGGGTCTGATTAATTCTCTCTACCATCCCTGAACTCTGGGGGTGATATGAGATGTGAAACTTCTACTTAATACCGAATATTCTACAGGTTTCTTTCATTACTTGACCCATGAAATGAGTTCCTTGATCCGAGTCAGATTGGGGAATAGGACTGCTTCCCATTTTGCCCGGCGGACGTTGGAGACGGCCCGGAGCTTCCCTGTTTTTAGCATTTCCACCAGTGTGTGTTTTGTGTGCAGTATTATTTCTCCTGTCATTATGACAGGCTCGCTAATTTTGACTGCCCCAGTGACACAATCCACTGCAGCCACGCATCTGAACAGACCGGCAGTCACTGGTGATTGCTGTGTCAAGTAGTAAGCTACAGGTTTCATCCTATCCCCATACATTTGTGTCACCACAGCTCCATAGAAACCTTCCTGATTCTCACAATATATATGGAACAAGAGATCCATGTTTGAGAGTCCCAGCCGACATTAGTGCTTCCTTCAGATTACCGTATGCCACTTCTTGTTCGTGGCCCCATTCTATAGTTTCCAAGGACGGTTTTCCCCCTTTCACTAGCCGCTGTATTGGTTCTGTGATTGCTGCGAAGTTAGGTACAAAATTCCTGCAATAGTTAAAGAGCCCCAGTACCTTACGCACCCCTCGGACTGTTTTTGGTCGGGGCATGATCCCAATGGCCTCCTTCCTGTCATTGGACATGGTCCTAGTTCCTTGGGATATTTTGTGTCCCAGGTACTGTACCGCGGCTTGTCCAATTTGTGCCGTTTTGGGATTTACTTTGAATCCTGCGTCCTACAGGACTTCCAGGATCTTTATAAGTGCTCCTGTGTGCCCCCAATCATCCTCGGATGCTATCAGTAAGTCATCTACGTATTGTAGTATTGTACTCCTATACGGGGTTAAATCCACTTTCTCTATGTCTCGATCATAGTCCGGTGGAATATTGCCAGGCTATTGTGGAACCCTTGTGGGACCCATGTCCAGGTGTACTGATGATCACCGACTGTGAAGGAGAATTTATTTTGGGACTCTTTTGCCAGAGGTATGGACCAGAATCCATTGGCTATGTCTAATACGGTGAAGACCTTATGTTCTGGTTTTAATCCATTAAATATTGTGGCTGGGCTGGGCACGATGGGATGTTGATGGGGAGTCACCTTATTGAGGGCACTATAATCAATAGTTACCCGTATTAATATGTCCTTACTATACAGTATAAATGCACACAAGGCCCATACTAGAGAGAAGGTCACTCAGTGACCAGTAATCTTTATCTGCCAGCACTGAAGTGATGAAGGTGGGTGGAGCTTCCCCTTTTATACCTGAAAATCCAGGTTAGGAGTGTCTCCCACAAGTTCACCACCGAGTGGTCAGTGTTCTCACGGTGTACAACTTAGGTCAGTTTATACATGGGTTACAATGACAGTTGAATACATGACATCACCTCCCCCGCAAAGTCTTATTGGGATCACAGGTTAAGTCTCTCTGGTGGTTTATGTTCCCTTGTAGAGCGCCTGAGTTGGGGCTCTGGTTTTTGGGTGCTGGCCTGAGTGTCTGCTGCTGGCGGTGCCTCAGGCTTGTCCGGACTGCCCACAGTGACTGGGCTCTCTTCCACTTGGTTCCGGTGTTCGGTCACAATTTCTTTCAATCTGGGGTGTATAAGGGATAACCTGGTTTTGAGCGTCCTTTTCATTAGCAGCTCTGCAGGTGGAACCTCTGTGAGTGAGTGTGGTCGGGATCTATTGGCCAACAGGAGGCGTGATAAGCGGCTTTGTAGGGAATGCCCTTAGATTCTGAGCATCCCCTGTTTGATTATCTGCACTGCTCGTTCCGCCTGGACATTTGAGGCTGGCTTGAACGGTGCCGTTCTGACATGGTCGATACCATTTCCTGCCATGAAGTCCTGGAATTTAATGCTTGTAAAGCACAGGCCATTGTCACTGACCAAGACGTCCAGTAGACCATGGGCGGCGAACATTGCCCTTAGACTTTCTACCATGGCAGAGGATGTGCTTGAATTAAGAATGTCACACTCAATCCATTTGGAGTAGGCATCTACTACAACCAAAAACATTTTTCTCATGAAAGGACCTGCGTAGTCCACATGGATGCATGGCCATGGCTTGGCGGGCCAGGACCAGGGGCTAAGGGAGGCTTCCCTAGGCGCATTGCCCAGCTGGGCACACGTGTTGCACCTGCGAACACAAAGTTCCAGGTCTGCATCTATCCCTGGCCACCAAACGTGTGACCTGGCAATTGACTTCATCATGACAATGTCTGGGTGCTCATTGTGGAGTTCTCTGATGAACACCTCTCTGCCCATCTGGGACATGACTACTCGGTTTCCCCATAGTAGGCAATCAGCCTGAATCTAGAGTTCATCCTTGCGCCTGTGAAATGGTTTAAATTCCTCAGGGCATGCCCCATACGTGGCTGCCCAGTCCCCATTCAGGACACATTTCTTGACTAAAGACAGTAGCGGGTCACTATTTGTCCAGACTTTGATCTTACGGGCTGTCACGGGTGAGCCTTCACTTTCGAAAGCTTCAACAGTCATGACCATCTCAGCAGCATGCTCGGTTTCCCCCTCGGTGGTGGCTAGTGGGAGCCTGCTGAGTGCATCGGCTCAGTTTTCAGTGCCCGGTCTGTGCCGAATTGTGTAGTCATAGGCGGCTAACGTGAGTGCCCACCTCTGTATGCGGGCCGATGCATTTGCATTTATGGCCTTGTTGGCGGCCAAAAGGGATGTTAGGGGTTTGTGATCTGTCTCCAGCTCAAATTTCCTGCTAAACAGGTACTGGTGCATTTTTTCTACCGCAAATACACATGCGAGCGCCTCCTTTTCTACCACCCCATAGGCCCTAACTGCTTGGGACAGACTTCTGGAGGCTAAGCTACCGGCTCTAACTGACCCTTGACATTAACATGCTGCAACACACACCGACCCCATAGGACGACGCATCGCACATTAAAACAAGTTTCTTACATGGGTCATATAGCGTTAACAGATTGTTGGAGCATAACCAATTGCGTGCTCTTTCCTGGCTGTCCCCCCAGACCCAATCGCGACCTTTGCATAGGAGCACGTGTAGCGGCTCTAACAGCGTGCTCAATTTGGGAAGAAAGTTACCAAAATAGTTCAGGAGCCCCAGCAACGAACGCAGCTCCATCGTGTTACGGGGTCTGGGTGCTCTCTGGATCACTTCTGTTTTGGACGCAGTAGGTCTGATCCCGTCTGCTGCTACCCTCATCCCCAGGAATTCTACCTCTGGAGCTAGGAAGACACACTTCGCCTTTTTCAGTCACAGCCCTACACAGTCCAGTCTGCGTAGCACCTCCTCCAGGTTGTGGAGGTGTTCTTCAGTATCGCAACCCGTGATGAGGATGTCATCTTGAAAAACCACTGTCCTTGGAATCGACTTGAGGAGGCTTTCCATATTTTGTTGAAAGATCACGGCGGCCGAGCGAATCCCGAAAGGACATCTGTTGTACTCAAATAACCCCTTGTGTGTCGTGATGGTGGTCAGCTTCTTCGACTCACTCGCCAGCTCCTGGGTCATGTAAGCTGAGGTCAGGTCCAATTTTGAAAAAAGTTTGCCACTGCAAAGAGGTCCTCCACTCTCGGTCGCGGGTGCTGGTCTTGGAGTCACACCCGATTGATGGTGGCTTTGTAATTACCACATATCCTGACCGACCCATCCGCTTTGAGCACCGGCACAATCGGGCTCGCCCAGTCACTGAATTGAACTGGCGAGATGATGCCTTCCCTCAGCAGGCAGTCCAATTCGCCTTCTATCTTTTCCCGCATCACGTACGGCACCGCTCTGGCCTTGTGGTGTACTGGGCTGGTGTCTGGATTTATGTGAATCACTACCTTGGTCCCCATGAAAGTACCAATGCCGGATTGAAATAACGAGTTAAATTTGTCCAGGATCTGTGAGCATGATACTCGCTCCACAGAAGAAATTGCATTGACTTCGCCTCATTTCCAGTTCATGACAGCAAGCCAACTCCTCCCCAGTAGTGCGGGACCATCCCCCGGGACAATCCAATGTGGCAATCTGTTCTCTGAATCTTTGTGGGTCACGACTACCGTGGCGCTGCCTAGCACCGGAATGATCTCCTTTGTCTATGTCCATAGCTGTGCATCAATCGGCGATAATTTTGGCCTCCTGGTCTTGGACACCCACAACTTGTCGAACTGTTTGATACTCATCAGGGACTGGCTGGCCCCTGTGACTAGCTGCATTGATACTGGGATGCCATTGAGGAGCACTTTCATCATTATCAGTGGCGTCCTGGTATATGAACTGTATATGTGCTTCACATGAACTCGCTGAACTTCAGCTTCCAGCGATTTCCCCCAGTATTCATTTGGCCTCGTAGGGCTTACATCGGGCCCATCCTCCTCGTACATCAACCTGGCTGCAGGCTTCCTGCACATACGCCCCAAGTGACCGCTGACGTTGCAGTTTCTGCAGGTATATTGCTGATACCTGCAAGCTTTGACTGGGTGTTTGCCTCCACATTTCCAACATGAGCCATTGTTGGAAACAAAAGGTCCATTACCAGTCAATCGTCTCTGACTGTCTCTGTAACTGTCCTTAAGCGCATCATTGACAGGTGTTGATGGCCCCATTACTGGCTGCATTGTCCCTTGTGATGGCATGAATCGCTGTTCAACTAGCCGTTGTCTCTGTTGAATTCCCCCTTTGGGTTCGACTACATGCTCGAGCATGTCCGATTGCCCCTGCCTGCCTGGAGAACTGTGTCCCGCATTAATAATGTTGACTCCCTGCCCATTTGCTGCATTTAAACCAAGATTTTTGTCAACATCATTCTGGTCTCTTCCTCCCCTGAGATAAATGTCTGGGCTATCAGAGCCGCCATTTCCAGGGTCAACGCTTTGGTCTCAATCAGTTTCCTGAAAACCCCAGCATGCCCGATGCCCTCAATAAAAAAGTCTCGCAGCATCTCCGCTCTGCATGTATCTAGGAACTTACATAGGCTCGCCAGTCGCCAGAGGTCTACCATGAAGTCTGGAACGCTTTGCCCTTCTAGCCGCCGGTGGGTGTAAAACCGGTGTCTTGCCATGTGCATGCTGCTCGCCGGTTTAAAGTGTTCCCCAATCAACTTACTGAGCTCTTCAAAAGTCTTGTCCACCGGCTTCTCTGGCGCTAGAAGGTCCTTCATCAGGGAGTACGTCCTGGATCCACAACCCGTCAGGAGCTGAGCCCTGCATTTGTCGGCCAAATCCTGTCCCAGCAATTCCTTAGTGACGAAACTTTGCTGTAGTCTCTCAATAAAATCATCCCAATCCTCACTAACCCAGTACCTCTCGTCTGTGCTGCTAGTCACCATGCTCGCGTGGTTTAAATCCTAGTTTCTCGTCGCCAATAATATGTCCTTACTGTACAGTATAAATGCACACGAGGCCCATACTTGAGAGAAGGTCACTCTGTGACCAGTAACCTTTATTTACCAGCACTGAAGTGATGAAGATGGGTGGAGCTTCCCCTTTTATACCTGAAAATCCAGGTTAGGAGTGTCTCCCACAAGTTCACCACCTGGTGGTCAGTGTTCTCACGGCGTACAACTTAGGTCAGTTTATACATGACAGGTATGATCCATCCGGCTTTCGCTCGGGCCGAACAGGGGAATTTGTTGTTCCCTCTACCTCTCGGATTATACCGCTTTCCAGTAAATCCCCCACTATCTGTGTGGCCTCTGGTTTTATCGGGTATTGGCGGTGGGAAGTATGTTCGGGTCCTCGAATCACCACAGGCTCGCATTTTACTAGCCCGCAGTCCTGCTTTGAGGTTGCCCAAACTACTTTTACTCTTTCGCAGATAGCTCCCCACTTGCCCAGTGCCCCCCAGTCCTTTTCAAGAAGTTGGGCACTTCCCACATTAGCATGCCCATCAAAATGTCTCTGTTCCCCGAAGGTATTTCTGGATTGTTTCCAAATCTTTTAGTTTTATCAGATTTAACATTTTATTTTAAATGTATCTCAGTATTTTGTTGTGCCTTTTCTTAACCCGTGGCACTTGAAACCTTCACAACAAAATTAACTCTTCACTGTTCTGATCCTAATTTCTGCTCCCCTTCTGTAGTATTTGTATTCATTTTTGGATTAAAAAATGTCAAATATTGGAACTCTTATTTATGCTTATAGTTTCTAAGTGATTTACAGATCACAGAATGCAAAGTACTTGTTTTATAATTATGTGCCTAACTTCTTTTTTAGAAGCTGAACATCAAAAACTCCAATCCAAGTAGGAAATGCTTCAGCTTCTGTTGCAGTAGTTGAGGTAGAATTACACATATGTGTACTTTTATTAAAAGGCTTCCAAACCCAAGATTTTCCAATACAACCAAAATGTTTATCAAGGAGAATCGTCTGAAATATCTCAAAATATTGTACTGCCAATCTTTTATTAAAACTCTTTTTACTGAGCTAGAAGCTTTCATGTCATTTAACATAAGGTTTTACACAAAGGAAAATGGGGGCATAACTTCCCCAGCCCGCAGCGTCAAGAGACCCACACAGGCTTTTGTAAAGGCATTACAATTTCCCTTCTCCGTTCTTTATCTCATTCCTAGACTAAATTTATTGTCATTCAATCCAATGTAATCAATGATTATATGTTTTCTTTTAACAAGTGAAAACAAATGGAACCGCATATTTTTTATCTTTTGTTGAACAAACCTATCCTTTGTGGATTTCCTAGCTCCGTAACTTATCAAAATAAATGCGCACCTACGTTTCTAATTTAAAATGTAATTCAATTCTAGGTTCACACTTTCTTAAAAGGACAACACTCCAAACGATTAAAAACTTTCGACTCTCTGTCTGAAAAAATGGGTGGAGCTAAAACAAACAGACAGCGGCTCCATTTTTTTAAACAGACTTTCAAACAAATGAAAAGTTCATTAAGCACTTTTCATTTAAAGACAAACATTCACACCAGTTCTTCATTCAACAAAGCTTATTACTTCACTTGTTTGGACAGCTCTATTTTTGGATCCCATACATCACTTAACATAGTCATTATCAGTTTTTTTATGGTCTTCTGAAAAATGTCTACCCAGCCCCCCAGAAAGGAGCAGTGTCCAACATACGTTTACACGCCATACTCAGTTTTGGTACGTCTACCTCTATATCGGTTTCATTGTATTCTCAGATACAGACCGTCCCCCTCCTTGGTTTCACTTTGTCTATGGTCTTACCAAATTTTTATTGATTTAAACTGTATTCTTAGATACTGATTGTCCCTCTAATCGGTTTCCTCTACCCCTAGAGCCTGCAATCCCATTGACATCCTTATCGATTTATCTGTAATCTTAGATACTGATTGTCCCTCTACCCGGTTCCCCTAGAACTTAGAGGCAACACTCATATCGATACCTTATGACAGTGTCTATTGTGACTACCTAATTCCCCCAAGTCTTTTACACCATAACAAACTTTTCACAGATTCTGGTACCCCGGGCAACAGACACATCTCGTAACAGGTCACATCGGATTATGAGTGGTAGTTTAAATATACTCACTCATGATGGATCCGCATACGCCCGTCTGTAGGCTACCTGTTGTACCCTGCTAAAATATTGTGGAGTATTAAAAATATAACACTCGACGCAAAGGTCCATATATAGAGAAAATAAATGTTTATTAAAACCTGATTAATCAAGGGAGAACCGGTTGCATCATTAACCTTACTGGATGATCAAATCGCCAGTCTCGTGGGACAGGTTGCGACATTACATTTTATACAGTCAAAATACAGTCAAAATGGTGAAACTATGCGGGGAAGTGCTCCATTGGTTCTTCTCAACCATCTTCTTCC
Organism: Pristiophorus japonicus; assembly: GCF_044704955.1. NCBI lineage: Eukaryota > Metazoa > Chordata > Chondrichthyes > Pristiophoridae > Pristiophorus > Pristiophorus japonicus. The sequence continues at coordinate 147,784,221 of NC_091978.1, forward strand.
TGTGGCTGAGGAGCTCCTCCCGGAATCACAGTGCAGATTTCGTCCCCTACGGGGCATAATGGACATGATCTTTGCAGTGCAACAGCTGCAGGAAAAATGCAGGGAGCAGCGCCGGGTCTTTTTCGATCTTACAAAGGCCTTTGACACTGTCAACCATGAGTGCTTATGGAATGTCCTCCTCCATTTTGGATGCACCCAAAAGTTTGTCAACATCCTTTGCCTGCTCCACGTACATGCAGGCCGTGATCCTCACCAGCGGTTCCATTACAAACCCAATCCACGTCCGGACCGGAGTAAAACAGGGCTGCATCATCGCTCCAACCCTCTTATCAATCTTCCTTGCTGCCATGCTCCACATCACAGTCAACAAGCTTCCTGCTGGAATGGAACTAAACTACAGAACCAGTGGGGACCTGTTTAACCCAGTCCGCCGCCAGGCCAGGCACAAGATCACCCCAACCTCTGTCATTGAGCTGCAGTGCACAGACGATGCCTGTGTCTACTGCACATATTCTGAGGCTGAACTCCAGGATATAGTCGATATATTCACCGAGGCATATGAAAGCATGGGCCTTGCGCTTAACATCCGTAAGACAAAGGTCCTCCACCAGCCTGTCCTCGCAGCACAGCACTGCCCCCCAGTCATCAAGATTTACGGCACGGCCCTTGACAATGTGGACCACTTCCCATACCTCAGGAGCCTTTTATCAACAAAGGCAGATATTGATGCGGAGATTCAACATCACTTCCAGTGTGCCAGTGCAGCCTTCGGCCACCTGAGGAAAAGTGTGTTCGAAGACCAGGCTTTCAAATCTGCCACCAAGCTCATGGTCTACAGGGCTGTAGTAATACCCATCCTCCTGTATGGATCAGAGACTTGGACGGTGTACAGAAGACACCTCAATCGTTGGAGATATATCACGATGTCTCCGCAAGATCCTGCAAATCCCCTGGGAGGACAGGTGCACCAACATCAGTGTCCTTGTCCAGGCTAACATCCCCAGCATTGAAGCACTGACCACACTCGATCAGCTTCGCTGGGCTGGCCACATAGTTCGCATGCCAGACACGAGGCTCCCTTAGCAATTGCTCTATGCGGAGCTCCTTCACGGCAAACGAGCCAAAGGTGGGCAGCAGAAATGTTACAAGGACACCCTCAAAGCTCCCTGATAAAGTGTGACATCACCACTGACACCTGGGAGTCCTTGGCCGAAGACCGCCCTAGGTGGAGAAAGTGCATCCGGGAGAGTGTTGAGCTCTTCGAATCTCAAGCCGCGAGCGTGACGAGGTCAGGCGCAGGCAGCGGAAGGAGCATGCGGCAAATCAGTCCCACCCCCCACTTCCGCTGATGAAGTATGTCCCACCTGTGACAGTGTCTGTGGCTCTCGCATTTGACTGTTCAGCCATCAAAGGACTCACTTTAGGAGTGGAAGCAAATCTTCCTTGATCCCGAGGGACTGCCTCTGATGATGATGATTTGCCACCAGTCCCCGCCCACCTGCTACATTGGTTAATACAGTTTACAGTAATTTACTTGGTTGCTACAGTTTACCACAATTTCATTGGTTACTACAGTTACAGTAATTTCTAATAATTTCATTGGCACATTCAGTTATGGCCACTGTTGCTGGGGAAAAGCCCCCTATAGGTTACGTGTTACATTTCTGTGAACTTTTTCCCAGGCTAACTTTCAGATTGTGTCCTTCACAAATACATCTGGCTATCCTCACTTCAAAGGGGCTTTGTTTCTGCTATCTCGAGTGACTTGAACATGACAGCTTCATTTAATTATTTCTGTGAGCTGTGTACATTTATCTTGTTTGCGCTCTCAAGAGTGTTATCTTTTCAGAGAGTTTCTCTGACCTTAGTCCTAGCCCTTGTGAGACCTGTTGTTCTGTGTTACAGCCTAATTGCTGGAATGTGGGACTCAGCTATTCTTCCATGAACACATTAAACCTTTCTCTCAACCTTTCTTGCTTTAGGTTTTAATTTTACCAAATTACTTTTCCGCTGATTAAGGTTTTCACTACTACAATCCCAGTAGTTGTGGAATGTAGCATATAACACCCAGCGCCCCACCATGCGAGGTTGCGGGTCCCAATGGTGGTGGGATGCAGCATGGAACACCTAGGGCCCCACCGTCCCAGCCTGCACCTCCCACTGGGGTACCGCGAGGCAGAGCTAGAGTGAGGGGAAGGAGAAATCGACCATGCTCTCCTGAGTTGCAGGATGCAACAGATGTGGTTCAGATCATGGCATTGAATGGGGAGAGCATTGACCTTACCCAATCACTCGTGGACACCATCAGTGGGGTGAGGTAGCAGGGCTGTTGGGAGAAGTAACAGTAATGGCACGGGAAATGGGAACAATGTCCGGGAACATCAGTGAAGGAATAATGTCCATGAGGGAGAGAATGTCAGAGATAGTGGAAAGGACGACAGTGGCCATGAGGGAGGGAATGTCGGAGTTTGTGGAAAGGATGACACTGGCAATGACACAGGCCATGAGGGAGGGCATGTTAAGTTACCTGCTGCAATAAGGGAACATACCCAGGCCATGCGCCATTGACAGAATCAACTGCCATTCCCCCTGCAATCCCCACACCAGCCTATGAAGCGACCCAAGCTGCGCCTTCCACATTAACACCTGACCCCCACCCATGAAGAAGTGCACATTCACCGAGATGTTAGAAGGACTAAGCTTGGTACCAAGCCCAGATACAGTACACCATCGCCAGTGGGCAGGGATGGTGGAGAGTCCAAGACTAAGCACAGCAGGCAGTGTTAGATTAAGGCGGATGAGAGATGGGTGCAGCCATTCTTTGCTGCCGTTGTTGTTGTTGTTGTTGATGTTGATGTTACTGTTGTAACTGTTTTCAAATTGAAAATGTTGTTGTAAGTTATTTAAATTTACAACTTTATAAGTGATTTTAAAGTTTTTAAGTGATCTTAAAGAGTCATATTAAAGTAAAGTTTGATACAAGAATTATTTTAGAATACTAAAGTTAAGTACATTGTAAACTTTTGAATAAAATATATTTTACATTAAAACTGAATCATGTTCCATTAACACAACACAACATTACAGAACAGCTCCAAAAAATAAACATGTCCATGCAGAATACTTGTCGCTGAGCCCTCAGGCATCAGTAAAGCGTTCACGGATGAGCTGCTAGCGCAAGGCTCGAGCAATCGTTAAAGGGGCACGATGGTCCGCCCTCCTCCAACATCGTGCTCCGGCCTCAGGCACTTGCATGGTTTCCTCATCCTTGTCATCCTCCTCCTCCTCCTCCTCCTGCTCGTCACCTGCATCTTCCAAATCATTATCATCAGCCATTCTCACCGCAGGTGGGTCTTCTTCCTCTATCATCAGCTGCTGCCTCATGATGGCTAAGTTATGCAGCATGCAGCACACAACAGTGAACTGACCGACAATCTCAGGGGAGTATTGCAAGTAACCTCCGGAATGGTCCAGGCATCGGAAACACTGTTTCAAGGTGCCAATGGTTCTCTCTATGATGTTACGCGTCATAATGTGCGACATGTTGTATTGATGGTCAGCTTCCGTATGGGTTACGCGTGGGGGCATCATGAGCTAGGTGGTGAGTCCATACCCTTTGTCTCCCAGTAGTCAGCTCTGCCCTTCTGGCTGCTGCTCAAACATGTCAGATATAACACTGGCGCGTAGGATGAATGCATCATGGGTGCTGCCAGGGTATCTAGCTTCGACTGACATGATGCCCAGCCCCGCCAACCTCTCTGTTTACTTGCTGCTGCCTGTTGCAGCCTGTCTGGTGATTTTGCTTCCTGCAGCCGCTGTGTGTGCTCCAATGTCGGCAGTTCAATCACTCCCGCCCCATCCCAGGCCGAGTGGCCTCCTAGTGCATTGTCGTCCCGCACCTATCCCCGGCCGAGTGGCCTCCCACACCGCCAAGCCCGCTGCCTTCCCGGGCTGAGTTTTCAGATGAAGGTAGGACTTACTTCTATTTTTTATTTGTTATTGAATGTTTATTACTTTTTATGCTTTGTTTAGTGGTTTGTAAGTCTTGGTGCTTTAGGTGCATGTCCTCTCCGCTTCCCTTCCCGCCCCTATCCCAGGCCGAATGGTCGTCGATATACCTACCTGCGCAGATTTCTTAACTCTCCGCAAGGGTTTTCTGAGTGGCCACATACGCTGGACTAAGTAGATGTGGAGTAACTATTAGCTGACCAAAGTGGCCTAATGCCAAAACTGGCATAGGCGGCTGGTAATGCTACCTTTTGAGAAAAAACACGAAACTAAAAAAATCGTAACTAACTCACTTACACTGGCGCAAATTGAATGTGCAAAATGGGAATTTTAAGATACTCCAAAAAAATCAAGTTGCTCCAAAAAAAAATGGAGCAACTCCTGGGCAAATTTGAGCCCATGGAGTGGAATTCTAAATAGCTTGGTGAAGACAAAAAATTTAAATCATACTGTGATGGAGGCTTTGTATTTATCCAGATGAATGAGCTAGAATTAACATCTTCATCTCTATTTAGCTTATGGTTATAGAAACATAGAAACATAGAAAATAGGTGCAGGAGTAGGCCATTCGGCCCTTCAAGCCTGCACCACCATTCAATAAGATGATGGCTGATCATTCCCTCAGTATCCCTTTCCTGCTTTCTCTCCATATCCCTTGATCCCTTTAGCCATAAGGGTCATATCTAACTCCCTCTTGAATATATCCAATGAACTAGCATCAACAACTCTCTGCGGTAGGGAATTCCACAGGTTAACAACTCTCTGAGTGAAGAGGTTTCTCCTCATCTCAGTCCTAAATGGCTTATGTTAAGTCCTGACTCTGATGTACTGACTTACACAAGACACATGCTGAAGTCAAGGTCACTCAGGACCTGCACCTTTAATTCCAGCTCTCAAGTGCTGCACTTGCCTGAGACCTCCCTTTATATAGCTCAGTGGGACAGGTATGGAGTGTCTCCTGCAAATGCACCCCTGGTGGTAAGGTATGCTTATTGTTACAGGTCATATCCAATTACAGTCATGTATAGCATGGTAAGATACAGTTATATACAGTAATGTGAGATACATGACATCACCCTCCCCCAAGGTCTTATTGTCTTTATAGATTCAGTCTCTCAGGTGGTCTGCGCTCTTGCGTGGAGCGTCTTAGTTGTGGTTCAGTTGTTTGCCTTGGTGCCTGTTTTTTGTTCAGTGTGATTGCTGGTATCTCGCCTGGGCTGTTTGTTGAGACTGCCCTTTCCTCAGGTTGTTCCACCTGTCTGTCCACCAGGTGTGGTGTGAGTTCCACATTGTAGTCTGCCTCTGGTTCTTCAGTGTTATCAGTGAATCTACTTTTTACTTGGTCTACATACCTCCGGCAGGTTTGGCCATTGTCCATTTGTACAACCAGTAGCCTGTTTCCTTCTTTGTCTGTTACTGTCCCTGCAAGCCATTTGAGACCCCGGCCATAGTTTAGCACAAACACTTTGTCCCCTATCTCATTCCACTTCCCCCACGAATTTCGGTCATGGTACTCAGTTAGCTTTTGACGCTTAGCCTCAACAATTTCATGCATGTCTGGGAGGATTAACGAGAGCCTGGTCTTTAAAGTTCGTTTCATCAATAGTTGCGCGGGGGGATCCCCAGTCAACGAATGCGGACGAGATCTGTATGCCAGCAGCAGTCGTGACAGGTGGCTCTGAGGCGTGGGACCTTGGATTCTGAGCATGCCTTGTTTAATGATCTGCACTGCTCGCTCCGCCTGGTCATTGGAAGCCGGCTTGAAAGGTGCCGTCTTAACATGATTTATACCGTGGTCAACTATAAAATCGTGAAATTCTGCGCTGGTGAAGCACGGACCATTATCACTGACCAATCTGTCAGGAATGCCATGCATTGCAAACATGGTTCTAAGGCTCTCCACAGTGGTGGAGGTGGTGCTCGAGTTTAAAATGGTGCATTCGATCCATTTTGAAAATGCATCAACGACTACGAGGAACATTTTGCCCAGGAATGGGCCCGCATAGTCTACATGCACCCGTGACCACGGTTTGGTGGGCCAGGGGCCAGGGTCTCCATGGGGGCATTACTGAGTTGGGCACAAATGGTGCACCGACGGACGCAGAGCTCCAAGTCCGCATCAATGTCAGGCCACCAGACATGAGATCTGGCTATGGCCTTCATAAGAACGATCCCTGGGTGCTCGCGATGGAGCTCCCGGACAAACGCCTCCCTGCCTCGTAAGGGCATAATTACTCGGCTGCCCCACATCAGGCAGTCTGCCTGTAGTGAGAGTTCATGCATGCGCCTATGGAAGGGTTTGACCTCCTCGGGGCAGGCATTGTGAGCCTCTGCCCAGTCATCAGTTAAAACACATCTTTTAACTAGAGATAACGTGGGGTCGTTGGTCGTCCAGGCTCTGATTTGGCGAGCCATCATGGGCAAACCTGTGGATTCAAAGGCATTGATTGCCATGACCATCTCACAGTCCTGTTCGTTGGACCCTTCTGTGGTTGCTAGGGGTAGCCTGCTGAGCGCGTCGGCACAGCTGTCTGTGCCTGGTCTGTGCCTTATCGTGTAGTCGTAAGCCGCCAGCATGAGTGCCCACCGTTGAATGCGCGCCAAGGCGTTGGCGTTTATTGCCTTGCTCTCGGATAGGAGGGACGTGAGGGGTTTGTGGTCGGTTTCTAATGCAAACTTGGCCCCGAAAAGGTATTGGTGCATCTTTTTGACACCGTACACGCACGTGAGCACCTCCTTCTCAACCATACCGTACCCACGCTCCGCCCGCGAAAGTGACCTGGAGGCATAAGCAACGGGCTGCAATTTACCCACATCATTGACATGCTGTAAAACGCACCCGACCCCATACGCTGACGCATCACACGTAAGGACTAACTTTTTATCTGGATCAAAAAAGGCTAAAACACTCTTTGGTTGCGTGCCTTATTGAAGGCGTGTTCTTGGGCGTCCCCCCAAAACCAATCGCACCCCTTTCTGAGTAGCATGTGGAGAGGCTCCAGCAGCATGCACAAGTTCTGCATTAAAGTAATTGAGTAGCCCGAGAAAGGCACGCAGTTCCGAGACATTCCTGGGCCTGGGTGCCAGACGAATCACTTCGGTTTTGGATCTGGTTGGGTGGATTCCATCAGCAGCAATCCTTCTGCCCAAAATTTCAACCTCAGGCGCGAGAAATAGACACTTGGATTTCTTAACTCTTAGGCCTCCCCGATCCAATCGACTTAGTAGTTCCTCAAGATTGCGGAGATGAGAGTCAGTGTCCCTGCCCGTGATGAGTATGGCATCTTGAAACACAACCGTCCCCGGGATGGACTTGAGCAGACTCTCCATGTTGCGCTGGAATATAGCAGCTGCTGACCTGATGCCGAATGGGCATCGATTGTACATAAAAAGGCCTCGATGTGTGTTGATGGTGGTGAGTAGCTTCGACTCTTTGGTCAGTTCTTGCGTCATATCCACAGATGTGTGGTCAAGTTTCGAGAAAAGTTTTCCTCCAGCCAACGTAGCAATTAGGTCCTCCGCTCTGGGCAGCGGGTATTGGTTCTGTAGGGATCCCCACAGATTCGCACGGATCCATCAGGCTTCATGACGGGGACGATGGGGCTTGCCCAGTCACTGAATTCCATGGGAGAAATTATGCCTTCCCGCAGAAGCCGGTCCAGTTTGTTTTCAATCTTTACCCTCATCACATAGGGCACAGCTCTAGCCTTGTGATGGACTGGTCTGGCATTCTGTGTGATGTAGATTCTAACTTTAGCCCCTTTGACGGTGCCCACACCTGGCTGAAAGAGATGTTTAAAACGGTTTAGAACTGTTGAGCAGGAGGTCCGTTCCTCTGACGACATGGCATGAACATCATCCCATTTCGAATTAAGTTCTGCGAGCCAGCTTCTCCCCAACAGGGCTGGGAGATCCCCAGGGACAATCCACAGGGAAAGTCGGTGCACCATCCCTTTTTGTGTGACTGAGAGCATGGCGCTGCCAAGGACTGGGACGATTTCTTTAGAATAGGTCCTTAGTTAGGTGTTGATCTTTGTGAGTTTTGGTCTGTTGCTTTTGTGCGGCCACAGCTGTTCAAATTGTTGAACGCTCATGAGGGATTGACTGGCCCCCATGTCCAGTTCCATGTTGACGGGTATCCCGTTGAGTAGAACTCTCATCATAATTGGAGGTGTCTTGGTGTAAGAACAGTGGACATTGATCGTGTTAACCCGCTGTACCTCAGTGTCCCATGCACTGTTCCAAATGTCTTCTGGTCTGCTTTCCGACCCTTCCAATTCGTATACTAGCCGAGCTGTTGTTTTTCTGCACATGCGAGCCAGATGCCCTGTGTAGTTGCAGTTTCTGCAAACGGCATGCTAAAATCGACACACCCTGGTTGAGTGCCTTCCCCCACATCTCCAACACAGACCGTTTCCATTGTTTCCGAAGGATGAGTTGCGTCTGGCTGATCTCCCTTGAGCTTCTCTCAATCTGTTGTTGATTGCTCGCATTGTAGGTTGATAAGGTGTGATCGGCTGTTCATGTGGCCCTTGATTTTGATGACTTCTGGCGCCACTGTCTGCTGTTGAAGGCCTGCTCTCCTGCCTTTGTCTGTGTGTGGGGGTAGCGGTTTGTTTCACAATGTGAACCCCTTGTTCCGATGCCTCGTTGGTTGTCATACCCGAAGTATAGATCAGCCTCGTTTCTTCTTCGTCTGCCAAGAACGTCTGTGCGACCAGTGCTGCTGCCTCGAGAGTAAAGTTCTTAGTCTCTATAAGCTTTCAGAATATACCTGCGTGGCCTATTCCTTCAATAAAAAAGTCTTTCAGTACTTCTCTCCTTAGTTCATCGGGGAACTCACCTGAACTAGCCAGCCTCCGAAGTTCCGCCATAAAATCTGGTATGCTTTAGCCCACACAGCATCTGTAGTTGTAGAACCTGTGTCTGGCCATGTGTAGGCTGCTAGCTGGCTTCAGGTGGTCTCTTACCAGTGTGCTCAACTCCTCAAACGACTTGCTTGCTGGTTTCTCGGGTGCCAGCAGGTCTTTCATTAAAGCGTATGTTTTTGAGCCACAGCTGGTCAAGAGATGGGCTCTTCTCTTGTCTGCCTTATCGTCGCCCAGCCAGTCTTTGGTCACAAAGCTTTGCTGAAGCCTTTCTATAAAGTCATCCCAATTGTCTCCCGCATTGTACTTTTCATCTGAGGTGTTGGTAGCCATTCTGTGGATTCTGTGATCCCGTAACTCGTCGCCACTGTTAAGTCCTGACTCGAATGTACTGACTTACACGAGACACATGCTGAAGTCAAGGTCATTCAGGACCTGCACCTTTAATTCCCACTTCCGTACTGCACTTGCCTGAGACCTCCCTTTATATACCTCAGTGGGACAGGTATGGAGTGTCTCCTGCAAGTGCACCCCTGGTGGTAAGGTATGCTTATTGTTTCAGGTCATATCCAGTTACAGTCATGTATAGCATGGTAAGATACCGTTATATACAGTAATGTGAGATACATGACAGCCTACTCCTCATCCTAAGATTGTGTCCCCTGGGTCTGGACTTCACCAACATCAGGAACATTCTATCTGCATCTAACCTGTCCCGTCCCGTCAGAATCATGTATGTTTCCACGAGATCCCCTCTCATCCTTCTAAACTCCAATGTACAAAGGCCCAGTTGATCCAGTCTTTCCTCTTATGTCAATCCAGCCATCCCAGGAATCAGTCTGGTGAACCTTCGCTGCACTCCCTCAATAGCAAGAATGTCCTTCCTCAGATTAGGAGACCAAAACTGAACACAATATTCCAGGTGAGGCCTCATCAAGGCCCTGTACAACTGCAGTAAGACCTCCCTGCTCCTATACTCAAATCCCCTAGTTATGAAGGCCAACATACCATTTGCCTTCTTCACCGCCTGCTGTACCTGCATGCCAACTTTCAATGACTGATGTACCATGACACCCAGGTCTCCTGGTACCTCCCCTTTTCCTAATCTGCCACCATTCAGATAATATTCTGCCTTCGTATCTTTGCCACCAAAGTGGATAATCTCACATTTATCCACATTATACTGCATCTGCCATGCATTTGCCCACTCACCTAACCTGTCCAAGTCACCCTGCAGCCTTTTAGCATCCTCCTCACAGCTCACACTGCCTCCCAGCTTAGTGTCATCTGCAAACTTGGAGATATTACACTCAATTCCCTCATCCAAATCATGAATGTATATTGTAAATAGTTGGGGTCCCAGTACTGAGCCCTGCAGCACCCCACTAGTCACTGCCTGCCATTCTGAAAAGGACCCGTTTATCCCGACTCTCTGCTTCCTGTCTGCCAACCAGTTCTCTATCCACATCAGTACATTACCCCCAATACCATGTGCTTTAATTTTGCACACTAATCTCTTTTGTGGGACCTTGTCAAAAGTCTTTTGAAAGTCCAAATACATCACATCCACTGGTTCTCCCTTGTCCACTCTACCAGTTACATCCTCAAAAAATTCTAGAAGATTTGTCAAGCATGATTTCCCTTTCATAAATCCATACTGACTTGGACCGATCCTGTCACTGCTTTCCAAATGCCCTGCTATTTCATCGTTAATAATTGATTCCAACATTTTCCCCGCTACTGATGTCAGGCTAACCGGTCTATAATTACCTGTTTTCTCTCTCCCTCCTTTCTTAAAAAGTGGTGTTACATTAGCTACCCTCCAGTCCATCCAGAGTCGATGGACTGTTGGAAAATGATCACCAATGCATCCACTATTTCTAGGCGACTGCTTTGCGGAACACCTCAGTTCAGTCTGTAAGCATGACCCCGAGCTTCCTGTCATCTGTCACTTCAATTCTCCGCTCCACTTCCACTCTGATTTCTCAGTCCGCGGCATGTTACGTTGTTCCAATGAAGCTTAACGTAAGCTCGAGGAACAGCCTGGGATACATTTCATCCGGGCCTGGGAATTTATCCACTTTCAAAGTTGCTAAACCCCTTAATACTTCCTCTCTCACTATGTTTATTTCAACTAATATTTTACACCCCTTCTTAGATAGCAGTGTCTGCATCACCCCTTTCTTTTGTAAAAACTGATGCAAAGTATTCAATAAGATACCCACATCTTCCGCCTCCACACACACATTACCCTCATGGTCTCTAATATGCCCCAACATTGAGTTCAACAATTTCAGACCGTAACCACTGCCCCTATTTTTAATTTTTTTCCTGTTTTTTAATCTCTTTCCCACGGCAGCTGTTGATGATTCTGACATTTCTATTTATACCCTATCTGGAGGCAGGAAATCAGGAAAACACTGCACTGTCAGGGGTGCCGTCTTTCAGATGAGATGTTAAACCGAGGCCCCGTCTGCTCTCTCAAGTTGATGTAAAAGCTCCCATGGCACTATTTTGAATAAGAGCAGGGGAGTTATCCCCGGTGTCCTGGTCAATATTTATCCCTCAATCAGTTTAACAAAAAACAGTTATCTGGTCATTATCACATTGCTGTCTGTGGGAGCTTGCCTGTGTGCAAGTTGGCTGCCGTGTTTTGTACATTACAACAGTGACTACACTTCAAAAAGTACTTAATTGGCTGTAACGTGCTTTGAGACATCCAGTAGTCGTGAAACATAGAAACATAGAAACATAGAAAACATAGAAAATAGATGCAGTAGTAGACCATTCGGCCCTTCGAGCCTGCACCACCATTTAACAAGATCATGGCTCATCATTCACCTCAGTATCCCTTTCCTGCTTTCTCTCCATACCCCTTGATCCCTTTAGCCGTAAGGGCCATATCTAACTCCCTCTTGAATATATCCAATGAACTGGCATCAACAACTCTCTGCAGCAGGGAATTCCACAGGTTAACAAAGGCGCTATATCAATATAAGTTTTTCTTTCTTTCTTTTGTTTCTTAACTTGTCCCATTACCATCTCCTTTTGCCTTGCACCATCATCCCTTTTGTCTCTTACTCTTTTCTGCCTTCCATCCAATCACAGACCTTCCATTTTGTTCTTTCCTCCTCTCCCCCCTTTTCCTGCTCGCTTAAAAACCTGTTCCATCTCTAACTCTTTCCAATTCTAACGAAGGCTCATCGACCTGAAACATTAACTCTGTTTCTCTCTCCATAGATTCTGCCTGATCTGCTGAGCATTTCCAGCATTTTTTGTATTTATTTCAGATTTCCAGCATCCGCAGTTTTGCTTTTGTATTAATTGTGATAACTTGTCTGCCTATAATAACATCAATTAAATGCAGAACACATGTCAGGGACCATTTGCATCAGCCATACAAATTAGCAGTACAAATTAGGCTCCTGAGTCTACTGGAGTATCTGGGGCAAGGCAGTGTCAAGAAATCAACATGCTATCAATGGCACCCATGCCAATGTGGCCATATCTAGGGCACCCAAGATGGGGAAAGTGGCCCTGGCAAGTCACTTGGTGGCTAGCCAGTGCCAATAGCTCAATACAACTATTACTGTGCGGGCCAATTTTTTAATTTGTTCCTTGGATGTGGGTGTCACTGGCAAGGCCAGCATTTATTGCCCATCCCTAAGTGCCCTTGAGAAGGTGGTGTTGAGCCACCTTTTTGAACTGCCGCAGTCCCAGTGGTGAAGGTACTCCCACAGTGCTATTAGGGAGGAAATGGTGCCAGATTTCTGATGGGGGATCCAGGTCAGGACCCCCAGAGGCAGGAAATTAGGAACGCTTTGTAGAATTTCTCCCCTATTCTGCAGGTGGAAATACCTGGATGGATGAAATGATCTTTTCTCATTCCATGCTTTCTCTTGTTCTGAAAATAATCTTTTACAACATCTTTCACTGATTTCAGCAGGACTTTTCTACACAGCCTGAAATCAATGAGAAAACACGAAAATAAAATTGATTTCACATTGGGAGCAGATGATTTAAAGCACTCTAATGTCACTTGATGGATAGTTTTTTTTAAACTGTTTTGTTGGTAGGTAGGTGCCATTATACATAAGCAGTTTGCATTGAGCATAACGCATGAAGTAAATATTAATTTTAACATCCTTTAGGCCTTTTCTCCTTTCAAATTGGGATCAGGGCTTGCAGACCACATTTTTGTACACTATGCAAGGGATTTTCCACAAGTGTTCTCCTGCTCAACCACTCTAACCTTGGCAAAAAAGCTCGGAAACCCTAGTGTTTACATTGTTTTTCCGGCGTTTTCACGGCTGTTCGACCAAAATTACAGTGGACAAGTAGGAGAATTTCTGTGGGAATTTACTCCCTATTTTTTTATTTCCAGGGAAGAAAGTTAACCTATTGGACACATTCAAGAGAGCAACAGGCTTGAAATTACTGTTGGCAGCAATAGTGGACAAATGCTTAACGTGTTCATTTGACTCTCCTCGATCCATTATTTTAACAGGAAGGCGTTCATTTTAACTTTACGCTGTAACATTGTATTGAAGTCCATATTTTTATATTCAGTGTTAAAATATCTCTAACCCTTCCAGGAAAAATTAATATTGGCATGATCAGTCTTAATTAGTGAGAAGGTTGTGGGTTCAAATCTCACTCCAGAGATATGAACACAAAATTCTAGGCTGACACAGCAGTGCAGTGCTGAGGAAGTGCTGCACTATCAGAGGTGACGTCTTTCGGATGAGATGTTAAACCAAGGCCTCGTTAGCTCTCTCAGATGGATGTAAAAGATCCCATGACACTATCCAAAGAAGAGCAGGAAGGTTACCCCAGTGTCCTGGCCAATATTTATCCCTCAATCAACAATACTAAAAACAGGTTAACTGGTCATTAGCACATTGTTGTCTGTGGGAGCTTGCTGAGCACAAATTGGCTGCCACATTTTCTACATTACATTAGTGACTACACTTAAAGCATACTTCATTGGCTGTAAAGCACTTTGGGGCATCCAGTGGTCATAAAAGGTGCTATATAAATCTAAGTCTTTCTTTCTTCTTTCTTACTTTAAAAGGAAGAATTCTAATAGGCTCCAAATTGCTAAAAAAAAACAATATTTCTGCTTCAGCAAAACGTTTGGCCTTATAATTAAAAGCATTTATGTCAATAGCCCATTCCCACCTTCCATCCCATTTTCTGGACCCTGTCTGGCAATTATGCTGGAGAAGCACCCAAGGTTCAAACAAAATTACGGGCTTTATCTGTAAGCCTATATACCGGACACCAGTACTCACTGACCTGTACTCTCTGAATTACTATGATTCTGGTTGAATTCTTCAGTCTCTGGGGGGGTTAACGGGTGTGGGGATCAGGATCATGCTGTGCCCTAGTCCCAACCATCTACAGCTGCTTCATCAATAACCTTCCCTCCATCATAAGGTCAGAAGTGGGGATGTTCGCTGATGACTGCGCAGTGTTCAGTGCCATTTGCAACTCCTTAGATAATGGAACATTCCATGCCCGCATGCAACAAGATCTGGACGACATTGAGACTTGGGCTGATAATGCTCACTGGGTCTAAATCCTGGAACTCCCTCCCTAACAGCACTGTGGGAGTACCTTCACCACAGGAAGTGCAGCAGTTCAAGAAGGTGGCTCACCACCACCTTCTCGAGGACAATTAGGGATGTACAATAAATGCTGGCCTCGCCAGAAATGCGCACAAACCTGGAACGCATACTAAAAATAAAAGCTGTCTGGAGCTCCCGCACAGCTGGCACACCGCATGCAGGGGAATTTGAAAGGTGCCGCGTATCTTCCCAAAATTAAAGGGAACATTGCATACAACCTCTCTATACTGTTCTAACACACCACCAGGAGATCAGACACAAACTGTTCCCATCGTAACTCCCGTTTCCTGAATGCAATCATTAGATAAATACACAGAGCTCCCATTCTTCAGCTATCATCGATTGGATATGTCTTTGAAAGGCAAATTGTTCACCGTCAAGAAGAAAATTAAATACACGTGCAGTTACACGTTCTCAGGACAAAGGGAAATAAAAGGATATAGAACTCAGCTTTATTTTGGTGTTACAGATGCTCCGTGGGGAAGAAGCATGCCGGGAACATAAAAACTGACTGCAAAAGCTTCTATGGACATGTGAAGAGAAAAAGATTAGTGAAGACAAATTTAGGTCCTTTGCAGTCGAATTCAAGTGAATTTATAATGGGGAACAAAGAAATGGCAGACCAATTGAACAAATACTTTGGTTCTGTCTTCACAAATGAAGACATAAATAACCTTCCGAAAGTACTAGGGGACCGAGGGTCTCGTGAGAAGGAGGAACTGAAGGATATCCTTATTAGGCGGCAAATTGTGTTCTGGAAATTGATGGGATTGAAGGCCGATAAATCCCTGGTACCTGATAGTCTACATCCCAGAGTACTTAAGGAAGTGGCCCAAGAAATAGTGGATGCATTGGTGATCATTTTCCAAAAGTCTATTGACTATGGATCAGTTCCTATGGACTGGAGGGTAGCTAATGTAACACCACTTTTTAAAAAGGGAGGGAGAGAGAAAGCAGGTAATTATAGACCGATTAGCCTGACATCAGTAGTGAGGAAAATGTTGGAATCAATTATTAAGGATGAAATAGCAGGGCATTTGGAAAGCAGTGACAGGATCGGTCCAAGTCAGTATGGATTTATGAAGGGGAAATCATGCTTGACAAATCTTCTGGAATTTTTTGAGGATGTTAATAGTAGAGTGGACAAGGGAGAACCAGTGGATGTGGTGGATTTGGACTTTCAAAAGGCTTTTGACACGGTCTCACACAAGAGATTGGTGCGCAAAATCAAAGCACATGGTATTGGGGGTAATGTACTGATGTGGATAGAGAACTGGTTGGCAGACAGGAAGCAGAGAGTCGGGATAAACGGGTCCTTTTCAGAATGGCAGGCAGTGACTAGTGGGGTGCTGCAGGGCTCAGTACTGGGACCCCAACTATTTACAATATACATTAATGATTTGGATGAGGGAATTGAGTGTAATATCTCCAAGTTTGCAGATGACACTAAGCTGGGAGGCAGTGTGAGCTGTGAGGAGGATGCTAAAAGGCTGCAGGGTGACTTGGACAGGTAAGGTGAGTGGGCAAATGCATGGCAGATGCAGTATAATGTGGATAAATGTGAGATTATCCACTTTGGTGGCAAAGATACGAAGGCAGAATATTATCTGAATGGCGGCAGATTAGGAAAAGGGGAGGTGCAATGAGACCTGGGTGTCATGGTTCATCGGTCATTGAAAGTTGGCATGCAGGTACAGCAGGCGGTGAAGGCAGCAAATGGTATGTTGGCCTTCATAGCTAGGGGATTTGTGTATAGGAGCAGGGAGGTCTTACTGCAGTTGTACAGAGCCTTGGTGAGGCCACACCTGGAATATTGTGTTCAATTTTGGTCTCCTAATCTGAGGAAGGACGTTCTTGCTATTGAGGGAGTGCAGCGAAGATTCACCAGACTGATTCCCGGGATATCAGGACTGACATATATGAGGAGAGATTGGATCGACTGGGCCTGTATTCACTGGAGTTTAGAAGGATGAGAGGGGATCTCATAGAAACATGTTAAATTCTGATGGGACTGGACAGGTTAGATGCAGGAAGAATGTTCCCGATGTTGGGGAAGTCCAGAACCAGGGGACATAGTCTAAGGATAAGGGGTAAGCCATTTAGGACTGAGATGAGGAGAAACTTCTTCACTCAGAGAGTTGTTAACCTGTGGAATTCCCTACCGCAGAGAGTTGTTGATGCCAGTTCATTGGATATATTCAAAAGGTAGTTAGATATGGCCCTTATGGCTAAAGGGATCAAGGGCTATGGAGAGAAAGCAGGAAAGGGGTACTAAGGTGAATGATCAGCCCTGATCTTATTGAATGGTGGTGCAGGCTCGAAGGGCCGAATGGCCTACTCCTGCACCTATTTTCTATGTTTCTATGTTTCTATGTTAATCTGCCTTTGGTCTCCCCAATGTGGAGAAGACCACATCGTGAGCAGTGAATACAGTATACTAAATTGAAAGAAGCACAAGTAAATTGCTGTTTCACCTGGAAGGCGTGTTTGGGGCCCTGGACAGAGGGAAGGGAGGAGGTAAAAGGACAGATGTTGCACTTGCATGGGAAGGTACCGTGCGAAGTGGATGGGATGCTAATGGTGATTGAGGAGTGGACCAAGATGTTGCGGAAGGATTTACTTGTACTTCTTTCAATATAGTATACTATAGATTGGGTGAGTGCAGAACACCTCCATTCAGTCCGCAAGTGTGACCCCGAGCTTCCGGTTGCCTGTCACTTTACGTCTCCGCTCCACTACCACTCTGATCTCTCCGTCCTTGGCCTCTTACATCATTCCAATGAAGCTCAACGTAAGCTCGAGGAACAACACCTTATCTTTCATTTAGGCACTTTAGAGACTTCTAGACTCAAAATCGAGTTCAATAATTCCAGATCATAACCCCTGCCTCTATTTTTTTTTCTTCTTTTTCTTTTTTTTCAGTTTTTTTCTCACTTTCCCAAGGCAGCTGTTGATGATTCTGCCAAGTCCATTCACACCCTATCTAGACTCATCTTTTGTTTCTTAACTTGTCCTATTACCATCTCCTTTTGCCTGGGATGGAAGGATTGTCCAAGAGGAGAGATTGGGTAGACTAGGGGCCCAAACTTGGTGGAAGCTAAGTTCTGCCCAAGTGCCACCCATAGGACCGCTGAGAGACCTGACAGTACTTTGGGCAGGAGTTTCGTTGAAAAGTCCTGGAATATCTCGGTGACAAAGGCAATCCTCGGCAAAGTACCGCTGAGGGCCAAGGGAGGGGTGGGGGGCGGGGGGAAACACATAAAAATTAAAATTTACGCAAAAAAAAAACTGGAAAACCTTCAGGGGACTAACCTTTTTTTGCAAGTCTTCATACTTACTGTTGAGGTTAGACCTCCCTCCATGCGACGGTCCTTCCCCCTGCTGCCGGCGACTCCAGCCCGGACCAAACTGGCAGCTCGGCGGGCGGGAGGACACTTACACATGTTGCGCGCCAGCGGATGTCAGCTTGCGGTTCCCAGCGCTCTTCCCTCCCCGCCGGCGGGGGCCTCCACGAAACTGGCATCGAGGGGAGACCGCCCAGAAAACTCGGTGGCAGTTGGTGGCAGCGGGTAGCAGTGGGCGGTAAGTCCACCAAGTTCGGGGCCGATGTCTATATTCTCTAGGGTTTAATAAAATGAGAGGTGATCGCATTGAAACATACTAAATTCTTACAGGGCTTGATAGTGTAGATGCAGGAGGATGCTTCCTCTGGCTGGTGTAAGGTTCGAAAATCCACGGCCGCATTTGAAACACCATAAGGACAAGAAAACTAACATGGGATCGTTCCATACACTAAATGAACATTTTTGGCCAAGTAAAAGCAGGCTGGAAAACGTGTGGGCGGAGACAGACATTGTGGAGTCTGGTTCACAAGCGAGACCGAGGCACTGGCCAATGGGGGAAAAGTGCATTCTGGCAGGCCAATCAAGGGTCGAGTCGGGCCTGAAGTGGGGAAATCTTCAACCAATAAGGACTCCCCGGCCCAGTTTGAAAATGACTTCCCCCCCCACCCCCAAATCAAACTACGAATATGGGCCATTATCTACCTAATTAATATGGACAATAGCTCTGAATCAAAACTATGAATCACTGGCGGAATGGCCCACTGACTCCAAGGACTATAACAAAGGACCCACAGACGTTTGGGCATCTATGTGCACTGAAACAATACCCTGGTCCTCACACCTGCGTGTACCTGTTAGATCTTCTGATTAAATATTCAAAGCTATCTCCCCGCCCAAACTTACACAATGGTCCACCCACTGGGTTTGAGCGCGAAAAGAGCAGAACTGAATTGAATACAAATATAGGACACAGAACCACCAGAAAGACAGTTGGAGAAAAACAGTTGTGGAGAAAAGGAGTTGTGGAAAAAGGGAGTTGTGGACCAAAAAGGAGCTGAGAGAGTTTTGCAAACTTTGATTTTGGTCTAGACCAAAAACCCACGAGCCAACCTCCTGGTTAGTAAGTGGCAGCAGGTGCTGCTGTTAGCCCTGAACACACTGGACAGGGTGAGAATAGCCGAAGCATCAGGCTGGGGCACACAGAGCTGTGCAGACCTGGACACCTGGTTCAATAACCTGGATTCACAGCTGTAGTCTGATGATAACCGAGAGGCAGATAGAAGAAACCGACGCAACATCGAAGAGGAAACCTGAACAACATAAAACCCACCCCAGAGAGACCCCGAGCTGAAATAAGTGCTACAGAACCCCGGAGTTGATAGGATTGTGAGTATAGACCAAACCCCCTCACAGACTCAATTTAGGATAGGGATTGGTAGGAAGGGTGGGAGTGGGAGGTGTGGTTGTGTGTGAGTGGGATGTTTTAACCTCTTGTTTTCCCCTTCCCTGTTGTGAGATTTTTCGGGTTGTTGAATGAGATTTTGCCGTTACTGCTATTTTATGACCTCTTCCTATGCCCTCTATCTTTGTGTTTGCTATTCTAAATAAACAACATTAGCCATTTTGTACTCTTGCCCACTGTGTCTGGTGCCTCGTTACTCACCCATCCTCATAAATCGCACGTACAGAACCCAAGGGGAGTGTGGATTCGAACCCACACCCCAAGCTTCCCTTACACTGGGGAGTCTAGAACAAGGGGTCACAGTCTCAGAATAGGGGGTCTGCCATTTAGGACTGAGATGAGGAGAAAATTCTTCACTCAGAGAGTTGTTAACCTTTAGAATTCTCTACCCCAGAGGGCTATGGCAGCTCAGTCGTTGAGTATATACAAGATAGAGATGGATAGACTTTTGGATATTAAAGGATCAAGGGATATGGGGATACTGCAGGAAAGTGGAGTTGAGGTAGAAGATCAGCCATGATCTTATTGAATGGTGGAGCAGCCTTGAGGGGTCAAATGGCCTACTCCTGTTCCTATTTCTTATGTTCTCATGTTTTTATGATACTACCCTGAACTCCATTAACTTGTCTGGCTTCCTCCTCAAACCTAGCCTGGAGGTACAATTCCACAGAGTCCTATTTGCCATATAACTGAGCTTCCTTCACCATATCCAATCCATTGCCAGGTCTGCTTTCTTTTACCTCTGAAATATTGCTGGTCTCTGCTCCTCCCTCTTCCTCACTGCTGCCAAGACCTTAGTCCATGCCTTGATGCTTGACCACTTGAATGCTCTCCTTGCCTGTATCCATGAATCACAATTCACAACTGTTCTAGAAAATCTTCTCTGACACAAAATTCTGCAACCGCGGTGAGTGACTCACCTCCTGACTCCCCAAAATCTTTCCACCATCTACAAGGCACAAGTCAGGAGTGTAATGAAATACTCTCCACTTGCCTGGAAGAGTGCAGCTCCAACAACACTAAAGGAGCAGGACACCATCCACGAGAAACCAGCCCGCTTGATCAGCACCATCCACTACCAGTGTACCGTGGCTGCAGCGTGTACCATCTATAAAATGCACTGAAGCAACTCGCCAAGCCTTTTTTGACAGCACCTCCCAAACCCGCGACCTCTATGATCTCATCATCATCATAGGCAATCCCTCGAAGCGAGTATGACTTGCTTCCACGCCAAAAAGGGATGAGTTCACAGGCGTTTCAATGAAGAGCCTAACATTCCAGATCCCGAACTACATGTTGAAGGGTGGAAGATGCCCATGCGTAGATGTTTTTAACGCGTGATGGCCGTTGCACACCAGCCACCACACGGGCTTGACAGAGCTTGGTCTTGGTCCAGTGGCAAGGATTACCCAAGACAACTGGAGGCCTGCTCTGCTGCACGGACCTAGCGCACACATATTGCAGTGTGGGCTGCCCCTGGGCCCTCGGCTCTTCTGAGCCCCAAACTCACGCCTCTCCCGGGCACCGATCACTTCCATCTACAAGCTCTTGCCGCTCCTTCGCCCCTCCTGCTGTGCCTGCCCGCACTGCAATCAGCGACCTGGCTTCACACTCGTCGTCCTCCTGCAGCAGCACGCACTGCTCCCTGCAGTGGTATGCCGCTGCATGTTGCTCCCTCTAATGTCCCCGGCCTGCTGATGGTCTTGCAGGCCGGGACCATACCGATTTCCAGGCCGGGCCCCCGCATGTTGCTCCCTCTAATGGCCCGGCCTGCTGATGATCTAGAAGGACAAGGGCAGCAGGCGCATGAGGAGCACCACCACCTCTAAGTTCGCCTCCAAGTTGCACATGATCCTGATTTGGAAATATATCATCGTTCCTTCATCATCGTTGGGTCAAAATCTTGAAACTCTCTCTCTAACATCACTGTGGGAGTACCTTCAACACAAGGACTGCAGCGGTTCAAGAAAGTGGCTCACCACCAACTTCTCAAGGACAATTAGAGATGGGCAATAAATGCTGGCCTTGCCAATGCCACCCACATCCCATGAATCGATAAATAAAATCGCATCATGCCCATTCTTGCCAACCTTCACTGCCCCAATGGGTGGATTTATAAGATCCTCATCCTGGTGCCACAATCCAATCTCTACGATCTCCTCCACCCATACTTCCCTGCGAGCATCCTCCTTGAATAGCAGTCTATTTCTTGTTCCCAGGTCCCTTCACTCCAACATTGGTGACCGTTCCTTCAATCACATGCTCTGGAACTCCCTCCTAAAATCTATTTGTCTCCCTTTATGTTTTCAAAAGCCTTCATAAAATCCTTTGCCGCCCCTTCCTAATTTGTGTTTTCCCTTTTGGATCTCAAGATGGCCACAATGATGCCCAAATTTGGGTTCAAGGTGCTATGCCCCAAGGTCATCTGAAAAATATCCAACCCAAAATTGCGTAAGGCCATTTTTCAGGCGTCCTAAATCAGATGTTGGTCCCCTTCCATGTGCTAATGAGAGGCAAACTATCTCTTTTAGGACTGTAGAATATAGGGCTGCTTTGAGCGGAGTAGGTGTTGCTCCTGCTCTGCTCAGGGTTTCTAGACGTGGATGCAGCCTTGCCAATGGCCGTCATTGAAGAGATAAGTTTCAATATTTTTTAAATTAATGTGGAGCCATGTGGAACAGGAGTGTGCTTCCTGGCTCAACAGCACGCCTACCGGCCGCAATCAACCCCCTCCCAATGTCCTTCCCTGCCCCACTCCACTCCAAGAAATTACCTCAGGGCCACTATCGGTGAGGCAATCTACTCAAAATTCCATGCTACAGTTTGGTGAGCTTCCTATGGAAGCACGACAGGTGCTGCAGCTCGCTGCAATTATTGTGACGAGGCACGAGGACCAATTTCTTGCAATCCTTGGCTTTCTGTCTTCGAGCACAGAGATTGTTCATTTGGCCCCTGAAAACTGGCCTCGCTGAATTTCTAGGCCATTGTTCTCAATATTCTGTAAATATAAGTGTTGTAAATTACAACCTAACTTTTTAAGCTAATGAACTGGAACATACGGGGTGAGGTTTGTGAAAACTTTTGTAAAGCCTTTCTGGAGGGCATTCAGCCCATCGTGACTGTGCTGGCTTTGTTGCTGAAGCAATCTAAAACCTTTGGGAGGACCTTTGTCTTACGGATATTTAGTGTAAGGCCCATGTTCTCATATGCCTCAGTGAAGATGTTGACGATGACTTGGACTTCAGCCTCTGAATGTGCACAGACTCAAGCGTCGTCTGCGTACTGTAGTCCAACGACAGAGGATGGGATGGTCTTGGATCTAGTCTGGAGGCGATGAAGGTTGAACAGGTTCCCACTGGTTATATAGTTTAGTTCCACTCCAGCGGAGAGCTTGTTGAACATGAGATGGAGCATTGCAGTGAGGAAGATTGAGAAGAGGATTGGCGCAATGATGCAGCCCTGCTTGACCCCGGTCTGGACTTGGATTGGGTCTGTGGTGGATCCATTGTTCAGGAACGGAGAGACACTCATCAAGGACACCAAGGCAGTCAGGGCCCACTGGAAGGGGCACTTCGAAGATCTCCTTATTCGAGACTCTGCCTTTGACTCGAGTGTCCTCAACTCCATCCCGCAGCATGCTACCCGCCACCATCTCAGCAAAACCCCAGCCCTGCACGAGGTAGAAAAGGCCATCCGTCAGCTCAAGAACAACAAGCAGCTTCCACCAAAAGACTGAATGCTGCAGTGGAAGTTCACACTACTGTCATGGAAGCTAAGCTTGCTGCCATGCAACCTCAGACTGCTGTCACCATGGCTGTTTTTAACCAGTGTTCAAAGGGGCTTTCAGGGTATCACACCAGTCAAGCAATCCCTCATCCAACAGATTACTAGGATTGCTGAGGCGTCGCCAAGGGGGAATAACAGTGGCTCCATGGAGCAGGAACCTGCTGTCCTCTCTCAGGATTCGTGATCCCACCCATGCCACTTCACCAGTGCCATTGTTGTTGCCTGTCAACCAGCCAGGCCAGATTATTGCCGCCCATGATGAGATGGTGCAGTCTGAAGCTGAGCTTTCTAGGCCAAGATTGCTTGAGGCTGTTCCCCACGATCATCTGCAGTCTCCTCCACTGAAAATCAGCAGCCTTCCACCAGCCATGCTGCAGCCACTGGGGTAACACTGTGTAGGAGCAATAGGACGGGCACAGGCACACTGAAGACAGGCACAAGGGGAATGCACAGAGTGATTAGTTTAACTTTGTATTCAGTATGGCATGATTTAGTTTATAAATAATGTTTGTAATGTGTATTTTGCCTTCTGGTCAAGAGGACAATGTGATGGTCAGTGACAGAGGGAAGGTGAGGTATGTGGGGCTGTTGGTGAATGGGGAGTTGGAGTTGAGGTTACTGGTATGCACTTGAACTCTACCACAGAGAATGGTTGAAGCAAATAGCATAGATGTATTTAAAGTGTGGCTAGATAAGCATATTAGGGAGAAGGGAATAGGGGGATATGCTGATAGATATAAGTGAGGAATGACGGGAGGAGGCTTGAGTGGAGCATAAATGCCGGTGTGGACTGGTTGGGCCAAATGGCCTATGTAAACCCTGGGAAGATATGGCCTCCTACTGAGAGCATGTCTCCCCCTCCTCCCTCTTTTAGCAGCTTGTCCTGCTTTGCGTGGCCTTTGTTCATTCACCCAATAATGGTCGATTCCAAGAGGAAGGCCTACAAGTGTACACATGTCTGAAAGCAAACGGTCTGTGCAGAAGTCTTGAAGTCAGCAAAAAGTACTTCAGCACCTGCCACACCACTCCATGTAGACTTTTGAAATTTGAAACAACAATGGAAAGCACCAGAATTTGTCATCATCATAGGGAGTCCCTCGAAGCGAGGATGACTTGCTTCCACGCCAAAAAAAGATGAGTTCACAGGTGTTTCAATGAAGGACCTAATATTCCAAGTTCTGATCTACATCCTGAAGGGTGGAAGATGCCTGTGCGTGGATTTTTTTAACGTGTGGTGACCATTGCATACCAGCCACCACATGAACTTGACAGAGCTAGATCTTGGTTCAATGGCAAGGGTTATCCTAGACGGCTGGCGACCAGCTCTGCTGCATGGGCCTAGTGTGCACACATATCGCAGTGTGGGCTGGCCCGTGGCGCCCCTGGCCTCGAACTCAAGCCTCTCCTGGGCCCCGATCACATCCCTCCAGTCTCTTGCTGCTCCTGCTGTGTCTGCCCATGCTCCAATCACCGACCTAGACCTTGATGATGTCACTCTTCGCTGCCGTCACCCGCCTGCACCAGCTCACGCTGCTCCCTGAAGTAGTGTGCCTCCACGCTGCACCTGAGCCGTCGCACGTCCTCTCCTTTTATGGCCCCGACCTGCCACTGGTGTTCTCAGGCAGGTCGGGGCCTCCACGCTGCTCCCGGGCCATCGCACCTCTGCTCCTTTTATGGCCCCGACCTGCCACTGGTGTTCTCAGGCAGGTCAGGGCCTCCACGCTGCTCCCGGGCCGCCGCACCTCTGCTCCTTTTATGGCCCCGACCTGCCGCTGGTGTTCTCACGCAGATTGGGGCCTCCACGCTGCTCCCAGGCCACCGCAGAAATGTATACAATTGTAGCAACATCCAGAAGAAATATACAGCAACTAACCTGCAAGTAGTTGATGATCGAGCAACAAAAATAACTTGTATTTATATAGTGCCTTAACATAGTGAAATGTCCCATGGCGCTTCACTGGAGTGTTATGAGACAAAGAATTTGACACCGAGCCACATAAGGAGAAATTAGCGCAGGTGACCAAAAGCTTGATCAAAGTTTTAGGTTTTAAGGAGTGTCTTGAAGGAGGAAAGAGAGGTAGACAGGCGGAAAGGTTTAGGCAGAGAGTTCCATACGCAAGATAGAATGTGAGAGGTCAGCTAGGAATGCATTGGAACAGTCAAGTCTAGAGGTAACAAAGGCATGGATGAGGACTTCAGCAGTGCATGAACTGAGGCAAGAGGGTTGTAAATCTGTGGAATTCGCGGCCTCAGAGAGCTGTGGAAGCTGGGACATTGAATAAATTTAAGACAGAAATAGACAGTTTCTTAAATGACAAGGGGTTGAGGGGTTATGGGGAGTGGGCGGGGGAAGTGGAGCTGAGTCCATGATCAGATCAACCATAATCTTATTGAATGGCAGAGCAGGCCTGAGGGGCCGTATGGCCTACTCCTGCTCCTATTTCTTATGTTCTTAAGAGCGGAGACGGGCGATGTTATGGAGGTGGAAATAGGCGGTCTTAGTTATGCTGTGGATATGTGAGCGAAAGCTTATTTCAGGGTCAAATATGACACCAAGGTTGTGTACGGTCAAGTTCAGCCTCAGATAGGAGTTGGGGAGAGGGATGGAGTCGGGGAGAGGGATGGAGTCAGTGGCTAGGGAACGGAGTTTGTGGCAGGGACTGAAAATAATGGTTTCGGTCTTCCCAATATTTAATTGGAGAAAATTTCTGCTTATCCAGAACTGGATGTCGAGCAAGCAGTCTAACAATTTAAGATCCTTTAAATAGCATCGTTGGGTGGTCTTTTACGCTGCTAAATGTCGTTTTCAGCTGTGCGAGGTTAAGAGAGGGCATCAGCTGAAGCGTGTAGCTCCAAAATGACAGTGCTCACATCAAATCAGTTTTGCACACTGATTGACGTCATGATCTGCCTGCTCTGCACATTACCAGCTGACGTTAAGTGCGTGCGCGCTAACCCCTTTACCAAGATGGCGTCCGGTGCGCTTCGCGTCAGAATTGTGTGCACACCGCGGACGCACTTTGGAACCCTAAGGGCACTCGTAGCGCCCAAAAACTCAGTGCTACCGAGCCCAATTTCACCCGCTGTTTTTTTAGATTATTTTTTGTAAAGAACAATGTTTAATTTGGTAAAATGATAGGAACGTTTCCATTGACTTAGAATTGAAGAAGATAGGACTGATGCTGCAGGTAATCAGAAGGGGAAACGGCACGTATAATTGAATTGAATTGATTTTTTAATGGGAAATGCTACACAGGCATAGATTGGACATAATACCATTAGGCGGAAGATACGCTTTCCTACTAATAGATCCAGCAGTCCCTAGCTAATTTTACATTGAATATTTGCATAGAAAATTCAATATCTCATGGACCACTGGCAGGCAGGAGGCTGGGTTATAATTCATTTAGCTCAGAACAAATGACCTAAGCCAGAAGCACTGCACTCTAATAGCTTATTCTGGAAAGCAAGGGAACAAGGTACCTCGTAATCCAATTTGACCCCTAAAGACATAAAGGCAGAAAGCTTCTGTAAGAACACTCCGCTGGTTGCAGTTGTGATGTAAAATGATGGAGACTTGCAGTGGTGCTAGTGAATCTTACTTGATTTTCACCTTAATAAGTCCTAGGCAACGTGCTTTAATTCTTTAGCTGATAAAGACTCCAAATGTAATAGTTTTTACCACATCTACTCAGGAGAAACATCAACTGAATTCTTTAGAGACTTCAGTTAAATGATTGCCATTGACCTGTTAAGTTAATGGAGCAAGTTGAAAGCTCTGTGTTGTAGTCACCAGTCATAAAGAAGACTTTGGAAATAAATACACTTGGCCTGCACTACAGTGTAAACCCAGAGAAAATAGGAATGCTGGAGTAAGGCCCTGTCGTTGGTTCTGGTGCTGTTTTGGTAGACTCCGGTGTATTCCACATGCAAAAAAGGTAAGGACTATTCTTACTTAAACTTAATCAGAGGTAGAATTCCAGTTGTACTGTTCTAAGTCTTTAACATGCAGTTGTAAATAATATGAACGATTGCCTTCACATTTATGTTATTGTTGATGCTGTCGCTTTCTGACTGCCTGATTCAGTATCTCCAAAAATGATTGCAGGGAGATGACTTCTGAGCAAATTGCATTGTCCAATGGATTCCATCATTAAAGTCAATGGCCTTGAAAATCCGCTGGACATCATCCCAGCGATTGCACCAGGATCCTGCCCACTAGCGCCCTCCAGCACTGACCAGGGTCAGTGGAAGGGTACCTAATTTGCATGAGGCAGGTAGCACAAGCACCACTACAGCTGCATTTCAAGCACATTCAGCCAAAAATCTGGCAGCTACTCACCAGTGTTGGGGGTAGACCCTATCTGTGCCCCCCTCCCCGCCACCCCCCCCTCCTCACCCCACCCAGATTACAGCCTTCTGTGTGGGGAAACTGATCAAGATATTTAATGGAAAAAAATGATTAGTCTTCAGTGGCCCAGGCCTTCTTCCACCCAGCTGGAGCCGAGTGTGTCTCATTTCTTGTGATACATCGGCCTCCATCACTATGCCAGATCCTGAATGAGCCAGGGAAGTGGGAACTTCTGGCATCGGGAGTTCCTGCCCATTGCTTTGCTTCCCCCACCCCATCATTTTCCATTGGATTTTTCTGGTCTTCCTCCGAAGTTATGGCAGGAGACCAGCGCAACCCTCACAGATTTTCAGGGCCAATAGATCAATCCTACCTCCATCCAAATTATGTTGGAAGGAATTTTTAATGGACCTTGCTAGAGTTGAGCCATTTTTATGAGACAATAATGAGCACAGTAAACTCTTGGCTAAAATCCTCTATGGGTCCATTGTCGTCAGGCCCAGACTCAGTGCAGCGCAGGCAGGCAAGCTCCAACCGGGAGGCTTGAGTTCGGCCCAACATTGGGCCTTGAGCCTCATGAATATTTTATTCGTGAGCTACTGGCACTCATCACACCTCCACAGGCAGCTCAAACATATGGTTAACTGTATTTTTGTGTTCTTCTGGGTTCCACAAACCCACCCTGGAGAGTTATGGGCCGTGTGCCCCATAGCCCTCCTGAGATTCTACACCTCCCCCCCACAGATTTCATTTTTCCAGCCCAGAGGATGGTTGGGCCACCAGATTCTGTGGCAGCCTGAATCAGCTGGGCTGCCTTGGACACCTCTTTTCTGCCCTTAGCCCGCTGGACGAATGCTAATGAGGCCCAGCCTCCCGCCGGGACAGTTGGGCAGCCAGCAGGCACTTTGCTCCAGGTCTGCACCAGTGGAAAATCTACCCTTGTTTGTTTATTATTGCATTACAGCGACAGTCAGGAATTAGTGCAGAAGATTAGACAAAATTCCCTCCAAACTATAAAAATATTCTGTTATTCGATTGCAGACTTATTTCTTTTCGTCTGTCTGCTGCTGATATTCTAAAATATGAACCAAAATTACTTTAGGAGTATCCATAACAGATTTGGCTGTGAGATCCTCTTCTTCAGACAAAGGTCAGACCAAAATGTCTCCAGCACTGGTCTCAGTCAGGTTCTGCAGGGATTATGTTGAAGGAAATCATCTCACCCAGCTAATGCAATGTGTCAGCAGCCAAACAATATTTTCCTATCTGGAGCTAAGCCAGTGAGTAGTTTCCTATCCAGAATTGTGACAGACAACATTTCCCTGCCCAAGAACTATCCAAATAGTCCCATTCCCCTTCTCTTTCCCCAAAGCCCTGCAATGTTTTCCCTTTTCAAGTACATATCCAATTCTATTTTGAAAGTTACTATTGAATTTGCTTCCATTGCCCTTTCAAGGCATTCCAAATCATAACAACTTGCTGCATAAAAACAATTCTTTTCATCTCCCATCTGATACTTTTGCTAATTATCTTAAGATATCAGAAAAATTAGTTGTGACCCCGAGACAAGTTCTTTCAAAGAGCTGGCACAGGCATGATGGGCTGAATGGACTCTTTGTGTGCAGTATGATTCTATGGTCATAATGTTGCACATTATGGTAATGAGCTGACCACAGGGTGTGGGCTGGAGTTACTGACATCATTGATGGGCAGCCCAAATCACTGGCCTGCCTCACTTCCAGTAGTGGAGCAAGTCCCAGGCCTTTATCTCCAACTATACAGAAGACAATAGTTAGCTGACAGCGAACTCCAAGGCAGTAGTCCAGTTACAGGATTCAGACAATGTTAGAAACTGAGAGAGAGCTCAAGTGGCTTCTAATCATCATATAAATCCTTGGATTGAATAGTTGCACTAATTCAATTAAGGGAACTGTGATTTAATACAAAGAATTAATTTTCAGATTATTTTTCTTACCAGTGTGGTGCGGTGTGCCAGGCTTTTTGCTGTGAACATTGCTCAATGTGGATTGTAAATGCATTTAATGTGACAGAGGACTAAGTGTGTTGCTAATTTTATGATGTAGGGTCTTAAAGTATGATGTGACACACCCAGAGTGCAACTAGATTATTTTCAAAGGTTTGGCTGCATATACAAAAAGAACCAGGTAGTTGTTGTGCATTCTAAGAATGTAGCTTGCTTTGCATTTGGATATTTTCTATAACTTCACCATGCTACAAATTTGGTTGGATTGCTATGGCAATGAAGAGAAAAGTGTGTGATCTGGTAGAATCAGGTCATAGCTGGTATATTATCTGTTCAAACAAGGAATGACATGTTTATGACTCAGATATTCTATGGTGCTGATATAAATTCCCCTGGTGCCTTGCTCATTCATCACAATCTGAACTGTATTTCCAGCTTTAATGGCGGAGTTTTGATTTTTACGTTAATCTATTTAGTGTGTTTCCAACAAGCAGGTCAAATCCTGCTCTAATCAGTCTGCTGTGCAATATGAGTCAAATAACCAATTCACCTAATTTGATAACCAATTTATGTGAACAACTGAGATGAGTTAAAGTATATTAAGTGGGTTTTGTTACAGATGCTTTGCTATAAAAGTTAAATCCACAAATTTCATGGAATTATACAACATCATGCCTGTGCTGGCTCTTTGAAAGTACTATCCAATTGTTCCCACTCCCCATTTCCCATAGCCCTGCTATTCTGTGGCAGAAGTAACTAGACACAGTTTAAAATTATGCCCCACGTGTCTTTTAAAATCATATTATTATATAAATGCACGGCATAAAACAGGGTGCAGCTGAAGTCAACTGCAACAAGGACAGTGGTCTTATGACAATAGCTGAAAGAACAGCAAAGCCTAGAGAAGTTAAACTGGAGTATTAGCAGATAGGCATCAAAGGTTCCTCAGAAGCAAATGTCTATGTAAACACCTCTGGTGAAAGTTAACTCTGCAACTGAAATTTTAAATAGACGGGTAGGGTTCTAGTTGGCAATTGTTTGGAAATCAATTACACTGACAAGAGGAAGCTGTACGCTTTTCTTTAGAACCCGTAAGGAGACACTGAGTTGCCCCAAGGACGGAAGGTGAGGGTGAGTAAATGGAGATTGTGCAGGAGCATACAGGAAATCTCTCCGGGCCAAGTAGAATGGCATGGAAGGAATTTCTGACAGACGGCTCAAGTTGTGAGGCGCAGGCTCCCGAGGGAGGTTTTGGGGCCATGCGCCGATGAGAAATTACGTCCGAGCGGGGGTCAGTTTGGATGGAATCGCTTCACACGCTTGAACCTCCTCGACATGGCTAATGGAGTGTGCCATTTAGCGCCTGGATAGCTTTGGCCATGGGCTGGACAAATCTCCATGACATCCGTGCTGCCAATGCCTCTGGCGGCATCCATCCCATTCCTCCGCCATCCAGTATATCCCGGACTCTGGTTACCTTGGAAACCAGGGCCCTCCTCTCCGCCAGACATGTGTCAGTGAAGCTGACCATGCCGGAGGTGCAGGTCCCTAAGCAGTGGCTTCCTGAGGATGGTTGCTGCCCCTCCAGCTGGAGGCAACCATATTCCAGGCCCTGATTAGATCCCAGTAAAAGACAGGGAGCTCCTAAAAGGGCACGAGGACACCCAGCCACTTAGCAAACAGGAACTGCAAGTCATCATTCAGGCAGTGCAGCTTCGACCCTCCATGCGCCCGGCTACATCCTTGGCGGCACTTGGGCGGCAAGCGCCTTTGCCGCCGAGAGCGAGAGCTCCCACCCGCTGCAGCCCAGATTGACGGCCTAAGTCCCTCTTTTGCTGCCGGCTGTCCTTTCGAGGACCTTTTTGCTGAAAACCCCACCCAGAGTACGGTCAGGTATCTCGCCGGCCATCGGCAGTCTTTTGGGCGGCACTTGGGCGGCCCTTACCCTTCACCAATTTTGGCCCCAATATTTATATATATCCAAATATTATATATAAATATAATTTTAATTGGTTTGTTTTTAGAATAAACTCAAGCCTGGCCCCCACACCTGAACTAGGCGGATGCTGACCATATTATGGTAAATACAAAATACAGCAGCTTTGACAAGTATTTTGTTGAGTTGTATTAATTTAAAAACCCGTATTCTTAATGCTGCCTTTTATCTGGAAACCAGTGACATCACGACACAAATAAAAAGATTTAGCATGTTTCAGACAATTATATATGTTTGTGCCTGAAACCTTGCACTGCAATCTACCAAGTGTAAGTTAGTACCTGCCAGAGCATGGTCATCAGTAACTTCCAGTTTCAAATATTGTATGTGGTGGGCATGGTGAAATCGGAATTGTCTAGCTCTGTAAAAAGCAAATTATAATTTTTGCATCATTTTGCGAAGCAAACTTTGCAAAGTCTATTTACAATATTCTGATACAATGTACAAATAAATGTTGTCATTTTCATACCTGGTGCTGGAGATGTTGTTAATTCGGGCTATGTATTTCCCTGAAGCACAGAACACATTAGATATATATGTAGGCCACCTGATTCCGTAACAGATACAAATTGTGGCTTAAACAAATCCAGCCTTTATTTACCAGTGTTATATACAAGACTATACTTAAAGTAAAATATACCTTTTATATTGCATATTTTTTTAAATCATTGTTACCTTTCATCTCTGAATGTTGCATCACTATTATTTAAAAAGGAAATATTTTGCAAATGATCCAAGTCAGTGTTCAGATATTATCTGGTTCAAAACAAAAAGGAATACATGAAATTTTTCCAAATACTTATTTTAGCATTTCATGGCTTATACTTCTACAGCATACTTTTTTAGTATCTTTTGCCACATATCTTCAGGCAATTGTTCAAGTGTCTGAAAGAAATAAAGTTGAATAAACACATGAAAGATTGAGGTAGATTTTTAATGAAACTTGTAGACAACGATGCAGAGCTGACAAACTTAAGACTGCAGGATCTGTTTCATTCTGAGCAAATATCAGTCCCAAACCAGCACTGATGGTATAACAGTGCTGTTCGTGAAGACACTATACATGTGTGTCCAGAGCCCCATAGTTTTAGCAAACAAAAAGCACCTATATTTTAAATCTTTGAAGGGAATTAAGGAAATTAAGGGAATTAAAGATTACGGGGAGCGGGCGGGTAAGTGGAGCTGAGTCCACAGCCAGATCAGCCATGATCGTGTTGAATGGCGGAGCAGGCTCGAGGGGCTAGATGGCCTACTCCTGTTCCTAATTCTTATGTTCTTATGTTCTTATGTACAAGTGATGCTGAAAATGGTTCAGAGGTGTGCTACAGGCATATCAATATCAGGTATCGAAGATATTAATGACTATTGGACATGCACATAAAAACACAAAATGAAGAAGATAGTTGTACTATTCTTATTATTGTATTCAAATCGTTCCATGGCCTCACCCCTCCCTATCAATGTAATTTCCTTCAGC
This sequence comes from Pristiophorus japonicus, assembly GCF_044704955.1. Taxonomy (NCBI): domain Eukaryota; kingdom Metazoa; phylum Chordata; class Chondrichthyes; family Pristiophoridae; genus Pristiophorus; species Pristiophorus japonicus. Next base: position 147,817,127 of record NC_091978.1, read on the forward strand.
CCGACTGCCCTCCGAGATATCTACGCTCCTCTAATTCTAGCCTCTTGTGCATCCCCAATTTTAAATCACTCCACCATTGGCAGCCATGCCTTCACCTGTCTAGGCCCTAAGCTCTGAACTTTCCTCCCTAAACCTCTCTGGCTCTCCACCTCTCTCTCCTCCTTTAAAACCTGCTTAAAATCTATCTCTTTGACCAAGCTTTTGGTCACCTGTCCTAATATCTCCTTATGTAGCTCAGTGTCAAGCTTTGTTTGATAACACTCTTGTGAAGCACCTTGGGATGTTTAACTACATTAAAAGGTGCCAATAAATGCAAGTTTTTGTTGTTGTTGCTGTATTACTATGTACTTTGAAAATACAGCCTTGTTTGTCTTGATAAAAATACTACCGGAAAGCTTACTGCAAGCCTACAATGAATATTTTGCAAATATTATCACCGTTCACTTTCAAAATACTATAACCACATCCTAAAAAAAATGTTGAAAAGCTATACAACTGTAAAGTCATTGTCTGTGCAGTCAACTTGAAAAGGATCCTGGATAAGAGGCAAGTAACAAAGGCAAACCTGTTGTGTATCTGTAAAGCATGCACTCCCATGTTCCACCACCAGGGAGCTCATCTCCTGAAGTCCCAAGGGATCCCAGCATCCCTTGGGAGCACTGTATATAAGCCGACCCGTAAGGCCTGTTCCTCACTCTGGAGTGTCTTAATTAAAGACTGAGGTCACTGTTACTTTAACCACCCTGTGTGCAATCTCATCTATGTTAGGAACACAATAACTGGCGACAAGTATACGAATCCAACGCAAAGATGCAGCAAACTGTGGGCATCCTGGAGAAGTATTTGGAGGGTGAGGACTGGGAAGCCTATGTCAAATGGTTAGACCAGTACTTTGTAGCCAACGAGCTGGATGGAGAAGGAAGCGCTGCAAAAAGGAGAGCGGTCCTCCTCACGGTCTGCGGGGCACCGACCTACAGCCTCATGAAGAATCTTCTGGCTCCGGTGAAACCCACAGATAAGTCATAGGAGGAGCTGTATACACTGGTTCTGGAGCATCTTAACCTGAGGGAGAGCGTGCTGATGGCGAGGTATCGGTTCTACACATGCCAGCGATCTGAAGATCAAGAAGTGGTGAGGTATGTCACCGAGCTAAGACAACTTGCAGGACAATGTGAGTTTGATGGTTGCCTGGAGCAAATGCTCAGAGCCTTTTTTGTACTGGGCATTGGCCATGAGACCATCCAACGAAAACTTTTGACTGTACAGACACCGACCCTCAGTAAGGCCATTGCGATAGCACAGACGTTTATGTCCACCAGTGATAACACCATACAAATCTCTCAGCACACAAGTAAATTAACTGGAACTGTGTTTGCGAGCAGAAATGTACAGGGCAGAAACCACGAGTCTGCAACTGCCAGCAGGCCTCAGGTGATCCAGATGACTCAGAGTCCCCAACAAGGGATGATTGCAAGGCAATTCACATCTTGTTGGCGTTGTGGAGGCTTTCATTCAGCCTATTCATGCCACTTCAAAGGGTATGTTTGCAAGAGCTATGGAACAATGGGGCACCTCCAGCGAGCTTGCAGATGAGCTGCAAGCTCTGCAAAGCCTGCTCACCACCACGTGGCAGAGGAAGATCGGACCATGGTGGATCAAAGCAATTTTGAGCCTGAGAGACAGGAGGCAGATGCTGAAGTACACGGGGTGCACACATTTTCAACAAAATGTCCACCTATAATGCTAAATGTAAAGTTGAATGGCTTAGCCGTAGCCATGGAACTGGACACTGGCACTAGCCAATCCATCATGAGTAAAAAGATGTTTGAGAGACTGTGGTGTAACAAGGCACTCAGACCAGCCCTGAGCCCCATCCACACGAAACTGAGAACGTACACCAAAGAGCTCATCACTGTCCTGGGCAGCGCCATGGTCAAGGTCACCTACAAGGGCACGGATCACGAACTGCCACTCTGGATTGTGCCGGGCAATGACCCCACACTGCTTGGAAGGTGCTGGCTGGACAAAATCCACTGGAACTGGGATGACATCCGAGCGCTATCACATGTCGATGAGGCCTCATGTACCAGGTACTTAATAAATTTACTTCCCTTTTTGAGCCAGGCATTGGAAACTTTTCCAGGGCAAATGTGCAGATCCACCTGTCCCAGAGGCACGACCCATTCACCACAAGGCGAAGCGGTACCTCACATGATGAGGGAGAGAGTGGAAATCGAGCTGGACAGGCTGCAACGCGAGGGCATCATCTCCCCAGTGGAATTCAGAGAGTGGGCCAGCCCGATTGTTCCAGTACTCAAGTGATGGCACGGTCAGGATTTGCGGCGATTATAAAGTAACTATTAATCGTTTCTCGCTACAGGACCAATACCCGCTACCTAAGGCAGACGACCTATATGCAAAGCTGGCAGGAGGCAAGACGTTCACCAAGCTTGACGTGACTTCGGCTTACATGACGCACAAGCTGGAGGAGTCTTCGAAGGGCCTCACCTGCATCAATACGCACAAGGGACTGTTCATCTACAACAGATGTCAGTTTAGAATTCGGTCGGTTGCAGCGATCTTCGAGAGAAACATGGAGAGCCTACTCAATTCAATACCACGCACGGTGGTTTTTCAGGACGACATATTGGTCATGGGTCGGGACACCGTCGAGTACCTGCAAAGCCTGGAGGAGGTCCTCCAGCATCTGGATCGATTAGGGCTGCGGCTGAAGAGGTCGAAATGCGTCTTCATAGCAACAGAAGTGGAGTCTTTGGGGGAGAAAAATCGCGGTGGACAGCATTCGGCCCACAGACGACAAGACAAAGGCTATCAGGAATGCGCCCAGGCCACAGAACGTCATGGAGCTGTGGTCGTTCCTGGGACTCCTGAACTATTTTGGTAACTTCCTACTGGGGTTAAGCACCCTCTTAGAGCCCCTACATGTGTTATTGCATAAAGGTGAGAACTGGGTATGGGAAAAAAAACAAGTAATTGCTTTTTAGATAGCCAGAAACATTTTATACTCAAAAAAGCTGCTTGTAACCCGTGTAAAAGACTTGTGCTAGCATGTGATGCGTCGTCGTACGGAGTTGGGTGTGTATTACAACAAGCTATCGTTGCGGGGAAGTTGCAACCTGTCGCCTATGCCTCCAGGAGCTTGTCGAAGGCCGAGATTGCCTACAGCATGATTGAGAAAGAGGCATTAGCGTGTGTGTTCGGGGTAAAGAAAATGCATCAGTACCTGTTTGGCCTCAAATTTGAGCTGGAAACCGATCACAAGCCCCTCATATCCCTGTTCGCTGAAAACAAGGGGATAAATACTAATGCCTCAGCCCGCATACAAAGGTTGGCACTCGCGCTATCAGCCCCTTGGGGAAGGGTGACCATAATATGGTGGAATTCTACATTAGGATGGAGAATGAAAGAGTTAATTCAGAGACCATGGTCCAGAACTTAAAGAAGGGTAACTTTGAAGGTATGAGGCGTGAATTGACTAGGATAGATTGGCGATTGATACTTAAGGGGTTGACAGTGGATGGGCAATGGCAGACATTTAGAGACCGCATGGATGAACTACAACAATTGTACATCCCTGTCTGTCGTAAAAATAAAAAAGGGAAGGTGGCTCAACCATGACTATCAAGGGAAATCAGGGATAGTATTAAAGCCAAGGAAGTGGCATACAATTTGGCCAGAAATAGCAGCGAACCCGGGGACTGGGAGAAATTTAGAACTCAGCAGAGGAGGACAAAGGGTTTGATTAGGGCAGGGAAAATAGAGCACGAGAGGAAGCTTGCAGGGAACATTAAAATGGACTGCAAAAGCTTCTATAGATATGTAAAGAGCAAAAGGTTAGTAAAGACAAATGTAGGTCCCCTGCAGTCAGAATCAGAGGAAGTCATAACGGGGAACAAAGAAATGGCAGACCAATTGAACAAATAATTTGGTTCGGTATTCACCAAGGAGGACACAAACAACCTTCCGGATATAAAAGGGGTCAGAGGGTCTAGTAAGAAGGAGGAACTGAAGGAAATCCTTATTAGTCGGGAAATTGTGTTGGGAAAATTGATGGGGTTGAAGGCCGATAAATCCCTAGGGCCTGATGGTCTGCATCCCAGAGTACTTAAGGAGGTGGCCTTGGAAATAGCGGATGCATTGACAGTCATTTTCCAACATTCCATAGACTCTGGATCAGTTCCTAGGGAGTGGAGGGTAGCCAATGTAACCCCACTTTTTAAAAAAGGAGGGAGAGAGAAAACAGAGAATTATAGACCAGTCAGCTTGACATCGGTAGTGGGTATAATGATGGAATCAATTATTAAGGATGTCATAGGAGCGCATTTGGAAAGAGGTGCCATGATAGGTCCAAGTCAGCATGGATTTGTGAAAGGAAAATCATGCTTGACAAATCTTCTGGAATTTTTTGAGGATGTTTCCAGTAGAATGGACAAGGGAGAACCAGTGGATGTGGTGTATTTGGACTTTCAGAAGGCTTTCGACAAGGTCCCACACAAGAGATTAATGTGCAAAATTAAAGCACATGGGATTGGGGGTAATGTGCTGATGTGGATTGAGAACTGGTTAGCAGATAGAAAGCAAAGAATAGGAGTAAATGGGTACTTTTCAGCATGGCAGGCAGTGACTAGTGGGGTACCGCAAGGTTCTGTGCTGGGGCCCCAGCTGTTTACATTGTACATTAATGATTTAGACGAGGGGATTAAATGTAGTATTTAGGCAGACTGCCTGTTGTGGGGTAACCGCGTAGTGCTACCCAAAAAGGGCAGGGAGATGTTCATCTCGGATCTCCACAGCACACACCCGGGTATAGTAATGATGAAAGCGATAGCCAGATCCCACGTGTGGTGGCCCGGTATTGACTCTGACTTAGAGTCCTGTGTACGGCAATGCCATGTGTGCGCTCAGTTGAGCAACGCACCCAGAGAGGCACCACTAAGTTTGTGGTCCTGGCCCTCCAGACCATGGTCGAGGATCCATGTCGACTATGCGAGCCCGTTTCTCGGTAAAATGTTCTTGGTGGTGGCAGATGCTTTTTCAAAATGGATTGAATGTGAAATAATGTCGGGAAGCATCACCACCACTGTCACCATTGAAAGCCTGAGGGCCATGTTTGCCACCCACGGCCTGCCTGACATCGTCAGTGACAACGGGCCATGTTTCACCAGTGCCGAATTTAAAGAATTCATGACCCGCAATGGGATCAAACATGTCGTCACCTCGGCCCCGTTTAAACCAACCTCCAATGGGCAGGCAGAGCGGGCAGTACAAACAATCAAACAGAGCCTTAAACGAGTCACAGAAGGCTCACTCCAAACCCGCCTGTCCCGAGTACTGCTCAGCTACCGCACGAAACCCCACTCGCTCACAGGGGTGCCCCCAACTGAGCTACTCATGAAAAGGACACTTAAAACCAGACTCTCGCTGGTTCACCCCAAACTGCATGATCAGGTAGAGAGCAGGCAGCAGCAACAAAATGTAAACGATGGTCGCACCACTGTGTCACGGGAAATTGATCTGAATGACCCTGTGTATGTGCTAAACTATGGACATGGTCCCAAATGGATCGTGGGCACGGTGATAGCTAAAGAAGGGAGTAGGGTGTTTGTCGTCAAGCTAGACAATGGACAAATTTGTAGAAAGCACCTGGACCAAACGAGGCTGCGATTCACAGACTGCCCTGAACAACCCACAGCAGAAACCACCTTTGTCGAGCCCATAACACACACCCAAACGATCAAGGACCAGGAAATCGAACCCATCACGCCTAACAGCCCAGCAAGGCTAGGTTCACCCAGCAGCCCTGCAGGGCCAACAACACACCAGCCCAGCGAGGGTACAGCCAACACACCAGAACAGACATTTGTATCGAGGCAGTCCATCAGGGAAAGAAAGGCTCCCGACCACCTCACCTTGTAAATAGTTTTCACTTTGACTTTGGAGGGGAGTGATGTTTTGCATCTGTAAAGCATGCACTCCCATGTTCCGCCACCAGGGAGTGCATCCCCTGAAGTCTCAAGGGATCCCAGCATCCCTTGGAAACACTGTATATAAGCCGTCCCCTAAGGCCCGTTCGTGAGTCTGGAGTGACTTAATAAATACTGAGCTCATTGTTACTTTAACCTCCCTGTGTGCAGTCTCATCTGTGTTAGGAACACAATAAAACCCATTGGCTGCAAATAGTTAATGTTGTCTGGAATGTGAAAATACGTGCTCGTCAGTATTAAGTATGGGACTGAAATACGATCATGTGCTTAACATTTAATATGATTTTCTGTTCTGCCTTCCCTTAACCAATATATTCATCTCCTATCTCATGAGGCAAGGCATGTTTAGCTAATTTGTAAGAGTGCTTACCTTGGTCACAATAATGTGAATGTCCATGTCTCCAAGGGTGGGCTGTGTGAACTCGGCCCTATGTTTTACAATCCCCTCCCTAACCTTCTGTGCCTCACCACTGCTCTCTTGTCCATTCATCCTTCAAACCCATGTCTTTGACCAAACCTTTAATCAACCCTCCTAATATCTCCTTCTTTAGCTCAGTGTTCATTTTTTGTCTAATTACTTCTCTGTGAAGCATCTTGGCATGTTTTTCTGTGTTGAATGTGCTGTAAAATGCAAATTGTTGTTTTACACAATCTATTTTTTACATTCTTATTGAAGATAAATATTTGCCGTAATGAAAGGGACAAAACAGCTGTGTGTGTTGTAAAATTCATAGAGGGAAAATTCGGGCTCACCAACTGCTGTTAACGGCCGCCCGAAATGGCTGGCGGGCTAAACAAGGTAAATTGGTGTGGAGGGCATGGTGGTAGGTGGCGCAACGCTAACCTTGGGTGCAAAGCTGTTCTGGTGGCATTGCACGAGGGATCCGGGACTAATTTGCTGTGCTGGTGTGGCGTTGCTGCCTCCCCTGTGTGTGAGGCTGTGAAGCTCACAGTTCATTGTGAGCAATGAAGAGCTCTGAAATTTAAAGGGCCATGTACGTTGAAGCAAGGGAAAATAAAATCCACTGATTCAATACATTTCTCAGTCCTTTGTCTTTTAACAAATAATCAATATTTAGAAGAAGTTCCAAAGTCAATATTTCGCACTTAAAGCTGAATTTGATAATGACGGAGCCCAGCACATGAATGCAAAAGACAAGGCTGAAGCATTTGCAACCATCTTCAACCAGAAATTCCGAACTCCTCCTGAGTTCCCCGCCATCACAGAAGCTTGTCTTCAGCCAATTCGATTCACTCTACATGATTTCAAGAAACGGCTGAGCATACTGGATACAGCAAAAACAATGTGCCCTGACAACATCTCGGCTTTCGTGCTGAAGACTTGTGCTCCAGAATTAGCCGTGCCTCTAGTCAAGTGGTTCCTGTACAGCTACAACACTGGCATCTGCCCGACAATGTGGAGAACTGCTCAGTATGTCCTGTCCACAAACAACAGGACAAATCCAATCAGGCTAATTACTGCCCCATTAGTGTACTCTCAATCATCAGCAAAGTGATGGAAGATGCTGTCGACAGTGCTATCAAGAAAAACTTACTCACCAATAACCTGCTCACTGATTCTCAGTTTGGGTTCTGCCAGGACCACTTGGCTCCAGACCTCATTACAGCCTTGGTCCAAACATGGACAAAAGAGCTCAATTCCAGAGGTGAGGTGCGAGTGATCGCCCTTAACATCAAGACAGCATTTGACTGAGTGTGGCATCAAGGAACCTTAGTAAAACTGAAGTCAATGTGAATCAGTGGGAAAATTCTCCACCGGCTGGAGTCATACCTAGCACAAAGGAAGATGGCTGTATTTGTTGGAGGTCAATCATCAGAGCCCTAGGACATCGCTGAAGGAGTTCCTCAGGGCAGTGACTTAGACCCAGCCATCTTCAGCTGCTTCATCAATGACCTTCCCCCCCCCCATCCTATGGTCAGAAGTGGGGATATTCGCTGATGACTGCTCAGTGTACAGTGCCATTCGCAACTCCTCAGATAATGAAGCAGTCCGTGCCCGCATGCAGCAACACCTGGATGACATTCAGGCTTGGGCTGATAAGTGGCAAGTAACATTCGCGCCATACATGTGCCAGACAATGACAATCTCCAACAAGAGAGAGTCTAACCAACGTTCCTTGACATTCAACGGCATTACCATCGCTGACTCCCTCACCATCAACATCCTGGGGGTCACCATTAACCAGAAACTTAACTGGATCAGCCACATAAATACTTTGCTACAAGACCAGGTCAGAGGCTGGGTATTCTGCAATGAGTATCTCACCTCCTGACTCCCCAAAGCCTTTCCACCATCTACAAATCAGGAGTGTGATGGAATACCCTCCACCTGTCTGAATGAGTGCAGCCCCAATAACACTCAAGAAGCTCGAGATCATCCAGGACAAAGCAGCCTGGTTGATTGGCATCCCATTCATCACCTTAAATATTTACTCCCTCCACTACCGGCACACCATGATACCATCTACAAGATGCACTGCAGCAACTTGCCAAGGCTACTTCGGCAGCGTGTCCCAAACCCGCCACCTCTGCTACCAAGAAGGACAAGGGTAGCAGGTGCATGGGAACACCATCATCTGCAAGGTTCCCGCTAAGTTACACACCATCCTGACTTCAAAATATATTGCCGTTCCTTCATCGTCGCTGGGTCAAAATCCTGGAACTCCCTCCCTACCAGCATTGTGGGAGTAGCTTCACCACACGGACTGCAGTGGTTCAAGAAGGCACCACCCTTTCAAGGACAATTAGGGATGGGCAATAAATGCTGATCTTGCCAGCAATACATACATCCCAGAACAGATATAAAAAAATTACTTTCCTAATCTTAACAAATGGGAAAGCAGCCTCAGCACTACCACACATGGCTCAGCAAGTCAGGGAAGGGGCACCCAAGGTCACACATGCAGGACTCCAGCTTTGTTCAGGGGGTCAACACTGCAAGGCAGGCCCTCTACCAACAGGGGCCAGGAGGCCCTCCAGAAAGAACAATGTGGGAGTACATTACCAAGGCTGTCACTGACAGCTGTGTCGCCCCCACCACCTGGCTCCAGTGTCTAAAGCAGCTTCATGACCTCAGACCACTGGTCAAGGTCAGTGAATGCATCTTTAAAAGACGTCACCTACCAACTGAACCACTAGCCTCACACACTGCTCAATGTAGGACCCCCAATTACTCACCTACCAACAATCTGCACCAATGATAAGGCACATCTCCCATTCCTAGCATCACCTCACCCCCTTGGAGGAGACGGTGCTGCCAATTCTTGGCAGGGGGATGACTGAGCCCTTGGCCAGTGACGGGACTGAAAGCATACAATATACAGGTATCCTCGTGTGTTATCCTCCTTCTTGCAAGCATCCCTAGCACGTCAGCACATCCCCACCCTTGCGCCTTCCTCATTTCACACACTCAAGAAATGCATTCTGCCCAGCCAGTGGGATCGCAGGCGGATGATTCCATCCCGGATATGCTGGCCACCTGGAATGCAAGCAGGTTGACAGACACTGACCGGCGATATCTGCAACAGTTAAAGGGACACACACATTAATCAAGTCAGTTTGAATGGAAGGATTTGGACTGTTTTAAAAAAAAAATGATTGAAGTGGTGGCTTACTGCAATAGAGTTGCAAAGTTTTTTTCAGTGTTTTGGAAGGCTGCTGGATGCTTGCAAGGGCTTTGATGGTAAGTGAGACGGCTGCCATTTTTTCACACTTCGCTGGCGCTACCAGGTGGCGGTAAGGACACCAATTTTTCACCTATAATATTCAAACTAATTGGATGATAATCTGTGTTTGCATAGAAAATTTTTTGTAATTATTTAGTTATTTGGTATTCTTGGACTAAACATGTCATTAAGAATTTTGTCACCAATATTTTGGCCACGATTTTACTTACATCGGTGGGTCTGTGGCAGGCGATGTCGATGGCAGGTCATGGCCCTGCTGCTGCCTCCATCCCGCTCTGTGAAATGACTTTCAATTAATAGTGCTTGTTAAGCCCACCTAGCGCATTTCCCTGGCCAATTAGAGGAAGCGGGTCTGGTGACATCATTTGATGATGCGTCATCAGTCAGTTTCCTTAAAGGGACCATGGCAACATTGATTTTGACAGTTGTGCTATCAATGTTCTACAGCATTGAGGTGCTGCAAACACTGACAAGCACAGCACAGAGGTGCACAGCTGCATTCAGGCTCTCCCATGACTGCCTCCATATGATAATAATTAGGTTGTTCTCACCACTTCACAATTTGCTTTATAATGCATAGCTTACATATTGTTTTGTGCTGGGAAATTCAGCCTCGTGTAATTTGCAGTCTCCATCCCAAATTAAATATTTATGTACATTCACTGCAAAGGTCACCCCTTTCAGAAAAAAAGCTGCAAACAACAATTTCACAACATTGTTGTAAAGTGAGAAAGAAATTGAGAGTGAGAAAGTTAGGTTTGGCACACCCTTGCCCTATAATCTGATTAAAATTTAATTTTGTAATTCGGCAACTCTAGGGCCTCAATTTCATCGGGGAGTAAAGTTTAAGGAAATCAAAAGGAGTGAGTAAACTGGAGCGCAATGTTGATCATTATTGTAAATTTACTCCCTACACCGGATTTCACATTACCTTGAGCCTCCCTCCAGCTGCTGAAAGACAAATAATTAGAGCAGAGAAGAAGAAAAAACAGGATGAAGAGCTTTTTAACTGGTCGTAAGTGGCTGCTGAAGTCAGAGGGAGAGAAATAAATGTAGCATTCTTGATGAGAGCATTAAAGTGAAATATTTATACCTGCTGTTAGTTTGCACATAGTAGGTCAAGCTGTGCAAGTGAAGCCATATAAGAACATAAGAACATAAGAATTAGGAACATGAGTAGGCCATCTAGCCCCTCGAGCCTGCTCCACCATTCAACAAGATCATGGCTGATCTGGCCATAGACTCAGCTCCACTTACCCGCCCGCTCCCTGTAACCCTTAATTCCCTTATTGGTTAAAAATCTATCTATCTGTGATTTGAATACATTCAATGAGCTAGCCTCAACTGCTTCCTTGGGCAGAGAATTCCACAGATTCACAACCCTCTGGGAGAAGAAATTCCTTCTCAACTCGGTTTTAAATTGGCTCCCCCGTATTTTGAGGCTGTGCCCCCTAGTTCTAGTCTCCCCGACCAGTGGAAACAACCTCTCTGCCTCTATCTTGTCTATCCCTTTCATTATTTTAAATGTTTCTATAAGATCCCCCCTCATCCTTCTGAACTCCAACGAGCAAAGACCCAGTCTGCTCAATCTATCATCATAAGGTAACCCTCTCATCTCCAGAATCAGCCTAGTGAATCGTCTCTGTACCCCCTCCAAAGCTAGTATATCCTTCCTTAAGTAAGGTGACCAAAACTGCACGCAGTACTCCAGGTGCGGGGCTTCACTAATACCACAGCACTGGTATTTTTGTTTTGCACAGTGCAAACTTATTAATGGCACAATGTGTGTGTAATGCCAATTGTTGGCTATCAGACTTTGGGGGGAATAGATTAAGGGAGACTGCAGCAAGGCAACATCAAGAACATAGGAAATTCAGCACTGTGCCAAGCACAGCTACCTGGATCGTACTGAAAAACATATTTAATGAGGAATGGCTTCGACTCCTTCAGTGTAAAAATTCTGTGATTCCCACCTGCACCTATCTACAATAGTGCAGCATATAGAGAAAATGAAGTGTTTTATTTACATTTTAGTGCATTTTCATTTAATTGCATGATTTTCCAAGACTCAGGGCTTTCTGAGCGGAGGTTGCACTCAGCAATCCACTTCCAGCTCATCACACTCAGGGGTCAAAATTTGATTGCTAACGTCGGTGTTAGTTGTTAACTGGGAGTTAGGAGTGGTGCTGGGTGCTGTTCATGCCTGACGCAAAATTCAGTGGTCATTTTTTAAGGGCATTAAAACGTTATATCCCACTGGCTAACGCCATGGAAATCATGATGTCAGTACGCGTACAATGCCTCCTTGGCACCTCTATCGCGATATTTAATTTGTATGGCTGCCTTAACTGTAGGCAGCCATACAGCCTGAAAAAAGCGGTCGCTAAACAGCGGAACTCGGGCGGAATCAGCCAGAGAGCACGGTAAGTTTTTTCTTTATTTATTTCTTCATTTTTTTCATTAGTTCTAACAGTGGGGAAGTTTGTGTGTGGGTCGGAGAATTTTGAGGTTTATTTCTTGCTTCCTTTTTTTGCCGTTTGCAAGCGAGCATGGCGGCAGTCTCTCGATTCGAAATTCAGTGGGCCTCCTGAGCTCCCACCTGAGGATGAGTGTGCAACGCTGCTCTCTCATCTTTGGGCGTTAAAACTGAATTTGGCAGTTGGAGCCTGCACCTAACACCTGGCGGTAAAACCTGGACTCATGTGATCACACTGCTTCAAAAATTACCCCACACTGCTTCAATAGTAGGTTATCTTTCTTGCCTGAAAAACACTTTGGGGTAGAATTTCCTCTGGTGTTCCCCCAATCTTTTGCCATAACTTCGGCAGACTATATGGGAGAACCCGACATCCTCTTTATCAAACAGGCTCTCAAGGGGGAGGCCCAAGTCACAGTTTGAAGACTGAGGTGTGTGGCCAATATATGTTTTGCTGGAGCCTTCTGATTTCTTCCTGGTATAGCCATCTTTGCAGCTATGTCACAATGAGAGGTGATCTTATCGAAACATATAAAATTATGAGGGGGCTTGACAAGGTGGATGCAGAGAGGATGTTTCCACTGATAGGGGAGACTAGAACTAGGGGGCATAATCTTAGAATAAGGAGCCACCCATTTAAAACTGAGATGAGGAGGAATTTCTTCTCTGAGGGTTGCAAATCTATGGAATTCGCTGCCTCAGAGAGCAGGGGAAGCTGGGACATTGAGTAAATTTAAGACAGAGATAGACAGTTTTTTAACCGATAAGGGATTAAGGGGTTATGGGAATCAGGCAGGGAAGTGGACCAGAGTCCATGATCATATTAAATGGCTCGAGGGGCCGTATCGCCTTCTTCCACTCCTATTTCTTATGTCCTTATGTAACCCTGATTAAGCAACTGGTCTGCTGCTTGAGCAGTACAAAACTCACCATTAATTCAGGGACACTTCAAATGGACAGTTTTTCATGGGAGAGATGTAAAATTTGGAGGAATAAAAAACTGCCAATCAGAAACCTGGAGCGCCCGCCAGTTGATTGGTGGGCAAGAAACATCACGGGCTAGAATTTCAGTGGGGTTTCTGCTGAGGTTACAATGAGAAATCAGGAAAACCCCTGAGGAAATTTTACTTCATAATATGTAAAGTTGGCTTAGATTTAATCATACGTACAACCAAGATTCATCATATTTTAACACTCAGCAATATGGTCTTACAAACTTTTCTACTTTAATATTTATTGGCTTTTAAAAGAATTGGAATTGATATCTAAACATAGAGCATAACTCATTCTTTGCTATTTAATTCATAAAGCAGTGCTACAATTATGGAAGTCCATTATCTGTACTTATCACTATCAGTTAGTTAAACTTTATTTCGAATTATGGATAATTGCAGTGCCTCAGAACTGGGGAAACGGTTACTTCCCATTATGGTGTCACTTTAGCCACACTGAATTTCCTTAAAGCCTATTAATCATGGCTTACTATAAATGCTAGGACTTTGATTTCCAAAAATATAGTGTCACGAGGATCCATGCAGTGATTAATTAAATGTTATATCTTATTTTCCTGGGAAGTATCCCACTTGCGTTGATTGCTCAATTATGTTCCATTTATAATTGCAAATCATCTTTTGTGGTCTGGAAACAGTGAAATTCTGTGGAGTGACATCGTCATTATAAAGTTTGTGTCTGCAAGTAATTGTTCTGCAGGACAAACTAAGTTACAACATTGTTGCTAGAGCAGATTCCCATGACTTGCTGTCCAACTGCACCCAGGACTGTGGCCATGAGCCTAAAATAATATTTCTATGTTAACAAGCCCTTTGAAGAAAGTTTGTTAAAAATGTAGGATGTCAAGCTCAGCAACCCTTTCAGATTCCAGCACAACCACTCATTGGCTACATGTTCCTCTTTGATAACTCCCATTAGGTTTAGAGTAAATATCCCCGTGTTTTCCTAAAGTCTCACTGGTGCTGAGCTCAGCCTGGCCTGGGCTTCCTGTGGGTTAGTGGAATGACCGGATTTTTCTGCGAAGGGACAGAATAGACATTTAACTATTTACTTGTAAAGACAGAAGCCTCAAGTTTTGTTAAAGCAAAATTATAGAATACTTATCACAACAAAATTCCTAGTTCCCTATTGTCTTCACTAACTACATAGAATGACGTGGAAATTACAACATAGAAACAAGCCATTTGGCCCAACTGGTCTGTGCCAGTTTTTATGCTTCACACAAGCCTCTTCCTAACCTACTTCAGCTCACTATCAGCATAACCTTCTATTCCTTTCTCCTTCACGTACTTATCTAGTTCCCCTTACATGCATCTATGCTATTCGCCTCAACTACTCCATGTGGCAGGTAGCAAGTTCCATATTCTAACCACTCTCTGGGTAAAGAAGCTTCTCCTGAATTCCTTATTGGATTTGTTAGTGACTATCTTATATTTATGACCCCTAGTTTTGGACTCCACCACAAGTGGAAACATCTTCTTTACATCTACTTATTAAACTGCTTCATAATTTTGAAGATCCCTATTAGTTCACCCTTCTCTTTTCTAAAGAAAATAACCCCAGCCTATTCAACCTTTTCTGAAAGTTATAATCTCTTAATTATGTTATCAGTTATAAGCTCATAATCTCTTATTTCTGTTATTAATTATAATCTCAGTTTTGTTATCATCCTTGCAAATCTTTTTGCATCATCTCTGTTGCCTCTATATCCTTTTTGTAATATGTTCAATTTTCCCCTGTATTTGCTCAGTTTTTTTTGGAGAAGGCTGCTTTTTCTGGCCTAACTTAAAAATCCCTAGTTTCCCCAATCAATTTGCACCAGCATAACTGACTTAGTTACGTTTTATTCGGTAAGTATTTGTTTTGCTCAAAAGGGGATGTTACCAGCCACCGACGCCAATTCTGGCCATTTAGGCAACTTTGACCAACTAATAGTTACTCCATTTCTACTTAGGCCAGCGTATGTGGCCTCTTGAGAAAATCCTCCAGAGAGTTAAAGAAATTGGCGCAGGTAAGTGCAGCAGATGCATGGACAGCAGCAGCAGGAAAGGTAAGAGAGAAGGGGAGAGAGAGAGGTGGGGGAGGAAGAGAGAGGTGGGGGAGGAAGAGAGAGGTGGGGGAGGAAGAGAGAGGTGGGGGAGGAAGAGAGAGGTGGGGGAGGAAGAGAGAGGTGGGGGAGGAAGAGAGAGGTGGGGGAGGAAGAGAGAGGTGGGGGAGGAAGAGAGAGGTGGGGGAGGAAGAGAGAGGTGGGGGGAAGCCTTTGACCGGGAGTGAAGAGACCACTCGGCCTGGGCTATGGGCGGGAGAACGCACCGGCAAGCCCTTCAGCCAGGGTTAGGGGCGGGGGAGCAGACCAGGAGGCTGAGGATAGAAGGCTACAACATAACTACAAAAAGAACGAAATTGAACAGTCCACCACATAAAGGGAAACCATGGAATCGTGCATCAAGCAAAACATTTAGGGAAAAACATATGAAGCTTAAAAAGAGACCCCTCAAAAGGACGGGATTCCAGTTCAAACGAGACATCGGGGCCCAGTTGGAAAAAAAAGGAACTCTGAAACTATGCAGCACTCTACAAACTAAACCAACACATATTATATAAACCAACCAATCCTTAGCAATGTTAAATAAATCAATGCGGAGTGCATTTGGAAACAAAAACAACTAACGAGACATTAATAAAGTCCATTCAATAGAAACACCACTTCTCAGAGGGAACAGACTTGCAAAACCATCCTTCGCACAATTAAAATAATCAAGAAATAATCATTACCGCAATTCTATAAGAAATAAAAAATTGAAGTTGTATCTTCAGCATCAAACTCCAATTCACCTTTCTGCACTTGGCCCAAGGCGGCAGCAGGCCGGTGCGGGAGGCCACTCGGCCTGGGCTAGAGGTGGGAGGGAGCGAACTGGATGGCCTCGGGCGCCACAGAGCAGTTGAAATTCAACCAGAAGAAGCCCAAACAGGTAAGTTTTTTAAACTTTGTTTTACTTTTCTTGTGTTGCCAGAATGAACAGGATCCTCCCAAAACTGCTTCTCCATGACTAACTTTGTTGCCAGCGACCGTTCTTTTGATGCCGGCCCATAATCTTTCTCCTACCTGCCAACAGAAATGCAGCACTCCTTCTGGCACACTCGGAGCGCTACTGCGCATGGGCGGCCATTTCAGGGACATCAAACACATCACTTTTTTCCACCGCGCATGTGCCGACATTCCAGCACATTTTTCCAGCGCATTTTCATGAAAAGGGCATTTAAGACAAGGCTCTCATTATTCCACTCTGATCTGCATGAACAGGTAGAGAGCAGGCGACTTCAACAGAATGCATATCATGATCGCGCAAATGTGTCACGTGAAATTGAGGTAAATGATCCTGTATTTGTGATTAACTATGGACAAGGTCCCAAGTGGATTGCTGGCACTGATTTGGCCAAAGAGGGGAGTAGGGTGTTTGTGGTCAAACTCGCAAATGGACTCACCTGCAGAAAACACTTGGATCAAACCAAACTCAGATTTATGGACTATCCAGAACAACCCCCAATAGCAATATGGAGTTTTTACACCCTCCAACACACACACACACAAGTGGAAAACGACCCAGCGGTCCACCCCGCCCCCAACTGCCCCCACCCCGCCACACCCCCCCACATCCCACCCCCCCCCCCCCCCCCCCCCCCGAGGTGACTGGTCATGCTGTGCGGCTGCAGAGAAGAGGCCAAACAGCGGCGAAAGTAGGAAGATTTTTTTCTTGAGCATCTCCTGTCATAATGAAGCAGCACAATTTGAGAAAGTATGCTAAAAAATGGGCTCGGGGAAAATTGAGCCCATGGAGACCAGAACTGTACACAGTACTTATAATAGAGCACAAATAATCCATATGATATATACACATATGAACATATGAAGTTTTATAAGTCAATGGTCGGATCATGTACACCTAATGCAGGTGCAAAGGAATCTTCTATATTGGGCTTTAGCACCCGAGGAAGAAAGGGGGACAGTAAATCTAGCACTAATGACCTTAGTGGGGCGCGACAGGTGTGCTATCACTGTTATGTCTTGGATAAGGAATCAGACTAGATACTGCAAGCTCAAAGTAAGTGTGACTGTAGTCCTTTATTACAGATCTCAGAGTGCCTCTCCAGCCTGTGAGGCCTCCTTATATACAGGTGCTCCCAAGGGATTGTGGGATCCCTTGGGACTCATGGGGATAAGCCCTCTGGTGGTTAGACATGGTAATTACAGGTTTACATACATAACAACACTCCCCCCCCAAAGTCAATAGTGTAACTATTCACAATGTCGATCTGGGGCCTTCCTTTCCCTGGTTGATCGTCTTGGTGCAAATGCTGGTGTTGGTGAGTTGTTTGTTGGGCCCTCGCTGGGCTGCTGC
Source organism: Pristiophorus japonicus (assembly GCF_044704955.1). Taxonomy (NCBI): domain Eukaryota; kingdom Metazoa; phylum Chordata; class Chondrichthyes; family Pristiophoridae; genus Pristiophorus; species Pristiophorus japonicus. The sequence goes on from NC_091978.1 coordinate 147,834,726, forward strand.
GCAGCGGGCCTTGCTGGACTGCTGGGGGTGGAGAGTCTTGCTGGGCTGCTGCGGGTGATGGGTTCTGCTTTGTGGTCAACCGCTGGGTCGGTTTCCACTTGTGTGTGCGTTGGAGGGTGTAAAAACTCCATATTGCTATTGTGGGTTGTTCTGGATAGTCCATAAATCTGAGTTTGGTTTGATCCAAGTGTTTTCTGCAGGTGAGTCCATTTGCGTGTTTGACCACAAACACCCTACTCCCCTCTTTGGCCAAATCAGTGCCAGCAATCCACTTGGGACCACAATCACAAATACAGGATCATTTACCTCAATTTCACGTGACACATTTGCGCGATCATGATATGCATTCTGTTGGAGTCGCTTGCTCTCTACCTGTTCATGCAGATCAAAGTGGAATAATGAGAGCCTTGTCTTAAGTGCCCTTTTCATGAGCAGTTCAGCGGGGGGGACCTCGGTGAGCGAGTGGGGTCTTGTGCGGTAACTAAGCAGGACTTGGGATAATCGAGTCTGCAGTGAGCCTTCAGTTACCCTTTTCAAGCTCTGCTTGATTGTTTGAACTGCTCATTCTGCCTGACCGTTGGACGCTGGCTTAAACGAGGCAGACGTGACATGTTTGACCCCATTGCGGGTCATGAATTACTTGAATTCAGCACTGGTAAAGCACGGCCCATTGTCACTTACAAGGACATCAGGCAGGCTGACGTGGCAAATATGGCCCATAGACTTTCAATGGTGGCAGTGGACGTGCTTGCCAACATTATCTCACATTCAATCCACTTGGAGTACGCATCTACAACCATTTTTTCCCAAGAATGGGCCTGCATAGTCGACATGAATCCTAGACCACGTTTGGAGGGCCAAGATCCTAAACTTAATAGTGCCTCCCTGGGTGCATTGCTTAACTGGGAACATGTATTACATTTGTGCACACAAGACTAAGTCTGCATCGATACCAGGCCACCACACGTGGGATCTGGCTATCGCTTTCATCATTACAATGTCTGGGTGGGTAATGTGGAGATCACTAATGAAAGTGTCCCTGCCCTTTTTTGGCACAACTACCGGATTACCCCATAGGAGGCAGTCTGCCTGTAGAGACATTTCATCTTTGTGCCACTGGTACGGCTTTATTTCTTCCTGCATCTCTAACGGGACACTCGACCAACTCCCGTGGAGCACAGAGTTTTTTTTAGAAAGGACAGTAAGGGGTCCTGGGTTGTCCAGGTTCTAATCTGTCGGGCGGTAACAGGCGATTGCTCACTCTCGAATGCTTTCATTACCATAACTAAATCTGCAGGCTGTGCCATCTCCACCCCGGTGGTGGGCAAGGGTAGCTGACTGAGAGCATCGGCACAGTTTTCTGTGCTTGGCCTGTGGCAGATGGTGTAGTTATATGTGGACAACGTGAGCGCCCATCTCTGGATGCGAGCCGATGCATTCGTTTTATCCCCTTATTTTCAGAAAATAGGGATATAAACCGCTAATGGGCGGTTTCTAATTCAAATTTGAGCCCAAACAGATATTGATGCATTTTCTTAACCCCGTAAACACATGCAAACGCTTCTTTTTCGATCACACTGTAGGCCCTCTCAGCCTTAAGGCAGACTTTTGGATGCATAAGCAACCGGTTGCAATTCCCCAAATTCATTAGCTTGTTTCAATACAAACCCGACCCCGTACGACGCCGCATCACATGCTAATTCCAAACGTTTACATGGATTGTACAACACAAGCAATTTGTTTGAACATAATAGCTTCCTAGCTTTTTCAAAGGCATTTTCTTGGCTTTTACCCCATATCCGTTCATCCCCGTTATGCAGTAAAAAGTGCAGGGGTTCTAACACTGTGCTAAGACCCGGTAAGAAGTTAACAAAATAGTTCAGAAGTCCTAGAAACGATCGCAGCTCCGTCATGTCCTGTGGTCTTGCTGAATTTTTGATTGCCTCCCTCTTCAAATCGGTGGGCCTGATGCCATCCGCCACAATTCTTCTCCTCAGGAACTCCACTTCAGGCGCCAGGAAAACGCACTTCGATAGTTTTAGCCTGAGCCCCACGTGATTAAGTCGACTAAGAACCTCCTCCAGGTTCTGCAGGTGCTCGACGGTGTCCCAACCTGTAACCAAGATGTCATCCTGGAAGACCACGGTGCGCAAGACCAACTTCAGCAAGCTTTCCATGTTCCTCTGGAATATCGCCGCGGCCGATTGAATCCCAAATGGGCATTTGTTGTAAACGAAAAGACCTTTGTGCGTGTTGATGCAGATGAGGTCTTTCGAAGATTCCTCCAGCTCCTGTGTCATGTAGGCCGAGGTCAATTCCAGCTTCGTAAATGTTTTCCCTCCCGCCAGCGTCGCAAATAGGTCGTCTGTCTTTGGTAGCGGTTATTGATCCTGCAGTGAGAAACGATTGATAGTTACTTTGTAATCACCACAGATTCTGACGGTGCCATCTCCCTTGAGGACTGGAACAATCAGACTGGCCCACTCATTGAATTGGATCGGCGAAATGATGCCTTCTCGTTGCAGCTTGTCCAGCTCGATCTCCACCCTCTCTCTCATCATGGAAGTACCGCTCTCGCCTTTTGATAGATGGGTCGCGCCCCTGGAATCAAATGGATCTGCACTTTTGCTCCTTGGAACTTCCCGATGCCTGGTTCGAACAGCGAGGGGAATTTGCTTAGGACCTGGGCACATGAGATGTCATCGATGGACGAAAGCACTCGGACGTTGTCCCAGTTCCAGTGTATCTTTCCCAGCCAGCTCCTGCCGAACAGCATGGGGCCATCACCCAGTACCACCCAGAGTGGTAAATCCGTGCACCGCTCCATCGTAGGAGACCTTTATGGTAGCACTGCCAATTATGGGAATCAGTTCCTTTGTTTACGTTCTGAGTTTGATACGAATGGGAGTAAGGACTGGGCTTGAAGCCTTGTTGCACCACAACTTATCGAAAGTCTTTTTACTCATTATGGATTGGCTTGCGCCCGTGTCCAGCTCCATGGACACTGGGAGTCCATTTAATTCAACCTTCAGCATTATCGGGGGATACTTTGTGGTAAATGTGTGCACCCCATATACCTCTGCCTCCTCGGTCTGAGGCTCTGGTTCGTCATGATCCACCATGGATCTGTCCTCCTCTGCAACATGGTGGTTTGCAGGATTAGCAGGGTTTGCAGCTTGCCTGCACATAAGTTGGAGGTGTCCCATTGTTCCACAGTCCTTGTAAATGTATCCTTTGAAGCAGCATGAATGGAATCGATGATCACCCCCGCAGCGCAAACAAGGTGTTAATTGCCTTGTATTCACCACCCTTGATGGCGGAGTCTGAGTCATCTGCGGATGTGCAGCTACAGGCATGCAAGTCCTGCCGTGTACATTTCGATTCAAAAACAACGTTACTTTGTTCACAGTACTTGCAGCAGCACTTGTGTGCTGGGAAATTTGTTTGGTATTGTCACTGGTGGAGATAAACACCTGGGCTATCGCTATGGCTTTACTCAAGGTTGGGGTCTCTACAGTCAAAAGTTTGTGAAATATTACTTCATGGCCAATGCCAATTACAAAGAAGTCCCTGAGCATATCTCCAAGTGTCCTTCAAATTTGCAATGTCCTGCAAGGTGCCTTACCTCAGCGACATAGCTCGCCACTTCCTGGCCTTCAGTCCTCTTGTACGAGTAGAACCGATACCTCACCATCAGAACGCTTTCCTTCGGGTTTAGATGCTCCTAGACCAGTGTGCACAACTCATCGTACGACTTGTCTGTGGGTTTTGCTGGACTAAGTAGGTTTTTCATGAGGCCGTACTTGGTGCCCCGCAAACGGTGAGGAGGATCGCCTTTCGTTTGGCAGCATTCCCTTCTCCTTCCAGCTCGTTGGCCACGAAGTATTGGTCAACTCGGTCGAGGAAGATTTCCCAATGATCTCCCTCCGAAAATTTTTCAAGGTTGCAGTTCTCTGCATTGTTGCATTGGGGTTCATCATCTGTATCTCGTCGCCAGTTGTTATGTCTTGGATAAGGATTCAGACTAGATATAGCAAGCTCAAAGTAAGTGTGACTGTAGTCCTTTATTACAGATCTCAGAATGCCTCACCAGCCTGTGAGGCCTCCTTATATACAGATGCTCACAAGGAATTGTGGGATCCTTTGGGACTCCAGGGGATAAGCCCTCTGGTGGTTAAACATGGTAATTACAGGTTTACATACATAACAATCACCTGAATTTAAGTGGCTTGTATTCAGCAATCATCCTTCAATCTTTCACACTGGCTCATTCTAGCTCTTAAAAGAAAGGTTCTATCAAACTGCAGCTGCTCATTTTCACCATTCTTCCAACTGAAATCGACCTGACACCAACTGATGGCTATGACTGCTCCTCATCCACATCGAAGGGAGAGTGCTCGTAGGTTTAATGATGCTGCATTGAATAGCATTGGTGAGTCCCCCATGGCAGAGATGAAGGAAAAGATGAGGAGGACCCAAGCACCGCATCACTGCATCTCTCACCCACAGGCACCACCTGAGACTGGCAGTACGTATTTGTTGGAGGTTAGCTTTGTCAAGGGGCCAGCAGTGGGTGATGCATTGGGGATGAGCAGGCTGCAGTAAAGCCAAGTGGAAAGGGGAGTTCGGGAGCCAGCTCCCCGGAGGGAGAGTTTGGATGCGGGTTCTGCTGCACAGGACTCAGATGAGGACCTCGATGGGGAGGCGTTCACAACAAGGGTGATGGCTATGCAGTCCGAGATGATAGGTGCAATGGCAAGGGTGCGCAAGAGCCTCTCGGCAATAGTAAGAAGCGAGGAGTCCACCTCCAACATTGCACAGAGCTCTGTGCACACCATGGAGCCCATCATTTCCAGTCTGCAGATGATGGTGGACTCCCAGAGACACCGTGCAGATCCTTGTGTCATGGATGATGTGGCAGCCTCCATTGGAGTACATGCAGAAGCAACACAACGTCTTAGTGCTGTAATGCAGATAATGGTGGCTGGCATGGAAGCTCAGACTGCTCTCATGCAGTCTCAGCTCAATGCCACATGAGCTTTGATGGCTGCCATCATCGCTGGGTCCACCGCAGTCAACCGGGGATCTCACGGTGTCGCAGCAGGCCACCAATCTATGCTCCAGTAGATTGGTGCAGATGCTGAGGTGCTGCCCCGGTGGAGTGGCAGAACCTGCTGTTCTCTGACAGGACCCACCACTGCTATTCCGCCATTACACTTGTCACTGCCCGTCACCCAGCCATCCCAGACTGCTGCCAACCAACCTGAGGTGGTGCATTGTACGGCCAGGCCTTCCAGGCCCAGAGCTGGATGAGGGTGTTCTGCAAGGCCATCTGTAGTCTCTGGCCCTGACACTCAGCAGCTCTGCTATGGAATGGTAAATTGATATAATGATGGGGACGTGCAGCCCAACCGGGAAATGGCTTGGAATTCATTGGAACCGAAGTCTGATGAGGTGGTCGCAGACCATCCTTGTAGAAGGCTGATTGAGTGCCTGCCTCCTCCGTCGCTGCTGCTGCTCCTGTTCCTCTTCATCCTCCTCAGCATCATCATCCTCCTCCTCCTCCTGAAGTGGTCGAGCTATGCCGAGTGGCAATGGCTGCGCCCTCATGATGGCCAAATTGTACAGCATGCAGTAGATGGCAACAAAAAGGGACATGTGCTCAACCGAGTCCTAGAGGACTCCTCCCGAGTGATCAATGGAATGGAACCATTGATTGAGCATTGATGGTCCGCTCAATGATGTTCCTGGTGGCCGCATGGCTCTCATTATATGACAGCTGAGCAGGAGTGATGGGGTTGCGGAGGGGAGTCATGAGCCAGGTGGAGAGCAGATAGCCCTTGTCTCCGAGCAGCCAGCCACTTAATATGGCTGCAAGAGAGCTGACGCTGGATGAATGCATCATGGCTACTACCAGGCTAGCGGGTATTGACAGTGAGGATTCACTGTGTGGCCGCACATCAACTGCACAGTGAATGGTAGCCTTTGCGGTTACGGAATACCTCAGGATTTTTATGTGGCGTGAGTAAAGTCATTGTTGCCCTGCAGCATGGGGAAGCCCGCTATCCTGGCAATGCCACATTCACACTCGTGATGCTTCTCTCTGGTCGTGGGGAAGAAAATGGAGTCCCTCCTCCTTCTGTAGAGAGCATGTGTGACCTCGCGGATGCAGCAATGGATGACAAACTGGGAGATGTTGGAGATGTCTCCTGTTGCACACTGGAAGGATCTGCTGGTGAGCGCGATGGTGACCTGGACTGCCACTGAGAGAGCTGTCCTCATTCTGGTCTGAGGCTTGAGATCTGGTTGCATGAGGTGGTAGAGCTCTGTGACCTTATCCTTGATGAAGCGCAGCCTTCGAACACACTGTTCCTTAGTAGGAGAACTGCTGCAGAATCCCCTGGGAGGGTAAGACATCCTATTGAGAGCCCTGTTGGGCCTCCTCCCTCTGGCCATATTTTGTAGCCTTTCTCTGTGCCTCAGTTGCCTCTGATGGTGATGCTGGAGCACAAGGTCCAGTGCCAGCACAGCTCCTATGAAACACTGTAAATGTTGGACTTTCAAATGTGCCCTCAATACTCGTCAGAAATCTTTCAGAGGCAGAACACTCCTTGAACTGCAAATTGCTCAAAATGCTTGTCTGCCTTTTTGAAACTAAGAAGGAAACATTAATGGCCGACTAAAACTTCACCGGATGCTGGCGCCTTTAAATAGCGCTCCTCCAGCCAACATCAAGCTGAAACCCGACCGCTGAAGCTGTCGTCGGCGCCACACACGAAACCAAGAGGCGAGGGTCAAATTTTGTTCAGGGCACAAAAGAGCAGGGTGCTACTTGTTACCACTGTCGCAAAACTCCCACTGAATTTAGCGGGACGCGCTGTTCTCGCTGCACCCAGTCACAAACTGATTTACATTCCGTTAGCACCCTCCGGGAGTGCTAGGGGGAGGCACAAAATAGCCCAATTTCTCCCCCATAATTTTTAAAGTGTGCCTGGGTATCTTTGGTCATAAATATTTCCTTTGAAGTAAAATGGAGATTTTATCTTGGTTTCCTCCTATTGGAACTGTTCTTCATAAATTTGATATTGTCATATGAAAAAAAATTGGCCACTCCATATACCTCGACAGATGGTCAGTTTCACACTTCTCAAGCAAGTATTAAAAACAGAAGAACATAAGAAATAGGAGCGGGAGTAGAACATTTGGCCCCTCGATCCTGCTCCACCATTTAATAAGATCATGGCTGATCTGATCATAGACTCAGCTCCACTTTCCTGCCCGCTCCCCATAACCTTTTATTCCCTTATCACTCAAAAATCTGTCTATCTCTGTCTTAAATATATTCAATGACCCAGCCTCCACAGCACTCTGAGGCAGAGAATAACACAGATTTACAACCCTCAGAGAAGAAATTCCTCCTCATCTCAGTTCTAAATGGGCGACCACTTATTCTTAAACTATGCACCCTAGTTCGAGATTCCCTGACGAGTGGAAATATCCTCTCTGCATCGACGTTGTCGAGCCTCCTCAGTATCTTATATGTTTCAATAAGATCACCTCTCGTTCTTCAAAACTCCAATGGGTATAGGCCCAACCTGCTCAATCTTTCTTCATAAGTCAAACCCTTCATCTCAGGGATCAACCTAGTGAATCTTCTCTAAATTGCCTCAATTAAAAGTATATCCCTCCTTAATTAAGGAGAACAAAACTGTACGCAGTACTCTAGGTGTGGTCTCACCAATACCCTGTACAGTTGCAGCAGGACTTACCTGCTTTTATGTCGATCCCCCTTGCAATAAAGGCCAACATTCCATTTGCCTTCCTGATTACTTGCTGTACCTGCTTACTAATATTTTGTGTTTCATGCACAAGGAACCCCAGGTCCCTCTGTACTACAGCATTTTGTAATCTCTCTCCATTTAAATAATAATTTGTTTTTTTATGTTTCTTGCCAAAGTAGATAACCTCACATTTTCCCACATTATACTCCATCTGCCAAATGTTTGCCCACTCACTTAGCCTGTCTATACCCCTTTGCAGATTCTTTGTGTCCTCCTCACAACTTGCTTTCCCACCCACCTTTGTATCATCAGCAAACTTGGCTCCATTACACTCGGTCCCTTCATCCAAGTCATTAATATAGATTACAAATAGTTGAGGCCCCACCACCGATCCCTGTGGCACCGCACTAGTTACCGTTTGCCAACAGGAAAATGACCCATTTATCCTGATTCTCTGTCTTCTGTTAGTTAGCCAATCCTCTATCCATGCTAATATTTTACCCCGAACCCCGTGTGCTCTTATCTTATGCAGTAACCTTTTATGTGGCACCTTATCGAATGCCTTCTGGAAATCCAAATACACTACATCTACTGGTTGCCCCTTATCCACCCTGCTCGTCACATCCTCAGAGAACAATTAAGCTGCTTAACTGCTTGAGAAGAAGTCTACAGATACAGCTGTTTTCACACACACACAAGCAAGGAAACCACAATGCTAACAGGAAATGTCCACATATTTTCCACAGGAGTTATACATTTTCCTGCACATACAAGCTTGCAGCCTTCAACCAATCCCCTCAAACATTAAACATCTCTTTGCTGTTGTGTCACCTCTCCCACCATGGCAGCCCTCAGCAAATATGAAGTTATCCACTTTGGTAGGAAAAACATAAAGACAAAGTTTTATTTAAATGGTGATAGCTTGGGAAATGTTGATGTACAGAGGGACCTGGGTGTCATTGTACACCAGTCATTGAAAGCAAACACGCAGGTGCAGCAAGCAGTTAGGAAGGCAAATGGTATGTTGGCCTTCATTGCAAGAGGATTTGAGTACAGGAGCAAGGATGTCTTACTACAGTTATACAGGACCTTGGTGAGACCACACCTGGAGTATTGTGTGCAGTTTTGGTCTCCTTACCTAAGAAAGGATATATTTGCCATAGAGGGAGTGCAGTGAAGATTCACCAGACTGATTCCTGGGATTGCAGGCCTGTCGTATGAGGAGAGATTGGGTCGACTGGGCCTGTATTCACTGGAGTTTAGAAGAATGAGAGGGGATCTCATTGAAAAATATAAATTTCTGACTGGGTTGGATAGACTGAATGCGGGGAGGATATTTACCCTGGCTGGGAAGTCTAGAACAAGAGGTCACGGTCTTAGGATACGGGGTAGGAAATTTAAGACCGATAGGAGGAGAAATTTTTTCACTCAGAGGGTGGTGAACCTGTGGAATTCTCCACCACAGAAGGCTGTGGAAGCCAAGTCACTGAATATATTTAAGAAGGAGATAGATAGATTTCTAGACACAAAAGGTATTAAGGGGTCTGGGGAAAAAGCAGGAATATGGTGTTGAGATAGAGGATTAGCCATGATCATATTGAATGGCGGGGCAGGCTCGAAGGGCCGAATGTCCTACTACTGCTCCTATTTTCTATGTTTCTATGGGCTAGATTTTGCACTTTTTTTGCATGCATAATGCCCACTTGACATCCATTTTAATGCTGAAATGACATATAACGTCCAGGTATCGCCCAATTAGCCACAAAATGGAAACTGACGGGCATTTTTCAGACACTTATCGGCAAACGTTACTTTCCCCCTGTGCATAACGCCGGGAAAAAATAATACCTCCCGCCCACTTTTTTTGGGCGGAATCATCAGAATGGGCGAAATCAACGGCCATAATATCGGCCAGCGTTAGTTTCCGCACGGAATTAACGCCGAGATTCAATAATACCGACCGTCGACTTTTTTTTGTCGTAAAGATCACATTTGCCGAAACTAACGCCCAGGAGATCGTGCAGTGTCAATTTCACTACCTCGCACACATATCGTCCACAATATCGCTCACCCAAGACACCGCTCAGAAAAAGTGGAACTGTTCTGAACAAATCACAGTGGTGTGGACGCCATTTTTAAAATCACAGATCACTTCATACAAAAGGCTGCTTCAACTACGGGGGATTGACACTGGAGTTCTTCTCAGGTGAAGTGACCATCTCAACAGACCTATTTTCAGACTCCGGACTATTGGGGGTTTATGTAGGTGTATTTTAGTGAGGAAATTATTGTTTCTGATCAATCGCTATTATACTTTCATTGCAATGGGACCAGCCATTTCTCAGCCTGCATCGATTAATATGCAGATGCTGCAGAGTGCAGATGGCTCAATGTGTGATGCACATCATTATGTCCCCAATTTAAGACATGCCAGAATGAGGAGGCGGTCCAGACCATACATACCCCGCACTTAGAGAAAAGAGGTCTTACCGCGACGTGTCCGAGCACACCTGCCTTCGGAGACTGCGCTTCCACAAGGTGGTGATCAATGAAATATGTGAGCTCATCAGGCCACATATACAACCTGCCATCAGGACATCAGTATCAGTCACGGTCACCGCGACATTGTCTTTCTACGCGTTTGGTTCCTTTCGAGCCTCTGTGGTCGAGATTTCCCCTCTATCTCACCATGCCACACATCGCTGCATTAGACAGGTCACGGAGGCCCTGTACACGAGAAGGATGGACTTTATCAGCTTCCCCATGACCACGGAGGCTCAGACTGACAGGGCTGGAGCATTCTACCGCATTGCTAAGTTCCCCAGGGTGCAGGGAGCAAAACAGTGCACTCACATCGCCATGTACGCAACTTCTCAGGATCCAGAGCTTTTTGTAACAGAAAAGGATTTCACTCCCTGAAGGTCCAACTAGTTGTCGACCACAACCAGATCATAATGGCAGTTAATGCCAAATGTCCGGGCAGCTTCGATGAGACTCATATTCTTCGTGAGAGCGCTGTCTCTGACATGTTTAAGAGTCAGCCACAAGGACAATGCTGGATGCTTGGTGATAACCGATATGGCCTAGCCACCTGGCTGATGACCCCGCTGCATGACACCTACACCAAGGCCGAGAAACGATACAAGCAGAACCACAGAGACACACGCAATGTGGTCCACAACACAATAACTGTGCTTCAGCAGTGCTTCAGATGCCTGGACCAATCAGCAGGGGAGCTACAATACAACCCTGAGCAAGTAGCTAAATTTGTGGCCATGTGTTCCATGCTGCACAACCTGGCTATCAGGAGGGGCCAATAATTGCCATAAGGGACTGATGCTCCATCTCAGGAGAGAAAGGAAGAGGAGGATGAGGGCCTGGACGCTGACCAAGGGCCAGACAATCAGGCTGGCTATGCAACCATGGCCACGCCCCCTCCAGACCACAGGAAAGGGCCCGTGGTGGCTACATAGCTGCAAGACTCTTACATCAAGAGCTTATATCTGAACGATTTGCCTAAAAGAATGTTGATGTGAGTGACAACGCTGACACACTGCTGTGAATGTGCAGCTCAGACATCAATGGTGGCCAGTGTGAGGTCATGCACTTTGGCAGAAAAAAATCAAAGAGCAAGTTATTATTTAAATGGAGAAAGATTGCAAAGTGTCGCAGTACAGCGGGACCTGGGGGTACTTGTGCATGAAACATAAAAGGATAGTATGCAGGTGCAGCAAATGATCAGGAAGACCAACGGTATCTTGGCCTTTATTGCAAAGGGGATGGAGTATAAAAGCAGGGAAGTCTTGCTATAGCTATATAAGGTATTGGTGAGGCCACACCTGGAATATTGCGTGCAGCTTTGGTTTCCATATTTACGAAAGGATATACTTGCTTTGGAGGCAGTTCAGAGAAGATTCACTAGGTTGATTCCGGGGAAGAGGAGGTTCACTTATGAGGAAAGGTGAGTAGGTTGGGCCTCTATTCATTGGAATTCAGAAGAATGAGAGCTGATCTTGTCAAACCGTATAAGATTATGAGAGGGCTTGACAAGGTGGATGCAGAGAAGATGTTTCCACTGATGGGAGAGACTAGAACTAGAGGGCATGATCTTAGAATAAGGGGCCACCCATTTAAAACAGAGATGAGGAGAAATTTCTTCTCTCAGAGGGTTGTAAATCTGTGGAATTCGCTGCCTCAGAGAGCTGTGGAAGCTGGGAAATTGAATAAATTTAAGACAGAAATAGACAGTTTGTGAAACGATAAGGGGTTATGGGAAATGGGTGGGGAAGTGGAGCTGAGTCCATGATCAGATCAGCCATGATCTTATTAAATGGCGGAGCAGGCTCGAGGGGCCGTATGGCCTACTCCTGCTCCCATTTCTTATGCATCACCTTGGTGCCAGTTAAAGTTTACGTTGATTGATGTTAAGGTTTATTTAACCCTTTCATGTTAAGGAATCAACAGTGTGTAATGGTCCAGCTATATGAGACAATGTGCAACAAGGTTATGTTCAATAAAAAAAAAATCCCAACACTGGTCTGAAATGATAATTATCATGGGCAAAAACACCCCACCTCCGTCCACGTCCCACTTTTTCCACCATTGACATCAATAAAATGCTCAACATGTCCATCAACACAGAATACTAATGCAAAGCAGGAGGGTGGCCCTCTCCCCCCTTACATTACAAGAAATTGCATACACCCAGATGGGGATATAACACAGCCATCACCTGCGGACTTGCACCTCACTTTCCTTCCCCCCTCCCCTTCTTCTCCCCACCTCTACGCCTTCCCCTCCTCGCTCCATGATGCCTGGCCAAGGCGCTCCTCAGGCGGTGCCTCATTGGGGGGGCATGAAGGCAGAGGCGGTGGTTGGACGGGTATGGGAACGGGGGGCGTGCTGAGGGGGGAACATTCTCGGATCTTGGTCCTGCCTCTCATCTGTCGTTGGCAGTGGTGGTGTGGAACCTAGGGGTGGAGTGCCGTGCTCTGGGACCACTGGGAGGCCTGTACCAGCAGTGTTCCTGGCTATCGCATCCAGGGCCTCCATCATCCGCGGAACATACTCAGTTATGGTGGCCAGCTGTCGGGTTATGCCTCCCAATGCATTGAGGATCTGGTAACCAATGTGTACAGTCCTCCTGGACAACTGTACCATCTCTCTGTTCTCATGTCGAGCTCGTGGACCAGACCTGCCGCATCCACGAAACCTCTGCGGGGTTGGCACCATCCTGAGGACAAATGGGATGCCCTGCAGCGCGGTGCTTGGGGCCGGCACCTCCAGAGTGGAGGCGGGAATGACCGGAGGAGCATTAGATGGCCTTGGGGTAGAATGGCTTCTGGAGCGTAGCGATGCAGGTTCCTCGAAGTCCGCGTTCTCATCCGTAGAGAACAGACCCAGCAGATTGACGGGTGAGAATTGGAGCTCCTCAGCACCAGGTGTAGGATCACCCGCTGAGTCCGGCCCCGCGCCCCCGCCTTCTGGGCTCTGTGATCTTGCCTGGGGCCGCGCTGCTGGCTGAGCTGCAAAACACAAATGAGGTTATTAGAGGAGAAGGGGGTGCTAGGGTCACAAGGTGATTCCAGCGCTACACACAGCATATGCATGACAACAGCACCACTGTTATCAAGATCATCACAGACATCACATTTCATGACCTTCAACACATTCTGCATTGCAATGATTTTCATTAGGTCAGCATTATTTATAGGACAATTTTAGAAATCATTTATCATATATGATTGTTCGGATATGAGTGGGTGTGGCATCCGTTGACTTTATATCACGCAATGGTGTAAACTTTACTCACGTCGCTTCACTTCAGGGTCTGCAGATGATTGCGTGGCTGTCCGGGGGTGCTTCCCCACGAGTGCGAGCACCCGCTCCTCCATCTCAGTGATGTCACTGGGGACTGGTGGCCCCCCCCACCTGTTCACCTCTGCACGAACCTCATCGTTGATAGTTTCTTCTGTAAAAGGTGACAGGACAACATGGCATGAGATCATTGCGTGATATCATTGCTAGCTACTGTCAGAGACTGATACAACACATAACCGACTGATGTAATCATGATGATGATGTTAATTATCATTCTTTACCTAAAGACGTGCACTGTGACCGCAGGCTTTGACTACAACATTCCTGGTAAAAGTGCAAGACCTCACATCTGCTGATAGTCACTCATGACTGTTTACAAATCAAATTATATAAATACATAAGTACATGTAAATCAATGTAATCCTTAGTCTTGCGGATCCCACAAGGTCGTTCTGTCCTTTGCGGCATTGGTTGCCCTCACGCACCTCGTTGGTCACTGACGAGACCACCTCTGCTATCTTGATCCATATATATTCTGGTAGGCCTTTGGGGTGGGCTTCCCACGCCCTCCTTGGGTCAAATCACCCCAGCGTAACTCGACCTCCTGCAGTAGGGAGGCATTTGTCACATCCGAGAAACTCCTCGCTCTTTTGCGCCCTCCAATGTGCTCCTCTCCCAGCTCACTGCTTTCGCCAGTGTCAATCTCCACAACGTGCTGTGACGCCTCCTCCTCTCCCTCCATTATAGGCCAGATTCGGGTAAATATCTTGCTGGTAATAGCTAATTTTTGTTTCCCTATTTGCTCTAAAGCTCTAAACTCTCCCTCCTTCCTTCCAAAGCAGCCACACTGCACCCACACACGCCTTCAGTCCCTCTCAGCTCCCTCTCTACCTGTCTCCTCTTCTGTGCATGTCATGATGACCCTTGACCTCCTGAATCACGGGAATCGAGCGTTGCCATGCCGTTGCTAAGGCCGGCGACACTTTACGGCAGAAGGTCAGAGAGATTTAACGCTACCACCCATTTCATATTGCTCACGGTAACGCCCAATTTCAAAAATGGAGACTAGAGGCTTTGAGAATGGGTGACAAGCCGGCAATCTGAAAACCCATTTTTACCGCCAGAAATAATGCCCATTTTTGGGTGATCTGCACAAAAATGTAAAATCTAGCCCCTATGTTTCAGTGATCCCTACAAACATATCCCGTTGCCAGCATCTACCAAGCTAGGCCTCAATTATCACGAACATGGCTACTTTCAGCAAAACTCCAACAGTTTTGGTTAAATTAATTCACTTTTGTTCTTGCCAGTTACTTCATTCTTTTTAAAAGAGAAATATATAAATCTTGTTAAAAATGAAAAGGGTGAGAATAAGGCAGAGCAATGAGATTAATTAGCTAGCTCTTTCAGAGAGGCAGTACAGTGCGATATGCTGAATAGCCTCCTTCTGTGCTGACAAATTCTATGATTCAATGGGATAGCTTTTTGACTTCACCGCTTGGTTCGGGATCTGGTGGACAGATTGCACCAGAACCCATCTCGTGTGACAAAAATCTATGCCAATGAATCTCTGAATATAGGCTGGTGTATTATAAAGCATTATGAGGCACAAATGATGGGATGCACGTGGCAATGCTGGGAGCAAGGAATGCTCGTATCTTCTGGACAACTAATGATGTTGTTATGGGCTGTGGAGGAAAGGGAGCTGGGCACATTAACATTTAAATGGATGCTTTGTCTAGTACAATCAATTGCAGAGCTGACAATTGCTTTAGTCAAGTGTAAAATTCACATTTCAAGTTTAGAAAAATACATTTTAATCTTTGCAGTGAAATGGTTGCATGAAAGCTTCAGGATAGGACTGGTGTTCAATGCAGATTGTGCACAGATTTAATCCATACATCTGTGCATGGAAAACCCATCTTTAGTGAAGCAAGAGTTATCATAGGTAGTAGCATTCTCAGTTCCTTAATTATACCTTGCAAGGTTAGGATACATTTATCAAAATTCTTTGTTTTAAATGATTTATAATGGAAACTATGGCCAGAGTTTTTACCTTCGCGACGCGCTGGCAGTGGGGAGCTCTGGATCGCGGAAGAGGTGCATTTTGCAGTGGCTTTTTAATGAAATCACTGCAATTGAATCTGTCTTCCGGCTTTCACAATCTATTAACTGGAGCGGGCGTGATGACATCATGCATAGGTCCAATTCAGCTCAGGTGTTTAAAGGAACGATGCACACATGACAGTTGAAGATTGGTGGCGGTGTAGGAGAGGTTGGTGGGGAAGAGAGTGGATTCTGTTGATAGTGAATGGCTTGTTCCTAAAGGTATCTATATTGCTGGAGAATGAAAAATGCAGGTTCAGCACCAAAAAGCTCCCCCGCGATTCAGTGATGCCTCCCTGAAACTTCTGCTCCAAGGAGTCAGGGCCGGTAGGGAGATCCTGTTCCCCGCTGATGGGAAGAGGCCAGCTGCCGAAACCAAGAAGGCATGGCTGTAGGTCTCAACAGAAGTGAACAGCGGGAATGTGGTAGCCAGTGAAGGAAGCGCTTTAATGACCTCATGAGGCCAGGAAAGGTGAGTATACTGCAACAAACAACTTCATCCTGATATACATGTCACCCCAAGCACCTCACTCTGCCTTCCCAAGCCTACTCCTGCACATCACTCCTCACAAGAACCTATCTTGCATGTGTACCCATCCCTCTCTGTCTATGGAATTACTCACATCCCCATGTAACCATCCACCATTGACACTTGCCCCCATCTTACTGCAATATCACTCCTCTCCCTCACAGTCACCCTCTACAGGAGATTAGAGGAGCCTATCTCAAGAATGTCTGGCATGATGTCGCAGGCCATGGCTATGATGTGTTCGTCCATGGAAAGGGTGGCCACCGGCATGGAGCATCAAATGCAGCATTCAAATGAGTGCATGCTTGCTCTCAACAGCTTGCAAACTCTGAATGCTACCTTAAAATGGACAGATAAAAACCTAGATTTGGCCATTCATCGCCCCACTGATGTGCAGCAAAGTGCTCTCCAGCTCTTTGATAGCAGGGAAGTGCAGGTGGGCAATGAGAGGTGAAAGGGTCATAGAAGTGGGGACTCTGCTCAAAGGGCTTCCACTTCTCCCCCGTTGCCCAACCCCCACATGCTGCCTCGTCTCCTGATGGTCGAGTCTGCCCCTGCACAGGTGTAGGAGGAGCAGTGTTTGGCAGGGCCCTCAGGCGCTCCAAAATCCAGAAATCAAAAGCATCGAAACAGTCAGAGCAGGTAAGTGAGCAGCCTGCCTCTACCTCTGCTGAAACTACAGGGGTTGCATGTCGTAGTAGTGGTAGGAAGAGGAAGACGAAAGAATTCTAGATGTACAAGGATGTGTTAGGCAATTTTTCACTGTTAAGTTTATGTTATTTGAATGCACATAAAATTATTTCTTTGCACTACTTTCCCTTCTTGCCCATTTTTGCCTGCTGCCTGGCAATGAATGGTAAGACATGATTTAATTCTGAGCAATGGGTGTGTGTGACAAAAATGGTTTGCTCATTTTAGGACTGCTGTGTGGTTTGTGGGGGTGGGGGGGCGGGGTGGAAGTTGGTTCAGCATCTCAATTCCATATTGATGCAATGGTGCAACCTAACTAAATCGTGCAATTATGAGGCCATCCCGGGCAGCAATGTGTGCCGTTGCTGGTGCCATGTCCACAGCAAGTTCCTCCTCTTCCTCCTCCGAAGAGGCTCTGCACTTTGCTCCCAGCAGCTCCAATTCTCGCTGCTGCACTGTGCAGAGCGCAGCATACCGTGATCATTCTGGAGACCCTGGCTGGTGCTTATTGAAGGGCTCCTCTAGATCTGTCCAGACATCTGAAGTGCATCATCAGCATCCCGATTACTTGCTCTATTACACATCTCATCATCTGGCTTTGATTGTAACGCTCTTTGGCCTCATTGCTTGGCCTCCTCAAGGACGTCATCAGCCATGTCTTCAGTGGATACCCCCGTTTCCTAGTAGCCAGCCGGTAAGTCTGGTTGGAGGTGCAAAGAGCTGAGGGAACGTGGACTGGCGCAGGATGAATGAATCCTGACAGCTCCCTGGGAATCTGGTATATACGTGCATGATGATCTTTTTGTGGTTGCAGATGAGCTTCATATTGATGGAGTGGAAGCCCTTACAGTTTCACAGACACTCCTGGGTGATCTGGGAGTGTCTTGCTTGCCACATGTGTGCAGTCAATTTACACCCTGCTCCTGTGGGAAGCCAGCCAGAGCCACAAAGCTGAGCACCCACTCAGTCTGACTGGCTTCATCAATGGCAAAGTGTACATAAGTGCCTGACTTGTCAAACATGGCACTGATCACTTGGGTGATGCCGACTACGAGATCCTGCAAATGTCTGCTGCAGATCCCTGGAAGGAGCCTGAGGCGAAGAAGTTGAGGACGGTGGTGACTTTGGCAGCATGGTAATGTGTGTCCACCAGGTCCACTTGGCAGCAGGTCTTCTTCCAACAGGCGACAAATATCTGCCATGATCTGATACAATAACCTGAACCTCTGGTGTTCAGTCATGTCCAGGAATCTGCCTATATATTAGGGGTATCGCCTCCTGCTAGGTGCATCCCTGTGCTCAATCCTTCTCGCCTATGGAGCGGCAGGCCATTGTGGAGAAGGCTGCTGCTCTTAATGGTGCTGCTGGTGTGGTTACTGCTGGTGCTCATCTCGGTCCTCATCTGAGGCCCAAGGTGAAACAGCATAAGCGGCACTGATGCTGATCTGATAGATGACAGATCAGGTGCACAATCCTCCAATGTAGTGAGAGTGTTCTCCAAATTTGTAGAAGTCACCTGCAAATTCTTAAATGCAAACTTTGAGAACAAGTGGTGTCAGCAGGGTACAGTAGCATAATGGTTATGTTACTGGACTCATAATCCAGAGGTCTGGTCTACTAATTCAGAGACATGAGTTCAAATCCCACCAAGGCAGCAGGAGAATTTAAATTCAGCTAATTAAATAAATTTGGAATAAAAAGCTAGTATCAGTAATGGTGACTATGAAACTACTGGATTGTCATTAAAAACCCATCTGATTCACTAAGGAGAAAATCTGCTATCTTTACCTGGTCTGGCTTATATATAACTCTAGACCCACAGAAATGTGGTTGACTCTTAACTGCCCTCTACGGTTCAAGGCAACAGCTCACCACCACCTTCTCATGGGCAATTAGTGATGGGCAGTAAATGCTGGCCTTGCCAGTGATGCCCATATCCCATGAACGGAAAAAAAAAAGCAAGAGTCTTTCCGGTAGGTAAGGAAGCAGGTGTGAGGTCTGAGTATTTATGATTTTTATTTTATTTGTTCAGCTCACTCAATTATCACTGCCTTACTTTCACTGGTGAAATTCAGCAAGTCCGGGAATCCTGTGAACAACCAGTAAAATCTCAAATCACAGGTTAATAAAGGCTCCTAATAGCCTCTTATTCCCTCATAGGGGAATCTAGAACTAAGTGGCATAGTTTCAGTAGAAGGGGTCGACAATTTAAAACGGAGACGAGGAGAAATTTAGTTTCCCAAAGGGTCGTGAATCTGTGGAATTCTCTGCCCCAAAGAGCTGTGGAGGCTGGGTCATTGAATATATTTAAGGTGGAGATAGACAGATTTTTGAACTACAGGGGAGTCAAGGATTATGGGGAGCGAGCAGGGAAGTGGACTTGAGGCCAATGTCAGATCAGCCATGATCTTATTGAATGTCGGAGCAGGCTCCTGCTCCTATTTCTTATGTTCTTATGTTCTTATTTAGTAGCATTTTGTGCATTTGAAATTTATCAAATGGTATTTTTTGTTGGAAGCCTGTACTATTATGTTCTTATGTTCTTAATTGGTTTAAGTAAATAATCCATCTCGCCTGAGGGGGTCTCTCGCTCGCAGCTTAACCCGCTTGAGTTAAAGGCAGAAGCTGGCGGGTTGAAGCTGGCTTCCCAATGCGCTGTCAAATTCATCGCATTTAACTACCCACCTGCTGACAAACCCACTCACTCTTTAATGTTGCAATTCAGCCCTATATGTTTTGAAAGCTGAAAGGTACATTTAATAATAAAAATAATTCCTTTTCCCACTGTTTTTACTCAGGAATGTGTGCATGGCCTGTCATTCGGATGACACTTAGTAAGTGGAGGTCTCTCAAAAGGCTCATGACAATTAGCTCTCAGCTTCAAACATCACTGGGGACCTTCTTGAACTGGTCAAGATTATTGGCTGCATTATGTTCACCAAAGTTAAGTCAATGGCTAAAACTTTCCACTCAGCACTTTAAGGTGAAAAGGTTGTGTGAAAGCTGTAGGATTAACTTGGATTCAAAGTATGTTGTGCACAGCTTTTAAACATCATGAGGCAAACTAGCTGATTCCAATCAAAATTGGTAATTCTCCTGCACTGACATAATCAGTTCTACAGTAAATCAGAAATAGTTTTGAACATGCTAATGGCCAAATTTCCTTGATGGAATTTACTGCCAACATTTCTAAAGTATACTACACAAGGAAACCCTGGAACCATTTAAGAAATAGTTAATTGCTAGCTGAAGGAACTGCAAGTTCTTTCTGGATGGATGAGCAGCACATAAGGCTAACTCCAAGAGAAATTCTGTTTTTGGTGACATTTAAAGCAATTCCTGCTGCTATTTAAAATTTCCAACAAGTATAAAAAAGTGAAAATTGTTTGTGTGTGTGGGGATATAGGATTTGAGGGAGGAGGGAGTGGTGGGCCGGGGTGGGAGGGATGCGGTTAGTGATACGATTAGCATGTCCCTTCATCTACACTGCTGAGTGGCACCCTGGCCAAAAACTGGCACTCAAATAGTGGAAAATTGGAAATCTTTGGCAATAACCCCTTTTTTTAGGTCTGCTAATGCTAATGTTCTTCTGCATGAATTCAATGTTAACTTGCATTTTCATAGAACACAAGAACACAAGAAATAGGAGCAGGAGTGGGCCATTTGACCCCTCGAGTCTGCTCTGCTATTTAATAAGATTTTGACCATGGACTCAGCTCAATTTCCCTGCCCACTCCCCATAACCCTTTATTCCCGTATCGCTCAAAAATCTGTCTGTCGCCGCCTTAAATATAATCAATGACCCAGTTTCCACAGCTATCTGGGGCAGAGAATTCTACAGATTTACAACCCTCTGAAAGAAGAATTTGGCTACATTGTACTCAGTCCCTTCATCCAAGTCATTAATATAGACTGTAAATAGTTGAGGCCTCAGCACTGATCCCTGCGGCACCCCACTAGTTACTGTTTGCCAACCGGAAAAACAACCCATTTATCCCGACTCTCTGTTTTCTGTTAGTTAAGCCAATCCTCTATCCATGCTGATAAAGTACCCCCAACCCAATGATTTTTATCTTGTGCAGTAATCTTTTATGTGGCACCTCATCAAATGCCTTCTGGAAATCCAAATATACCATATCCACTGGTTCCCCCTTATCCACCCTGACCGTTACATCCTCAAAGAACTCCAGCAAATTTGTCAAACATGATTTCCATTCCATAAAACTATGCTGACTCTGCTTGATTGAATCATGCTTTTCCAAATGTCTCACTACTGCTTCCTCAATAATGGACTCCAGCATTTTCCCAATGACAGATGTTAGGCTAACTGGTATATAGTTTCCTGCTTTCCTGCTTGCCCTAGAAATTCCAGAAGCGTACTTCTGAGCTCCAATGTGTATAGGCCCAACCTACTCAACAAGTCAACCCCCTCATCTCCGGAATCAACATCATGAAACCTTCTCTGAACATCCCCAATGCAAGTATATCCTTCCTTAAATACAGAGACCAAAATTGTTCACTGTACTCCAGGTGTGGCCTTACCAAGCTGTAGCAGGATTTCTCTGCTTTTATGCTCTAGCCCCCTTGCAATAAAGGCCAACATTCCATTTGCCTTCCTGATTATTTGTTGTACTTCTGGAATATGCCTTCGGCCTGAGAAACAATTATATAGAAACATAGAAAATAGGTGCAGGAGTAGACCATTTGGCCCTTCGAGCCTGCATCACCATTCAATATGATCATGGCGGATCATGCAACTTCAGTACCCCATTCCTGCTTTCTCTCCATACCCCTTGATCGCTTTAGCCGTAAGGGCCACATCTAACTCCCTTTTGAATATATCTGACAAACTGGCCTCAACAACTTTCTGTGGTAGAGAATTCCACAGGTTAATAACTTTCTGAGTGAAGAAGTTTCTCCTCCTCTCGGTCCTAAATGGCTTACCCCTTATCTTTAGACTGTGACCCCTGGTTCTGGACTTCCCCAACATAAGGAACATTCATCCTGCATCTAACCTGTCCAATCCCGTCAGAATTTTATATGTTTCTATGAGATCCTCTCTCATTCTTCTAAATTCCAGTGAATATAAGCCTAGTCAATCCAGTCTTTCTTCATGTGTCAGTCCTGCCACCCCGGGAATCAGTCTGGTGAACCTTCGCTGCACTCCTTCAATAGCAAAAATGTCCTTCCTCAGATTAGGAGACCAAAACTGTACACAATATTCAAGGTGTGGCCTCACCAAGGCCCCGTACAAGTACAATAAGACTTCCCTGCTCCTATACTCAAATCCTTTCGCTATGAAGGCCAACATGCCTTCCGGTTATAAAAGGGGTCGGGGGGTCTAGTAAGGAGGAGGAACTGAGGGAAATCCTTATTAGTCGGGAAATTGTGTTGGGGAAATTGATGGGATTGAAGGCCGATAAATCCCCAGGGCCTGATGGACTGCATCCCAGAGTACTTAAGGAGGTGGCCTTGGAAATAGTGGATGCGTTGACAGTCATTTTCCAACATTCCATTGACTCTGGATCAGTTCCTATGGAGTGGAGGGTAGCCAATGTAACTCCACTTTTTAAAAAAGGAGGGAGAGAGAAAACAGGGAATTATAGACCGGTCAGCCTGACATCGGTAGTGGGTAAAATGATGGAATCAATTATTAAGGATGTCATAGCAGTGCATTTAGAAAGAGGTGACATGATAGGTCCAAGTCAGCATGGATTTGTGAAAGGGAAATCATGCTTGACAAATCTTCTGGAATTTTTTGAGGATGTTTCCAGTAGAGTGGATAAGGGAGAACCAGTTGATGTGGTATATTTGGACTTTCAGAAGGCGTTCGACAAGGTCCCACACAAGAGATTGATGTGCAAAGTTAGAGCACATGGGATTGGGGGTAGTGTACTGACATGGATTGAGAACTGGTTGTCAGACAGGAAGCAAAGAGTAGGAGTAAATGGGTACTTTTCAGAATGGCAGGCAGTGACTAGTGGGGTACCGCAAGGTTCTGTGCTGGGGCCCCAGCTGTTTACACTGTACATTAATGATTTAGATGAGGGGATTAAATGTAGTATCTCCAAATTTGCGGATGACACTAAGTTGGGTGGCAGTGTGAGCTGCGAGGAGGATGCTGTGAGGCTGCAGAGCGACTTGGATAGGTTAGGTGAGTGGGCAAATGCATGGCAGATGAAGTATAATGTGGATAAATGTGAGGTTATCCACTTTGGTGGTAAAAACAGAGAGACAGACTATTATCTGAATGGTGACAGATTAGGAAAAGGGGAGGTGCAAAGAGACCTGGGTGTCATGATACATCAGTCATTGAAGGTTGGCATGCAGGTGCAGCAGGCGGTTAAGAAAGCAAATGGCATGTTGGCCTTCATAGCAAGAGGATTTGAGTACAGGGGCAGGGAGGTGTTGCTACAGTTGTACAGGGCATTGGTGAGGCCACACCTGGAGTATTGTGTACAGTTTTGGTCTCCTAACCTGAGGAAGGACATTCTTGCTATTGAGGGAGTGCAGCGAAGGTTCACCAGACTGATTCCCGGGATGGCGGGACTGACCCATCAAGAAAGACTGGATCAACTGGGCTTGTATTCACTGGAGTTCAGAAGAATGAGAGGGGACCTCATAGAAACATTTAAAATTCTGACGGGGTTAGACAGGTTAGATGCAGGAAGAATGTTCCCAATGTTGGGGAAGTCCAGAACCAGAGGTCACAGTCTAAGGATAAGGGGTAAGCCATTTAGGACCGAGATGCGGAGGAACTTCTTCACCCAGAGAGTGGTGAACCTGTGGAATTCTCTACCACAGAAAGTTGTTGAGGCCAATTCACTAAATATATTCAAAAAGGAGTTAGATGAGGTCCTTACTACTAGGGGGATCAAGGGGTATGGCGAGAAAGCAGGAATGGGGTACTGAAGTTGAATGTTCAGCCATGAACTCATTGAATGGCGGTGCAGGCTAGAAGGGCCGAATGGCCTACTTCTGCACCTATTTTCTATGTTTCTATGTTTCTATGTTTGCCTTCTTCACCTCCTGCTGTGCCTGCATGCCAACTTTCAATGACTGTTGTACCATGACACCCAGGTCTCGTTGCACCTACCCTTTTCCTAATCTGTCACCATTCAGCTAATATTCTGCCTTCCGGTTTTTGCCACTAAAGTGGATAACCTTACATTTATCGAGATTATACTGCATCTGCCATGCATTTGCCCACTCATCTAACCTGTCCAAGTCACCCTGCAGCCTCTTAGCATCCTCCTCACAGCTCACACTGCCACTCAGCTGCAAACTTGGAGATATTACATTCAATTCCTTTGTCCAAATCATTAATGTATATTGTAAATAGCTGGGGTCCCAGCACTGAACCTTGCGGTACCCCACTAGTCACTGCCTGCCATTCTGAAAAGGACCCGTTTATTCCTACTCTTTGCTTCCTGTCTGCCAACCAGTTTTCTATCCATGTCAATACATTACCCCAATACCATGTGTGTTAATTTTGCACACTAATCTCTTGTGTGGGACCTTGTCAAAAGCCTTTTGAAAGTCCAAATACACCACATCCACTGATTCTCCCTTGTCCACTCTACTAGTTACATTCTAGAAGATTTGTCAAGCATGATTTCCCTTTCATAAATCCATGCTGACTTGGACCGATCCTGTTACTGCTTTCCAAATGCGCTGCTATTACATCTGTTACTACTGCTACTACATCTTTAATAATTGATTACAACATTTTCCCCACCACCGATGTCAGGCTAACTGGTCTATAATTCCCTGTTTTCTATCTCCTTCCTTTTTTAAAAAGTGGGGTTACATTAGCTACCCTCCAATCCATAGGAACTGATCCAGAGTCTATCGAATGTTGGAAAATGACCACCAATGCGTCCACTATTTCTATGACAACTTCCTTAAGTACTCTGGGATGCAGACTATCAGGCCCTGGGGATTTATCGGCCTTCAATCCCATCAATTTCCAGAACACAATTTCCTGACCAATAAGGATTTCCTTCAGTTCCTCCTTCTCGCTAGACCCTTGGTCCACTAGTATTTCCGGAAGGTTAGTTGTGTCTTCCTTAATGAAGACAGAACCAAAGTATTTATTCAATTGGTCTGCCATTTCTTTGTTCCCCATTATAAATTCACCTGATTTTGACTGCAAGGGACCTACATTTGTCTTCACTAATCTTTTTCTCTTCACATATCTATCGAAGCTTTTGCAGTCAGTTTTTATGTTCTCTGCATGCTTACTCTCGTAATCTATTTGCCCTCTCCTAATTAAACCCTTTTTCCTCCTCTGCGGAATTCTAAATTTCTCCCAGTCCTCAGGTTTGCTGCTTTTTCTGGCCAATTTATATGCCTCTTCCTTAGATTTAACACTATCCCTAATTTCCCATGTTAGCCACAGTTGAGCCAACCTCCCCGTTTTATTTTTATGCCAGACAGGGATGTACAAGTGTTGAAGTTCGTCCATGTGATCTTTAAATGTCTGCCATTGCCTATCCACCGTCAACCCTTTAAGTATCATTTGCCAGTCTATCTTAGCCAATTCACGTCTCATACCATCGAAGTTGCCCTTCTTCATGTTCAGGACCCGAGTCTCTGAATTAACTGTGTCTCTCTCCATCTTAATGAAGAATTCTACCATATTATGGTCACTCTTCCCCAACGGCCTCGCACAACAAAATTGCTAATTAATCCTCTCTCGTTGCACAACAGCCAGCTCTCTAGTTGGTTCCTCAACATATTGATCTGGAAAACCATCCCTTATACACGCCAGGAAATCCTCCGCCACCTTATTGCTACCATATTGGTTAGCCCAATCTATATGTAGATTAAAGTCACCCATGATAACTGCTGTAACTTTATTGCACGCATCCCTAATTTCCTGTTTGATGCCATCCCCAATCTCACTACCACTGTTTGCAGGTCTGTACACAACTCCCACTAGCATTTGCTGCCCTTTGGTGTTTCGCAGCTCTACCCATACAGATTCCACATGATCCAAGCTAATGTCTTTCCTTACTATTGTGTTAATTTCCTCTTTAACCAGCAACACTACCACACCTCCTTTTCCTTTCTGTCTTACCTTCCTGAATATTGAATACCCCTGGATGTTGAGTTCCCAGCCTTGGTCACTCTGGAGCCATGTCTCCGTAATCCCAATTACATCACATCCATTAACAGCTATCTGCGCAGTTAATTCACCTTGTTACGAATGATCCTCGCATTGAGATACGGAGCCTTCAGGCTTCTTTTTTTAACACTCTTTGTCCTTTTAGTATTATGTTGTAATGTGGCCCTTTTTGATTCTTGCCTTTGATTTCTCTGCCCTCCAGCTTTCCTTCTCTCCTTTCTACCTTTTGCTTCTGCCCCCATTTTACTTCCCTCTGCCTCCCTGCATAGATTTCCATTCCACTGCCATATTAGTTTAAACCCTCCCCAACAGCACTAGCAAACGCTCCCCCTAGGACATTGGTTCCAGTCCTGCCCAGGTGCAGACCGTCCGGTTTATACTGGTCCCACCTCCCCCAGAACCGGTTCCGATGTCCCAGGAATTTGAGTCCCTCCCTCTCGCACCATTCCTCAAGACATGTATTCATCTTAACTATCCTGCTATTTCTACTCTGACTAGCACGTGGCACTGATAGCAATCCTGAGATTACTACCTTTGAGGCCCTACTTTTTTAATTTAACTCCTAGCTCCCTAAATTAAGCTTGTTGGACCTCATCCCATTTTTTACCTATATCGTTGGTACCTATATGCACCACGACAACTGGCTGTTCATCCTCCCCCTCCAGAATGCCCTGCAGCTGCTCCGATACATTCTTGACCCTTGTACCAGGGAGGCAACATACCATTCTGGAGTCTCAATTGCGGCCGCAGAAATGCCTATCTATTCCCCTTACAATAGAATCCGCAACCACTATAGCTCTCCCACTCTTTTTCCTGCCCTGCTGTGCAGCAGAGCCATGGTACCGTGAACGTGGCTGTTGCTGCCTTCCCTTGATGAGTCATCTCCCCCAACAGTACCCAAAACAGTGCATCTGTTTTGGAGGGAGATGATCGCAGGGGACCCCTGCACTACCTTCCTTCCACTGCTCTGCCTTATGGTCACTCATTCCCTATCTGCCTGTGTAACCTTTACCTGCGGTGTGACCAACTCACTAAACATGCTATTCACGACATGCTCAGCATCGCGGATGCTCCAGAGTGAATCTATGCGCAGTCCCATTACTACAATGCAGCTGGACACACTTCCTGCACACATAGTAGTCAGGGACAATGGAAGCATCCCTGACTTCCCACATAGCACAGGAGGAGCATGACACGGGTCTGGGCTCTCCTGCCATGACTTAACCCTTAAATTAACTTAATTTGGCAACAATGCCAAAGGTTACCTACTGAAAAGAAAAGAAAAAGAAAAAGATTAAATACTCACCAATGCACCAGCCAATCACTTACCCGCTTGCTGTGACGTCACACTTCGATTTATTTTTACTTCTTTGTTTGCTGCACCAGCTAGCTCCTCTGACTGCTGGGCCCCCTTTTATGGGCCTCGTTGCTCCAGACCTGCTCCGCTCCAATTTCCACCTTTTCTCCGACTGCTGGGCCCCCTTTTATGGGCCTCGCTGCTCCCGACTTGCTCCGTTCCGACCTCCGCTGCTTCTCCGACTGCTGGGTCCCCATTTATGGACCTCGCTGCTCCCGACCTGCTCCGCTCTGACCTCCGCTGCTTCTCCGACTGCTGGGCTCCCTTTTATGGGCCTCGCTGCTCCCGACCTGCTCCACTCCGACAAAAGTATCTCCAGGCACTACAAAATGTTGTGGTTTCAGGTCCCAAGGCAAAGGGCAAAATAAATGCCCACAACTCCCAGGGACGCAGGCATTGCGGAAGTGTACCTGGGATCACGTGGGCTCGGTCCTTCAATAACAAAGGAGAATTCCATTTCAGTCATTTACAAAGGGTATCCCCTAATGATATACAATGGAATCTCCAAATCTAATAATTATACAAAGCACAGAATTGCAATTTTATTCATAAGTTCCTTCATTGCAGCAACCTCAATAAATATTTTATTTTTTGATAATTTTATACATCATGATGACTGTAATCTGGGTCAATGTTTGCATAAACTCATTTAATAAAGTGTTTGTGCATAATTTAGGATATAAAAATGTTTAATTTAAGCATTAAATATCTCCATACGCTGATGCAAGCAGCAGCTATGTATGCTTGCATAGACTTACGTGGGCAATTGTTGGCCGGTCGCTGAGCAAATAGCCCTATTCTGCACCAGCAATTGCTTTTTCGGAACCCCCGCGGATAGCCCGCCAATGTGTATGTTGATAGGCCGCAAGTTCTGGATTTCGCGCATGTGCAAACGTAAGCAGAAATCCAGAATTTGCAGTGTATTTCAAAGGAATTACGACGGCGTACTCAGAGTACCCTATCGCAGACACGCCAATTTCAAGGCAATTGAAAACTTCGATCAATTCATCCCTTAATCTTCTA
Source organism: Pristiophorus japonicus (assembly GCF_044704955.1). NCBI lineage: Eukaryota > Metazoa > Chordata > Chondrichthyes > Pristiophoridae > Pristiophorus > Pristiophorus japonicus. The sequence goes on from NC_091978.1 coordinate 147,863,162, forward strand.
AATTCTAAGGAATGCAACCCTAATTTGAGTAATCTCTCCATGTAATTTAACCCTTGGTGTCCGGGTATCATTCTGGTAAACCTACGCTCCACTCTCTACAAGGCCAATATATTCTTCCTAAGGTGCGGTGCCCAGTACTGCTTACAGTACTCTAGGTGTGGTCTAACCAGGGCTTTGTGTAGCTGCAGCATAACTTCTACCCAGTGTATTGTAGTCCTCTAAATATAAAAGCCAGCATTCCGTTACCCTTTTTTGATTATTTTCTGTACCTGTTCATGACATTTTAATGATCTATGTACCTGGACCCCCCTCCCGCCAAGTCTCTTTGGACATCCACTGTTTTTAGCTTTCCACCATTTAGAAAGTACCCTTTCTATCCGTTTTAGGTCCAAAGTGGATGAACTCACATTTGCCAACATTGAAATCCATTTGCCACAGTTTTGCCCATTCATTTAATCAATATCCCTTTGCAAGTTTATGTTTTCATCTACACTGCCAACAATGCCTCCTATTTTTATGTCATCGACAAATTTAGATATGTGGCTTTCTATGCCATCTTCTAAGTTGTTAATAAATACCGTGAATAGTTGAGGCCCCAACACAGATCCCTGCAGGACACCACTAGTCACATCCTGCCAATTAGAGTACCTGCCTATTACCCCTACACTCTGTCACCTGCCACTCAGTCAATTTCCTAACCAGGTCAATAATTTGTCTTCAATTCCATGGGCTTCTACTTCAGCTAAAATTCTCTTATGAAGGACGTTAGCAAATGCCTTCTGGAAGTCCATATAAATAACACCCATAGACATTCCCCTGTCCAGTACTTTAGTCACCTCTTCAAAAAATGTAATCATATTTGTCAGGCATGACCTATCCTTCAGAAATCCATGCTGGCTCTCTCTGATCAGCTGAAGATTTTTGAGGTGTTCAAGTCACCCTATCCTTAATTATAGAATCTAGTAATTTCCTGACAAGAGAAAAGTTAGGCTAACTGATCTATAATTCCCTGCTTCCCTCTCTTACCATTCTTAAAAGCGGAGTGACATGTGCAATTTTCCAATCTAAAGGATCGGATTCTGAATCGAGAGAACTTTGGAAGATTATAGTTACGGAATCTGCAATATGCTCACCTACTTCCTTTAAATCCTTGGGATGGAAACCATCTGGTACTGGGGATTTGTTACTCTTTAGTGCCATTATTTTCTTCATTACTGTTATTTTACTTACATTAATTTTAGTGAGTCCCTGTCCGCAATTCAATATTAGTTTCCTTGGTATTTCTGGCTTCCTCTACTGTAAATATTGATACAAAGTAAGCATTCAACATATCCATCATTTCTGTAATATTTTTGAAAATATCACCAATATCAGTTTTCAAGGGGCCAACATTGCTCCTGACCAGTCTTTTTCCTAATATAAAATGGTAAAAAAACGTGCTGATTTTTATATCCCTTGCAAGTTTTGTTTCATTGAAAGTTTTGTCATTGAAAGTTGGCATGCAGGTACAGCAGGCGGTGAAGAAGGCAAATGGTATGTTGGCTTTCATAGCTAGAGGATTTGAGTATAGGAGCAGGGAGGTCTTACTGCAGTTGTACAGGGCCTTAGTGAGGCCTCACCTGGAATATTGTGTTCAGTTTTGGTCTCCTAATCTGAGGAAGGACGTTCTTGCTATTGAGGGAGTGCAGCAAAGGTTCACCAGACTGTTTCCCAGGATGGCAGGACTGACATATGAGGAGAGACTGGATCGACTGGGCCTGTATTCACTGGAGTTTAGAAGGATTAGAAACATAAAAAATTCTGATGGGATTGGACAGGTTAGATGCAGGAATAATGTTCCTGATGTTGGGGAAGTCCAGAACCAGGGGTCACAGTCTAAGGATAAGGGGTAAGCCATTTAGGACTGAGATGAGGAGAAACTTCTTCACTCAGAAAGTTGTTAACCTGTGAAATTCTCTACCGCAGAGAGTTGTTGATGCCAGTTCGTTGGATATATTCAAGAGGGAGTTAGATATGGCCCTTATGGCTAAAGGAATCAAGGAGTATGGAGAGAAAGCAGGAAAGGGGTACTGAGGTGAATGATCAGCCATGATCTTATTGATTGGTGGTGCAGGCTCGAAGGGCTGAATGGCCTACTCCTGCACCTATTTTCTATGTTTCTATGTTTCATACTCCCTTTTAGCAGCTCTAAATATCTGTTTTGTGACTTTTTGCTGTTCTTTGTATCTTTACCATTTGCCAGAATCTATGCTAATTTTTGCACTTCACAGAGGCAGAAACCAAAAACATGGATGCTGAGCCAAAAAAGGATTAAAAAAAAGTCAAACATAGTCAAAACAATCCTGTATTTTATAAAAGAATAAAAACCTGCAAATGCTGGAAATCAAAAATGTAGACAGAAATAAGAGAGGGGTGAATAAAAGCTTAGCCAAAAGATGGGTTTTAAAGAGGAGAGGGAGGTGGAGGGGTTTAGGAAGGAAATTCCAGAGCTTGAAACCTTGGCAGCTGAGGGCAAGCTGACAATGGTGTGGCAAAGGGAAGGGAGGATGCACTAGAGGGCCAGAGTTAGAACAACAGAGAGTTCGAAGGGGGCAGTCAGGCTGGAGGAGGTGACTGAGATAGGGAGGAGCAAGGCCAAGAAGGGATTTAAACAACAGGATGAAAGGTTGAAGCACTGGGGACCATTGAGGGCAAGGGTAATAGGATACAAATATGTAGAAAGACCTTGGGGTCCACCAACACAAATCTTTGAAGGTGACAGGACAATTTGATAAGGCCGTTAAAAAAGCATACAAGATCCTTGACTTTATAAATAGAGGCATAGGGGCCGAAATTCAGCTCTCCACAAAGGCCACTTAACGGCAGAAAGCGGCGCCCAGGCAGCCCAATGGCCGTCGCCAGCGAAATATAGCTCGGGGGTTTTCTGGCGGTCCCCACTTCCACCCTACTGCTCACGATCACCCTAAGTGCATCATCAAAGGGTGCACCGCCGATCTCCCACACCTCCATTGCAACTCCAGCAAAACTAAGCTCCAAAAATCCACGATCCGTCGAGCGGTGTCCGCGACAGCTTTTTCTGTCGGTGCACCTTGCTTTCTGCATGTGAGCCATGGCAGCATGGCAGCCCTTCAGGGGGAGGGCGCACTGCCGTGGCTGGCGTGTTTTTTTTTTGGTCGGCCGACTGCCAGGCCAGGCCGACAATTATGCGCCTGTGTTCGGCCAGGCCGCCAACAGGCAGCCTGGCACACCCTTTTGGGTGCAGACTGCTCTCTGGCCGAAACCTTCCCTGGTGGCCCAGTGGACCAAAGCTTTAACGTGCCGAAGGCTCTCCCCTTTAAGTGACGGGGAGAGCATAGTGATGCACATGCGTCATGACATCATCTCCACTCCGGTGCCGACTGACAGTGGCGGAGACTCCATCCTGCCTCCACTTCCACCATTCTAGAATACTTAACGCCCCATTTCCGCCCCCATTATGAACGGCTTCCGGTCCGTTTAAAAAAAAATGCCAAAGAGCTTAATTTACCGAAAGAGGAGACCTCATCTGAAGCAACGGAAAAAACACTTCAGGAGTGGAAGGTGCGACCCGTTTTGGGGAAGGTAAATTTCAGCCCCATAGAATACAAAAACAAAGAAGTTCTGGTAAACATTTCTAAATTACTGTTTAGGCCTCAGCCTAAATGACCAATTCTGGGCACCACACCTTTGGTAGGATGTCAGGCCTTCGAAAGGGTGCAGATGATATTTATCGGAATGGTACAGGGATGAAGGACTTCAGTTATGTAGAGAGACTCGAGAAGCTGGGATTGTTCTCCCTAGTGCAGGAAAGGGCAAAAGGAGATTTAATAGAGGTGTTCAAAATTATGAGGGCTTTGATATAGTACATAGGGAGAAACAATTTCCACTGGTAGATGTGTCGGTAACCAGAAGACACAGATTTAAGGTGCGTGAAGGCAATCAGTGGCGCAAGCGCTGGAACGACCTTGTCGGATCCACCAAAGTAAGTATTACATTTACTTATATATTTATATAATTTGAACTGTAAGTGTAATGAGTGATTATAATCATGATGTCTTGCACTTATACTGGGTATGTTTTACTCAAAGCCTGTGTTGACGGTGTACGCCTTTAGGTAAATATTAATTATTTTCATAATAATCATGATTAAATCTGTCAGTTATGTGTTGTATCAGCCTCTGTGACAGTACCTAGCAATGATCTCATGCAATGATCTTATGCCATGTTGTGCTGGTGTTACCTTTTACAGAAGAAGCTTTTGAAGAATAGGGCCGAGTGGAGGCAAACAGTGGCAGGCCACCAGTCATCAGCGAGCTCACCGACATTGAGGAGGAGGTGTTGGCACTAGTGGGGACCCACCCCCGGTCGGCCACACATACAGCAGCAGAACCTGATGTGATGCCACATGAGTACACCATTGCGTGATGCAAAGTCAATAGATGCCACAACCACTTATATCCAACCAATAATATATGGTAGATTGATAAAAATGTTCTCTAAATAATGATGGCTTCATGAGAATCATTGCAATGCAGAATTTGGTCATAGTCATCAAATGTGATGTCTGAGATGATTTTGATAGCATTTGCATAACAAAAGCACCACTGCTGTGTGTAGTGTTGGAATCACCTTGTGACTCTAGCACCCCCTTATCCTCCAATAACCTCATTTGTGTTTTGTAGCTCAACCAGCAGCGCGACCCCATGCAACACCACCGAGCCAAGAAGCTGGAGGTGCGGGGCCAGACTCGCTGGACGATCGTCCATCTGATACTGAGGAGCCCCGATTCTCGCCCATGGAGCTGCAGGTTCCCTTCTCCACAAATGACAGTGCGGACTTCGAGGAGCGTGCATCACCAAGCTCTAAATACATTCGACACCGATTACATCTAGTGCTCCTGCGGCCATGCCCTCCTCCACCATGAAGGGAGCGGGCCCAAGCACCTTGCTGCAGGGCACCCGAGGTGTCTCCATGACAGCACTGACCACGTGGAGGTTGGTTCGACGCAGCAGATCTGCTCCACAAGTGGCAGATCTGAGCGGGGACATGGTACACTTGTCCACAAGGAGTGTTGAGATAGGTCAGCAGATCCTACAGACAATGGGGGGCATATCCCAGCAGCTGGCCAGCATATCCGCCACTATGACAGAGTACATGCCGCCGATGGCTGAGGCCCTGGAGGTGATAGCCAGGAACACTGGTGGCAGAGGGCTCCCAGTGGTCCCGGAGCATGGCACTGCACCCCAAGATGCTGCACCCCCATTGCCAATGACATGAGAGCCAGGAGGAAGATCTTGCTTCTGGACTGTCCTCTCCCATGTCCGTCCAAGCAGTAGTCCTGCCGTCATCCCCCCCCCCCCCCCCAAATGAAGCAGCGCCTGAGAAGCTCCTTGGCAAGGCGGCTTAGAGTAAGGAGGAGAAGGGGAGGGGGTAGAGGTGGGGAGGAGAAGCAGGGGGAGAAAAGGAACGTGAGATGCATGGCCGCAGGAGTTGTATTGTTCACAATATTTTTATGTTGTGGTTGCTATTTTGTTGGGAGGTTAGGGGGGAGGGGGGGTACCTTGTTTTTTTGCATTTGTGTTCTTTGATTATGAAGTTTTGTTTGAAATGTGAACACTTTTATGAATTATATAAATGTCATCAATTTGACGTGGGATGGGGTGTTTTCTTACAGTTATAATTTTATACAAATATTCTCATTAAATGTTTTTTTATTTCACATAACCTTGTTGTGCATTGTCTCAGGTAAGACCACTTCTCCCTGTAAGTGCGTGGGGTATAAGTTCTCGTCCTCCTCCTCAGTGTGCCACCTCTTTGATTGGGCACATAATGCTCTTGAATATACCTTCTGCCATCTCTAGCTTGCAGCATGTGTGGTAGTCATCAAGACAGGCTGAGAAATTACAGGCCCCATTACAATCACAATCAGTATTATACCTATTGTTCATAAACAATAAATTTACCTACTAAAACACCTAAAATAAATTCAAATCGTCCACAGTATGTTGAGATGTTTGTTCAGATGTTCAAATCACCTTAAAAGAACTCCACGGTACATCAAAACGCCCCAGAACTTGAAGCAGCCTTTTATATGAACCAACCATGATTTACAACATGGCGTCCATTCCGCTGGGTTTAGTTCAGGTGAGAGCAACTTTTTCGGCGAGCGATATTTTCGGCAATATGTGGGCGAAGTGCTGAAAGTAACACTCAGCAATAGTTTTGCCCATTCTGATCTTTGCGGCAAAAAAAAGTGGGCAGGCGGTATTATTAATTCTCGCCGTTAAGTACAAGCCGAAAGTAACGCTGGGTGATAAGTGAGTGATACATGGACGTTAGTTTCCATTTTGTTGCTAAATGGACGATATCTGAGCGTTATACCTCATCTCAGCATTAAAATGGATGTTAAGTGGGCAGTATCGATGCAATAAAAGTGGAAAGTCTAGGCCTAAGATCGATAGAATTTTGTTAGGTACGGGTATCAAGGGATATGGATCAATGGTGTAAAAATAGAGATGAGGTTCAAATCAGCCTTGATCTAATTCAATGACAGAGCAGGCTCAAAGGGTTGAATGGCCTACTCCTATTCCTAATGTTCTTACACCTGGAAGTGGTCATAAATGGACTTGTCTATGATTTGAGACAATGGGAGTAGAGATGCCACAGGAGATAGCAAGGATAAGGGGGAGGCCATAAATATGGGTAGGAGATTTTATTTGGAGGGAGAGGTTTAGGAAGGACAGATGTGCAATAAATTCAGAGGAGAAAGGGCAAGATGACCCTCAAAGCATCTATTGGATCAGTGGTAGCTGCCATTCTGGCAACCACAATATCGTTCAACGCTGCTCCAAGTGAAATCCTATTTGACAAATTTGCTCGAGTTATTTGAGGATGTAATGAGCAGGGTGGATAAAGGGGAACCAGTAGATGTCATGTATTTGGATTTTCAGAAATCATTCGAGCCATATAAAAGAAGGTTACTGCACAAGATAAGAGCTCATGGGGTTCGGGTAATATATTAGCTTGGGTAGAGGATTGGCTAACTAACAGAAAGCAGAGAGTCGGGATAAATGGGTAATTTTCACGTTGGCAAACGGTAACTGGTGGGGTACCACAGGGATCAGTGCTGGGGCCTCAACTATTTACAATTTCTATTAATGACTTGGATGAAGAGACAGAGTGTAATGTAGCCAAGTTTGCTGATGATACAAAGATAGATGGGAAAGCAAGTTGTGAGGAGGACGCAAGGGATATAAATGAGTGGGCAAAAATTTGGCAGATGGAGTATAATGTGAGAAAATGTGAGGTTATCCACTTTGGTAGGAAAAATAAAAAAGCAAATTATTATTTAAATGGAAGAGATTATAAAATGCAGTGGTAGAGAGGGATCTGGGGATCCTTGTACATGAAACACAAAACGTTAGTATGCAGGTACAGCAAGTAATTAGGAAGGCAAATGGAATGTTAGCCTTTATTGTAAAGGAGTACAAAAATCGGGAAGTCCTGCTACAACTGTACAGGGTGTTGGTAAGACCACACGTAGAGTACTGCGTACAGTTTTGGTCTCCTTAGTTAAGGAAAGATATACTTGCATTGGAGGCAGTTCAGCGAAGGTTCACGAGGTTGATTCCTGAGATGAAGGGATTGTCATATGAAGAAAGGTTGAGCAAGTTGGGCCTATACTCATTGGAGTTCAGCAAACTTAGAGATGATCTTATTGAAACATTAAAGATTCTGAGGGGGCTTGACAGGGTAGATGCAGAGAGGATGTTTCCCCTCGTGGGGGAATCTAGAACTAGGGGGCATAGTTTCAGAAATAACGAGGAATTTCTTCTCTCAGAGGGTCGTGAATCTTTGGAATTCTCTACTTCAGATAGCTGTGGCGGCTGGGTCATTGAATGTATTTAAGGTGGAGATAGACAGATTTTAGAAAAATATGGAATCAAAGGTTATGAGGAACGGGGAAGTGGAGTTGAGGTCAGGATCAGATCAGCCATGCTCTTATTGAATGGCAGAGCAGGCTCAAGGGGTCAAATGGCTTACTCCTGCTTCTGTTCTTATGTTCTTATAAAGTGCCTTGTTGTAGCATAAATCTCCTGGACTGTCACTCTGTCCATGTTGATCTGCAGGTCACAAATAAATTCCTACACAGTCCCCTGAGGTAGCCAGGAAGGAAGCAGAAACATCTAAGTTGAAGGCAGTGGTTACTTTGATAGCCACTAGCAGTGCTATCCTGCAGGAGTTATCTGTAAGTGGCACAATCTGTAAATGCATTCCTTCTGGAACGAAGCCTGCAGAGGCAGCTCTCCACCATCATTGCCAGGTGTAGCATTAGATATGCCACCATAGCAGCTGGGGAATTTAAATTCAGTTAATTAAATGAATCTGAAATAAAAAAAGCTAGTGTCAGTAATCGTGACCATGAAATTACCGGAATGTCATAAAAACCCATCTGGTTCACTAATGTCCTTTAGGGAAGGAAAGCTGCTGTCCTTACCACGTCTGGCCAAAATGTGACACCAGACCCACAGCAATGTGATTGACTCTTAACTGCCCTCTGAAATAGCCACTGAGTTGTACCAAACCATTGCAAAGTAGTATCACAAATTGCAACGGTTCAAGAAGCTGGCTCACCATCACCAAGGGCAGTCAGATATGGGGCAATCAGGGATGGGCAATAAATGCTCGACATGCCAGTGATGCCCACATCCCATGAACAAATGAATAAATAAATACATAAATAAATAAATAAAATAAATGTCTGGTGGCATAATGATGGGAGGTGTATCACCCAAGATCTCTGGCATCGTGTAAGCAATCCCTATTGGTAGCAATTGAATGACTGCAATAATTGGTGAACAATGCAACTCGTAGGGAATAGAGGAGAACCTTGCTGCCAATTAGCATGAATTTCTGCTTAAACATAGAAATTAGGTGCAGGAGCAGGCCATTCGGCCCTTTGAGCCTGCACCATCATTCAATAAGATCATGGCTGACCATTTAACTACAGTACCCCTTTCCTGCTTTTTCTCCACACCCCTTGATCCCTTTGGCCATAAGGGCCATATCTAACTCTCTTTTGAATATATCTAACGAACTGGCCTCAACAAATTTCTCCAATAGATAATTCCACAGGTTAACAACTCTGAGTGAAGAGGTTTCTCCTCATCTCGGTCCTAAATAGCTTACCCCTTATTCTTAGACTGTGACCCCTGGTTTTGGAACTCCCCAGCAAGGGGAACATTCTTCCTGCCTCTAACCTGTCCAATCCCATCAGAATTTTATATGTTTCTATGAGATCCCCTCTCATTTTTCTAAACTCCAGTGGATACAAGCCCAGTTGATCCAGACTCTCCTCATATGTCAGTCCTGCCATCCCTGGAATCAGTCTGGTGAACCTTCGCTGCACTCTCTCAATAGCAAGACCGTCCTTCCTCAGATTAGGAGACCAAAACTGAACACAATATTCCAGGTGAGGCCTCACCAAGCATCCGTACAACGTCAGTAAGACCTCCCTGCTCCTATACTCAAATCCTCTAGCTATGAAGGCCAACATGCCATTTGCCTTCTTCACTGCCTGCTGTACCTGCATCCCAACCTTCAATGACTGATGTACCATGACACCCAGGTCTCATTGCACCTCCCCTTTTACTAATCTGTCACCATTCAGCTAATATTCTGCCTTCCGGTTTTTGCCACCAAAGAGGATAACTTCACATTTATCCACATTCTATTGCAACTGCCATGCATTTGCCCACTCACCTAACCTATCCAAGTCACCCTGCAGCCTCTTAGCATCCTCCTCACAGCTCACACTGCCACTCAGCTGCAAACTTGGAGATATTACATTCAATTCCTTCGTCCAAATTATTAATGTAAATTGTAAATAGCTGGGGTCCCAGCACTGAACCTTGCGGTACCCCACTAGTCACTGCCTGCCATTCTGAAAAGGACCTGTTTATTCCTACTCTTTACTTCCTGTCTGCCAACCAGTTCTCTATCCACATCAATACATTACCCCCAATAACATGTGCGTTAATTTTGCACACTAATCTCTTGTGTGGGACCTTGTCAAAAGCCTTTTGAAAGTCCAAATACACCACATCCACTGGTTCTCCCTTGTCCACTCTTCTAGTTACATCCTGAAAAAATTCTAGAAGATTTGTCAAGCATAATTTCCCCTTCATAAATCCATGCTGACTTGTACCGATCCTGTCACTGCTTTCCAAATGCGCTACTGTTTCATCTTTAATAACTGATTCCAACATTTTCCCCACCACCGATGTTAGGCTAACTGGTCTATAATTCCCTGTTTTCTCTCTCCCTCCTTTTTTAAAAAGTGGTGTTGCATTAGCTACCCTCCAGTCCATAGGAACTGATCCAGAGTTAATAGAATGGTGGAAAATGATGACCAATGCATCCACTATTTCTAGGGCCACTTCCTTAAGTACTCTGGGATGCAGCCTATCAGGCCCTGGCAATTTATCGGCCTTCAATCCCATCAATTTCCCTAACACAATTTCTTGACTAATAAGGATTTCCTTCAGTTCCTCCTTTTTGCTAGAGCCTCGAACCCCCAGTATTTCCAGAAGATTAATGTGTCTTCCTTAGTGAAGACAGATCCAAAATATTTGTTCAATTGTTCTGCCATTTCTTCACTAATATTTTTCTCTTTGCAAAAGCTTCTATTGATATGTCATCAGATTTTATGTTCCCTGCAAGCTTCCTCTCATACTCTACTTTCCCCCTCCTAATATAAACCCTTCGTACTCCTCTGCTGAATTCTAAATTTCTCAGTCCTCAGGTTTTCTGCTTTTTCTGGCCAATTTATATGCCTCTTCCTTGGATTTAACACTATCCCTAATTTCCCTTGTTAGCCACGGTTGAGCCACCTTCTCCGTTTTATTTTTACTCCAGACAGGGATGTACAATTGTTGAAGTTCATTCATGTGATCTACAAATGTCTGCCATTGCCTATCTACTGTCAACCCTTTAAGTATCATTTGCCAATCTATATTAGCCAATTCACGTCTCATACCATCGAAGTTACCTTTCCTTAATTCAGGACCCTAGTCTCTGAATTAACGCTGTCACTCTCCATCTTAATAAAGAATTCTACCATATTATGGTCACTCTTCCCCAGGGGGCCTCACACAAGATTGCTGATTAGTTCTCTCTCATTACACAACACCCAGTCTACGATGGCCAGCTCTCTAGTTGGTTCCTCGACATATTGGTCTAGAAAGCCACCCCCAATACCCTCCAGGAAATCCTCCTCCACCGCATTGCTACCAGGTTTGGTATGTATGTAGATTAAAGTCGCTCATGATAACTACTGTACCTTTATTGCACGCATCCCTAATTTCTTGTTTAAATCCATCCCCAACCTCACTACTACTGTTTGGTGGTCTGTACACAACTCCCACTAGCGTTTTCTGCCGTTTGATATTCCACAGCTCTATCCATACAGATTCCACATCATCTAAGCTAATATCCTTTCTTAGTATTGTGTTAATTCCCTCTTTAACCAGCAATGCTAACCCACCTCCTTTTCCTTTTTGTCTATCCTTCCAGAATGTTGAATAACCCTGGATGTTGAGTTCCCAGGCACAGAGCCTTCAGGCTTGTCTTTTTAACACTCTTTTCCTTTTAGAATTTTACTGTAATGTGGCCCTTTTTGATTTTTGCCTTGGTTTTCTCTGCCCTCCACTTTTACTATTCTCCTTTTTATCTTTTGCTTCTGCCCCCATTTTATTTTCCTCTGTCTCCCTGCATAGGTTCCCATACCCCTGCCATATTAGTTTAAACCCTCTCCAACAGCACTGGCAAACACTCCCTTTGGGACATTGGTTCTGGTCCTGCCCAGGTGCAGACCATCCAGTTTGTACTGGACCCACCTCCCCCAGAGCCTGTTCCAATGTCCCAGGAATTTGAATCCCTCCCTCTTGCACCATTCCTCAAGCCATGTATTCATCTTAGCTATCCTGCTATTTCTACTCTGACTAGCACGTAGACTAGTAGCAATCCTGAGATTACTATCTTTGAGGTCCTACTTTTTAATTTAACTCCTAGCTTCCTAAATTCAGCTTGTAGGTCCTCATCCCACTTTTTAACTATATCGTTGGTACCTATATACACCACGACAACTGGCTGTTCACCCTCCCTCTCCAGAATGCCCTGCAGCCGCTCCGAGACATCCTTGATCCTTGCACCAGGGAGGCAACATACCATCCTGGAGTCTCGGTTGCGACTGCAGAAATGCCTATCTATCCCCCTTACAATAGAATCCCCTACCACTATAGCTCTCCCACTCTTTTTCCTGCCCTCCTGTGCAGCAGAGTCACCCATGGTTTCATGAACTTGGCTGCTGCTGCCTTCCCCTGGTGAGCCATCTCCCTTAACATTATCCAAAGCGGTATTTCTGTTTTGGAAGGAGATGACCGCAGGGGAATCCTGCACTGCCTTCCTACTCCTACTCTGCCTGATGGTCACCCTTTCCCTATCTGCCTTTGTAACCTTTACCTGCGATGTGACCAACTCACTGAACGTGCTATAAACGACATCCTCAGCATCGCACATGCTCCATCCGCAGTGAATCCATCCGCAGCTCCGGTGTCATCCTGCGGTCTAACAGGATCTGCAGTTGGATACACTTCCTGCACACATAGTCGTCAGGGATACTAGAACCAATGTACAATGGAAACAAAATTTTATGTGAGTCACTGCTACCTGCTTTTGTAATGATGTTCTTGCATTGTTGTGAAAAAGAGCACAGTGTTAGCAGACAACCAGGTCAGGAGTTTAGCACATTGCACCGAGTGGGCAGGAGATCTTGGAGAACCAAAAGTTACCATTTTTCAGGCTGGTGCTCACAATTTCCTTGGCAAAAAGCACCGTAACTGGTAGGAAGTTCTAAGCTATGGTGATGGGGTTCATATGTGTCAGACATCCAAGAATGGAGCCATAACAACAGACATTACCTGGAGGGCTGATGCGTTGTCTTTTTAATTGGCCACTTCCATTTGACTATGGATTTTGGATAACACATTTCCTATTGTCATTCCATGCACCCACTGGGCTTTGTTGCTTTTCGATGAGAAACTCTTCTCAGCAACATTTGTAACAAAGGAGTTAAAGTATATCTGTAGTGAATGTGTTAATATCATTCACAGAGAAGTTACAAATGTAACAAAGCATTTTCGCCCCCTCAAGTCTAATATTTGATTGTTTTTATATTGGTTTCACATATTGGTTTCAGTTGTACTCATTCACTGGGTGTTTCTCCAAAAATGTTCAGACTTTTGGGTACTATTACTTTCTGCTGCTGTAAGGCTAGTTCCAAAGTTGTGACTCTTCTACAATGCCACTATCACCTTCAAAGATGTTGATTATCTCCATTGAAAAAGGCTATGGATCAGAGCAGACAGGATTTCTTAATCAGTGAAACTTCCAGTCATTCATAAGAGAAATGTTCAGGTTATTGTGACCTTAGAAATATAAATACAAACTTAATAACTCATGGCCCAAAGTTAAATTTTGGATGAAGGGAATAATGCGTTGAACTATTTGAGATTCATTTAACTCCTCCAAAGAGAAATTCAATTTTATATTTGCACGACTGTTTCATTACAAGTAATCTAATCCCCAGAGTATCTCCTGTCTGCTGTTTCTCTGACTCCATTCTATTCTACATTTATAATGTTTCAGTTGATCTTAAGTCAGATTTGTGCTGAGCAGAAAATATATTTAGCCAACAAATTTGCAACCATACAAAAGCAAAATACTGCGGATGCTGGAATAAAAACAGAAAATTCTGGAAATCTCAACGGGTCAGGCAGCTTCTGTGGAAAGAAAGCAGAGTTAACTTTTCGGGTCAATGACCCTTCGTCAGAACTGGAGAGAGTGTTCGGAAAGAACAGATTCTTAATAAGCACTGAAAGGGAGAGGAGAAGAAAGAACAAAAGGGAAGGTCAGTGATAGGGTGGATCTAGCGCGGATGTCCTTCTATCTAGAGAAATCTGTCTGGAGAAACCTTGACAGATCGGAAAAGCTGGATTTGGGTGCATGTGCATTGCGCCCCAAAAACGGCTTTTGCTAGGCCTCGCTGGTTTCGTGTGCACTTTGTACGGACCCGGCGAGGCCAGAATTTTCGGCCCATTATATTTTCGGAGTCTGTTTCACAAGGTCTGATAGGATAATGTCCAATCATTTTAAATGGATGTGACACTCAGCCTTGAAGTTGCTCTCTATCACTCATTCATTTACATCAATTTCCAACAATGTTTATCTGCTCCACATTGTTATGTCCTTAGATGTTCTAGTAATGACTCCGCAAGGCAATGTGTTGTACTTGAACTGTAGATGACCTTAATCCTTTATTTGTTAACTCGAGTGAGGATTGTTATGTATGTAAACCTATAATTACCATGTCTAACCACCAAAAGGCTTATTCCATGGAGTCCCAAGGGATCCCACAATCTCTTGGGAGCACGTGTAGATAAGGAGGCCTCACAGGCTGGAGAGGCACTCTGAGTTCTGTAATAAAAGACTACGGTCACACTTGCTTTGAGCTTGCAGTATCCAGTCTGACTCCTTATCCAAGACATAACAAGGATCACACCTGGTGGCCTGCCTTTTGTACCAGGCCAGGCACACCGGTACAGGTAACCTACAAGTCTCCAACTGCTGTGCCCTCTGGTGGCACACCTTGTGATATATTCAAAAGGGAGTTAGATGAAGCCCTTACTACTAGGGGGATCAAGGGGTATGGCGAGAAAGCAGGAAGGGGGTACTGAAGTTGCATGTTGAGCTATGAACTCATTGAATGGCGGTGCAGGCTAGAAGGGCCGAATGGCCTACTCCTGCACCTATTTTCTATGTTTCTACCAACAGTAGGATACATGATACACAGGATTCCACTACAAACAAAATCCTTAGTCGAGAGATGCCAAAACATTTATCGAGCAGAGGAGACATGTTTTGGACAAGCTCTGCAGAAGTGTCCTTTTCAGCGGGGCGGAGGGGAGTAATGGACCAACGGGGAGCCGGAGAGGCTTCATAAATAACCGGTGCCTGCCGCAAGCTCGTAATAATAACCGGAATATCGGCGGTTGCAGCTTCGGGGCTTTCTCACGGTCACAGACCCAGGATAATGGCGGCCCTATTAGTGCAGGAAGGCAGGTTCAGCGCTCGGCCATCTTGATTCAATTCACGGCCTCATTTTATTTCTTCCTCCAAGCACCTCAACTTCATCTGGCAGCGAAATGTTGGCGAGTGGTGATTGATTGCCCTATGAACTAACAGGAAGAGAGCTCAGAGGCTGGAGGGCCCAGGAAGCAGCATGTTCTGCAACCAATTGCGGGGCTTGAGGGGTGGATCCTGAGTTGGCGTGTCAGGCGAGTCTGTGAGCGAGAGTTTGGGCAGGCGAGCGGCTTATAATGGCCCGAGAGTCGGAGGAGGCAGCCACAGGAGCGGGAGTTCGGGCAGTCGAGCACTCTTTAAAGGCCCGAGAGTCAGAGGAGGCTAGCTGGTGCAGGGGGAGGGGCAGAAGGTAAACAAAGAAGCAAGAAGAAATCGAAGTGGGACGTCACAGCCAAGCGGATAAGTGATTGGCTGGTTGGTGAGTATTTCATCTTTTATTTTTATTAGCAGTAAGAAACCATTGGCAGTGTTACAAATTAAGTTAATCTAAGGGTTAAGTCATGGCAGGGGAGCCCAGACCCGTGTCATGCTCCTCCTGTACTATGTGGGAAATCAGGGGCACTACCAGTGTCCCTGACTGCTACGTGTGCGGGAAGTGTATCCAGCTACAGCTCCTGACAGACTGCATTGCGGCACTGGAACTGCGGATGGATTCACTCTGGAGCATCCGTGCTGCTGAGGATGTCATGAATAGCACGTTTAGTGAGTTGGTCACACCGCAGGTAAAGATTGCACAGCCAGATAGGGAATGGATGACCATCAGGAAGAGCAAGGGAAGGCAGGTAGTGGTCACCTCCCTCCAAAACAGATACACCGTTTTGGATACTGTTGAGGGAGATTGCTCATCAGGCGAAGGCGAAGGCAGCAGCAGCCAAGTCCATGGCACCAGGGGTGGCTCTGCTGCACAGGAGGGCAGGAAAAAGAGTGGGAGAGCTATAGTGATAGGGGATTCTATTTTAAGGGGAATAGATAGGCATTTCTACGCCCTGGTTAAACGAGACTCCAGGATGGTATGTTGCCTCACTGGTGCAAGGGTCAAGGATGTCTCGGAGCGGTTGCAGCGCATTCTGGAGGGGGAGAGTGAACAGCCAGTTGTTGTGGTGCATATAGGTACCAACGATATAGGTTAAAAAAAAAACAGGATGAGGTCTTACAAGCTGAATTTAGGGAGCTAGGAGTTAAATTAAAAAGTAGGACCTCAAAAGGTAGTAATCTCAGGATTGCTACCAGTGCCACATGCTAGTCAGAGCACGAATTGCAGGATAGTTCAGATGAGTATGTGGCTTGAGGAATGATGCAAGGGGAGAGACATTCAAATTCCTGGGACATTGGAATCGGTTCTGGGGGAGGTGGGACCAGTACAAACCAGACGGTCTGCAGCTGGGCAGGACCGGAACCGATGTCCTCGGGGGAGTGTTTGCTAGTGCTGTTGGGGAGGGTTTAAACAAATATGGCAGGGCGATGGGAATCAAAGCAGGGAGGCAGAGGGAAGTAAAAAGGGGACAGAAGCAAAAGGTAGGAAGGAGAAAACCAAGAGTGGAGGGCAGAGAAATCAAGGGCAAAAATCAAAAAGGGCCATATTACAACATAATTCTAAAAAGGACAAAAAGAGTGTTAAAAAAACAAGCCTGAAAGCTCTGTGTCTCAATGCGAGGAGCATTCGTAATAAGGTGGATGAATTAACTGTGCAGATAGTGGTTAACGGATATGATGTAATTGGGATTACGGAGACATGACTCCAGGGTAACCAAGGCTGGGAACTCAACATCCAGGGGTATTCAATATTCTCGAAGGATAGACAGGAAGGAAAAGGAGGTGGGGTAGCGTTACTGGTTAAAGAGATTAATGCAATAGTAAGGAAGGACATTAGCATGGATGATGTGGAATCTATATGGGTAGAGTTGCTAAATACCAAAGGGCAGAAAATGTTAGTGGGAGCTGTGTACAGACCACCAAACAGTAGTAGGAAGGTTGGCGACAGCATCAAACAGGAAATTAGGGATGCGTGCAATAAGTGTACAGCAGTTATCATGGGTGACTTTAATCTACATATTGATTTGGCTAACCAAACTGGAAGCAATACTGTGGAGGAGGTATTAGGGATGGTTTTCCAGACCAATATGTTGAAGAACCAACTAGAGAGCAGGCCATTCTAGACTGGGTCTTGTGTAATAAGAGAGAGGATTAATTAGCGATCTGGTCGTGCGAGGCCCCTTGGGGAAGAGTGACCATAATATGGTAGAATTCTTCATTAAGATGGAGTGTGACACAGTTAATTCAGAGACTAGGGTCGTGAACTTAAAAGGAAACTTCGACGGTAGGAGATGTGAATTGGCTAGGATAGACTGGCGAATGATACTTAAAGGGTTGACGGTGGATAAGCAATGGTAGACATTTAAAGATCACAGGGATGAACTATAACAATTGTACATCCCTGTGTGGCATAAAAATAAAAAAGCGAAGGTGGCTCAACCGTGGCTAACAAGGGAAATTAGGGAAAGTGTTAAATCCAAGGAAGAGGCATATAAAGTGGCCAGAAAAAGCAGCAAAGCTGAGGACTGTGAGAAATTTAGAATTCAGCAGAGGAGGACTAAGGGTTTAATTAGGAAGAAGAAGATAGAGTATGAGAGTAAGCTTGCAGGGAACATAAAAACTGATTGCAAAAGCTTCTATAGATATGTGAAGAGAAAAAGATGAGTGAAGACAAATATGGGTCCCTTGCAGTCAGAATCATGTGAATTTATAATGGGGAACAGGAAATGGCAGACCAATTGAACAAATACTTTCGTTCTGTCTTGACGAAGGATGACACGAATGACCTCCCGAAAATATTAGGGGACCGAGGGTCTAGCGAGAAGGGGGGCCTGAGGGAAATCCTTATTAGTCAGGAAATGGTGTTCGTGAAATTGAAGGGACTGAAGGCCGATAAATCCCCAGGGCCTGATAGTCTGCATCCCAGAGTACCTAAGGCAGTTGCCCTAGAAATAGTGGATGCATTGGTGATCATTTTCCAACATTCCATTGATTCTGGATCAGTTCCTATGGATTGGAGGGTATCTAATGTAATCCCACTTTTTAAAAAAAGGAGGGAGAGAGAAAACAGGGAATTATGGACCAGTTAGCCTGACATCAGTGGTGGGGAAAATGCTGGAGTCAATTATTAAAAATGTAATAGCAGCGCATTTCGAAAGCAGTAACAGGATCGGTCCAAGTCAGCATAGATTTATGAAATGGAAATCATGCTCGACAATACTTCGAGTTTTTTGAGGATGTAACCAGTAGAGTGGATAATGGAGAACTAGTAGATGTGGTGAATTTGGACTTTCAAAAGGATTTTGACATGGTCCCACACAAGAGATTAGTGTGCAAAATTAAAGCACATGGTATTGGGGGTAATGTAATGTAATGTAATGTATTGACGTGGATAGAGAAATGGGTGGCAGACAGGAAGCAAAGAGTGGGAATAAACAGGTCCTTTTCAGAATGGCAGGCAGTGACTAGTGGGGTGCCGCAGAGTTCAGTGCTGGGACCCCAGCTATTTACAATATACATTAATGAATTAGACGAAGGAATTGAATGTAATATATCCAAGTTTGCATATGACACTAAGCTGGTTGGCAGTGTGAGCTGTGAGGAGGGTGCGAAGAGGCTACAGGGGGACTGGGCAAATGCATGGCAGCTGCAGTATAATGTGGATAAATGTGAGGCTATCCACTTTGGTGGCAAAAACAGGTAGGCAGATTATCTGAATGGTGGCAGCTTAATAAAAGGGCAGGTGCAACGAGATCTGGGTGTCATGGTACATCAGTCATTGAAGGTAGGCATGCAGGTACAGCAGGCAGTAAAGAAAGCAAATGGCATGCTGGCCTTCATAGCGAGGGGATTTGAGTATAGGAGCAGGGAGGTCTTGCTGCAGTTGTACAGGGCCTTGATGAGACCGCTCCTTGAATATTGTGTACAGTTTTGGTCTCCTAATCTGAGGAAGGACATGCTTGCTATTGAGAGAGTGCAGCGAAGGTTCACCAGACTGATTCCTGGGATGACAGGACTGTCATATGAGGAAAAACTGGATCGGCTAGGCTTATACTCCCTGGAATTTAGAAGAATGAGAGGGGATCTCATAGAAACGTATAAAATTCTGATGGGACTGGACAGGTTAGATGCAGGAAGAATGTTCCCGATGTTGAGGAAGTCCAGAACCAGGGGTCACAGTCTAAGGATAAGGGTTAAGCCATATAGGACCGAGATGAGGAGAAACTTTTTCACTCAGAGTTGTGAACCTGTGGAATTCTCTACCACAGAAAGTTGTTGCGTCCAGTTTGTTAGATATATTCAAAAGGGAGTTAGATGTGGCTCCAATGGCTAAATGGATCAGGGGGTATGGAGAGAAGGCTGGGATGGGGTCCTGAGGTTGAATGATCTGCCCTCATTATATTGAATGGTGGTGCAGGCTCGAAGCGCTGAATGGCCTACTCCTGCACCTATTTTCTATGTTTCTATGTTTCTATACTAAAGTCCATAACATTTTTTATATAATACTTATGGAGCAGGATTATCCTCATTGGACAAAGTAGCCTTCCTCCTGTCCCTCCATTTCCATCATCATACCGACACATTTACTTGGGTCAGGAGTAATTGGATATCCATGGAAGACAATTGGCAGAATTCCCACCAAGAGGAATCTGCCATTACCTCGCCACAAATTACTGGCAACAGTGCAGCAGAACCATTATCCCAGAACCAAACGAGCTAGTCGGGCATTAAAATAGGCAATTTCAGAGCCCAGATATCAATACAGCCCCAGTCTAAACTGAGATGTACACAGGTATCATAAGAATATAAGAAACAGGAGCAGGAGTAGACCATTTGGCACCTCGAGCCTGCTCCGCCATTTAATAAGATCATGGCTGATCTGATCATGGATTCAGCTCCACTTCCCTGCCCGCTCCCCATAACCCTTTATTCCCTTATCGCTCAAAAATCTGTCTATCTCTACCTTAAATATATTCAATGACCCAGCCTCCACAGCTCTCTGGGGCAGAGAATTCCACTGATTTTCAACCCTCAGAGAAGAAATTTTTCCTCATCGCAGTTTGAAATGGGCGGCCCCTTATTCTGAGACCATGTCCCCTAGTGTTAGTTTCCCCTGAGTGGAAATATCCTCTCTGCACCCACCTTATCGAGCCCCCTTATTATCTTATATGTTTTGATAAGATCACCTCTCATTCTTCTGAACTCCAATGAGTATAGAAACACAGAAAATAGGTGCAGGAGTAAGCCATTCTGCCCTTCGAGCCTGCACCGCCATTCAATGAGTTCATGGCTGAACATGCAACTTCAGTACCCCATTCCTGCTTTCTCGCCATACCCCTTGATCCCCCTAGTAGTAAGGACTACATCTAACTCTTTTTCGCTTTTATTTAGTGAATTGGCCTCAACAACTTTCTGTGGTAGAGAATTCCACAGGTTCGCCACTCTCTGAGTGAAGATGTTTCTCCTCATTTCGGTCCTAAAAGGCTTACCCCTTATCCTTAGACTGTGACCCCTGGTTCTGGACTTCCCCAACATTAATAAGAACATAAGAATTAGGAACAGGAGTAGGCCATCTAGCCCCTCGAGCCTGCTCCGCCACCCAACAAGATCATGGCTGATCTGGCCGTGGACTCAGTTCCACTTACCCGCCCGCTCCCCATAACCCTTAATTCCCTTATTGGTTAAAAATCTATCTATCTGTGATTTGAATATATTCAGCCTCAACTGCTTCCTTGGGCAGAGAATTCCACAGATTCACAACCCTCTGGGAGAAGAAATTTCTTCTCAACTCGGTTTTAAATTGGCTCCCCTGTATTTTGAGGCTGTGCCCCCTAGTTCTCGTCTCCCTGACCAGTGGAAACAACCTCTCTGCCTCTATCCTGTCTATCCCCTTCATTATTTTAAATGTTTCTATAAGATCATCCCTCATCCTTCTGAACTCCAACGAGTAAAGACCCAGTCTACTCAATCTATCATCATAAGGTAAACCCCCTCATCTCCGGAATCAGCCTAGTGAATCGTCTCTGTACCCCTTCCAAAGCTAATATATCCTTCCTTAAGTAAGGTGATCAAAACTGCACGCAGTACTAACTTTTTGGGATTCATGCACAAGGACCCCCAGGTCCCTTTGCATTGCAGCATGTTGTAATTTCTCCCCATTCAAATAATATTCCCTTTTACTGTTTTTTTTTCTCAAGGTGGATGACCTTACATTTTCCGACATTGGGCTAAGGTTTGGCAGATGGAATACATTCGCTTAACCTATCTAAATCTCTCTGCAGCCTCTGTGTCCTCTACACAACCCGCTTTCCCACTAATCTTTGTTACACTACACTCTGTCCCCTCTTCCAGGTCATCTATATATATTGTAAGCAGTTGTGGTCCCAGCACCGATCCCTGTGGCACATCACTAACCACCGATTTCCAACCCGAAATAGGACCCATTTATCCCGACTCTCTGCTTTCTGTTAGCCAGCCAATTCTTGATCCATGCTAATACATTTCCTCGGACTCCGTGTACTTTTATCTTCTGCAGTAACCTTTTGTGTGACACCTTATCGAATAGGCCCAATCTATCTTCATAAGCAACCCCCTCATCTCCGGAATCAACCTAGTGAACCTTCTCTGAACAGACTCCAATGCAAATATATCCTTCCTTAAATACATAGACCAAAACTATAAGTAATACTCTAGGTGTGGTCTTACCAATGCCCTGTATATTTGTAGCAGGACTTCACTACTTTTATACTTTATCCCCCTTTCAATAAAGGCCAACATTCCATTTGCCATCCTGATCACTTGCTGCACCTGCATGCTAATTGTTAAATATGTAAACTTGTATTTACTCTGTACAGCCACCAGAGGGCTCATCTCCTGGAGTCCCAAGGGATCCCATAATCCCTTGGGAGCACAGGTATTTAAGGAGGCTTCACAGGTTGGAGAGGCGCTCTGGAGGCCTGCAATAAAAGACTAAGGTCACACTTTATTTTGAGCTCAGTGTTCCGCCTGACTCTTTCTCCATATACAACACTAACTTTTTGTGCTTCATGCACAAGTACACTCAGGTCCCTCTGTACTGCAGCACTTTACAATTTTTCTCCATTTAAATTATAATTTTCTTTTCTATTTTTTCAGCCAAAGTCAATAACCTCACATTTTCCCACATTATACTCCATTTTGCCCACTCACTATATCCCTTTGCAGATTTTGTGTGTCCTCCTCACAATTTGATTTCCCACCCATCTTTGTATCAGGTAAATGCGTGGGAGCTTACACAAAGGGAGAAGAAGCCTCTATAGATCCACCACATTTACTCCCTGCCCTTGAGGCCATTACCAACTCTAGGCTGGGCATATTGCTACCTTCCATACAGTGGTTATGTGAAACAGCGGTGACCGAGTGGATGAGAGGGAAATGGACCAGGGAACCGGTCCCTCCTGCCAGTGATATTTTGCCTTGGTCCATTTCAGGCAGGATTGCAGGGGGGAAATCCAAGCTATTATATTTCCAAAGCTGAAAGTTATAACTTTAATAAGTTACAATAGAAGCCTCATCAAATATGTATAGTCAACAAATGAAAGAAAGTCCCTTAAAAAAGTGTTTTTATTCGTTCCTGGGATGTGGGCATTGCCAGCAAGGCCAGCATTTATTACCCATCCCTAATGTAAGATTTCTAAATCTCTGGCATTAAATTTGACAGTGAGATAATTCTTCTAAAACAATTGCAAAAGTTTATTAAAAAAAACACACACAGATGCACATCCACCTTAGTTACAACAGATACAATGAGGTTATAATAAAGAATGATGTATGTTACTTCCCTTTGGCTGGCTAGTTGAGGAGAGAAAGAAAAGTCTTTGGCCGAGTTCTTTAAACCTCTCAAAGGCATTGTCCCTCTGAAAGCCTCAGGATTGGACCTTGGTTCCAGGGCAGTTCCTTATTGGCTCTCCTCACACATGTGGCTGTCTGGCCTGGCTCAGCCATCTCTTGATTAGTTTAAATAGCTTTCCAATACACAAAACCCATGTGGCAGCTCTGTGGGCTTCCATTTTGTTTCTTTCAAAACTCAACCCATGCTGGCAAACTGTGGACCTTCATTTTGTTTCAACACAAACAGGCCTTTCTGTATAACCTACATTTTTAACAGTTATACATACACAGAATCAATTTTAATCATTAATAAATACTTTTATTCTTACACTAATTGCCCTTGAGAAGGTGGTGGTGAACCGCCTACTTGAACCACTGCAGTCCTTGTGGTGAAGGTACTCCCACAGTGCTGTTAGAGAGGGAGTTCCAGGATTTTCACCCAGCGACGATGAAGGAACGGCGATATACTTCC
This sequence comes from Pristiophorus japonicus, assembly GCF_044704955.1. Taxonomy (NCBI): domain Eukaryota; kingdom Metazoa; phylum Chordata; class Chondrichthyes; family Pristiophoridae; genus Pristiophorus; species Pristiophorus japonicus. Next base: position 147,886,755 of record NC_091978.1, read on the forward strand.
AAGTCAGGATGGTGGGTAACTTGGAGGAGAACTTGCAGGTAATGTTGTTCCCATGTACCTGATGCCCTTATCCCTCCAGATGGTAGAAGTTGTGGATTTGGGAGGTCCATTCGAAGAATCCTTGGCGAGTTGCTGTAGTACATCTTGTAGATGATATACACTGCAGCCACAGCACATCGGTGGTGGAGGGAGTGAATGTTTAAGGTAGTGGATTGGGTGCCAACCAAACAGGCTGTATGTCCTGAATGGTGTCCAGCTTCTTCAGTGTTGTTGGGTTGCACTCATCCAGGCAAGTGGAGAGTATTCCATCACACTCCTGACTTGCGCCTTGTAGATGGTGGAAAGGCTTTGGGGAGTCAGGAGTTAAGACACTCGTTGCAAATACACAGCCTCTGACCTGCTCTTGTTGCTATCGTATTTATTTGGCTTGTCCAGTTAAGTTTCTGGTCAATGGTGACCCCCAGGATGTTGATGGTGGGGGATTCAGCACTGGAAATACCATTGAATGGCAAGGGGTGGTGGTTAGACTCTCGCTTGTTGGAGACAATCATTGCCTGGCACTTGTGTGACACCAATCTTGCCACATATCAGCCCAAGCCAGAATGACGTCCAAGTTTTCTTGCATATGGGCATGGACTGTTTCATTTTCTGAGGAGTTGCAAATGGAACTGAACCCTGCAGTCTTCAGCAAACATCCCCACTTCTGACGGTACAATAAAGGAAAGGTCATTGATGAAGCAGCAGAAAATCGTTAGGCCTAGGGCACTGCCCTGAGGAACTCCTGCAGTGATGCCCTGGGGCTGAGATGATTGGCCTCCAACAACCACAACCATCTTCCTTTGTGGTAGATATGATGTATGATTCCAGTCAATGGAGAGATCCACCCCGCCCCCGATTCCCATTGACTTCAGTTTTACGAGTGCTCCTCGGTGCCACACTCGGTCAAGTGCTGCCTTGATGTAAAAAGCAGTCACTCTCACCTCAGATCTGGAAATCAGCTCATTTGTCCAGGTTATGGCCTCTTCTATGACTCATGCTTCTCCCCAAGGCTTGATGAAGCCTCAAAAAACAAAAGAAAGCAATACCTTTTCCAGACAAATAATAATGGAAAGCTATAGTGGCTAGTGGCTCGGTAGCACCACTACTGACCAAGCTGGCTGAGTCGTGAAGGACATAGCTGCCAGACTGGGCCTGCAGCAGGTGGTGAGAGAACCAACACGAAGGAAAAACCTGCATGACCTCATCCTCACCAATCTACCAATCACAGATGCATCTGTTCATGACAGCATTGGAAACAGTGACAACCACACATTGTGGAGACGAAGATCCGTCTTCACACTGAGGTCTTCCTCCATTGTGTTGTGTGGCACTAACACTGTGCTAAATTGGATAGATTCATAACAGATCTAGCAGCTCAAAACCAGGGATCCATGTGGCGCTGTGGTCCATCAGCAGCAGCAGAACTGCATTCCAAGACAATCCGTAACCTCATGGCCTGACAGATCCCGCACTCCACCATTACCATCAAGCCAGAGATTAATCCTGGTTCAATTAGGAATGCAGACGAGCATGCCAGGTGCAGCACCAATCATACCCAACACTGAGGTGCCAACCTGGGGAAGCTGTAATACAGACCAGAGGCATGCTAAAAAGTGGAAGCAGCATGCCATAGACAGGGCTAAGTGATCCCACAATCAATGGATCAGATCAAAGCTTTGTAATCTTGCCACATCCAGTCATGAATGGTGGTGGACCATTAAACAACTAATGGGAGGAGGAAGCTGCATGAATATCCCCATCATCAATGATGACAGAGCCCAGCTAGTGAGTGCAAAAAACAAGGCTGAAGCATTTGCAACCATCTTCAGCCGGAAGTGCCGAGTGGATGATCCATATCGGCCTCCTCCTGAGGTCCCCACCATCAATGAAACCAGTCTTCAGCCAATTCAATTCATTCCACGTGATAAAGAAATGGCTGAATGCACTGGATACAGCAAAGGCTGTAGGCCCCGACAACATCCCGGCTGTCACGCTGAAGACTTGTGCTCCAGAGCTAGTCACGTCTCTAGCCAAGCTGCTCCAGTACAGCTACAACACTGGCATCTATCGAACAATGTGGAAAACTGCCCAGGTATGTCTTGCCCACAAAAAGCAAGACAAATCCAATCGGGCCAATTACTGCTCCATCAGTCGACTCTCAATCATCAGCAAAGTGATGGAAGGTGGCATTGACAGTGCTATCAAGCGTCACTTACACAGCAATGGCCCTGAAAGCCCGGTTTCTTCTTCCTGCGGGCGTTCAACTAAAAACAGGTGAAAAGATGCGCACTTACCTTTTGGTCGAACGCTCACCAGAGATCCCGGACTCGAGGCCTCCTCTTTCTTGCGCAATGGAGCGCATTCATGTTGGGACGTCTGTAGGAGTCACGTGGATCCTGGACACCCAAACACGATAAAGTATTTTCTCATTCCTAGTAAGTCCGAAACTCCTATTACTATGAATGAGAAACATCCATAACACTAATACATTATAGAAATTAAAGTTGATACAAATGTTTGAAAAAAAATTTGCCGATTTAAAAAAAAACTTTTAATTATGGTGTAAAATAAAATTATCCGAGTGGGCAGGGTTTTTAAACAAATATTTATTTTTTAATTTTATTCTTATATGTTTTTCATATGTTTTAAAACTCTTACGCTGGTAAAAGTAGGTTATGTGCCTGCTTTTACCAGGCACAAGAGTTTTAAGGACATTCGCAAGGCAAGAGATAGGAAAATAGCCCAATCTCTGCCGTGGGAATGTCCTTTCCCCCCCCCTCCCCGAGATGCGTGCAATCTGTCCAGCCAGAAACTTGACAGGTCGGAAAAGCCGGTTTTCGGCACATGCGTATTGCGCGCCAAAAAATGGCTTTTGCGATCCCTTCCCGGGTCCGTACTCACTCCGTATGGACCCGGTGATGCTGGAATTTCAGGGCCATTAACCTGCTCACTGATGCCCAGTTTGGGTTCTGCCAGGACCATTTGGCTCCAGACCTCATTACAGCCTTGTGACTGCCCTTGACATCAAAGCAGCATTTGATCAAGTGTGGCATCAAGGAGCCCTAGCCCTAGTAAAGCTGAAGTCAATAGGAATCAGGGGGAAAACTCTCCACTGGCTGGAGTCATACCTAGCACAAAAGATGATGGTTGCCCTCCAGCCACCACAATCATCACAACCCCAGGACATTGTGGCAGGAGTTCCTCAGAGCAATGTCCTCGGCCCAACCACCTTCCCTCTATCATTAGGTCAAAAATGAGGATGTTCGCTGATGACTGCACAGTGTTCAGTGCTATTCGCAACTCCTCAGATAATGGATCTATGTCCACATGCAACAAGACCTGGATGACATTCAGACTTAGGCTGATAATTGGCAAGTAACATTCGCACCATACAAGTGCCAGGCAATGACTATCTCCAACAAGCGAGAGTCTAACCACCGCCCCTTTACATCCAGCAGCATTACCATCACCGAAACCCCCACCCCCTTGACATTCAACAGCATTACCATCGCAAAAACCCCCACCATCAACATCCTGGGGGTCACCATTGACCAGGAACTTAACTGGACCAGCCACATAAATACTGTGGCTACAAGAGCGGGTCAGAAGCTGGATATTCTGCAGCAAGTGTCTCACCTCCTGACTCCGCAAAAACTTTCCACCATCTGCAAGGCACAAGTCAAGAGTGTGATGGAATACTCTCCACATGCCTGGATGAGTGCAGCTCCAACAACACACAAGAAGCTCGACACCATCCAGGACAAAGCAGCCCATTTGATTGGCATCCCATCCAACACCTTAAACATTCACTCCCTCCATCACCGGCGTACCGTGGCTGCAGTGTGTACCATCTACAAGATGCACTGCAGCAGCTCACCAAGGCTTCTTCGTCAGCATCTTACAAACCAGCGACCTCTACCACCTAGAAGGACAAGGGCAGCAGGTGCATTGGAATACCATCACCTTCACGTTCCACTCGAAGTCACACACAATCCTGACTTGGAAGTATATCACCATTCCTTCATCGTCATTGAGTCAAATTCCTCGGGAAATCCTCCCACCCGAAACCAGACGCACCTACCTCTTTTTGCTGGTCATTACTGCCACAATGGATGCGGTGGTCATTGGAGCAAAATTCAGCAATTTTGTTGAAAAAAAAAATAGCGGAGCGATATTGGTGTCGGGAATCGGCAATTTTGCAGCAGAGTGGCCGAATGGGCTGCGAAATTCAGCTGGTGCCGATTTGCTACAAACTTGCTCCCTGGCCTTCTTAAAAGGGCAGGGTTTGCAGCCAGGCCCTGAGCACTGAAACAATTTGATTCAAAGGCAATGTCAAATTCAGGAGGAGCAAGGAGGGCCAGTAGATTTTCTGATGCGGAACTAGAGACCTTGATCGAAGGTGTGGAAGGAAGGAGGCGCGTTCGTTCTCTACCCCGACACAAGCAGACCGACTTGCGCTGAGTCTGTTAATGTCAGAGTTACAGCTGCATGTAATGGACCCACACTTGCATTCATTGCCGAGCCTCATAACACTCCTACACAGCAAGCCTTATTTGCCTTGCAGAAGGTTTCTCACAACCGTATTGAGCAACACAGGACTGGTGGTGGCGAGCCAGAGATCCAGCAGCTCACTCACCTGGAAGAAAGCATTTGGAGGCAAGTGGGCCCACATGTTGCCTTCCCTGTGGCCGCCAGTCATGTCAATCCTGCTGGGGACAGCACGGCAAGTGCAGGCCTTCCTTTAATGCAATCTCTCCCTGAAAGTGCCAACTCCTACTTCGTGTTTGCTTATGATTGTGTGCAAGTTGCACACTGCATGGTGCAATGCCCTACCTCACCCTCACAGGAACCCTTGTACCATTTATGATTGGCTCACACGCGGGGTCTCATCTGCAAAGCCAGGACAACAGCATTGAAGGCACTGCTAGCCAAAGCCAGGGAGAGACCACTGATGCGAGTGGGAGGCAAAGCCAGAATGACACCCTCGAGGCCATTTGGAACCAAAGCCATGACGACACCAGAGAGGCCATTCCACTTATTGGCTCCATGTCTGATGAGGGCGAGGAAGAGGGGAACACTGCTAGCAGCACCACGTCACTGCTTCCTACACTCGCACGCGCCAGCTCAGGTACTGGGAGTATGTGGTCAGGAATGTTAGACTTAGCAGAGGGGTCTGCACTCGGTGATGCACCAGGGCCTAGTGGGCTGCAGCAGGGTCAAGGGCAAAGGCAACCTCGGGTGCCATCTCTCCGCAGGGGCGAGTTCTGCTGCAGAGGACTCAGATGAGCCCCTCGATGTTGGGGCTTATGAAAGAAGGGTAAAGGCCATGCATTCCCAGATGTTGGGGACAGTGGCAAGGGTGCCCGAGAGTCTGTCGCAAGTGGTCAGTAGCATGGAGTCGTCCACCTCCTGCATTGTGGACAGCTTTGCGCGCACCATGGAGCCCATCATTGCCAGTGTGCAGACAATGGTGGACTCCCAGAGTGACCATGCAGATCCAGCAGTGATGCCGCATCTCGTTGGCGATGTGGTAGCTGCCATTACAGCACAGGCGCAAGGGAACGAGTGTCTGAGTGCTGGTTTGGAGAGAATGGCCGCTGCCCTGGAAGCTCAGAATTCTCATATGCACTTTGGGCAACAGGCCCAAAGTGCATATGTCTTACTGCTGATGTCTCTGGTGGCATCGAGATTGTGTCTGCTCTCATGCAGTCTCAGCTGGATGCCACACGAGATCTGACTGTTGCCACCACGGTCCACGGGGGAACCTTCTGGTGTCGCACCACCCCACTGACCTGTACTTCAGCAGATTGGTGGCGATAGTGAGGTGCTTCCCCCAGGGAGTGCTGCAGGCTCCTCGGACCAGGTCTCTCAGGATCACAGCAGTCCTGAGCCCAGACCTGTCACTCCACCATTGCCGAGAAGCATGGACTCGCCCGAGCCAAGGACGACTGAAGGCACCGAGGAGGATGCGGCTCAGTCTGCAGCCGGCCCTTCCAGGGTCAGAGCTGGTCGAGGGCATCCTAGAAGGACATCTGTAGTTTCTACACCAGAAACATATCAGCTTCTCAAAACCATGATGCAGCCACAGGGGAGACACTGCGGCATAGTTCAAGACTAGGCTTGCTTAAGAGGAGTTATAAGGAGATGCAAAAGGGTGATAATGATTATGGGCTGGATTTTGATCCAAAACCACCACCAGTGGTTTGCCATCCAAAAAAGCACTGATACTGAATTAAGAACAGCAGAAAATTAATCAAAAAATGGAAAAATAATCCATCCACCAGGAAAAATCCCCTTGCACATGGATTCTCAGCGGAAAACACGATCCTTGTCAAATTTAGTCCGAGACTATGAGTTGGGCCTAGAGAGGGGGGCGGGGGGGGGGGAAAACAAAAACACAAAAAAAACGCAAAACATTCACAGGACCCTTTTCCAGGTGAATCGCTGCAAAATAATTTTTTTTTTAAATTTTAACTTACTTTTTTTTGCAGGGTTTCATTGATCGAAGGGTTGCTCCGGCTGGTTTCTCTTCAGCGGTTTCCCCCCCCCCCCCCACAACTACAGATCACCGTTACCACCAAACTCGGGTGGAAGCGGTCTTTTCAGTGTTGCACGCCAGCATTCCACTCCCCAGCGGGATTTCGCAGAACACTTATGAAATTCCCACTGGGTGGTTTTCCACTGAAAACGAGGAATACTGCCGACAAAGGTGTCGGAAAGGCTGATGAAATTCCAGCCCTGTGTGTTTGTTTTTGCACCTTTTCTTGTGTAATAAATCTTTATTTTTATGTTCCCATATCTGTGCAAGTTTCTCATTTCACTGTGGGCAATGATGTATGAAAGGGCACATTGGGATGGCCCTGGAGATGCAACGATACAGAGTGAAGTGTGGATGAACTCATCGGAAACCAGCAACAATGAGACGGCTCAGCACTTCCCTTGCAGGTCGGCGGCCTCCTACGTGGCCGCTGACCCATAATCTTGGTCCTCCTCCTGCGCCTCCTCCTTCTCCTGTGGTACTGCTGCCTAGTCCTCCAATGATTGTGCCCTCATGTTTGCCAGGATGTGAAGCATGCAGCAGATGACCACGAATAGGGAGACCCCCAACACTCCACCAAAGCGATCCAGGCAATGGAATGTCTGCTTAAGGATCCCGATGCACTGCTCAATTAAACACCTGATGGCTGATTGGGAGTCATTGCAGGCTTGCTGCGCTGCAGTCCTGAGGTTGCGAAGGGGAGTCAGCAGCCAAGTGCACAGTGGGTAGCCCTTATCTCCAAGGAGCCAGCCACATTCTTGGTTTGGCCCAGCAAAGACGCATGGCACACTGGTCTGGCGCAGGATGAAAGCATCATAGCTGCTGCCAGGATACCGGGCATCAACTGCCATGAGTTTGCGGTGGTGGTCGCACACCAGCTGCACATTGAGGGAGTGGAATCCCTTGCGGTTTCTGAACATCTCAGGATTGTTCTGTGGTGCCCTCAATGTGACGTGGGTGCAGTCTATGGCACCCTGAACCCTGGGGAAGCCCGAATCCGGTCTGCCGCTCCAACTGCTTCTCCATGCTCATCAGGAAGGAAATGTAGTCGTTCCTTCTCTTATAGAGAGCATCTGTCACTTGACGGATGGAGCGATGCGCAGCAAAATGAGAAATATTCACGATGTCTGCTGTAGCAGCTTAGATAGATCCAATGGCATAGAAATTGAGGGAGATGGTCACTTTGGTTTGATGCCCAGAGCTCTCCTCAGCCTTGTCTCAGGTTGGAGGTGTGGCTGCAGGAGATTGCACAGCTCCCTGATGATGTCCTTCCGGAATCGAAGTCTCTGGAGACATTAGTCATCTGTCAGGTCCATGATCAAAAACTGCTGCCTGTAGACCCTTGCACGATAGGGCCTTCTTCCCCCCACATCTATATAGTCGGGTCTTTCTATGGCAGCTGCCTCATTGCCTTCTCTCTCATGCTCTTGTTGCTCCTCACCCTCTGCAGCTGGCAAGCATCTGCCTCCTGTGCATCCTGCCTTCTTTCGATTTCGCCCACTATCTGGTGCAGGGGGTCAGCATATCTGACCCTCCTTCTGATGCCAGGTCCTTTCTGGGCCATCTCTCTGGGTTGAGCTCTGTCGCCATCTCCTTGGCCTTCTGCATGTTGGTCAGCCATGTGCCTTCTCTTGCATGCCTCCCTGCCACGCACAATTTACAGGAGGCATTCCGCTGCCAGCACTGAGCCCATTGTCTCCACAAGCTCAACCACCACAATGAGGCCACTGTGTTGTACAGATTGAGGACCCGAGCCCACTAGCACTCAATCTCACGCTGAACAAGGTGACTGGCAAACTTGTGAAAAGTCCAAAATATTCTCGGCAAAAAGAATGCTGCTGCACGTAACACATCTTTAAAGGCTGCTTACAATCTTGAGCCGGCATCGTGTACTGGCCCAAAAAACTGTCGGGGGCACCAACAGGCAGCCGGAAGACTTTTTGACCTGAATTTACCGTCCGGAGAGGAGCTGTTGAGGTGCGCGCTCTGATGATGTCGTTTAGGATGCATCTTCAGCAGCGGGGTGGAGATGGGGGGGGTGGAGATGGTGGGGGGGGGGGGGGGGGGGGTCGCGGGGAGCAGGGTGGATCCTCAGACTGTAGCAAAAGCCTGACAGCAATTCCACGAATGTCAACCAGTCTGCCACAAGTCGGCGGCCATTCCGCGCCATCCTGTGGCCGTGGCTTTCAGGCAGCCAGAGGCCTTATCGGGAGGGGCAATTTTGGCCCTTAGAACTTTCTCACGAACAGCACTATAAGAGTACCTTCACCACACGGACTGCAGCGGTTCAAGAAGGCAGCTCATCACCTTCTCAAGGACAATTAGAGATGGGAAATAAATGCTGGCCTTGCCAGTGACACCCACATCCCATGAACGAATTAAAAAATTGTGAGAAAAATTAAATAGCATGGTTTCTTCACATCTATCTTTATCCAGAAAGAGGAGGAATAGGTAACTGAGTAACATACCAAATTTCCAGCAATGGCAAAGGAAGAGTTAGACAAGAAAAAGTATATTGTTATAAAAAGATTAAAATGTACATTTTGTAATGCAAGCTGTCTGCTCTGCAGGTAAATGGGATTGAAAGGTCAGAGAACAGATCCTATAATTGTAAAAGCAAAATACTGCGGATGCTGGAATCTGAAGTAAAAAAAAATGCTGGAAATCTCAATGGGTTAGGCAGCATCTGTGGAGAGAAAAACAGAGTTAACGTTTCAAGTCTGTGTCCCTTCGTCAGAACTGGGAGCCTCAAAAAACATTAGAAAGAAAACAATTCCTGGTCCAGACAAATGGCACCCACTGTCATTTTCATAGTTGCAATAAAAAGGCATGAAAGGTTCTTGGTTGCAATCTAAAGAAGTTGTACAGTTGCTGTAAAAGGTTTGGTCTGACTCTAACCAGAATAGTGTGTTCAAATGTAGTTACCTGATAACAATATGGATATTGTGACTTTTGAGTATACTGTTGACATTCCTCCAGTGTTACTACCTATATTATGGTTTTATAGAATGCAGTACATTTCTCACCTTTCACAGTCACTGCTTCCATCTCAACCTATAGCTGAGTCGCTATAGCTATCATCATCCAGCAGAATGATAGTTTCATGATAACTGGAGACCAGGTGCTTGGGTTATGAACAAATTCTATTCCTCTGATGTAGGCATGATGTGCGGGTTCAAACAATCCTGAAAATCTGCAGAGAGTCAGACCTTTTTTGAGAGGTAAGTGTTTATGTCTTGTTGAAATTTAAAGCAATTTACTGAGTAGGGGCTGAATAGCCAATGGATGAACAATAACAAATTGGAAAAGGATTAGGCAAAGGAAACCATTAATGTCAAAGTAATAAAGGGAACAAGTGCACAACAGGAAAAAGTATTAAACAACCAGGAAATGCACACGAACAAAATCAAACAGGAAGTGGAGAATGTGTCAGGAGATACCACAGCCAAGTCCCATTAGGATAAGCTGTACATTTCTTGTTAATTCTTCCTATCAGTATTAGAAGTAATTCAAATGTACAATGTGAAGTCAATTAACTGCAGGCTGTTCTAAATTGCCCTGATAGTTTCAGGAGTGACCCCTGCTTCCTGGATTCAATTTATTGTGATTGCTCGTTGCTGCTGACAGGTTGTCATTCTAAAGACAGAAACAACTCTGGTATTCTGCTATTGAAGTCTGAACATTCTGAAAAAGGTCTGTGCTTGGAATCTCCACAGGGGTTCTCCCAACCTCCTGCTGTAACTTTGCTGGAAGATCAGTAGAAGCATTTATAAGCATTTTTTTTAAGTAATTGTATTGGACATGCATCTCATATTTCTCTTTTACCCTTGCCAATTTCCTCCCCTCTCTTTCCCTGGGATACAATTCCAAGAACATCTGTCAGCCTCGAGTATGTTGCCCAAGTGCCCACTATTCATGTGCGGGCCTTGACAGTAAGACTTAGCCGTGGGGCATCGCAATCATGTTCCAGTTCTGATCTCATCCAATGTCAAGGGACGTGCCCTTCCAGCAGCTGTTGCAAGTGATCAGGATGTGGGAATCTTGGATTATTTTCCTCTCTGTAACTTAGGGGCACTGAGGCAAATTGCAATCCTCCTAACAACACTTGACTAAAATCAATTAAGTCAGCACATGTGGGAAATGGATCTTGAAATGTTTCTGCTCTCTCATGCTCAGTTTTACTTGGTAATGTCACTGAACCATCAGAAGAGCTTATTAAAGTATTTATATATACGTACACATATATGTAAATACGTGATGTGTATGTGTGTAAAGCACTACTAATGAAAATAAATGATTGTTCATTGTAGCTCTCATGTTTCCATTATTCCCAATGTGGGAATGCTGTTGGGTGTGCCACAGTCAATGATTACTAAATACTTGAAACGGAAAAATGTGTCAGACTTTGGGGAAAGGGCAGGGGAGTGGGACTAATTAGATAGCTCATTTAATGAGCTGATACAAGCACGATGGTCCAAATGGCCTCCTTCTGTGCTGTATCATCGCTGGATGCTGGAGGAAGTGCATCCGGAAGGGTGCCGAGCACCTCGAGTCTCATCGCCGAGAGCATGCAGAAACCAAGCGCAGGCAGCGGAAAGATCGTGTGGCAAACCAGTCCCACCAGGATTATCTGTCCCACCTGTGACAGGGACTGTGGTTGTCATATTGGACGGTTCAGCCACTGAAGGACTCATTTTTAGAGTGGAAGCAAGTCTTCCACGATTCCGAGGGACTGCCTATGATGATCATTCTATGATTCTATTTCCTCTAGTTTTGCAAACCCAGGGTCTTTTTCTGTTATGTATGTTACTTTGTAGTTGGCTGTAATGACAGTGTGACTAATAAGTTATTTATAGAGGTCCTTAGTTTCTGCATCAGGAGATACTTAACAGTGACCAACACTCGACTCCATTGATTGCATGCTTTACCTTAGAGCTGTTGGTACATTATGCCTCAGCAGAGGTAAAAGTGGACCCATTTAGCTCTATAAATCTGTATGTAAAATGCCTTTATGTACAACTGTCTGAAGATAAGGTCCATGATTCCTTAAGTGTGGTAATATTTATTTTTAATCTTTGATTTACTTTTCTATAAAGATACATCTTTATTATCAGTGAAATTTAAGGAAGAATATACTTGCATAGAATGCTGTTCAGAGAAGATTCACTAGGTTGATTCTGGAGATGAGGGGGTTGACTTATGAAGATAGGTTGAGGAGGTTGGGCCGATACACATTCGAGTTCAAAAGAATGAGAGGTGATCTTATCGAAACATATAAAATAATGAGGGGGCTCGACAAGGTGGATGCAGAGAGGATATCTCCACTCGTAGGGGAAACTAAAACTAGGGGAATAAGGGCTCAATTTTCCCCAGTGATTTGCACCGTTTTTTTGGAGCAGGCTGCTTTTTCCTAGCCTAACTTAATAATCCACAGTTTCCCCAATCAATTTGCACCAGTGCAACTCATTTAGTTATGATGTTTTTAGGTAAGTTTTTTTTTCATCCAAATGGGGCATAACCATTCACTTCTGGCAAATTAGGGAACTTTGGCCAGCTGATAGTTATTCCATTTCTGCTTAGGCCAGCGTATGTGGCCTCTCCAGTAAACCCTTGTGGAGAGTTAAAGAAATCAGCCCAGGAGGAGGCCATTCGGCCTAGGCTAGGGGCGAGGAGTGGGCTGGAAGGGCACTCGGGGTCAGGGTCATTGGGGGAGGGAGCAGAGTGGACCGGCAAGCCCTTCGGCCTGGGCTGGGACGGGGAGCGGACCGGGAAGGCACTCGAGGCCAGGGTCGGTGGGGGAGGGAGTGCTTCTCTGTACTAAATCAAGATAAAACATCAGCGACATTTTGTGCATGAAATATTCTGTTTGCAGCCACTGCGAAACCCGAAAGAATAGAAATAAAATGCGCACTTATCTTAAGCTGCTGCGCCCGCTTGAGATCCCGGTCCAGAGGCCTCTCGTGGCTGCGCGTCGCAGCGCGTTCACGTTGGGACATCTGCAGGAATCACATGGGCCTGGACACCCAATCACAACTCTTGGAGAGGTCACCCCAGCAGTAGTGTGCAGCATATCCTCGCCTTTAAACTTCCCAGAACACAGCCAAATCACTTTGCATAATGCCTCTGATCAAATATTTATTAAAGCCATTCATCTAGAAAGTCAGCTTAGCATATTTTCAAATGTTCTTGACATATTTTCCACACAGATGAAACAGCCATGGATAGCTGGACATAATATGTAACCAAAAATGTTTCACTTTAACCCATGACCAATGAAAGAACAAATCTGAGCAGTGAGCACCTTTAAGTGCACATGCAAAGCTTAAAAAACCACAGGCACAATGGGTTCTCATTGCCCTTCAACTTCTGTGACCTGGCACAAACTGATGGGATAAAAGTTTCTATGATGCTTGAAAAGGTATAACCCAGTTCAAAGTGGGTCTAGGTCCATAGTAAAAGACAGCTCAGAGACTGGCACTGCTCGCCACTAAAATTGGCATCCTTCGATAACCCACAAGGATGGCTGCTGTAGGAAATAGACATATTGGTGAAGTAGGGGGTGGCATTGCGGGATGGGCATTTTGTTGGGATAGCAAAGAGGAAGCTTTTATCATCATCATAGGCAGTCCCTCAGAATCGAGGAGGACTTGCTTCCACTCCCAAAGTGAGTTCTTTGATGGCTGAACAGTCCGATACAAGAGCCATAGACCCTGTTACAGGTGGGACAGATATTCGTCGAGGGAAAGGGTCAGTGGGGCTGGTTTGCCACGCGCTCCTTCCGCTGCCTGTGCTTGGCCTCTTCATGCTCTTTGCGTTGAGACTCGAAGAGATCAACACCCTCCCGGATGCACTTTCTCCACCTCGGGCGGTCTTCGGCCAGGGTCTCCCAGGTGTCAGTGGTGATGCCGCACTTTACCAGGGAGGCTTTGAGGGTGTCCCTATAACATTTCCACTGTCCTCCTTTGGCTCATTTACCATGAAGGAGCTCCACATAAAGCATTTGCTTAGGGAGTCTTGCATCTGGCATGCTAACTATGTGGCCTGCCCAGCGAAGCTGATCAAGTGTGGTCAGTGCTTCAATACTGGGGATGCTAGCCTGGTCGAGGACACTGATGTTGGTGCGTCTGTCCTCCCAGGGGATTTGCAGGATCCTGCGGAGACATCGTTGGTGATATATCTCCAGCGACTTGACGTGCTTTCTATACATCGTCCAAGCCTCAGATCCATACAGGAGGGCGGGTATTACTACAGCCCAGTAGACCATGAGCTTGGTGGTAGACTTGAGGGCCTGGTCTTCATACACTCTTTTCCTCCGACGGCTGAAGGCTGCACTGGCGCACTGGAGACGATGCTGAATCTCCACATCATTATCTGCCTTTGTTGATAAGAGGTTCCCGAGATATGGGAAATGGTCCATGTTGTTCAGGGCCGCGCCGTGGATCTTGATGATTGGAGAGCAGTGCTGTGCGGTGGTGACAGGCTGGTGGAGGACCTTTGTCTTACGGATGTTAAGCATAAGGCCTATGCTTTCATATGCCTCAGTGAATACATTGACTATATCCTGGAGTTCAGCCTCTGAATGTGCAAAGACGCAGGTGTCGTCTGCATATTGCAGCTCAACGACAGAGGTTGGGGTGATCTTGGACCTGGCCTGGAGGCGACGTAGGTTAAACAGCTTCCCACTAGTTCTGTCATTTAATTCCACTCCAGCGGGGAGCTTGTTGACTGTGAGGTGGAGCATGGCGGCGAGGAAGATTGAGAAGAAGGTTGGAGTGATGACGCAGCCCGGTTTGACCTCGGTCCGGACGTGAATTGGGTCTGTAATGGATCCGTTGGTGAGGATCACGGCCTGCATGTCATCGTGAAGCAGGCAAAGGATGTTGACAAACTTTTGGGGGCATCCGAAACGGAGGAGGACGCTCCATAGAGCCTCATGGTTGACAGTGTCAAAGGCCTTCGTAAGATCGAAAAAGGCCATGTATAAAGGCTGGCGCTGTTCCCTGCATTTTTCCTGCAAATGTCGCGCTGCAAAGATCATGTCTGTTGTGCCCCGTAGGGGACAAAATCCGCATTGTGATTCCGGGAGGAGCTCCTCGGCCACAGGGAGAAGACGATTGAGGAGAACTCGAGCGACAACTTTCCCAGTGACTGATAGCAGGGAGATTCCCCTGCAGTTGGCGCAATCGGACTTGTCCCCTTTTTAAAAAATGGTCACAATTACTGCATCTCTCAGATCTCCTGGCATGCTCTCCTCCCTCCAGATGAGAGAGATGAGGTCATGTATCCACACTAACAGCGCCCCTCCACCATACTTTAGCGCCTCAGCAGGGATTCCATCCGCACCCGTAGCCTTATTATTCTTGAGCTGTTTTATGGCTGTTCCTATCTCGTACAATGTTGGAGTTTCGCTGAGTTGGTGGCGGGTCGCATGCTGTGGGATGAAGTCGAGAACACTTGAGTCAAAGACAAAGTCTCGATTGAGGAGATCTTCAAAGTGCTGCTTCCATTGGGTCCTGACACCCACGGTGTCCTTGATGAGTATTTCCCCATTCTTGGCCAGGAGTGGGATGGGGCCTTGGACCGTAGGTGGCCTTGACTACAGCGAAGAATCCACGCACATCGTGGCTGTTGGCCAGTTATTGTATCTCCTGTGCTTTCTCCATCCACCACCTGTTCTTTAGGTTCCGGGTTTTTTGTTGGACCTGAGCCTTGAGCTGTCTGTAATGTTGTTTTGCAGTTCCCGAGTTGGGTTGTTGCTTGAGGCTCAAAAATGCTTTGCGCTTGCAATCTATTAGTTCTTGGATCTCCTGATCATTTTCATCAAACCAGTCCTGATGTTTTCTGGTTGAGTGACCAAGTGTCTCTTCACAGGCACTGGTTATAGAGACCTGGAGGGCAGACCAAGCGCTGTGGGCATTCTTCATTTTAGGGTCATCAAGGCACGCCAGATTGGCTGTCTCGGGCTCTCTTAGCTGGTTCTCTAAGTGCCCCGGCATTAAACTTTTTGCGGAAATGCTTCTGCTGTCCCCTCTGCTATGGGGCTATGTTAATGTCAATGATGGATCGGATTAGGCGGTCCGTCCAGCAGTCGTCAGCTCCTGTCATGGCGCGGATGATGCGCACATCCTCGCAATCCCTGGCTCGGACGATGACATAGTCGAGCAGGTGCCAGTGTTTGGTGCGAGGGTGTTGCCATGATGTGCCATCAGAGACATATTTAATTTAATTAAGGCTGTCACTGCTATTTTTTGAAGTAACATAGCGCAGTGAGAGGAAGCTTCACTCTGCAGCTTACTATATGATATGTGAACTTGGACTGCTTGATGCTGATAAAGGGTAGCTGAAAATGATCGTTTCTCCAGCATGTTCATATTCATCAAGCAGCATGCTGCATTCTCTCAAGAATTGCTTGGGGAAAGGGTCAAATGGTGTACTGCCATGCTGTTTGAGCTCATCAGAGACATATTTAATTTAATTAAGGCTGTCACTGCTATTGATTTTGGCAGTTTCAATTTCTGGGCTGTTATGGCTTCTGGATCTACTGATCTGTGATGATTCCTATCAGCATGGGGCGGGAGCGGATCGGATTGTGAAGCCCTTCGGCCTGGGCTAGGGTCGGGCAGCGGACCGGGAGGGCGCTCGGGGCTTGGATCGGGCGGGGAGCAGAGGGAGAGACAACCGATCAGAAGGCTTTGTGCCCGGGGAGGGGGAGGGAGAGAGAGTTCACTTCCATAATGTTGTGTTGTGTTAATGGAACATGATTCAGTTTTAATGTAAAATATATTTTATTCAAACGTTTGCAATGTATTTAACTTTAATAAAATTATTCTTGTATCAAACCTTACTTTAATATGACTCTTTAAGATCAGTTATAAACTTGTAAATTTACATAAGTTACAAAAATCTTTTAACATGAGAACAGTTACAACAGTAACAATAATAATAACAACAGCAGCAAAGAAAGGCTACACCCATCTCTCATCCCCTTTAGGCTAAGACTGCCCGCTGCACTTGGTCTTGGACTTTCCACTACCCCTGCCCGCAGCGGTGGCGCAGTGTTTCTTCAGAAGCTGGTGTGGAGATTGCAGTGGGAGTGACAGTTGATTTCTGTCAATGGGTGCGGGACCTGGGCATGTTCCCTTATTGCAGCAGCTAACTCACGCATGCTGTCCCTCATGCACCCTGACAGTGTCTCAGCGGTCTGAAACATTCCCTCCCTAATGGCCAGTACTATCTCTGACATTCCCTCACTCAATGCCAGTGATGTGGTTTGCACTACCTCTGACATTCCCTCCCTCATGGCCAGTGATGTGGTTTGCACTACCTCTGACATTCCCTCCCTCATGGACACTGTTCCCTCACTGATGGTCCTGATGAGTGTTGTTACTTATCCCGACAGTCCCAATACCTCATCACTCACCCCACTGATGGTGTCCAGGAGTGATTGGGTGAGGTCAATGCTCTGTGCACTCAATGACATCATCTGAACCACATCTGTTACATCCTGCATCTCAGGAGAGCATGGTTGAGCTCTCCTTCCTCTCTTCCCGATGGGTGTGGCTTGCACTCCAACACTGGAACCCGCAGCCTGGGCTGGTAGGGTCCTGGGTGTGCCTCACTGCACCTCAACAATAGAACCCATGGCCTGGGACATTGGGGCCCTGGGTGTGCCTCACTGCACCCCACCACTGGGGCCTACAACCTCGGAAAGTGCAAAACCATGGAAAGTCCCACCAATACTCAAACACTCGTCACGGAAGGGGCTGTCAAGTCCATGAGCGACACCTTCTCCAAAGTCAGTACAACAGTGGGAGGTTCATCCAGCTCCATCCCCTCCCCCTCACCCCCATGGATGATTTGGAAGATGTTCTCCTCTTCAGACTCGTCCGCTTCTGAATCTTCTTCTGCATCTTCAGGATTGGCCTCAAGTTCTGCAAAATATAACAGAACAGTCAAATGGTTATCTGCAGAGGAGGGGGCAGGATGGGTGGCATGAGTGGGCTCACACATCGCAGACCAGGCAGCAGGCTGATTTGAAAGGCCATGATGAATTTGCAGGACTCACCTTCTCCTTCGAGTTTGGGCCCAGCTTGTGCAGTACTGATTGTTTTTCTCCAGGCAGGACCCATCAAAGCAGCAACCCTCTCGTCTAAGGGTGTCAATGGGTGCAGATTTGCCGGGCCTCCTCCTGTTCAAGTTCATTCCCTTTTGTTATGTGCCACTTTCTTCTGCAAAGATGAAAATACAACATTTTAGAGAGGGTGTCTTTCTGCTGGATGGGACATATACAGCTGGTCACATTTGCAATTGCATTCAATAAATGAAAATATTACTTACACCGACTACTTGACCAAGGTCCTGCGATTTCTTTTTACACTGGCCTCCAGATCTCATAGTGGTCACCATTGCGCAATAATCTTCTGCATCTTGGTTACAGCGTTCCTTCATTTCTTTTGGTGGAAGTTTTATGTGACCTCTGCTGGTGTCCAGCTCGTGTCATCTGTTCTCAATCACAGTAACTAGCGCCTCCACTTCCTCCAGCTAGAAATTCTTGGTCCTTGGTCCGCGTTGCATCTTGTACTGCTGCAGCTGCGATTTTTACAATTCTCTCACACACACAGCACCCCTTCTCTCACACATAACTGGCTCTTTAAAAATGGCCGATTGCCAACTTGGAGCTGTACTGCGCATGCGTGTCCATTGCAATGACGTCAAAAACGTACGTTTTTTTTCCCGTGCATGCGCAGAAGGCCCGGCTGCGTTTTTCGGCGCAGACAGCAGGCTTCACCCCCCAAGGCGGCTGGACATGTTGCGCGGCTAGGGATTGCAGTTTAAGATTGGGGAAAGATAGGACAATTATTTCTGGCGCATATCTGGGCCTAAAAACCCGATGTAACTCTGACAATTCGCCAGAAAACTGGCTTGGACAAAATGGAGCCTATAGTCTCAGAATAAGGGGCTGCCTATTTAAAACTGAGATGAGGAGGAATTTCTTCTCTCAGAGGATTGTAAATCTGTGGAATTCTCTGCCCCAGAAAGCTGTGGTGGCTGGGTAATTGAATATATTTAAGGCCGAGATAGACAGATTTTTGAGCGATAAGGGAGTGAAAGGTTACGGGGAGCGGGCAGGGAAGTGGAGCTCAGTCCATGATCAGATCAGTCATGATCTTATTGAATAGTGGCGCAGACGCGAGGGACCAAATGGCCTACTCCTGTTCCTATTTATTATGTTCTCAAATCCAGCTTAGGGCTGTCAATGCAGATAGTTTTAATTCAAGTGTTTAGCTAAAATTTAATTGTTTACAGGAGCACTCAATAAGATCATTTTTTGTGTGTGCTATTTTCAACACATTCATTATGGAAGATAGGATTTTATGCAAATAAACTGGGCAGAATTTGTAGTGGTATGATGGCATACTCTGAGCTCGCTGTCAGACCACTTTTGAAATAGACAGCAAGTTCAGGATTTCAGCGATCTGTCAAGTTCTGACTTGACCGATGATCCGCTCCGACATTGAAATCCTTGAAATTGCTGATATAGAGTTGGGCTAATTGCCCACCAACTGCCCGGCAACTACGTCTGAAAATGTACGGTTGGTGCAAACAGGCACAGCATAAGGGGATACTTCTTGGAAATTCAAGGATATACTCCAAACCGGTCTTTCAAACTTAATCAGGTGGGTGAAGCTGCTATCTTTGAGATTCTGAGGCTGGAAATGGAAGCATTTACATATAACCCACAGGATTATTACAGTTATATTTGCTGCCCATGAGAAGTATTAAGTTATTTTGTTTACCCAGATATTGAAGTTGTTTCCTTAAGTTACTGTCTTCCAATAGGTTTTTGAAGAGAGCATTATTCTCAGGTTTCTAAAATGTAATTTTGCTGGAAGGAAAAAAATAAAATGCACACACCCAGACCCCAAAATCACAAATGTAAGTATTTTTTCGAAGTACTGAAGTTTAAATGGAGATAGCCAAAGACCGAATAACTGTACGACAAGGACTTCAGATGATAACGATCTCTAATAGTATTATTCAGAGACCTTCTGTTTGCCGGTCCCCACATGATTCCAGGTACACTTACACACACGGTGCGCCCCTGAAATCTGTGGCCCATTATGCTGCCCTCTACTCTGCAGCAACTTCTCCGAGGAAGGTTCCCAGCAGGTAAGTGCACATTCAGTTTGGATGCCGGTGGCATAATCCTTAGTTATGCTGCCGACCACAAAATCCAGGCCACTATATCGACACAGAAGTTAACTCGTTTGATTCATTAAAATAACGCAGACAGGAACTTTTGAATGCTTTAATGGGGAATAAACATCCAAGTTGGAACCAAAGCATTGTAGCATATCTCTTAGTTAGTTTAATTTTATTTTCATGGATGGAAAAAAAACATTATATTTAAGAGTTTCTGATTAGGACCCTTACAAATTGAACAACCAAAAGAATTTTAATTTTCATTAAGTTTTCTAGGGGTTTCCTGTTCATTTTTGTATATTTTGGGTTCAATATGGATAGTGGATGGTTGAATACATCATAGTGGTAACTAGCTGGAAGAAGTTAATGAATCAGACAGGACAAAGCAGTTCAATTTATATCCTAGATAAGTGACTATATTAATTCATCCTTTGTACCACTGATCTCAGTAACTCATCATTAATTTCACTGATCACGCCATTAACGTTCACCACTTTAGCATTTTAACTGTCCAAATAAACAGAAATGGTCAGAGAAGTCAAAGAATAACATTAATATGATAGGGGCCCACTCAGCCTCTATTATTTCTCTCCAGCCCAGGCCAAGGCCTGATATGCTTGTGAATGGTTTCCTGAGCAAAACTGTATAAATATAAAGTTAAAAATAAAAACAGTTGAGGAAAGACATACTTGCAAGACGGTTCACTGGACTGGTTCCTGGGATGAGGGGATCTCCTTATGAGAAGAGATTGAGTAGACTAGACCTATTTTCCCCAGAGTTTAGAAGAATGAGAGATGATCTCATTGAAATATAAAAGATTCTGAGGGGGATTGACAGGGTAGATGCTGAGAGGTTGTTTGCCCTGGCTGGAGAGTCTCGTATTAAGGGGTATAGCTTCAGGATAAGGGGTTGGCCATTTAAGACAGAGACGAGGAGGAATTTCTTCACTGAGGGTTATGAATCTTTCAATTCTCTACCCCAGAGGACTGTGGATGCTCAGTGGTGGAGTATGTTCAAGACTGAGATTATTAGATTTTTTGGACACGAAAGGAATCAAGTGATATGGAGATCAGGTGGGAAAATGGAGTTACGGTCGGAAATCATCCAGCTACATATTGAATGGTAGAGCAGGCTCGGGGGGCTGTATGTCCTACTCTTGCTCCGGTTTCTTATGTACTTTTATTCTTATGAAAAGTCCTCCTTCGCAGTAACAATTACATTGCCTAAATGAAAACGATCTCAGAGGAGATGAGCTTTAATCAAGTGAATAAGAACCACCTGAGAACCATTCAGAGTACAGAGAGATGAATAGGTAATAGAATCAGATGAATGTTTGTTCAATGCTGGACTTCAATTCCCTTCTCAAATTAACATGCTTACTTCATTAAAAATCATATTTAATTTTTGTATTTTAAATAACATTTTATCCTTGACTTTATTGATGCACTTGGGGTGTATAAAAGATCTGACAGACTTCAATTACATGTTTTATTTTATTTTCCATAGTGTTATAATCATCGATTTATTCAAAATAAATTGAGTGGATAACGAGACAGTTAATTAATCTACTGAAAAAGTCTCGACCCTTTCCCCTACCCAGCTGTTTATCATTAAAACGGACTGCCATTTAAAGCTGCTATTAGTTGGATGAGGGCAAAAGGTTAAGAATTGAAAAAACTCCCTTCCCCAAATATATGGATATAAAGTTAAAGCTTGTGCTCTACAGCTTGTACTTTATAAAGAAATAGAATAATAAAATACAGATGAGTGATCAAAGTATAAAATTATTATTTATTAGGAGGTTTTTACTGCAAAATATTTTTCTAAAAATATGTATTTTATTATAGGAAATGGTATACTATCATTTGGCACAGCACATACTCTGTAAACCCAGCCACGCACCTGAACTGCAGATATGGTGACATCTACTGGCCTGTGATAGCATAAAACACAGCATAACTACCTTTTCAAGCGCTGGAACCATCTATTGTAGCTATAGCTAGTCAGAGTTTAGGGTATTTAGTTTTGAAAATCCTGGTAAAGGGATATCAGAACTGAATTGATTATCCTACTTGTGCTCTGCTTGAATATTTCTGCTTTTAATGTTCTTCTTTGCAGCGGGATCAGGAACCCTCGATTACCCGTACACGGATCTAACGGAGAACCTAATGCAACAGCACTTTTAAAAACTGTGATTCTGTCCCGTGTACAGCTGCACACGACCATTAAACTCACCCCACACACAGTCCTGCACTGACACATAGAGGAAGGGCTTTATTTTATAATAAAGTCTAATGCTGTCTCGACCTTAAAGGAATCCTTGAAGAGCAATCAAATTAACTCGGACCTGGACAGTCTGTCCGCTCATACTGTGACCCATCCTCACGTTATCAGATCAAAGGCATTGCTCCCAACCCCGCTCTTTTAGGGCACTATCCAGATCATCACGCTGGAAACAAGTTCAGAGGGGCAAAAGATTTATCCAACTCTTCCTCCCTTCCCTGCCGTCTTTCCGTTTTCTGATCTTGGTGAATGTGCTCTTGTGCAGTCTGGAGTATCATTGAGGGTGCTGCCTCGGGGTAAGTAAAGCCGAGTCTCATTCGACCTCCAGCGGCTGAAGCCTTTAGACTGGACATTTTAAGAAAAAGTAGACACAGTATAACATAGGTCTCTTCACTTTATATTAAAATGAATAGGTGGACAATCCCATCCTGGAGTGCACAGAAGCAGAAACACATCAAAGTACTGTATAAATTTGGGACCCAAACATTCTCGGCAAGGACGTGCACTCGCCCTAGCTGCAAAATCGATCTCCGACGGTCCCTGATAATCGAGAGTTGCCTGTAGTTGGAGGCGGCAAATGGCCAGATTTGCTGTAAAGTGGCACACGTTAGTGTCCTAACCTACCATTTTATTCCAGTTCCACTGAATGTTAAGTGGAAATTCCTCCAGATCTATTGACACCAAGCAGTAAGGAACAACCAAATTGCTAACATACACAGTTGAATACAAGTTGCTAAGAGAAGGACCCGGAATTTGCTGAAACGGTGATATTGGTGTTGGACGCTATAAATTAGAACATTGTGCTCCTCGATCCTCCAGTGGCAAACTTATACCATAATCTTCTGGGAAATGAATTAGAATACACCGCAGCGAGTATAGTGGAGGGTCAGGAGCGAAGCGTCCAATTGCCAGAGTAAAAACTCATTTCGATGAGATGCTAGTCGAGCCCAGAAGTATTTAAAATAGATGTTTGAAGGTTAAACTGATGGGCAGCAACAAGCGCAAATTCAAATTATAGAGAGCTGATTGGTATGAAGGACTGTTTATATCTGTCTGGTTAGTTCGTTAGATGGAATAGTGATCCCCCTACCCCACTTCTCATTGAGGTTGTACAAACAGGCCGGAACCCAGAGGCTTTCAGATTTCAATTACTCAAGCAGTCTGTAATCCCAGTGCTATTTCTGATTTACTGCTTAGATTTTAATAAGGGGTAAACGGGCACAGAGTGATCACTAACTATTACATTCATAATGCTTAGGATTAACAATCTAAATTGTAACAAAAAAGTCACATTTGAATGATAGTTTAAAGCTAGAAAAGGTCAACCCGTTCCTACCTGATATAATTTATGTTGCTTTGCACTTTGCACCTGTGGCCCACTGTCAGAACTGGGCCACTGAATAATAAAAAGCACCTAATGAGGGTAAAACAATTATTTCTTAACTTAAACAGTGAACTACGATCCCTGTGATTGCGCCAAACATACAGAGCCCACCAGCGCCATTCTGTAAAAGTCTAAATGGTTGTGGCGATCACAGTGTCATTAATTCAGCAAACTCGATCTCGCCAATGATTAACATTAACAGGTCGGACCTATGGTAATTAGCACTTCAACTTCGTCGCCGAGGGTCTCTGTGAAGGAGTGCAAAAGTCCCAGCAAATTATGACATGACATATGTAATGGCATAAGTCACTCGTGCCATAATTTCCTGGAATTTCTGCACCGTAATAATGGCGTGTGTCATAGATGTGTCATTACTCTTGCACAAGTTTTCAGCCAATTCAGATCAAAGGCAGTTTTACAAAAAGTTTGTATTATTAAACAAGTGAACTTCTACGTCCTAAGTCATCTCACCATCAAGGGATTAAGGCAACCTTTTTTTGTCTTTTATTTCTCCATCCCCAAAGTAAAGTGCATGCTGGGGAGAAAGCTGGAAAGCCAGATGTAGGCTCAGCAGTCACCATACTATCTGATGCACACTGCATCCTGCCACAAATTGTATTGTCGACCACTTTGACAGCTAATTTACACGCCATGTTACTGCTACTCCGCATTATATTGCAGAAAAGCTCAACAGTACAATTTCATTTCACACCAGGGCACAAAATGTCAATTTTGCACCAAAACAACTTTAGATTAAATTGGCAGGCAGAGCTTTGGGGCTCCATTTATGAATATTTTATCAGTGCAGTGACAAAATTTGTCATGAAAATGTCACTTGCTTTACAAAAACTTCCCAACATGCTAAAATGTCATCACATTACTGGTGATAAACAAGTGATGAGCATGGCAACCTCTCCAGAATTCAAATTTTCACCCCATAACAATGGCAAATGCGTTTAAATGGAGCTTTTTAAATACTGTGTCACTGAATTAAATCTTATGCTTCAACCATAATAAACTTGGTTGACAGCAGCAATACCCGAGGGATGAGTGTATGTCCATAATTTGAAGCTAAGGCAAGAGGAAGATAGAAAGTTTTCAAAGAAGCTAGGATTGTTCTCCTTAGAGCAGAGAAGGTTAAGGGGCGATTTAATACAGATGTTCAAAATCATGAAGGATTTTGATAGAATAAATAAGGAAAAACCATTTTCATGGCAAAAGGGTCAATAACCAGTGAAAGACAAATTTAAAATAATTGGCAAGAGAACCAGAGGCGATGTGAGAAGTTACACAGCGAGTTGTTCTGATGTGGAATGCACTACCTGAAAGGGTGTTGGAAACAGATTCAATAATAACTTTCAAAAGAGTAATAATATTATAGTTACCAGATGGATAAGTGTTAGGCATGAAACAAGTTTAAGGCATTTTGCATATGCAAATAGGGGGCCTAACATCTGTTTTAGGTCACTTTTGTAAAATTGAGAGTGCTCCTCCCAGCTCTAGATTAAAATCACGGGCTGCTGCCTGCCACCATTCATCCTATTCAATCGCTTCCCCACCCACCCCCCGCTCCCCCACCAAGACCAAGATGAAGTTTGCTGCTGGGGACACAGCGGCCTGAAATTCAAATCCCCTTCACCAGTGAGCATGCCCAGACATCTGCAGCTTACCGGCTTCATGTGGCCTAAGGCCCAATATCGGGTTGGCCTTATTTGAAACAGAATACAGAGCCCAAGGATAATGCAGATTGTAGGGGAAGGCATCTCAAGTACAAGAGTGCAACAATTTTTGTAATACCTGCAGTGAGTCCAAGATATGGCCAAAAATTTCCACAAGAAATCTTTATGATCAGTGTCCCTTTAGCCAAGGGCAGATTTTTAGAATGATACAAGAAAGCACATGCTGCGATTAGGGTCTTGACTGAGCATACCGTTGGCATCCTTAAGCAAATGATCAGATGCTTGGACCGGTTTGGAAGGAATACTTTCAACTTAATGAATAGATCCTGGAAAACTGTGCATTTCAAAATGAGCTCACCTTCTCAAGGGTGGATGGGAATTTGGAAACCCTGGAATTTAGGGCCAGTGGTGACGTTCTGTCCTTAATTAGTCATTTGCATGTGGCTGCCACTGTGAGGGTGGTGACTTCTTTCCTACTTTACAATAGTAAGTACACTTCAAAAAGTACTTCATTGGCTGTAAAGCACTTTGGGACGTCCTGTGGTCGTGAAAGGCGCTATATAAATGTAAGTCTTTCTTTCTATCTTTCTCTCTCTTTCTCTTTCTTTCTTTCTTTCCCTCTCCCCCTCCCTGTCTCCCTCCCTCACTCCTTCCTTCCTTGGAACTGAATGAAAAAAGATGCAAGATACAAGGTAGAATTCCTCCCATCAAAAAAATCAGTGTAAGCACAAAGCAGGAAGGCCTACTCACGGAGAAATTCGACCCCTCCCCCAGATATCATTGTGGAGTAGAACCTGACATCTGTTTGTAATTTTGGAAACATTCTTGCAGACGCATGCTCATGTGATCAGGATGCAGCAAACAGCCCACGATGATTTACTGTTATTTACTTAAATTTAAAGGGACTCTTGAGTTGCATAGGTTAATGACAACAGGGCCCATGTTATTATCTTTAGGATGGAGTTCAGGACTTCAGTCCACGCCTTTGAATCCGCCACAACCCCAACCCATTTCCCTCGGGCTGATAAATGAAGAATGGCAAGCTCCCAAATGGGATTCCCATAGCCAAGGGAGAGCCTGCCAGTGTGAAGAGGGAAATATTGATTTTGCTGCATCAGCGTCTCTGCTGCAACATCAGTAGAGCAGATGAGGGATCTTAAATGCGGCACAAGTGCTCCGAAGATTGGCCCAGCTGTTCCAATGAAGGCCTCAACTGAGACTGAGGACCTTAGCAGGTTAACGTTTGGGGGCCGGACTGAAGGGAGTGGAGGCTGCTGCAAGGCTCTTTCCCGCTACAGGAAGGGCTCAGGGCCATTACTGCCACTTTCCAGGGTCTGTCACCACTCTCCCCATGGAGAAATGCAGGAAGCGGGGCGAATGGGAGGGAAATGCTCTGGGGACATTTTCATGCAGCAGGTGAGGAAGGAGAGACCAGTGGCTTTCCTAACGGGGCCAGAAGGAGGGAAATACTCACCACCCACAATTTCCTTCATTATCTGATGCCATCTCACCCAATTTCTGACAGGATCGCAAAGGAGAAACCCGGCCTAGGTCTTTATAGGCTATGGTGGCTAATAAATGTTATAAATATATTCAACGATGTGTCTGCACTGCTCTTTTAAGCATTGTGACTACAGGGCTGACACAGTATTTTATTGCACTTCACCTCACTGATTCACCTTCTGCATATATTGGTGTTGGGTTAACTGGATATTATTGTTAGTTTAAATTAGTAAATGGAGTGTGTTTGTAGTAAAACAGGTTCCAAGGTGATATGATGATGGGAACTGAGTCGGCAGTGGCCCAGACTGAGTAAATTTTTTGTCTATGATCCAAGCAGGCCATAGTACTATGGGGCCCAAGTCATGGTTGATCAGCTAGTCTGATGCAGTGACAGGAGTAGGCCTACCACTTCAAGGCTGGGATTCTTCCCATTTGACTGTAGATAACCTGATGAGGTTTTAATGGAGAGGCTAGTCCTAGATGGCCAACCAGCAGAAACCTTATGTCATGCCAAGCTAGTTGGTTTTAGCTGGTTAAACTCCAGCCATGCCGCTATGCACACTTGGTATGTCCAAAATTTTTAGATTCTTGTCAATTTGCACTAAAGTGCGCTGGCCTTGGCTAAGTGGTATGTGTCTCTATGGTGAGAGATCGTGCACTGCATATCCGCCGAATGGAAAGTCCATTTATATGGATTTCTGAGTAGGTTGGCATGGAGACTGTTAACCATAGTGACGGGCTTAGATTAATCATGTGGATGTTGAAAAAAAAAAATTGTCCCAGAAATTCCAGCTTCCCCGGGTCCGTACTGAGTGTGTACGGACCTGGGAAGGCATTGCAAAAGTTGGTTTTCAGCGCACAATGCGCGTGCGCAGAAAACCGGCTTTTCCAATCTGTCAAGCTCCAGTTTGACAGATCATCCGCATATCAGGAGCGACGACATTTGCAAGGGCAAGATTGCAGTATTCACCCATATCTTGCCCAGCAAATGTCCTCAAAACTCTTGCGCCTGATAAAAGCAGGTGCATAGCCTACTTTTACAGGCGTAAGAGTTTTAAAACACACTTAAAACATAAAAAATAAAATTAAAAAAACACATTGTATTTTTAAAAACCCTGCCCACTACATTACATTTATTTTAAACCATAATAAAAAAAAACTTGGAAAAAAATATTTTCTCTAAGATATTTATTAACTTTAATTTCAATTAATTTTAATTATGTGAGGTGTGCTTTTTATTTTTTATTTGGTGTTATTGTGTTTTTTTTTCTCAATTAATATCAATGAGAACTGGTAGATACGGAATTCCCATTGCTATTAATTGTGAATACTTTACCTGATTGGTTGAGCAGTCACACATGACTGCATCTTCTGCGTGGGAACCTGGGGGACGGGAGCGCGCTTTGCAGCACGGGAAGAGAAGGCCTCCCCAACAGAATCCCACGCTCCTCTGGGACCACCAAGTAAATTCGTAAAAATTCTCCGGTCGGAGGCATTTGTCCGAAAGAAGCCTCTGACCGGAATTTCAGGGCCATTAAATTTTGAATAATTTCAAATTTTCCCATTCCGTTATAATTTCAATGTCTGTCAAAATCATGAAGGGTTTTGATAGAGTGAATAAGGAGAAATAGTTTCCAATGGCAGAAGAGTAGGTAACCATAGAACACAGATTTAAGATTATTGGCAGAAGAGCCTGAGGAGAGATGAGGAGAAATGTTTTGATCCAGTGAGTTATTATGCTCTGGAATGCTCTGCCTCAAAGGGTGGTGGAAGCAGATTCAATAGTAACATTCATAAAGGAAATTGGATAAATACTTGAAGGGGACAAAATTGCGGGGCTATGGGTTAAGAGCAAGGGCATAGGACTAATTGGATAGCTCTTTCAAAAAGTTGACACAGGCACAATTGGCTGAATAGCCTCCTTACGTGCTGTAAGATTCTATGATATTATTCTATACCCCAGCAACTTAATAGAAACACTTTGAGGCAGTATTCAAATCGACTGTTGTATTTCCCCTCAAATAATCTATAATGGTAGAAGTGTGTCTAAACAGCATAAGTATTCTCCACAGACAATCACTGATCATTCTTTGTGGGAAAAGATTTAAAGCTGTTATAAAGTAAGTTAACACAGAGGTTGACCGAGATCCTGCCAGGATTAACTGCAGACATCTGACTGCCTCACCTTTTTTTTCCTGTTGCCTCCCCCTTCTGGCCAATGTCACAGCATCACTTCAGTTTATCTGTAAGATTCCCATTATGTTCTAAAGCCTCAGAGTCAATCTTAACCTGCCACCCCATCCCACTTCCCTTGGCGGCAGGGGCAAAATAAAAAACAAATATCGCGTCTGTCTGATTGGTCTCTGGCAATGGTAACTCCCACTGATTGTTTTAAAACCTGTTTGAGAATTGTCACTTTTGTGCTCAGGAAAGAGTTACGCCATAGAATCGAAGAAATTGACATTCTTTTTTTGTGCAAAGTACTAAAATATCTTTTCTTCTCTGGAATTAATGACCCGTTACTAAAATCACATTCTCAGACATTGCATATTTGAAGCCATAAGTTCCCACAGTTTCATTAGTGGGTCATTAATTATCGGAAAAAAACAGGCATTTAACATTTTCTTTTGTTAAAAGAATAATTTCATTCCTTAGTTTCTACATGATGGACAAAAATGATGAGTAGATTTTACTCTGTGTATTTTGGCATTACTAATACAAACCAAAGGAATGCACAAAAACTAAAGCTGTCACCTCATTACATTTTTCTTGTCTGCGTCCCTGCTCGACCACTTAGATGCTCTGCTTAAGACACAGCTTTCCTTAAGTAAATCAAGCTCATAACACTACTGCACTATAACTATTTCCCCCTTCTCCAGTGGTCCATTTCCTGAGTGATGTAAGCATGATATTTTACATGACTGGAATGTAGAGATCAATGAACATTCTTCCTTTTTATACAAAGGATAATTTTTGTTGCCAAGCAAGCCATAAACCAGAAATGCTTCCAAAGGCTCACATCACTTCAAAGAAAATGTTACACTTCATGCTACATATTGCAGGTTATAATATTGCAGTTAAACCTTTGATCATAAAAAGTAAAGCCACTGAGCAAGGCGACCAAAACGATCAAATATGATTCAACAAAACTGCTCACACTGGAAACGTGAATAGAATTGATCCATTGGCCTTCATTTCAAGTATATGTTCCGTCCCATTGAATTGGTCGAGCCTACATAGAAGGCTTGTCACTTTGGTGAGGAATTCACAGGCAGGCGTTGTTCTTGGCAGAGCCTCTACTATCACATCACCATGTTGGCAGAGAGGGAGGATATTTTACTGCACAGATATTGGCTCGCACTTCCAGAAAATTTGTGTGCAAAAATTTTTTAAATGTTGTTCATGTTACGCGTGTACAAACAAGTCTAACTAATGGGGCACACAGCAAGATGCCCCGCTCCAACAAAATCTGGCCCAATATTTTTCAATGGCAGACAGGATACATCGATGTAACTAACTGCATCAGTTCAGTCTCTTCTACTCACTGCGCTGGCAAGGCAGTTACCAGAGGGCAATATCACTTTAATGATTTGAATCTAGAGTTTTGATTTGATATGATCCGATGAGTCACAAATGTCTAGTCGTTTACTGCTTCACTCATTCTGATTAAATATGTTCTAGCACAGCAGATTATTTTTCTTTGGAAGGATCCCTGATGGATCAGTGGGTAAATGCACTGCATGGTGTGGCACTGAGTCATACAAACCAGAGCCCATGTCCAATCACAGCTCAAACCTTCGCGGCCCCTAGGAAAGGGAGAGGAAAAAAACTTGACCACAGTTTCCGCTCTTGATCTAGTGACTTGTATTGGATATTTGCTGGTCTGGATATGGAGTGAGAATGTGCTTACACTTGACTATAATACTCTTGTGGTGAAATCGCCTGTCAATACTAACTGTCTAGACATACCCATTCCTTCAACCACTGTCTATCCTACCTGTGACAGAGACTGTAATTCCCGTATTGGACTGCACAGTCATCTGAGAACTACTTTTAGAGTGGAAGCAAGTCTTCCTCGATTTTGAGGTACTGCCTATGATGATGAGACATACCTATGAAGAATAGTCTTTTGGTAAGGTACTTGTGGAATCACATCTCAGCATGAGGCACTGGGTAGATTTTCAACTTGCTGCCTAGGTGTAAACTGGGATTATTGACCAGCCTGTTGTTCTAGAAAATATTGGGTTTTCCTTTACCCCGTTACAAGTTGGAAATCTACCCCACACTTTTCAGAAAAGGATGATAAACTAGGAGAATATAACATTTGTGAGAACTTACAATAACTGGTGATCAAAGATAAGCAATGTAAGCGACTGTAAAGTAATTATTTAGTCGTGATTGGTGGGCATTTATCCATCTGGTCTAAACAGAATATGTACACTTCAGGAAGGAAAAAGACAATTTTTGAAAAAACAGAGCAAGACACATATACACGTGTTTTCTTTAACATGCTGAATGTGTTTGAATTATACATTGTCATGTATGCAGAACATGTATACTAACTATATAGTCACATAAGGTGTGCCACCAGAGGGCACTGCAGTGGGAGACCTGAGGGTCACCTGCATAGGTGTGCAGGGCCCAGTATAAAAGACTTCCCATCATGCTTGTGCCTCATTCTGGAATTACAATAAATGGGACTAAGATCACAACAACTCAAGTATAATACTAGACCTCGTGGAGTCATTTATAAGAGTATTAAAAACATAACAACTGGCGACGAGATTACGAACTTTCATGCAAAAATGATTAACGGCGGTGCATTAGAAAAGTTCTTAGAGGGATTGGGAAGCCTTTATGGAGTGGCTCGACCAATATTTTGTAGCAAATTACCTGATAGGCGATGATCTGGCCACGTTGGCAGATAAGCGCAGAGCTATCCTTTTGACCAGTTGTTGGCCCACTGTCTATGGCCTCATCAGGGACTTGCTTGCACCAGAGAAAACAATGACCAAGTCATACGAGGAGCTGAAAGTGCTAATTCGGGACCAACTCAAACCGAAGGAGAGCATCCTCATGGCCAGGCATCGATTTTATACACACCGCCGCCCCTAGGGCCAGGAAAGCGCGAAGTACGCTGCCGACCTCAGGACTGTGTGAATTTGGCGCATCCCTCGCCGATGCGTTGCAGGACATCTTTGTAATTGGCATCGGTCTTGAGGCCCTTCTTCACAGGCTACTGTCTGCCGAAACCACCGTCACTCTGCAGAGGCCATCAGCATCAGCCAGGCATTCATGACCTCAAGCTGCAGCTCCAAGCAGATGATGACTCACTCTCAGGACTCAAACCCGGCAAGTACTGTAAATAGAATGGCGCCTTTCACAGACAGAACTATTGAACGTGAATCTGCCCAGGGCAGAGCATACAGGCCCCCGAGTCCTTTAACTCAGAGTCCGCCGAGGGCTGCAAACGTAAGTTGAGTAGCACCATGCTGGCATTGCAGAGGTAATCGCAGGGCTCATCAGTGTCAGTTCAGAGACTATGTGTGCAAAGGCTGCAGCACAAAGGGCTACCTCCAGCGAAAGTGACTCACCATGTGGAAAAGGAGTGAGCAGCTGGCTGTGAATGCAGCGTGGATTACGAGGAGATGGCTAGAGAGGCAGCTCAGTTCCAGGACGAAGTGTATGGAGTATATACCTGCACCACAGATTGTCCTCCAGTGATAATGGAAGTCGAGATAAATGGCGTTCCAACCTTCATGGAAGTGAACATGGGGGCGAGTCAGTAATGAGCCAGGAAGCCTTTGAGAGGCTATGGAATGATCAAGCTGAACGACCCAAGCTGGTCCCGGTTCAGGCAAAGTTGCGCACCTACACCAAGGAACTGATATCAGTTGTTGGTAGTGGAGATGTAAGTGTATCCCATGATGGCGCGGTGCACAATTTACCATTGTGGATTGTTTCAGGTGATGGACCAACGATACTTGGAAGAAGATGGATGGAGAAGATTCATTGGAACTGGGAAGACTTCATCCCTCCAGTGATCGACGTCCCCCATGCTCAGAGGCAGAGCAAGCCCCCACCTTCAGTTGGACCAGGCACCGGAGAGCAGATCCGCGCAGCCCCCGAGGCACAGACCGCTCATCACGACTGCGTGGCGATGATCCGGCCGAGACGACCCGAATGCACCTACCCAGTTTCAGTGGCAGGACTCCTGGGGAGGAAGATTGGATCTGAGGGTGCCTTCCCAGCTTCAGTGGCAGAATTCCTGGGCAAGAAGATCGTGGCAGTCGACATCATGGACAGGGAAAAGATGGTGTCCAAATCACGAGGTGCAGCACTAATGGAGCAATGACACGTGGTTCCACGAAAGGAAGATGATTGGGGTAAAAGTAGTAAGACCATTTTAAAGGAGGCCAGCATCCCACCATTTTTGAATGAACTGCTTGAAATTGGTAGCCAATGTAAAAGTCCAGCTGTAATGAGCAAAATGTTGTTGAGCGATGTCAGGTGCAAATTGCAATCAGCCAATGTAGCAGGCGAATACCTAACGGTCGTATACAGGTCCAGAGGGCCACCCAATGCTGTAGCCTGCGTCCCCAGGACCAGAACGATGTATCATAAAGTGTCCCCACAGCTGATAGAAGTAGACAAGCCACATAGTAAACGATCCGCAGAGAGCAGAGGCACCGGTATCGATACCCTGCCTAAGATAGGTTTAACATTGCAGGCACCTGATGGCATGAACTGCCACGGGCCAGATACAGTAAACTGCGCCTATGTTCGCAGTCAGCTACCGTCGCCCACCACCCGGGTGGAAAAGGCACAGCCCACAAACCCACTCGCCACCACAGCAATGCCCAAGAGTGAAGGGTCACCCGCAACGGTTCCTCTGAATGAGACCTGGACCAGCCAGGATTCCGAACTAGAGAGTGCTCACAACTGCTAGACAAGACGAGGCAACCCCACCATCACTTGGACGAAATGCTCACTCGCTCAGACCGCTTCCCAGGGAGCAGCAGCGACACTGTGCAAATGAAAAGGTTAGGGAGGTCACAGATACATCAGCTGTCTTTGGGCCTGCCCGACACTAGGAGTAACAGCAAGCGCCCTGAGCCCCAGCAACTCGAGCAAAATGAGCTCACCTCGCCCACAGACCCACTAGCATGGGGCGCTGCGCCACCATCAGACGACCCGGATCTCATCCAGCCGTGCTGGAACTAGACTGTCCTTGTGTACCTGTAATGATATACCTGTACTGTACATATAAATGTACCACACAAAAAGAAACGCAACTGTAATCCACCCAACAAATGTATCAAGATGTAAATGTAAAACCCATGTGATGAACTTGAATGCAACTTGCATGTAACGGGCCATTAGCATGATCTGTGTGTGTGGGGGGAGAATGGAGTAATCATGGACTCACAACCAGAAACCACGGGAACCTCCACTGGCAACAAATCTCAATACCAACCCACCCAAGCCAGAAGCGACCCTCCAATGGTCAACCAGGAAGAACAAAGCCCAGGTCACCATCAATGTACGAGTCAACTTGCATTAAAGACTTGGGGGGAAGTGATGTCATGTATGTAGACGAATTGTTTCGTCACACAAGGTGTACCACCAGAGGGCGGTGGGAGACCTGAGGGTCATCTGTATAGGTGCAGGGCCCAGTATGAAAGGTTGCCCATCATGCTTGTGCCTCACACTAGGGAGTTACAATAAATGGGACGAAAGTCACAACAGCTCAAGTACAATACGAGACTTCGTGGAGTCATTCATAAGAGTATTAAAGACATAACATACATAGCTATTAGCTTTAAACTGCTGTAGTAAAGCAATGCATTGGAAATTTCCATGTAAATTTATAAAGGATTATTTAATTAATAAAGTAAGGTAGGATTGGAAATGTGTATAGTTACACTATATGGCAGCGTGTTATCACTTAAAATTAAATCAGTGATCTTATCATTCAAATTTATTAAAAATAGAACTTCCAATTTGTCAGTTATAGAGGAAATGATGTCTTCTAATTGACTTTATTCAGGTTTACATAATTAATTGACAGACTAACCCTAATACCACAATACGTTTATTAAAGAATTGAGTTGTTGGTTGGGTAAAGTGTTGCGTCAGAATAACTTAATTTCTATTTGTATATTTTTGTCACTCAGAATTCTCAGGAAACTCTCTTGAATACCATAGTAATTACACTCCAAGGATTAGATTTTTTGCCATGAACAGTGTTTGTGGGACCAGCCGGAGGAGCTTAGGAGCCGGTCCATTTTGAGGGTCAGGCCTAGGTAGCACAGGGTCAGCGGGTGGAAAGGAATGCCCTGGGGCAGCCTGCCAGCTCCAGGCCGTCACAATATTGTGTGGCTTGAGGAGTGGTGCAGAAGGGAGGGATTCAAATTCCTGGGACAATGGAACCGGTTCTGGGGGAGGTGGGACCAGTACAAACCGGATGGTCTGCACCTGGGCAGGACCGGAACCAATGTCCGAGGGGGAGTGTTTGCTTGTGCTGTTGGGGAGGGGTTAAATGAACATGACAGGGGGATGGGAACCTATGCAGGGAGACAGAAGGGAGTAGAATGGGAGCAGAAGCAAAAGATAAAAAGAAGAAAAGTAAAAGTGGAGGGCCGAGAAACCCAAGGAAAAAATCAAAAAGGGCCACATTACAGCAAAATTCTAAGGGGACAAAGTGTGTTAAAAATTCAAGCCTGAAGGCTCTGTGCCTCAATGCGAGGAGTATTTGTAATAAGGTGGATGAATTAACTGCACAGGCAGCAATGAATGAATATGTTATAATTGGCATCATGGAGACATGGCTCCAGGGTGACCAAGGATGGGATCTCAACATCCAGGGGTATTCAATATTCAGGAAAGATAGACAGAAAGGGAAAGGAGGTGGGGTGGCATTGCTGGTTAAAGAGGAAATTAATGCAATAGTAAGAAAGGACATTAGCTTGGATGATGTGGAATCTGTATGGGTGGAACTGCGGAATACCAAAGGGCAGAAAATACTAGTGGGACTTGTGCACAGACCACCAAACAGTAGTAGTGAGGTTGGGGACAGCATCAAACAAGAAATTAGGGATGCGTGCAATAAAGGTACAGCAGTTATCATGGGCGACTTTAATCTACATATAGATTGGGCGAAGCAATATGGTGGAGGAGGATTTCCTGGCGTGTATTAGGGATGGTTTTCTAGACTAATATGTCGAGGAACCAACTAGAGGGCTAGCCATCCTTGACTGGGTGATGTGTAATGAGAAAGGACTAATTAGCAATCTTGTAATTTGGTAGAATTCTTTATTAAGGTGGAGAGTGACACAGTTAATACAGAGACTAGAGTCCTGAACTTAAGGAAATGTAACTTCGATGGTATGAGACATGAATTGGCTAGAATAGACTGGCAAATGATACTTAAAGGGTTGACGGTGGCTAGGCAATGGCAAACATTTAAAGATCACATGGATGAACTTCAACAATCGTACATCCCTGTCTGGAGTAAAAATAAAACAGGGAAGGTGGCTCAACCGTGGCTAACAGGGGAAATTAAGGATAGTGTTAAATCCAAGGAAGAGGCATATAAATTGGCCAGAAAAAGCAGCAAACCTGAGTGCTGGGAGAAATTTAAAATTCAGCAGAGGAGGACAAAGGGTTTAATTAGGAGGGGGAAAATAGAGTATGAGAGGAAGCTTGCCGGGAATATAAAAACTGACTGCAAAAGCTTCTATGGATATGTGAAGAGAAAAAGATTAGTGAAGACAAATGTAGGTCCCTTGCAGTCCGATTCAGGCAAATTTATAATGAGGAACAAAGAAATGGCAGACCAGTTGAACAAATACTTTGGTTCTGTGTTCACGAAGGAAGACACAAATAACCTTCCGGAAATATTAGGCGACCGAGGGTCTAGTGAGAAAGAGGAACTGAAGGAAATCCTTATTAGGCAGGAAATTGTGTAAGGGAAATTGATGGGATTGAAGGCCAATAAATCCCTGAGGTCTAATAGTCTGCGTTCCAGAGTACTTAAGGAAGTGGCCTTAGAAATAGTGGGTACATTGGTGATCATTTTCCAACAGTCTATCGACTCTGGATCAGTTCCTATGGACTGGAGGGTAGCTAATGTAACACCATATTTTAAAAAAGGAGGGAGACAGAAAAAGGGTAATTATAGACCGGTTAAACTGACATCAGTGTTGGGGAAAATGTTGGAATCAATTATTAAAGATGAAATAGCAGTGCATTTGGAAAGCAGTGACAGGATCGGTCCAAGTCAGCATGGATTTATGAAAGGGAAATCATGCTTGACAAATCTTCTGCAATTTTTTGAGGATGTAACTAGTAGAATGGACAAGGGAGAACCAGTGGATGTGGTGTATTTGGACTTTAAAAAGGCTTTTGACAAGATCCCACATAAGAGATTGGTGTGCAAAATTAAAGCACATGGTATTGGGGGTAATGTACTGATATGGATAGAGAATTGGTTGGCAGACAAGAAGCAGAGAGTCGGGATAAACGGGTCCTTTTCAGAATGGCAGGTAGTGACTAGTGGGGTGCCGCAGGGCGTAGTGCTGGACCCCAGCTATTTACAATATACATTAATGATTTAGATGAAGGAATTGAGTGTAATATCTCCAAGTTTACAGATGACACTAAGCTGGGTGGCAGTGTGAGCTTTGAGGAGGATGCTAAGAGGCTGCAGGGTGACTTGGACAGGTTAGGTGAGTGGGCAAATGCATGGCAGATGCAGTATAATGTAGATAAATGTGAGGTTATCCACTTTGGGGACAAAAACACAAAGGCAGAATATTATCTGAATGGCAACAGATTAGGAAAAGGGGAGGTGCAACGAGACCTGGGTGTCATGGTGCATCAGTCATTGAAAGTTGGCATGCAGGTACAGCAGGTGATGAAGAAGGCAAATGGTATGTTAGCCTTCATAGTTAGGGGCTTTGAGTATAGGAGCAGGGAGGTCTTACTGCAGTTGTACAGAGCCTTGGTGAGGCCCCACCTGGAATATTGTATTCAGTTTTGGTCTCCTAATCTGAGGAAGGATGTTCTTGTTACTGAGGGAGTGCAGCGAAGGTTCACCAGATTGATTCCCGGGATGGCTGGATTGACATATGAGGAGAGACTGGATCGACTGGGCCTGTATTCACTGGAGTTTAGAAGGATGAGAGGGGATTTCATAGAAACATATAAAATTCTGACGGGACTGGACAGGTTAGATGCAAGAAGAATGTTCCCGATGTTGGGGAAGTCCAGAACCAGGGGACACAGT
Organism: Pristiophorus japonicus; assembly: GCF_044704955.1. Taxonomy (NCBI): domain Eukaryota; kingdom Metazoa; phylum Chordata; class Chondrichthyes; family Pristiophoridae; genus Pristiophorus; species Pristiophorus japonicus. The sequence goes on from NC_091978.1 coordinate 147,924,674, forward strand.
CTAAGGATAAGGGGTTGACCATTTAGGACTGAGATGAGGAGAAACTTCTTCACTGAGAGTTGTTAATCTGAGGAATTCCCTACCGCAGAGATGCCAGTTCATTGGATATATTCAAGAGGGAGTTAGATATGGCCCTTACGCCTGAAGGGATCAAGGGAAATGGAGAGAAAGCAGGAAAAGGGTACTGAGGTGAATGATCAGCCATGATCTTATTGAATGGTGGTGCAGGCTCGAAGGGCCGAATGGCCTACCCCTGCACCTATTTTCTATGTTTCTATGTTTCTATTAGGGAAGCTGGAAGGAGGCATGTCTGGGAGTGGGGTCCGTTTTTGGGAGACAGAGGCCCAGGTTGCTTTCATGAACCCTGGAGGAGTTTACTTGCTGGGCTCCTCTTCAGTTGGACCAACAATGATACTGGGCGATATGTCCACAGCTTGCTCTGCCCAGAACTGAATTAAAATGCCACTTGGGGTCCAGTGTACATCAGAGGAGCCAAATCTGCATGTTAAAATGGCCTACCACCTGGCTCAGGAGAGGTCTCCGGCCGCCCATCGGGAGGCCCTGGTTGGAGTTAGGGATGGCCACACCACTGGTGGGAACGGCATGGCAAGACATTCGCCACCATTTTTGGGGGTGACCACTCCGTAACCAATAGGCAGGAGGCCTCAAAACCAGCCCCCCTGTTTCTTATGGCAATTTTATGTGATTGGGCAAATTTTGTTTTCTAATTTATCTGACAAGCTCAGTGCCATAAAATATTACTAAATTGCCTGAATAGTGATATAATGATTTCACTCTCCATAACAGAATAAGTTGAATGTAGAGAGGGCATTTTCTAAGCAGCCTGAATTAAAGATAGAAATCAGATGGTATTAGTATAATGGGGCCCCAATACTGGCGGCCATTCCCACTGCTGTTGCAGGCCTGTCACGTCTGTCACAATGGCTGCATTTTCAGACCTTTTTCCAAGCTCAAAGCCCTACTGAGGAGTGGGTTGTACCAGGGATACAAATGACTAACGCCCAGGTGGGGGGAAGGGGTCAGAAAAATAGGCTTGGATATGTTTTTCTTCATAATACACATGTTGGGAGAGATCAGTGAAATAAACATTATATTTTGCTGGTGTGACATGATCGGAATCCAATGAATACTACTTTTCTACAACACTAAACGACACAAAACTAAAGGGCTAAAACTGCACACATTTGGAAAATACTATAGAAACATAGATATTTACAGGGCAGAAGGAAGCCATTTTGGCCCATCGTGTCCTCACCGGTCGACAAAGAGCGACACGGTCCCCGGTCAGTAGCCCTGAAGGTTACATATAAACCTATGAACAATGAACAATGGCAGAAAGGTAAAGAGCATCCGGCCCAACCAGTCCACCCCACACAACAGGGATACCCCCTGCATCGCAACATTTTACACTCCACCCCACCCGGAGCCATGTGATCTCCTCGGAGAGGCAAGAAAAAAGATAAAAATCCAGGCCAATTGGGGAAAAAAATCTGGGAAAATTCCTCTCCGACCCATCTAAGTGTTCGAAACTAGTCCAGGAGACCACGCTGGCCGTATTAGATTCCCTGAGATACTTACCATCGTATCTGCACCAGCCAACAAGAGGTTTTCCAGTCTAATCCCACTTACCAGGTCTTAGTCCGTAACCATGCAGGTTACGGCACTTCAAGTGCCCATCCAAGCACCTTTTAAATGTGGTGAGGGTATCTGCCTGTACCACCTTTCCAGGCAGTGAATTCCAGACCCCCACAACTCTCTGCGTGAAAAAGCTTCCCTTCAAATCCCCTCTAACCCTTCCACCAACCACCTTAAACTATGTCCTCTCATAATTGACCCCTTCACCAAGGGAAATAGGGCCTTTGCTTTCCACTATATCCAGGCCTCTCAAAATTTTATACACCTCAACGAGGTCTCCCCTCAGCCTCCTCTGTTCCAAGTAGAACAAACCAAGACTATCCAATCTGTCCTCATAGCTAAGATTCTCCATTCCAGGAAGCATTCTCATAAATCTCCTCTGAACCCTCTCTAGTACAATCACATCCTTGCAATAATACGGCAACCAGAACTGCATGCAGTATTCCAGCTGTGCCCGAACCAGTGTATTATACAAGTTAAGCATAACCTCACTGCTCTTGTATTCTATGCTTTGGCCAATAAATGCAAGCATTCCATATTCCTTCTGCACCATCTTATCCACCTGGCCTGTTACTTTTAGGGATCTGTGGACAAGCACTCCAAGGTCCCTTTGTTCATCTACATTTCTAAGTGGCCTACCATTTAATGTGTATAAACTTTCTTTATTAGCCCTCCCAAAGTGCATCACCTCACACTTCTCTGAATTAAATTCCATTTGCCACTGTTCTGCCCACATGACCAGTAGATAGATATCCTCCTGCTGTCCATTACTTTCCTCTTCATTATCAACCACACAGTCAATTTTAGTGTCATCTGCAAACTTCTTAATCATACTCCCTAAATTCAAATCTAGATCATTGATGTATACCACAAAAAGCAAGGGATCCAGTACTGAGCCCTACGGAGCCACAATGGAAACATCCTTCTAGTCACAAAAACATCCATCAACCATTATCCTTTGCTTCTTACCTCTAAGCCAATTTTGCCACTTTGCCTTGGATCCCATGGGCTTTTACCTTTGTGACCAGTTTGCTATGTGTGACCTTATCAAAAGCTTTGCTAAAGTCCAAACACACTACATCGTACACAGTACCCTCATTGACCCTCCTGGTTACCTCCTTGAAAAATTCAATCGGGTTAGTCAAACACAATCTTCCCTTAACAAATCCATGCTGACTGTCCCTGATCAATCTTTGCCTTTTAAATGTAGATTTAACCTGTCCTTCAGGATTTTTTCCAATAATTTTCCCACCACTGAGGTTAGGTTGACAGGCCTATAATTACTCGGCCTATCCCCTTGTCCCTTCTGAAACAAGGGTACTATATTAACAGTCCTCCATCCTCCGGCACCATGCCTGAATCCAAAGAGGACTGGAAAATGATGGTCAAGGCCTCTGCTATTTCCTCTTTTACTTCGCTCAACAGCCTGGATGCATTTCATTCGGGCCTGGGGACTTTTCCACTTTCAATGCTGCTAATCTTCTTAATACTTCCTCTCTCACTATGTTTATTTCATCCAGAATTTCACACTCCTCCTCTATAGCAGTATCTGCATTGTCGCTTTCCTTTGTGAAAACAGATGCAAAGTAGTCATTAAGAACCATACCCACATCTTCTGCTTCCACACACAGATTATTCTTTTGGTCTCTAATAGGCCCTACCCTTTCTTTAGTTATCCTCTTGCTTTTAATATATTTATAGAACATCTTTGGGTTTTCCTTGATTTTACTTGCTAAGAATTGGTCATGCTCTCTCTTAGCATTCCTAATATTCTTTTTAATTGCACCTCTGAATTTTCTCTCTTCCTCCAGAGATTCTATAGTATTTAGCCATCGGTATATGACATAAGCTTCCCTTTTTTCTTTATCCTCTCCTGTAAGTCCCTAGACATCCAGGGGGCTCTAGAATTGTTATTTCCGCCTTTTTTCTTTAAGGGCACATGTTTGGCCTGAGTCGCCAGATATCCTCTTTGAATGCCTCCCATTGTTCCGGCACTGATTTACCTTCAAGTAGCTGTTTCCAGTCCACTGTGGCCAAATCACTCCTCAACTTCGCAAAGTTAGCTTTTCCCCAATTTGGGACCTTTATTCGTGGTCTTCCTTGTCCTTAAGCATATCTACCTTGAATCTGACCGAATTATGGCCACTGGCACCCAGGTGCTGTCCCACTCACCCCTTCCACCTGCCCAACGTAATTTCCCCCAAACTAAATCCAGAACTACCCCCTCCCATGTTGGGCATACTGACTAAAAAAGTTCTCTTGAATGCATTTTCGGAATTCAGCACCCTTTATACCCATCACACTATATTTGGCCCAATCAATATTAGGATAGTTGAAATCCCCTACTATTACTGTCCTATGGTTTTTGTACTTCACAGAAATTTGCATACATATTTGCTCTTCTATCTCCCTCCCATTGTTTGGATGTTTATAATAATGTGATCGCCCCTTTTTTTATTTTTCAGTTTGAGCCATATGGCCTCATTTGATGATCCCTCTAACATATCATCCCTCCTCACAGCTGTAATAGTTCCTTTAATCAATACCGCGACCACCCCCCCCACCTCCCCAGCCCCCACACTTTTTACCCCCCTCTCTGTCCTGTCTAAAAATCCTGTAACCAGGAATATTGAGCTGCAAAACCTGCCCCTCTTTCAGTCATGTTTCTGTAATGGCTATAATGTCATACTCCCAAGTGTCTACCTCTGCTCTTAGTTCATCCGCCTTACTCGGTATACTCCTTGCATTGAAGTATATACCATGTAGCACAGGAAGACCTCCTTGATTACTACTTACTAATCCTTGTTTCCCCTATCTTACAGATTCACTTTCTACATTCTTGCTTTCCAATTTCAGCTTTACTTCCTTCCCTATTGAATTTGTTCTCAGGTTCCCATCCCCCTGCCAAGCTAGTTTAAACTCTCTCCAACAGCACTAACAAAATTCCCCGCGAGGATAGTGGTCCCGGCGCTGTTGAGGTGCAACCTGTCCGGTTTGTACAGGTCCCATCTCCCCCAGAAGCGGTCCCAATGCCTCAGGAATTTAAAGCTCTCCCTCCTGCACAAACTCTCCAGCCACGTGTCCATCCTCTCTATCCTTCTATTCTTGTACTTTTTAGCACGTGGCACCGGTAGTAACCCGGAGATTACTACCTTTGAGGTCCTTCCCTTTAATTTTTCTCCTAGCTCCCTAAATTCTGCCTGCAGGACCTCATCCCACTTTTTGCCTATGTCATTGGTCTTGATGTGGACCACGACCTCTGGCTGTTCACCCTCTCTCCCCAGAATGCCCTGCGTCCGCTCTGTGTCATCCTTGACTCTGGCACCAGGGAGGCACCATACCATCCTGGAGTCACGTCTATGGCTGCAGAAACGCCCCTCTATTCCCTGGAGGGGAAGATATTTTCTGCGAACTATATGTAACAAAACCCCATTTGTAAAGAACAGGTTAATCATATTGTTGCACATAACGCACAGTGGAAACCTTCCCCCTCCCTCTTCCCCCACATATAAACCTAGTTCTGCCTGGAAACAATCACTGCTTTCCTAATCAACACGATACAGTTTGCACTATACCTAACCAAATTGAACAAAACGGAGGCAAACCTTCAGTTACAGGGCCTAAATCGTTCTGAAAGCTCAAATACATAAAAACCCACTCTGTCTCCTAAAACAAAACCGACCAGATATTTTGTGAGACTAAAAGCCAGCCATGCCTAACTATGACATTAGAAACACTCCTCCAACTAGTCATCCAAAAAATAAAGTATGTAAGCTAATAATACTGGGAAAAGACTCGGAGGAAGACTCAGAGGAGACTTTAAAAGATGTAACAAATTACACTTATTTCTAATCATGAGTCAGGCAATGACCCACTCATTGAACCTCCCACATCATATTCTCTAATAGCAGAGTGAACATTACTAAGTTTTGCAAAATGAGTACTTACAGTCTTTAATTATTAATGACAATATGAAACGACTTGCTCCTAATTTGAGTAATGTTTCTAATTTTGCATGCCGACCTCAAAACATCTGTCAGTTCCTAGTCGAACCTTTTACAACATTACTAACCACTACTGAAACAAGTAACTAAACAGCTTTTAATTGAAAAAATGTAATGATAATTAGTGACCATGAGGTGGAATGTAGTTGACATTTCTACCTGTCCTGTACTTTGTCCTATCTCAGAAGCAAAGCAATACTGTAGTCATTCTGAAAATTTTGGTAAGTTTATCGTGTGCATTTTTTAAATAGCAACTTGCTTGTGATCATATCCTGTAATATTCATTCCACAATGAAAGAAAACTATACTATAATTTGTGGACAGGCTAAAATACATCTTCTCATAAACAAATGGCTATTATCAGTGTGCTTTCTGGCACACAATTTATTTCAGGAACAGGAGTCTGAATGACCTTTCTGTTGTACAAAAGCAATAGTTTTCAATCCCTTCCACTTGAATTGCTTCCTCTGTGCATTTTATTTTCTCTTTGTGAAGAAACCACTGCTGGATACCCAGAACAATTTTGGAGTGTTCTTGTGATCATAAGAGGGTATTTCTGATGTCATTTGTCATTCTGGCTAAAGACGTTTTTTTCTCCATGTCTGGAAAATTGGTGTTACTTCCAAGAAGCTGCCCTATGAAGGACATTGGTTGCAGATTATTTCAATTTCTATTGCTTCCCATTGTGAATTTAAACACAATGGGCTGGAAATTTCCCTTGAGTCCAGAGCCGCGTGGAGGAGGCCAGCACTACATGGGTGCTCCGCATAGCGCTGACGCGCTACAACGACCCTCCCCTTCAATTAAAGGGTAGGGTCGCTGTGCACTCTGCAGGCCCTTTGGTGGCCGCCACTGGGCACCAGGGAGGCAATCAACCAGGGCAGCCTGGCACCCAAAGCGGAGTGCCGGGCTGCACAATGGCAGCCCGGTCGATGCGAGTGCCGCCATTGTCAGGCTGATGCAAGAGTCAATCGACAAATAAAAATGGTGGCCTGGGGTGCTAAAGGCCTCACCTTTATAAGGGGCGCACCGGTGGCGGATGTCCGCCAGCTTTGCGACCCACGGGGCGGAAATGAGTTGGTGCGAGGCGGTGAGGTGTTGCCATCGGCGGTTGAGCGCTAGTCCGGGGCGCTAATCGTTATATTGGCAAGCTCCCTGATAACTTGGTTGAGAATTGCACCGCCTACCATGATGCTGAAACCTTGCAAATTAGGAAGACCCCAGGTTCAATATCTGGTCTGTGCAGAATTTTCTCAAGAATCTGTAACATCTATAGAGGTCAGTAAACTATGTGCTATGAAAACACATAGGGAATTAAATAACTACAACACACCTGGACCAGAAGGACAGTAATGAGACTGGGTAATTTTTATTTTTGTAGGAACTGGACAAATACCTGAGGACTGGAGTATAAGCCAATATTCCAAAAAATGAAGTGACTCTCAAAATTATAGATAGCATTATTTTGGAGAAAATGTTCAAAAGCATTTTATGGGAAGCTGACTGAAGATCAGAGAGATGGTAAGGGATTAAATTATCATCTTTAGTAGAGAGCTTCACATGCCAAGAGTGCATATCATAAACACTAAGGCATGATTTTCTGTCAATTAAACTTAATCAGGCTGAATATCCCTAAGGTTTCTCCTGAACAACCTGCAATGCTTTGGCAGAGGATCCACAGAAACCCCAGAGAAATGTCATAATCAATGTTTACACCATTTCTCTGGGGTTTCCACGGATCTTCCGCCAAAATTATGACAGGAGATCAGGAGATACCCCATGGACATTCAACCCCAATTGTTGTAGGAAAATAGCATGGTGGAAATTCAATCAAGAAAGTTGTCAGGGAAATATTGGCCCTGAAATCCCGGCCTCCCGGGGTCCGTACGGAGTGTGTACAGACCTGGGAAAGCATCGGAAAAGCCAGTTTTTAGCGCACAGTGCTTACTTTTACAGGCGTAAGAGTTTTAAAACACACAAAAACTTGTAAAATTAAATTTTAAATACACATTTTATTGTTAAAAACCCTCCCCACTATGGTAAGTTTATTTTAAACCATAATTAAAAAAACTTTTTACACAATCGGAAAACTATATATTTTTTAAATACATTAATAACTTTAATTTAAATTAATAAAAATATGTTGTGCATTTTTTCTATCTTTTATTATTGGTTATGTTTGTTTTGCGGGCTGTTTCTCATTCATAATAATGGGAACTCCGTAAGTTGGAGTTCCCATTATTATGAATGAGAATATATTATACCTGATTGGCTGCCCAGAGCCATGTGACTCCAGCTCCAAGCCTGCACACATCCCGACATGTGCGCACTGCGACGCGCAGTCAGGGGAGGCCTCAGGACTGTGATTGCTCATGGGCGCAACAGGTTGAGGTAGATGCACTTCTTTTTTCTAGAATACAGTCGAATGCCCGCGGGAAGGAGAAACCGAGATTTCTGGGCCAATGATCTAGTTGCAGAACGCAGACAGGATACTGATCTAATTAACAAACTGCCATTGTCACAATTTCTGAGGTAACGGCTCAAGGATGTGGAGTCAGGTGGGCAACCAAGGTAAATAAGCTAGACGTACTAAATGGATTAAAAGCAAGCCAAGAGCCTTCGACTATCGATAGATACACAACTATAATATAATCAAGGAGAAAGAATGTGAGCCATGCCCTGGGGACAGTCCCTAGGAGCACATGGACAGGGACCAAGAAAGGGATAAGAATGTAACCATTTCTGTATTCTGCAGCCTGCTCCACCTCAAGCGATCAAGAGAGGCTTTCCGTGCATATGCTCGAGAAATAAAGACCTGATGTTGAATTAACACCTACCTGACTCAACTCATTAGAAGGACTAGAGGTGGTCTCGGTTGAAAAGCAACTGAGACAGCACGGGCGCATTTCACCCGGACGAGGTCCAATCTCTGAAGTGTTACCTCAACACCAATGGATGGAAAATTGTGGAGAGGATGTGCCCTAATTTCTGACATGCACTCACGACAGATGAAGCTCAGCGCTGGGACTTCTAAAAACAAAGGCTCCGACATTGCTCGGGATGCAATCCTAGCTGGTACACTGGTATCATAGCCGCCATTGACCTCCACCATTGACCCTGCCGTATAATGCAGATTTAGTGAGAAGTCATCCTATTTAAATATTCCCTGTGGGTAATTCTAGCCGACCACCAGCACCACCCTCCGTTCCCCCCATCCACCCGTCCCCCCGGCCCCTGCGAGCATATCTCGAGTACTCACCAGCCCACACGGTGATCTTGTTCAGAGTGGGTGGAGGCGCCACCCCCAAACAAAAGCAGTGGAAACTCCAAGTCCTGTTGTCAGCATGAATCCATCAAAAACACCAAGCAATTTTGGGACTAGATTTTTTTCCAAGGAATAGTCATACTGACTTAAAAAAATAAATCATGCCTTATTCAACTTGTTTTCACTGTATTAAAAAAAACTTGAGTGGGAGCATGATCTAAGTCCGTGAAATGATGAGGGGCATAGATAATGTAGATGCCAGCAGGTCACTTAACAGTCTGTGAACACAGAGCTAGAGCACATGAGTACAAAATTAGCAAGAGCTGAAACCAGACGAGAGATCTTCTCTTTTTTTTCCCCACAGAGTCCTAAATTTGTGGAGTGAACTCCCAGCCAAAGCCATTCATGTTGTATTGATTGACTCCTTCAAAAATAGAACTAAATTAATATCTGTTTACTAACTGGGTTGAAAGTTACAAAAATGAAAATAGACATAGATGATGGCCCCTATACTTCTGGGACCTTCAATATGTCATCCGTCAACTGCAACCAATCAGAGTTTAATACGTGGGTTGTAAGATTATTCAAGGGGCAAGGAACACTTTTATAGAACTTTACAAGCATTATCTGTGGCTTGTTACCTCCATCAGCAGATTGAACAAGTAGGGTAGAGATCATGATAGGACAAATTGTCCTTGTTTGGGAAGGCAACACATTTTGATGGGCCAAATGTTCTTTTCTAGTTCCATACTTTCTTATGTTCTATAATATCATGAAACAATTTGACTCTTGTTTGCAACAAGAAACAGGGTTTAATCCTTTATAGCCTTGCAGTACTCTGAGAAATTGTTCCAACGGCATATATCTTTTTTTTAGGATCTACTACAGGTTTTCATGACAACGTACCTACTCCTAGCTAAGTTATGATAGCTGCCTCTTACTATATCTGTTTTCCATGCCAGTCTATCCATCCTCTGACTTACTCTGGATGTAATCTCTTTTTTTCTTGTTGCTAAGTAATCAGTTTTGGGAGTTTTCTCCCCCCTGTTCTACCCTCCTCCTTTCCTGAAAGATTTGACTCCTTTTGCAATATGCTTTCATGCGATCAGTAGGCTGTTATCTTGCCCTAGTGGCTTCCTTCATCTAAGAGCCTAAAGAGTGCTGGCAAACAATTGAACCATTGTGCATCTCAGACAAGCCAGATCAACCTCTCAACTAATGTCTACACATAAGTACATTCCAACAAGGGTCATTATATTCTTTATGTCCATTATGACTTGCTGTATATTCTTTACCCCCTTAAACTCAATTTTCCTTGATTTTAATATCCACCCCTTCCTCTTGGGTGGGAGAAGTCAGAGTTTGTTAAAATTCAGGATTGTGCAAACCGACCCCAATAAAATGGTGACAAGGCCCTACCCAATGTGTTCCTGCAGCATTTGAGCCCCCTGCCATTTTAACTTCTGAATTTACAGGTGTGTCAAGGAATGTGCCCACTGAAGACAGGCGGAGGCCTCAAAAATATTTTAATATCAGGGTCCAATGGCATAATTTGAACCCTAACATTATTGTAACTGTGAACTGCGTGAACCCCATGCAGTCTCAGAGCAAAAGCTGGCAGCAAGCAAGATCAGGGCCAAAACTACGCCCAACTAAATCAATTGTTTTCATTTTTTAAGATTTCCTTATGGGCAGGAGTGGCCTGGGCTTTCCCCTACCCCAACAGCAGTCATCAGGACCACCCCTTCCCCCCTCCCACCCCTCCACTTACCTTACAGGAGACCGTTTCCTTGGTTCCCAGTGGTGGCCTGCAGTTGTCAGATTTTCCGCTCCTACCTGCCAGCCTCTATATCATCCTTAACTGCTTCGGGCGGGAGTCGGCATCTGGATATTTTAATGAGTCCCAGGAGCAAACATTGCCCAAGTCTCCTGCTTCCCTCCAACTCCTGCCCCCTAAGTTGCACTCTTGCCCCAGGTTAAAATCGAGGCCTTTGTTTTTTTAACCTATCCCTATCTGCTTTATTACTAATCTCATATTCTCATTTTGTATTCATATGGAACATTTCCGGCAAGGCCCAAAAGCAAAACAGTATGTTCCTTATAGATGCCTGTCCTAACATTTCTATACATTCTTAAACATTTCATTTGAGTTTATTTGGCGTCATATCACACACTCTTGGATTGATTGGAACCCACCGTTGGAATCAAGGCCCATGAGCCAGCAGTTGGAGTTCAACAGTACTGCCTTACATTGGACATCACACTGTGTGGCAACTGACAAAAACTGTCAAACATTCAGTAAACCGTCTGGAATGTCTAGTCCCACAGGAATTGAAACTTACAACTAAAAATGTGTGAGGCAAGCAGTGTACCACAAGACCACTGGACGGAACTGCACATAACATTCTGGATAAGTAATTTTTTTCCAATTGAGATGCATTCTTGGAGCTAATCAAACAGCGTAATGGTATCAGGAAAGGCTGCACATCATTTGCTGGCATCCGACAATTTAGATGGGTATCAAGTATTACTCTTTAACATTTGTTTGAGCACTTTGATAAGCATCCTCTTAATGTGACCCAAAACTTGTTGTTTTATACGGAACTGTCAAGTAAGCAAAGCACCCAGTAATAACGGATTATCTCACAGGGGCACTAAATCATGAGCTCGCCTGTGTTTTTACAGCTGTAAATAAATGGTTCACTGCTTCAGGTGACACATGCACTCCTAATGGTTAATTTCCTTATAGCAGCATCCTCACAGGATTAGACAGCAAGTTAATGTCAACATTACACTGTGGTAATTAATGTGAATACCATATATAAGTTAGATACCATGTTCAATTTTAAAACGTGTAAAAGACTGAAGAGGAATGGGTAAAGACTACTGAATGAAAACAGTCCCATAGAAAGTCTACTAAAAATTTTGAACGTTTGCCTGTTCCAAGAAAAAGTAACTCACATCTGCTGCATATTTGTTCAGGCCAAATTCTCATTATTTCAAATACAAATTGTAATTGCTGGAGAATAGCATGGCTATTGCTAGCTTTAAATAACTATTAGCAACCATAAAGTGGCCGCGCTGGTTACCTACTATGATTACTAACTGGAATTAATTCCTAAAGTTTTAAGTTTCCAAGTCTTGACTTATTATTTTCTTCCCATGCTTCGTCTACACAGGCAACAAGTTTGGAATATAGACTGAATGATGGGAAAGACTGTGACGTGATACTGAGAAAGTAAGCTCAGTCATAGACCACCATCATTTCTATTGGTAGTGGCCCTTCCTCAAAACATTGCAGGTGAAAGTCACTCTTCAGGATTTGAGCATGTAATCTTGGATGACACTTCAGTGCAGTACTGAAGGAATGCTGTATTGTTGGAGGTGCTGTCCTTCAAACAAGATCTTAGACTAAGGTCCCAGCTGTCTGTTTCTGGGTCCAGGTGGATTCATAGCACTATTCAAAGAAGAATAAGGAGTTCTGCTGGTGTCCTAGGCAACATACCTCACTCAACTAACACCACCAAAAACAAAATACCTGGCTATACATGCAATAGTGGGGGCACCTTGCAGGGGACACCTGGGAATCCCTGGCCCAAGACCACCCAAGGTGGAGGAGAGGCATTCGGGAGAGTCTCTTCGCCAAGAGCAGGCTGAAGCCAAGCGTTGACAGCCGGAAGAAGCATGTGGCAATCCAGGCACCCCACCGACCCGTTCCTTCAAGCACCGTTTGCCCCACCTGTGACAGAGACTGTAGGTCCCGCGTTGGACTCTTCAGTCACCTGAGAACTCATTTCTGGTGTGGAAGCAGGTCATCCTCGACTCCGAGGGACTGCCTATGATGATGAGTGGGGGCACTTCTTGCTTCTGCACCACCTCATTGTGGATATCAGAAGAAGAGGTAAGACTGGTGGGATGAAGTCACCTGTCGGAAATCCCACCAGTCAATTGCCCAACTCGGTGGACATGCATGGTGCAGAGTACTTGTAAGTCAACTTAAGATACTTTGGGGCAGCAGGGCCAAGAACTTCAACAAATGGCGTTTCCTAATGGCAATTAACCTTGCGATTTGGGATGAGGACAGGGCCTCAGCAGACTGCTGGCAGAGCAGAGCCCCTGACATTTTGGTCCAAAGACTTTTATCAGCTTTGAAGGTATAATCAGTTTCAACTCCCATACCGTATATCCTGTTGTGTTTGGGTTTTATACTTCATGGTCTGAGAAAGTTCCTGCAGACCTGACCGCCTTTCCAGATGATTTTTTTCTTTGGTTTGTCACCTGACAAGATACTGAACAAGTTTCCTTCAGGTTTGCAGATCTCTCTCAGTTGAAACTCATATCTATTGCAGAGCAGATAAAGATCTTGTTTCAAGTATAAAAATCCTGAGGGACTGGAATGTGGGAAGGTGAAGTTGTGGTTTCTCCCAACTCGGGGATGGGAAGTTGGATACTCGAGGCAAAATCCAGAAGGTTCCGTTGAGAGAAGGAGAAAGTTTTTTTTTAATTCATTTACGGTGTCATGTATTCAACTATCATTGTAATCCATGTATAAACTGACCTAAGTTGTACACCATGAGAACATTGACCACTAGATGGTGAACTTGTGGGAGACACTCCTAAACTGGACTTTCAAGTATAAAAGGGGAAGCTCCACCCATCTTCTCCACTTCAGTGCTGGCCAATAAAGGTTACTGGTCACAGAGTGACCTTCTCTCCAGTATAGGCCTCGTGTGCATTTGTACTGTATAGTAAGGACATGTCATTTGCGACGAGAAACTGGGATTTAAACCACGCGAGCATGGCCACTAGCAGCACAGACGAGAGGTACTGTGTTGGTGATGATTGGGACGATTTTATTGAGCGACTACAGCAAAGTTTCGTCACTAAGGAATGGCTGGGACAGGATTCGGCCGACAAACGCAGGGCTCATCTCCTGACGGTTTGTGGTTTCAGGATGTACTCTCTGATGAAGGACCTTCTAGTGCCAGAGAAGCCGGCGGACAAGAATTTTGAAGAGCTCAGTAAATTGATCGGGGAACACTTTAAACCGGTGAGCAGCATGCACATGGCGAGACGTCGGTTTTACACGCACCAGCAGCGAGAAGGGCAAAGCATTACAGACTTCGTGGCAGACCTCTGGTGACTGGCAAGCCTATGTAAGTTCCCAGATGCATGCAGAGCGGAGATGCTGCGAGACTTTTTCATTGAGGGCATCGGGCACGCTGGGGTTTTCAGGAAACTGATTGAGACCAAAGAATTGACCCTGGAAACTGCGGCTTTGATGGCCCAGACATTTATCTCAGGGGAGGAAGAGACCAGAATAATGTTTGACAAAAATATTGGTTTAAATGCACCAAATAGGCAGGGAGTCAACATTGTTAACGCGGCACACAGTTACAGAGACAGTCCAAGACGATCGACTGGCAATGGACCTTTTGTTTCCAACAACAATTCATGTTGGAGGTGTGGAGGCAAACACACAGCCAGAGCTTGCAGGTATCAGCAATATACCTGCAGAAACTGCAACGTCAGCAGTCATTTGGCGTATATGTGCAGGAAGCCTGCAGCCAGGTTGATGTACGAAGAAGACGGGCCCGATTAAGCCCTACGAGGCTAAATGGACACTGGGGGAACTCGCTGGAAGCTGAAGTTCAGCGAGTTCATGTGGAGCACATATAAAGTTCATATACCAGGACGCCACCGATAATGATGAAAGTGCTCCTCAATGGAATCCCAGTGTCAATGGAGCTAGACAGGGGGCCAGCCAGTCCCTGATGAGTATCAAACAGTTTGACAAGTTGTGGGCGTCCAAGGCCAGGAGGCCAAAATTATTGCCGATTGACGCATACGGACATATACAAAGGAGATCATTCTGGTGCTAGGCAGCGCCACGGTAATCGTGACCCACAAAGATTCGGAGAACAGGTTGCCACTCTGAATTGTCCCAGGGGATGGTCCTGTACTACTGGGGAGGAGTTGGCTTGCTGTCATGAACTGGAAATGGGGCGATGTCAATGCAATTTCTTCTGTGGAGCGAATATCATGCTCACAGGTCCTGGACAAATTTGACTCACTATTTCAACCCAGCATTGGCACTTTCATGGGGACTAAGGTAGTGATTCACATAAACCCAGACGCCAGGCCAGTACACCACAAGGCCAGAGCGGTGCCGTACGTGATGTGGGAAAAGATAGAAGGCAAATTGGACCGCCTGCTGAGGGAAGGCATCATCTCACCAGTCGCATTCAGTGACTGGGCGAGCCCGATTGTGCCGGTGCTCAAGGCGGATGGGTCGGTCAGGATATGTGGTGATTACAAGGCCACCATCAATCGAGTGTCACTCCAAGACCAGTACCTGCTGCCAAGAGCGGAGGACCTCTTTGCGACGCTATCCGGTGGCAAACTTTTTTCAAAATTGGACCTGACCTCAGCTAACATGATCCAGGAGCTGGCGAGTGAGTCGAAGAAGCTGACCACCATCACGACACATAAGGGGTTGTTTGAGTACAACAGATGTCCGTTCGGGATTCGCTCGGCCGCCGTGATCTTTCAACGAAACATGGAAAGTCTCCTCAAGTCGATTCCAAGGATGGTGGTTTTTCAAGACGACATCCTCATCACGAGTTGCGATACTGAAGAACACCTCCACAACCTGAAGGAGGTGCTACGCAGACTGGACCGGGTAGGGCTGCGACTGAAAAAGGCGAAGTGCGTCTTCTTCGCTCCAGAGGTAGAATTCCTGGGGATGAGGGTAGCAGCAGACGGGATCAGACCTACTGCGTCCAAAACGGAAGCGATCCAGAGAGCACCCAGACCCTGCAACACGACGGAGCTGCGTTCGTTCCTGGGGCTCCTGAACTATTTTGGTAACTTTCTTCCCAAATTGAGCATGCTGTTAGATCGCTACACGTGCTCTTACATAAAGGTCGCGAATGAGTCTGGGGGAACAGCCAGGAAAGGGCTTTTGATAGAGCACGCAATTTGTTATGCTCCAACAATCTGTTAACGCTATATAACCCATGTAAGAAACTTGTTCTAACGTGCGATGCGTCGTCCTATGGGGTCGAGTGTGTGTTGCAGCATGTTAATGCCAAGGGTCAGTTACAGCCGGTAGCTTATGCCTCCAGAAGTCTGTCCCAGGCAGAAAGGGGCTACGGGATGGTAGAAAAGGAAGTGCTTGCATGTGTATATGCAATAAAAAAAATGTACCAGTACCTGTTTGGCAGGAAATTCGAGACGGATCACAAACCCCTAACATCCCTTTTGGCTGACAACAAGGCCATAAATGCAAATACATTGGAACACGTACAGAGGTGGGCACTCACGTTAGCTGCCTATGACTATACCATTCGGCACAGACCGGGCACTAAAAACTGCGCCGATGCACTCAGCAGGCTCCCACTGGGCAACCGAGCATGCTGCTGAGATGGTCATGGCTGTTGAGGCTTTCGAAAGCGAAGGCTCACCCGTGACAGCCTGTCAGATCAAGTCTGGACAAAGAGAGACACGCTACTGTCTGCAGTCAAGAAATGTGTACTGAATGGAGACTGGGCAGCCACGTACGGGGCATGTCCTGAGGAATTTAAACCATTTCACAGGCGCAAGGATGAACTCTCGATTCAGACCGATTGCCTACTATGGGGAAACCGAGTAGTCATGCCCCAGATGGGCAGAGAGGCGTTCATCTGAGAACTCCACAATGAGCACCCGGGCATTGTCATGATGAAGGCAATTGCTAGGTCACATATTTGGTGGCCAGGGATAGATGCAGACCTGGAACTTTGTGTTCGCAGGTGCAACACGTGTGCCTAGCTGAGCAATGCGCCCAAGGAAGCCCTCCTTAGCCCCTGGTCCTGGCCCGCCAAGCCATGGTCACGCATCCATGTGGACTACGCAGGTCCTTTCATGGGAAAAATGTTTTTTGGTTGTCGTAGATGCCTACTCCAAATGGATCGAGTGTGACATTCTCAATTCAAGCACATCCTCTGCCACGATAGAAAATCTACGGGCATTATTCGCCACCCATAGTCTACCGGACGTCTTGGTCAGCGACAATGGCCCGTGCTTTACTAGCATTGAATTCCAGGACTTCATGGCAGGAAATGGTATCAACCATGTCAGAACGGCACCGTTCAAGCCGGCCTCAAACGGCCAGGCGGAACGAGCAGTGCAGATAATCAAACAGGGGATGCTCAGAATCCAAGAGGGTTCCCTACAAAGCCGCTTATCACGCCTCCTGTTGGCCAATAGATCCCGACCACACTCGCTCACAGGGGTTCCACCCGCAGAGCTGCTCATGAAAAGGACGCTCAAAACCAGGTTTTCCCTTATACACCCCACCATGAAAGAAAGCAGGCGCCGGTCACAATGTGACTACCATGACAGGAATGTGAGGGCTCGATGTATTGATGTCAATGACCCTGTCTTTGTCCTCAACTATGCTGCAGGGCCCAAATGGCTCGCAGGCACTGTGATTGCCAAAGAGGGGAATAGGATTCTGGTCGTTAAACTTACCAATGGACAAATCTGCCGCAAACACGTGGATCAATCAAAAAGGAGGTTCAGCAACCCCATAGAAGAAGCAGAGGAAGAACATGTTGTAGAGTTCACTCCACCACAGGTGACCGAACACTGGAACCGAGTGGAGGAGAGCCCAGTCACTGTGTGCAGTCCGGACAGGCCTGAGGCACCGCAAACAGCAGACACTCAGGCCAGCGTCCAATAAACGGAGCCCCAACTCAGACGCTCTACAAGGGAGCGTAAACCACCAGAGAGACTTAACCTGTGATCCCAATAAGACTTTGGGGGGGTGGGGGGAGGTGATGTCATGTTTTCAACTGTCATTGTAATCCATGTATAAACTGACCTAAGGTGTACACCGTGAGAACACTGACCACTAGGTGGTGAACTTATGGGAGACACTTCCATCTGGACTTTCAGGTATAAAAGGGGAAGCTCCATCCATCTTCTCCACTTCAGTGATGGCTAATAAAGGTTACTGGTCTCACAGTGACCTTCTCTCTAGTATGGGCCTCGTGTGCATTTGTACTGTATAGTAAGGACATATTACACGGGATGTGGGTGTTGTTGGCAAGGCCAGCATTTATTGCCCATCCATAATTACCCTTGAGAGGGTGGTGAACCGTCACTTCAGAGAGCAGTTGTGTCATCCAAATTGCTGTGGGTCTGGAGTCACATATAGGCCAGGCCAGGTAAGGAGGGCAGATTTCCTTCCCTAAAGGACATTACTGAAAAATATGTTTTTTACAACAATCTGGTAGTTTCATGGTCACCATTACTGATACTAGCTTTTTATTCCAGATTTATTTAATTAACTGAATTAAAATTCCCCAGTTGCCGTGGTGGGATTTGAACTCACGTCTCCAGGTTATTAGTCCAGGCCTCTGGATTACGAGCACTGTAACATTACTACTATTACAAAAGCAAAATACTGCGGATGCTAGAATCTGAAATAAAAACAGAAAATGCTGAAAATACCCTGCATCATTGACCTGAAACAACTCTGTTTCTCTCTCCACAGATGCTGCCTGACCTGCTGAGTATTGCCAGCATTTTCAGTTTGTATAACATTACCACCATACTACCATATCCCTGTGGTGAAAGACAATATGGTATTGCTGACTTGTATCATTGTTACTGGTTATCATTAATCTACTCTCGTTATATACAGAACTGAGTTTGGAATTTTGCTTGGAAGAAGGCCCTGGTATCTGGTGCATACATGGGTCTTCACACAAGTTAACACTTGGATTACTTTTTATCCCAAACACAATGGGCTCAATTTTCCCTGGTGATTTGCACTGTTTTTTTGGCATGCACTGCATTTTTTGGCATAAGTTAAACGATTTAAGTTTCCCCAAGGAATCTGCACCAGTGTAACTGAGTTAGTTACGATTTTTTTTAGGTTAGTATATTTTTGCGTCATGGGGGGTGTAACCCGATGTCTACACCAGTTTTTGTCAATTATGGAAGTTCACCCCCCAAAAAAATTCTCCTAGATCGGTGTATCTGACCACTCCTGAAAAACCTTCTGGTGAGTTAAGAAAAAGCAGCGCATATTAAAAAATCGGCGCAGAAAGACGCTATTGTTTTTCAGCGAAGTTTTAGAGGGAGTCAAGAAGACTTAAATATACATAATAAAGATTAATATATTTTACCTTATAACACAGCAAATGAGAGTTTGATGGAATTCTGTAACTCTTCATATTCTTTCAACTCACATGCCACCACCGAACATCTGCAAACAGGGCTCGAGGGTCAGAGTGTCGGCCGGCAGAATCGGTCCCGCTCCCGGACACAGGGGCTCGGGCTTTGGCTGCAAAAGAAGCTTGGGGCAGGGTGGGGGGGTCTGTGGAAGGTGATTGGAAGGCATCAGAAGCCTGCACTACCCATCAAATGTAGCCCTGTGGGTTGTGGGAGGGTTTTGTTCCCAATCACTGCACCAGCTCAGACCTGGGTGTGGCCCATACAGACATGTGCGGAGAAAACAAAGAACCTTGTCCTGCCTGCCTGCCATTTTGAGCTTTTTGCAAAGGTAAAATTTCAACATTGGGGCAATACAGACAATGCCATACCTTGTGCAAGCCTTTAGCATGATGGTGCTGCGGAGGAGACAATTGATTCAACGTCATCGCATGATGAACCTCGGAGACCGGAGGGTGCTGGGCAGGAGGCCTTAACCACTTTGGGTATATCGAGACAGTCATTCGTACCTGCACCTGAGTGATGCAGACTGTGTCAGAAGACTGCGTTTCTGCAAAGAATTTGTAACTGAGATCTGTGAGTGGGTGAAAGCAGACCTGCAACCTAGAAGCATCAGGAGGACTGCTTTGTCAGTTGAAGTGAAGGTTACAGCTGCACTTTCATTCTATGCATCCGGATCCTTCCGAGCTACAACTGGGAAGGCATGTGCGATTTCTCAACATGCAACATCTGTCTGCATTCGGCAGGTGACTGCTGCACTATATGCCAGGAGGAATGATTACATAAAGTTCCCCATGACCGCCCAGGCAATGCGTGACAGGGCAGTGGGCTTCTCCAGGATTGCTGGTTTCCCCAAGGTACAGGGCTGCATTGATTATACCCACATCTCCTTGTGAGCACGTTTGGAGGATTCCGAGATGTACAGGAACAGAAAAAGCTTCCACTCCAGTAACGTGCAGCTCATGTGTGACGACTTGCATCGCATCATGTCAGGTGATGCGAGCTACCCTGGGAGCACCCATAATACGTTCATCCTATGCGAGAGCGTTATATCTGCCATGTTTCAGCAGCAGCCAGAAGGGCAGAGCTGGCTACTGGGAGACAAAGGGTACGGCCTCACCATGCTCATGACGCCCTCCGTATAACCCGGACGGAAGCTGACCGGGAATACAACATGTCGCACATTGCGACGTGCACCATAATAGAGAAGACCGTTGGCATCTTGAAACAGCGTTTCCGATGCCTGGATCATTCCGGAGGCTACTTGCTATACTCCCCTGAGATTGTCGGTCAGTTCATTGTTGTGTGCTGCATGTTGCATAACTTAGCCATCATGAGGCAGCAGCAGCTGGTGAGAGTGGCTGATGATGAGGAGGAAGATGCAGATGACGAGAAGGAGGAGGATGAGGACGAGGAAGCCATGCAACTACCTGAACCTGGAGCACGACGGCGAAGGAGGGCAGGCCGTCATGCCCCTTTAACGATTGCTCGAGCCTTGCGCCAGCAACTCCTCCATGAACACTTTGCTGCCTGAGGGCTCAGCGGCAACTATTCCAAATGGACCATGTTTAATGTTTGGAGCTGTTCCGTAATGTTGTGTTGTGTGAATGGTTCTTGTTTACTTCAAAAGTTGTGTTAATAATGGTACAAATAATGTAAATGATTCAGTTATAATTTAAAATATATTTTATTCAAAAGTTTTACAAATATTTGTTTGTACTTAACTTTAATAAACCTATTCTTGTATCAAATTTTAAAGTTTTCACTTAAGATCACATACAAACTCTAAGATCACTTAAAAGCTTTAAGATCATTTACTAACTTTTAAACTTGTAAATTTACATAACTTACAAAAAACTTTTAATTTGAGACAACAGTTACAACAGTAACAACAATAATAATAACAACAACAGCAGCAAAAAAGGCTGCACCCATCTCTGCTCCACCTTATTCTAAGACCGCCCGTCGCGCTTGGTCTTGGTGATTCCACCACCCCTGCCCGCAGGCAACGGTGCAGCGTTTCTCGGGTTGGTACCAAGCGTATTCTTTCCAACATCTGCGCAACTGTTGATGGGGGACAAGGCAGGCGGCAATGTGGAGGGCCTGGGTTTGTTGCTCTTCTGAGGCTGGTGGGGATTGGAGTGGGAGTGGCAGTTGATTCTGTAAATGGGGTCTGGGCGTGTTCCCTTATTGCAGCAGCTAACGCCAACATTCCCTCCCTCATGTTTGCCTCCAGTGTCTCAGCTTCCGGTGACTTGCCCTCCCTCATGTTCACTAATGGTGCCTCAACTACCTGTGACATTCCCCCCCTCATGTGCATTGACATTGTTTCAGCTGACTGAGATATTCCCTCCATTATGTTCCCGGACAGCATTCACATTTCTCGTGAGAGTGTTGTTACTACTTCCGACGGTCCCGATACCTCATCATCCAACCCACTGATGGTGTCCAGGAGCGATCGGGTAAGGTCAATGCTCTCCACACACATTGCCATCATCTGAATCACATCTGTTAGATCCTGCACCTCAGGAGAGCATGGTCGAGCTCCCCTTCCCCCCCTCTCACATTGGGTGTGGCTCACAGAATCCCACTGGGACTCGCAGCCTAAGACGGTGGGCCCCTGGGTGTGCTTTGCTGTGCCCCACTGGGACCTGCAGCTTCGGATGATGGGACCCTGGGTGTGCCTTGTTGCATCTCACTGGGACCCGCAACCTCAGACGGTGAGGTCCACCACTGGAGCCCCGAGCCTCGGACGGTGGGAAACTATAGAATGTTCCACCAACACTCAAACCACTACACAAGAAAGGGCGGCACCTACACCTCCTCCAAAGTGAGTACAACAGTGGGGCCTTCATCCATCCCCTCCCCCTCACCCTCACCCCCATGCTCTAGGTCTGGAAGGTGGGATTGGAAGATGATCTCCTCTTCAGGCTTAACCTCGTCTGAATCTTATTCTGCATCATCATGGTTGCCCTCAGGTTCTGCTAAATATAACAGAACAGACAGATGTTTAGCAGCAGAGGAGGGGGCAGGATGGGTGGCATGAGTAGGCTCACACAGTGCAGACTGCAGGCTAATTTGAAGGACCACAATGAATGATAGCACATTGCATCAACCGAAGCGTAGCTGATGGAGACATCCCCAGAAACCGAAGCATGGCTATCCCACGCAGTACTTAACATTTAGCAAGGCCAGAATGTGGAATTTGCAGGACTTAACCTCTCCCTCGAGTGTGGGCCCAGCTTGTGCAGTGGTGGTTGTTTTTCTCCAGGCATGACCCATCAAAGCAGCGACCCTCTCTTCCAAAGGTGTCGGTGGGTGTGGATTTTCCGGGCCTCCAACTGTTCGAGTTCTTTTTCTTTTGTTGTGTGCCACTTTCCTCTGCAAAGCTGAAAATATAACTTTTTTTAAAGAGAGGGTGTCTTTTTATTGGGTGTAACCTATACAGATGGTCACATTTACAATTGCAATTCCATTTAAAAAATGAAAATATTACTTACACTAACTACTTGACCAAGGTCCTGCCATTTCTTTTTGTACTGGCCTCCAGACCTTGGGGTGGTCACCATTGCACAGTCATCTTCTGCAAGTTGGTTCCAGTGTTTCTTCATTTCTTTGGGTGGAACTTTTATGTGACCTCTGCTGGTGTCAAGCTCCTGCATCTGCCCTCGATCACAGTAACCAGTGCCTCCACTTCATCCTGCAAGAAATTCTTGTTCCTGGCACCGTTTTGCATCTTGTATTGCAGCTCCGATTTTTTTAATGATAATTACAGTTCTCACGCACACAACTGGCTCTTTAAAAATGACCGATTGTAGACCGGTAGCTGTACTTCGCATGCGTACCCATAGGAATCACATCAAAAACATCATGCATGCGTAGAAGGGGCAGCATCGTTTTTTCAGCACAGACAGACAGTAGAATCCACTCCACAAAGCTACTGGTTAGGCTGTGTGGCGCCAATTTTGAAAAATATAGCGGGGAAACTCAGCACATTTATTTTTGGAGTAGTTCTGGCCTAGATAAACGGGCGTTACTCTGGTAATATGCAAAAAAATGGCTTTGGGCAAAAATTAGCCCAATATCACTGCTGGTCATTGCTGTTTTTGGGACCTTGCTGTACACAAATATGCTGCCGTGATTCCTACATTACAACAGTGACTACAGTTATTAATACAATATCACCATCCATCAAGTGAAAGGCAGCAATGTTCTTCTTTCTGTCAAGTTTTTCTTTTGTCCTTTTAGCTTGAGATTCTACAGGCACGACTAATACACATCTCTGTCTGGAGGCATTACATATTAATAAACAATTTCCTTTCTCAAAGGGGTTTCTGTTGCCTTTTGGAGTGAGAGAGATGTGAATAAATACACAAATAAGCCTAGTTTTTTTCTACCTTTCTAATTTTTGGGTGGTGTTCCAATCAGCCAGGACAGGAAATGGGATCAAAATCAATAATGCACCCAATTATTTTCCTTGCCCAATTGTGTAGTAATTGTCAGAAGTGCTTGTCCTAAAATGGGCAAAAGTATTTAAATGAGGTGGCAATGATGTTGAAACATCAAGTGTCCCATTCTCTTTCATTAAGGCTGACCGTAAAACACGGCAATATAAAACAAGTATCCGGAAGGTGATTTAAAATGTCTAGTTGCTATTCTAAAGTGATTATAAAAAGATTATTTCTCAACCGATTTTGAATTTTTATTTTTATTTGTTACTACTTTACCATTTTTATTTGTACCTTTTGCGATGGCGATTCTATTACGCGCACCTGTGCTCACACCCATTTTCGAAAGAGGCCACAGAAGAGGAGGAGCAATAGAGGGAGAATAAGCCAGTCAGGCAGTGCATGTGTAAAGTTTTTGCTTTTCTTGTCCTTACTACAGTTTTTTGACCACTGGAGATATGCAGAGTCTGCGAGATTGAAGGTGACTCCTCATCTTTGTTTCCCACTCCCTGAAATACACATTTAATGTGGTTTCCTCTTACTATTGATGGGTGTGTCTGGTCATCGGCTCGCAGATAAACGTTTTTCTGATTCAGGCCATGAAGTTAATCTGACCCCGTTGTTTGAGTAAAACCTAAAGCATTGTCCAGATGCTAATTTCTCCCATCGCAATCAATCGAGGCTTGCTCAAGAACCCAGGCCACATATTTCCATGAATCCTCCTTTTCATAGTCAATCAGAAAAGTTTTAAAACATTCCAATGCCCGGTATCAATGTCCTTCATCGATTCAAAACCGTAGTTGGCTGTCGCCTTTTCCTGTGCTTCAAGTTTTAGTCTCTGACCCTGGCATCTTCTTGTGCCCTGAGCCAAATGTCTTTGTGAATCTTATATTCCCCCCTTTAATGTCTCATCTTAAAACTAGAGACATTACTCCGGACGACTTCTCCTTCTTCTATGCCTTTGGGTACATTGCCAGTCTCAACCAAATCTTTACATTACATACATCTGACTTCAGTTCATACATTTTCACTCTCCTGCTTCAATAATCCTTTAAGGTTCCCCCTTTTTGTCTTTCTTTTTAATTTACATGACAAAATTAACAGATACTTTCATTCATTCATAAGCAGTCCCTCTGAATCGAGGAAGAATTGCTTCGACTCTTAAAATGAGTCCTTAGGTGGCTGAACAGTCCAATACGAGAGCCACAGTCCCT
The DNA here is from genome assembly GCF_044704955.1 of Pristiophorus japonicus. Taxonomy (NCBI): domain Eukaryota; kingdom Metazoa; phylum Chordata; class Chondrichthyes; family Pristiophoridae; genus Pristiophorus; species Pristiophorus japonicus. Next base: position 147,949,485 of record NC_091978.1, read on the forward strand.
GTAACAGGTGGGACAGATAGTCATTGAGGGTAAGGAAGGGTGGGTCAGGTTTGCCGCACACTCTTTCCGCTGCCTGCTGTGCTTGATCTCTGCATGCTCTCGGTGATGAGACTCGAGGTGCTCAGCGCCCTCCACTTAGAACAATCTTTGGCCAGGAACTCCAAGGTGTCGGTAGGGATGTTGCACTTTATCAGGGAGGCTTTGAGGGTGTCCTTGTAATGTTTCCTCTGCCCACCTTTGGCTCATTTGCCGTGAAGGAGTTCCAAGTAGAGCACTTGCTTTGGGAGTCTCGTGTCTGGCATGTGGACAATGCGGCCTGCCCAGCGGAGCTGATCAAGTGTGGTCAGTACTTCAATGCTGGGGATGTTGATAGATACAACACAATAATCAACTGTACAATCACTAACATATGTGACGCAATTTGAATCCAAGGAGGGATCTCAATGTTGAGTCCCACATCCCACCATGGACAGGTAATCATTTCTTTGATTTCTTCCATTGCTTTCTCATTTCTCTGTTGTTCAAATGTTCGGGTAATGGGACATCGTACCCAAAGCGTGATATGTACTCCTGGAGGTTCAGTAAAGTACCAGTAACTGTAATCTTGACATGTTTGTGGTCTGAGATAGGAATTATCTTTTCTTGTGCTACTTGTGCTACCTGGGGTTTGAAGCAAAAGGTGGGATCTTTCACTGGGCACCAGGTGTCATTGTGCACTCTACACTGACTTTCGCCGGTAGTGACACTGTAGGTTTTGTTACCCTTGTACACAGCCTGGGACAGAGCCATCACTTCCATGATGCAGCTTATAGGCTGCCCATCTTTGTACTCAAGCGCACATATTGGCCGGTCAAAAGGATTCAAATGATAGGGACACAATATTACATGTGTACCTCCTCTCTGACATGTAAGGGGTGGTTTGCAGGGGGTCAGCTTTCCCTTCTGACCTTATATGAGCGGTTCCGAATCGCTCCCACACCCTTGGTTCTGGACACTGGAATTATGAAGGGACTGTGACAGACTTGGACAGACAATCGATTTCAAGGTAGGAAGCAGGTATGGCTTTATTGTGTTTAAAAAGAAGTAAAAGGCACACCTTTAATAACACACAGAGACCAATACACACAGAGACCAATGGGTACAACTCATTGAATAAATTGTCAAATTATAGCCTGTGGGGAAAAGAATACAGCTTAAACTCTAAATGGGGTAAAGAGGAGAATGCAGATATATTTACACAAGTTATCCCAGCCTCCCCCCTCCCAATTCCCCTAACTAACTAAGTTATAGTTCTGAGGGTTCAGGGGCTATGCTCACCAATCCCTTTAGACAGTTGCCGGTGAATCGCGGTTTCGGGGTTCGCTGCACTTGGCATTCTAGGCGAGCCACACCCCGGATGGAGGAGAGGACTTCGGACTGCGTAGTCTTCGGTTGGGGTGCGTCCGTTGATGCGCTAAGTTGCGTTTTGGATGTATGGGGTAAGTACCCATCTTCTTTGGTTAGGAATAGTTTTAGTTAGTCCCTTTTGGTAATTTCTCCCCTGTTGGGTCGTTCAGAAGTAGATTGTAGAGTGGTTGTCAATTTGGTTGCTGACAACCTTTCATTTCGTGGGCCTAGTGCTCAGTCAGTTCTTGATGAGTTCCGGTAGTTTCCTTCACTATTCCATTTCTTTACCGTAGAGGAAGCAGGCTGCGTGTGTCTGTATCTGTGTTCCCGTCTGTGTCCTTGTTCGAGTTTGTGCATGTTCCAGTCTGTGTTCTGTTCGAGTCTGTGCGAATTCCAGTCTGTGTTCTGTTCTAGTCTGTGCGAGTTCCAGTCTGTGTTCTGTTAGGTTTTCCTTGTAAAACTGGGGGATAGATATATCCCCCAAAAAAGCTCCATTATCTCCCATCAAATCTCTTGGGCTCTGTTTAAACTGTTCTGTCCATTGATTTTCAAATGTCTCCTTTGTCAGCAGTAACTCGATTAGGGTGTGAGAATGTGCTTTCATTGGTTTTGCATTGTTTTAGGATTGTCCAGTTTCCTGACCATGATTTCCATTGTGCTTGATTGGGTAATTTGATTATCTCTTAGGGGGTGAATAGTTCCCCCCCTCCAGACAGTCTGGGATCCTTAATACACGAATTTGCTTCAGAGGTTAGCCCCACCTCCTGTATTTGGTAACTCTTTTTCGCAGCCAAAATGTTGTAGAATCTTAAAATTGATATGCTCCTTCCCATAGATGTTTAGGGGATCTCAAGCTTCTGTAATTTAGGTCCATTTTGAATTTGCTTTCCTATGAGTCCAAACACTGGGGGGGGGGGGATCTCCATGAATGCATCACCTTTTATCCCCCGCAGGCTTCGTCTGCCCCTTTAAACTCATTTTAAAAGCCCAGAAAAGGATTCTTCTTCTCTGCAGGGGAAAGGTACCTGGAATCTTTGCGAGATATTGGTAAATTCTACAGACATCCCTCCAGACTAGTACCGGTTATCGAGTCTCCCAACTTCACCACATACTGAGGGGTTTTATGATGTTTCACATGTACCCCGTTCCAAATTACCCCAATGTTTTCCACCCGGTATACTGGTATGGGTCGTTGTGACTGATCCATCACCGGCATCCTAAGAGCTATCCCCATTATAGTTTTTTTGCTTTGACCACAGTTGACTGGGACTGGGTACGCTTCGGAGGCTGACTGTAGTTGACATGGATTCAGGAGATTGTCATAAACACTTAAAGCCTTTAGGTGCTTGTTACTGATCCACAACAGTACGTGGCCTAGTTTTAAATCTTCCAAATTACTGTGTCCCTCATTTAACAACCAGGCTCCGTACATGACACACACATCATTTTGGACAGCCCGGTCTGACACATTCCGACCCTCCTTTATTAATACATTGATGGTCTGAGCATGAGTCTCCACCTCAGTCACCATCTCCTTTACATGAATTGCCATCACCTGGTCTTCCTGTAATTCTTGACTCTCACTGTCACCACCCTCCCCCAGTATTTTCTTTAGCTGGTCCCTTAGAGTATTTACTTGCAATTGCCATTGCGCGTTGTCCATGCTATTGACCAGTGATGTCCCCATATTAAATGCCGCAGCCACATCATTAATCAGTCCTTTTTTTCATCTCCTCCAGCCCGTGTGGCTGTTGTTTATTGGTTTGTACGCTTCCCCCACCCCCCGACTTTTGTCCCCATAATTCTTCTGGTAGAATTGTTTGAAGATTTCTTTTAACAACCGCTCATATAGCGGGCACCACCGGGGCCATTGTAACTCTGTTAGATTAAGAATAACTTACACTACCTTATAATACATGGTATGATCAGCATTTTCCCTTTGGGATTAACACCAGCCCATTTTTAGGTCCAGGTGTCGTCCTGGGACATTTAACTTCTTTACCCTGAGCCTCAGGGATTTTTGGTAGAGACTTTAACCTGTTCACGATTAGTTTGGTTGCATTAACTGCTTTTGGCAGATCCAAGGTCATGCAAGAGTCAAAACCCTGCGTCCAATTCATACCCGACCCGAAATCCTGCCACTTTATCGTTTAAAAACTATAGCCACACCCGCCTTGCAGTTGTGACCCGACCCGACCACACACACATAAATCCCTTGCTTCATCTTGCACCATTTCTCCCAACACAACTTCACCCCTTTCTTAGTTCCCATGGCCCACCTGCTTGAGTTATTACCCAACTCCTCCCATTCCGTAGATGCATTAATTTTACTCCTGTCTGTTTTCCGTAGCCACCACCACCCTCCCACCGAGGTACTCCCTTTACATTCCAGACAAACCCGCCTACCCTCATTCACCCGTACCTTCTTGGTCGTGATGTTCACCTTTGGGCAGGTCACGGATGCCTCCTGAAGTTTGCTTCTGGTTTGCCTTGAGTACTTGGTCGAATTTAACCCGAGCCCCCCTGGCCAACTTCCAGTGTGAGCGTAGGCACTTGTATCCTTATTATTCCGTATTGCCCCCCTCTGAGTTATAGTGGGGCCGGTTCCTCCCATACACCCATATGTAAGAAATGTTTCGGTGTCTCCCCGATCTCCCCACCATGCCTTAATCAGGATCATCCACATGCTCATCTCACATCCTCGACTCGATTTGCTTCTATCAAAACAAAATAAAAGAATAGCCCTGCTCTGTGAGAGGTCTCCCCTTCACAGGTCCCATTTAAATTACACACATATTTACACTTCATGTTTTGATATGTTTCGCGTTCTGATCTCCGCTTCCCTTTTCCCTTGTCCCGATGCTTGGGCTTCTTGAGGCTCGGGGGTGGAGTAGGAGGAGGCGTCCAAAGCATGCTGGGTCTCGGCACCCGAGCACCCCATCTCACCGCTCCATCCTCTGAGTTTTCCACATCCTCATCCTCCCACAGCATGGGTGCAAGGCTTGCATTAATCAAGCTCATCACAGTTCCTTGGGCCTTGGCCCACTTTTTACTTCTCTCTCCGGCGTTATACAGCTTGCATTGGTTTATATGAAACCATCTTACTCGCTTTGGCTGGATCGCATAGGCCATAGGACTCGACTTATCTACGATATTATATGGTCCTTTATATAATGCTCCTACTCTGGCATAATTCCTGACCATTGCCTGATCTCCTCCTTCCATTCCTGTGCTATCCGTGGTTCCAACAATATTTTATTCTGTTGGTGCTGCCTTCCCATATTGTTAGCTGCCTCCCAATGCAGCCCCCTCAGAGTATCATACAGATCTCTGACAAACTTGTCCCGTGTGACCTCTTTAAACTGTGTTTCAGTCAGGACTGGTGCCAACACATGAGTCGGGGTGCTCATTGACTAGGGGTAGGACCTCATCCCACTTCTTCTGGATCTCACCTATCTCTTTCCGTAGCCTCTCTTTTAAGGTCCAGTTCATCCTCTCTACCGGACCCAATGATTGGGGGTTATATGCCACGCGCCACTTTCCCTGTATTCCAAGCAGTTTCAGGGTGGCTTGCATTACTAGTCCAGTGAAATTACTTCCCTGATCTGACTCTACTCTCAGGGGCAGTCCCCACCAAGAAAACACTTCCCTCACCAGATTCTTTGCTGTGTTTATTGCTGTCGCTGCCCGGCAAGGAAAAGCTTCCATCCATTTCGAAAAGTGATCCACTAATTACCACACAATATTTATTGCTCCTACTTGTAGATCAAAGCCATCCATGATAAATGCTGTATCTTTATTGCACGCATCTCTAATTTCTTGTTTGATGCTGTCCCCAACCTCACTACTACTGTTTGGTGGTCTGTACACAACTCCCACTAGCGTTTTCTGCCCGTTGGTATTCCGTAGCTTCACCCATACCGATTCCACATCATCCAAGCTAATGTCCTTCCTTACTATTGCATTAATTTCCTCTTTAACCAGCAACGCCACCTCACCTCTTTTTCCTTTCTGTCTATCCTTCCTGAATGTTGAATACTCCTGGATGTTGAGTTCCAGCCTTGGTCAGCCTGGAGGCATGTCTCTGTGATGCCAAAGTTCCAGCCTTGGTCACCCTGGAGGCATGTCTCCTTGATGCCAATTACATCATATCCGTTAACAGATACCTGCACAGTTAATTCGTCCACCTTATTCCAAATACTCCTTGCATTGAGGCACAGAGCCTTCAGGCTTGACTTTTTAACACACTTTGCCTCTTTAGAATTTTGCTGTAACGTGGCCCTTTTTGCCTTGGGTTTCTCTGCCCTCCACTTTTACTTGTTCGGGCACATGAGGAGGATAGAGGGACCATGGCAGTCTGTACAGGTAGATTTCATTGGACCACAGCCCGGCAAACCAAACTGGTAGCAATGCAGTGGAGGAGGATTTCCTGAGAGTATTAGGGATAGTTTTCTCGACCAATATGTCGAGGAACCAACTAGAGGGCTGGCCATCATAGATTGGGTGATGTCAATAAGAAAGGACTAATTAGCAATCTTGTTGTGTGAGGCCCCTTGGGGAAGAGTGACCATAATATGGTAGAAATCTTTATTAAGGTGGAGAGTGACACAGTTAATTCAGAGACTAGGGTCCTGAACTTAAGGAAAGGTAACTTCGTAGGTATGAGACGTCAATTGGCTAGAATAGAATGGCAAATGATACTTAAAGGGTTGACAGTGGATAGGCAATGGCAAACATTTAAAGATCACATGGATGAACTTCAGCAATTATACATCCCTGTCTGGATTAAAAATAAAACGGGGAAGGTGGCTCAACCGTGGCTAACAAGGGAAATTAAGGATAGTGTTAAATCCAAGGAAGAGGCACAGAAATTGGCCAGAAAAAGCAGCAAACCTGAGGACTGGGAGAATTTTAAATTCAGCAGAAGAGGACAAAGGGTTTTATTGGGAGGGGGGAAATAGAGTATGAGAGGAAGCTTGCTGGGAACATAACAACTGACTGCAAAAGCTTCTATAGATATGTGAAGAGAAAAAGATCAGTGAAGACAAACATAGGTCCATTTTAGTCAGATTCAGGTGAATTTATAATGGGGAACAAAGAAGTGGCAGACCAGTTAAACAAATACTTTGATTCTGTCTTCACGAAGGAAGACACAAATAACCTTCCGGAAATACTAGGGATCCGAGGGTCTAGTGAGAAGGAGGAACTGAAGGAAATCCTTATTAGGCGGGAAATTGTGTTCGGGAAATTGATGGGATTGAAGGCCGATAAATCCCCGGGACCTGATAGTCTGCATCCCAGAGTACTTAAGGAAGTGGCCCTAGAAATAGTGGGTACATTGGTGATCATTTTCCAACAGTCTATCGACTGGAAGGTAGCTAATGTAACACCACTTTTTAAAAAAGGAGGGAGAGAGAAAATGGATAATTATAGACCGGTTAGCCTGACATCAGTAGTGGGGAAAATGTTGGAATCAATTATTAAAGATGAAATAGCAGCGCATTTGGAAAGCAGTGACAGGATCAGTCCAAGTCAGCATGGATTTATGAAAGCGAAATCATGCTTGACAAATCTTCTGGAATTTTTTGAGGATGTAACTGGTAGAGTGGACAAGGGTCCAGTGGATGTGGTGTATTTGGACTTTCAAAAGGCTTTTGACAAGGTCCCACACAAAAGATTGGTGTGCAAAATTAAAGCACATGATATTGGGAGTAATGTACTGACGTAGATAGAGAACTGGTTGGCAGACAGGAAGCAGAGAGTTGGGATAAACGGGTCGTTTTCAGAATGGCAGGCAGTGACTAGTGGAGTGCCACAGGGTGCAGTGCTGGGACCCCAGCTATTTACAAAATACATTAATGATTTAGATGAAGGAATTGAGTGTAATATCTCCAAGTTTACAGATGACACTAAGCTGGGTGGCGGTGTGAGCTGTTAGGAGGATGCTAAGAGGCTGCAGGGTGACTTGGACAGGTTAGGTGAGTGGGCAAACGCATGGCAGATGCAGTATAATGTGGATAAATGTGAGGTTATTCACTTTGGTAACAAAAGCACAAACGCAGAATATTATCTGAATGGTGACAGATTAGGAAAAGGGGAGGTGCAACGAGACCCGGGTGTCATGGTACATCAGTCATTGAAAGTTGGCATGCAGGTACAGCAGGCAGTGAAGAAGGCACATGGTATGTTGGCCTTCATAGCTAAGGGATTTGAGTATAAGAGCAGGGAGGTCTTACTGCAGTTGCACAGAGCCTTAGTGAGGCTTCACCTGGAATATTGTGTTCAGTATTGGTCTCTTATTCTGAGGAAGGATGTTCTTGCTATTGAGGGAGTGCAGTGAAGGTTTACCAGACTGATTCCTGGGATGGCAAGACTGACATATGAGGAGAGACTGGATCGACTGGGTCTGTATTCACTGGAGTTTAGAAGGATGAGAGAGAATCTCATAGAAACATAACATTCTGATGGGACTGGACAAGTTAGACGCAGGAAGAATGTTCCCGATGTTGGGGAAGTCAAGAACCAGGGGACACAGTCTAAGGATAAGGGGTAAACCATTTAAGACTGAGAGGAGGAGAAACATCTTCACTCAGAGAGTTGTTAACCTGTGGAATTCCCTACCGCAGAGAGTTGTTGATGCCAGTTCGTTGGGTATATTCAAGAGGGTGTTAGAGATGACCCTTATGGCTAAAGGGATCAAGGGGTATGGAGAGAAAGCAGGAAAGGGGTACTGAGGTGAATGATCAGCCATGATCTTATTGAATGGTGGTGCAGCCTCGAAGGGCCGAATAGCTTACTCCTGCACCAATTTTCTATGTTTCTATGTTTCCTCCGGTGGGGGTCTGGATTACTGGCTGCACACATAAAACAGTTCTCGCAATAATCCCTTACATCTTCCCTGAGCTGGGGCCACCATCCTATGACCTCCACTTTATTCCAGGTCATTTCTGGGTCCGAATATCCAGCACCCAGACCCCTATGAGCTAGCTGCAAAAATTCTTCCCGGCACTGCAAAGGCACTGTTATGTATTGTTAGGTATTGTTATATGATGTCTGTAACATTGAATGTACCTTACACTGAACACACCTTACCTGCATAACAGAGGGTTCTGCTGCTGGAGACCTAAGCGTTACCTGCACACTGCAGGTAACCCAGTATAAAAGGGAGCTCACAGCCTGGTATCCTCACTCGAGGAGCTGCAAATAAAGGACTGCAGTCTACACAGCGAAAGTACCATACCCTGCCTCGTGGAGTCATTACCAAAGCTGCCTACATATACAATAACTGGTGACGAGGTCATGAACTATGTGGGAAGTCAGGGACGCCTCCGGTGTCCCTGATGACTACGTGTGCGGGAAGTGTATCCACCTCTAGCTCCTGACGGACTGCGTTGCAGAACTGGATCTGCGGGTGGATTCACTCTGGAACATGCACGATGCTGAGAATGATGTGAATAGCACGCTTAGCGAGTTGGTCTTACCGCAGGTAAAGGGTACACATCCAGAGAGGGAATGGAAGACCAACAGGAAGAGTAGTGCAAGGAAGGTAGTGCAGGGATTCCTGCGGTCATCCCCCTGCAAAACAGATATACCGCTTTGAATACTGTTGAGGGGGATGACTCATCAGGGGAGAGCAGCAGCAGCCAAGTTCATGGCACCGTGGCTGGCTCTACTGTACAGGAGGGCAGGAAAAGGAGTGGGAGAGCTATAGTGATAGGGGATTCAATTGTAAGGGGAATAGATAGGCGTTTCTGCGGTCGCAACCGCGACCCAGAAGGGTATGTTGCCTCCCTGGTGCAAGGGTCAAGGATGTCTCGGAGCGGGTGCAGGACATTCTGAAAAGGGAGAGTGAACAGCCAGTTGTCGTGGTGCATATAGGCACCAACGATATAGGTAAAAAAACGGGATGAGGTCCTACGAGACAAATTTAGGGAGCTAGGAGTTAAATTAAAAAGTAGGACCTCAAAAGTAGTCATCTCAGGATTGCTACCAATGCCACGTGCTAGTCAGAGTAGGAATCACAGGATAGCTCAGATGAATACGTGGCTTGAGCATTGGTGCAGAAGGGAGGGATTCAAATTCCTGGGGCATTGGAACTGGTTCTGGGGGAGGTGGGACCAGTACAAACCGGATGGTCTCCACCTGGGTAGGACCAGAACCAATGTCCGAGGGGGTGGGTTTGCTAGTGCTGTTGGGGAGGAGTTAAACTAATATGGCAGGGGGATGGGAACCTATGCAGGGAGACAGAGGGAAATAAAATGGAGTCAGAAGCAAAAGATAGAAAGGAGAATAGTAAAAGTGGAGTGCTGAAAAACCCAAGGCAAAAAACAAAAAGGGCCACATTGCAGCAAAATTCTAAAGGGGCAAAGTGTGTTAAAAAGACAAGCCTGAAGGCTCTGTGCCTCAATGCCAGGAGTATTCGAAATAAGGTGGACGAATTAACTGCGCAGATAGTAGTTAATGGGTATGATGTAATTGGCATCAAGGAGACATGGCTCCAGGGTGACCAAGGCGGGAACTCAACATCCAAGGGTATTCAGCATTTAGGAAGGATAGACAGAAAAGAAAAGGAGGTGGGGTAGCGTTGCTGGTTAAAGAGGAAATTAATGCAATAGTAAGGAGGGACATTAGCCTGGATGATGTAGATTTGGTATGGGTGGAGCTGCAGAATTCCAAAGGGAAGAAAACACGAGTGGGAGTTGTGTACAGATCACCAAACAGTAGTAGTGAGGTTGGGGACAGCATTAAACAAGAAATAAGGGATGTATGCAATAAAGGTACAGCAGTTATCATGGGCGATCTTAATCTACATATGGATTGGGCTAACCAAACTGGTAGCAATGCGGTGGAGGAGCATTTCCGGGAGTGTATTAGGAATAGTTTTCTCGACCAATATGTCGAGGAACCAACTAGAGAGCTAGCCATCCTAGACTGGGTGATGTGTAATGAGAGGGGACTAATGAGCAATCTTGTTTTGCGAGGCCCCTTGGGGAAGAGTGACCATAATATGGTAGAATTCTTTATTAAGATGGAGAGTGACAAAGTTAATTCGGAAACTCGGGTCCTGAACTTAAGGAAAGGTAACTTCAACGGTATGAGAATAGACTGGCAAATGACACTAAAAGGGTTGAAGGTGGATAAGCAATGGCAAACATTTAAAGATCACATGGATGAACTTCAGCAATTATACATCCCTGTCTGGAGTAAAAATAAAATGGGGAAGGTGGCTCAACCATGGCCAACAAGGGAAATTAAGGATAGTGTTAAAGCCAAGGAAGAGGCATATAATTTGGCTAGAAAAAGCAACAAACCTGAGGATTGGGAGAAATTTAGAATTCAACAGAGGAAGAATAAGGGTTTAATTATGAGGGGGAAAATAGAGTATGAAAGGAAGCTTGCAAGGAACATAAAAACTGACTGCAAAAGCTTGTATAAATATGTGGAGAGAAAAAGATTAGTGAAGACAGTCAGATTCGGATTCGGGTGAATTTATAATGGGGAACAAAGAAATGGCAGACCAATTGAACAAATACTTCGGTTCTGTCTTCACGAAGGAAGACACAAATAACCTTCCAAATGTACTAGGGGACAATAGGTCAGTGAGAAGGAGGAACTGAAGGATATCCTTATCAGGCGGGAAATTGTGTTCGGGAAATTGATGGGATTGAAGGCCAATAATTCCCCGGAGCCTGATAGTCTGCATCCCAGAGTACTTAAGGTAGTGTCCATATAAATAGTGGATGCATTGCTGATCATTTTCCAACAGTCTATCGACTCTGGGTCAGATCCGATGGACTGGAGGGTAGCTAATGTAACACCACTTTTTAAAAAAGGAGTGAGAGAGAAAACGGGTAATTATAGACCGGCTAGCCTGACATCAGTAGTGGGGAAAATGTTGGAATCAATCATTAAGGATGAAAGGGAAATCATGCTTGACGAATCTTCTGGAATTTTTTGAGGATGTAACTAGCAGAGTGGACAAGGGAGAACCAGTGGATGTGGTGTATTTCGACTTTCAAAAGGCTTTTGACAAGGTCCCGCACAAGAGATTGGTGTGCAAAATCAAAGCGCATGGTATTGGGGGTAATGTACTGACATGGATAGAGAACTGGTTGGCAGACAGGAAACAGAGAATCGGGATAAACGGGTCCTTTTCAGAATGGCAGGCAGTTACTAGTGGAGTGCCGCAGGGCTCAGTGCTGAGACCTCAGCTCTTTACAATATACATTAACGATTTAGATGAAGGAATTGAGTGTAATATCTCCAAGTTTGCGGATGACACTAAACTAGGTGGTGGTGTGAGCTGTGAGGAGGACGCTAAGAGGCTGCAGGGTGACTTGGACAGGTTAGACGAGTGGGCAAATGCATGGCAGATGCAGTATAATGTGGATAAATGTGAGTTAATCCATTTTGGGGGCAAAAACACAAAGGCAGAATATTATCTGGATGGCGGCAGATTAGGAAAAGGGGAGGTGCAACGAGACCTGGGTGTCATAGTTCATCAGTCACTGAAAGTGGGCATGCACGTACAGCAGGCGGTGAAGATGGCAAATGGTATGTTGGCCTTCATAGCTAGAGGATTTGAGTATAGGAGCAGGGAGGTCTTACTGCAGTTGCACAGGGCCTTGGTGAGGCCTCACCTGGAATATTGTGTTCAGTTTTGTTCTCCTAATCTGAGGAAGGATGTTCTTGCTATTGAGGGAGTGCAGCGAAGGTTCACCAGACTGATTCCAGGGATGTCTGGGCTGTCATATGAGGAGAGACTGGATCAACTGGGCCTTTATTCACTGGGGTTCACAAGGATGAGAGGGGATCTCATAGAAACGTATCAGATTCTGACGGGACTGGACAGGTTAGATGCAGGAAGAATTCCCGATGTTGGCGAAGTCCAGAACCAGGGAACATAGTCTTAGGCTAAGGGGTAGGCCATTTAGGACTGAGATGAGGAGAAACTTCTTCACTCAGAGCATTGTTAACCTATGGAATTCCCTGCCGCAGAGAGTTGTTGATGCCAGTTCATTGGATATATTCAAGAGGGAGTTAGATATGGCCTTTACAGCTGAGGGGATCAAGGGCTATGGAGAGAAAGCAGGAAAGGGGTACTGAGGGAATGAACTGCCACGATCTTATTGAATGGCGCTGCAGGCTCGAAGGGCCGAATGGCCTACTCCTGCACCTATTTTCTATGTTTCTATGAATTACACGCTCAGCATGTCGAATCTCAGCAACTTTCAGCAATTTGCCGATAAGGAAGATTGGGATGCTTTTGTCGAAAGATTGGAACATTTCTTCATAGCCAACGACCTGGATGGGGACATACCGACTACACGACCGAAAAAGCGCAGAGCCATCCTGCTTAGCAGTTGTGGGCCCACCATCCAATATCTCGTCAGGGACTTGTTAGCCCCAGAAAAAACAACCACCAAGAGCTATGAGGAACTTGTAACACTAATACAGGAGCAACTAAAACCAAAAGAAAGCATCCTCACAGCCAGACACCGGTTCTGCACTTACCGGCGACCCGAAGGCCAAGAAATTACTAAGTATGCTGCAAATTTAAGAAGACTAGCTGCACCGTGTGATTTTGGAGACCACCTTAATGAAGCATTAAGGGACATATTTGTCATCGGAATCGGCCATGAGGGCCTCCTACACAAATTGCTCTCTGCGGACATCACAGTCACCCTGCAGAAAACAATTCAAGTGAGCCAGGTCTACATGGTTTCAGCCAGCGACTCCAGGCGAATACTGACCCTGGACTTTAAACTGGTGAGTGCAGTGCACCACATGGACATTTCTAAAAGCAGAAATGCTGCCCTGAGTCCTGCAACCCTGAGTCCGCCACGTGGGGCAAACTGAATGGCCCCTTGCTGGCACTGTGGAGGAAACCAACGGGCCCACCAGTGCTGCTACAAATACTATACATGCAAAGACTGCAAAGCAAAAGGGCATCTTCAGAGAATGTGCAGAAAAAGCTTTACTCATCACGTCATTGATGAGTTGGCTGATCACCGGGGCTCCGACACAGGTGAAGATGAAGCTGCTCAACCCCTGGAAGAAGAGTATGGAATTTATACCTGCTCCACCGAAAGTTCTCCGTGCACAATGGAAGTAGACATCGACGGGGTCCCAGTTTCCATGGACACAGGGGCGAGCCAGTCTGTGATGAGCCAAATGACCTTTGAAAAAATTTGGATGAATCCCGCCATCGACCAAAACTGTCTCCTGTCCAAGCAAATCAGTTCACCTACACCAAAGGTAAAATCCAAATAGTTGGCAGCGTGGACATCCAGGTCTCCCAGGGTGGCGTGTTGAACAGACCCCCCCTGTGGATTATTGCCGGCGATGGTCCCACGCTGCTGGGAAGGAATTGGATGAACCCGGTCCAAATCAGTCGAAGTGGCGACAGCCTCCAGGCTCCAGCAATCGACATCGAACATGGATCCTCCGCTGCATCCAGAGATCCCACTGTCCAGTTCGACTGCGCGATGAAATCTCCAGCACCACATCACGGCGAAATCTCCAGGACTGAAAACCCAAACTTCTTCCGGGCCGGGGCAGGACTCCAAGAGACAAAACTCATCGAGAAAGGTGGACTCCCGATGTCCATGCCTGAACCCGAGGAAGAAAAGACCACCACAGCCTACCTGGAGGAGAGCCATAAAATGGCAGCTGCACCACGAGGAGAAGAACCTGCTATCACAATGGCCGTGACCAGACCACGAGGGGCAGCTTTGGAAGAACGACACGTGACAACGAGCGGCATAACAACACCCTAACTCCCTAAGCATTTTTCAAGTCCTTATTGTAATGACCTGGGGAGGTGATCAGTAGTGGGCTATGGGAGGTTGTGGTGAGGGTTGCGTGGGTGCCAGGTATGATCCCTGTACTTGAGGCTGGCCTCATACATTCCCCCCCCCTTCACACACAGACCATGTGGGTGCCACTGTTGTGAGATCCCTCAGTGAGGTAGCCATTGCAGCAGTGGGTGGGGTGCATATTCTGATGTGGGTAGTTGTGTGGTGGTGGACAGGGCCACAGGACTGTATGGGCTCCTTGTCCTCCAATTGGGATGAGGGTGTGGTCATCCCAGGGTTCGCCAGGAAAGCTGGAGGGTATTGGCCTCTCGCTCCTGGTGTTGGCCCTCGTGGCCAGGAGGTGTAGGGCTGGTCTGGGGCAGGTTGCCAGTGGTGGTGACTGTGCTGCCCATTGACCACTGTCCCTGTAGTGGGTCTGCTCCCACTGGGGGTGTGTGTGTCCTTCCTGGGGCATCACACTAGTTCCAAAGGTCCAGGTGACATTGTCTGATAGCCAGCTGGACCTGGGGGTCTCCCACAGGGGGGATTCCTCGAGCATTTGCATGGTCCCTGTAGAACCCAGTGTCCTTTAACAGTGTTCTACCTGTATACATGACACCATGGCTCTGGTCATACATAGTCGAGTCTACATTATTGACTGCCTTTACATTGTTAATAACAGCATTTTTGGTATCATGGTTTCACCAGAAATGGTTACAGTAGGCATTTCAAACTCTCTGTCATAATCATCACACATAACAAGCTTGTTCTTAACCTTACTTACACAAGCATACATTTCATGCTTGTATTGTTATACGATATCTGTAACACTGAATGTACCTTATACTGTACACACCTTACCTGTACACCAGAGGGTGCTGCTGCTGGAGACCTAAGGGTTACCTACACACTGCAGGTAACCCAGTATAAAAGGGAGCCCACAGCTTGGTGTCCTCACTTGAGGAGCTGCAAATAAAGGACTACAATCTACACAGTTTAAGTACCATATCCTGCCTCGTGGAGTCGTTACCAAAGGTGCCTACATACATAATAGGCATGACCCATCTATTCGCCTTGAATAACATGCTGCATTTCACAGCTACATCTGCAGCTCTGAAAGGTCCCTCTACAGGCTTCCCTCCTACCTTATCCCTAATCACTATTTTAAGATCTGCATCTTGCAGTTGAGCCTGTTTTAAATCGGGCGGCAATTGTACTTCCTTGGGTCCCTCTTTTCCCTTTAAAGCCATGATCTGTCCAGATCGATGCGGGTCCCAAGGTATCCCTTCCCCTGCCCCTGCTTTAGCCAGTATATCAGCCTTCTGATTCCCTTCCCACTAAGGCTCTGTCTTGAAATGCACTTTAACCTTTTGGATGCAGTAATCCTACTGGTTACTACCCGTGACGTCTAGAATGACTTTTAATAGAGGGGCTGTCACCAACGGCTTCCCTTCTGATGACTTGAACCCTCGCCTAGCCCATATCGCTAAATACTCCATGCAGGAGTTGCAAGTGAACATAAGTCCGAACATATCGTATAGGGGGTTGGGAATTCACTGGGGTGTGTGACTACATACATTATGGCCGCTAGTTCAGCCTGCTGTGCACTAAAAGTGTTGGGGAGTTTTATGGCCTTCTCTATCCCTGCCTCTGGATCATAACTCCCGCAACCTGTCTTTCTTTCTCCGTTCGTCACTGAACTAGATCCATCCACATCAATGTTTCTACCTGTCGGGTGTTCCCCAGCCCGGAATCCCACATCTACATCCCACACTCCTACTGAACACATGTGAGCCATCCCCAGATAAACCAGATTCAGGGCTAGCTTGGGTTCCCCTAGACTCTCTGCCTTTAGGTCTAGCTGAGAAAACATCAACGTCCAATGAGCAATCCTGTTATTGCTCACTGTTCCATTCTTCAGTCTACCATCCAGTAACATTTGTGTCGGTGTGTGACAGGTCAGTAGGGTCACTGTAACGAACCCTGTGAACGACCGAAAATTTTGACTGCCCAAAAGATCACGAAAAGATGCCGCTCACAATTAGAAAAGCTCTTTCTACCTCTGAGAACTCGGGAGGCGCAGGCTACCGGACTTAACCTGCTGTGTCGCTCCTGAAGTAAAACTGCACTCAAACTCTTATATATGCAGACTATAGATAGACTCTCTGTGTAGTCACTGTATAGTTGCACAAGATGGGAGACTTGTTAACTGATGTACTACCAATAAGGTTTACACTGTGTATATACTATGCTGGCACCACTAGAGGGTGCAACTGGTGGAGATCGGGGTTTCCTTCCCCTGTGGCAGGGGCTGTCCACCAAAGGGCACTGCGGTGGGAGACCTGAGGGTCACCTGGTTAGGTTTGCAGGGCCCAGTATAAAAGGCTGCCCACCATGCTTGTGCCTCACTCTGGAGTTATGGATAAAGGACCAAGGTCACTACAGTTTGAGTACAACACAATGCCTCGTGGAGTCATTCATAAGTGCATTACAGACATAACTGGCGACGAGAATACGGACTTTCACGCTGATACGTCCTTACTACACAGTATAAATGCACACGAGGCCTATGCTTGAGAGAAGGTCAGTCTGTGACCTGTCCTTTATTCCTTAGCACTCAAGTGATGAAGGTGGGTGGAGCTTCCCCTTTTATACCTGAAGGTCCAGGTTAGGAGTGTCTCCCACCTAGTGGTCAGTGTTCTCATGGTGTACAACTTAGGTCAGTTTATACAATGCTGGTTGAATACATGACATCACCTCCCCCCCAAAGTCTTATTGGGATCACAGGTTGAGTCTCTCTGGTGGTTTACGCTCCCTTGTAGAGCGCCTGAGTGGTGGCTAGTGGGAGCCTGCTGAGTGCATCGGCGCAGTTTTTGGTGCCCGGTCTGTGCTGAATTGTGTAATCATAGGCAGCTAACGTGAGTGCCCACCTCTGTACGCGGGCCGATGCGTTTGCATTTATGGCCTTGTTGTCGGCCAAAAGGGACGTTAGGGGTTTGTGATCTGTCTCCAGCTCAAATTTCCTGCCAAACAGGTACTGGTGCATTTTCTTTACCGCATATACACATGCGAGCGCCTCCTTTTCTACCATCCCGTAGCCCCTTTCTGCCTGGGAGAGACTCCTGGAGGCATAAGCACCGACTGTAACTGACCCTTGGCATTGACATGCTGCAACACACACCCGACACCATAGGACGACGCATCGCACGTTAACACAAGTTTCTTACATGGGTCATATAGCGTTAACAGATTGTTGGAACATAACAAATTGCGTGCTCTATTAAAAGCCCTTTCCTGGCTGTCCCCCCAGACCCATTCGCGACCTTTGCGTAGGAGCACGTGCAGCGGCTCTAGCAGCGTGCTCAATTTGGGAAGAAAGTTACCAAAATAGTTCAGGAGCCCCAGGAACGAACGCAGCTCCATTGTGTTATGGGGTCTGGGTGCTCTCTGGATCGCTTCCGTCTTGGATGCAGGAGGGCTGATCCTGTCTGCTGCTACCCTCATCCCCAGGAATTCTACCTCTGGAGCTAGGAAGACGCACTTCGCCTTTTTCAGTCGCAGACCTACCCGGTCCAGTCTGCGTAGCACCTCCTCCAGGTTGTGGAGGTGTTCTTCAGTATCGTAACCCGTAATGAGGATGTCGTCCTGAAAAACCACCGTCCCTGGAATCGACTTGAGGAGGCTTTCCATATTTCGTTGGAAGATCGCGGCGGCCGAGCGAATCCTGAACGGACATCCATTGTACTCAAACAACCCCTTGTGTGTCTTGATGGTGGTCAGCTTCTTCGACTCACTCGGCAGCTCCTGGGTCATGTAAGCTGAGGTCAGGTCCAATTTTGAAAAAAGTTTGCCACCGGATAGCGTCGCAAAGAGGTCCTCCGCTCTCGGTAGCAGGTACTGGTCTTGGAGTGACACCCGATTGATGGTGGCTTTGTAATCGCCACATATCCTGACCGACCCATCCGCCTTGAGCACTGGCACAATTGGGCTCACCCAGTCACTGAATTCGACTGGCGAGATGATGCCTTCCCTCAACAGGCGGTCCAATTCATCTTCTATCTTTTCCCGCATCACGTACGGCACCGCTCTGGCCTTGTGGTGTACTGGTCTGGCGTCCGGGTTTATGTGAATCACTACCTTGGCCTCCATGAAAGTGTCAATGCCGGGTTGAAATAATGAGTCAAATTTGTCCAGGACCTGTGAGCATGATACTCGCTCCACAGAGAAAATTGCATTGACATCGCCCCATTTCCAGTTCATGACAGCAAGCCAACTCCTCCCCAGTAGTGCGGGACCGTCCCCTGGGACAATCCAGAGTTCCAGAGTGGCAACCTGTTCTCCGAATCTTTGTGGGTCACGACTACCGTGGCGCTGCCAAGCACCGGAATGATCTGCTTTGTGTAAGTCCGTAGCTGTGCGTCAATCGGCGATAATTTTGGCCTCCTGGCCTTGGATGCCCACAACTTTTCGAACTGTTTGATACCCATCATGGACTGGCTGGCACCCGTGTCTAACTCCATTGATACTGGGATGCCATTGAGGAGTACTTTCATCATTATCGGTGGCGTCCTGGTGTATGAACTGTATACGTGCTCCACATGAACTCGCTGAACTTCAGCTTCCAGCGATTTCCCCCAGTGTCCATTTCTGCAATTTCTTCAGGTATTTTGCTCATCTCTGCAAACTCTGGCTGAATGTATGCCTCCACACCTCCAGCATGAGTTGCGGTTTGAAACAAAAGTTCCCTCGCCAGTCGATCGTCCCTGACTGCCCCTGTTATTGTCCTTGAGTGCACCATTAACAGGTGTTGATGGCCCCATTACTGGCAGCATTGTCCCTTGCAATGGCATGAATCACCGTTCAGCTTGCCATTGTCTCTGTCGAACTTCCCCTCTGGGTTCGACTACATGTTGGGGCATGCCTGACTGCCCTTGTCTGCCTGGAGAACTGTGTGCTGCTTTAACAATGTTGAATCTCTGTCCCAACCATTCCTTAACACAGTACCTCTCATCTGTTCTGCTAGTGGCCATGCTCGCGTGGTTTAAATCCCAGTTTCTTGTCGCCATTGATACGTCCTTACTACACAGTATAAATGCACGAGGCCCATGCTTGAGAGAAGGTCAGTCTGTGACCTGTCCTTTATTCCTTAGCACTCAAGTGATGAAGGTGGGTGGAGCTTCCCCTTTTATACCTGAAGGTCCAGGTTAGGAGTGTCTCCCACCTAGTGGTCAGTGTTCTCACGGTGTACAACTTAGGTCAGTTTATACATGGGTTACAATGCTGGTTGAATACATGACACACGCGATTATGGCTACCTTTGGCACACTAAAAGACTTCGCAGAGGGTGATGATTGGGAAGCCTTCACAGAAAGGCTCAAGCAGTATTTCGTGGCAAATGACCTGGCAGGGGAGACGGACACATTGGCGGAGAAGCACAAGGCTATATTGCTGACCAGTTGTGGGCCCAAAGTCTACCGCCTCGTCAGGGACTTGTTGGCACCTACGAAGGCCAAGGATAAAACATATGATGAGCCAACTGAACTAATTCGCGACCAACTAAAACCAAAACAGAGCATCCTCACGGCCAGGCACAGATTCTACACTCACCGCAAACCTGAGGGCCAGGAGATTGCAAAATATGCTGCTGACCTCGGGAGACTTGCGGCACTGTGTGATTTCGACACGCATCACAACGAAGCATTGCGAGACATCATCGTTATGGGAATTGGCCATGATAGCTTCCTTCACAAGCGATTAGCTGCCGAAACCACAGTCAATCTGCAGAAGGCCATCAGCATCAGTCAGACATTCATGACCTCGACCTGCAGCACCAAGCAAATTATTCATCCTGTGGACTCAAACCCAGCAAGTACTGTACACAGCATGGTGCCTTTCACAGGCAAGACTATAGAATGTGGCCCTGCCCCGGGCAGAGAGCACAGACCTCAGGGTTCCAGAACTCCGAGTCCACGAGGGGTGCTAATTAAGTAGCCCATGCTGGCGTTGCAGAGGAAACCATAGGGCTCACCAGTGTCGCTTTGCTGAGTACGTGTGCAAAGCCTGTAACACGAAGGGCCACCTCCAGCATATGTGTAAACGAAATACGACTCAGCATCTAGCAGAGGAGTCGGTAGATGACTTTGAATCCAGCGGGGAGTTTGATAATTTGGCCAGAGAGGCAGCTCAGCCCCAAGAAGAAGTGTATGGAGTGTATACCTGCATCACCGATTGTCCTCCAGTGAAGATGGAAGTTGAGATAAACGGCGTTCCAGTCTTCACGGAAGTGGACATGGGAGCGAGCCAGTCAGTGATGAGCCAGGATGCCTTTGAGAGGCAATGGAATGAAAAATGACCCGAGCTGGTTCCAGTACAGGAAAAGTTGCGCACCTACACCAAGGAGCTGATCCCAGTCCTTGGTAGTGTGGATGTATGTGTAATCCATAATGGCGTGGTGCACAAGTTACCTCTGTGGATTGTTGCAGGTGATGGTCCAATGCTACTTGGAAGAAGGTGGATGGGGCAGATCCAGTGGCAATGGAAAGACCTCTTCACTCCAGCAATCGATGTCCCCCGTGCTCAGAGGCAGAGCAAAAACTCACCTTCGTTTGAATCAGGCACCAGAGAACAGACCAGCACAGAACCTGAGGCACGGACCGTCCATCACAACTGCGTGGCAATGATCCGACCGGAACGACCTAAAAGTACCTTCCCGGCTCCAGTGGCAGGACTCCTGGGGAGGAAGATTGAATTCACAGGCACTCTTCCAGCTTTTGTGATGGAATCGTGGGACAGTAGGATCAAGGAAGTCGACCTCTAGGACAGAGGCAAGATTGCGTCCCTGCTCGCGTGCAGCGTGGCTGAAAAAAAAGATGGCCACGGCCATATCACGAGGTGCAATGCTGAGGGACCAACATGTGGTGTCTAACAGAGGATTTGATTGGGATAAAGCCAGCAGGGTTCTCTTAAAGGAGACCCGCAACCAACTGAACTTAAAGTGTCATTGTATGCATGGCAATCAATGTAAGGAACCGATTAAGATTGTGAACAAAATGTTGTTGTGAGATGTCGATACTATTCCTAATGTAAAGAACAAAATGTTGTTGCGAGATGTCGGGAATAGAGTATCCCCAAAAGTAGCAAGTGAGCGAATTCAGGAAGGTAAAGGCACTGATCCTGATGCCCTGCCCCATGTGTCCCCACAAGTTATAGGCCAGTGATCTCAGGAGGGTGAAGGCACTGATCCTGATACCCTGCCCCAGGTCTATCTCACGCTGCAGGCACCCAATGGCACCATTCGCCACGGACCTGGAAACGAAAACGGCGCCAAAACGCACAGTCGGCCGCCATTACCCACCACCCGGCTGGAGACGGTGCAGCCCCCAGACCCATTCGCTACCTCGGCCATGTCCGGGTGCGAAAAGTCAGAACCAACGAATTCCCCAAACGGGACCTGGAACAGCCAGGTTCCTAACAGTGTTAGAGAGCAGGCAGAAGATTCTGCAGCCCTCAAAGGAGGACAGGGAGGCCACACACATCTATGGCTCTGCCCACCACTAGGCAACAGCAAAGGTCCTGAGTCTTAGCTAGGTGAGCGAACCAAGCCCACCCTGCTAGCAGGGGGCGCAGCGCCGCTATCAGACAACTAGGACCCCGTCCAGTTGCTCTGGAACCTGCGTCCTCGCATACCTGTACTGCTACCTCAGTACTTACCATGACTGAACCATGAATGCAATCTACCCAATCCTGGCACACGACTGCAAAACGTAATGAATGTAAGTCACTGAACCAAGGTGTCACGATACAACTGTAACTTCCTTTCTTTGTACTTGCACTGTGTCTGATCCTGTATGTTAATTTAATGGGCCTGCTGCATGATCTCGCTGTGGGGGGCGGGGGGTGGAAATGGATGTATGTAGCCATGGGGACACACATGGATCACACCCAGAACCCACTGGAACCTCCACTGCATCATGGAAACATCCAGACTGGTAATCACTACCCAACGTTGTGGCAAAAGGACTTGGGGGTTAACAGTGAGAGCCAAGCCAAAGCACAACGTGCAAGGGCTAGTCTGGGGAGAGCTAAGCCAGAGCACAACGTGCAAGGGCTAGTCTGGGGAGAGCTAAGCCAGAGCACATTGTGCAAATGTAATCAGTACAAAGGACTTGGGGGAGAGTGATGTTATATATGCAGACTATAGATATACTCTCTCTGTGTAGTCACTGTATCGTTGCACAAGATGGAGACTTGTTACCTGATGTACTGTCAATAAGGTTTACACTGTGTATATACTATGCTGGCACCACTAGAGGGTGCAAGTGGTGGAGACCAGGGTTTCCTGCCCCTGTGGCAGGGGCTGTCCACCAGAGGGCACTGCGGTGGGAGACCTGAGGGTCACCTGGTTAGGTTTGCATTACTCTTAAATAAAACTATGGGCTAGATTTTCAGCTTCACTACCTGGTCTTAAGAAACACAGTTTGAGTGAAACTCAGAGGAAAATCAGTCAGGCAGGATTGCAGGTCTGTTGCAAAACTTGCTGATTTTCCTTTCATTAAAGCCAGAAAGCCTCTGAGTCAGAAGGTTGCGGGTTCAAATCCCACTCCAGGGACTTAAGCACAAATAAATCTAGGCTGACACTCCAGTGCAGTGCTGAGGGAGCACTGCATTGTTAGAGGTGCCGTCTTTTGACTGAGACGTTAAACCGAGGCCACATCTGCTCTCTCAAGGGGACATAAAAGATCCCATGGCACTATTTCGAAGAGGAGCAAGGGAGTTATCCCCGGTGTCCTGGCCAATATCTATCCCTCAATCAATATAACAAAAAAACAGATAATCTGGTCATTATCACATTACTGTTTGTGGGAAATTGCTTGTACGCAAATTGGCTGCTGGGTTTCTTACATTACAACAGTGACGATACTCCTAAAGTACTTAATTGGCTGTAAAGCACTTTGAGACGTCCAGTGGTCGTGAAAGGCGCAATATAATTCCAAGGTTTTTTTTAAGTTACTGGCCTGGGATCCTCCTCTCTGCATTCCACTTGAGCAATGATCTACCCTAGTGTGTATTGAGGTTGCTCATAGCTGTTGAAATATACTTTGCCTCCTCCACTTACACTGAGACAATCATCGAAGAATAAAGTTT
Source organism: Pristiophorus japonicus (assembly GCF_044704955.1). Taxonomy (NCBI): domain Eukaryota; kingdom Metazoa; phylum Chordata; class Chondrichthyes; family Pristiophoridae; genus Pristiophorus; species Pristiophorus japonicus. Next base: position 147,972,812 of record NC_091978.1, read on the forward strand.
GTTCTATAGGAGTAATTTTACAAAGTACTACTCCTGGTGGCTGAGGGACCCTGCTACAGGTGCCATATTGCAATATTATACTTCAGCAATAATCTATACTGACAGCCTAAGTTGACAGATGAGTTTTGTAAACCAAGACATTAGTAATTACATTAGTAATGAAATGTGTTTGAATATTAAAGAAGCTACAAGAGCAGGTGGAGAGCATTGAAAGTGCTTAAGAAATGGAAATAGAAAAGAAAAATAGCTCATTCTATATTGTAGTTCTACTAAATAATTGTAAATAACTGCCTTTCATTTTATTTTAAAAGGTCAGAAATGTCATATTGGGAAACACTAAGTCCGTTGCCTTGAAGTGCATAGTAGGAAAAACATTGAACTCTGTTATAAAGCTAACACAGCAAGAGCTTTAAACAAAAGTAAAGAGCAATAAGCCAAGCCAGAGAAAGTTTATGAAAGTATGCCTGAAAAGTTACTAGAAGTTTTGAGGTTGTATTAGAATTAGTGGATAACGGTACTGCAGTGTATGTTATTTATCCAGACTATCAGAAGGTATTTGTCAAGGTTCTTCACAGAAACCTGTAGCCAGGGCAAAGCTCTTGGGACAAAGGAGGAAGAAGTAAATTGACTAAATAATGAGAAACAAGGGGAAGTGATTTATTTTCCCGGTCTAATTAGATAGCTGTGACCAGGGGAATGCCTCAGGATTCAATCCTGGCTGTTCATAATCTATTTATATCTAAGAACCCTTGATCTTTCACTTTTCAGATACCATGCTTCAAAGTGTCAAAGGCATAAAAAAGTAAAAGAAATCCAGTCATTGCCTTTAATTTTTTTTCTAACCTTAATAGCCTGACCTCTACCCAAGAGCTGGAACCAGGGATTTGTAAGCAACTGCCTGTCTGCAGCCTTTCAGTGGCGATTAGTCTATAGTTGATCTCAAGATGTGCTTATTTATTGCCCTTAAATGGACAGGTCAGATTAAACACGCTTCATCCAAGCAGCTAAATATGACAAATGTGTCCAGAAGCTGACTGCCCAAAGCAATGCAACAGGAGATCAACTAGTATTTATAAATAACCTTCATGAAAATATTAAAACTAGAATGTCTTGATTTGCAGATGATTTGTCAGAAAGCAGGGAAATATTGTTGAGGATTGGAACATGGCAAATATAACTCCGTTGCTTTATTTTAAAAAATGGACCAGAAATCACACCTGGAAGCCACAGATGGTTTGTTTAGGATCAGTTGAAGTGGAAAATCTTTAAAATAATTTCAAGGGAATTAGTGGAACACACCTGGAAAAATATAGCTTGTTGAAGAGCCAGCTTGCATTCAGGAAAGGGGGCCATGCTTAAATGACCTGCTGCAGTTTGTCAAAGATCACTCTGCCATGATAAATAGCTGAAATGCAGCGAATGTTGCAGACTTGGATTTTCAAAAAGCTTTTAACAAAATTTAGCTCTGGAGATTAAAAGCCAAGGCATTGAGCCCGTGAGACCGACTTCCTGCTCCCTCAACTCTATTGCCACTAAACTACTGACCACCCAACTTTCCTTCCCTGGCTCCCATGTTAGCTGATATTGTCAGTGGTTTACTCTCATCAGGTACTGTCCCTCCTTTCCTTCAAATCTGCCATCATCACCCCTCTCAAAAAAACAAAACTTAACCCTCACCCTACCCTTGCACACTACTTACTCTTTCTCCAATCATCCTTTCCTCTCCAAAGTCCTTGTACATGCTGATGCCTTCCAAATCTGTGCCCATCTCTCCCAGAAATCCATGTTTAAATTCCTCCAATCAGGTTTCTGCCCCTGCCAAGTACCAAAACGGCTCTAATCAAAGTCACAAATGACATTCTATGTGGCTGTGACCAAGGTAAACTATTCCTCCTTGTCTTTCTCAACCTATCTGCAACCTTTTGATAAGGTTAACCACACTATCCTCCTTCCAATGTCCCTACACCATCATACAACTAGGTGGGACTGCACTCACCTGGTTCCATTCTTATCTCTCCAGTCATAGTCAGGGAATCACCTCCATGGCTTCTTTTCCTGCTTCCACACTGTTAACTCTAGTGTCTCCCAAGCATCCATCCTTGGCCCCATCCTATTTCTCATCTACATGCCTCCCCTCAGCGACATCATCCGAAAATAGAGCCTCAGTTTCCACATGCACGCTGCATCACCACCTCTCTCAACCCCTCCAGATTCTCTAGATTTTCAAACTGCTTGTACGACATCCAGTACTGGATGAACAGAAATTTTCTGGAACTAAATATTGGGAAGACCGAAGCCATTGTCTTTGGTCCCTGCCACAAATGCCATTCCCCTGCCACTGACTCCAACCCTCTCCCTGCCAACTATCACAAGCTGAACCAGACTGTTTGCAACCTTGGTGTCATATTTGACCCTGAGGTGTGTCTCCGACCACATAATCGCACAATCACTAAGACCGCCTATGTCCCTCATCTACTGGTGAAACTCTCGTCCATACCTTTGTTACCTCTAGACTTGACTATTATAATGCACTCCAATTCAGCCTTCCACATTCTACCCTCCATAACTTTGAGTTCATCTAAAACTCTGCTGCCCGTATCCTAATTCGCACAAATTCCAACACACTGCCAGGACGCAGGTTGGCAATTTAAATATGAAAATGAAGCCCTGAACCCTGTGCTTTAACCTGCTGTGCAGGTTTTACTGTGGCCGGCTAGAGATCCTGGGCCTCGAGATTCCTGGTAGATGCAGTGAGGTGAGCACAGCCTTGTGGACCATGAGGAGCAGGAGTGTTTTCTCCCTACGCCCCAAGCTCACCCACTAGTAGTCTGCCCCTCCCTGGGCTAGGGGATCAGACCCCACCCCCCACCCTCTGGAGACCAAACTCACTGCCAGGGTTAGGGATCAGACCTCCCGTGGGGTCGGGGATCAGACCCCTCCCCCAGGATCCAACTTCAAACTTACCCCCAGGGTTGGGGATCGGACACCCCCCTAGGATCAGAACTCACCTCCTGGTTTGGGGATCAGACCCCACACCCCCGCATTCCCTCAACACCACCCCCCGCCCCTCCCCAGGGATCGAACTTAACCCGGGCCCCGGGCTTGAAGCACCACCCCCTCCACCCCCGGTCTAATCCCGCACCTACCTGTTTGTTGCGCTCTCTCCTTCAGTATTCCCCACCCGCCTGTCAACCTGTCAATCAGGCTGGCTTCCGGGTGGGCAAACTGGCCATGATATCACATGCACGCTGTGGACGTGCAGGGAAACCCGGACTTCCGGGTTTCCGGTTTCCCAGGGTCTACCGGCTACCCCCACTCTGGGCGGGTCGGAATGTTCTAAATCAAGCCGCATGTCTTTGGTCTTCCACTTTCAAATCCTATCACTTCCGCCCAGTGTCTACATTTCACACTTGTCAGCTAATTTCAGATGTTCTTTTGCATGAGCATTAAAAGTTGTTGCAAACACAATGAATAGACTAGAATCCTTTCTACCTGCATTCCAGTACTTTTTTATCATAGAATCATAGGGGCCAGTTTTCATCGATGTCCTGCCCGCAGCCGCCGAGGTTCCACTGGAAATGGCCGTTTTTTGGGCGATTCCTCTGGAACTACCAATGTCCCGTCAAGGATCCACCCGGCAGGATCCTGGTGTGGATGGGTCCCGCACACGTCGCAGCATCCCGCCCGCCCATGCCGGATGTCTGTTAATCTCCATTTTGGTCACTTTTCGTGTCCTCCCGCTGACCTGCCACCCGCCAGAAGGACCACTCTGGAAAAGCAGGTCTGAGCTTGGCAGCAGTCGGCCAACAGTCGCATATCGGGTGGGAGGGAGGCAGCAGTGTAATTGGGCAGCTCTGGCACATCGGGTGGGAAGGAATACTGGTGGCCATCACATCACGGCAGCCAGTCGGATTCTGCACCATATCAGTGGGACTGCTGGAAAGAAGTTAGATCAATGTTGCTTTACATTCTTGCTGATGGTGATGTTTAAATTGGATGTGTTAAAACCGACTGAAATGTGTGTAAGCTAATGCAGGCTTTTTTGTTGCACCTTGTTGAAAGTCCTTCATTGAGAAGGCCAATGGCGAGGGGAAAATTATTATGAGTGACTGACAAGTGTTCAGCATCTCACATGTTGTACATCCAAGCTGATTCATTAATTGTCTCGCACAATGTACTGCAATGTAACTGATGACCATGTCATCTCAGGGGTGGCACTCTTCCATGTTTGGCCTCGCAAAAAGTGGGTTGAAGTGCAAGCCTTAAGGTCTGCCCTGCAACTTGGTAAATTAGAGTAATTAAATGGCAACCTTCCTGCATTCATTGTTGTCTTGCGATGGCCTGATGACAGGACCCATTATACACTGCAGTCAGATGTGGATGGGAAAATATTCCTGATGAAGCAGATGACCTGAGGGACAGATGTATGGTTGGTGCAACACACCACAGATATGACGTTAAAATGACACACGCACAAACTGAGGGTCAACAATGTGAGTGTATTTACAAGTGCACAATGACAAATGTTACATAATATTATCACATATACAGACATTTACACGAGGAAGCAACACCCACCCCTCTACCCGGCACCACCACCTCTTCCCCCACTTGCAGCAATGCCTGATTTCCTCTTCCTCCCCATGCCTACACGATGGTGTAGCCCTCTCCTGTCCCTCACTGCCTCTGGTTCAGGAGGTTGTGTAGGAGGGCAGCGGGATATGTGTAGGCGTGTGCATCCCGGTGAGAACGTATGGCGCGGGACTGAAGGCGCCGGGATCTCTTGCTCTTCCGCATCTGTCTGCCTTGATGGTGTGGGGTCAGGTGCTTGCCTTATGGCCTCGACGCTTTCTGATGTGCACTCCAACACTGTGAGGAGGCGTTCCATCCTTTGATCGTGCTGCTGGGTGAATATGGCGATGCTGGCAGCTATCCCAGCCATGGTCTGCTGCATCTCGCAACCTTCCTCCATGCCAGTGGTTGAGAGTTAGACTATCTAGCTCATTAGCGCGAGCCATATTGCATCCACAGGTGGTTGCTCGATGCTGCTGGGTGCTGAGGCCTTGCTTCCCTTTGCGCCATGGACTCTGCGCTTGCTTGAGCTTGCTTGAGTGGCGTCTGTGGGAAACCCCAGGAAATCTGAGCCCGACACCAAGGTTCTGCAGACACTTGGCTAACTTGGCAGGCGGCTGATGTCAGACACGTCCAGATCCTCCAGGTGAAGGGGCCCAAATATGGGCCCTTCTCCCTCCTCTCTCTCCTCTTCTTCCTGGCCCTGGGTGGCGGAGGTGGGAGCGGTGGACATGGATGATGTGGGCTGGGGGTGCAGGAAGGATCTGGTGTCCTCGGGTGTGGAGAACGTCGGGGTGGGAGATGCTGGGGTGTGACGGCTTCTGTGAAGGCCAAAGGTCAATGGTCTCTCCAGATCCGTGGTGTCCGAGTCAGTATCTGCAAGTAGAGGTGAGATGTGAGCCGTTCCATCTCACATTATGCCAGCAAGGAGTTCCACCTCTACATGTCCACACCAATAATGGACGACAAAGTCTGCGTTCAACCGCGAGTGCCTTAACATTCCAAGTACTTTCATGTCATGACCATTCCCGACACCAGAGATGAGTGTAGCCTTACCCTGCAGTAGCACCGGATCTGCAGAAACGTTTGTGGTTGGAATGCGGCGATGTCCCACCAATGCCAACGCCCGATCCTCCAGCCTAGTCAATTCCACCACATTTGTGGACCCACTCCAGTCGCACTCAGGCTTGCCTGTTTGGTTGCTTGTTTTCTCTGCACAAAGAAACATTGCAGCCTTTACCCCCTTTGCTCATGCGCCCCACACACACTTCCACACACACACGCATCGCGCGCACAACCTTTTTGGCCTTGGACAGGAGGGGGCAAATTAATTTGTGCTCACTTTAGCTGCCGCCACCAAATCATTCGACCATTTGCGGCATTGGTCCCCATCCATTCCACGTTGCCTATTGCACTGACCATCTGACCTATGTCAATCCAAAGACATCAGTATTGGGCTGGTGGAGGCTTGCCACGCCCATCCCGGGTGAGTTTGCTGTACCTGCGCTCCACCTCTGTCACTAGCTCCTCCAACTCCTGCTCACTGAACCACGGAGTTCTGGGCCTGGTTCTGCCAGTCTTCATTGACGCTTTCTGCCCACTCATCCTCTATGATGAGAGGAATGGCTGCTCAAAAGTCTGGATAGAAATTTGTCACACTGCACAATCTGCAACTCAGACGGGCCCCTCTCCAATGCCACCTCTGCTCTCTAACCTCCAATGCTCGCCTCGCTCTATCCTATCTCTCTCCTCTCTCCTCTCTCCTCTCTTCTCTTTCCTCTTTGTCTCATCTCTCTCCTCTTTCTCTTCTCTCTCTCCTTTCTCTCTTCTCTCCTCTCTACCTCCTTTCTCCTCCTTACCTCCTCTCCTCTCTCTCTCCTCTCTTTCCTCTCTCTCCTTTCTCTCTACCTCCTCTCTCCTCCTCTACCTCCTCTCTTTCCTCTCTCTCTCCTCTCTCTTCACTATCCTCTCTCCTCTCTTCTCTGTCTCCTGTCTCCTCTCTCTCCTCTCCCCTCGCAGGTGCAATTGAGTGCTGTCCTTTTATGGCCATGAGCACTTCCTCAATTAGCGTGCAAGGGCCACAAAAGAACTACAGGTCCAATCCCCAAAACTACAAAAAAAAAACGCCTAAATCCCGCACAGGCGCAGTGGAGGCCCTCCGAAAAAACCCAAGTGGAGAGGCCTCCACCTGATGCACTCTCGTGACATTTGCCACCGATTCCCACTCCCGCCCACCGAATGACGCCCGCTGCCGCTCCCGCTGCCACCCACTCAACAGCGACCAAAGCGGCTCCTGATGGGACCCGGCAGCAGCGGGGGCCAAAAACGGACCTCCTGCCCAGTGGTCGCCGAGAAATGGACAGCCATGAATTTCTGGCCCATAGAATATAGAATAGTACAGCACAGAAGGAGGCCACTCGGCCCATCGAGTTCACACTGGTTCTTTCAAGGAGTAATTCAGTTAGTCCCACTCCCCTACTCTTTCCACATATCCTGCTAATTTTTTCTCCTTCAAGCATGTATCCAATTGCCTTTTGAAGGCTACTATTGAATCTGCCTCCACCACCCTATCAGGCAGTGCATTCCACTCGATGCGTAAAAATGTTTTTCCTTATGTCGCCTCTGGTTCTTTTGCCAATCACCTTAAATCTGTTGCCTCTGGTTATCGACCCTTCAGCCATTGGAAACAGTTTCTCTTTATTTACTCTATCTAAATCCTTCAGGATTTTAAACACCTCTATCAGATCTTCTCTTTGCCTTCTCTGCTCCAAGAAGAACTATCCCAGCTTCTCCAGTCTATCCACGTAACTGTATTGCCTCAAGTCTGGAATTTCTAGTAAATCTCTTCTGTACATTCTCCAAATCCTTCACGTCCTTCCTAAAGTGCGGTGCCCAGTTGGGGCCAAACTAGTGTTTCATATAGGTTAGCATAACTTCCTTGTTTATGTACTCTATGCCTCTATTTATACGCTTAGGATCCCATATGCTTTATTAGCTGTTTTGTTAACCTATCCTGCCACCTTAAGATTTGTGCACAAGCACCCCAGGTCTCTCTGTTCTTGCACCCCCTTTAAAATTGTACCAGTTAGTGTGTATGATCTCTCCTCGTTCTTCCCATCAAAATATATCACCTCAAATTTCATCAGCCAAGTGTCAGCTTATTCCACCAGTCTGTCTATATCTTCTTGAAGTCGATTACTATCTTCCTCACTGTTTAATACACTTACAAGTTTTGTGTCATCAGCAAATTTTGAATTTATGCGCTGTATCCCCAAGTCCAAGTCATTAATGTATTTCAAAAACAGCAGTGGCCCTTGGGAAAAGCCAATGTATACCTCCCTCCAGTCTGAAAAAGAGCTATTCACCACAACTCTCTATTTTTTTTTATCCCTGAGCCAATTTTATATCCATGCTGCTGCTGCCCCTTTTATCCCACTGAGAAAGGGTTAATTAATAACCTTGTATTCAATGGGCCTTTAGAGAAGAGTGGCCATAATGAATTTGTAATACAGATTGAGGGTGAGGAAGTAGTGTCTCAAACGAGCGTACGATGCTTAAACAAAGGGGACTACAGTGGGATGAGGGCAGAGTTGGCTAAAGTAGACTGGAAACACAGATTAAACGGTGGCACAATTGAGGAACAGTGGAGGACTTTTAAGCAGCTCTTTCATAGTGCTCAACAAAATATATTCCAGTGAAAAAGAAGGGCGGTAAGAGAAGGGATAACCAGCCGTGGATAACCAGGGAAATAAAGGAGAGTATCAAATTAAAAACCAATGCATATAAGGTGGCCAAGGTAAGTGGGAAATCAGAAGATTTGGAACATTTTAAACGACAGCAAAGAATGACTAAGAAAGCAATAAAGAAAGGAAAGATAGATTACGAAAGTAAACTTGCGCAAAACATAAAAACAGATAGTAAAAGCTTTTACCAATATATAAAATGGAAAAGAGTGACTAAAGTAAATGTTGGTCCCTTAGAAAATGAGAAGGGGGATTTAATAATGGGAAATGTGGAAATGGCTGAGACCTTAAACAATTATTTTGCTTCGGTCTTCACAGTGGAAGACACAAAAACCATGCCAAAAATTGCTGGTCACGGGAATGTGGGAAGGGAGGACCATGAGACAATCACTATCACTAGGGAGGTAGTGCTGGACAGGCTAATGGGACTCAAGGTAGACAAGTCCCCTGGTCCTAATGAAATGCATCCTAGGGGTATTAAAAAGAGATGGCGGAAGTTATAGCAGATGCATTCGTTATAATCTACCAAAATTCTCTGGACTCTGGGGAGGTACCATCGGATTGGAAAGCAGCTAATGTAACGCCTCTGTTTCAAAAAGGGGGCAGACAAAAGGCAGGTAACTATAGGCTGGTTAGTTTAACATCTGTAGTGGGGAAAATGCTTGAAGCTATCATTAAGGAAGAAATAGCGGGACATCTAGATAGGAATAGTGCAATCAAGCAGACGCAACATGGATTCATGAAGGGGAAATCATGTGTAACTATTTTACTGAAATTCTTTGAGGATATAACGAGCATGGTGGATAGAGGTGTAGCGATGGATGTGGTGTATTTAGATTTTCAAAAGGCATTCGATAAGGTGCCACACAAAAGGTTACTGCAGAAGATAAAGGTACACGGAGTCAGAGGAAATGTATTAGCATGGATCGAGAATTGACTGGCTGGCAGAAAGCAGAGAGTCGGGATAAATGGGTCCTTTTCGGGTTGGAAATCAGTGGTTAGTGGTGTGCTGCAGGGATCGATGCTGGGACCACAACTGTTTACAACATACAAAGATGGCCTGGAAGAGGGGACAGAGTGTAGTGTAACAAAATTTGCAGATGAAACAATGATTAGTGGGAAAGCAGGTTGTGTAGAGGATACAGAGAGGCTGCAGAGAGATTTAGATAGGTTAAGCGAATGGGCTAAGGTTTGGCAGATGGAATACAATGTCGTAAAATGTAAGATCATCCACCTTAGAACAAAAAACAGTAAAAGGGAATATTATTTGAATGGGGAGAAATTACAACATGCTGCAGTGCAGAGGGACCTGGGGGTCCTTGTGCATGAATCCCAAAAAGTTAGTTTGCAGGTGCAGCAGGTAATCAGGAAGGCGAATGGAATGTTGGCCTTCATTGCAAGAGGGATGGAGTACAAAAGCAGGGAGGTCCTGCTGCAACTGTACAGGTTATTGGTGAGGCTGCACCTGGAGTACTGCGTGCAGTTTTGGTCACCTTACTTAAGAAAGGATATACTAGCTTTGGAGGGGGTACAGAGACGATTCACGAGGCTGATTCCGGAGATGAGGGGTAACCTTATAATGATAGATTGAGTAGACTGGGTCTTTACTCGTTGGAGTTCAGAAGGATGAGGGGTGATCTTATAGAAACATTTAAAATAATGAAATGGATAGACAGGATAGAGGCAGAGAGGTTGTTTCCACTGGTCGGGGAGACTAGAACGAGGGGACACAGCCTTAACATACGGGGGAGCCAATTTAAAACCGAGTTGAGAAGGAATTTATTTTCCCAGAGGGTTGTGAATCTGTGGAATTCTCTGCCCAAGGAAGTAGTTGAGGCTAGCTCATTGAATGTATTCAAATCACAGATAGATAGATTTTTAACCAATAAGAGAATTAAGGGTTATGGGGAGCGGGTGGGTAAGTGGAGCTGAGTCCACGGCCAGATCAGCCATGATCTTGTTGAATGGCGGAGCAGGCTCGAGGGGCTAGATGGCTTACTCCTGTTCCTAATTCTTATGTTCTTATGTTCTTATGAATGTTGGGGAAGTCCAGAACCAGGGGTCACAGTCTAAGGATAAGGGGTAAGCCATTTAGGACCGAGATGAGGAGAGACTTCTTCACCCAGAAAGTGGTGAGCCTGTGGAATTCGCTACCACAGAAAGTTATTGAGGCCAATTCACTAAATATATTCAAAAAGGAGTTTGATGTCGTCCTTAATACTAGGGGGATCAAGGGGCATGGCGAGAAAGCAGGAATGGGGTACTGAAGTTGCATGTTCCGCCATGAACTCATTGAATGGCGGTGCAGGCTTGAAGGGCCGAATGGTCTAATCCTGCACCTATTTTCTATGTTTCTATGTTTCTATGTTTCCATAAGAACATAAAAAATAGGAGCAGGAGTAGGCCATTTGGCCCCTTGAGCCTGCTTAACCATTTAATAAGATCATGGCTGATCTGATCATGGACTCAGCTCCATTTTCCTGCCCACTCCCCATAACCCTTTATTCCCATGTTGCTCAAAAATCTGTCTATCTCCGCCTTAAATATAATCAATGACCAGGCTCCACAGCTCTCTGGGGCAGAGAATTCCACAGATTTACAACTCATTGAGAGAAGAAATTCCTCCTCATCTCAATTTTAAATGGGCAGCCCCTTATTCTGAAACTATGGGCTAGATTTTCCACTTTTATGCATATTGCCCAAAAATGGGCATTATTTCCGGCGTGGGCAATAAAAATGGGTTTTCAGATTGCCGGCTTCTCGCCCATTCTCAAAGCACCTAGTCTCCAGTTTTTAAAATGGGTGTTATCGCGAGCGATATGAAATGGGCGGTAGCGTTAAATCTCGCTGACCTTCTGCCATAAAGTGACACCGTCCTTAGCAATAGCATGGCAACACTCGATTCCCACGATTCAGGAGGTCAAGTGTCATCATGATATACGCAGAAGAGGAGACAGCGAGAGAGGGAACTCAGAGGGACTGAAAGAGTGTCTGAGTGAGTTGTGGCTGCTTTGGGAGGAAGGAGGGAGACTTTAGAGCTTCACTGCAGTTAGAGAAACAAAAATTAACTGTTACCAGCCACATATTTCTATGAATTTAGCCTATAATGGAGGGAGAGGACAAGGCATCACAGCACGCTGTGGAGACTGCCGCTGGAGAGAGCAGTGAGGTGGGAGAGGAGCACATTGGAGGGCGCAAAAGAATGAGGAGGTTCTCGGACGAGGCAAATGCCTCCCTCCTGCAGGAGGTCGAGTTACGCTGCGGTGATTTGACACAGGGAGGGCGTGGGAAGCCCACCCCAAAGGCCTACCAGAGGATATGGACCGAGATAGCAGACGTGGTCTCGTCGGCAACCAACGAGTTGTGTGAGGACAACCAGTGCCGCAACCGATGGAACAACCTTGTGGGATCCGCAAGAGTAAGTATTAAATTGACTTACATGTACTTATGTATTTATATAATTTGATTTGTAACAGTCATGAGTGACTATCAGCAGATGTGAGGCCTTTCACTTTTACCGGGAATGTTTTACTCAAAGCCTGTGGTCACGGTGCATGTCTTTAGGTAAAGAATGATGATTATCATAATAAGCATGATTACAAGTTGTAAGTTGTATCAGTGTCTGTGACAGTACCTAGCAATGATCTCATGCAATATCATCCTGTCACCTTTTACAGAAAAAGCTATCGACGATGAGGTCCGTCCAGAGGTGAATGGGTGGGGGGCCACCAATCCCCAGTTACATCACTGAGATGGAGGAGCGGGTGCTCGCACTTGTGGGGAAGCACACCTGAACAGCCACGCAAGCATCTGCAGACCCTGAAGTGAAGCGACGTGAGTAAAGTTTACAACATTGCGTGATGTAAATTCAATAGATGCCACACCACTCATACCCTAACAATCATATATGATAGATGATTTCTAAAATTGTCCTAGAAATAATGATGGCATAATGAAAATCATTGCAATACACAATGTGTTGACGGTCATGAAATGTGATATCTATGATGGTCTTGATACCGGTGATGCTTTTGTCGTTCATATGCTGTGTATAGCGCTGGACTCACCTTGTGACCCTAGCACACCCTTCTCCTCTAATAACCTCATTTGTGTTTTGCAGCTCAGCCAGCAGTGCAGCCCCAGGCAAGACCACAGAGGCCAGAAGGTGGGGGTGCGGGGCCCGACTCTCCGGACAATCCTACATCTGGTGCTGAGGAGCTCCGATTCTCACCCATCAATCCACTGGGTCTGTTCTCCACGGATGAGAGCGCGGACTTCGAGGAACCTGTATCGCCACGCTCCAGAAGCCATTCCATCCCAAGGACATCTAGTGGTCCTCCGGTCATTCCTGCCTCCACTCTGGAGGTGCCGGTCTCAAGCACCTCGCCACAGGGCACCCCATTTGTCCCCAGGATGGCACTGACCCCACGGAGGCCTCATGGACGCGGCAGGTCTATTCCACAAGCGCTACATGAGAGCGGAGAGATGGTACAGTTGTCCAGGAGAACTGTAGACATTGGTGACCAGCTCATTGAAGCATTGGGGGGGGCATATCCCCAACAGCTGGCCACCATGACTGAGTACATTCCGGGGATGGTGGCGGCCCTGGATGCGATAGCCAGGAACACTGCTGGCACAGGCCTCCCAGTGGTCCCAGAGCGCAGCACTCCACCCCTAGGTTCCGCACCATAACTGTGAATGACAGATGAGAGCAAGGACCAAGATCCTGCTTCTGCATCAGAGAATGTTGCCCCCTTGCCCCCGTACCCGTGCGATGACCGCATCTGCCTTCATCCCCCCCAATGAGGCACCGCTTGAGGAGCTCTTCGGCCAGGTGCCGTGGACGAGGAGGGGAAGGGGTAGAGGTGTGGAGAAGAAGGGGAGGGGGGAAGGAAAGTGAGGTGCATGTCCGCAGGTGATGGCTGTGTTATAGCTCCATCTGGGTGTGTGCAATTTGTTGTAATGTATTGGGGGAGGGGGCCACCCTCCAGCTTTGCCTTTGTATTCTGAGTTGCTGGACATGCTGAACATTTGATTGATGTCAATGGTGGAAAAAGTGGGGTGTGGCCGGGGGTTGGCTGTTATTGCCTGTGATACTTATGATTTCAGACTAATGTTGGTTAAAAAAATGTTTTTATTGAACATAACCTTGTGCTTTGTCTCAGATAGCTGGACCGTTACACACTGGCGATTTCTTAATATGAAAGGGTTAAATAAAATGTAACTTCAATCAACGTAAACTTTAACTGGCACCAAGGTGATGGGCACCATTGATGTCTGAGCTGCACACACACAGCAGTGTGTCAGCTTTGTCACTCATATCAACGTTCTTTCAGGCAAATCGTTCAGATATCAGCTCTGTAGCCACCACGGGCCCTTTCCTGTGGTCTGGAGGGGGATCATGGGCATGGTTTCATAGCCAGCCTGATTGGCCCTAGGTCAGCGTCCAGCCCCTCGTCGTCCTCTTCCTCTCTCTCCTGAACTGGAGCATCAGTCCCTTCTGGCAATTCTTGGCCCCTCCTGATAGCCAGGTTGTGCAGCATGGAGCACATGGCCACAAATTTACCTACTTGCTCAGGGTTGTATTGTAGCTCCTCTCCTGAGTGGTCCAGACATCTGAAGCACTGCTTAAGCACAGTTATTGTTTTCTGGACCACATTGCGTGTGTCTCTGTGGCTCCAGTTGTATCATTTTTCGGTCTCGGTGTGGGTGTCACACAGGGGATCATCAGCCAGGTGGCTAGGTCATGTCGGTTATCACCAAGCATCCAGCATTGTCCTTGTGGCTGACTTTTAAAGATGTCAGAGACAGCGCTCTCACGCAGGATGTGAGCCTCATCGAAGCTGCCCAGACATTTGGCATTCACTGCCAGTATGATCTGGTTGTGGTCGACAACTAGTTGGACCTTTAGGGAGTGAAATCCTTTTCTGTTACGAAAAAGCTCTGGGTCCTGAGAAGGTGGTCACATGGTGATGTGAGTGCACTGTATAGCTCCCTGCACCCTGGGGAACTTAGCAATGCGGTAGAATGCTCCAGCCCTGTCAGTCTGAGCCTCCGTGGTCATGGGGAAGCTGATAAAGTCCATCCTTCTTGCGTACAGGGCTTCCATGACCTGTCTAATGCAGCGATGGATGGCATGGTGAGAGGCAAATCTCGACCGCGGAGGCCCGAAAGGAACCATATGCATAGAAAGACAGTGCTGCGGTGACCTTGACCTCGACTGACACTGATGTCCTGATGGCAGGCTGCATATGTGGCCTGATGAGCTCACATATTTCATTGATCACCACCTTGTGGAAGCGCAGTCTCCGAAGGCAGGAGTGGTCGGAGATGTTGAGGTAAGACCTCTTTTCCCTGTACATGCAGCGTGTGTATGGTCTTGCCCTCCTCCTCATTCTTGCACGTCTTAAATCGGGGACATAATGATGTGCATCACACATTGATCTATCTGTACTCTGCAGCATCTGCGTATTGATCGATGCAGGCTGAGAAATGGCTGGCCCCATTGCAATGAAAGTATAATAGCGATTGATCAGAAGCAATAATTTCCTCACTAAAATACACCGAGAGTAAACCCCCAATAGTCCAGAGTCTGAAAATATGTCTGTTGAGATGGTCACTTCACCTGAGAAGAACTCGAGAGTCAATGCAAACTCCCCTGAAGTTGAAGCAGCCTTTTGAATGAAGCGACCTGCGATTTTAAAAATGGCAGCTACACTGCTGGCTTTAGTTCAGAACAGTTCCAGTTTTTCTGGGCGTTTTTTTGGGGAGCGATATTGTAGGCGATATGTGTGCGAGGTGGTGACAGTGACGGTGGGCAATCTCCTGGCCGTTAGTTTCGTCAAATGTGCTCTTTATGACAAAAAAAAAATTGGCGGGTGGTATTATTGAATCTTGGCATTAATTTCATGCGGAAAGTAATGCAGGGCGACATTATGGGCATTGATTTCGCTCATTCTGATGATTCCGCCCCAAAATGTGGGCGGGCGGTATTATTTTTTCCCGGCATTAAGCACATGGGGAAAGTAACGCTCGGTGATAAGTTTCCTAAAAATGCCCTAGTTTCCATTTTGTGCCAAAATGGGCGATATATGGGCGTTATTCATCATTTCAACAGTAAAATGGGCATTAAGTGAAGGTTCTAGCCCTATGCCCCCTACTTTTAGTTTCCCCTGTGAGTGGAATTATCCTCTCTGCATCCATCTTGTCGAACCTCTTCATTATCTTATATATTTCGATAAGATCGCCTCTCATTCTTCTGAACTCCAATGAGTATAAGCCCAACCAACTCAACCTATCTTCATAAGTCAACCACCTCATCCCTGGAATCAACCTAGTGAACCTTCTCTGAACAGCCTCCAATGCAAGTATATCTTTCCTTAAATAGGGAGACCAAAACTGTACGCAGTACTCCAGGTGTGGCCTCACCAATACCCTGTACAGTTGTAGCAGGACTTCTCTGTTTTTATAATCCACCCTCATTGCAATAAAGGCCAACATTCCATTTGCCTTCCTGATTACTTGCTGTACCTACATACTAACTTTTTGTGTTTCATGCACAAGGCTAGAATTTTACATTAAGTTTGACAGTGATTTTGTTAAATCCAAAACTAGGGTCATAAATCTAAACAAAGGAAACTACATAGGTATGAGGGGTGAGTTGGCTAAGGCACATTTGGAAATTACATTAAAAGGTATGATAGTAGACAAGCAATGGTGAGCATTTAAAGAATTAATACATAATTTACAACAAACATACATTCCTTTAAGGCACAGAAACCCCACTGGAAAAGTGATCTAATCGTGGCTAACAAGAGAAGTTAAAGATAACATTAGATCAAAGGAAGAGGCTTATAATGTTGCCAAAAAGAGCAGTGAGCCTGATGATTTGGAGAGTTTTAGAATTCAGCAAAGGACGACCAAGAAATCGATTTTTTTTTTAAAAAGGGAAAATAGAATGAGAGTAAACTAGTGAGAGATATAAAAGCAGATTGTAAAAGCTTCTATAGTTATGTAAAAAGGAAAAGATTAGCAAAAGTAATGTGGGTCCCTTACAGGCTGAGACGGGAGAAATTATAATGGGGAATAAGGAAATGGCAGAGAAATTAAACAAATACTTGTTTTTAACATTAAACAAATTAAACTAATATCTCCCGGATATAGTGGAGTATCATGGGTTGAGCGAGAATGAGGAACTGAAAGAAATTAGTATTAGTAAAAACATAGTACTGGAGAAATTAATGGGACTGAAAGCCGATAAATCCCCTGAATCTGATGGCTTACATCCTGGGGTTTTGAAAGAGGTGGCGATAGAAATAGTGGATGCATTGGTTGTCATCTTCCAAAATTCCAAAGATTCTAGAATGGTTCCCGCAGATTGGAAGCTAATGTAACCCTGCTATTTAAGAAAGGAGGGAGAGAGAAAACGAGGAACTACAGATCAGTTAGTCTGACATCAGTAGTAGGGAAAATGCTAGAATCTATTATTAAGGACCTGGTAACAAAGCACTTAGAAAAGAATAATAGGATTAGGCAGAGTCAACACAGATTTATGAAAGGGAAATCATGTTTGACAAATCTGTTACAGTTTTTTGAGGTTGTAACTAGCAGAATAGCATAATTTGCTGAAATTAGCCCTCCTCCAGTTAGGTACTTTTATTCTAGATTACTCCTTGTCCTTCTCCATAACTAATCGCTATCATTATTCTCAAAATGCTCTCCAACTGTGACATTCTCCACTTAACCTACTTTATTCACCAGGACTACAACAACAACAACTTGTTAATTATGGAGAAAGAGTCAGACTGAACACTGGAAGCTCAAAGTAAAGTGTGACCTCACTCTTTTATTGCAGGTCTCCAGAGTGCCTCTCCAACCTGTGAGGCCTCCTTAAATACCTGTGCTCCCAAGGGATTATGGGATCCCTTGGGACTCCAGGGGATGAGCCATCTGGTGGCTGCACAGAGTAAATACAAGTCCACATATATAACAACACTCCCCCTCCAAAGTCAATAGTGTAACTATTTACAATGTGAGTCGATCTGTGGCCCTACTTGCCCTGTTTGATCGTCTCGATGTGAAAGCTGGTGTTGTTGAATCATTTGATGGGCCCTCACTGGGCTGCTGTGCAGCTGGCCTTGCTGGGCTGCCTGGTGTGGTGGGTCCTGCTGGGCTGCTGTGGATGATGGGTTCTGCTTCGTGGTCAACCGTGGTGCCGGTTGCCACCGGTGTATATGTTGGGGGGTCAAAGAAGGTAGGGTCCAAGGTGGGTTGCTCAGGATAGGCCGTGAATCTGAGTTTGATTTGGTCCAAGTGTTTCCAGTGAATGAGTCCATTTGAAAGTTTGACCTGAAACACCCTACTCCCATCTTTGGCCACGACAGTGCCGGGAAGCCACTTGGGACCTTGTCCATAATTCAGTACAAATACAGGATCATTGATTTCAAACTCGTGTGACACATTTGTGCTAGCATGGACGATGTACAGAAGGCACCTCAAGTCGCTGGAGATATATCACCAACGACGTCTCCGCAAGATCCAGCAAATCTCCTGGGAAGACAGGCGCACCAACACCAGTGTCCTCGACCAGGCTACATCCCCAGTATTGAAGCACTGACTACACTCGATCAGCTTCGCTGGGCAGGTCACATAGTATGCATGCCAGATACGAGACTCCCTAAGCAAATGCTTTATGCGGAGCTCCTTCATGGTAAATGAGCCAAAGGAGGACAGCGGAAACGTTATAAGGACACCCTCAAAGCCTCCCTGGTAAAGTGCGACATCATCACCGACACCTAGGAGACCTTGGCCGGAGACCGCCCGAGGTGGAGAAAGTCCATCCGGGAGGGCGTTGAGCTCTTTGAGTCTCGACGCAAGGAGCACGAAGAGGCCAGGCGCAGGCAGCGGAAGGAGCGCATGGCAAACCACCCTACCGCCCCCTTCCCCCGACGAATGTCTGTCCCACCTGTAACAGGGTCTGTGGCTCTCATATCGGACTGTTCAGCCATCAAAGAACTCACTTTGGGAGTGGAAGCAAGTCCTCCTCGATTCTGAGGGACTGCCTATGATGATGATGATGGATCATGTTATGTACTTTGTTGAAGCTGCCTGCTCTTTACCTGTCATGTAGATCAGGGTGAATTAACGAGAGCCTTGTCTTAAGTACTCTTTTCATGAGCAGTTCAGCAGGTGGGATTCCAGTGAGCGAGTGGGGTCTCTTGCGGTAGCTAAGCAGAACTGGGGATAGGCGAGTATGCAGTGAGCCTTCCGTTACCCTCTTCAAGCCCTGTTTGATGGTTTGCACTGCTCTCTCTGCCTGACCATTTGATGCTGGTTTAAACGGGGCAGATGTGACATGTTTGATCCTATTGCGGGTCATGAATTCTTTGAAATCAACACTGGTAAAACATGGCCCGTTGTCACTCACCAGGACATCGGGTAGGCCGTGTGTGGCAAACATGGCCCGCAGGCTTTCAGTAGTGGCAGCGGATGTGCTAGCCAATATTATCTCACTTTCAATCCACTTGGAGTACTCATCTAAAACCACAAGGAACATTTGAACCAAGAACGGGCCTGCATAGTCGATGTGTACCCTAGACCACGGTATGGAGGGTCAAGACCATAAACTTAGCGCACCTCCATGGGTACATTGCTTAACTGCGAGCATATATTACATCTGTGAACGCAGGGCTCTAAATCCGCATCGACACCGGGCCACCACACGTGGGATCTGGCTATCGCTTTCATCATTACGATGACTGGGTGGGTACTGTGGAGGTCATTGATGAAGGTGTCTCTGCCCTTCTTGGGGACCACTACTCGATTGCCCCACAGAAGGCAGTCTGCCTGTATAGACATTTCATCTTTGCGCCGATTGAACGGCTTTATCTCTTCCTGCATTTCCTCTGGGACACTGGACCAGCTCCCGTGAATCACACAGCTTTTGACTAGGGACAATAAGGGGTCCTGGCTCGTCCAGGTTTTGATCTGCCGAGCAGTGATGGGTGAATGCTCGCTCTCAAATGCTTCCATAACCATGGTTAAATCTGCGGGCTGCGCCTGTTCGACCCCCGGGGAGGGCAATGGCAGCCTACTGAGAGCATCGGCAGTTTTCTGTGACTGGCCTGTGGCCGATGGTGTAGTTGTATGCGGACAACATGAGTGCCCATCTCTGGATGAGGGCCGATGCTTTGGTATTTATCCCTTTACTCTCGGAAAACAGGGATTTGAGTGGCTTATGGTCAGTTTCCAATTCGAATTTTAGCCAAAACAGATATTGATGCATTTTCTTTACCCCATAGCCAAACGCTAATGCTTCTTTTTCAATCATGCTGTTGACTCTCTCAGCCTTGGACATACTCCTGGATGCATAAGCAACCGGTTGCAGCCTCCCAAAATCATTAGCTTATGCAATACACACCCGACACCATATGACGACGCATCACATGAAAGTACCAAACGCTTACATGGATCATACAATACAAGCAATTTGTTTGAGCAGAACAGTTTTCTAGCTTTTACAAAGGCATTTTCTTGGCTTTTGCCCCAAACCCATTCATCCCCTTTACGCAGTAAGACATGCAGTGGTTCTAGCAGTGTGCTGAGACCCAGTAAGAAGTTACCAAAGTAGTTCAGGAGTCCTAGAAACGACCGCAGCTCCGTCACGTTCTGTGGCCTCAGTGCATTCTCGATTGCCTCCGTCTTCGAATTGGTGGGCCTGATGCCATCCGCCGCGATCCTCCTCCCCAAGAACTCCACTTCAGGCACCAGGAAAATGCACTTTGAGCGTTTTAACCTGAGCCCCACGCGGTTGAGTCGACTAAGAACGTCAACCAGGTTCTGCAGATGCTCAACTGTGTCCCGACCTGTGACCAAGATATCGTCCTGGAAGACCACAATGCGCGGGACCGACTTCAGTAAACTTTCCATGTTCCTCTGGAATATTGCCGCCGCTGTTCGAACTCGTGTTGATCCAAGTTAGGTCCTTCGATGATTCCTCCAATTCTTGTATCATGTAGGCTGAAGTCAGTTCAGCTTCATGAACGACTTTCCTCCCGCCAGCGTTGCAAAGAGATCGTCCGCCTTTGGTAGTGGGTATTGTTACGCCACAGGTTGTGACGGTGCCGTCTCCCTTGAGGACAGGAACGAGCGGGCTGGCCCACTCATTGATCTCATTCAGTGAAATAATGCTCTCTCATTGCAGCCGGTCTAGCTCGATCTCTACTCTTTCTCGCATCATGTACGGTACTGCTCTCACCTTGTGATGGATGGGTCGCGCCCCCGTAATTAGGTGGATCTGCACTTTTGCTCCTTGGAATTTCCTGATGCCTGGTTCGAACAGCAGAAGGGAAGTTGTTTAAAACCTGGGCATGCGAAATGTCGTCAGCGGGTGATAGCGTTCGGACGTCGTTCCAGTTCCAGCACATTTTTCCCATCCAGCTTCTGCCGAGCAGCGTCGGACCATTGCCCAGTACCACCCAGAGTGGTAGCTTGTGCACTGCTCCATCATAGGAGACCTTTATGGTAGCACTGGCGATTATGGGAATCAGTTCTTTTGTGTAAGTTCTTAGTTTCGTACGAACTGGAGATAAGACTGGCCTTGAGGCCTTGCTGTTCCACAATCTTTCAAAAGTCTTTTTTCCCATGATGGACTGGCTCGCGCCCGTGTCCAGCTCCATTGACACCGGGAGTCCATTTAGTTCAACATTCAGCATTATCAGCGGACAATTCGTGGTGAATGTGTGCACCCCATGTACCTCTGCCTCCTCGGTCTGAGGCTCAGATTCACCGTGATCTTCCGTGGATCTGTCCTCCTCTGCAGCATTGTGGTTTGCAGGTTTAACAGAATTTGCAGCTCGCCTGCACATACGTTGGAGGTGTCCCATTGTTCCACAGCCCTTGCAAATGTCCCCTTTGAATCGGCATGAATGGAAATGATGATCACCAGCGCAGCGCCAACAAGGTGTTAATGGCCTGGCATTCATCACCCTTGATGATGGACTCTCAGACATCTGCAGACGTGCAGCTGCAGGCATGTATGACCTGCCCTGCATGTTGCGATTTGAAAACGACATCACTTTGTTCACGGTGCTTGTTGCAACAATTGTGTGTTGAGAGATTTGCTTCATATTGTCACTGGTGGCAATGAACACCTGGGCTATCGCTATGGCCTTACTCAAGTTTGGCATCTCTACAGTCAAAAGTTTGCGAAATATGGTTTCGTGGCCAATGCCAAGTACGAAAAAGTCTGAGCATATGCTCCAAATGTCCTTCAAATTCGCAATGTCCTGCAAGGCACCTTAGCTCGGCAACATAACTCGCCACTTCCTGGCCTTCAGACCTTTTGTAGCTGTAGAACCGGTACCTCGCCATCAGAACGCTTTCCTTTGGGTTCAAATGCTCTCGGACCAGTGTGCACAAATCAGGGTACGATTTCTCGTGGGTTCCGCTGGAGTGAGCAGATTCTTCATGAGGCCTTACATTGGTGCCCCGCAGATGGTGAGAAGATCGCCCTTCGTTTGGCAATGTTCTCTTCTCCATCTTGCTCATTGGCTATGAAGTATTGGTTGAGTCGCTCCACAAAGGTTTCCCAATCATCTCCCTCTGAGAATTTCTCCAGTATGGCCACTGTTCTCTGCATCTTTGGGTTCACTCTCTGAATCTCATCTCTAGTTGTAGTTTATGGAGAAAGAGTCAGACTGAACATTGTGAGCTCAAAGAAAAGTGTGACCTTAGTCTTTTATTGCAGGTCTCCTGAGTGCCTCTCCAACCTGCGAGGCCTGCTTAAATACCTGCGCTCTCAAGGGATCATGGGATCCCATGGGACTCCAGGGGATGAGCCCTCTGGTGGCTGTACAGAGTATATACAAGTTTACATATATAACGCTTGTATTTATAATATAACTTGTGAAACGTCCCAAGGTGCTTCACAGGAGTATAATGAGATAAAAAATTTGACACCGAGCCGCATAAGTAGAAATTAGCGCAGGTGACCAAAATCGTGGTCAAAGAGGTATGTTTAAGGAGCGTCTTGAAGGAGGAAAGAGAGCTAGAGAGGCAGAGAGGTTTAGGCAGAGAGTCCCAGAGATTGTGTCCGAGGCAACAGAAGTCATGGCCACCAAGGCTTGAGCGATTATATTCAGGGATGCTCAAGAGGGCAGAATTAGAGGAGTGCAGACATCTCGGGGGTGTTGTGGGGCTGGAAACATAAAAACATAGAACATAGGTGCAGGAGTAGGCCATTCGGCTCTTCATGCCTGCACCATCATTCAATAAGATCGTGGCTGATCATTCATCTCAGTACCCCTTTCCTGGTTTCGCTCCATACCCCTTGATCCCTTTAGCTGTAAGGGCCCTATCTAACTCCCTCTTGAATATATCCAATGAACTGGCATCAACAACACTCTACAGTTAGGAATTCCACACGTTAAAAACTCTGAGTGAAGACGTTTCTCCTCATCATCTATGTCCTAAATGGCTTACCCCTTATCCTTAGACTGTGTCCACTGGTTCTGGACTTCCCCAACATCGGGAACATTTTTCCTGCATCTAACCTGTCCAGTCCCTTCAGAATTTTATATATTTCTATGAGATCCCCTCTCATCCTTCTAAACTCCAGTGAATAAAGGCCCAGTCAATTCAGTCTCTCCTCATATGTCAGTCCTGCCATCCCGAGAATCAGTCTGGTGAACCTTCGCTGCACTCCCTCAATAGCAAAAACGTCGTTCCTCAGATTAGGAAGCCAAAATTGAACACAATATTCCAGGTGAGGCCTCACCAAGGCCCTGTACAACTGCAGTAAGACCTCCCTGCTCCTATACTCAAATCCCCTAGCTATGAAGGCCAACATACCATTTGCCTTCTTCACTGCCTGCTGTACCTGCATGCCAACTTTCAATGACTGATGTACCATGACACCCAGGTCTCGTTGCACCTCCCCTTTTCCTAATCTGCCGCCATTCAGATAATATTCTGCCTTCATGTTTTTGCCACCAAAGTGGATAACCTCACATTTATCCACATTATACTGCATCTGCCATGCATTCGCCCACTCACCTAACCTGTCCAAATCACCCTGCAGCCTCTTAGCATCCTCCTCACAGCTCACACCGCCACCCAGCCGAGTGTCATCTGTAAACTTGGAGATATTACACTCAATTCCTTCATCTAAATCATTGATGTATATTGTAAATAGCTTGGGTCCCAGCACTGAGTCCTGCGGCACCCTACTAGTCAATGCCTGCCATTCTGAAAAGGACCTGTTTATCCCGACTCTCTGCTTCCTGTCTGCCAACCAGTTCTCTATCTACGTCAGTACATTACTCCCAATACCATGTGCTTTGATTTTGCACACCAATCTCTTGTAGGGAATCTTGTCAAAAGCCTTTTGAAAGTCCAAATACACCACATCCACTGGTTCTCCCTTGTCCATTCTACTAGTTACATCCTCAAAAAATTGCAGAAGATTTGTCAAGCATGATTTCCCTTTCATAAATCTATGCTGACTTGGTCCAATCCTGTCACTGCTTTCCAAATGCACTGCTATTTCATCTTTAATAATTGATTTCAACATTTTCCCTACTACTGATGTCAGACTAACCGGTCTATAATTACCCATCTTCTTCTCTCCCTCCTTTTTTAAAAAGTGCTGTTACATTAGCTACCCTCCAGTCCATAGGAACTGATCCAGAGTCGATAGAAAATGATCACCAATGCATCCACTATTTCTAGGGCCACTTCCTTAAAATACTATAATATTGAGTAGGTGTCCAGGGGTGGGGGAGAAGGGGAATTGTGTAGTGCCCATTTTGCCGGGGGGGCGGGCGATATTACGGAGGTGGAAATAGGTGGTCTTAGTTCTGCTACGGATATGTGGTCGATAGCTCATATGACATCAAGGTTGCGAACAGTCTGGTTCAGCCTCAGACAGAAGTTGTGGAGAGGGTTGGAGTCAGTGGCTAGGGAATGGAGTTTGTGACAGGGACTGAAAACAATGGTTTCGGTCTTCCCAATATTCAATGTGAGAAAACTTCTCATCCAGAACTGGATTATGGACAAGTAGTCTGACAATTGAGAGACTGTGGAGGGGTCGAGATATGTGGTAGTAAGGTAGAGCTGGCTGTGATCAGCGTACATGTGGAAACTTACGCTGTGTTTTCGGATGAAGTCGCATGGGCAACATGTAGATGAGAAATAGGAAGGGGCTAAGGATAGATCCTTGGGGACACCTAAGGTAATGATGTGGGGGTGGGAAGAGAAGCCATTGTAGGTAATTCTCTGACTATGATTAGATAGGTAAGAATGAAACCAGGCAAGTGCAGTCCCACCCAGCTGGACGACAGTGGAGAGGCATTGGAGAAGGATAGAGTGGTCAAGCGTGTCAAAGGCTGCAGACAAGTCAAGAATAATGAGGAGGGATAGTTTGCCTTTGTCTCAGTCACAAAGGATGTTATTTGTGATTTTGATGAGAGCCATTTCGGCACTGTTGCTGGCGCATAAACCGGATTGGAGGGATTCAAACATGGAATTGTGGGAAAGATGGGCATGGAAATGTGACGCGACAACATGTTCAAGGACTTTGGAGGGGAAATGGAGGTTGGAGATGGGGCAGTAGTTTGCAAGGACGGCAGGGTCGAGGGTTGATTTTTTGAGGAAAGGTGTGATGATAGTAGATTTGAGGGAGAGGGGGACAGTACGTGAGGAGAGAGAACAGTTAACAATGTCAGCTAACATGGGAGCCAAAAAAGGAAATTGGGTGGTCAGCAGTTTGGTGGGAATAGGGTCAAGGGAGCAGAAAGTGGGTCTCATGGACAGGATGAACTCAGATAGGTTGTGAGGGGAGATCGGACAGAAGCTGGAGAAAGATGTGAGGTCAGGGCTAGGGCAGGGGAGATCCTTAGAGGAAGTTTGTCCCAGTGAGCTAGGGGAAAGAAGGGAAGAGGCAGAGGCGGTCGAACGGATGGTGTCAATCTAAGAGGCAAAGAAGTCCATGAGCTCCTCGCACTTATTTTCGGAGATGAGGGTGGAGACTGGGGAGAGACGTTTAAAAAGGTGGTTTGCAGTGGAGAATAGAAGCCGGTGTTTATCTTTATATTCTAGAATGGTGCTGAAATAGTAAGCTATTTTGGCAGATGAGAGCGGGATCCGATAATGCTTTATGTGGTCCAGCCAGATCTGGCAGTGAATGGTTAAACCAGTTGTCCACCATATCCATTCCAGTCTGCGTCTCTTGGACTTAAAGTAGCGAAGATCAGGGCTGTAGAGGGTGAGAGGGAGTAATTGTTTTAACAGGAACTAGGACATCAAATGTGGTGGTGAGGGTGAGATTGAGCAGATCAGTAGCTGTAGAGATGTCATGGTGAATGGAGGGCCAAAGACTGGACAGATGGGAGTTGATAAGTGCAGTTGTAAGATAGTCGGGAGAGAGTTTTTTTCCAGAGGCGGGTACACAAGGAGGTAGGATTGGGAACTAGCTCCTGAAAACACTTCAGAAATTACTCCCTTTCTCTACCCTTAACACAATCACAGCCCCATTCAATATTAGGGTGGTTAAAGTATCCCATTATCACTACGCTACAGTTTTTGCACATCTCAGTAATTTCTTTGCAAATCTGCCCCTCTGTCTCCTTCCCACTATTTGGTGGCCTATAAAATGCACCAAGTAGTGTAATAGCTCCTTTATCGTTTCTCAACTCCAACCAAATATATTTGGTCTTTGACCCCTCAAGGACATTCTCTCATTCTAGCATTGTAATATTTTCCTTAATCAAAACTGCTACCACTCCTCCTTTTTCCTTTCCCTATCTTTGCTGGATACCTTTTACCCAGCAATATTAAGAACATAAGATAAAAGTTCACGGGGTTGGAGGTTGGGGGTAATATATTAGCATGGATAGAGGATTGGCGAACGAACATAAAACAGAGAGTAGGAATAAATGGTTCATTCTTGGGTTGGCAATCAGTAACCATTGGGGTGCCGCAGGGATCAGTGCTGGGACCCCAACTATTTACAATCTATATTAACAACTTGGAGGAAGGGACCAAGTGTAATGTAGCCAAGTTTGCCGATGACACAAAGATGGGAGGAAAAGCAATGTAAGAGGAGGACTCACAAAATCTGCAAAAGGACACAGACAGACTAAGTGAGTGGTCAAAAATTTGGCAGATGGAGTATAATGTTGGAAAGTGTGAGGTCATGCACTTTGGCAGAAAAAAATCAAAGAGCAAGTTATTATTTAAATGGAGAAATGTTGCAAAGTGCCGCAGTACAACGGGACCTGGGGGTACTTGTGCATGAAACACAAAATGTTAATATGCAGGTACAGCAAGTAATCAGGAAGGCCAATGGAATCTTGGCCTTTATTGCAAAGGGGATGGAGTATAAAAGTTGTACAGGGTATTGGTGAGGCCATATCTGGAATACTGCATGCAGTTTTGGTTTCCATATTTAAGACAGGATATATTTGCTTTGGAGGAAGTTCAGAGAAGGTTCACAAAGTTGATTCCAGAGATGAGGAGGTTGACTTATGAGGAAAGGTTGAGTAGGTTGGGCCTCTACTCATTGGAATTCAGAAGAATGAGAGGTGATCTTATCGAAATGTGTAAGATTATGAGGGGGCCTGACAAAGTGGATACAGAGAGGATGTTTCCACTGATAGGGGAGATTAGAACTAGAGGGCATAATCTTAAAATAAGGGGGCGCCCATTTAAAACTGAGATGAGAAATTTCTTCTCCCAGAGGATTGTGGATCTGTGGAATTTGCTGCCTCAGAGAGCTGTGGAAGCTGGGACATTAAATACATTTAAGACAGAAATAGAAAGTTTTTTAAACGATAAGGGAATATGGGGTTATGGAGAGAGGGCAGGGAAGTGGACCTGAGTCCATGATCGGATCAGCCATGATTGTATTAAATGGTGTAGCAGGCTCGCAGGGCCGTATGGTTTACTCCTGCTCCTAATTTTTATGTTCTTATAAAAACATAAGAAATAGGAGCAGGAGTAGGCCATACAGCCCATCGAGCCTGCTACGCCATTCAATAAAATCATGTCCGACCTTTGACTTCAACTCCACTGTCCCACCTGATCCCGACATTCCCCTAGAGTCCAAAAATCTATCTCATATTAAGCATCCAATCCTCCCCTTTTTTGAGCCAGGTCTCAGTTATCACCACTACATCATTATACCACCCCCCACCCTGTGGCTATTTGCGCCTGCAGCTCACCAACCAAACTTTGTGCATTTACACACATGCACTCCAATCCTAACTTAGACGACTTTGTATTGATGATCCCACCAAATTCTGTATTATTTCTCACTCTAACTGTCTCTCCCAGTCATTTTGAACCATTTAATTTTTTGTTAAGCTTAGTGATGCCAGGAATTTCTTAACAGCTGAACATACAAAAAAAGATGTGAAAAAAACCATCTGGTCCATCAAGGTCACCTCCCCTAGACATAGTGCAGCCACATATGGCATCAACATACTCCAGGTCCTACAATCCCCAGGGAGAGGCAAAAAGCCAGAGGTAAAAGAACTGAGGCCAATTTAGGGAAAAAACTCATGAATTTCCACTCTGACCCCAAAGGCCATTCAGGAGTATTTCAAATTGCAGCTACCCTGCAAATTACCCATTTATAACCTCTTCTCTCAGTAACTTGTTCAGGTCCATTTTGAAGGTCTGCATGAAACTCATACTTATTGTACGTTTTTGCAATCTGTTCCAAAGTTTAATGACTCAGTGAAAAGAAATTGTAATATATATAGCTCCATCCAGTGGGCTACTGTGGCATTGCAGCCATTGCTGTTTACAACAATAAAGAGGGAACAAGACTGGCTTCCTGAAGTTATCAGCCATCTTAAAGCCTGTGTGTGTTTGTAAGGTCATACCGAAAACATAACATTGGTGATGAGGATAGGATAATCGGATAAACTAGCTGAAATTTGTGTTGGTACATGATTCAGCCAACTGACAGCGAGACTTTGAGAGCTTCTCTGTTTTGATTAACAGCTATAAATCCAAGGTAAATTACAAACACACTTGTCTGAACTGCCAGAGTCCAGATGGCCATACTTATGGGACTAATAGGGCACTTGGGGAAGTTTCAACATGACCGTGAAAGTTTCGGAGCATATGTGGAGCGGCTAGCAATGTTTTTCACTGCAAATAGTATCATCGAAGTCCCCGATGATGAAAACCATAACCGGGTGGTATTGGAAAGACAACGGGCTATTTTGTTAACTGAAGAAGGGCCCGAGGTGTATGAAAGCCTGAAAAATGTACTTGTGCCTGTCAAGCCAAAGGACACATCACTTAAGCAGATTCCAGCACTACAGTCCTGAGCCCCTGAAAATTGCTGAAAGTTATCATTTCAGACTATGAGATCAGTTAACCGAAGAAAATATCAGTGATTATATTGTAGCATTAAAAAAGCTATCTATTCACTGTAATTTCGGAAACTTTCAGGACCGAGCATTGCGTGACCACTTTGTTTGTGCGATGAAAAATGATGCGATCAGAAGAAAATTATTGACAACTCCTAACTTGACGTTTGATTTAGCTTGTCAGACAGCTATATCAATGGACATGGCTGACCAATATTCCCGAGAATTTCGTACCATTTCCAATCAAGGTGAATCACCTGCAAGTTCAAAGTAAAAGGCAGTTGGGCCCCAAGGTCTCAGAAACTGGCAATGGTAACAGAGCATTGAAGTCCTGCTATCGGTGCCTGAGACAACACATTGCTCAAAGTTGTTCATACGTGGAGGCAGAGTGTTTCTTCTGTAGGAAAACTGGGCACCTTGCGAAGGCATGCTGACTAAAGAGTAAATCAACTTTCAAAGCTATAAGTAAAAATCTCCAGAGACAACATAGCATGGAAGAAAAACAACAGGACGAGGAGGTTTTAGGGCTACATATCATCAGGAGCATCAGGGTAACTAACAGCAATTCGAAAAGTAACATCATCGATGTAGATGTTGCAGGAACCAAGAAACCCATGGAAATCGACTCTGGTGCATCCGTGAGTGCAGTACCGGATTCGCTATACCTCGACAAATTGCGGGATTTCCCATTGGAGAAATCCAAGATAGAGCTGCGAGACTATTTGGGAGAGAACATTCCTGTGGTAGATCTTATCACCGTACCGGTGAAATACAAGGATCAATTTCAGAGCTTGCTTCTCTTAGTAATGGCAGGAGACAATCCTGCCTTACGAGGAAGAAATTGGTTGGAATCACTGAAGCTCGATTGGAGTGAGATTTTTCGTGTTGAAACAAGATTTGCATCAAAGGATGATGTCATCAATAAGTATCCGAAAGTGTTCTGTGAAATGGGCAGTCCGATCCAAGGCTTCAAGGCGAGCGTCAGGGTATAGGAGGATGCTAGACCAGTTTACTGCAAGCCACATCCTGTAACATATGCACTCGAGGAGAAAGTTGAGCAACAACTCAAAAGACTAGAGACTGAGAACATTATCGTGAGTCCAGGGATCGGCAGAGGCCTATAAAGGCTGCGAGAGGCAGCGGGAGTTCGTGGTCGCTGAGGCGTGAGTCCGGAGATCGGCAGAGGCCTATAAAGGCTGCGAGAGGCAGCGGGAGTTCGTGATCGCTGAGGCTTGAGTCCGTGGATCGGCAGAGGCCTATAAAGGCCGCGAGAGGCAGCGGGACTTCGTGGTCGCTGAGACGTGAATCCAGGGATCGGCAGAGGCCTATAAAGGCCGCGAGAGGCAGCGGGAGTTTGTGGTCGCTGAGGCGTGAGTCCAGGGATCGGCAGAGGCCTATAAAGGCCGCGAGAGGCAGCGGGACTTCGTGGTCGCTGAGGCGTGAGTCCAGGGATCGGCAGAGGCCTATAAAGGCCGCGAGAGGCAGCGGGAGTTCGTGGTTGCTGAGGCGTGAGTCCAGGGATCGGCAGAGGCCTATAAAGGCCGCGAGAGGCAGCGGGAGTTCGTGGTCGCTGAGGCGTGAGTCCAGGGATCGGCAGAGACGTGCTTGTGCAGCTACAGGGATAAGGCAAAAACGAAGTGGAAAGAAACAGAAAGGTGACGTCACAGCCAAGGGGGTAAGTGATTGGCTGGTGATTGGTAAGTAGCTTTTCTTTTTTCTCTTCGATATCAGTGAGTAACTTTTAGCACTGTTGTTGCCAATTTTATTGTATCTAAGGGTTAAGTCATGGCAGGAGAACTCGGACACGTGTTATGCTCCAACTGTACTATGTGGGAAATCAGGGACGCCTCTGGTGTCCCTGACGACTACGTGTGCGGGAAGTGTGTCCGCCTCCAGCTCCTGACGGACCGCGTTGCGGAATTGGAGCTGAAGGTGGATTCACTCTGGAGCATCCACGATGCTGAGAATGACGTGAATAGCACGTTTAGTGAGTTGGTCTTACCGCAGGTAAAGGTTCCACAGCCAGATAGAGAATGGAAGACCAACAGGAAGAGCAGTGCAAGGAAGGTAGTGCAGGGATTCCCTGCGGTCATCCCCTTGCAAAACAGATACACCGCTTTGAGTACTATTGAGGGGGATGACTCATCAGTGGGGTGCAGCAACAGCCAAGTTCATGGCACCGTGGCTGGCTCTGCTGCACAGGAGGGTAGGAAAAAGAGTGGGAGAGCGATAGTGATAGGGGATTCAATTGTAAGGAGAATAGATAAGCGTTTCTGCGGCCGCAACCGAGACTCCAGGATGGTATGTTGCCTCCCTGGTGCAAGGGTCAAGGATGTCTCGGAGCGGGTGCAGGACATTCTGAAAAGGGAGGGTGAACAGCCAGTTGTCGTGGTGCATATAGGTACCAATGACATAGGTAAAAAATGGGATGAGGTCCTACGAGGCAAATTTAGGGAGCAAGGAGCTAAATTAAAAAGTAGGACCTCAAAAGTAATAATCTCAGGCTTGCTACCAGTGCCACGTGCTAGTCAGAATAGGAATCGCAGGATAGCTCAGATGAATACGTGGCTTAAGGAGTGATACAGAAGGGAGCGATTCAAATTCCTGGGACATTGGAACCGGTTCTGGGGGAGGTGGGACCAGTTCAAACCGGACGGTCTGCACCTGGGCAGGATCGGAACCAATGTCCTAGGGGGAGTGTTTGCTAGTGCTGTTGGGGAGGAGTTAAACTAATATGGCAGGGGGGTGGGAACCTATGCAGGGAGACAGAGGGAAATAAAAAGGAGGCAGAAGCAAAATATAGAAAGGAGAATAGTAAAAGTGGAGCACAGAGAAACCCAAGGAAAAAAACAAAAGGAGCCATATTACAGCAAAATTCTAAAGGGGCAAAGTGTGTTTAAAAAAACAAGCCTGAAGGCTCTGTGCCTCAATGCGAGGAGTATTCGGAATAAGGTGGATGAATTAACTGTGCAGATAGCAGTTAACGGATACGATGTGATTGGCATCACAGAGACATGGCTCCAGGGGGACCAAAGCTGGGAACTCAACATCCAAGGGTATTCAGCATTTCGGAAGGATAGACAGAAAGGAAAAGGAGGCGGGATGGCGTTGCTGCTTAAAGATGAAATCAATGCAATTGTAAGGAAGGACATTAGCCTGGATGATGTGGAATCAGTATGGGTGGAGCTGCGGAATACCAAAGGACTGAAAACGCAGTGGGTGTTGTGTATAGACCACCAAATAGTCGTAGTGAGGTTAGGGACAGCATCAAGCAAGAAATAAGGGATGTGTGCAATAAAGGTACAGCAGTAATCATGGGCGACTTTAATCTACACATTGATTGGGCTAACCTAACTGGTAGCAATGCAGTGGAGGAGGATTTCCTGGAGTGTATTAGGGATGGTTTTCTAGACCAATATGTCGAGGAACCAACCAGGGAGCTGGCCATCCGAGACTGGATATTGTGTAATGAGAAGGGACTAATTAGCAATCTTGTTGTGCGAGGCCCCTTGGGGAAAAGTGACCATAGAATTCCTTATTAAGATGGAGAGTGACAAAGTTAATTCGGAAACTAGGGTCCTGAACTTAAGCAAAGGTAACTTCGACAGTATGAGGCGTGAATTGGCTAGAATAGACTGGCAAACAACACTAAAAGGGTTGAAGGTGGATAAGCAATGGCAAACATTTTAAGGTCACATGGATGAACTTCAGCAAATGTACATCCCTGTCTCGAGTAAAAATAAAACTGGGAAGGTGGCTCAACCATGGCTAACAAAGGAAATTAAGGATATGTTAAAGCCAAGCAAGAAGCATATAGATTGGCTAGAAAAAGCAACAAACCTGAGGACTTTGAGAAATTTAGAATTCAACAGAGGAGAACTAAGGGTTTAATTCAGAGGGGGAAAATAGAGTACGAGTGGAAGCTTGCAGGGAATATAAAAACTGACTGCAAAAGCTTCTATAAATATGTGAAGAGAAAAAGATTAGTAAAGACAAACGTAGGTCCCTTGCAGTCAGATTCAGGTGAAATTATAATGGGGAACAAAGAAATGGCAGACCAATTGAACCAATACTTCGGTTCTGTCTTCACAAAGGAAGATACAAATAACCTTCCGAAAGTACTAAGGAACAGTGGGTCTAGTGAGAAGGAGGAACTGAAGGATATCCTTATTAGGCGGGAAATTGTGTTAGGGAAATCGATGGGATTGAAGGCCGATAAATCCCCGGGGCCTGATAGTCTACATCCCAAAGTGCTCAAGGAAATGACCCGAGAAATAGTGGATGCAATGATGGTCATTTTCCAACAGTCTATTGACTCTGGATCAGTTCCCATGGACTGGAAGGTAGCTAATGTAACACCACTTTTTAAAAAAGGAGGGAGAGAGAAAACGGATAATTATAGACCAGTTAGCTTGACATCGGTGGTGGGGAAGGTGTTGGAATCGATCATGAAGGACGATATAGCAGCGCATTTGGAAAGCGGTGACAGGATCGGTCCAAGTCAGCATGGATTTATGAAAGGGAAATCATGCTTGATGAATCTTCTGGAATTTTTTGAGGATGTAACTCGCAGAGTGGACAAGGGAGAACCAGTGGATGTGGTGTATTTGGACTTTCAGAAGGCTTTTGACAAGGTACCGCACAAGAGATTATTGTGCAAAGTCAAAGCACATGGTATTGGGGGTAATATACTGACGTGGATAGGGAACTGGTTGGCAGACAGGAAGCAGAGAGTCAGGATAAACGGGTCCTTTTCAAAATGGCAGGCAGTGACTAGTGGAGTGCCGCAGGGCTCAGTGCTGGGACCCCAGCTCTTTACAATATACGTTAACAATTTGGATGAAAGAGTAGAGTGTAATATCTCCAAGTTTGCAGATGACACTAAACCTGGTGGCGGTGTGAGCTGTGAGGAGGACGCTAAGAGGCTGCAGGGTGACGTGGACAGGTTAGGTGAGTGGGCAAATGCATGGCAGATGCAGTATAATGTGGATAAATGTGAGGTTATCCATTTTGGGGGCAAAAACACGAAGGCAGAATATTATCTGGATGGCTGCAGACTAGGAAAAGGGGAGGTGCAACGAAACCTGGGTGTCATGGTTCATCAGTCACTGAAAGTGGGCACACAGGTACAGCAGGCGGTGAAGATGGCAAATGGTATGTTGGCCTTCATAACTACGGGAATTTGAATATCGAAGCAGGGAGGTATTACTGCAGTTTTACGGGGCCTTAATGAGGCCTCACTTGGAATATTGTGGTCAGTTTTGGTCTCCTTGACTGAGGAAGGATGTTCTTGCTATTGAGGGAGTGCAGCGAAGGTTCACCAGACTGATTTCAGGGATGGCTGGGCTGTCAT
This sequence comes from Pristiophorus japonicus, assembly GCF_044704955.1. Lineage (NCBI taxonomy): Eukaryota > Metazoa > Chordata > Chondrichthyes > Pristiophoridae > Pristiophorus > Pristiophorus japonicus. The sequence continues at coordinate 148,006,861 of NC_091978.1, forward strand.
ACGAGGAGAGACTGGATCAACTGGTCTTTATTCACTGGAGTTTAGAAAGATGAGAGGGGATCTCATAGAAACATATAAAATTCTGACGGGACATAAGAACATAAGAATTAGGAACAGGAGTAGGCCATCTAGCTCCTCGAGCCTGCTCCGCCATTCAACAAGATTATGGCTGATCTGGCCGTGGACTCAGCTTTACTTACCCGCCCGCTCCCCAGAACCCTTAACTCCCTTATTGGTTAAAAATCTATCTATCTGTGATTTGAATACATTCAATGAGCTAGCCTCAACTGCTTCCTTGGGCAGAGAATTCCACAGATTCGCAACCCTCTGGGAGAAGAAATTTCTTCTCAACTCGGTTTTAAATTGGCTCCCCCGTATTTTGAGGCTATGCCCCCTAGTTCTAGTCTCTCCGACCAGTGGAAACAACCTCTCTGCCTCTATCTTGTCTATCCCTTTCATTATTTTAAATGTTTCTCTAAGATCACCCCTCATCCTTCTGAACTCTAACGAGTAAAGACCCAGTCTACTCAATCTATCATCATAAGGTAACCCCCTCAATTCCGGAATCAGCCCAGTGAATTGTCTCTGTACCCCCTCCAAAGCTAGTATATCCTTCCTTAAATAAGATGACCAAAACTGCACGCAGTACTCCAGGTGCGGCCTTACCAATACCCTGTACAGTTGCAGCAGGACCTCCTTGCTTTTGTACTCCATCCCTCTCGCAATGAAGGCCAACATTCCATTCGCCTTCCTGATTACCTGCTGCACCTGCAAACTAACTTTTTGGGATTCATGCACAAGGACCCCCAGGTCCCTCTGCACCGCAGCATGTTGTAATTTCTCCCCATTCAAATAATATTTTCTTTTACTGTTTTTTTTTCCAAGGTGAATGACCTCACATTTTCCAACATTGTATTCCATCTGCCAAACCTTAGCCCATTCGCTTAACCTATCTAAATCTCTTTGCCGCCTCTCTGTGTCCTCTACACAACCGCTTTCCCACTAATCTTTGTGTCATCTGCAAATTTTATTACACTACACTCTGTCCCCTCTTCCAGGTCATCTATGTATATTATAAACAGTTGTGGTCCCAGCACCGATCCCTGTGGCACTCCACTAACCACTAATTTTCAACCTGAAAAGGACCCATTTATCCCGACTCTCTGCTTTCTGTTAGCCAGCCAATTCTCGATCCATGCTAATACATTTCCTCTGACTCCGCGTACCTTTATCTTCTGCAGTAACCTTTTGTGTGGCACCTAATCGAATTCCTTTTGGAAATCTAAATACACCACATCCATCAGTGCACCTCCACCATGCTCGTTATATCCTCAAAGAATTCCAGTAAATTAGTTAAACATGAATTACCCTTCATGAATCCATGTTGCATCTGCTTGATTGCACTATTCCTATCTAGATGTCCCGCTATTTCTTCCTTAATGATAGCTTCAAGCATTTTCCCCACTACAGATGTTAAACTAACCGGCCTATAGTTACCACCTTTTGTCTGCCCCCTTTTTTAAACAGAGGCGTTACATTAGCTGCTTTCCAATCCGCTGGTCCCTCCCCAGAGTCCAGAGAATTTTGGTAGATTATAACTAATGCATCTGCTATAACTTCCGCCATCTCTTTTAATTCCCTGGGATGCATTTCATCAGGACCAGGGGACTTGTCTACCTTGAGTCCCATTAGCCTGTCCAACACTAACCCCTCATGATAATGATTATCTCAAGGTCCTCCCTTCCCACATTCCCATGACCAGCAATTTCTGGCATGGTTTTTGTGTCTTCCACTGTGAAGACTGAAGCAAAATAATTGTTTCAGATCTCAGCCATTTCCACATTTCCCATTATTAAATCCCCCTTCTCATCTTCTAAGGGACCAACATTTACTTTAGTCACTCTTTTCTGTTTTATATATCGGTAAAAGCTTTTACTATCTGTTTTTATGTTTTGCGCAAGTTTACTTTCGTAATCTATCTTTCCTTTCTTTATTGCTTTCTTAGTCATTCTTTGCTGTCGTTTAAAATGTTCTCAATCTTCTAGTTTCCAATTAACCTTATAGGCATTGGTTTTTAATTTGATACTCTCCTTTATTTCCTTGGTTATCCACGGCTGATTATCCCTTCTCTTACCGCCCTTCTTTTTCACTGGAATATATTTTTGTTGAGCACTATGAAAGAGCTCCTTAAAAGTCCTCCACTGTTCCTCAATTGTGCCACTGTTTAGTCTGTGTTCCCAGTCTACTTTAGCCAACTCTGCCCTCATCCTAATGTAGTCCCCTTTGTTTAAGCATAGTACGCTCGTTTGAGACACTACTTCCTCTGGACAGGTTAGATGCAGGAAGAATGTTCCCGATGTTGAGAAATCCAGAACCAGGGGACATAGTCTTAGGATAAGGGGTACGCCATTTAGGACTGAGATGAGGAGAAACTTCTTCACTCAGAGTTGTTAACCTGTGGAATTCCCTGCCGCAGAGAGTTGTTGATGCCAGTTCACTGGATGTATTCAAGAGGGAGTTAGATATGGCTCTTATGGTGAAGGGGATCAAGGGGTATGGCGAGAAAGCAGGAAAGAGGTACTGAAGGAACAATCAGCCATGATCTGATTGAATGGCGGTGCAGGCTCGAAGGGCCGAATGGCCTACTCCTGCACCTATTTTTCTATGTTTCTATCTTTCTATACATCTATGTAATTGGGCTGGAAAGACGAAAAATAAAACCGATAACTCCGGTCGGAGTAACCAGATTAGGGAGGCAAGCAGTATTGTTAATCCAGTCGGATGTTAGAGGAGTTCAAGGACTTGGAAACAGTACACAGAATCTGGTAGAAGGGTAAACGTACCCAGTCAAAAAATGGCATGCATTAAGTTGCTGAAAAAAACATAGGATAAGCTGTATTGAATGAAAATTTGGTGTGAATGTCTGTCTTTAAGTGAAAGTGTTCATGTGAAAGTTTTCTTGACTGTTGAATGCTAGAAAAAACATAGTATAAGCTGTATTAAATTCACAAAGGAGAGCTTGTTTTTATCAAAAGATAAATAAACAACCATGAAGCTAGACTGCTAAAAGGAAAACAAATTGAACGTCTAATTAGGAAAAAAGTGTTTGCGATTGTCTTATGTCATTTAAATTAACAAATTCATGGAGACATCAACCCTCTGTGTAAAATGTTTGTTCGATACAAAAACTAATTTGAAGAAGATTTAAATGGAAAAAGACGCAACTTACTGGATACTAGTTGATATTGGCTGTGAAAAAGATATTGCTTTAATTGGAGGGAAATTAATCAATGAAAGCCGAACTTTCATAATGGCCACAGTGAAATTCCGGCTTTGTTTCAAAGTGTAAAAATTGAAAAGAGATCTTGACAATGATTTTAAATTATGAGAAAGTTTCACTGCAGTAAAGGAGATTTAAATTTTGGGTTTGAGAACCTTTTTAAAATGGATGGTGCTTATCGAGGAAAAGTTCCGAACAGTCTAAACAAGCAGGATAACGAGGGGAAAAGATCTAAGCTATCAAACTCAGCAAAGGAAGGGAAAAAAAATGGGAATGGAACCCACACGGAAGTTTTAGCTTTTGTGCCGAGAGAGATAAAACACACGATTTGCTCAGTGAACGGGACCTTAAAAAACAAAATGCTGGAATGTATACAGCTTGTGTGAAAATGTAAAAAGTGTGGCAGTTTCCCTGATTGTTTTGACTATGATTTACAGAGCTAAGAAAAATAAGCCACAGTTGCCAGTACTTTATTTTAAATTGGATTGCAGTGAACAAAATAGCTATTAAAAATGTGTGGTCTCATTTTAAGTCAATTTAAAAAAAAAAAATCTTTGGCAAGTATTTGAATTGGAAGTTTAGACACAATTGGAGTTTAATCTAGAATGTTGTCTTTCCCGATGAGAATGTTTTATTTAAAGCTAATGACAGCTTTACTAATGATTTCTGCTGTTTTAATGGATTCCTAATTTCTAAGCAAGTTTTGAAGGCACAAGACTTGGGGAAAAAATTCTGATATCGGGAAAGGTTTAAAAAATTACACGAAGTCACGTAATAACGTCAGGCCTTCTTACAAACCTGCAAAGGAGTTAACCCTTTCCATTGACAGCTGTTTTATACTGAACATTATTAATTTGGGTTTTTTAATAAAATAAATGAAAAAGCAAGGTTGGCAGCCAGAAGACTCACCTGACAGACAGAGGAAATGATGCGATAGTCAGAATAAGAATAGATACTCAAACAAAACAAATTCAAGAGTTAGAAGCTAAGATAAATATCCTTGGAAGAGATAAAAGCCGGGACCAGACAGATAGTGTAATACACAGCCGTAGCAAAAAATGCAAACATTCTTCAAGCACAGGATGTTTAAAGATGGGCTAGGAGAAGCCCATCAAAGGATAATTAAGTTGGGATTTAAAGTGGGGGATAATTACAATGAAACTTTGAAGTGAGCAGAACACATAGAGGAGTTAAAGTCAGAACAACGGGAGAAGATAGCTAAAATCAAGAAGGTCACTGCAGTAAAGAATGCCCGCAGCAAAAGAAGGATACAGAAAATTTAGAGGGAAATCAAAATTCCCGGACCCAAACACAAAGCTCACCAACAGTACTCATTAAGACCCGATGCTGAGGCAGCGGTCTGTCAGATAGTGCAGATAGTGCAAGGGGGAGTGAAACAGGTAATAGCCTCCACTGATTCACCAGTGTGGCCGGTAAAGAAACCCGATTATCGATTATACCGCCCTGAATAAGGTGACTCCCCGAGAGCACCCAATAGTGGCAAGTCCGGCCACAATGGACTAGAGTGCCAAAGGGATTCCATAACAGCCCAAGCATATTTCATCGAGTACTCTCAGGAATTTTGGAACCCATAGGCATAGGAGAAGGGAGAACCCTTTTGCAGTCTGTGGATGATATCCTTATTGCCTCCAGTACAGAACAACAACACGTACTAGCTTTAACTACAGTGCTAGGAGCTCTACAGAGCGCGGGATTAAAAATAAATCCTAGGAAGGAGCAAAGTAACATATCTGGGATACATAATATCACAAGGGAAGAGACAGATGACCAAGTGGATGGGTGCACCTTGAGTATCACCCCCCCCTAACACAGGACTACAAAATTATCGTTGTTCCACGAGAAAATGAAGATTGATGTGTGAGCACCAAGGCATCTGAAATGAAGAAAGGAACACTTCATGCACAATTGTGGATACCAACTTCTGCTTTACTCCGCTTGATGAGACAGATATAAACGGGTTTATTGTAACTCCTGAACTAAAGGCGGAAACCATCGATGGGACAATGATGGACATTACCCAAGGAGGTTATGCGAAGGCCATCGGGCCGCAAGATAAACCAATACTCGAACTGAATGAGGAATAAACTCAAGTGAATTGGACACAATGAAAGAGAATTCAACAACATCGAGAAGACCCCAGGTGGAGGAAAGATAGAAGAAACAGAGGATACCACAGGCGGGGCATAATTCGAATACTGAGAAAATGTTGGCTAGAAAGGACATACATGAACTATGCTGGACTCAATGTACTGGTTGCAGTGCAAGGGAACTCATCTTGCTAGTATTATCCTGTAAAAAGTGTGATTTACGTAAGAGGCAGGCATGAGCCCGAACTATAGTTAAAACATTAAATAATGGGAAATGAAACAGTCCGGCAGAAAAGACTTATTTAGTATAACCTTGATGGGAAAGCCAACAGGTAGATCCTGCAGCTCGGGAAGTAGCGCTACCCAAGCAAAAGGGCAACCCTGGAAGCTCACCCATGAGGAACACAATTGGGAAATGGCCTATCTTGGGCATATAGCCAAGGGCATTAAAGGGGGAATTGTAAGGGATGTAGAGTTGTAGCAGGCAAGAGCAGACAGATAGGTGGTCACAACAAAATGCTCAAAGTAGTGAACTAATCAGTATTAGGAGGGTCTGAGGAATTGGTGATGGTATGGATTATAATTGCCTATTGTATGTAATACTTGCATATGCAGGTATAGCACACTTATAATGAATTAAAAGTGTATGGTTAATTCATCCTTAACCTTAGTAACGCATAACAAAACAGCAGAAGTCAGCAGTTACAATTTTGATTAGCAGTCTCTGAGGAAGAGATAAAAGACACTCTAATCTTGATAATGATTTTTAATTACAAGGAAGTTTCACTGCAGGACCATCAAACAACTAATGGGAGAAGGAGGCTCCATGAATAACCCCATCCTCAATGATGGCGGAGCCAAGCACAAGAGTGCAGAAGACAAGGCTGAAGCATTTGCAACCATCTTCAGCTAGATGTGCTGAGGGGATGATCCATATTGGCCTCCTCCTGAGGTCCCTACCATCACACAAGCCAGTCTTCAGCCAATTCGATACACTCCATGTGATATCAAGAAACAGCTGAGCGCACTGGCTACAGCAAAGGCTTTCTGTCCCGACAACTTCCTGGCTGTCCTGCTGGTGACTTGTGCTCCAGAACTAGCCGTGCCTCTACCCAAGCTGTTCCAGTACAGTTACAACACTAGCATCTACCCAACAATGTGGAAAAATACCCAGGTATGTTCTGTCAACAAAAAGCAGACAAATCCAATCCGGTCAATTACCACCCCATCAGTCTACTCTCAATCATCAGCAAAGTGATGGAAGGAGTCATCGATAGTACTATCAAGCGGCACTTACTCACCAATCATCATAGGCAGTCCCTCGAAACGATGATGATGTGCTTCCACGCCAATAACGGATGAGTTCACAGGTGTTTCAATGATATTCCGGATCCCGAACTACATCATGAAGGGTAGAAGACGCCTGTGCGTTGATTTTTTTAACGTGTGGTGGCCGTTGCACCCCAGCCACCAGACGGGCTTGACAGAGCTAGGTCTTGGTCCAGTGGCAAGGATTAACCAAGACGACTGGAGACCAGCTCTGCTGCACGGACCTAGTGCGCACACATATAAGAACTTAAGAACATAAGAAATAGGAACAGGAGTAGGCCATATGGCCCCTCGAGCCTGCTCCGCTATTCAATAAGATCATGGCTGATCTGATCATGGTCTCAGCTCCACTTTCCCGCCCACTCCCCATAACCCCTTATCCCCTTATCGTTTAAGAAACTGTCTATTTCTGTCTTAAATTTATTCCATGTCCCAGCTTCCACAGCTCTTTGAGGCAGTGAATTCCACAGATTTACAACCCTCAGAAGAAATTTCTCCTCATCTCTATTTTAAATGGGTGACCCCTTACTCTAAGATCATGCCCTCTAGTTCTAGTCTCCCCCATCAGTGGAAATATCCTCTCTGCATCCACCTTGTCAGCCGCCTCATAATCTTATACATTTCGATAAGATCACCTCTCATGCTTCTGAATTCCAATGAGTAGAGGCCCAACCTACTCAACTTTTCCTCATAAGTCAACCCCCTCATGCCCGGAATCAACCTAGTGAACCTTCTCTGAACTGCCTCCAAAGCAAGTATATCCTTTCGTAAATATGGAAACCAAAACTGCATGCAGTATTCCAGGTGTGGCCTCACCAATACCTTGTATAGCTGTAGCAAGACTATCCTGCTTTTAAACTCCATCCACTTTGCAATAAAGGCCAAGATACCATTGGCCTTCCTGATCAGTTGCTGTACCTGCATACTATCCTTTTGTGTTTCATGCACAAGTACCCCCAGGTCCCACTGTACTTTCTCCATATAAATAATAATTTTCTCTTTGCAGTGTGGGCTGGACCATGCTGCCAATAACCTATTCACCGATGTCCAGTTTGAGTTGCGCTCCAGACCTCATTACAGCCTTGGTCCAAACATGGACAAAAGAGCTGAATTCCAGAGGTAAGGTGAGAGTAACAGCCCTTGACATCAAGGCAGTATTTGACCGAATGTGGCATCAAGGAGCCCTAGTAAAACTGAAGTCAATGTTTATCAGAGGGAAAACTCTACTTTGGCTGGAGTCATATCTAGCACAAAGGAAGATGGTTGTGGTGGGTTGGAGGTTAATCATCACAGCCCAGGACTTCGCTACAGGAGTTCGTCAGGGCAGTATCCTAGGCCCAACTATCTTCAGCTGCTTCATCAATAACCCTCCCTCCATCATAAAGTGAGAAATGGGGATGTTCGCTGATGATTGCATAGTGTTCAGTGCCATTTGCAACTCCTCAGATAATGGAGCAGTCCATCCTCACATGCAGCAAGACCTGGATGACATTCAGGCTTGGGCTGATAAGTGGCAAATAACATTCGCCTCACACAAGTGCCAAGCAATGAATGTCTCCAACAACCGACAGTCTAACCACTGCCCCATGGCATTCAATGGCATTATCATCACCGAATATCCCCACCATCAACATCCTGGGGGTCACCCTTGACCAGAAACTTAACTGGACCAGCCACATTAATACTATGGCAACAAGAACAGTTCAGAGGCTGGTTATTCTGTGGTGAGTGTCTCACCTCCTGACTCCCCAAAGCATATCCACATTTACAAGGCACAAGTCCCGGTTTGTGATGGAATACTCTTCATTTGTCTGGATGAGTGCAGCTCCAAAAACACTCAAGAAGTTCAACACCATACAGGACAAAGCAGGCTGCTTGATTGGTCTCCTTATCTACCATCTTAAACATTCACTCCCTCCACCACCGGCATCATGGCTGCAGTGTGTGCCATCTACAAGTTGCAGTGCAGCAACTCGCCAAGGCTTCTTTGGCAGCATCTCCCAAGCCCGTGACCTCTACCACCTTGAAGGACAAGGGCAACAGGCGCATGGGAACACCACCACCTCCACATTCCCCTCCAAGTTACACACCATCCTGATTTGGAAATATATCGCCATTCTTTCATTGTCGCTGGGTCAAAATCCTGGAACTCCCTCCCTGACAGCACTATGGGAGTTCCTTCACCACACGGATTACAGCGGTTCAAGAAGGCGGTACCTTCGCAAGGGCAGTTAGGGAAGGGCAATAAATGCCCACATTCCTGAATGAATATAAAAAATAAATTAATTCTTAAGTGGCTCTAAACGAGCTACTAATTACCTAAAACGGGTGCCCCACTATGAACCCGCCACTGCGTGTCGAGTCTGCTCAGCACTGACTGACCCAACATAGGGGAGGGTTCACAGAAGGGTTCCGATCCACTGGGGAAAAAAAACATTCTCACCCGACCCACCACCAATTGTGCCCACTGACCCCCCAAAAAATCTCAGCCTGTGTTTCCATGTAAATCCCATCCCTCCTGCCCCATTTCCCTGTAGTTTCACTGGCAGGGTGAAGACGGACATCTAGAAGAAGTAGTTCCAAAATCTTTGTCTTCAGCCCCTTTCCAAAGGGAAAATTTGACCGTGGCAGACAGTGATAGTTCCCTCCTTCTCCTCTCAGGCAAATACAGAGCATGAATTTCCTCCCCCCATTTCCATAGGCTAAGCCCTGCCTGAGGGTGGGTCTATACCAAGGGTGTGACTGAGCAACCTGCCGAATTCAAGTACAGGTATACTGAGGCACTTTGGATGCACTGCACCTGTCCAGCTCCCAGCTGGTGGAGCCTGGAAAATCAGCCTTTTTAAACTCTCACATGAAGAATGGCCACCTTGGCATGGTACCAGAGCATCTGCTGACACCCAAGGAACAATATCTCAGTATAAAATACCAGCTGCAGGAGAGGGAGAAGGGAGAAAAAAAAGGATTGTTTTTTTTTGAATTCATATCTTTAAAAAAAGGGAGCTGTTCGTTCCTCAACTACTGTGGAATTTGGGTCTGATGACACACTGTCCTTTCACTTCTGATGCTCAAAACGAACCCAAATCGACAGGATAAAAATCTCTGTTCTGGCTGCAAGATCTCAACATGATTGGAAGTTGGGAAATCTCAATCCAGTTCCAAATGGAAGTGGATTTACTCCAAAACTTCCCATAATTTGGCAAAAAAGAAATCACACCAAATTGGCAAGAGTAGGTTGACATTTACTCAGCAATCCTTCCACTGTTCATTAGTTGATAGAAAGGAAAAAAACATTCTATTTGTCAGCACTGACATCACATAATTTGATGAGTACATTACATTTCAAGCAATATAAATAGAAAGTAAATAATTTTCATTATTGCAAAGTTTTATGAAGGGTGATAAGTGTGGCGATCTAAGTGTCTTTCTCAACTGTCCTCAATCAGAAGCGAATAGAAAGACAGTACAGAAGCAATGCCTGCATTGTAACACGAATGTGTGAAGTCCGAAGGATGTCAAACTTTCAAAGTAGTGCAAGAATGTTTGCATTCTGAGACACGCAGTGTCAGTGCTGTACCAACAAACTAAACCAAAACAGATAAAATCATAGGTCATATGGTGATAACCAATCCAAAGGACTTTATGGTAATTTTAAATAACATAGAAAACATAGAAAATAGGTGCAGGAGTAGGCCATTCGGCCCTTCGAGCCTGCACCGCCATTCAATTAGTTCATGGCTGAACATGCAACTTCAGTACCCCAGTCCTGCTTTCTCGCCATACCCCTTGATCCCCCTAGTAGTAAGGACTACATCTAACTCCTTTTTGAATATATTTAGTGAATTGGCCTCAACAACTTTCTGTGGTAGAGAATTCCACAGGTTCACCACTCTCTGGGTGAAGAAGTTTCTCCTCATCTCGGTCCAAAATGGCTTACCCCTTATCCTTAGACTGTGACCCCTGGTTCTGGACTTCCCCAACATTGGGAAAATTCTTCCTGCATCTAACCTGTCTCAACCCATCAGAATTTTAAACGTTTCTATGAGGTCCCCTCTCATTCTTCTGAACTCCAGTGAATACAAGCCCAGTTGATCCAGTCTTTCTTGATAGGTCAGTCCCGCCATCCCGGGAATCAGTCTGGTGAACCTTCGCTGCACTCCCTCAATAGCAAGAATGTCCTTCCTCAGGTTAGGAGACCAAAACTGTACACAATACTCCAGGTGTGGCCTCACCAAGGCCCTGTACAACTGTAGCAACATCTCCCTGCCCCTGTACTCAATTCCCCTTGCTATGAAGGCCAACATGCCATTTGCTTTCTTAACCACCTGCTGTACCTGCATGCCAACCTTCAATGACTGATGTACCATGACACCCAGGTCTCGTTGCACCTCCCCTTTTCCTAATCTGCCACCATTCAGATAATAGTCTGTCTCTCTGTTTTTACCACCAAAGTGGATAACCTCACATTTATCCACATTATACTTCATCTGCCATGCATTTGCCCACTCACCTAACCTATCCAAGTCGCTCTGCAGCCTCATAGCATCATCCTCGCAGCTCACACTGCCACCTAACTTAGTGTCATCCACAAATTTGGAGATGCTACATTTAATCCCCTCATCTAAATCATTAATGTACAGTGTAAACAGCAAGGGCCCCAGCACAGAACCTTGTGGTACCCCACTAGTCACCGCCTGCCATTCTGAAAAGTACCCATTTACTCCTACTCTCTGCTTCCGATCTGATAACCAGTTCTCAATCCATGTCAGCACACTACCCCCAATCCCTGTGCTTTAATTTTGCACGTTAATCTCTTGTGTGGGACCTTGTCGAAAGCCTTCTGAAAGTTCAAATATACCACATCAACTGGTTCTCCCTTGTCCACTCTACTGGAAACATCCTCAAAAAATTCCAGAAGATTTGTCAAGCATGATTTCCCTTTCACAAATCCATGCTGACTTGGACCTATCATGTCACCTCTTTCCAAATGCGCTGCTATGACATCCTTAATAATTGATTCCATCATTTTACCCACTACCGATGTCAGGCTGACCGGTCTATAATTCCCTGTTTTCTCTCTCCCTCCTTTTTTTAAAAAGTGGGGTTACATTGGCTACCCTCCACTCGATAGGAACTAATCCAGAGTCAATGGAATGTTGGAAAATGACTGTCAGTGCATCCGCTATTTCCAAGGCCACCTCCTTAAGTACTCTGGGATGCAGTCCATCAGGCCCTGGGGATTTATCAGCCTTCAATCCCATCAATTTCCCCAACACAATTTCCCGACTAATAAGGATTTCCCTCAGTTCCTCCTCCTTACTAGACCCTCTGACCCCTTTTATATCCGGAAGGTTGTTAGTGTCCTCCTTAGTGAATACCGAACCAAAGTACTTGTTCAATTGGTCCAGCATTTCTTTGTTCCCCGTTATGAATTCCCCTGATTCTGACTGCAGGGGACCTACGTTTGTCTTTATGAACCTTTTTCTCTTTACATATCTATAGAAACTTTTGCAATCCGTCTTAATGTTCCCTGCAAGCTTCTTTTCCCTGCCCTAATCAAACCCTTTGTCCTCCTCTGCTGAGTTCTAAATTTCTCCCAGTCTCCGGGTTCGCTGCTATTTCTGGCCAATTTGTATGCCACTTCCTTGGCTTTAATACTATCCATGATTTCCCTTGATAACCACGGTTGAGCCACCTTCCCTTTTTTATTTTTACACCAGACAGGAATGTACAATTGTTGTAGTTCATCCACGTGGTCTCTAAATGTCTGCCATTGCCCATCCACAGTCAACCCCTTAAATATCATTCGCCAATCAATCCTAGCCAATTCACGCCTCATACCTTCAAAGTTACCCTTCTTTAAGTTCTGGACCATGGTCTCTGAATTAACTGTTTCATTCTCCATCCTAATGCAGAATTCCACCATATTATGGTCACTCTTCCCCAAGGGGCCTTGCACAATGAGATTGCTAATTAATCCTCTCTCATTACACAACACCCAGTCTAAGATGGCCTCCCTCTAGTTGGTTCCTCGACATATTGGTCTAGAAAACCATCCCTTATGCACTCCAGGAAATCCTCTTCCACTGTATTGCTTCCAGTTTGGTTAGCCCAATCTATGTGCATATTAAAGTCACCCATTATAACTGCTGCACCCTTATTGCATGCACCCCTAATTTCCTGTTTGATGCCCTCCCCAACATCACTACTACTGTTTGGAGGTCTGTACACTACTCCCACTAATGTTTTTTGCCCTTTGGTGTTCTGCAGCTCTACCCATATAGATTCCACATCATCCAAGCTAATGTCCTTCCTAACTATTGCATTAATCTCATCTTTAACCAGCAATGCTACCCCACCTCCTTTTCCTTTTATTCTATCCATTCTGAATGTTGAATACCCCTGGATGTTGAGTTCCCAGCCCTGATCATCCTGGAGCCACGTCTCCGTAATCCCAATCACATCATATTTGTTAACATCTATTTGCACAGTTAATTCATCCACCTTATTACAGATACTCCTTGCATTAAGACACAAAGCCTTCAGGCTTGTTTTTTTAACACCCTTTGTCATTTTAGAATTTTGCTGTACAGTGGCCCTTTTTGTTATTTGCCTTGGGTTTCTCTGCCTTCCACTTTTCCTCATCTCCTTTCTGTCTTTTGCTTTTGTCTCCTTTTTGTTTCCCTCTGTCTCCCTGCATTGGTTCCCATCCCCCTGCCATATTAGTTTAACTCCTCCCCAACAGCACTAGCAAACACTCCCCCTCGGACATTGGTTCTGGTCCTGCCCAGGTGGAGACCGTCCCACCTCCCCCAGAACCGGTTCCAGTGCCCCAGGAATTTGAATCCCTCCCTGCTGCACCACTGCTCAAGCCACGTATTCATCTGAGCTATCCTGCGATTCCTACTCTGACTAGCACGTGGCACTGGTAGCAATCCCGAGATTACTACTTTTGAGGTCCTACTTTTTAATTTAGCTCCTAGCTCCTTAAATTCGTTTCGTAGGACGTCATCCCTTTTTTTACCTATGTCGTTGGTACCGATGTGCACCACGACAACTGGCTGTTCACCCTCCCTTTTTAGAATGTCCTGCACCCGCTCCAAAACATCCTTGACCCTTGCACCAGGGAGGCAACATACCATCCTGGAGTCTCGGTTGCGGCCGCAGAAACGCCTATTCCCCTTACAATTGAATCCCCTATCACTATCGCTCTCCCACTCTTTTTCCTGCCCTCATGTGCAACAGAGCCAGCCACGATGCCATGAACTTGGCTGCTGCTGCCCTCCCCTGATGAGTCATCCCCCTCAACAGTACTCAAAGCAGTGTATCTGTTTTGCAGGGGGATGACCACAGGGGACCCCTGCACTACCTTCCTTGCAATGCTCTTCCTGCTGGTCTTCCATTCCCTATCTGGCTGTGGACCCTTTACCTGCGGTATGACCAACTCGCTGCACGTGCTACTCACGTCATTCTCAGCATCGTGCATGCTCCAGAGTGAATCCACCCTCAGCTCCAACTCCGCAACGCGGTCCGTCAGGAGCTGGAGGCGGATACACTTCCCTCACACGTAGTCGTCAGGGACACTGGAGTCGTCCCTGAGTTCCCACATGGTACTGGAGGAGCATAACACGTGACCGAGCTGTCCTGCCATGACTTAACCCTTAGATAGGCAACAACAATGCTAAAGTTTACTCACTGTTCTAGAAGAGAAAAAAGAAAAACTACTCACCAATCACCAACAAATTACTTACCCCCATGGCTGTGACGTCACCTTTCTGTTTCTTTCTACTTTTTTGCCTTCTCCCTTTCGCTGCACAAGTACGCCTCTCGCTGCCGCTGGGCCTTTTATAGGCCGCTCCGACACCATGCACTCCCACCTCTCGGACTGCCGCCATGTCTCGCTGCCGCTGGACCTTTTATAGGCCGCTCCGACACCACGCACTCCCACCTCTCGGACTGCCACCATGTCTCGCTGCCGCTGGACCTTTTATAGGCCGCTCCGACTCCACGCACTCCCGCCTCTCGGACTGCCATAACATAGGGGTCAGAAAGGTATTCAGCGGTGTTCTCTGCCAAGTTCCTGCTTCCCATTCCTTTTTTCGAAGCTAGTCCTGGTGGCATAAGATCCCATGGCCAGTTTGAATATTGGACACAAGGCCCTGACATTTATGTTCAAAGGTCAACAGAGGAGCATTGGAGTTTCAATAAAAATGGGGCATATTCCAGTGCTCTCAGAGGAAATTATGCATGGCCCCATCCGCCAAATTATCAAGCAAAGAAAAATAGATTTTTGCTCAGGCAACTCAGCAGCTGCCTCATTCTAGGGCTTGACGTCTGCTGCAGCAAGTCTCCACCCCCAATCTGGCATGACTCCCTGGTGGACAGTCTACTTCATGATTGCTAATTACCCCATGGCTTGTAAAATGGTAATGGTCAGGGGGGCATCTTCAGTGTGGGACTTCCAGCTGCCCTGGCCCAGAGATGCCTCCCAACAACAACAACTTGTATTTATATAGTGCCTTTAACATAATAAAATGTCCCAAGGCATTTCACAGGAGTATTATAAGACAACAAATTTGACACCGAGCCACATAAGAAGAAATTAGAGCAGGTGATCAAAAGCTTGGTCAAAGAAATAGGTTTTAAGGAGCCTCGTAAAGGAAGAAAGAGAGGTGAAAAGGTTTAGGCAGGGAATTCCAGAGCTTGGGGCCTAGGCAACGGAAGGCACGGCCACCAATGGTTGAGTGATTATAATGAGGGATGCTCAAGAGGGGATAATTAGAGGAGCGCAGATATCTCAGAAGGTTGGAGGAGATAGGGAGGGGCGAGGCCATGGAGGGATTCAAAAACAATCAAAAGGTAAGCTTGAGACACTTCATTGTAAAAATAATTGGTATGGGAAAACTATTTGCAATTGTACCAAAAGTGACTGAATCTTTCAGCATCTGGGGTCTAAATTGTGTCGATTAGATCATAGAAACATAGAAACATAGAAAATAGGTGCAGGAGCAGGCCATTCGGCCCTTTGAGCCTGCACCACCATTCAATAAGATCATGGCTGATCGTCCAATGAAACCAGATATCTTTGTTTTCAGCATAATTTATCTGGTTGAGATGTATGAATTGGATTTCATGAAGGGCTTTAAGCCAGTGGAAAATAGTTAGGTTAACCACTGAGGTAATTCCATTGTTTGTTCATGTAAACTCTCCCACTGTTTTTATACCAAAGTAGGAAAACATGGGGGAAGGCCCTGCTCCAAGCAAAAGATAAAACTACTTAAAAAACAAATTGTGGCAGGATGGTGATAAAAGCCTCCACCCCCACTTTTGACAAAGCTGCCTAACAATGGATGTGATCAGTAACTTGTTGTCCTATCCTCCAGTTACTCTATTCCACCCACACTAACAGTGAAGCTTTAGCATCATTATGGGCATAATCAGATAAAACCGTTGGTGAAGGAAAATCTCTGCCCACTGAAAAAGTCATGACTCTCTCATTTTATAAGATAAACTTTGCAAGGCTCTGCTACCCAGCAGGAATGCCGATTGAAGAAATGAGCTCAGCAATTAGTAATTTTAGGATTTTTTGGACTATTTTTCCACAGAAAACATTTTTTTAAGTTACTTTTGATTTCAGGTTTTTAAAAGCATTATGTATTCAGAAAAGTTTAAAAATAAAGAATGAAATGATAGATAGTTAAGATGCTAATGAGTTGGCTTCAATGCTGTTTCCTCATACCATAATTGAGCAATCCATTAGACTGTGTCGCCAATTGAAAAACATTTCACCCCCATTTTATTAGAAAGTCATTGGCCACAAAATTCAGCACCTTAGCGCCGGGAGTTAAGGCCAGTTTCTGGGAAAAAATGGTGTCCACCTCGCTTCAACCCGCTTCTGGCACAGCCCATGCCGGTTGCCATCTTGGTGAGGGCGATAGCGTGGGTGGGACATGTGTGCACCAGCAGTATTCAAAGTAGGAAGATTGTGACATCAGTCAGCATGCAACGAGCTGCCACTTTGTTCCAAGCAGCACCCTCTCCTAAACACTCACAGCTGAAGGTGCATTCAGCTGCAAGAGGGACCCCCGCAAGTGCTATTTAAAGGGATACATCCAATTTGGAAGCAAGTTAATTTTTTCTCTTGTATTCGATCTTGCAGAGCTTATATCAATAATGGCTTGCGGGGCATTGGGAAGTTGTTAGCTCCTACTGGAAGGCCTCTGACTACACCACTTGCTCTCAGTGATGGGGGCTCTCCGTGCAGGTCCCCTCACTCTGCAGCATGACAGGGAGATGTAGTATAGGCAGCAAAGACAAGCTGCTCACAGATGGAGGAGGAGAAAGGGGAGGAGGATTCTCAGCAGAAGGCTTTAGCCACCTAGGGACTTCAAGGAGCAATTCTCCTATTTTCACCTAAGCTAGGAGCAGTGTGTTCAGAGGCTCTGCTTCACCAAGGAGGTGGTCACAGAACTCTGGCACCCCGTGGAATCAGACCTGCAGCCTCAGAGCAGGGCGATGATGGCGCTGCCAGTGGCCCTTAGGTGACTGTGGCCATGAATTTTTCCACCAGCAGATTTTTCCAGGCTGGAGCAGGCATCATAGCAAACATCTCGCAGTTAGGTGTACATCGCTGTGTCTGGGCAATCACAGACGTTCTGTGCTTCGGGAGAAAGGATTTCAATGTCTTCTCTCTGAACAGAAAGGAGCAGGATGAGTGCACATTTGACCTTGCCTAGATATCGGGCTTTCCCATGCTGCAGGGCGGCATCGGCTGCACACACGTGGCTTTGCAGGTGCCGCATATCAATAGTGAGATGTGTCCTAACCGCAAAGGCGCTTTTAATGTGCAGTTTGTGTGTGACTCCACCCAGCACAGCATGATGCTGAATGTCCGCTATCTTGGCAGCAGTCATGATGCCTTCAACTTGCGCCAGTCCACTATGCCAGAAATCATTCCACCATCATGTTGAACCTGAGGGTGGTTGTTTTAAGACAAGTTTGGGCTGGATTTTCGGTTCGGTTGTGTCTCAGTTTGTGCCCCAAAGGGGCGGTAAATGGTATTTCTAGGCGTAACGCTGGTATCCAGTTTTTACCGCCCAGCCAGCAAGTTCATTTCATGGTTTACGGCGATGCAAAAACTTAACGTCTCACCATCTAGTTTCACTGAGATCATGACATCAATTGTTGTGCAACGCTCCGCTACCGCCTCGGATGCAAAATATGGCCCTAACGCCTTAATTAATGCCTATCCTAGGAAACGTCTGATAAACCTGTTGTTCCCAGGGTGCATCAGGCGGTATTGGCAGTGTATTTTAATGGAGGGATAAGGCTCCTACATCGCAGGTCACATTGACTGTAACGGTTGCACACAGCATGCTACGTGAAGCTCTGACTTGCAAACGGCATTTTTATCTGCCATTACAGTATCCTTATAACTTCAGTGAGAGAATTTAATGAGGGCATTACTAGTTCAACAGTGTATCATGCTCCATGCTATTGCCAGGTGGCGTCAAGCTAGAAGAAGGGCTCTTGGCCATGTCGGTCCATGGATGAGGAGAGTCCAAAGATATCTGTGGAGGAAGCTTAGCCCCCATGGGTTTACAGGCACCAACGCTCATACCTCCAGCTCTCTGAGGAGCAGTGTGTGAGAAGGTTGCACTTCCAAAAGGAAGTGCTGACAGAGATATGCCGTCTCCTACAGACTGACCGATGCCTGGACCGCTCTGGAGGCAGACTTCAATACTCCCCTCAACAGGTATCCAAATTCATTGTGGTATGCTGCATGTTGGATAGCCTGGCCATTATGAGGGGCCAGACATAGCCAGTGGGGATTGCCTTCCCACCTCAGGAGGAGGAGGACGATGAAGAGGAGCCTGGTGAGGCCCCGAAAGGATAGTCACACCATCCATGGGGGAGGCAGTGTGGAGATGCTGTCGGACCAAGAGTCACACGTCGCCAGCTCATAATGGACCGGCTCTCCTAAATGGAGGAAACTGAGGGATGGAACAAATATTGGACACTCTATGTGCCCCCATAAAGCCACATCTCCGGTGAATGTTAGAATGATACACAAGACACCAATGGCAAAGGATGAATCTTAAATTTTACTGCAACAAGGTAACAAAATCTCCCCCCACCAAAATAAAACCCTACAATGCACAACTTTATGTTGCAGGGCACTGAGCATCGAAGAAGTTCCTTAAATCAACAATATTTTTTAACGTCGCAATTTTCGGTTGGGGCGCAAAAACGTCCTTGTTTTTTCACCTGATTTTGCGCCCCTGATCATGGAACCTAATTTCTTGCCAAAATTTGCAGACAAGGGTGCAAACTTTTTCCAGGTGGTATCAGTACCGCCCCCCACCATTAACGCCAGAAATCGCAAAAACCGTAAATCCAGCCTAAACCTGGCTGATGCCTCCCCTCCCCAACCCAATAACTTGTGGCCAGTAATCATACAATGAGAGCCATGCTGCTACCAGGAAACTCATCGAGCAGATCACTGGGGAACTCAAGCAACAGCTCCACTACCTTGACTGCTCAGGAGAAGCTGTCCAGGACTCGCCAGAGTGGGTGTCCCAATACTTCGTGGACTGCTGCATCCTCCACAACTTGGCCATCATGAGGGCACAGCCCTTGCCACCATGGGTTCAGTCACCAATTCAAGAGGAGGAGGAGGGAGAGAAGGAAGAGGTAATGGAGGAGGAGAGGGAGGAGGAGGAGGAAGGAGGCAGCCTGTAAATCCCCATTCCAGATGGGCTGTCATGAGCACATCAGACTCTGGTTGCCCTGAATGAAACTCCAGATCCCCGTTGCTCGACACTTCCTCACCTTACCATCCTTCTGTCACGGAACATCACACCGTCCTCTTAAGCACAATTCTGAAATGAAAGCCACCACAAAACAAGCATTCCAAACTTAAATTTATAATGATTAATTCCAATATAACATAAAAAGTCAACTAATCACCTTGTGCATTCTCTGAGTGCCTGTCTTCAGTGTGCCTTTGCCTATTCTAATGCTCCTACGCAGTGCTACCCCAGTGGCTGCAGCATGGCTGGTGGAAGGCTGCAAACTTTCAATGGGGGAGACTGCAGATGGCCTTGCAGGATGACCTTGAACAGCTCTGGGTCTAGAAGGCCCAGCTGTAAACTGCACCACCTTGGCATGAGCGGCAACAGTGCGGGCTGACTGACTGACAGGCAACTGGCGGAATAGCAGTGGTGGAAGTCCAAATGCTGTTATCTTGAGAGAGGACAACATGTTCTTGCACCACAGAGCCACTGCCACTCACCCAGGGCGGCGCCTCAACATTCCTAGCCATTTTTGTAGGACAGATTGCTGGACTGCTCCAACACCCTATAAGCATTTTTCTACAGCCGCAAACCCAACGACGATGGCTGCAGTCTAAGCTAGCATGATAGATGTCTGAGCTTCCACTGCAGCACTCAGAAGGTGGGTCGTTTCTGCTGGTGCTCCAATTTAAGCTGCGCCATCGCCCATCACACCCAGCATCATGGTTGGGTCCACAAGTTCTCTGATGGAGTTGCCCATCACTTCCATCCTGGAAACCATGGGCTCCAAGCTCTGCACAAAGCCCTATGCAATGTTGGAGCCAGACTCCTCCATGCTCCTGTCATTGCACCAAGCATTTCTGTGTGCATGCCCCTCACCCGTCTTCTGAAGGCCCCCATCGAAATCCTCATGTGAGTCCTGTGCAGCAGAACCCGTGTGTGACCTCGCCCTCTGGGGGGGCTGGCACCTGTGCTACCCTTTCCCATTGGCCTGGCTTCAGCCCACTCATGCCCGGTGACTGATCACATGCAGATCCCACCTTTGTACTACTCTCTAAAGTTTGCGCAGTGCCATTTTGTGACCTGGTGCCTGGGAGTGTCAGATCGAGTGATGGTGCCCCTTCGTCTCCTCTACTTCTGAGTGCACAGGCTGGGCTTCTGGCTGTTTTTGGGTATCGGAAAGGAGAAAATGGGATAAATGTTTAATTCTTGGGTTGGCAATCAGTAACTAGTGGGGTGCCGCAGGGATCAGTGCTGCGACCCTAACTATTTACAATCTATATTAACGACTTGGAAGAAGGGACCGAGTGTAACGTAGCCAAGTTTGCTGACGATACAAAGATGGGAGGAAGAGCAATGTGTGAGGAGGACACAAAAAATCTGCAAAGAGACATAAACAGGCTAAGTGAGTGGGCAAAAATTTGGCAGATGGAATATAATGTTGGAAAATGTGAGGTTATGCACTTTGGCAGAAAAAAATCGAAGAGCAAGTTATTATTTAAATGGAGAAAAATTGCAAAGTGCTGCAGTACGGCGGGACTTGGGGTTACTTATGCATGAAGCACAAAAGGTTATTATGCAGGTACAGCAAGTGATCAGGAAGGCCAATGGAATCTTGGCCTTTATTGCAAAGGGGATGGAGTATAAAAGCAAGGAAGTCTTGCTACAGTTATACAGGGTATTGGTGAGGACACACCTGGAATATTACGTAAAGTTTTGGTTTCCATATTTACGAAAGGATATACTTGCTTTGGAGGCAGTTCAGAGAAGGTTCACTAGGTTGATTCCGGGGATGAGTGGGTTGACTTATGAGAAAAGGTTGAGTAAGTTGGGCCTCTACTCATTGGAATTCAGAAAAATGAGAGATGATCTTATCGAAACGTACAAGATTATGAGGGGGCTTTACAAGGTGGATGCAGAGCAGATGTTTCCACTGAAGGGGGCATAATCTTAAAATAAGGGGCCGACCATTTAAATCTGAGATGAGGAGGAGTTTCTTCTCTCAGAGGATTATAAATCTGCAAAATTCGCTGCCTCAGAGTACTGTGGAAGCTGGGACATTGAATGGATTTAAGACAGAGATAGACAGTTTCTTAACTGATAAGGGAATAAGGGGTTATGGGGAGCGGGCAGGGAAGTGGACCTGAGTCCATGATCGGATCAGCCATGATCGTATTAAATGGCGGAGCAGGCTCAAGGGGCCGTATGGCCTACTACTGCTCCTTATATTCTTATATAAAGGCACAGGGATTAGGTTGTGGTGTGGGGAGGGGGGAAAGCAAGAATACATGCTTACACCATCAGCAACTTGTAAGTGAGAAGAGATCGTGGGATAAGGGGGATGTGGGATGTGAGAAGGATTAGATATGAGCATTTTTTTTAAATTTGTTTATTGGACAAGGCCAGCATTTATTGTCCATCCCTTATTGCCCTTGAGAAGATGGTGGTGAGTCCCCTTCTTGAACTGCTGCAGTCCATGTGGTGAAGGTACTCCCACAGTGTTGTTAGGGAGGGAGTTCCAGGATTTTGACCCAGCGACAATAAAGCAATGTAAAAATAAGGTTAAGTGATTCACTGCCTGTAACTTTGGTCATGAGTGTTGATAAATAAATATGCACTTCCTATTGTAATTAGTCTATAATAGATCAATATAGACCTCATAGTAATTGATGGTTGGCAAAGAGTCCAAAGATGGCAACATTTTTAAAATTAGACTAGGTATCATTTTAAACTGAATTTAATATTTGCAAAATAGCCCAAAACAACAGTATAAAATATTGCAGGGTCAGAAAATGTCTATTTCATTTAGTTATAAATTCATCTATATTTTTGTTATTTAGTAAATTATTCAATGGGCAGTGAAACATATCTCAATAAAATGGGTGCTTAGCGCAATACAAAAAATCAATACAATAAGTAATTGTTGAAAAAAAATCTGTTTTCCATGGTGATTGTTCTTGCTGAGGCTTTCTGTATGAAAAGCCTGTCAGAGTTTCATGGGTGGCCCTGTTCAATGAATCCATTAATCTTGGAGCAAAGGTTCAGTGAGGTTAATAGGGATCAACATAACTCTAAGGTCAGGTCCTACAGCTTGAGAGGAAGCACTAGACATATGTGATCTTAATGAAATTAAACACTGAAGCTCTGAAAAAGGTAGAGATTAAGAAATCTCTCGAAAGCACGACGCAATGGGGTTTAATTGATCTTTACTGGTATTGCAAAACAAGCGATAGCGAATTGGCAGCCCTTCGTACATCCTACCCGATATTGTTTTCCATGGAAATCAATGGAACAGAAATTCGGGTGTGGTGCAAAATGGGCTGCTGATTCTGCTCTATCACCCAATATTTTTCAAATTCAATATTTTTTAGTGTAAAATTTGAATCCTTGTTGATTGACACAGAAATACATTTAGGTTTAGTTGAACAGTACCAACTAGTTTCAGACACGCATACTGTATGTTATGTCTTGGATAAGGAGTCAGACTAGATATTGCAAGCTCAAAGTAAGTGTGACCGTAGTCCTTTATTACAGATCTCAGAGTGCCTCTCCAGCCTGTGAGGCCTTCTTATATACAGGTGCTCCCAAGGGATTGTGGGATCTCTTGGGACTCCAGGGGATAAGCCCTCTGCTGGTTTCACATGGTAATTTCATGTTTACATACATAACAACACCCCACTGCCCCCCGCAAAGTCAATAGTATAACTATTTACAATGTCGATCTGGGGCCTTCCTTTTCCTGGTTGATCGTCTCGGTGCAAATGCTGGTGTTGGTGAGTCGTTTGTTGGGCCTTCGCTGGGCTGCTGTGCAGCTGGCCTTGCTGGAGTGCTGGGGGTGATGGGTTCTGCTTCATGGTCAACCGCTGGGTCGGCTGCCACTTGTGTGTGTTGGAGGATCGAAAAAGGTAGAGTCTACTCTGGGTTGTTCTGGATAGTCAGTAAATCTGAGTTTGATTTGGTCCAAGTGTTTTCTGCAGGTGAGTCCATTTGCGAGTTTGACCACAAACACCCTACTCCCCTCTTTGGCCAAAACATCGCCAGCAATCCAATTGGGACCTTGTCCATAGTTCAACACAAATACAGGATCACTTACTTCAATTTCGCGTGATACATTTGCACGATCATGATATGTATTCTGTTGAAGCCGCCTGCTCTCTACCTGGTCGTGTAGATCAGGGTGGACTAACGAGAGCCTTGTCTTAAGTGCCCTTTTCATGAGCAGTTCAGTGGAGGGACCCCGGTGAGTGAGTGGGGTCTTGTGCGGTAACTAAGCAGGACTCGGGATAAGCGAGTCTGCAGTGAGCCTTCAGTTACCCTTTTCAAGCTCTGCTTGATTGTTTGAACTGCTCGTTCTGCCAGACTGTTGGACGCTGGCTTAAACGGGGCAGACGTGACATGTTTGACCCCATTGCGGGTCATGAATCCCTTGAATTTGGCACTGGTAAAGCACGGCCCATTGTCACTTACAAGGACATCAGGCAGGCCATGCGTGGCAAACATGGTGGCTTTCAATGGTGGCAGCGGACGTGCTTGCCAACATTATCACACATTCAATCCACTTGGAGTACGCATCTACAATCACTAAAAACATTTTTCCCAAGAATGGGCCTGCATAGTCGACATGAACCCTAGACCATGGTTTGGAGGGCCAAGACCATAAACTTAGTGGTGCCTCCCTGGGTGCATTGCTTAACTGGGAACATGTATTACATTTGTGCACACAGGACTCTAAGTTTGCATCGATACTGTTATTTTTATGTACACTTGTATTTACTCTGTACAGCCACCAGAGGGCTCATCCCCTGGAGTCCCAAGGGATCCCATAATCCCTTGGGAGCACAGCTATTTAAGGAGGCTTCACAGGTTGGAGAGACACTCTGGAGACCTGCAATAAAAGACTAAGGTCACACTTTACTTTGAGCTCACAGTGTTCAGTCTGACTCTTTCTCCATACACAACAACTGGCGACAAGATACAGATAGTGAACCCAAAGATACAGAGAACAGTGAGCATCCTGGAGAAATTCTCAGAGGGAGATGATTGGGAAACTTTTATGGAGTGACTCGACCAATAATTCGTGGCCAACGAGCTAGATGGGGAAGAGAGCGCTGCCAAACGAAGGGCGATCCTCCTCACCATCTGTGGGGCACCAACATAGGGCCTCATGAAGAATCTGCTCACTCCAGCGAAACCCACGGAGAAATCGTACAACGATTTGTGCACACTGGTCGGAGAGCATTTGAACCCGAAGGAAAGCGTTCTGATGGCGAGGTACCGGTTCTACACCTACAAAGGGTCTGAAGGTCAGGAAGTGGCGAGTTATGTCGCTGAGCTAAGATGCCTTGCAGGACATTGCCAATTTGAAGGACATTTGGAGCACATGCTCAGAGACTTTTTCATACTTGGCATTGGCCACGAAACCATACTTCGCAAACTTTTGACTGTAGAGACCCCAAACTTGAGTAAGGCCATAGCGATAGCCCAGGCGTTCATTGCCACCAGTGACAATGCGAAGCAAATCTCTCAGTACACAAGTGCTGCTACAAGTACTGTGAACAAAATGATGTTGTTTTCAAATCGTAACGTACAGGGCAGGTCACACATACCTGCAGCTACACGTCCGCAGATGTCTCAGAGTCCACCATCAAGGGTGATGAATGCACCTTGTTGGCGCTGCGGGTGTGATCATCATTTCCATTCATGCCGATTCAAAGAGTACATTTGCAAGGGCTGTGGAACAATAGGACACCTCCAACGAGTGTGCGGGCGAGCTGCAAAGCCTGTTACACCTGCAAACCATCATGTTGCAGAGGAGGACAGATCCACAGAGGATCACTACGAACTAGACCCACAGATCGAGGAGGCAGAGGTACATGGAGTGCAAACATTCACCACAAATTGTCCCCGATAATGCTGAATGGACTAAATGGACTACCAGTGTCAATGGAGCTGGACACAGGCACGAGCTAGTCCATAATGGGCAAAAAGACTTTCGAAAGGTTGTGGTGCAACAAGGCCTCAAGGCCAGTCTTAACTCCAGTTCGCATGAAACTAAGAACTTACATGAAAGAACTGATTCGCATAATCGGCAGTGCTACCGTAAAGGTCTCCTATGATGGAGCGGTGCACAAGCTACCACTCTGGGTGGTACTGGGCGATGATCCCACGCTGCTCAGCAGGAGCTGGCTGTGAAAGATACGCTGGAACTGGGACGACATCCGAGTGCTATCGCCCGCTGATGATACGCCGTGTGCCCAGGTCTTAAACAAATTTCCTTCGCTGTTCGAACCAGGCATCGGGAAATTCCAAGGAGCAAAAGTGCAGATCCACCTAATTGCGGGGGCGCAACCCATCCATCACAAGGTGAGAGCAGTACTGTACATGATGAGAGAAAAGGTAGCGATCAAACTAGACCGGCTGCAAAGAAAGGGCATCAATTCCGCGATCGAGTTCAACGAGTGGGCCAGTCCTATCATCCCAGTCCTCAAGGGAGATGGCACCGTCAGAATCTGTGGCGATTACAAACTAACTATCAATCGTTTATCACTGCAAGACCAATACCTACTACCAAAGGCCGACGTCTCTTTGCAACGCTAGCGGGAGGAAAGACGTTCACGAAGCTGGATCTGACTTCAGCTCACATGACACAGGAACTGGAGGAATCATCGAAGGCCCTCACCTGCATCAACATGCACAAAGGTCTTTTTGTTAAGAACAGATGCCTGTTTGGAAACCGATCGGTGGTGGCGATATTCCAGAGAAACATGGAAAGCTTACTGAAGTCGGTCCTGCACACCGTTGTCTTCCAGGACGACATCTTAGTCACAGGTCGGAAGGCAGTCGAGCATCTGCAGAACCTGGAGGAGGTTCTTAGTCGACTTAACCATGTGGGCTCAGGTTAAAACATTCGAAGTACGTTTTCCTGGCGCCTGAAGTGGAGTTCCTGGGAAGGAGGATTGCGGTGGATGGCATCAGGCCCACCAACGTGAAGACGGAGGCAATCGAGAATGCACCAAGGCCACAGAACGTGATGGAGCTGCGGTCGTTTCTGGGACTCCTGAACTACTTTGGTAACTTCTTACAGGGTCTCAGCACACTGTTAGAACCACTGCATGTCTTACTACGAAAAGGGGATGAATGGGTTTGGGACATAAGCCAAGAAAATGCCTTTGTAAAAGTGAGAAAATTGTTATGCTCAAACAAATTGCTTGTGTTGTATGATCCATGTAAGCGTTTGGTACGAGCATGTGATGCGTCGTCATATGGCGTCGGTTGTCTATTGCAACAAGCTAATGATTTCGGGAAACTGCAACCGGTTGCTTATGCATCCAGAGTCTTTCTAAGGCTTAGAGAGCCTACAGCATGATTGAGAAAGCAGCGTTAGCGTGTGAATATGGGTAAAAAAAATGCATCAATACCTGTTTGGGTTGAAATTCAAATTGGAAACTGAGCATAAGGCACTTATATCCCTGTTCTCTGAGAGTAAAGGGATAAATACCAATGCATCGGCCCGCATCCAGAGATGGCCGCTCACGTTGTCCACATACAAGTACACCATCCGTCACAGGCCAGGCACAGAAAACTACGCCAATGCTCTCAGTAGGCTGCCATTGCCCTCCAGGGGGTGGAAATGGTGCAGCCCGCAGATCTAGCCATGGATCTGGAAGCATTGAGAGTGAGCAATCACCCGTCACTGCCCGGCAGATCAAAACCTGGACAAGCCAGGACCCCTTATTATCTCTAGTCAAAAGCTGTGTGCTTCACGGGAGCTGGTCCAGTGTCCCATGGAAATGCAGGAAGAGATAAAGCCATTCCAGTGGCACAAAGATGAAATGTCTATACAGGCAGACTGCCTTCTGTGGGGCAATCGAGTAGTGGTCCCCAAGAAGGGCAGAGACACCTTCATCAATAACCTCCACAATACCCACCCAGGCATCGTAATGATGAAAGCAATAGCCAGATCCCACATGTGGTGACCCGGTATCGACACGGACTTCGAGTCCTGCATTCACAGATGTAATAGATGCTCGCAGTTAAGCAATGTACCCAGGGAGACGCCGCTAAGTTTATGGTCTTGGACCTCCAAACCGTGGTCTGGGATACACGTCGACTGTGCAGGCCCGTTCTTGGGTAAAATGTTCCTTGTGGTTGTCGACGCGTACTCCAAGTGGATTGAATGTGAGATAATGTCAGCTAGCACGTCCGCTGCCACTACTGAAAGCCTGCGGGCCATGTTTGCCACACACGGCCTACCTGATGTCCTGGTGAGTGACAACGGGCCATGTTTTACCAGCGCTGAGTTCAAAGAATTCATGACCCGTAATGGGATCAAACATGTCACAGCTGCCCCGTTTAAACCAGCGTCCAATGGTCAGGCAAAGAGAGCAGTGCAAACCATCAAGCAAGGCTTGAAGAGGGTAACTGAAGGCTCACTGCAGACTCGCCTATCCCGAGTCCTGCTTAGCTACTGCATGAGACCCCACTCACTCACCGGGATCCCAACTGCTGAACTGCTCATGAAAAGAGCACTTTAGACAAGGCTCTCATTAGTTCACCCTGATCTACATGAACAGGTAGAGAGCAGGCGGCTTCAACAAAGTGCATACCATGATAGCGCAAATGTGTCACACGAGAGTGAAATCAATGATACTTTATTTGTATTGAATTATGGACAAGGTCCCAAGTGGCTTCCCGGCACTGTCGTTGTCAAAGACGGGAGCAGGTTGTTTTGGGACAAACTTTGAAATGGACTCATTCACCGGAAACACTTGGACCAAATCAAACTCAGATTCACGGACTATCTTGGACCCTACCTTTTTTGATCCCCCAACATACATACCAGTGGCAACTGGCACCACAGTTGACCACGAAGCAGAACCCATCATCCACAGCAGCCCAACAAGGCCAGCTGCACAGCAGCCCAGCGAGGGCCTAACAAATGATCCAACAATACTAGCTTTCACACCGGGACGATCAAGCAGGGCAAGAAGGGCCTCAGATCGACTCGTGTTGTAAATAGTTGCATTATTGACATGGAGGGCGAGGTGGGGGAACGTTGTTATATATGTATACTTGTATTTACTCTGTACAGCCACCAGAGGGCTCATCCCCTGGAGTCACAAAGGATCCCATAATCTCTTGGTAGCACAGGTATTTAAGGAGGCTTCACAGGTTGGAGAGGCACTCTGGAGAGCTGCAATAAAAGACTAATGTCACACTTTACTTTGAGCTCACAGTGTTCAGTCTGACTCTTTCTGCATACACAACAGATACCGGGTCACCACACGTGGGATATGGCAATCGCTTTCATCATTACAATGCCTGGGTGGGTACTGTGGAGATCACTCATGAGTGTCCCTGCCCTTTTTTGGCACAACTACCCGATTCCCCCATTGGAGGCAGTCTGCCTGTATAGACATTTCATCTTTGCGCCGCTGGTACAGCTTTATTTCTTCCTGCAACTCTAACGGGGCACTAGACCAACTCCCGTGGAGCACACAGTTTTTTATTAAGGACAGTAAGGTGTCCTGGCTCATTCAGGTTCTAATCTGTCAGGCGGTAACAGGTGATTGCTCATTCTCGAATGTTTCCATTACCATAACTAAATCTGCAGGCTGTGCTGTCTCCACCCCGGTGGTGGGCAATGGCAGCCTACTGAGAGCATCGGCACAGTTTCTGTGCCTGGCCTGTGGCGGATGGCATAGTTGTATGCGGACAACGTGAGCGCCTATCTCTGGATGCGGGCCAAAGCATTCGTATTTATCCCCTTATTTTAAGAAAAGAGGGATATAAACGGCTTATGGTCGGTTTCCAATTCAAATTTGAGCCCGAACAGATATTGATGCATTTTCTTTACCCCGTAAATACACGGTAATGCTTTTTTTCGATCATACTGTTCGTTAGCTTGTTGCAATACACACCCCACCCCGTACGACGACGCATTTTCTTGGCTTTTACCCCATACCCATTCATCTCCTTTATGCAGTAAAGAGTGCAGGGGTTCTATCAATGTGATAAGACCCGGTAAGAAGTCACCAAAATAGCTCAGGAGTCCTAGAAACGACCGCAGCTCCGTCACGTTCTATGGTCTTGGTGCGTTTTTGATTGCTTCCGTCTTCGAATCAGTGGGCCTGATGCCGTCCGCCACGATTCTTCTCCCCAGGATTTCCACTTCAGGTGCCAGGAAGTTTTAGCGTTTTAGCTGGAGCCCCACACGATTAATCCGACTAAGAACCTTCTCCAGGTTCTGCAGGTGCTCGACGGTGTCCCGACCTTTGTTCTGGAAGACTACGGTGCATGGGACCGACTTCAGCAAGCTTTCCATGTTCCTCTGGAGTATCGCCACGGCCAATCTAATCCCAAATGGGCATCTGTTGTAACCGAAAAGACCTTTGTGCATGTTGATGCAGGTGAGGGCTTTCGAAGATTTCTCCAGCTCCTGCGTCATGTAGGCCGAGGTCAAGTCCAGCTTCGTGAACGTTTTCCCTCCCGCCAGCATCGCAAATAGGTCATCTGCCTTTGGTAGTGAGATCCTGCAGTGAGAAACGATTGATAGTTACTTTGTAATCACCACAGATTCTGACGGTGCCGTCTCCCTTGAGGACTGGAACAATCAGACTGGCCCACTCATTGAATTCGATCAACGAAATGATGCCCTCTCGTTGCAGCCTGTCCAACTCAATCTCCATCCTCTCTCTCATCATGTAAGGTACCGCTCTCGCCTTTTGATGGATGGGTCGCACCCCCGGAATCAGATGGATCTGCACTTTTGCTCCTTGGAACTTCCCGATGCCTGGTTCGAACAGTGAGGGGAACTTGCTTAGGACCTGGGCACATGAGGTGTCGTTGACGGACGAAAGTGCTCGGACATCGTCCCAGTTCCAGCATTTCTTTCCCAGCCAGCTCCTGCCAAACAATGTGGGGCCATCGCCCGGTACCACTCAGAGTGGTAAATCATGCACCGCTCCATCGTAGGAGACCTTTGAGGTAGCACTGCCAATTACGGGAATCAGTTCCTTTGTGTACGTTCTCAGTTTAGTATGAATGGGAGTCAGGACTGGCCTTGAAGCCTTGTTGCACCACAACTTATCGAAAGTCTTTTTACTCATTATGGACTGGCTTGCGCCCGTGTCCAGCTCCATGGACACCGGGAGTCCATTTAATTCAACCTTCAGCATTATCGGGGGACACTTTGTGGTAAATGTGTGCACCTCATATACCTCTGCCTCCTCGGTCTGAGGTCCTGGTTCATCATGATCCACGGTGGATCTGTCCTCCTCTGCAACATGGTGGTTTGCAGCATTAGCAGGGTTTGTAGCTCGCCTGCACATATGTTGGAAGTATCCCATTGTTCCACAGCCCTTGCATATGTATCCTTTGAAGTGGCATGAATGGAATCGATGATCAGCCCCGCAGCGCCAACAAGGTGTTAATTGCCTTGTATTCACCACCCTTGATGGCGGAGTCTGAGTCATCTGCGGACGTGCAGCTACAGGCGTGTAATTCCTGCCATGTACATTTCGATTCGAAAACAACATTACTTTGTTCACAGTACTTGCAACAGCACTAGGGAAATTTGTTTGGTATTGTCACTGGTGGAGATAAAAACCTGGACTATCGCGATGGCTTTACTCAAGGTTGGGGTCTCAAAATCAAGTAATATTGTGAAGTATTACTTCATGGCCAATGCCAAGTACAAAGAAGTCCCTGAGCATATGCTCCAAGTGCCCTTCAAATTTGCTATGTCCTGCAAGGCGCCTTAGCTCAGCGACGTAGCTCGCCACTTCCTGGTCTTCAGACCTCTTGTACGTGTAGAATTGATATCTCGCCATCAGATTTAGATGTTCCTGGACCAGTGTGCACAACTCATCATACGACTTGTCTGTGGGTTTTGCTGGAGCAAGCAGCTTTTTCATGAGACCATATGTTGGTGCCCCGCAAACGGTGAGGAGGATCGCCCTTCGTTTGGCAGTGTTCCCTTCTCCTTAGAGCTCGTTGGCCACGAAGTATTGCTCAAGTCGCTCGAGGAAGGTTTCCCAATCATCTCCCTCTGAAAATTTCTCCAGGATGCCCACAGTTCTCTGCATTATTGCGTTGGGGTTCGTCATTTATATCTCGTCGCCAGTTGTTAAGTCTTGGATAAGTAGTCAGACTAGATGTTGCAAGCTCAAAGTAAGTGTGACCGTAGTCCTTTAATACAGATCTCAGAGTGCCTCTCCAGCCTGTGAGGCCTTCTTATATACAGGTGCTCCCAAGGGATTGTGGGATCCCTTGGGACTCCAGAGGATAAGCCCTCTGGTGGTTAGACATGGTAATTATAGATTTACATACATAACACTGTGTATGATACAAAAGGGTAAATATGATTACTTATTTATTTGTATCCATTAATTGCTGTGTTGTCAGACACATAATTTTGCAACAGCATGCTTCCAGTGCTGAGACTTGCCCACAGGAAACACATTTTGGTAATTCGGATGCACTTCCCGAGATTTTCCTTCTGTTCATCGTCTGAGTGAATAATAGAGGAGAGCGAGCACCTGAAATCCCAATATGCACTCCTGGCAGGTGAAGATTGATACCAGTAAAATTTTACGTATTGTGCCCAGAAACTAGAGCCATGTTTTCTGTTTATAACAGAGTGGATAATTTCCTCTGCATGTTATGTGTAATTAAAAGTGGATATTTGATTTCTTACACTTAAACCACAGAACAAATATTCCCAACCCTGTCTTAGTGCAAAAAGTAGTGTTAAAAACATAATAATAAATTAAAAGACTTGCATTTATATAGCGTCTTCACAGCCTCAGGACGTCCCACAATGCGTTACAGTCAATGAAATACTTTTTGGAGTGTAGTCACTATTGTAATGTAGGAAATATTAGACAGCTATATATTTTCTACCTCAATTAAGGACTGCGAATAAAAAAACACACGGAAGATTTTAATATAACTATATTAAGAAATATAAAGAAAGACTTGTATTTATATAGTGCCTTTCATGACTTCAGAGTGCCCCAAAGTCCCTTCCAGCCAATCAAGTGCTTTTGAAGTGTCTTCACTGTTGCAATGTAAGAAATTAATTTAATGCACTGGTCAGAGAATAGAAGATTTCTTTTGATGTTGAGCTATGACGTTCAGAGCAGGACAATCTGAGATCTAATGCCCAGTCTGTGTTGAGTTAACTAATCTCAGCCAGGGGCACTACCGTTGGCCTCAGAGTAAAATCATCAAGAGCTTTTTATATTTTAGAATAATATGTGATTTGGTGACCGGCTGTTAGTGGGTTGGGCTACTAGTCTTACTTATGAGGCTTCAGCTCATATTGAACCAATATTTATGGGATCAGGATTTCCCTTTCTAACAGTTATTTTTAAGTGCTTTGTGAAATTAATTTGTATTTCTCTTAATGTCCCTCTGTTCCACTCTCTATTCCACAGAGAACATGGCAAACACAAGAGCTGCTCCCAAACTTTTACTTTTGTGATGGGCCTCTAGTAGATGTGAAAGAGTGGCCTGGAGTGAATGATGTACCAATTTCTGCTCCCTCTCAGTTGTCTATACTTTGCTCACTACCTTATTGTGATAGCACAGCTTAGGAGTTTGTCACATAGAGAATACTGCCATCGGGCATCAACATCCTGCACCATTGTGACATCAATTTGGCTATTTGCAATTCAGTTCTCTATAACATAAGAACATAAGAAATAGGAGCAGGAGTAGGCCATTCGTCCCCTTGAGCCTGGTCCGCCATTCAATAAGATCATGGCTAATCTGATCATGGACTCAACTCAACTCCCCTGCTCACTCCACATAACAAGGGCTCACAACACAAAACTTGGCAAAAGTTAACACCAACTTCTTACAAAGACATTTTTTCAATGAACTGCATGTTTATGTTTTTTAATAAATACTTTCAAATAGTAGTTCAAAGCGGCAGGCTGCAAACTGGCATACGAATTTAGTAAGGCTGTCGGGCCTATTTAGATCATAAATATATCATATACGATTGTTCCTGTGTTATATGGAAAAATCTTAAATAAATAAGTGAGATAGCTCACTGTAAAGTCTTGACAATTGCTTGTGTGGGAAAGAGAAATGTCATTAAGTTATTTCCGGTGGTGTGTAGGATGCTCCCATGAGGTTAGCATTAAAGGATACTATTGCACTGTAGATTGTGTGAATGGCACCTCGCCTAGGCCAAAGAATTCTCAATGCTGCTAGTGGGTGTTAAAAGATAAACGTCCCATTTATCTTTTGCTTGCGTAGCACAGAATTTGCATACACAAAATTAGCCCAAAGGTAAAATGTAATTCAATATACCATACATAGTGATACATTGTAATGGAAAGGTTATATGCATACAGGGACCAACATTGACTGAAGTATACCTGCTTAGTATTATGAGGATACATTTTGTAACATAAATCTTGCTTTAAGAATATCCTTAAAATTTTTGCGTGGGACGGAATGTAGATTACAAGATGTTTTTGTTTGACTCTCAAGATATGAATATTTATGTTCACATTGCAATGACTATAAAAAGAACAACATTATTATCACTCTTGTTCTAGCCGACACAGCAGTTAGTTAAACATTCCAGTCACCATAGGAAGAAGTATGAAATT
This sequence comes from Pristiophorus japonicus, assembly GCF_044704955.1. Classification (NCBI taxonomy): domain Eukaryota; kingdom Metazoa; phylum Chordata; class Chondrichthyes; family Pristiophoridae; genus Pristiophorus; species Pristiophorus japonicus. Next base: position 148,040,999 of record NC_091978.1, read on the forward strand.
TGAGCATCAGAAATGTTTTGGTAAGCAAAAACTATAGAAACAAATACAGATTTAAAAATATTTGGTATGAGCAGCGAGCAGCCAAGAAAAATAACAGGAAGGTAAGACTAGAAATGTGTCAGTGTAGAATGAATAGCTCATTCATTTCTTTGTGTGGCATGCACAAATCGCAAACCTAGTGTTAACATTTGACACCAATTTTTAATATTAAGAAATCGGAAAAATTGTGGGTCCTTTTATCATGGTCCCAGTTTTTTTTAGAACTGTAACTGTTCAGAAGTAATTGTCTTGATCCGTAATTCAGCCCCTTTCTAAATCCATTTTTTTTCTGCATCTTTTTTTCCAACTCCATAAAATGGGTACTTCTCGCAATATTTAGATATTTTTTTTTAAAATTCCAGGAAAGTTTTTGCAGAAATTAGGAAAAAAATTATTTGAACCAGAAACAAGGCAAAGAAAATGAAGGAGAAAATCAAGCAGGTTAGTGAAAATTCAGTTCTTTTTACATTTAAATTTTATAGCACATCTATGAGAAAGTTGATATGATACATAAATCTTAACCACTAAACAAAGACTCCATCATACTCTTTCAATGGCTGTAATGTCATACACAGCAGCCACTAAAAGGCCGCTGTAAGCATGCACATTGAATGCAGATACTTAGATTTGAATTTTTATTCAAACATTTTAATACTCTGAACCAATAGTGTTCAATTAAAAAGACTGCTGCATGAGATATCAGATAAACTTTCTAAAGACCCCATGGGCTCAAATATGTTATGTTTATTGCCATTAGGGGTTTGGATAATTATGTGAATCACAAACTATAGACCTCTGTCCCATGCATTCCCTCACTCGATGATTAGTAAGGCTAGTGATTGAACAAGCCTTGACATCCCATGAAAAATCTCAAGGGTTATACAATCTACCATCACAAGTATGATGTTGCTCATGAGTAATATTATCTTTGAAAAAATGGTGTTAGGTGAGAAGGAATTGTGGAAGTCAGTACTTCAGTCTGCAATTGGGAAGACAAGTTTTGAAAAAAGTTTGTTTTTTGCTCGATTTGTGGAGTTGAGATGATTGATGAATTGAATAAGACAGTTGCAGAAGACTGGAATATAGTGAAGGTAGCAAGAGAGGGCTGAGCTAACACTCTGCCCTACTGAGACCTGGCTTTTAGGGAACATGACTCTCTCTATTTTGCATGCAACCAACCTATGATTATGAAACAAAATTAACTGTGATAAATTATTGACTGTAACTATCAGTGAATTAATACATACCTAGTCCACCTCAAATACAAGCTTTCACACCAATGCAAATGCAAACACCACACTCCCACACAGAGCTTGGCAGAGTGCAACATATGTCTTCTATCAGACCATCAGAATGCCTTTTTATGACTTAATTTCACCTGTTGTTAGTTTAGCTCAATTGGTAGCATGTTCACCTCTAAACTAGAAGATAATGGATTCTGAGCCCCATTCTACGAGTTGAGTACATAATCTAGGCTGACTCACCAGCACAGATGTTATAGAGTGTTGTATTGTTTGAGATGCAGCCCTTTGGCTGAGATGTTAAACTGAGGCCTTATCATGTCTGTTTGGGTGGATGAGAACCATCCCTTGGCATTATTCAAAGGAGAGGAGGGTGTTCTCCAGGTGTCCAGACTAACATTCTTCCCATCACCAAAAACTTATCAACTCGTCGCTCATTTCATTCTTTGTGGGTTCTTGTGCTATGTTTGCCTACATAGCAACGGTCACTGAATTTCAAAGTGGTTCATTTTGAGCTGTGATAGTTACTAATAAACATAAGTCTTTTTTCTTTATTGTAAACAGATTAGCAACCGTAATAAAATAGAACACAAAGGAATTGTACTTAAGCGCATTAATCAATGCACTATCAGAAGAAATTAAACCCACTTCAAGTCACAGAAATTTGCATTAGATATGTTCACAGGCAGACACTTTTTATGCCATGATGAATGGTAACGTATCCAACTAAAAGAACAGGTAGCCACAGCACATCTGCATCTGAACGGATTTCAAACAGCTCAATACTTCTGAAGTAATCGAAACTAGCCTGATTTAAGAGAATTCAGATTAGCACTTTGGATTCAGCACTCTTTCATTATAGTTGCCAAACCATAGTACTCCTAAATTTTGTTTTGTGAAGAACAGATTAAGGTTTGTATGAATATATGTCTGAATCTGATATCTATTTTATTTTGCTGTTCCAAGTACCAAACTCCAAATCATCTCTTTCCTTACTCTCAGACTTGTGTTCAGTTGGGACATGAGCAGTTAAACAGGCTTCAATACATAGCTCACATTCTTCAAAATCAGAACCATCGACACCCCAAACCTCTCCTGCCTGTTCACTTTACTTTGAAACAGCGTTCAGCTTCAGGATGAAGGTTTGCGTTAAAAATAAAGGGCAAATCCATGAGTTTTCCATGATTCTATGAAGATCAAAGTGGGGCCTGGTGCAACAACACTGAGCTAGTATAATGGAGAGAGACAAGCAGATGAGTGATGGCAACTGTGGTTAAATGTTGCCCTGGTGCTTTGATTGTGATCCCTATATCTAACATTGACCATATGGGCATAAGTGATCGTAATGGTTCAACTTTAAGCCTTCTTATGTTAAACACAGCACAGATCACCAGCAGTGATTGATTCCTGGCATCGCTTCATCACCAAGGTCTTAAGCTGAACCCTAGCAGAGCAATCACTGCTGTACACGGCAGTGTTAATTCAAGCCAGTCCACTCAGAGTTGAGAGTGAAGGCTTTATGGCAGTTTTGTGGTACATTCAGGATTCAGGATCCTGTTTGAATGCAACTGCCAACAGATATTTAATTTGCAACTCTTAAAACTGAGACACTTTATAAGGGCAGGTTTTATTAATTCAAACTCCCAGTGTGGAGCTTTGTACTCTGGGAGCACATATTGGGAATTCAGGTGCAAGCCGCAGGATTGTCCCGCCATTAAAATTAATGGATAGAAAATCCTGCAGGGCAAATCCTGCCCAAAATCTTGGTGCAGAAAACCCTTCACAGGGAGTTCCAATTAGTAAAATCTACCATATATATGGTTGGTTTATAAAAATAATTCAAAATGAATGTTTGGCAATTTTGTTCTTCCATAAATAGATGATGTTGATACATTCACATTAAGTTAATAGTGGTAGTACTATTTAATTAAAATAATTATAGTTGATTTTACTGTGACAGAAATTGTAGTTATTGCAATTTTTCAGAATGCCATTTTTATTCTTCTTCTTTGCTATGATTTACTGAAGTCAAATTTTTGCTGATTCCTTACTTGTGGGCCACAATTCTGGCAATGGTTCAAGGACATAGTTTCCGAGCACTTAGCGGGGAGGAATTTGAGGTGGGGCTCAGTTACGCCGAGTCTCCATTCCTTTTCGTAATCACTCCAAAATTCCACTGGAAGTGTAAGCAGATGCTTCTTGCGTCCATACCACGCCTGTCCTGACATCACTGGAAGAGGTGGGACTGATATGATGACATCTTCTGCTGGGATCCTGCTTGTCCCGCCTCTGTAGGCCCCAATGATGCAGACGTGCAAATCATGTCAGGATCAGCTCCTGGTGGAAGTGGGCTCCGCCATTATGTAAAATACTGACATCAAAGACAACTTACCCTAGCCACAGCACAAATTGGCAGCTACCAGTCTTCTGGGCAGAGACCCAGTGGGCTAAAAATTTGTTTGCGTGGCGGCCATTGTTTGGCCGCTATAGGTCCAGATTTGGCTCGAAAATGGCGTCTGAGCAGTGCACGCACACTGCTGGTGCGGTTATGCCAGACGCTATTTTGGTCGGTGTTAACGTCGGTGCTGGGAGCATACACCAGAAATATGCAGACTACGCAGATCATGACATCATTCAGTATGTAATGCTTATTTGATGCCAGTGCAGCCATTTTCAACCTCAATGCTGGAGCTAACACCTTCCTTTAACCTCACACAGCTGAACATGTGTTCAGCAGCAGGAAGGATCCCTCCCCCACCTCCCCCCATCAGTGATATTTAAGGGGATCATCACCTATTACAGGTTAGTTGTTGAATGATTTCTACTTTTGCTGAGTCTGTAGAAGTGTATTGTGCTTTCTAGGATTTTAAAGTTTCCTAAAGTCTACACGGAGTGGTGTGGAACGTGCTCAAGGACTTGGTACTGACTTGGAAGGAGTCTACTCAGTTGCTTCCAGACATCCATCGGTGCAGTACTTTGTATCCTGCTTGGCCTGCAACATGAAAAGGGGAATGAGCAGAGGCGACACAGAGCAAGACAAGCTACTCGAAGAGACAGGAGGAGGAAAAGGGTTCTCTGCAGGAGGCCATATCCACCCAGGGTCTTCAGAGAGCAATTCTCCTACTTCAGCCTCAGTGAAGAACAGTGCGTGTGACGTCTCCATTTTGATAAGGAGGTGCTCTCTGAAATCTGCCACCAGCTGCAGGTAAAGCTGCAGCCTCAGTCAGGGTGATGACGGAAATGCCAGTGGCTGTCAAGGTGGCTGTGGCCTTGAACTTCATGTCGGGCTCATTCCAAGCTGGAGCAGGCAACATCTGTAACATCGCAGTTCGCCATGTAAGGGAGGTGAGAGAGCCTCTGTATGCAAAGAGGGCTGAATAAATGTTATTTTCTCTTGCCAGAGAGAAGCAGGCAGAGCGAGCACACAGCTTCGCCAGGATAGCAGGCTTCCCCCTGGTGCAGGGGGCCATTGCACGTCACTTTGCAGCGCCGCATCTCAGTTTAGAGATTGTGATATCTTCAGAGAGAACACAACACACAACCTGTAAGGTGGCTGCAGGTTCTGCAAACTTCTGACCTGCTGGTCAGGTGACCTGCTCTTTATTAAACAGCACTAGCTGCAGTAACACAGTTGTCCACAGTGTGGAGCTACAGACATTACACTGCTCCCTCCTTAATGAAGAGTTATTATAACAAACAATCATCATACATAATTTGCATGGTTATACATAACAAAGGATAGGGACCTATTTTGACATATTTACAAATCAAGCTTAACCACTTGTTTTCTGTTTCGAAGAGGATACCTTCGCTCTCGAACAGAACCTTCCAAACATGGTGTTGAATTTAAAGCCATTCGAGGCTGATCCTGAGGGAAGTTTTCCTCCAAGGGATGCCTTTGATTTCCATTTGAACTCTCTCTAACTTCAGACTGTTTGTTTCTCTGACTCAGACTCAGACTTAAATTCTGACTTTCTCTTGGATTTGTTTCCAGTACATTGGATGTAGGATATGCTACTGGTGTATCAAAACTATCTGATGAGTCAGAAATAATTGAATCATTCCCACCTTCAACTCCTTCAATGTCTGAAGATAAAATATGATCAATGTGAACAAACCTAACCTGTTCATTATCAAAAATCTTGACCAAATATGTGCGAGGACCACATATCTTCACCACTCTTCCCGGTAACCACTTTATCCATTTATGGTGATGGCTCTTCACTCTAACTTTTTGGTTTAATTTCACACTTCTCTCTTTTACTCTACCTATATCATGATTCTCTTTCTGTCTTAATTGTCTCTTCTACGGACTGTGCCAAGTTTGGTTTTAACAACGAGAATCTGATTCATGGCTGTCGTTTGAGAAACAACTCTGCTGGTGTTCTACCAGTAGTTGTGTGAGGAGTATTACGATACGTTATCAGAAAATTAGCCAATTTGTGGTCCAATGACAACTGTTGTTTCTTTGGATTTGGATCCAATATTTGTTTGATGAGGGCACATTTTACAATTTGTACAATGTGCTCTGCTGCACCATTCGAAGCAGGGTGGTACAGTGGAACCTTGGTATGTTTCAAATAATTTTTGCTCGTGAACTGTGCAAATTCTTCTGAACAAAATTGTGGTCCATTATCCAATACAATTTCTTCTGGGAGGTCAAATGAAGAAAATAATCTTTGCAAAATGTCTAATGTTTTACTTGTTGTTATTTTCCACATTGGAAACACCTCGACCCACTTCGAATGGCTTTCAATCACAATGAACAATTGTTGTCCTTCTAGCTCAGCAAAATCAATATGTAGCCTTTGCCACACCCTGGGAGACCATTTCCATGGCTGTAATGGTACTGATGATTGTTGCTTGCTTACCGATTGACATGTCGTACACTGACTTACAATTTACTCTATATCTTTATCAAGACCTGGCCACCATAAGTAACTGCGTGCAAAACTCTTGGTCAAGCACATTCCCAAGTGCTGGTCATGGAGGTCTCCTAATAATTTAGACTTGAATTTATTTGGTATAACCACTCTTGCACCCACATGATACAATCTTTATTGACTGATAATTAATTCCTATGAATGAAGAATGGATGAATATCTTTGTCTGTTACCTAGTTTGGCCATCCGTTTGCAATATAATCTTACACCTTTGACATAACTGGATCACGTTTGGTTGCTTTACCAATCCCTTCAGCTGTGACTAGCAGTTCATCAATGTATGAAAAATAGAACACCTCTTCCCTATCGGGTGTAACTTGTGATAGGGAAGGCAATCTAGACATATCATCAGCATTACTGTGATCAGCTGATCGTCTGTATTCAATATCATATGTATATGCTGACAAAATCAAAGCCCATCTCTGCTTTCGGGCTGCAGCTAATGTTGGAACTGGGGACTTTGGATGGAGGATTGCTGTCAGGGGCTTATGATCTGTAACGACCATACAAGTATTTATGGAACTTCTTGACCCCAAAATTTAATGCCAAAGCTTCCCTTTCGATTTGCGCATAATTATGCTCACTGGCAGTGAGAGTGTGTGAAGCAAAAGCAATTGGTCTCTCCTCCCCACTACGTAATACATGAGAGATTACTGCCCCAACTCCATATGGAGAGGCATCACATGCTAGCTTGATCTCCTGAGATACATCATAGTGAACTAACATGGTGCTCTCTACCAAGTTGCTTTTACACTCCTTGAATGCTGTATCGCATTCTTTTGACCACTTCCAATGGACTTGTTTTTTCAATAGGTCATTCAGTGGATGTAATACTGCAGCAAAATTTGGTAGGAACTTCCCATAATAATTCATGACCCAAAAATGATTGAAGTTCCATGACATTCTTGGGAGTGGGTGTATTTCTGATTGCATCCAGTTTTTCCTTGGTTGGATGTAAACCATTTTTGTCTACTCTGTACCTAAGTACTCCACTGACTTTTGAAATAACTCACACTTGTGAGCAGACACTCGTACTCTGTGCTTCTCTAGCCATTTGAGGACTTCATTCAATATGTTATTATGAATTTGCCTATTTGGTGCTGAAATTAGTATGTCATCTAAATTACATACTATCCCTTCAATACCTTGCAAAATCTGGTTCATTACACCTTGGAATATGGCAGGGGTGGAAGACACTCCAAATGGTAGCCTATTAAATTGATACAAGCTTAGATGGATATTTTTAGTCAAGCATGACTTGGACTCCTCTTCTAGTTCAAGGTGTAGGTAGGCATTCGTACGATCCAACTTTGAGAAAATCTGACCCCCTGTCAGTGTTGTGAACAAATCTTCTATATTTGACAATGTATTGGGGACATTACCCTCTAGAACCTGGTTTACAATTACTTTATAATCACGACACAATCTTACCTTACCTTCGGACTTAGGTACAACAACAATGGGTGTAGCCCAATTACATCGCTCTATCTTAGAAATAATGTTCTCAGTCTCTAGTCTTTTGAGTTCTTGCTCAACTTTCTCCTTGAGTGCATATGATACGAAACATGGCTTGTAGTAAACCAATCTAGCGTCCATCTGTACCCTGACACTCGCCCTGAACCTTGGATCGGACTGCCCGTTTCACAGAACACCTTCGCATAATTCTTGATGACATCATCCTTTGACGCAAATCTCATTTCAACTCGAAAAATCTCACTCCAATCCAGCTTCAATGACCCCAACCAATTTCTTTCTCGTAAGGCAGGCTTGTCTCTTGCCACTACTATTAGAAGCAAGCTCTGAACTTGATCCTTGTATTTCACCGGTATGGTGATACGACCTACTACCAGAATGTTCTCTCCCGAGTAACCTCACAGCTCTATCTTAGCTTTCTCCAATGGGAAATCCCGCAATTTGTCGAGGTATAGAGACTCCGGTACTACACTCATGGATGCATCAGTGTCGATTTCAATGGGTATCTTGAATCCTGCAACATCTATGTGGATTATGATACTTTTTGAATCGCTGTCCGTTAACCTCGTGCTCCTGATGACATTTAACTCTAACATCTCCTCATCCTGTTGTTGTTCTTCCATGCTATGTAGTCTCTGGGGATTTCTACTCATAGCTTTGAAAGCTGGTTTACCCTTCAGTCGGCATGCCTTCGCAAGATGCCGAGTTTTCCTGCAGAAGAAACACTCTGCCTTCACATATGGACAACTTTGAGCAATGTGTTGCCCCAGGCACCGATAGCAGGACGTCAATGCTCTGTTCCCATTTCCAGTTTCTGAGACTTTGGGGCCCCACCGCCTTTTACTTTGAACCTGCAGGCGACTCACCTCAGTTGTCTGATGACTGAAATTAGTATGAAATTCTTGGGAATATTAGTCGGCCATGCTCATCGACCTAGCTGTCTGACAAGTAGAATCAAAAGTCAAGTTAGGCATAGTCAATAACTTTCTTCCAATTGCATCATTTTTCATCCTACAAACAAAGCGGTCTCATAATGCTCAGTTCTGAAAGTCTCCGAAATTACAGTAAATAGTAAGCTTTTTTAATGCTACAATATACTCACTGATATTTTCTTTGGCCTTCTGAATTTGTATTCCGAAACGATAACTTTCAGCAATTTCTAATGGAACGGGGCTGTAATGCTGTTCTAACTTAGAATCTATTTCAGCATTGTATCCTTTGTCTTGTCAGGCATAAGCAAATTTATCAGCGTTTCATACAACTCGGGCCCGGCCTCAGTTAAGAATATAGCTATTTTTCGTTCCAACACCGCCTGGTTATTGTCTTCATTACCGGAGATTTCAATGATACTATTTGCAGTGAAAAACATTTCTAGCCGATCCACATACGCTCTGAAACTTTCACAGTTGCGTTGAAATGCCCGCAAATGCCCTATAACTCCCATTTTGACTCTGGCAGTTTAACGTAATTTACCTTAGATTTGTAGCTGTTTCCAAAAACAGAGAAGTTCTCAAAGTCTCTCTGTCGGCTGACTGAATCCTTCACCAACAAAAATTTCAGCTTTGTATTAGCCGATTACATCCCATTATCATCGCCAAATGTAATATCTTCAGAGAACACACAACACACAACCTGTAATATGGCTGCAGGTTCTGGAAACTTCTGACCTGCTGGTCAGGTGACCTGCTCGTTATTAAACAGCACTAGCTGCAGTAACACAGGCATCCACAGTGAGGAGCTACAGACATTACAGAGGTACTGCAAACGGAAAGGATTCCACTCCCCCAGTGTCCTGTGTTGTGCGGCTATATTCAACGAATCATACAGGTGCACGCCTAATATCCAGCCAGCAGTTAAGGTGCCTTCATTCTGCGACAGTCCACTGTACAATCAGCATTTGAGCTGCGGCGACAAAACAGAGGGTGGTTACTGGGCGACCAGGGTTATCCACTGACCACGTGGCTCATAATTCCACTGCGCAACCCACACAGACTTGGGCAGCGTGCATACAATAAATCCATGCTGCCACATGGAATCTGATAGAGCAGAACATCGGCATCCTCAAACAATGCTTCTGCTGCTTGGACCACTCTGGAGAAGCCCTGCAGCACTCGCAGAGCACATCTCAAGATTTGTCATGGTCTGCTGCAATGCTCCACAACCTTGCCATGATGGCAGCAATCTGTGTTTGCGCAGCAATAAGCTGAGCTTACATAATTTCAGTCTGAGCTTCCATTGCAGCACTCAGATATTGTTTGGCTTCTGTTTGTGCTGCAAGGGAAGCTGAGACATCGGCCATCAGATGCTGCATCATGGTTGGGTCCATAAGTGCGCTAATAGATCTGCCCGCCCCCCCCCCCCCCCTTCCATGCTGGAAAGGATGGACTTCAAGCTCTGTGCAAAGCCCTGTGCAAGGTTGGATCTGGACTCCTCCATGCTCCTTGACATTGCATTCAGGTTTTCTGGCAGGCCTGTCAATGCACTAAGCATTTCATTCTGCATATCGATCAGCTTTGTTCTGTAGGCCGCCCCATCGAAGTCCTCATCTGAGTCCTGTGCAGCAGAACATATGTATGACCTCGCACTCCAGGGAGCTACAGCTGTGCTATCCTTTCCCGCTGCCCTGGCTGCAGTTCACATGTGGACTCACTACGTACAGATCCTACCTCTAAGCTATTCTCTTATATCCGCATTGTGTCAATGTCTGAGCTGGTGGCTGTGAATGTCAGATCGCATGACAGTGTTTCTTCATCAGCACTCTCCTCTTCCTCTTGCACCACTGCCTGGCCAGGTTGGATTTCTTGGGTCTCTGAAATGAAAAAGGCACAAGGAAAGGGTTGTGGTGAGGGGAAGCGGGGGAATAAGTAGGTGCATGCTTTCACCATCTGCAGCTTGTAAATCAGAAGACATTGTGGAATGAGGGGATGTGGGATGTGAGAAGGAGAATATGGTATGAACATACCATCATCTACAATGGTTTCAGGGCTGCCGCTGGCCACGGCCTCAATCACAGCCATTCCAATGATGGCGAGCCCCGTTTCCTCGCGTGGGGTCAAGATATGTAGGCACGCCTGTCCCCCTCTAGCTCACTGCTGCAGCCTACGATTATGAACCACCTTGTCCTGAAAGAAAGAGGGAAGTGTGTCAGTGATTGTGATTTACTGTGTTTGGTTAATGTGGATATCATGATTGAATAGCTGGCAGTGTGTGCAAGCTGTGAGAGGCTTGCAGCACTGGCAAGTGTCTGAAGATGAGATGGAGCATGTGAATGTGAATTATGAGTCGTGATTGATAGAGATTGTTGGTCGGTGAGTAATGTTGGTGAAGTGAATTGAGCAGTGTGTGAGACTGGTGGTGCAGTTTGTGGGATATGGCATTTGAAGATGTTGTTGAATGGCGGAGCAGGCTCGAGGGGCTAGATGGCCTACTCCTGTTCCTAATTCTTATGTTCTTATGACCTTGACAACTCGTGAGAAGTCATTAAACTTCTTCCTGCGCTGCATCCAGGTCCTTGGGGCTATACTGCAGGCATTGAAAGCAAAGGCCATTTGCTCCCATTCCCTTCTCAGCGCCTATTTGGAGGGCTTCCTGGCCCCCTGTGGATACAGGACATCTCTCTTTTTATCCACCTCCTGCACCAGGGACTCGAGTGCTGCATCAGAAAATCTGGGAGCCGTCTCCATACCATGTTGCGCCATCTTCACTTTTCCTGTAGGTCACACACTCTTCTACAATAACTTCCAGTACTTGCTGCAGCCAGAATGTGCCTCCCCTTTAAGGCGAGCTATAATTGGTGCTAGCCTTGCACAAATTGGGCCCCCTTCTGAGTGTGCAGCCGCTCAGTAGCGCATTTAGCGCTGGGCTGCAGGCCACTATCATTTGAATTAGCAGGTAGCACGAAGCTTGCGTGCTGCCTTCATTACTTTGAATTGATGCTGGTTAAACGCGCATTGTGATCCCTGCACCTATTTTTGGGGACTGCCAAATTTTTAGCCCAGTACTGTTTCTAGGTCCTGCCCAAATGTCTATCCCTATCTAGGCTCTAACACTTGACTTCTACCCCCAGTGCACCAGCAGACTCGAGAACATTCGGGCGGCAGGTTTCTCTACTGCTTTGCCTAATCTGCCATTTTAAATTTGCTGTTGTAGACATTCTCTCCCAGTATATTAGATTTTGCTGCTTTCTATCTCACCTCCACAGTCCTCCCGTTGAGCACTCTGCAGCTGCTGGTCTTTGTTGACTTCTGCTTCCAAGTTTTCTCATCACTTCACTTATCAAGGTAGTGTTGTATCTCCAGGGTCATATTATTTCAGGCACAGAACTCATAGGGCTGAACCTTAACTCCCAAAAACAGCTGGGTTGGGGTCGTGTCAGAGGTTAAAATGCAAAACATCTGAACCAGGAACACAATCCAACCTTGAAGCGGCCCACTTCTGCTTTTAATTGAGGCGGGACGAGGGGCGGGTAACCAATCCACTCGCGGGAAGCGGGCTGGTAATTTAAATATTATAATGAGAGTGCCTGCCTTTATTTTAACAGGCATTCTATTTTTAAACTCAGTTCAGCCAGGTTTCCCAGGCCTTGAGAAACCCAACAGTTGAAAGGAGGCAAGAAGGGCTGAATCCATAAGGTGAGTGCCTTTACAGCACTGCTTGTGGGCCAGGAGGAGCAGGAGTGTTCCTCCAGGCCCAACAAGCTATCCAGTAAAATCTCCCTACCCCACGCACCCACCATCGGATTCCCCCACCACCATCTGCCCCCCGGACCACCATCCACACTCCACAACCACCATCTGAACTCCCCCCTGACCACTATCAGACCATCCCCTACGATTGGACACCCCCACATGATTTGGACCTCCTTGCCATCAGGACCCAACCCTAGCAACAACCCCAGCGATTGGGAGCCCTCCCCCACGATTGCCCTCACGCCCCCAATACACATACCTGCTCTCAATGACTACGGCCTTGTGAAAGGCCTCTAGCCTGTAATTCAGGCTGCCTGTGGTCAGGAATTGGACAGAACAAAATTAAAGGGGCAGTTAATAACTGCCTCCGGTTAATATCCAGTAAAAAATGTTTTTGTTTCATTGAATATGGCTATTAAAGTGGAATTCTGTTAATATTTGTTTTCTTCCATATAATTTAGCCAAGCCATATTGGAATGAATTTATCAAGCTTTGCCAATGAAAATACCTTTATCACTCATTCCTGTTTGATTTTGGTGTAAGTCATCAGTAATGGTCTTTATTCATTGTATTACTTTTGTCTTCATCGAATAAGACTTTAATAGTTAGAAATGCCTCAGTCTTCAGGTTTCACCATCAGCATTGAAAATGCTAAAATTCAAATATTCTTTTAATCCAAAACCCAAAACTTGCTTTGACAACGAAGGAATATCTGTACGTTCTTCCTAAATTAGACACTCTGGAATTAGATGAATACTTGTAGCCCCGGTCTACAAGCACATTTACTGCTTCAGACATTTTTATTAAAATGTTATATTGTAAAAATTAAAAGGCGGGGGGAATTCAGGGCGTTTGTGCTTCCTGGGTGCAAATTAATTTTTGCCTGGGCGTGTTGCCACTAACGACTCCCGCGACATTCTGCGGGAGTTTAGCGGCTGCGGTAACCGGTAGCACCTCACTCCATTGCGCTGGCAATGACGACATCATCACCCTGCACAGCGACCCATTTTCACCCAGAGCGAAAATTCAGTAGTGCCCCCTGAAGCTGTGCTGGGTGATGCCAACGACAGCTTCACGGGATGCGTACTGGGCCGTAGGCTGCTTGCAGGGCGAAATTTAAAAGGCAGGTGGTGCTTTGAAAAAAACATCGTCCTGCTGCATGTTGGATTGCGGGGTGCGTGCCACGATCTTGCAGCCCGGCACTCCACTTGATGGCGGGGTTTTCCAGGTGGGGACCAGCTGAGTTGGCAGCATGGCCCTCCCCTTTAATGAAGGGGAGGGCCCTATCTACATGGCAGTGCAACGCATCCCACTGCATAGCGCTGCACCCCTCATTGATCCTTTCCAGCCCGCTTGTGCCCCACAGAGCAAGTGGAGCGTGTTAATTTGCTCTCGGAGGGGCGGTAAATCAAATTTAGGTCACGGGGCAGGACTTCAGCACTTGGCGCAGGAAGTCCCATCTCACGACTGTTCGCCCGCCCACCCCCCCCCCCCCCCGCCCCCCCGGCAAAATGGGGCACGACACAATTCCCCCTCTCTCCCATCCCTGGACACCTACTCAATATTATAGTATTTTAAGGAAGTGGCCCTTGAAATAGTGGATGCATGGGTGATCATTTTCCAACAGTCAATCGACTCTGGATCAGTTCCTATGGACTGGAGGGTAGCTAATGTATCACCAATTTTTTTTAAAAGTAGGGAGAGAGAAAACGGGTAATTATAGACCGGTTAGCCTGACATCAGTAGTGGGGAAAATGTTGGAATCAATCATTAAGGATGAAATAGCAGCGCATTTGGAAAGCAGTGATAGGATCGGACCAAGTCAGCATGGATTTATGAAAGGGAAATCATGCTTGACAAATCTTCTGGAATTTTTTGAGGATGTAACTAGCAGAGTGGACAAGGGAGAACAACTGGATGTGGTGTATTTGGACTTTCAAAAGGCTTTTGACAAGGTCCCGCACAAGAGATTGGTGTGCAAAAGCAAAGCGCATGGTACTGGGGGTAATGTACTGACGTGGATAGAGAACTGGTTGGCAGACAGGAAGCAGAGAGTCGGGATAAACGGGTCCTTTTCAGAATGGCAGGCAGTGACTAGTGGGGTGCTGCAGGGCTCAGTGCTGGGACCCCAGCTCTTTACAATATACATTAACGATTTAGATGAAGGAATTGAGTGTAATATCTCCAAGTTTGCGGATGACATTAAACTGGGTGGCGGTGTGAGCTGTGAGGAGGACGCTAAGAGGCTGCAGGGTGACTTGGACAGGTTAGGTGAGTGGGCAAATGCATGGCAGATGCAGTATAATGTGGATAAATGTGTGGTTATCCATTTTGAGGGCAAAAACACGAAGGCAGAATATTAGCTGAATGGCGGCAGATTAGGAAAAGGGGAGGTGCAACGAGACCTGGGTGTCATGGTTCATCAGTCACTGAAAGTGGGCATGCAGGTACAGCAGGCGGTGAAGGCAGCAAATGGTATGTTGGCCTTCATCGCTAGGGGATTTGAGTATAGGAGCAGGGAGGTTTTACTGCAGTTGTACAGGGCCTTAGTGAGGCCTCACCTGGAATACTGTGTTCAGTTTTGGTCTCCTAATCTGAGGAAAGACGTTCTTGCTATTGAGGGAGTGCAGCGAAGGTTCACCAGACTGATTCCAAGGATGGCTGAACTGTCATATGAGGAGAGACTGGATCAACTGGGCCTTTATTCACTGGAGTTTAGAAGGATGAGAGGGGATCTCTTAGAAATGTTTTAAACGGCAGCAAAGAGTGACTAAGTTAGCAATAAAGAAAGGAAAGATAGATTACAAAGTAAACTTGCGCAAAACATAAAAACAGATAGTAAAAGCTTTTACCGATATATAAAACGGAAAAGAGTGACTAAAGTAAATGTTGGTCCCTTAGAAGATGAGAAGGGGGATTTAATAATGGGAAATGTGGAAATGGCTGAGACCTTAAACAATTATTTTGCTTCGGTCTTCACAGTGGAAGACACAAAAACCATGCCAAAAATTGCTGGACACGGGAATGTGGGAAGGGAGGACCTTGAGACAATCACTATCACTAGGGGGGTAGTGCTGGACAGGCTAATGGATGTCAAGGTAGACAAGTCCCCTGGTCCTGATGAAATGCATCCCAGGGTATTAAAAGAGATGGCAGAAGTTATAGCAGATGCATTCGTTATAATCTGCCAAAATTCTCTGGACTCTGGGGAGGTACCATCGGATTGGAAAGCAGCTAATGTAATGCCTCTGTTTAAAAAAGGGGGCAGACAAAAGGCAGGTAACTATAGGCCGGTTAGTTTAACATCTGTAGTGGGGAAAATGCTTGAAGCTATCATTAAGGAAGAAATAGCGGGATATCTAGATAGGAATAGTGCAATCAAGCAGACGCAGCATGGATTCATGAAGGGGAAATCATGTTTAACGAATTTATTGGAATTCTTTGAGGATATAATGAGCATGGTGGATAGAGGTGTACCGATGGATGTGGTATATTTAGATTTCCAAAAGGCATTCGATAAGGTGCCACACAAAAGGTTACCGCAGAAGATAAAGGTACGCGGAGTCAGAGGAAATGTATTAGCATGGATTGAAAATTGACTGGCTAACAGAAAGCAGAGAGTTGGGATAAATGGGTCCTTTTTGGGTTGGAAATCGGTGGTTAGTGTTGTGCCACAGGGATCGGTGCTGGGACCACAACTGTTTGCAATATACATAGATGACCTGGAAGAGGGGACAGAGTGTAGTGTAACAAAATTTGCCGATGACACAAAGATTAGTGGGAAAGCGGGTTGTGTAGAGGACACAGAGAGGCTGCAAAGAGATTTAGATAGGTTAAGCAAATGGGCTGAGGTTTGACAGGTGGAATACAATGTCGGAAAATGTGAGGTCATCCACCTTGGAAAAAAAACAGTAAAAGGGAATATTATTTGAATGGGGAGAAATTACAACATGCTGCGGTGCAGAGGGACCTGGGGGTCCTTGTGCATGAATCCCAAAAAGTTAGTTTGCAGGTGCAGCAGGTAATCAGGAAGGCGAATGGAATGTTGGCCTTCATTGCAAGAGGGATGGAGTACAAAAGCAGGGAGGTCCTGCTGCAACTGTACAGGGTATTGGTGAGGCCGCACCTGGAGTACTGCGTGCAGTTTTGGTCACCTTACTTAAGGAAGGATATACTAACTTTGGAGGGGGTACAGAGACGATTCACTAGGCTGATTCCGGAGTTGAGGGGGTTACCTTATGATGATAGATTGAGTAGACTGGGTCTTTATTCGTTGGACTTCAGAAGGATGAGGGGTGATCTTAGAGAAACATTTAAAATAATGAAAGGGATAGACAAGATAAAGGCAGAGAGGTTGTTTCTACTGGTCAGGGAAACTCGAACTAGGGGGCACAGCCTCAAAATACGGGGAGCCAATTTAAAACCGAGTTGAGAAGGAATTTCTTCTCCCAGAGGGTTGTGAATCTGTGGGATTCTCTGCCCAAGGAAGCAGTTGAGGCTAGCTCATTGAATGTATTCAAATCACAGACAGATAGATTTTTAACCAATAAGGGAATTAAGGGTTATGGGGAGCGGGCGGGTAAGTGGAGCTGAGTCCACGGCCAGATCAGCCATGATCTTGTTGAATGGCGGAGCAGGCTCGAGGGGCTAGATGGCTTACTCCTGTTCCTATTTCTTATGTTCTTATAAGATTCTGACGGGACTGGACAGGTTCGATGCGGGAAGAATGTTCCCGATGTTGGGGAAGTCCAGAACCAGGGGACATAGTCTTAGGATAAGGGGTAGGCCATTTAGGACTGAGATGAGGAGAAACTTCTTCACTCAGAGAGTTGTTCACCTGTGGAATTCCCTACCGCAGAGAGCTGTTGATGCCAGTTCATTGGATATATTCAAGAGGGAGTTAGATATGGCCCTTACGGTTGAAGGGATCAAGGGGTATGGAGAGAAAGCAGGAAAAGGGTACTGAGGGAATGATCAGCCATGATCTTATTGAATGGCGGTGCAGGCTCGAAGGGCCGAATGGCCTACTCCTGCACCTATTTTCTATGTTTCTATGTTTTTATGTTTCTGGGGATGGGCGAAGAAACTTGAATTCTGCCCACAACAGGCACAAGTTTGATGGTGTAGCCCAAATAGGCTAACGTGAGGCACGAACCAAATTCAGGTTCAGACTTCAGTACCATGCTGCCGGTGAGCTGAGGATGACAGACAAGCATCCCGCCACAGCTCGCTGGCTGTTCACTAGCCCAGAGTCCTGTTCAACCCCCCAGCTGAGCTTCAGACCTTGTATCTTCTCCAGCACAAACATCAGATCCTTCTACCTCTCAAACATTGCCCATCTCCAACCCTAACTCATCCCATTTGCTGCTGAAACCCGTATTAATGCCTTTTGTCACCTCTGGATTCAATGAGCTGAAGTTAATGGAGGGTCGAGGAGGAAAGGCCAGCCAGCAGAGCATTGGAGTAATTGAGTCTGGAAGTGTACAAAGACATGAATGAGGGTTTCAGTGGCAGAGGGACTTCGGGAGATGGAAATAGGTAGTGTTTGTAGCGGGGAGGATATGAGGTTGGACACTCAACTCAGGGTCGAAGTATGAGGTTGCAGATAGTCTGGTTCAGCCTGAGATACTGCTCTTCCTACCCTTGTCACCTGGGGAGGAGAATGGAGTCAGTGGGTACAATTCAAAGTTTATGCTGTGGACCAAAGATGGGTTGTTTTGGTCTTCCCATGTTTAACTGATGAATCTGCACATTTCCAAATAAAATCACGGTTTGTAATTAGTTACATTTATTTGGATTCTTGATTATGGCTTTGTATAATTGCTGTAACAATTTCTGTTGTCAGTACATTTTATTGCACTTGCAGCGAATTTTTCTGAGTCCAGCTGACACAGTTTAAATATTCTGCATCTTTAAATATTTTGTATATGGTGAACATGTAAATGCTTTGATGCCTCATCATCATAGGCAGTCCCTTGGAGTCGAGGACGACTTGCTTCCACACTAGAAATGAGTTCTCAGGTGACAGAGTCCAATGCAGGACCTACAGTCTCTGTCACAGGTGGAGCAAACGGTGGTTAAAGGAACGGGTGGGTGGGGGGCTATTCACACTGGGCTTCAGCTTGCTCTCGGCGAAAAGACTCAAGGTGTTCAGCGCCCTCCCGGATGCTTTTCCTCCACTTTGGACGGTCTTGGGCCAGGGATTCCAAGGTGTTGGTGGGGATGTTACATTTTTTCAAGGAGGCTTTGAGGGCATCTTTGAAACATTTCCTCTACCCACCTGAGGCTCGCTTGCCGTGTCGGAACTCAGAGTAGAGCACTTGTTTTGGGAGTCTCGTGTCAGGCATGCGGGCGATGTGGCCCACCCAGCGGAGCTGATTGAGCATGGTCAGTGCTTCGATGCTGGGGATATTGGCCTGAGCGAAGACACAGATGTTGGTGCACCTATCCTGCCAATGGATTTGCGGGATCTTGCGGAGGCAGCATTGGTGGTACTTCTCTAGTGTTTTGAGGTACCTGCTGTACATGGTCCATGTCTTGGAGCCATATAGGAGGGTGGGTATCACCACTGCCCTGTAGACCATGAACTTGGTGCCGGGTTTGAGGTCCTGGTTTTCAAACACTCTCTTCCTCAGGCGACTGAAGACTGCACTGGCACACTGAAGGCGGTGTTGGACTTCGTCGTCGATGTCTGTCCTTGTTGACAGTAGGCTGCCGAGATATGGATAATGGTCCATATTGTCCAAGACCTCTTCGTGGATTTTGATAACCGGGGGGCAGTGCTGTGTGGCGGGAGCAGGCCTTTGGCTTACAATGAACATGTAAATGCTTTGAAGCAGCATAGATAGCTACTTCTGTCAGTAGACTTCACACTGGCTTAAAAAGGAGACATTGTAACTGTTTTATGTTGAACTTTGAAAATGCGCATTTGCTCTGAAACAAAGCCAACAATATGGATCAGCAGCACACCATTTTCCAGGCTTAAGGTTGTCTAACCTAGGCCAGTTTGCATCAATTCACCAGGAAGCCTAGTTTTATCCAGTTTGGACATTTTGGAGCTGAATACAAAGGGCACTATTTTTAGTGCACTGGTTAATGTGTTTGCATTACATTTCTGTGTGCATTATTTTAACAAAGCTGTAAATCTGTTTATTTTAAATGGGCTAATGATTAAATTAAACTAGCACACAGAAATTTGGCATTAATGGGTTACTTTGCACTCAAAATAGCACACAAGAATCTCTTTGTGTTTGGCTATGCCTGCTCCTTTAACAAATTAGTTGCTGGGTGAGCAGTTATTACTCTATGTAACCACAGCAACAAAAGTAGGTAGATTTCATATTTTTAACTTCTAATTTAGTTCAACCTATGGTTGTGAATTTTAATGTAATAAATATGTGCTGATAGACATTGATGTTACCACTGAATGAAAGCACAATGATTGAAAGTGTCCCAGAAGATTTAACTATTTCTGATAGGGAGGGATGATGTGCAGCCTTGTAATGTATTCTTTCTGAAAGCCTAATAGATGGACTGCCACTTCATATGATTTTGTGTTTATCTACTTCTTGGGAGTCTAGTTTGGGAGGGCGAGGCAGTCTTGAGTTAGAGATGCATTTTTCTGATTGCTGCTCAAACACCTAGACTAAGCAAAAGTAAAATCCCCAGAGTTCTTATCTAGCCTGCTTGGTTAAGGCTACATTTTTCAAATTGGGGTGCCTGGACACGAGATGCCAGAATTTACGATGTCTTTGTGAACGCTGAGAATACGCCATCCTAATCCTTCTGTTTGGCCTCCGCAAGTTCTGGGTTTCCGCATGCACTTGGATGCACGAAAACCTGGAACTTACGCTCTGTTAAGGTACACCTTGACAGATCTACTGAATTAATTGAGAAATCATTTTCATTGGTGCAGAGTTGGGCTATTTGTCCAACTAATGCCCAGCAATTGCCCACAAAACTTTTACAGCAGGATAGGGTCTGCTTTCACCAGCATAAAGGTTAATATAAATCTTAAAACAAAAATTTTAAAATTAAAAATATGCACAAACATTTAAAATTAGGTTATGCACATATTGGCTCAGATAAAATGTTAAAAATTATTTTACAAAAAATTAAAATGTTATTTTATTGGTGTAATTAAGGGACATTAAATTAAATTTGAAAATCAGGACATTTATATTTATTACAGTTGTCTAAATTGTTTAAATATTTGGGGGATTCCGTTGCATGTCATTAATGGATTCCGTTCGGAAATGATTGCAATGGAATCCTCCTTTCTCATTGGAGGACCAGGCCCATGTGATCCCAGGGACACATCCAAACTGCCTGCGGTCCCTGGGATCTGTAGGCCTTTACGCTGGTGTATGTCTGCAGTCCTAGGACCCAAACTCTCCGTAATTTTGGAGCCAGGTGGTAAGTTCATAGATGTTTCATGGGTCACTCCGGAGGTGCACTTCTGACTGCAAATTCAGGGCCTAGGTGTTCCACTATGAGACCCAGGAGTCAGCCAAGCTCATCAGATTGCTATTTATTTTGTAAATGACAACTTACTAGTTTGTTATTTCTGTTGTTGTATACCAATGAAAAACATTTCCTTCAGTGATAGTGCTGTTTCCTTTGGGTAGCTGACACTGTCTTATTTTGCTTTAAAAAAATACTCGAAAGGAGCACAGGTCATAACCACCACCATTGACATATGTATGAGGAGTGTTAACATTTTTGAGGGCTACAATTTTAGATCGATAATCTGAATGCATTGGCTACCTATCTGTAAGCAGTCTAGTTCAGATTAGTTTATGGACTAATCTAATGTGGAATGCACTGCCTGAAAGGATGGTTGAAGGAGATTCAATAGTAACTTTCAAAAGGGAAATGGATAAATATTTAAAAAGTAAAAGAAATGACAGGGCTATGGAAAAAGAGCCAGGGAATTGCACTAATTGGATAGCTCTATCAAAGATGGCCGAATAGCCTCCTTCTGTGATGTATGATATGAGTTTAGTAACTGCAGGGTAGCCTTAAAGTCAAATACAATTAATATATTGAAAATATAGATACATTATGGGCATGTTCTACAATACATAAACCAATCCTAAATGCACAGAAAAGGAAGGTCTGCAATGTATCTTAATGTAAGTATACATACCGTAAAGAATCCGAGATACAAATAGTAACTCTTAAGAAAAGTAAGCAAATTTCATCACAATTCAATATAAAGGAGACTAGGCCTAGGGAGGAGCCCACATGATTCACATCGTAATAAAAATCCACCCAAGGCATAGCTCCAAGAGAGCAATATACATATTGCAAATTATTCATATGTCAAGAGACAGAATGTCTCTGGAACCTTTTACTTATTCCTTCCGGTGCCAACCATTCATGTTTGTTTTGTATCCCATGCAAGTGAATAAGAATAATTCAGGAAATTCAGAAAATCATTTTGGCATAATTTCACTTCATAAGTTTGAAAATGTATTTTTTTAATCTATTTGATTTTGTTCCATACTTTTCCTCTTGTAATCTTTTCACATTGTGTACTTGCCCTTGCTGAAATTGAAGACCCCCTTCCAGATCTCCACTAATGCATCTGTTTAGCACCCATCATGTATGATGGCAGCCCATAGTGACCAGCTCTGATTCTACGTCCCTATGAGGAAATGTTCGCGCCCTGCTCATTACCTCTCCCCGACACCATGGTTGGGACTAGGAGTCCATGGTATGAGAAGGTGCAGGTGTGAACTCCTGAATTACCATTCTGTGGTACACCATATTATTTCTTACATCAATTTGCTAATATAATAACTGACCTGACAAACTGAGCATCCAGCATTTGTACAGTTGGACAGGAGAGGTAATCTTCAGGATTGGAAGATGAAACTAAGTGTAAGCATAATAGCATATTTCGGAGTTTTAAAATGATCCAAAGGAAGTGCCTTGATAATCGAGTATAATCAAATTAATGAAATTAATAAAATTTTGTGCGATTAATAAAAAGTGACTAATGTACGACTTCCAGCTCTCCTATAGTCATCCTGTTACACAAGCAAAGCCAAATTTAGAATCAGGAGATGTGATGCAGTGGCACAGCATGTTATAAGGGGTCTATCACACATTCATTATAGCCAGGTGAGGGAAACATTGACTGGGATTAAAAAGCCGGGAGATAGGTAAATTTGAATGTTATAATTGTTTTGATCTGGTATTGTATTGTAAAATACTTTCCATGAAACCAAGCTCTCCTTCAGTATGGAGTTGATGCCAAACAGTGGGCTTTTGTGATTTTTCTCTGCTTCTTTGGCAGGCAAGCAAACAGTGATTGGAGCCTAATTGCTGATAACGCTACCAACCAGCCATTATTACTGCCACACAATTGAATTCTGAACCCCAAGCATGACAGTGGAAGGAGGGCCACCCAGGGGAAAAGACTTTGATCCAAAAAGAAAAGATCTTTGGCTCCAAGGCAGCTGGAAAGTTAATCTTGGATGCAAAGTTGGCACCTTATTCCGACTTGGCTTGAGCTGAAGTTCTGTTTGCCCACAGCAACAGAAACAGTGGGTAGGAATGTTGAAAATGAATGTAGAATCTGTCCAAGAGTGTATTATGAAAACAGTTTTTAAATCTTCAAACACAGATTTAAAACCTACACTGCACAAGTTACTGGTGAATTTATGTAGCTCGATTTGAAATTTGTGTCAATATAATTGTTTTTTGAAAACAGCTATGGCCATAAAGAAATAGAAACACTCCAGGACAAAATGTTGGCTTGGAAATTACTGTGAGTGATGTTATCGTACAAATGGGCAAACAAGTTCCCATCAGATTCCTTTCTTCACTATTTTAACAGAAGCACCAATCTATTTGAAGACTTGAAAGACATGCATTTATATAGTGCCTTTCATGAGCTCAGGACGTCTCAAACCACTTTACAGCCAATTAAGTACTTTAGAAGTGTAGTCACTGTTGTAATGCTGAACAATCTAATGTAGGACATTATTTTAAATGGGTTAACATCTTTGTCAAAGTAATAGACAAATAAATTTGATATAAATGAGTTAATTGTTCATATGACGACATCGCTTATAGTAATTTCCAGTCTGTAGTAAAGGAAAAAATTAGATGGATCCTGAAATTATACACTGACCACAGATATTCAAAGCAAGACAAGACATTGTAAAATCTTATGTGTCAGGCTTGGCGCAGTGGTGCAGCACTCTCACCTGCAAGTCGGAAGGGCATGGTTTCATTCCCATTCTAATATAAAATATTAATTGCTAAAATACTCCAGTAAACTTCTGGAAATAAGCTTCCTAGAACTCATTTTTAGAAAATTGAGAAAGAATTGGCGCAGACTCGATGGGCCAAGTGGATCCTTCTGTGCTGTAAGATTCTATAGGGCTAAATATGTGTGTGTTTTACACCACCCGTTATCGTCATAACCGTTCTTTCACCATCTGGTGGCGGGCCCTGCAGCGTTCATTTTCCAATGGTCGGCACGCTGCCGGTTAAACCAATGGCTGTAGATATTTAAGTTAAGGAGAGGGTGATACCGACTTAACCGTACCTCGGCGAAATTGGAACTCAGTGCTGAGTTCAACGCTGGATTCTAAGCTCATCATGAAAACCCAGCGTGCAAGCAGAATCAGAGGGACACACACATTTTTCAGGTAAGTTGGCATTTAAGCTTTTGGACTGGATTTTAAAAATTATTTTATTGAAGTAGAGGCATGTTAAAAGTTTTCAAGTGTGCAGAGAGTGCTGCTGAACACTTGCAAGGCCTTGGATGCTAAAGATTGGCCTCTGAGAAGACAGAAAATGCTGCAAATACTCAGCAGGTCAGGCAACATCCGTGGAGGGAGAAAAAGAGTTCACATCACAGGTCGAGATACTGCCTGACCTGCTGAGAATTTCCAGCATTTTATGCTTTCATTTCAGATTTCCAGCATCTGCTCACAGAGGGAAGAGGAAGTTGCAGAAGAGGAGGAAGCAGAAGGAAGGATGCAATATAGACAGCCCCTTTCTGCCCGAGATATCCAAAATAGCACCAGTGACCACAACCCCAATTTCCCTTTCAACATTAGAGCCACACCTTACCTTCCCTCTGTTACTGACCATCACAGTGTCCTCTTGGCCACAAAGCTGAAATAAAAGCCACCACAAAGCAAACTTTTAAATCCAACTTTATACAGCTATCACAAAAGCAAAATACTGCAGACACTTGCAAGGCCTTGGATGCTAAAGATTGGCCTCTGAAAAGACAGAAAATGCTGGAAATACTCAGCAGATCGGGTAGCATTTGTGGAGAGGGAAACAGAGTTAACATTTCAGGTTGATTACTTTCGTCAGAACTGGAGAAAGTTAGAGATGTAACAGATTTTAAGCAAGTGTAGGGGCAAGAAAGGGGGAGGGGAGAAAAGAACAAGGATAAGGTCTATGATAGGATGGAAGGCAAAAGGTATGATTGTACAAAGCAAAAGGAGATGGTAATGGGACAAGTAAAGAAACAAAAGATGGGTCTCGAAGAGGTGTAAATAGGTATAGCAGAATCATCAACGGCTGCCATCTGAAAAATTATGGGCAGAGGTTATGGTCTGAAATTGTTGAACTCAATGTTGAGTCCAGAAGGCTGTAAAGTGTCTAATAGAAAGATGAGGTGCTGTTCCTTAAACTTACATTGCGCTTCGTTGGAACAGTGTAAGAGGCCGAGGTCAGAGAGATCAGAGTGGGAGTGGAGCGGACAATTAAAGTAACAGGCGACCGAAGGCTCGGAGTCACACTTGCGGACTGAATAGAGGTGTTGTGCAAAGCTGTCACCCAATCTGCATTTGGTCTGCCCAATATAGAGGAGTCCGCATGGTGAGCAGCAAAGAAGTATAATTAAATCGCTGAATCATCTATAAGGAGTGTTGGGCCCTGGACGATGAGAAGGGATGAGGTAAAAGGGCAGGTGTTGCTTCTCCTGCACTTGCACAGGAAGGTGCCGTGGGAAAGAGAAGGGGTGTTTGGGGTGATTGAGAAGTGGACCATGGTGTCACGGACTGAGCGGTCCTTTAGGAATGCGGAAAGCGGAGGGGAGGGGACAATGTGTTTGGTGGTGGAAGTGGTGGAAATGGTGGAGGATAGTGTTCCACTTGACCTCACCTTTCACCTGACCAGTCTCCCCATTCATTCCTTCCTCTAGGAAGACAGGGAAGGGGACAGAAAGAACAATGTGGAGGAAGAGGGAGGGTAGGAGGGTTGCTGGGGGTGGAGGGGAATTTCAGGATAGGGATGGTAATGGAGGTAGAGAAGTCAGCGAAACTACTTCAGCAGTAAGGGATGGCCAGAGTAACTTTGGCCTCATTTGTCTCTGTGTGAAGCGAGTTGTATTGACCTTCCGTTTCTTGCCAAGCTTGATTTTTTTTTTCAATGGTGGGGGTGGGGATTTGCTTTGCTCTCAGTGGTGGGGTGTGAGGTTAGCCTTGAACTCCTCACGAGTCTTGCATTTTCTCTTGGGAGTGAGAGTGGCATTCTATTCTCCGCAAGGCTCCATTTTGCTCTGTGTAAGGTTAGGTGGCGAGAGCATTCCAGGGAATGTGTCAGGCTTGGCTCAGTTTATAGCACTCTTGCCTCTGAGCCAGAAGATCATGGGTTTAAGCTCCACTCCAAAGACTTGAGCACATAATCTAGGCTAACACTTTAGAGCAGTACTGAGGAAATGTTGTACTGTCAGAAATGCTGTCTTTCAGTCGAGACATTATACCGAGGCCCCATCTGCTCTCTCAGGTGGATGTAAAAGATCCCACGGCACTTTTCAACGAAGAACTGGGGAGTTCCACTCACTATTTTTAAAATATATAGGGACTCAGTATAATATCAACAATGAAGTCACTAACAAGCCACATGACATTATCGTAATGTTTTTATACTTTTGGAACATATTTTAAAACAGTGGAGAAATCTTCCTAGCAACACAGGCGATAACGGGCCTGAAATTCCGGTCGGAGGCTTCTTTTAGATGAACGCCTCCGACCCGAGAATTTTTAACGAATGTACCTGGTGGTCCCAGAGGCGCCTGTGATTCCGGTGGGGAGGCCTTTTCTTCCCGCGAATCGGAGCGCGCTCCCGTCCTCGATGTTCGGACTCAGAAGATGCAGTCACATATGACTAGACAACCAATCAGGTACAGTATTCTGATTAATAGCAATGAGAACTCCGTATCTACGAGTTCTCATTACTATTAATGAGAAAAAAATCCAAACAGACTAAACACAACATAAAAAATAAAAAACACACCTCATATAATTAAAATTTATTTAAATTAAAGTTAATAAATGTGTTCGAAAAAAATATTTTCACGATTTTTTAGGTTTTGTAATTAGGGTTTAAAATAAACTTACCTTAGTGGGCAGGGTTTTTAACATAAAAATGTGTTTTTTAATTTTATTTTTATATGTTTTTTTGTATGTTTTAAAACTCTGACGCTGGTAAAAGTAGGCTATGCGCCTGCTTTTACCAGGCGCAAGAGTTTTAAAGACATTCGCTGGGCAAGAGATGGACAAATAGTACAAACTTGCCCATGCAAATGTCCTTGCTACCGAGATGCATTCGATCTGTCAAATCAGAAGTTGACAGATTGGAAAACCGGCTTTTGCAATGCCTCCGCGGGTCCGTATACACTCCATACAGACCCGGAAGGCTGGAATTTCAGGCCCCTTATATTTTTTATTTTAATTTTAATTTTGAATTTTTTTTTCGATATTTTCATATGAGGGAGATCAGTGTTGTGAGTGGAACATTTTTCCACTTTGTACATCCAGAGACAGCATCAAGCATTTCTTGGGCAAGCATAGCACAGGACAGATACAGAGCAGAGTTCCCCTTTGTGCCAATTTGTATCAAATTGTAAGCAGTTTTAAACTCTGGGGCTTTCATTTTCAATGGGGCTGAGGCTGTCCAAAATCATTTCATATTGAATCGCACAAGGCCCCGACTTGCATGAGAACACCAGCTGCAGGTCGGGGCCATAAATAGAGCGGCATGCGGCCCAGGGAGCAGCGTGGTGGCGTACAGCTCGAGCTGGTGGAGGAGGGTGACGGCAGCTAAGAGTGATGTCAGCAAGGGCCAGGTCGGTGATTGGAGCATGGGCAGATTCAGTAGGAGCAGCGAGAGGGGCGAAGGAGCTGTGAGAGACTGTGGAGGGATGTGATCGGAGCCCAGGGGAGGCGTGAGTTCGGGGCCAGGGGCAGCACGGGCCAGCCCACACTGTGATATGTGTGTGCACTAGGTCTGTGCTGCAGAGCAGGTCTCCAGTTGTATTGGGTAATCCTTGCCACTGGACCAAGACCTAGCTCTGTCAAACCCGTGTGTTGGCTGGAGTGCAATGGCCACCACAAGTTAAAAAAATCCACGCACAGGCATCTTCCACCCTTGAGGATGTAGTTCGTGTTCTTCATTCGAAATACCTGTGAACTCATCCTTTTTTTTGGTGTGGAAGCAAGTCATCCTCATTTTGAGGGACTGCCTATGATGATGATTATCCTGTCATTCTGTGCTGCATTGAACCATAGCTCCTTAAACGATGTGCTGACCCATTGCAATATCTAGTCAGCACACAATGCCCCTTTTAGGGGAATCATGTTCAAATGACGTGTAACTCTCCAAAGCAGTATCTAGTCAATTCAACCCAGCCACCCTCAACCTTTGTTCGATTGTAGACACGACAAAAGAAGCACATATGGATGATAACAAAAAAATGAGAACACACGCTCCTCTAAGATATCACTTGGCATGAATAGCTTCTTTATTGCGAGCAAGAAAATGCATGATACAAAGGCTTTAAAATATTTAATCTTATTTGATCAGAAAAACATATAAACTTAGGGTTTGGTATTTTGAGATCCAAATATCGATGTTATGTCCAATCCTGGTAAAAACAAACCAACCCATGCAGCTTATTTGGCAAAAATGACCACAAAGGCATTCCTTTCACATGACCACCAGGAGTTATAAAAATATATCTAACAGTAGACCAAAATGGAACTACATGCCCCACTGGACTGCTAAAGATCAAACCTCCCAGATTAAACCATTAGGGGATGGCCTAAGCTTAAACTTTTCTGGTGATTCACAGAGGCTGTTGAATTTCTTGTCACAAACTCCTCACATCCCCCCTCCCAAACCTGTAAGATTTCCAACATATTTTTCAAATCCAAATAAACTAACAAAATGGTAATCTAATACTTTCTTAATGACATTGTAATTCTGTATAAATAATCATATAAGAATTCTTCGAATGTGCTAAAAGTGTTTAAAAGCAACACATTTACAAGTTTGGATATAGACACCGATTTTTCTTTGGGCCCTTCGCCTGAAGTGTGCGCTCCCTGCTCTGGCCTGAACCCACTTATATTTGCAGGGTCAGATTATTTAAACAACCAAGGTACTCATTCCCTCACTCCTGAGCACATGCCCATCCGTGGTGGCGCCTAGTGTCTAGCATCTAGAATTAGGGGAGGAAGGTCAACTGCTAATGCAGGCTTCTCAGGCCACTGTAGTTGGGCCTTTCTGACTCAGTTAGTTCCTGGCCTGCTATCCCATTAGGGAAGAAAAGGACTCAATCTTATGGCAGCTATCTGAACCTTTCCCATCCTCCAGATCTTTCTCTTGTCTCTGCCCTGTTTCTTTTGCCTAATCTCCTGTAGCAGCTCTTCCAAATCAGAATCAAGGGACACAATTTTGCTCAATGGGTCCAGTGCTGCCAGTGTTGTTGGCAAGTCCCAACCCCGTTGCTGGCTCCCTGCTGCTGCCTAAAATGAAATTACCTCAATGGGGTAGCGTTACTGGTTAAAGAGGAAATTAATGCAATAGTAAGGAAGGACATTAGCTTGGATGATGTGGAATCTGTATGGGTAGAGCTGCGGAATACCAAAGGGCAGAAAATGTTAGTGGGAGTTGTGTACAGACCACCAAACAGTAGTAGTGAGGTTGGGGACAGCATCAAACAAGAAATTAGGGATGCGTGCAATAAAGGTACAGCAGTTATCATGGGTGACTTTAATCTGCATATAGATTGGGCTAACCAAACTGGTAGCTATACAGTGGAGGAGCATTTCCTGGAGTGTATTAGGAATGGTTTTCTAGATCAATATGTCGAGGAACCAACTAGAGGGCTGGCCATCTACACTGGGTGATGTGTAATGAGAAAGGACTAATTAGCAATCTTGTTGTGCGAGGCCCCTTGGGGGAGAGTGACCATAATATGGTAGAATTCTTTATTAAGATGGAAAGTGACACAGTTAATTAAGAAACTAGGGTCCTAAACTTAAGGAAAGGTAACTTCGATGGTATGAGACGTGAATTGGCTAGAATAGATTGGCAAATGATACGTAAAGGGTTGACAGAGGATAGGCAATTGCAGACATTTAAAGGTCACATGGATGAACTTCAACAATTGTACATCCCTGTATGGAGTAAAAATAAAAGGGGGAAGGTGGCTCAACCGTAGCTAACAAGGGAAATTAGGGATTGTGTTAATTCCAAGGAAGAGGCATATAAATTGGCTTGAAAAAGCAGCAAACCTGAGGACTGGGAAAATTTAGAATTCAGCAGAGGAGGACAAAGGGTTTAATTAGGAGGGGGAGAATAGAGTATGAGAGGAGGCTTGCTGGGAACATAAAAACTGACTGCAAAAGCTTCGATAGATATGTGAAGAGAAAAAGATTAGTGAAGACAAACGTAGGTCCCTTGCAATCAGAATCAGGTGAATTTATAATTGGGAACAAAGAAATGAGAGACCGATTGAATAAATACTTTGGTTCTGTCTTCATGAAGGAAGACACAAATAACCTTGGGGAAATACTAGGGGACCGAGGGTCTAGCGAGAAGGAAGAACTGAAGGAAATCCTTATTAGTCAGGAAATTGTGTTCGGGAAATTGATGGGATTGAAGGCTGATAAATCCCCAAGGTCTGATAGTCTACATCCCAGAGTATTTAAGGAAGTGGTCCTAGGAATAGTGGATGCATTGGTGATCATTTTCCAACAGTCTATCAACTCTGGATCAGTTCCTATGGACTGGAGGATAGCTAATGTATCACCACTTTTTAAAAAATGGGTGAGAGAGAAAGCAGGGAATTGTAGACCAGTTAGCCTGATATCGGTAGTGGGGAAAATGCTGGAATCAATTATTAAAAATGAATTAGCAGCACATTTGGAAAGCAGTAACAGGATCGGTCCAAGTCAGCATGGATTTATGAAAGGGAAATCCTGCTTGACAAATCTTCTATAATTTTTTGAAGATGTAACTAGTAGAATGGACAAGGGAGAACCAGTGGATGTGGTGCATTTGGACTTTCAAAAGGCTTTTGACAAGGTCCCACACAAGAGATTGGTGTGCAAAATTAAAGCACATGGTACTGGGGTAGTATATTGACGTGGATAGAGAACTGGTTGGCAGACAGGAACAGAGAGTCGGGATAAATGGGTCCTTTTCAGAATGGCAGGCAGTGACTAGTGGGGTGCCGCAGGGTTCAGTGCTGGGACCCCAGCTATCAATGATTTAGATGAAGGAATTGAGTGTAATATCTCCAAGTTTGCAGATGCCACTAAGCTCGGTGGTGGTGTGAGTTGTAAGGAGGATGCTAAGAGGCTGCAGGGTGACTTAGACAGGTTAGGTGAGTGGGCAAATGCATGGCAGATGCAATATAATGTGGCTGGACTGACATAGGAGGAGAGACTGGATCGATTGGGCCTGTATTCACTGGAGTTTAGAAGGATGAGAGGGGATCTCATAGAAACATATAAAATTCTGACGGGACTGGACAGGTTAGATGCAGGAAGAATGTTCCCGATGTTGGGGAAGTCCAGAACCAGGGGACACAGTCTAAGGATAAGGGGTAGGCCATTTAGGACCGAGATGAGGAGAAACGTCTTCACTCAGAGAGTTGTTAATCTGTGGAATTCCCTACCGCAGAGAGTTGTTGATGCCAGTTCATTGGATATATTCAAGAGGGAGTTAGATATGGCCCTTACGGCTAAAGGGATCAAGGGGTATGGAGAGAAAGCAGGAAAGGGATACTGAGGTGAATGATCAGCCATGATCTTATTGAATGGTGGTGCAGGCTCGAAGGGCCGAATGGCCTACTCCTGCACCTATTTTCTATGTTTCTATGTAAAACTAATCGCCCAGCGAGAAAATGGCCATTACACACTCATTGTTGGTGGTTTTCTCGGCGGGTAGTGGAACGTTAGCAACATGGGAGATTGTTACCAGAATGGACGGTAAGTAGTAAAATTTAGTCCGAGACTGTGGTTGGGCCTAGGGAGGAGGGAAAACTTAAACAAAAAACATTTAATTAAAAAAAAATAATAAAAACGTACAAAGCATTACCAAGGCAGTTTTAAACCGAATCGCCATTTAAAAAAAATAATTAACTAACCTTTAACTTACCTTTCTTTGCAGGGTCTCTCCTTACCACCCTGCTAAAGCAGCTTTTACAAGGCGGTTCTCTCAGTGATCTTGACGTCGGCGGTTGAGGCCAAACTTACGCCCTGACAGTTGGTCTCGGCGTAGCACGTGGGTGGTTTGGCCCTGGTCAGCGACTTCAGATGTGGTCGATACCAAGGAAAAAACTTACGTGGAAACTCTCGCCGGGCGGAAAACCAGCTGTAACAATGAGAAAATTGCCGACAATTAAGCGAAAGTCTAGCCCTAAATCTTACATAGTTCTGCATCCTTAAGCATATTGGAACACTGGGCGGACAGGTTCGTTTAACTGATTGTGATATGGAACCATGGTCTATTAGAGGTCACTAGATTATTTTGTGGAATTAGAGTGTAATAGCCCAGAGTTATTTCTAAAATTGGCCAGAGTCTTTTTTCACATTTTTATGCCTCCCTGGGAGTTAGCATTACAAGTGTTTGAAGAAGGTAGTAAATATGGTTGCACTGTCGAATAGTTTGGTAACCCTTGATGGGCCTGAGAGGTTTTCTCATCTTTTGTTTAGTATGTACTTGTTGTTTGAGGACAAAAGGCTGAGTTCACAAAACCCAAATAACGTCAAATTGTAGTCACCAATTTCAGTCTGCCTCTGCCTCTATCTTTGCCATTAGATTCAAAAAATGCAACATCAATGAATAACATGGCTAATAGGTTACAAAGTGTAATGGCTGTTGAAATTTCACTACCTTCTGTGGAAGGAATAATGTCGCAGTAGTAATCAAAAGGTCAGAACTGAAAAGGAAGGAAGATATTGAACTTCATAGAGAAAATGATTAAAGAATGGTATACATATATATATTGACAGTGATACTATGCAGGTTACGCATATGAAGTTGCTCTATTTTTAGAGCAGTGCAATGTTTCAAGTATGGATCTTAGAATTTAAAATGTTCTTTTCATGAGGGCTCTCTCTGAGATCACAGATATGTGAGCTGCTTAGAGTTTGCTCATTTTTTCAAATTTGCTGCATTCATAATTTTAGACTGGAATTTTCCAATAATAAGCTATGACACTGAGGAATGTACTAAAGTTTCCTCAGCGCTCTCAGCTCACCACTAAGTGTTGTCAATCCAGGGGGCTGAAACAGAACAGGATTATGAGCATGGAGTGAAAGGCTCATTATTCCCAACCATGTGGGTGCTGCCATGCACAGCCATGTGGTCAGGGACTGAGCAGCATGCATCAAGGAAAACCATGAAACACATCCTTTATATTGTAGTGACCGGAGCTCACTTGAGCTAAAAACCTGAGCATCATGCCAGCAAGCTCTGACAATGGCAGCTTTTGTCTGCATGTTGCAGGCCACACGTTTCTCATTCACAATGCACAAGGCGTTCGTTTGCAAATGCCACACGTCTCTGGTACTTCAGGCGAGCAAGGATGAGTGCCTTCATCTTTACTTCTCGATGCTTAACTGCTTCATTACTGAATATCTTTCACAGCTTATAGCAGACAGTATTTCTTCAGTAAAAAATATTCATTCCTGCTCAAAACTTTATTGGCAGTGATGATTTTTGATATTCATGCTCAATAAAATAATAGTAACTGAATATATGAAATATATGTTTTTTTTTAAATTTACTCCAAAGCAATAATGCTTCTCATCTTCAATGTGTACTTTTCTTTTAAGTCATACTTCACAACTAAGCTGCCTAAATGATTTAATATGCTTCCAAGACACTGTGCATGAAATGACAGTTCATTTGTTTCTCCTTTTTGCCATGCACTCATAGGAACACAAACTATTAATAATTGCACATTATTAAAGGTTGGACACATTTAAACTAACATATATCTTCTGGCCAATCAGGAAAACGTGCAAATGTTAAATCACAAGTTAGACTTCTTAATAGGTAGATAAGTAGTATAAATAATGCTCAGTGAGTCAATTCAGCTGGAAACATAGAAATATAGCAACATAGAAACATAGAAATTTACAGCGCAGAAGGAGGCCATTTCGGCCCATCGTGTCCGCACTGGCTGACCAAAAGCTATCCAGCCTCCAGCCTAATCCCACTTTCCAGCTCTTGGTCCGTAGGTTACGCCACTTTAAGTGCACATCCAAGTATCTTTTAAATGTGGTGAGGGTTTCTGTCTCTACCATCCTTTCAGGCAGTGAGTTCCAGACCCGCACTACCCTCTGGGTGAAGACATTTCCCCACATATCTCCTCTAAACTTCCCCCCAATTACATTAAATCTATGCACCCTGGTTATTGACCCCTCTGCCAAGGGAAACAGGGCCTTCCTATCCACTCTATCCAGGCCCCTCATAATTTTATACACCTCAATCAGGTCTCCCCTTAGCCTTCTCTGTTCCAAAGAAAACAGACCCAGTATCTCCAATCTTTTCTCATAGCCAAAATTTTCCAGTTCAGGCAACATTCTTGTAAATCTCCTCTGCACCCTTTCCAGTGCAATCATATCGTTCCTGTAATGTGGCGACCAGAACTGCACAGTACTCCAGCTATGGCCTAACCAGTGTTTTATATAGTTCAAGCATAACCTCCTTGCTCGTGCATTCCATGCCTCGACTTATAAAGGCAAGTATTCCATATGCCTTCTTAACCAGCTTATCTACTTGGCCTGCTACCTTCAGGGATCTGTGGACCTGCACTCCAAGGTCCCTTTGTTCCTCTACACTTTTCAGTGTCGTGCCATTTAATGTATATTCCCTTGCCTTGTTAGACTTCCCCAAATGCATTACCTCACACTTATCCAGATTGAATTCCATTTGTCACCGTTCTGCCCACCTGACCAGTACACTGATATCTTCCTGCAGTCGATAGCTTTCTTCTTCATTATCAACCACACAGCCTATTTTAGTGTCATCTGCAGACTTCTTAATCATATCCCCAACATTTAAGTCCAAGTCATTGATATATACCACAAACAGCAAGGGACCTAGCACTGGGCCCTGCGGAACCCCACTAGATACAGCCTTCCAGTCATAAAAACATCCATCGACCATTACCCTGTTTCCTGCCTCCGAGCCAGTTTTGTATCCAACTTGCCACTTTGCCCTAGATCCCATGGGCTATTACTTTCGTGACCAGTCTGCCATATGGGACCTTATCAAAAGCTTTGCTAAAATCCAAATACACTACATCAAATGCACTGCCCTCATCGACTCTCCTGGTTACCTCCTCAAAAAATTCAATCAAGTTAGTCAGACATGATCTTCCCTTGACAAATCCATGCTGACTGTCCTTGATGAATCCATGTCTTTCCAAATTATAATTTATCCTATCCCTCAGGATTTTTACTAATAATTTTCCCACCACCGAGATTAGGTTGACTGGCCTATAATTACTCGGTCTATCTCTTTCTCCTTTTTTTAAATAAAGGTTCAACATTAGCAGTCCTCCAGTCCTGTGGCACCACACCTGTAGCCAGAGAGGATTAAAAAATGATGATCAGAGCCTCTGCTATTTCCTCTTTTGCTTCTCTTAACAGCCTGGGATACATTTCATCCGGGCATGGGGATTTATCCACTTTCAAAGCTGCTAAACCCCTTAATACTTCCTCTGTCACTATGTTTATCTCATCTAATATTTCACACTTCTCCTCCCTCATTGCAAAGTCTCAAAGTGTTTCATAGGAGTGATTATCAATCAAAATTTAACATTGCATTACATCAAAAGATATTAGGACAGGTGACCAAAAGTTTGGTCAAAGAGCTAGGCTTTAAGGATTGTCTTGAAGGAGGAGACGGAGGGGGAGAGTTTTAGGAAGGGAGAGTTAAGATGATTTAGAAGTGTTATATTAAGAATGGGTTACATTACCATTATGCTCATGATGAAATTTCACTGGCTGCTGACATCAGTCGCTGTATGCTGTCTGCTGAATGCCATGTGGCTGTATAAGATGTAATTCTGTCACTGGGTTGGTGGGAGGTCCCCCTCTCTCTGTCTCCCACCCCCAGCAGCTCTGCAACTCGAGATAACTCTAGGGCCTCCTTCTCTGCTGGAGTCAATTGTGTGAATATTGGAGAACCACCTTGGGTTCTCTGCCTCCCCCTGTTGTTCTGTGCTCATTTCTCCTGCAAGAAGGGAAAGAAGAGAATGTTGACTGAGAGTGATGGAATGAGTGTAACGGATGGATGTGCTATCTCTGTAGAGGATGACTATGAGGGAGTGGCGTGACATTGCCAAATGGCCTCCTTCTGTGGTATTATTTGCTATGATTGCATTTGGATGAGGGCGAGTGTCAGTGGTAGTTAGTCAGATGGGGATGTGAGTAGGTGCATAGACAGAAAGGTATGGGTGGACTTGCAAGGCAGTTTGGTGTGAGGAATGATGTGCAGGCATAGGCTTGGGAAAGCAGAGTGATGTGGATGTGGTGAGAGGCACATCAGGATGAAGGTGAGTGTGGCATTGCACTCACCTTTCTTGACCTCATGAGATCATTAAATCTTTTCCTGCATTGGATCCACATTCTCCTGATAACATACCTGTTGCTGACCACCTCTTCGATCTCCAGCCATGCCCTTTTGGTGTCTTTGGGAGGTTGGGGGGTGGGGGGGTCAGGGGAGGATGTTCTGGTGATTTTGCGCCTAGCGCCAGGGAAGAGAACCTTCTTGCATGCTCTCACTGCCTGCACCAGAACATCGAGGGATGCATCATTAAATCTTAGTGTGGCCCTCTGCCTTTGTGCCTCCATGACCACCACTTTTATCAGCTTTGTAACAGTAGTCAGACCTCTGGAAAAGATCTAGCACACTCCTTCATCAACTTTCAAATGAGTTGTGTGCAAGGCTGCTTTAAATATCGGTGCTGGAAATGAGTCAGCAATGACATCATCAGACCTGCTCTATTTAAATGGGCCAGGAAACGTGGATGACTGGTTTAATTGGGGCCATTAAGTGAAAGTCGCACTGAACAACGCGCTACTCACACCATCGGGCTCCCGACCCTCTACACGCCTCGCACACATGCAACCCGACTCCAAGGTAAAGATTCTGGCCAATATCTTATACAGATCGATTCAGACAGAATAATTGATTGAAACTACAAAAGGATAACCTGATTGCTCTTGTGGTAGATTCTGGTGAAAGGGGGAACAGAGTATAATAGGAAACAAATAAAGGACAAGGAGGAGGAGAGGGTTATAAGCAAAAGAATATGAGAACATCAAAACATCAGGTACTAACAAAAATAAGGTATAAAGCAGATGGAGCTGACAGAGAAAAACTTGATATCAGATATTGCTAAGATCAGATTTTACTCCAGTTTAGCTGGTAGAACAACCTATCTTGTCGGAGCAAAATCACAATATCAAAGTAAAACACTTCTAAGGGTACTACTTAGGCATGATGTAGATTGTGGGGAACCACTGCAGAAGGATTTTAAGTGAACCTACCTTGTATTTTTCATTTATCAATCACTCAGGAAGTATGGAATGTACTGGTAGCCACAGAGGGTGGAAGACACACGAGAGAGAGGAATGTTCTATTGCACTCCAATTTGTGTTTTCTTTGCACATGTGAACATAGGAAAAGGTGTAGAACATTCAGCCCCTCAAGCCTGTTCCACTATTCAATGAGATCATGGCTGATCTGTACCTCAACTCCATTTACCTGCCTTTGTTCCAAATCCCTAGATATCCTTAGCAAACAAAAACCTGTCAATCTCAGTCTTGAAAATTTCAATTGACCCAGCATCCACGGTCTTTTGTTCCAGATTTTCCCTACACTTTGTGAGAAAAAGTTGCTGTTGATTTTACTCCAGCATGGTTTTGTTCTAATTTTAAGATTATGGCCTCTTGTTCTGAATCCCTCCACCAGAGGAAATAGTTTCTCTGTACCTACCCTATTAAATCCCTTAATAATTTTAAATGCATTGATTAGATCACTCCTCAACCTTCTAAACTCAAGATAATACAAGCCACGTTTATGCAACCTGGCCTCATAATTTAACCCTTTAAGTCCTGGTATCATTCTCATTAATCTTCACTGTATCACTTCCAAAACCAAGATAAATTTCTTGAGGTCCGTTGCTTAAAACTTTACACAGTGCTCCAGGTGGGATCTGACCAAGGTTCTGTACAACTGATGCATCAGTTCCTCACTTTTGAATTTCAGACCCCTTGAGATAATGGCCAACATTCCACTAGCCAAAGATTATTAAACTGGGACAACAGAGGTCTTTTTCAGGAAAGAATAATTAACTTTCAAAAGCATCGCTCAGAACATATGCAAATTTGCGACAGAGATAAACAAACAGCAGAGAAACCCAAAAAGTTAAAAATGGAGAAGGGCCACCCACTGTGGAGGAGCTAATCCCAGAAGACAGATTTTCCGCAATAATCCTGCTTTTTGAGATTGATGGTTTTGAAGGCTTAAACTCTGGGGACTTTCAAAGGAAAAGTGTACCCATGTCATGGTAATGCTATTTCTTTTTTTAAACCATTATTTTCCCATCAGTACATTCTGTGCAGTTCAATAAAGCAGGTTCAAAAATATCTAACATTTTGTAAAACCATGTTATTTACTGCAATGAATGCAATTCTTCTTCTGCAAAATATTAAAATTATTAGTTTTTAAAATGAGATAATATCTACTAAAACTAAAAAAGCAGAGTTTTAGATGCTCTAATGGGACACTGCTACACATTTTACATCATTTCAATTATAGAGAAGGGGAAGAAGTGTATCCCTGGGAACTCTCTGAAAAGCACTCTAATGTCTCCAACATCCAGCACACTAGGGAAAAACTATCTATAGCCCAGGCCATCTAGAATAAGGAAGAATCGCCCTTATAGTACTGGCGGCATAGACCAATCATCAATTCATAGTAGACCCAAGGCAGCCCAAATGAAGAGGATGTTGAAGAAAATATTTTGGTGGTGCAAAAAAATGATATAAACTGCCTCAAGCATGTGTCAAACAATAACATATCTTGTTAACCAGTTCAATGGACAATGCAAAATGGATGACTTGAACCTTTATGTACTTTATAAACACTGGCTGCAATTTCGCCTACCGAGGTGGGACCAAGACGGGCAACGTCGGTGGCAGGTCCTTACCCCACTGATATCTCCATCACGGCCTCCCAAACAACTTTCCCCTGATTGGGCTTGTTAAGCCTGCACAGCAATGTTCCTGGCCAATTAAAAGGAAGCGTGTCTGATGATGTCACTTGATGATGCATCATCAGCCAGTTTCCATAAGGGAAGCTGCACAAATTAATTTTGACCATTGTCAGTGTTTTACAATATTGAGGTGCTGTAAACACTGACAAGCACTGTACAGAGGTGCAGGGCTGCACCCATGCTCTCCCGTGACTCCCTCCAGATGCTTATGGAAGGAGTCACAGCACGCAGGGAGGTTCTCTTTCCTTCCAATGGGAGGAAGAGAACTTCACAGGACACCAACGCAGCCTGGTTGCACATTGCACATGAGGGCACAAGCAGGGATGTCATCTGGAGGAGCTGGCTGCATTGGCACAAACCTTTCAATAATCTCAGTAGATCACAAAACGTTTTTGCAAAGTCACATTCAACCTCATCTTGTGCCACTCATCACATCCCCATTAATTTGCCTCCCCTACCCTAATCCTGGACAATCTTAACTCACACCAACTTACCTTGCACCTCCACCCATCCCTCTCTCTCTATCTATATTATCACATCCCCACCTCATTAGCCACCCTTCATACTCACCCTCATCCTAGTTCAAGCATACCAACTAACAGCACACAAGGGTAGGCTCGTGGGTGTATTCGCCATTGTTCATGTAAAGTTTCTGTTAATGTGTTATCAAACATTAACATTTTTATTTTCAACACTTTGCCTTCTTGGACAGATTTGTGTGCACCTTTGGAAGTAGCTTAGTGAGTTGCAGTGAATGATGAGACATAACAGTAACCCTGCAATGGTTATGAGTGTGAAAGGAATGGCTTGGTCATTGCAGTGATACTTTATGGTGCTGATGTGGGGTGGTGCCAACCTGGCACTTCATGTGGCAACGAGGGTGTACAGCATCAATGAAGTAAATGTGGCCATGGTGAGGCCATTCGTGGAGTCCCAGGCAGCAATGTGGTCGGGTGTTGATGCCCACTGTCCTGTGCAGCAACGGGTAATTGTGGAGAAGGTTGGTGTTTTTGTTGATGCTGCTGGTGTGCCTGGTGCTGCTGGTGTTTGGGTTCATCATGGTCAAATTCTGAAGGCCAAGATGACAGAGTGCAAATGGCTCCCATCGGATGGAGTAGATACCAATTAAAAGCGAGATGACAGAAGCACTCTATCAAAGGTGAGAGATGTTGCTGCAATGAGGTGAGCCTGGCTGGAGCGCTGGGGAGCCTGCTATTCAAACAGCGGCGAGAGTGGGATCAGGGGAGCGGCAATGGTGGCAGGGTTAAAAGCAGCAAGCTGAGAGCAGCGCGAATGGACCTGTGAGGGGGAAAACAAATCAAATTGTGACGTAACAGGTAAGTGATTGGTTGGTGAGTATTTCTCTATTTCTCTCTTTTTTTTTCTAAACTTGAGAATTGGTTTAAATTAAGAGATGTGATTAAAAACTAAACATAGATAATTGATATTTCAAAACTTGAAAACCTAATTAGTTAAATAAAATACAATAGCATGTGGGAGCTGGTGGACACCAGTGTGATCCACGGCGACCACATCTGCAGTAAGTGTTGATGGCTCAAGGAACTTCGGCTCAGAGTTGATGAGCTGGAGTCCGAGCTTCAGCTACTGCTATTCATCAGAGAGGGGGAGAGTTACCTGGACGCTGTGTTCCAGGAAGCAGTCACACCCATTAGGTCAAATACTTCAAATTTGGTCTGTGGTCAGGGACAGCAAGGTGTGACTACAAGTGAGGTAGGTATGGGGATCTAGAAGGTAACATTGGTTGTCATCTACCAAAATTCCCTGGATTCGGGAGAGGTTCCAGCAGATTGGAAAACTGCAAATGTAACGCCCCTATTCAAGAAAGGAGGGAGACAGAAAGCAGGAAACTCTTGACCAGTTAGCCTAATATCTGTCATTGGAAAAATGCTGGAGTCCATTATTAAGCAAGAAGTACCAGAACATTTAGAAATTCAGAGTACAATCAAGCAGAGACAGCATGGTTTCATGAAATGGAAACCATGTTTAACAAATTTGCTGGATTTCTTTGAGGATGTAAAGAGCTGGGTGGATAAAGGGGAACCAGTAGATGTAATATATTTGGATTTCCGGAACGCATTCGATAAGATGCCACATAAAAGGTTATTGCACAAGATAAGAGCTGACAGGATTGGGGGTAATATATTAGCATGGATAGAGGATTGGCTAACCAACAGAAAATAGAGAATCAAGATAAATGAGTTATTTTCAGGTTGGCAAACTGTAACTAG
Source organism: Pristiophorus japonicus (assembly GCF_044704955.1). Lineage (NCBI taxonomy): Eukaryota > Metazoa > Chordata > Chondrichthyes > Pristiophoridae > Pristiophorus > Pristiophorus japonicus. The sequence continues at coordinate 148,082,201 of NC_091978.1, forward strand.
TGGGATGCCACAGGGATCAGTGTTAGGGCTTCAACTATTTATAATCTATATTAATGACTTGGATGAAAGGACTGAGTACAATGTAGCCAAATTTGCTGATGATACAAAGATAGGTGGGAAAGCAATTTCTGAAGAGGACACAGATAATCTGCAAAAGGATATAGATAGGTTAAGTGAGTGGGCAAAAATTTGGCAGATGGAGTATAATGTGGGAAAATGTGAGGCTATCCACTTTGGTAGAAAGAATAAAAAAGCTAATAATTATTTAAATGGAGAGAGATTACAAAATGCTGCGGTACAGAGGGATCTGGGTGTCCTCATACATGAAACCCAAAATGTTAGCATGCAGATACAGCAAGTAATCAGGAAGGCAAATGGAATTGTGGCTTTTATTGCAAGGGGAATAGAGTATTAAAGTAGGGAAGTCTTGCAACAACTGTACAGGGCATTGGTGAGACCATACCTGGAGTACCTGGATAAAATAATAAAACCAAAACTAACTAAACACAAAACTATTTCCTGCAGCAAGTCAATGCAAAATAAATTATTTCTCAACACAGAGCTATTTACAATTTGAACAATTCTACATAAATGAATGAGCTCAACCTTGTGCCAGCCCCTAATGGCTCTTAGCCACACTTTACCCCCTTCACGTCAGACCATCCCTTGCCTGCTGCTCCTCCTCAATGAGGCCTTAGTGCCTACAGCATGGCTGCTTGAGGGCTGCTGTGTTGTGGAGCAGAGGGCGGGGGGTGGGGGGAGGGCAAACAATGCAGATGACATCTGAGAACATCCTGGACCAGCTCTTGGCTTGGAAGGCCTGGCTACGGATTGCTGTGCCTCATCATCGGCAGAAGCACTCACGGCACCTTCCGTTTCCTGGGAGCCACTGACTCTCCGATGGAGCTGAGCCTCAGCATCTGGAGCACAATGTGTCTCCATAACTTTCTGTTCTGCTTTGGCAACATCCCGTCCCCATTGGACATTGGAGAATGCAGAGAGGATGGCAGCAGTCATTGTCCACATCACATCACCAAGCTGAAGAGTAGCTTGTGCCTGCGATACGCTCGTGGCTGCGACATGATCAAAGGCACCGCCACACACTCTGGAACGCCACTGTCGCTGCTCAAGGCCACCAGTCTCTGTGTGGACAATGATGGCGTCACTGATGTCATGTATGTAACCTTCATGTAACAACACTGTAATACTGTATATACTTGAGAAATGCACACATTGACCACAGGGGATGAACTTGTGGGAGACACTCCTCACCTGGTCATTCAGGTATATAAAGGGAGGTCCCACACAGGGTCATCACTTCTTGGTACTGTGAATAAATGTGCAGGTCACAGAGTGACCTTGTCCATAGAATGTGCCTCATGTGGATTTGTGGTATTGTGCAAGGACTTTACAGTGGTGACGAGAAACGGGAATCAACGACCTAAGAGAATGGCCACCGGTAGCACAGATGAACGGTGTTGGTGAGGACTGGGATGATTTCATTGAGAGGCTTCAGCAGAGCTTTGTCACGAAGGGCTGGCTGGGAGATGCAGCAACCGACAAGCGAAGGGCTCATCTACTGACCAGCTGTGGATCTAAGACTTACGCGCTCATGAAAGACCTGCTAGCACCTGAGAAGCCGGCGGACAAAACCTTTGAAGAGCTCAGCAAGCTAATCAGTGAGCATCTCAAACCGGTGAGCAGCATTCACATGGGCCGACACAGATTTTATACTCACCGACGTCAGGTAGGACAGAGCATACCGGACTTCGTTGCGGACCTCCGGCGCTTGGCCAGCCTCTAAGTTCACAGATGCCTGCAGGGGGGATATGCTAAGGGATTTCTTTATTGAGGGCATCGGCCATGCCGGGATTTTCAGAAAGTGAATTGAGACCAAGGACTTGACCTTGGAAGTGGCGGCGTTGATGGCTCAGACTTTTATGGCGGGGGAGGAGGAAACCAAGATAATATACACACGCAACTCTGACTCCAATGTGACAATGGATCAGGGGGTCAATATCATAAATGCGACTCAGAGCCCAGTAGGCAGGCAAGGGCAGTTCGAGACACCCCAGGCAGCAGTAGACCCCAGAACGGGTTTTCAACACAGATAATGGCAGGCTGAACGGACATTTACACCATCCCAGTGGACAATGCGTTCTGGGATGGGGCCATTGACACCCACTAACAGGGTGCTCAAGAACAGTCAAAGGGACAATCAGCGAGGAATGCCTGCTAACAGCTCTTTTGTTCACAACAATGGGAATCTCAGTTCATGCTGGGGGTGTGGGGGCAGACATGCTGCTAGGACTTGCAGGTTTCAACAGTTCGCCTGCAGAAATTGTAACCTCACTGGCCATTTAGCTAGAATGTGCAGGAAGCCTGTGACCAGGCTAATTTATGAGGCAGGTGGACCAGAAGAGGGGTCTGCGAGGCAGGCTGACGCGTGGGGCAAATCAATGGATGCTGAAGTTCAGCGGGTTCATGTAGCATACATTCACAGCTCATATACCAAAACGCCACCTATGATGATGAAGGTCCTATTAAACGGCATCCCGGTACACATGGAGCTGGACACGGGGGCCAGCCAGTCACTCATGAGTGTTCAACAATTCGAAAAGCTATGGCCACTCAAAGCCAACAGACCCAAACTAGAACGCATTGAGACTCAACTACGGACGTACACCAAAGAAATCATTCCAGTGCTAGGCAGTGCAATGTTGGCTGTTGGCTGTCACACACAGTGAACCGGCTGCTGCTCTGGATTGTCCCGGGCAATGGTCCCGCACTGTTGGGGAGGAGCTGGTTAGCTAAGATGAACTGGAAATGGGGGGATGTGCACGCAGTGTCATCTGTGGAGCGAAGTTCATGCTCACAGGTCCTACAGCAATTTGAGTCGCTGTTCCAACCTGGCGTCGGGATGTTCAAAGGTACCAAAGTAGTGATTCGCATCACCCCGGACGCCAGACCAATGCACCACAAAGCCAGAGCTGTGCCGTATGTGATGCGGGAGAAAATTGAAAGCGAATTGGACCTTTGCTGAGAGAGGGCATCATCTCACCTGTTGAATTCAGCGACTGAGCGAGCCCGTCCTAAAAGCGGATGGCTCGGTCAAGATCTGTAGCGACTACAAGGCCACTATCAACTGGGTGTCCCTACAAGACCAATACCCTTTCCCGAGAGCGGAGGACCTTTTTGCCACGCTGGCAGGCGGCAAGCTGTTCACCAAGTTGGAACTCACTTCAGCCTACATGACCCAAGAACTGGCCGACGAATCCAAACTACTGACCACAATCACCACGCACAAGGGACTGTTTATTTACAACAGGTGCCCATTTGGCATTCGATCAGCGGCCGCGATCTTTCAAAGAAACATGGAAAGTCTGCTCAAATCCATTCCTAGAATGATTGTATTCCACGATGATATGCTCATCACGGGTCGGGACACGGAGGAACACCTCCAAAACCTGGAAGAGGTACTATGCCAACTGGGCCGGGTAGGCCTGCGACTCAAGAAACCTAAGTGTGTGTTTTTGGCTCCCGAAGTGGAGTTTCTGGGCAGGAGGGTTGCTGCAGACGGGATTCGGCCTAGCGAATCCAAAACGGAGGCGATTCGACGAGCGCCCAGGCCCTGCCATACATCGGAGTTGTGTTCATTTCTGGGACTCTTGAACTATTTCGGGAACTTTCTGCTGAACTTAAGCACATTGTTGGAGCCGCTACACGTGCTCCTGCATAAGGGATGCGATTGGTTTTGGGGGAACTGTCAAGAACGGGCTTTCAATCGGGCGCGTAACTTACTCTGTTCAAATAGGTTGTTGACCCTGTACAACCCCTGTAAGAAATTGAATCTGACATGTGATGCATCGTCCTATGGGTTGGGTGCGTGTTGCAGCAGTGCAATGCTGAGGGGCAACTCCAACCTGTGGCTTATGCCTCCAGGTCGCTCTCTCAAGCAGAACATGGATATGGATGGTTGAGAAGGAAGCACTCGCATATGTCTATGGGGTGGAAAAGATGCACCAGTACTCTTTTGGCAGGAGGTTCGAATTAGAAATGGACTACAAGCCGTTAACATCTCTGTTGTCAGACAGCAAGGCTGTCAATGCCAATGCGTCAGCTCGCATACAGCTATGGGCTCTCACGCTGGCTGCGTATGACTACACCATCCGGCACCGGCCGGGCACCGAAAATTGCGCTGACGCGCTCAGCAGGCTTCCATTGGCCACCACTGAGGGGGCAGTGGAGCAAAGTGCTGAGATGATCATGGCCGTTGATGCCTTTGGCAGCGCAGGCTCCCCCATCACAGCCTGCCAGATCAAAATCTGGACCAACAAAGATCCCCTCCTATCTTTGATTAAGAAATGTGTCCTGACTGGGGATTCGGCACCCGCACACGGAGCATGCCCTGAGGAGGTCAGACCGTTTCACAGGCGGATGGATGTGCTCTCCATCCAAGCCAACTGCCTACTATTGGGCAGCCGGGTAATCATGCTCCAGAGGGGCAGGGAAGCTTTCATCAGGGAACTCCACAGCGAGCACCCAGGCATCGTGCTGATGAAGGCCATTGCCCGGTCACATATTTGGTGGCCAGGAATTGATTCAGACCTGGAACACTGTTCGCAGGTGCACGACTTGTGCTTAGATGGGAAATGCCCCCAGGGAGACCCCGCTCAGCCTGTGGCCCTGGCCCACCATGCCATGGTCACGCATTCACCTAGACTACACGGACCCGTTCATGGGGAAAATGTTTCTCATCTTGGTTGATGCGTACTCGAAATGGATCGAGTGCATCATTTTGAATTTGTGCACGACATCCATCACTATGGAGAGTCTACATGCAGTCTTTGCGATCCACGGTTTGCCGGACATCTTTGTGAGCAATAATGGCCCGTGTTTCACTGGCTACGAATTCCGGGAGTTCATGTCGGATAATGGTATCAACCATGTCAGGACAGCACCGTTCAAGGCGGCCTCCAATGGCCAGGCGGAATGTGCAGTCCAAATCATAAAACAAGGCATGCTCAGGATTCAAAGGTCCCTCCCTTCAATGCCGCCTATCGCGCCTCCCGCTGGTCTATAGGTCCCGACCGCACTCGCTCACGAGGTCCTGCCCGCGGAGCTCCTTATGAAACGTACACTCAAAACTCGGCTGTCCCTCATTCATCCTGTCTTGTCTGACATTGTTGAAGGCAAGCGCCAGTCCCAAAATGAGTACCATGACCGTAATTCAAAGGGGAGATGTATAGAAATTGGTGACCCCATATTTGTTCTCAATCACGCTTTGGGGCCCAAATGGCTTGAAGGTACTGTAATAGACCAAGAGGGGAATAGGATCATCGTGGTTAAACTTAACAATGGGCAGATGTGCTGCAAGTATCTGGACCAAGTAAATAAAAGGTTCAGCATGGACTCTGAGGATCCTGAGGAAGATCATGAGATGGTATTCAAATCACCGCCAGTGAACGAGCAACAAGAACATTCAGCAGCATGCACAGTCCCTGCGGTCAGCCCAGACAGGCCGGAATCACCACAGGGGACAGACACGCAGGCCAAGGCTCAACAGCCAGAGCCCCAACTGCGGCGCTCCACGAGAGAGCGCAGACCATCCAAAAGACTTAACTTGTGAACCCAATAAGACGTTGGGAGGGAGGTGATGTCATGTATGTAACCTTCATGTAACAACACTGCAATACTGTATATACTTGAGAAATGCACACATTGACCACAGGGGGTGAACTTGTGGGAGACACTCCTCACCTGGTCATTCAGGTATATAAAGGGAGGTCCCACGCAGGGTCATCACTTCTTGGTACTGTGAATAAAGGTGCAGGTCACAGAGTGACCTTGTTCATAGAATGTGCCTCGTATGGATTTGTGGTATTGTGTAAGGACTTTATAGCTGAGCTCCTGAGTTGCATTGACAATCCGTGACGCTGCCTCCACAATAGTCGCAGTTAGCTTGTCGATACCCTCTGGGATCCGTCCCAATGGATCCATAAGCTCAGTGTGCATTCCTGTGTTTTCTGGGGACATTTCCACCAAGTCCAGTTCCATGTCTGCCTGTCATTGAACAGATCAACTTTGCTGATTCACCCTCCAGAGAGCTGGCCTGTGAGATAGCCTTCCTGCACTGCGTTGCTGCAGGTGACTGGGGCCAGGAGCCTCCAAAGATGCAAACCCTTGAAAAATCTCATCATCACCAGATGAGGAATGTTGAGAATGGGCAACTGGTGGAGTCTGTGGCTCAGTTATGTTGGTTGTGTCTGCTGCCTCATTATCACAACCATGGTCTGAGCTTGATGCGTCCCGGGAAGGCTGGCACGATTGTGGTTGATCTTTTTCAAAAACAAAAACACATACCTGTGGTTAGCAGCAGGGGAGGGGCAGGGTGACATGAGGAAGGTGACATTGCGCATGTTCATTTGAAGACCCGCTGCCACTTCATTATATGTCTCAATGCAGTCCCTTCAAATGCCCTGTCCATTTACATACCCTCACTACCCGAAGGAGGCTCAGCATCATCCCCGGCAACTGCCCGAGCTGCTACTTCAATGAGGGCTGAGACCCGTTCCTTGACATCATTAAGTTGCAGTATTTGAGGCAGCCCCCAGCCTGTGCTCAGCTGCTCCCTCCTGTTGTGGGAGTGCTTCGACTGCAAAGAGAAAAATAGGAAGGGTTCAGAAAGGGTTTGTCTCCTGTTGTAGCACATATATACAATTGTACAATAGTACAATGATTGAGATTGTGTGAATGTTCTAGTGGCTTCCGTTCAATCTGTTTGGATGTTGCATGAGCTTCGTGAGTGGTTGTTAGGAGGTTAGAGAGATGTAACATAGGGGCTGTAGATGATCTTTCTGAAAGCCAAAGCAGCAGTATTGCAAGGAAGGATGTAAGTTATTGAGTTCAAGTGTCTCGATCTTTAGAAGGCAATGGGTGCAGAAGTAAGCCTTAATCTTTCTTAAGCATTGTGAAACCCACTCCACAGATAGAAAGCCTTTGGAGTCGGGCCATGTGCATGAAAGACTTCACATGGTGTTTGAGATTCATGTTAGAAGGAAAGGAGGCATACATAAATGTGAATGGTACTAAGCTTGATGGATCTGGTAAGGTCATTGAACTTTTTTCGACATGGTGTTCCAGTTATGGGCACAATGTCTGCAGCACAGATCTCCTGTGCTAATTCCCTCCACAGACTCTTAAATACAGGTGGGAGTGGACTGGTTCTCCCAGCAAGATGGAGTGAGGACTACCTCCTCGCCATTACATGGACTAAGGCTTCACTCACCTCATTAGAGGAGCACCTGGCACACTGAGTTCCTTCCTACTCCTTCAACTCTGCAGAAGTGGCTGAAGTGGGGTGTTATTATATGCACATGCGCACAGGAAGCTGCCGCGCCCTACATTAGCATTTGCGCCCGGGAAAAAAAAATTCACTGCGCATGCACAAACTGGCTGCCTCCTTTAACGCCGCAAGTTTTGGCTCGAGCACACAAAGTCCATTGTGCAATGCCTGACTTAACGCCAACGCTATTCCAACTTACATTTTTGCCGAAACCTGCTATCTTCAACTCCCCATTGTGATTAATGCCCCAAAAGCCAAAATGCCTCAAATCCAGCCTTAAGACGCTAGTTTCGGACTTAGGCAAGTCAGTCTCAAACTTAATGTGAAATTCTTTCATATTATGATCACTCTGCCCCAGAGGATCCTTTACTACGAGATTGCTAATTAGCCCTGTCTCATTACACAATACAAGATCTAAAATAATCTGTTCCCTGTTTGGTTCTATGATGTATTGTTTTTGGAAACTGTCCTAAATGCATTCCATGATATTGTCTTCCAGACTATCTTTGCCAATTTGACTTGTCCAGTCTATTTAAAGATTAAAGTCCTCCACGATTATTGCATTACCTTTGTTACAAGCTCCGACTATTTCGATTAATATTCTGTCCAACGGCATAGCTATTAGTTTATATACTCGTCCACAAGTGTTTTCTGCCCCTAGTTATGTCTTATCTCCACCCAATCTGATTCTACTTCCTGATCTTCTGAGCCGAGATCCTTTTTCTTTATGACCTGATCCTTTCTTATCAGAGCTAACCCCCTCCCCTTTTCCATTCCGCCTGTCTTTTTGAAATGTCGAGTTCCCTAGAACATTTTGTTCCCAACTTTGGTCACCTTGCAACCACATCTCTGTAATGGCTATTAGCTGAAAGCCATTTATGTATATTTGTGCCATTAGTTTGTCTATCTTGTTACGAATGCTCTGTGCATTCAGATAAAGAGCCTTTAATTTAACATTTTTACCATTATCCCCTGCTTTGACCTTATTCTCTGCTGCACTGCTCCCGTTAAACTCTCTGGGACCGAAATTGCCCTCCGCCCGAAACGGGGCACACCTACCAATTTCAAAGGGTTCCTTCTGCCCCATGGGGCAGACAATCCAGAGCCATTCAGGTCTTTCTGGGGTTTTTTTGAGCGGGGTGGAAGTGGTCTCATCATTGGGGTAGAAGTGCGGGCAGGTCGGAGCGGCCATCGCTCCAAGTCATCAGTGCTGCACTGATGACATCAGCACAATGCGGACGTGCCGCGTCATGCTGATGCGTCATAACATCCTTCCCCTTCAGATAAAGGGGAGGGCTGCTGCGAACCCTGCAGCCACTTTACTGACAAACACTGGGCCACCAGGGAGGGTTTAGGCCAGGCCAGCAGCCCGCTACCCACGAAGAAGTGGCGGTCTGCCTTTTGGCAGCACAGCCGAACCCTTGGCCACCATTGTCGAGCCAACCTGACAGTCGACCGAAAAATTAAAATAAAATGGCAGCTGCAACAGTGCGCCCACCCCTTTAAGGGCGGATGCACCGCCCAACCACAAGAAGGTTCCCACCGGGAAAAGCTGTCAGTGTCACTGACCAGCGGCGGTGCCGCTCCGGCGGGACAATTCCGCACGGGGCAATTTCCCGCAGGGCAATTTCCGAAAGGAGATCACTGCCGGTCGGTAAGGGGTCGCGCATGCATGACGCAGCAGGAAAACAGGCAGAACGGTCCCTACACCGCTACAAAAATAAAGGAGGACAATTTACAAAAAGGTGGCCCCTCCACGCCGACCAAGTGGTGAGTCCTTACCAACCTGTGGCCCTCTTTGAGGCGGTTAAGTCTCTTCTAGAAAGGGACAATTTCAGCCTCTCATCCCTTCCTGTCACACTCTGCTTATTTTTACTCAAATCACTACACTGCTCTATTGCCTTGACCTTTCTCTTCAGATTTCAAAATTTCCCCTCACCTGAAACCGCCTCTGCCACTTTTTAGTTTAATGCCCTATCGACAGCCTTAGTTATTCAATTCGCAGGGACACTGGTTTAAGTGGAGCCTGTCCTGACGGAACAGCTAATTCTTTCCCCAGAACTGGTGCCAGTGCTTCATGAATTGAAAACCCTTCTTCCCACACCAATCTTTGAGCCACGCATTTAACTCTCTGACCTGCTTGACTTTATGCCAATTTGCGCATGGCTCGGTAGTAATCCAGAGATATTACCCTTGAGGTTCTGCTGATTAATTTAGACACTAGCTTCTCAAACTCCATCAGCGGAATCTCATTCTTAGTTCTACCTATGTCATTGGTTCCGACATGGACCACGACGAATGGATCCTCCTGTTCCCACTCCAAGTTCTTCTCCAGCCACGAGGAGATATCCTTAATCCTGGCACCGGGCATGTAACACAGCCTTTGGGACTCTCTAACAACTTGATATTTTAACCACCGCTCCCATTTTCTCTTAGATAGTGTCAACCAGTGGCTCAGTGGATAGCACTCTCGCCTCTGAGTCAGAAGTTTGTGGGTTCATAAGATCATAAGAACATAAGAAATAGGAGCAGGAGTCGGTCATTTGGCCCCTCGATCCTTCTCTGCCATTTAATAAGATCATGGTTGATCTGATCATGGACTCGGCTCCACTTCCCTGCCTGCTCCCCATAACCTTTTATTCCCTTATCGCTCAAAAATCTGTCTATCTCCACATTAAATATATTCAATGACCCAGTCTCCACAGCTCTCTGATTCAGAGAATTCCACAGATTTACAACCCTCTGAAAGAAGAAATTCCTCCTCATCTCAGTTTTAAATGGGCGGCCCTTTATTCTGAGACTATGCCCTCTACTTTTAGTTTCCCCTATGAATGGAAGTATCGTATAAAGCCCCCTCATTTTCTTATATGTTTCAATAATATCACCTCTCATTCTTCTGCATTCCAATGAGTATATGCCCAACCTACTCAACCTATATTCATAAGTCAACCCCCTCATCGCCGGAATCAACCTAGTGAACCTTCTCTGAACAGCCTCCAATGCAAGTATATCCTTCCTTAAATACGGAAACCAAAACTGTACGCAGTACTCTAGGTGTGGCCTCATCAATACCCTGTACAGTTGTAGCAGGACTTCCCTACTTTTATGCTCCATTCCCCTTGCAATAAAGGCCAACATTCCATTTGCCTTCCTGATTAATTGCTACACCTGCATACTAACTTTTTGTGTTTCATGCACAAGATCCCCCAGGTCCCTCTGTACTGCAGCACTTGGCAATTTTTCTCCATTTAAATTATAATTTGTTTTTTATTTTTTCTGCCAAAGTGGATAACCTCACATTTTCCCACATTATACTCCATCTGCCAAATCTTTGCCCACTCACTTAGCCTGTCTATATCCCTTTGCAGATTTTGTGTGTCCACTTCACAATTTGCTCTCCTACCCAGCTTTGCATCATCAGCAAACTTGGCTACATTACACCCAGTCCCTTCATCCAAGTCATTAATTTAGATTGTAAATAGTTGAGTTCCCAGCACCGATCCCTGCGGCACCCCACTAGCTACAGTTTGCCAACTGCAAAATGACCCATTTATCCTGATTCTCTGTTTTCTGTTAGTTAGCCAATCCTCTATCCATGCTAATATATTACCCCCAACTCCGTGAACTTTTATCTTGTGCAGTAACCTTTTATGTAGCACCTTATCGAATGCCTTCTGGAAGTCCAAATACACCACATCCTCTCATACCACGTTATCCACCCTGCTCGTTACATCCTCAAAGAACTCCAGCAAATTTGTCAAACGTGACTTCCCTTTCATAAAACCATGCTGACTCTGCTTAATTGAATCATGCTTTTCCAAATGTCCTGCTACTGTTTCCTTAATAATGGACTCCAGCATTTTCCCAAGGACAGAAGTAAGGTTAACTGGTCTATAGTTTTTTGCTTTCTGTCTGCCTCCTTTTTTAAAAAGGGGCATTACAGTTGTGGTTTTCCAATCCGCTGGGACCTCCCCAGAATCTAGGGAATTTTGGTAGATTACAAGCAATGCATCCACTATCTCTGCAGCCACTTCTTTTAAGACCCCAGGATGCAAGCCATCAGGTCTCGGGGACTTGTCCGCCTTTAGTCCCATTATTTTACCGAGTAATATTTCTTTCATGATAGTTCCTCCCTCCCTATAGTCCCTTGATTATCCACTATTTGGATGTTTTTAGTGTCTTCTACCATGAAAACCGATACAAAATATTTCCCTGCCATTTCCCTCTTCCCCATTATTAATTCCGCAGTCTCATCCTCTAGGGGACCAACATTTATTTTAGCCATTTGTTTCCTGCCATTGAGCCAATTTTGGATTCAACTTGCCACTTTCTCTTGGATCCCACAGGCTTTTACTTTTTTGACCAACCTGCCATGTCAGACCTTGTCAAAGGTCTTGCTAAAATCCATGTAAACTACATCAAATGCACTACCCTCATTGACCCTCCTTGTTACCATCTCAAAAAATTTAATCAAGTTAATCAGACAAATCCCTCAACAAACCTGTTTTATATGCAATAACTCAATAGACCGAATGCTGTAAACTCCGAACAGGTACAAACGTGGTTCTACTTTATTAGGGCCCAAAAGTGATTACATTACAAGATGGCTGGCCTTTTATACGTGTGCACAGCCCAATGACCTCCGACAGTGGCAGTACCTGGTTGCTAGTAAACCCAAGCATACATACATGACAATATCCCCCTTTAAGATATTAATAATGGTCTTTTTACAAATTGAGATGGTCCGGGGCTTTCCGCTCCCGAGTTGAACATCTCAGTTCAACTCCAGCCTTGGGCAAGTGTTCTGAGTTCGTTATGACTGTGGGCTGGGTAGCTGATCAGATGGGAGTAGCAATGACCACGTCAGGAATTGAAAGTCCAGATTCATTGACAATGTCAGTGACTGAAAGTCCAGATTCATTGATGACAGCGGAGTCCTCTGATGACTGAGGGTAGGTTGGTTGGTCACTGATTCTGTCTTCCTCAGACTGTTCTGGTTCATCCATGTGCCGCAGCTTTATCGGATCGACATGTTTCCTGCATGTCTGCCCATTCTTGAGTTTAACGATAAACACTTTGTTACCCTCCTTGACCGTAACAGTACCGGCGATCCATTTGGGACCTTGGTCATAATTCAGTACATACACAGGATCATTGATAGAAATGTCGCATGACACAGTAGCGCCATCATGATACCCTTGCTGACTTTGACGTCTGTATTCGACACAATTATTGAAGTCAGGGTGAACAAGAGACTTTTGTATGCCTTAGTAAATACGTTGACTATGTCCTGGAGTTCAGCCTCTGTATCTGCGCAGACGCAGGCATCATCCGCGTACTGTAGCTCGACGACAAAGGTTGGGGTTTTCTTGGACCTGTCCTGGAGATGGCGAAGGTTAACAGGTTCCCACTGGTTCTGTAGTTTAGTTCCACTCCAGCGGGGAGCTTGTTGACTGTGAGTGGGGCATGGCAGCAAAGAAGATTGAGAAGAGGGTTGGGGCGATGACGCAGCCCTGTTTGACCCGGGTCCGGATGTGGATTGGATCTGTAATGGATCCATTGGTAAGGATCATGGCCTGCATGTCATCATGGAGCAGGCAGAGGATGGTGACAAACTTTTGGGGGAATCCGAAATGGAGGAGTACGCTCCATAGACCCTCGTGGTTGGCAGTGTCAAAGGCCTTTGTAAGGTCGAAGAAGGCCATGTATAGGTGTTGCTGCTGATCCCTGCATTTTTCCTGCAGCTGTCGTGCTGCAAAAATCATGTCCGTTGTGCCCCGTAGGTGACTCCGGGAAGAGCTCCTCAGCCACAGGGAGAGGACAGTTGAGGAGGACTCTAGCGACAACTTTCCCAGTGGCTGATAACAGGGAGATTCCTCTGTAGTTGCTGCATTCGGACTTATCCCCTTTTTTTAAGATGGTCACAATCACTGCATCTCTGAGATCTCCTGGCATGCTCTCCTCCCTCCAGATGAGAGAGATGAGGTTATGTATTCGCGCCAGCAGTGCCTCTCTGCTATACTTCAGTGCCTCAGGAGGGATTCCATCTGCTCTCGTAGCCTTGTTGTTCTTAAGCTGTCTTATGGTTTTTTTCTACCTTGTGCAGTGTTGGGGTTTTACTGAGGTGGTGGCGAATAGCATGCTGCGGGATGGAGTCAAGAACACTTGTGTCAAAGGCAGAGTCTCGATTGGGAGATCTTCGAAGTGCTCCTTCCAGCGGGCCCTGACTGCCTCGGTGCCCTTGATGAGTGTTTCCCTGTTCTTGGCCAGCAGTGGGGTGGGGCCTTGAGAGTTTGGTCATAGGTGGCCTTGACTGCGATGAAGAATCCTCACACATCGTGGCTGTCGGCCAACTGTTGTATCTCCTGTACTTTCACCATCCACCACCACCTGTTCTTTAGGTCCCATGTTTTTTGTTGCACCTCAACCTTGAGCCATCTATAATGCTGCTTTGCTGCTCTTGAGTTGGGTTGTTGTTTAAAGATCAGAGATGCCCTGCGTTTGCAATCTATTAGGTCTTGGATCGCGTGATCATTCTCATCAAACCAATCCTGGTGTTTCCTGGTTGAGTGACCGAGCGTCTCTTTGCAGGCACTGGTTATGGAGGCCTGGAGGGCAGACCACGTGCTGTGGGCATTCTGCATCTTGGAGTCATCAAGGCACGACAGCAGCTAAAGAGGATAATGGAATGGAGTTCCAACAATGTGTACAGGACTCCTTTATAACCCAATATGTATAAAGCCCAACAAGGGAGGTTTCACTATTAGATCTATTACTGGGGAATGAACCAGAGCAGCTAAGAGAAGTAAAAATAATGGGATATCTAGGCAATAGTGACCATAATATAATACCGTTTAAGATAATAATTGAGAAGGACATAAGTATGATGAAAACCAGGATAATAGGTTGGAGAAAAGCTGATTTTGAGGGGCTGAAAATAGAACATGGGAAAATAAAATGGGCAACCATATTGGCAAACAATGATGTAGAACAGCAATGGGAAACATTTAAAATGGTATTCAACAGAATGCAGGAACAATATATTCCACTGAAAGGAAAGAACAAACTAAACAGTAATGAGGTTCCTGGGATGAATAAAGCCATCAGGGAACAATTGAGGGTAAGGAAAGTTTGTTTGGTGGCCATGACATTGGATGATGATTAGTACAACAACAACAACAATAACAACTTGTATTTATATAAAGCCTCACAGGAGTATTATGAGATTTAAAATATTGTCATCAAGCCGCAGAAGTAGAAATTAGCGCAGGTGACCAAAAGCTTGGTCAAGGAGGTAGATTTTAAGGAGCGACTTGAAGGAGGAAGAGAAGTAGAGAGGTGGAGAGGTTTAGGGAGGGAGTTCCTGAGGTTGAGGCCGAAGCAACAGAAGGCATAGCCACCAATTGTTGAGCGATTATAATCAGGGATGCTTAAGAGGGCTAGAGGAGCACAGATATCTGGATGCTCTGGGGCTGGAGGAGATCAGAGAGATAGAGAGGGGCAAAGCCATGCAGGGATTTGAAAATAAGGATAAGAAATCGAGCAATTGCTTAAACGGAAACCAATGTAGGTCAGCAAGCACAGGGGCAATGGGTGAGTGGGACTTGGTGCAAGTTAGGACACGGGCAGTCGAGGTTTGGATCACCTCTAGTTTTGTAGCATAGAATGTGGGAGACCAGTCAAGATTGCGTTGGAATATTCAAGTCTAGAGGTAACAAAGGCATGGATGCTTCAGCAGCAGATAAGCTGAGGCAAGGGTGGAGACGGGCGATGTTACGGAATTGGAAATAGGCGGTCTTAGAAACATAGAAAACATAGAAAATAGATGCAGGAGTAGGACATTCGGTCCTTCGAGCCTGCACGACCATTCAATAAGATCATGGCTGATCATTCACCTCAGTACCCCTTTCCTGTTTTCTCTCCATACCCCTTGATCCCTTTGGCTGTAAGGGCCATATCTAACTCCCTCTTGAATATATCCAATGAACTGGCATCGACAACTCTCTGCGATAGCGAATTCCACAAGTTAACAACTCTCTGAATGAAGAAATTTCTCCTCATCTCAGTCCTAAATGGCTTACCCCTCAACCTTCGACTGTGTCCCCTGGTTCTGGACTTCCCCAACATCGGGAACATTCTTCCTGCATCTAACCTGTCCAGTCCCATCAGAATTTTATGTTTCTATGAGATCCCCTCTCATCCTTCTAAACTCCAGTGAATACAAGCCCAGTCGATCCAGTCTCTCCTCATATGTCAGTCCTGCCATCCCGGGAATCAGTCTGGTGAACCTTTGCTGCACTCCCTCAATAGCAAGAATGTCCTTCCTCAGATTAGGAGACCAAAACTGAACACAATATTCCAGGTGAGGCCTCACCAGGGCCTTGTACAACTGCAGTAAGACCTCTCTGCTCCTATACTCAAATCCCCTAACAATGAAGGTCAACATATCATTTGCCTTCTTCACCGCCTGCTGTACCTGCATGCCAACTTTCAATGACTGATGTACCATGACCTCCAGATCACGTTGCAGCTCCCCTTTTCCTAATCTGCCGCCATTCAGATAATATTCTACCTTCGTGTTTTTGCCACACAAGTGGATAACCTCACATTTATCCACATTATATTACATTTGTCATGCATTTGCCCAATCACCTAACCAGTCCAAGTCACCCTGCAGCCTCTTAGCATCCCCCTCACAGCTCACATCACCACCCAGCTTAGTGTCATCTGCAAACTTGGAGATATTACACTCAATTCCTTCATCTAAATCATTGATGCATATTATAAATAGCTGGGGTCCCAGCACTGAGCCCTGCGGCACCCCACTAGTCACTGTCTGCCATTCTGAAAAGGACCCATTTATCCCGACTCTCTGCTTACTGTCTGCCAACCAATTCTCTATCCACATCAGCACATTACCCCCAATACCACGTGCTTTAATTTTGCAAATCAATCTCTTGTGTGGGACCTTGTCAAAAACCTTTTGAAAGTCCAAACACACCACATCCACTGGTTCTCCCTTGTCCACTCTACTAGTTACATCCTCAAAAA
This sequence comes from Pristiophorus japonicus, assembly GCF_044704955.1. Classification (NCBI taxonomy): domain Eukaryota; kingdom Metazoa; phylum Chordata; class Chondrichthyes; family Pristiophoridae; genus Pristiophorus; species Pristiophorus japonicus. Next base: position 148,098,597 of record NC_091978.1, read on the forward strand.
ATTCTAGAAGATTTGTCAATCATGAATCTTTCATGAATCCATGCTGACTTGGACCGATCCTGTCACTGATTTCCAAATGCGCTACTATTTCATCTTTAATAATTAATTCCAACATTTTCCCCACTACTGATGTCAAACTAACCGGTCTATAATTACCCGCTTTCTCTCTCCCTCCTTTTTTAAAAAGTGGTGTTACATTAGCTACCCTCCAGTCCATAGGAACTGATCCAGAGGCGATAGGCTGTTGGAAAATGATCACTAATGCATCCACTATTTCTAGGGCCACTGGGATGCAGACTATCAGGCCCCAGGTATTTATCGCCCTTCAATCCCATCAATTTCCCTAACACAATTTCCCACCTAATAAGGATTTCCTTCAGTTCCTCCTTCTCACTAGACCCTCGGTCTACTAGTATTTCCGGAAGGTTATTTGTGTCTTCCTTCGTGAAGACAGAACCAAAGTATTTGTTCAACTGGTCCGCCATTTCTTTGTTCCCCATTATCAATTCACCTGAATCTGACTACAAGGGACCTACGTTTGTCTTCACTAATATTTTTCTCTTCACATATCTATAGAAGCTTCTGCAGTCAGTTTTTATTTTCCCAGCAAGCTTCCTCTTATACTCTATTTTCCCCCTCTGAATTAAACACTTTGTCTTCCTCTGCTGAATTCTAAATTTCTCCCAGTCCTCAGGTTTGCTGCTTTTTCTGGCTAATTTATATGCCTCTTCCTTGGATTTAACACTATCCCTAATTTCCCTTGTTAGCCACAGTTGAGCCACCTTCCCTGTTTTATTTTTACTCAAGACAGGGATGTACAATTGTTGAAGTTCATCCATGTGACATTTAAATGTCTGACATTGTCTATCTACCGTCAACCCTTTAAGTATCATTTGCCAATTCACGTCTTATACCATCGAAATTACCTTTCCTTAAATTCAGGACCTTAGTCTCTGAATTAACTGTGTCACTCTCCATCTTAATAAAGAATTCTACCATATTATGATCACTCTTCCCCAAGGGGCCTCGCACAACAAGATTGCTAATTAGTCCTTTCTCATTACACATCACCCAGTCTAGGATGGCCAGTCCTCTAGTTGGTTTCTCGACATATTGGTCGAGAGAACCATCCCTAATACACTCTAGGAAATCCTCCTTCACCGTATTGCTACCAGTTTGGTTAGCCCAATCAATCGGTAGATTAAAATCGCCCATGTTAACTGCTGTACCATTATTGCAGGTATCCCTAATTTCTTGTTTGATGCTGTCCCCAACCTCACTACTACTGTTTGGTGGTCTGTACACAACTCCCACTCATGTTTTCTGCCCTTTGGTATTCCGTAGCTCCACCCATACAGATTCCACATCATCCAAGCTAATGTCCTTCCTTACTATTACGTTAATTTCCTCTTTAACCAGCAATGCTACCCCACCTCCTTTTCCTTTCTGTCTATCCTTGCTGAATGTTGAATACCCCTGGATGTTGAGCTCCCAGCTTTGGTCACCCTGGAGCTATGTCTCCGTGATGCCAATTATATCATATTCGTTAATTGCTGCCTGCGCAGTTAATTCGTCCACCTTATTACGAATACTCCTTGCATTGAGGCACACAGCCTTCAGGCATGTCTCTTTAACACACTTTGTCTCTTTAGAATTTTGCTGTAATGTGGCCCTTTTTGGTTTTTCCTTGTGTTTCTCTGCCCTCCACTTTTACTTTTCTTCTTTCTATCTTTTGCTTCTGCACCTATTTTATTTCCTTCTGTCTCCCTGCATAGGTTCCCATCCCCCTGCTATATTAGTTTAACCCCTCCCCAACAGCACTTGCAAACACTCCCCTTGGATATTGGTTCCGGTTCTGCACAGATGCAGACTGTCCAGTTTGTGCTGGTCCCCCCTCCCCCAAAACCGGTTCCAATGTCTCAGGAATTTGAATCCTTCCTTTCTACACCACTCCTCAAGCCACGTATTCATCTTAGCTATCCTGCAATTGCTGCTCTGACTAGCACGTGGCACTGATAGCAATCCTGAGATTACTACCTTTGAGGTCCTACTTTTTAATTTAACTCCTAGCTCCCTAAATTTAGTTTTGCTTTGGATATGTGGTTGAAAGCTCATTTCAGGGACAAATATGACACCCAGGCTGCAAGCTGTCTGGTTCAGCCACAGACAGAAGTTGGGGAGAGGGATGGAGTCAGTGGTTAGGGAATGGAGTTTGTATCGGGGACTGAAAACAATGGCTTCAGTCTTCCCAATATTTAAATGGAGAACATTTCTGTTCATTCAGAACTGGATGTCGGACAAGCAGCCTGACAATTTAGAGACCGCGTAGGGGTGGAAAGAAGTGTTATTGATGTAGAGCTGGGTGTCATTAGCATATATATGGAAACTGACACTGAGTTTTTGGATGATGTTGCCAAGTAGCAACATGTAGATGAGAAATAGGAGGGGGGCAATAGATCCTTGGGAGACACCAGAGGTAACAATATGGGTGCGGGAAGAGAAGTTGTTGCAGGTAATTCTCTGGCTATGATTAGATAGTTAAGAATGGAACCAGGCAAGTGCAGTCCCACCCAGCTGGATGACGGTGGAGAGGCATTGGAAAAGGATGGAGTGATCAACCATATCAAAGGCTGCAGACAAGTCAAGAAGGATGAGGAGGGATAGTCTGTCTTTGTCACAGTCACAAAGGATGTCATTTGTGACTTTGATGAGAGCCGTTTTGGTACAGTGTCAGGCATGGAAACCGGATTGAAGTGATTCAAACATCGAATTGCGAGAAGGATGGGTATGGATTTGTGAGGTGACAAACACGTTCAAGGACTTTGGAGAGGAAAGGGAGGTTGGAAATGGGGCAGTAGTTTGCAAGGACGGAGGGGTCAAGAGTTGTTTTTTTGAGGAGAGGAGTGATGATAGTAGATTTGAGGGAGAGGGGGACAGTACCTGAGGAGAGGGAACCGTTAACAATGTCAATTAACATGGGAGCCAGAAAAAGAAATTGTGTGGTCAGCAGTTTGGTGGGAATAGGGTCAAGGGAGCAGAAAGTGGGTCTCATGGACAGGATGAGCTCAGAAAGGTCATGAGGAGAGATCGGAGAGCAACTGGAGAAAGATATGAGGTCAGGGCAGGGGCAGGAGGGGATCCTTAGAGGAAGATTGGCCCACTGGGCTAGGGGAAGGAAGGGAAGAGACAGAGACAGCCGAACAGATGGTCTCAATCTTAGAGACAAAGAAGTCCATGAGCTCCTCACACATTTCCAGAGGTGAGGGTGGAGACTGAGGGGAAAAGTTTAAAAAGGCGGTTAGCCGGGGTTTATCATTACATTCCCGAATGATTCTGGAATAGAGAGCCATTTTGGCAGACGAGAACAGGACTCGATAATGCTTTATGTGATCCAGCCACATCTGGTGGAGAATGGCTAAACCAGTTGCCCATCATATCCATTCAAGTTTGCCTCCCTTGGAGTTATGGGAGCGAAGATCAGGGCTATCTCAGGGGGAATGGCCAGGACGAGAGAGTGTCATTGTTTAACAGGGACTAAGGCATCAAAGGTGGTGGTGAGAGTGTGATTGAGCAGATCGGTAGCTGCTGTAATGTTATGGTGAATGGAGGGCCAAAGGCTAGACAGTTGGGAGTTGATCAGTCCCTCAAATCGAGGATGACTTGCTTCCACGTCAAAAAGTTCTCAGGTTTTTCAATGAAGGACATAAAATTCCAGATCCCGAACTAATCTTGAGGGGTGGAAGATGCCTGTGCGTGGATTTTTTTAACGTGTGGTGGCCATTACACACCAGCCACCACATGGGCTTGACAGAGCTAGGTCTTGGTCCAGTGGCAGGGATTAACCAAGGCGACTGGAGACCAGTTCTGCTGCATGGACCTAGTGCACACATATATCGCAGTGTGGGCTGGCCCGTGCTGCCCCTGGGCCCTTGCCTTTCCTGGGCCCCGAACTCACGCCTCTCCTGGGCCCCGATCACATCCCTCTGCAATCTCTCACCGATCCTTCACCCCAACCTCGCCGTTCCTGTTATACCTGCCCACACTCCAATCATCGACCTGTACCTTGGTGACGTCCCTCTTCACTGCCGTTGCTATCCTGCTCCAGCACGTGCTGCTCCCTGGAGTGGTATGTCACCATGCTGCTCCCTCCGCTCCCCGGCCTGCTCCGATGGTACTCGCAGGCTGGGAGTTGATAGTACAGTTGTAAGAGAGAGTATTTTCCAGGGACACAGAAGGAGGTAGGGTTGGGGAGGTGGGGGTGCAAGGGGGACATGGGTGGAGCGCGATATGAAGAAGTGGTCAGAGATGGCCTTATCTGCGATTGACACGATGGGAGTAGCGAGACCACGAGAGATGGCAAGGACGAGGAGGTGGCCATGAATATGGGTTGGGGAGTTTACATGGAGGGAGAGATTAAGGGAAGATAGGAGGCGAGTGAACTCGGAGGAGAGAGAGCATGATGAATTGAGATGGAGGTTGAAATCACCAATGAGAAGTCGTCCGATGCAGAGTCAGAGGGAGGAAAGCAATGAAAAAATATCAGTGATAATATTTTTATGGTACTTGGGTGGGCGGTAGAGAACAAGAATTTTAAATGAGAGGTGAGGGGCTGGAATAGGGCGAATGCTCAAAGGAGGAGAAAGTGACGGAGGAGTGGGGGCACAGATCAGTGTGATATGCTGATGAGAGCCACATCGCCACTACGGCGGTCTGAGTGGGGCAAGTAGTGGAAGGTATCGCCAGATGGGGAGGCTTCATTTAAGAGTAAGGTGTCATCGCCCCTCAAACAGATTTCAGTCTGAGCCATGATGTCGATGCTGTCATCCACGATAAGCTCATGGATGGGAAAGGCCTTGTTCATAAGCAAACGGATATTCTGGAGGGAAATGCCGAGAAGGTCAATGATGGCTGCCCCACTGCCTGAGTCCACAGAGTGGGGGGTGGTGAGTTGGACGGGGAGGAGATTGGCAAGATTAGCCCCCAGTGGGTGCACTGGGTGGGAAGGTTGATGAAAGAGTAGGATGGGACAGTTGAGGTTGCTGCTCGTAAGGATGCAGCGATGAATGCCTCGAAGGGCCCTTTGTAGGATGCCAAGAGAGGCACACAGGAAGCTGTCGGCTTATCTAGGAGGGAGCCAAGCCTGGGACGGCGGCTGGAGAGTAGGAAGGTCGAAGAGTAATGAAGGATTGGGGTAGGGATTTGGGAGGGCAGAGTATCCAAGAGAGGAGAGATGAAAAGAGGCATGATGACAGGAGAGAAGTCAGGGAGGGATAAAGAGAAAAGGTAAGAGGGGGAAACGTTGAAAAGTATTGAATGGTTCGGGCCTGGAGCGACAGCCAAAGTACGAATGTGAATAGACAGGGGAAAAGCTCAGGTTACATCGGCTTGTTTAAATGTAGAACATACAATATTGATGGGTAGGAAACCACCTCACATCTCATGCTGGGTGGAACATTTCAACGAGACACTTCCTACAGAACCCCTGCCTCGCTCGCAGCTGTGTAATCATCTGGGAAAGGCACAAAACTAGAGAACGTTTTGAATGGATCAAAATGAGATAAGTGCATTTAAAATAAAAAGAGGGGATACATTAAATAAACTAATCATACCCAAAAAGAGGATAACACCTCTGGCCCAGATGGATTGCAACCACGCATTTTAAAAGAAGCTAGGGAAGAGATAGCAGAGGCATTACTACATATATTTAATAATTCATTAGAAAAAGGAGCAGTGGCAGATAGCTAATGTAATACCTATGATTAAGAAGGGGGATAGAACATGTCCACGGAATTATAGACTAGTCAGTTTAACATCGGTGGTAGGAAAAATAATAGATTCCCTACTAAAGGAGAAAATAGAAGAACATCTAGAAACCAAAAATATAATAACGAATAGTCAGCATGGATTTCAAAAAGGAAAGTCTTGCTTGACCAACCTCATTGAATTTTTTGAAGAGGTAACAGAGAGAGTAGACAACGGTAATGCAGTAAATGCAATTTATTTAGATTTTCAAAAGGTCATTCGATAAGGTACCTCATAATAGACTGATGAACAAGGTCAGAGAATGCGAAGTCAGGAAACAAGTAGCAGAATGGATAGCTAGCTGGCTTCAAGACAGAAAGCACAGAGTAGGGGTAAAAGGTAGCTATTCACAGTGGCAGAAGGTGGGTAGGGGTGTTCCACAAAGATCAATGCTGGGACCACTGTTGTTCATAATTTATATTAACGATTTAGACTTTGGAGTCAAAAACACAATTTCTAAATTAACGGATGACACCAATTTGGGCGGAATAGTCAACACTGAGGAGGACTACAACAAATTACAGGAAGACATTAATAAACTTGCAGAATGGTCATATAATTTGCAAATGAAGTTCAGCACAGATAAATGTGAGGTATTACATTTTGATAGGAAGAATAAGATGGTCACTTATTACTTGAAGGGTGCGAGTCTGGTTGGGATAGAGGAACAAAGGAATCTCGGAGTTCAAATACACAAATCACTAAAAGTTGCAACACAGGTTAGCAAGGCTGTAAAAATAGCAAAACAAGCACTAGTGTTTATTTCTAGAGGTATAGAATTGAAAAGTAGTGAAGTTATGCTAAACCTCTATCAAACCTTGGTTAGACCACACTTCGTGCACGGCATACAGTTCTGGTTACCATATTATAAAAAGGATATAGAAGCACTGAAGAGGTTGCAGAGAAAATTTACAAGGATGATTCCAGAAATGCGAGGGTATTCATAACAGGAAAGAATGAACAGGCTGGGTTTCTTTTCTCTTGAAATAAGAAGGTTCAGGGGTGACCTAATAGAGATCTTTAAAATTATGAAAGGTCTTGATCGATTGGATAAAGAGACAATGGGCCTAAATTTGGCCCTCCGGTTTTTTCGGCGCACTTACATGAGGTGTGCTGACTTCCTGCACTTAAAATGGCGCTGAAAAGATATCCCCGTATTCTGGCCCCTCTGCCGACTCTCCCAGGGCTTGGCACAGCATGACGAGTACATTGGGGGGACGGAGCTGGGGCCCTGCACCTAAAAGAGTGCCGGCAGCTATCTGCATGCGCAATAGAGCGTTCACGCATGCGCAGTAGCTCCTCCCATGATTGTGATGATGCATGCCTGCAGCGTGGGATCCAACGCGTCCCACTCCTATCCCGGGCCAAGTGGCCTGCTGCACAGGCCAGCCACTGCCTTCCTGTGCTGAGGGCTACAAGAAACAGGTTGGTGAGGGAAGACTTTTGATCGGGGGGAAAGAGTTTTGATCGGGGGGCGGGGTGGTGAAGGAGGAGAGTTTCTTTAAATGATTTAGAAAAAGTCTCTGTCAATGGCACAATGCAACTGGATGTTAAGAGGTGAGAATGCCCAGAGAAAACTTTCCTTAGGTTTGGTCTCTCAGTACCAGCAAATATCTGGTCGTGGCTTTAGTTTTGGTAGTAATCATGACTTAGGTCAAATTTTTTTAAATCCCTCTGTATGGGCACCCTCAGGTACCTTGTGCAAGTAACCATCGTTCATTCATGTGTAAGCCCAAGCCTTGACAATCGGAGAAAGGCAGGCTATGTGACTACGAGGGACATCACAGCCTGTTCCACTTTTCACCTGACTTCTACACATAGAACAGTTTCAGCAGGCTCAATGGATAGCGACCAGGAGCTGGAACCCTGGTTGATTTTCCGCTCCCTAACCCGATGACAACAAGGCCAGGTGTATTACTCCTATCATTGCACCACCCACGATCATTATCGCATGATGGTGTGAATACACAAGATAACAACTTGCATTAATATAGCCCTGCTAGCAAAATACTTGATTCATAAATGGTTTTATGAAACGCTTTGTCTTCTGATATAAATGATATTAAAAAGTGTATATTTTATGAAGCTTTATATAGTGGAATGTGTAAATAATGCAAAAGTTACAGTACAAGATTTGTATTAGTTGTTGTGAAGTTGTTGTTTACTGCTTTGCAAGGTCCTCTCCGCTTCCCTTCCCCCCACCCCCCCCCTTTTTCTGACTACCTGCGCTAATTTCTTATCTCTCCACAAGGATTTTCTGTGCGGCCACAAGCGGCCACATACGCTGGCCTAAGTTAGTTTGGAGCAACTATTAGCTGTCCAAACTGATTTAAATGGCCAAAACAGGCGTAGGTGGCTGGTAACACCCCCTTTTGGAAAAAAAAAGAAACTAAAAAAAAATCCTTACTAACTCACTTACACTGGCATAAATTAAATGTACAGAATGGGGATTTTTAAATACTCCAGAAAAATCAAGTTGCTCCAAAAAAATGGTGCAACTCCTGGGGAAATTTGGGCCCAATGTTTCCCCTTGTGGGGAAGAGCATAACTAGAGGCTGTCAATATAAGATAGTCACCAAGAAATCCAAGAAGGAATTCAGAAGAAACTTCTTTACCCAAAACGTGCTGAGAATATGGAACTTGCTACCACAGGGAGTGGTTGAAGCAAATAGTATAGATGCATTTAAGGAGAGGCTGGACAAGCAAATGAGGGAGAAGGGAATAGAGGATTATGTTGATAGATTTAGATGAGGAAAGACGGGAGGAGGCTCGAGTGCAGCATAACCGCCGGCATGGACTGGTTGGGCCGAATGGCCTGTTTCTGTGCCGTATATCCTATGTAATCCTATGAATTAGAATTTAATACCCAACAGGATAGATCTTGACTTTGTGCGAATGTGTAAAACAGGTGATAGTGAGTCAGCAGCCTGTTTTACACCTTCCCCATTGAAATCAAAAGAAATAATAATCGTGAGAGATGTAAAACGGGCTGCTGATTCATATCACCTGTTTTACAATATCGCACAAAGTCAAGAACTACCACAAGTGCCTTAATTCCAGCTTCTGAAGAGTATTACTTGGGAACTGCACTTCAGTCACAGATGAATCATTTGAAGCTCACAAGATACTGATGACATACTTGGATTAGCTATTGATACGGGGTGGTATTGGGCAGATGGGGCGGGAAGAAGTTGGTTGGGAGGCTGGTCAGTGCAAATGCAAAACAGACTTGCAGGCCCAGATTTCAAGCCCAGAGTATTTTAACTTCCAGGCTTCATCTACATGCCATTGGTCAGCTGCCTGCCCGATAGGCAGAACATAGCAGCTGGCCGACAGGCAGGAGCAGAGGTTTGGGCACAAGCAGCTAAGTCACAGAGATGGGATTTTGCAAGGTCTCGCAGGAGGGAAGGGGGGAACTTGATGCAGGGAGGCCACTCATCTTGGCCCTAGCAGAGAAGCAATGTGAGATTTGGAGCCCCTCTTTGTCTTCCCAACAGCTGATGACCTGCCTCAATATAATGGGGCTGATTGCATAAGTTTATGAAGCTCCTGTCTGGTCTTGTGGGCACCTTAGCCATTGAACTGCAGTGAGCAGCAAAAATGACGGCCAGTGGGATTCCAGCGCGAACAGGCAGTAAGGCTGAATGCTCCATTATAAAAACCCCCATCCCATTCCCACCGGGCTTGGTGAGTAAAAGTTGCCCCCGCTATTCTGTTGTAGTCATGACAAGCTTATTACAGATGATCTAATTTAATTGCAGTAGATGCAGTTAGTGACCATCTGGTATTAAAACATCTGAGTAATTGTGCTTCATAGAACGCACGGTTTCCAAGGGGTAGGAATCAGAGCCCACGTCAACATTGTTTTGGTAAACATGGTAGTTCCTATGCACTGGGATTAGAAGCACTTCCTTATCGCTGCTACAATAGGTTATGTTGATTTGTTTGGCTTAAAGTTTGAGAAATCAGAAAGGCAATTTAGAACCTTTCTTTAATTTACAAGTGACTTAATTATTTAGGTTTGCTGTCCCAAGGTTATTAAGAGCAGATGCTATGCTAAATATCCTGGCATGTACTAGTTCCCTGAACTCCAATGTAACTTCTCTTGTCAAACGGAATGGTTTCAGGGGGCTACATTGGACAGTGTCCAAAACTAGGATCATGAAAGGGAACAAGGAAATGGCAAGACTTCAAACAAATAATTTGTATATGTCTTCATAGTAGAAGACACAAACAGCATACCAAAAATATTGGGGAACCAAGGGGCTAATGAGAGTGGGGAACTTTAAGTTATTTAAATCAGTAGAGAAAAAGTACTTGTGAAACTAAAAGCCACTCTGGACCTGATGGTTTACATCCTAGGGTTCTAAAAGAGGTGGCTGCAGAGATAGTGGATGCATTGTCTGTGATCTTCCAACATTCCTCAGATTCAGGATCAGCCCCAGCAGGTTGCAAGGTAGTAAATGTAATCTCACCAATCAAGAAAGGAGGGAGAGAGAAAATAGGGAACTACTGCCAGTTAGCCTGCCATCCATTGCTGGAATCCATTATTAAGGAAGTGGTAACAAGGCACTTAGAAAATCATAATATGATTGGCTAGAGTCAACATGACTTTATGAAAGAGAAATCGTGTTTGACAAATTTCTTAGAGTTTTTTGAGGATGTAACTAGCAGGGTAGATAAAGGGGAACCAGTGAATGTAGTTTATTTGGATTTCCAAAAGGTATTCGATAAGGTGCCACATAAAAGGTTGTTATGCAAAATAAGGGCACATGGGGTTGGGGTAATGTGTGACCATGGATAGAGGAATCGCTAACGGAGAGAAAATAGAGAGTAGGGATAACGATTCATTTTTAGATCAGCAGGCTGTAACTAGCGGGGTACCACAAGGATCAGTGCTTGGACCTCAGCTATTTACAATCTATATTAATGGCTTAGATGAAGGGACCGAGTCCAATGTATCCAAGTTTGCTGATGATACAAAGCTAGGTGGGAAAGCAAGCAGTGAGGAGAATGTAAAGAATCTGCAAAGGGATATCGACAGGTTAAGTGAATGGGCAATAAGATGGTAGATGGAGTATAATGTGGGGAAATGTGAGGTTATTTACTTTGGTGGGATAGAAAAGCAGAATATTTTTTAAATGGTGAGAAACTATTAAATGTTGGTATAAAAACAGAAAATGCTGGAAATCGCATCAGGTCAGGCAGCATCTCTGGAGACTGATGAAGAGTGTACATCCTTTCCCCCATGGAGAAGATAGTGCTTGCCATCATTGGGGAGTCCATTGCTGAGGCCATGGCCAGAGGTAGGGTTGAAACCATAGAAGATGAAAGTATCCTCATACCTAATCCTCCTTCTCACATCCCACTTCCCCCCATCCCACAATCTCTTCTGATTGATAAGGTGCAGATGATGCAAGCATGCACCTCTTGCTTCCCCCTGCCGCCCCCCCCACCGCCCCCCCCCCGACCCACCTCACCACATACCCAAGAACTGTAGCCTGAAGAAACATCATCACTCTATTCCAGACTCTCAGCCATCAGTTCAGATACTGACATTCCGCATAATTTAGAGGATAACTTAGAGGGAGGATCTGCAAGTGGTGAGATACCGGGCAAGGGTGGCCTGGAAACAGGGCAGGAAGCAAGGGTAGTGCAGGTGCCAGCTCATCGGAGGACGAGATCGCAAACATGTTGTGCTGCACAGGACTCAGCTGAGCACTTCGATGGGGCAAGCTATAGAAGAAGACTGAACATAAGAAATAGGAGCTGGAGTAGGCCATTTTGGCCCTTCGAGCCTGCTCTGCCATTTAATAAGGTCATGGCTGATCTGATCATGGACTCAGCTCCACTTCCCTGCCCGCTCCCCATAACCCTTCACTCCCTTATCGCTCAAAAATCTGCTTATCTCCGCCTTAAATATATTCAATGACCCAGCCTCTACAGCTGTCTGAGGCAGAGAATTCCATAGATTTACAACCCTCAGAGAGAAGAAATTCCTCCTCATCTCAGTTTTAAATGGGCGGCCTTATTCTAAGATTATGCCCCCTAGTTTTAGTTTCCCCTATGAGTGGAAATATCCTCTCTGCATCCACCTTGTCAAGCCCCCTCATTATCTTATATGTTTCGATAATATCACCTCTCATTCTTCTGAACTCCAATGAATATAGGCTCAACCTACTCAACCTATCTTCATAAGTCAATCTCCGGAATCAACCGAGTGAACATTCTCTGAATAGCCTCCAATGCAAGTATATCCTTCCTTAAATACGAAAACTAAAACTGTATGCAGTACCCTAGGTGTGGCCTCACCAATACCCTATACAGTTGTAGCAGGACTTCTCTGCTTTTCTACTCCATCCCCTTTGCAATAAAGGCCAACATTCCAGTCTAATTACACTATCCAGTTCTTGGTCTGTAGCCTTGTAGGTTATGACAGATCAAATGCATAACCAAGCACTTTTTAAATGTGATGAGGGTTTCTGCCTCCAGTCACAAAAACACTTGTCGACCATTACCTTTTGCTTCCTGCCACTGAACTAATTTTGGATCTAATTGACCACTTTCCCTTGGATTCCATGGGCTTTTACTTTACTGACCAGTCAGCCATGTGAGACCTTGCGAAAAGCTTTGCTAAAATCCATGTACACTACATCGAACACGCTAGCCTCATCAACCCTCCTTGTTACCTCCTCAAAAAATTCAATCTAGTTAGACCTTCCCTGAACAAATCCATGCTGACTGCCCTTGATTAATCATGCCTTTCTAAATTATGATTTATACTGTCCCTCAGAATTTTTCAAATAATTTGCCCACCACCGAGATTAGGCTGACTGGCCTGTAATTATTCAGTCTGTCCCTTTCGCCCTTTTTTAAACAACGGTACAATGTTTGCATTCCTTCAGTCCTCCGGCATCACACCTGCAGCCAGAGAGGATTGGAAAATGATGGTCAGAGCCTCTGCTATTTCCTCCCTTGCCTCTTTTAACAGTCTGGGATACATTTCATCCAGACCTAGCAATTTATCTACTTTCAAAGATTCTAAACCCCTCAATATTTCCTCTCTCACTATATTTATCTCCTCCAATATTTCACACTACTCCTCCTTAACTACAATGTCTGCATCAACCCTCTCTTTTGTGAAGACAGACGTAAAGTATTCATTAAGAACCATACCCATGTCTTCCAGCTCCATGCATCAGTTACCTTTTTGGTCCTAAATTGATGCTACTCTTTACTTAATTATCCTCTTGGTCTTTATATATTTATAAAACATCTTTGGGGTTTCCTTGATTTTCCATGCCAATATTTTTCATGCCCTCTCTTTGTTTTCCTGATTCCTTTTAAATTTCTATATTCCATACTCCTCTAGTCTTTTTGTTGTATTGAGCTCTCGGTATCTGACATAAGCTTTCCTTTTTGTCCTTACCCTTGACATCTGAGAACTATAGATTTGGGAGGACAGTGGAAGATGTCTTTGAGAACGTCCTTAGTGATGCACAGTTTCATGTAGGAGAATTGCTGCCTGAGCACCCTGGGCAGATATGGCCTCCTGCTGAGAGCCCTTCTCCCCCTCCTCCTCCTCCCTCATCTAGCAGCTCTTCTGTGTCACCTCTGCTCATTCTCCCAGTCATGCTGTATTCCAAGAGGAATGCCTACGACTGCACCCATATCTGGGAGTAAGTGATCTGTGCAGAATCCTTGAAGTCAAGACAAAGGTTCCGATATTGGTGGTCTTACCGCCCACTGCCGTCGAGTTTTGCCGCCGGTCTCCCCTCTGTGCCAGTTGCCACTCGGGCTGCAGCGGACGGGAGGGGAGTACCGCCGGAAACTGCCCGCTGATGGCTGCTGGCAGTCAAGTAGTGCAAGTGTCCTCCCACCCGCCGAGCTGCCAGATTGGTGTGGGTAGGAGTCGTCGGCAGTTGGCGCCAGCAGGGAGAAGGACTGCTGCATGGAGGCAGGTCTAACCCCGACGGTAAGTACGAAGATCTACAAAAAAAGGTTAGTGAACATCTTTAAAAAAAATTTTTACAGCGCCTTACCTGGATAGGGTCCCTTGAAGGTGTTTATTTTTTTGTTTTGTTAATTATTTTTATTTTCAGCTCCTCCACCCTCCCTGGGCCCGACTCCATGCTCGGTGGTACTTAGGTGGCAATTTGCCGCCGTGATTGAGAGCTCACGCCCGCTGCTGCCCAGATTGATGACGTAAGCCGTTATTTTTCCGCCGGGCAGTACTGCCACCTTTTTTAGAGGGATCTTCCTGGCAAAGTACCGCCCAGTCTCTCGGTGGTCATCGACGGGCCTTGGCTTCGACCAAGTTCGGGCCCAAACTCCATTAGCACCTGCCACACCACTCCCCGTAGACTTTAGCAACTTTAAATAACTGTATGAACCACCAAACCACCAACTTAGCAACAGCCAGTAGAAATCAACCAGCAACTAACCTGTAAGCAGTTAGTAATCCCTTTAAATAGCACTGGTGAATAGACCTTCCTACTACTGAATGCATGTTCAGCTGTGCGAGCTTAAGAGAGGGCGTTAGCTGGAGCTTTGTGCTCCAAAATGGCAGCGCTTGCATCAAATCAGCATTGTATGTTGATTGACGTCATGATCTATCTACTTTACAAGGACCCAAATCGGCACTTGTTGTGCCCAAACAATGATGGCTAAGTAGCTGAATTTTGTGATCTTCTTCTCTTGAAAAAACCTTTCATCATTTCAGTTTGCTAGCTGGAATGATTAAGTTCTGCAACACAGCCATGATGTAATCTCTTTGGTATCTCTGCTGCAGATTTTATGGAGCGCTATCCCAGAATGTTGGAGTCTATTATTAAAGGAGCAATAGCAGGACATTTGGAAAAGCATAATTCGGTCAGGCAGAGTCAGCACGGATTTATGAAGGGGATGTCATGTTTGACAAATTTGCTGGAGTTGTTTGAGGATGTAACGAACAGGGTGGATAAAGGAGAACCAGTGGATATGGTGTATTTGGACTTCCAGAAGGCACCACATAAAAGGTTACTGCACAAGATAAAAGCTCATGGGGTTGGGGGTAATATATTAGCATGGATAAAGGATTGGCTAACTAACAGAAAACAGAGAGTCGGTATAAATGGTTCATTCTCTGGTTGGCAGCCAGTAACTAGTGGGGTGCTGCAGGGATCAGGGCTGGGACCCCAACTATTTACAATCTATATTAACGACTTGGAAGAAGGGACTTAGTGTAACATAGCCAAGTTTGCTGATGATACAAAGATGGGAGGAAAAGCAATGTGTGAGGAGGACACAAAAATCTGCAAAAGGACATAGACAGGCTAAGTGAGTGGGAAAAAATTTGGCAGATGGAGTATAATGTTGAAAAGTGTGAGGTCATGCACTTTGGCAGAAGAAAAATCAAAGAGCAAGTTATTATTTAAATGGAGAAAGACTGCAAAGTGCTGCAGTACAGCGAGACCTGGGGGTACTTGTGCATGAAACACAAAAGGATAGTATGCAGGTGCAGCAAGTGATCAGGAAGGCCAATGGTATCTTGGCCTTTATTGCAAGGGGGATGGAGTATAAAAGCGGGGAAATCTTGCTACAGCTATACAAGGTATTGGTGAGGTCACACCTGGAATACTGCATGCAGTTTTGGTTTCCATATTTACGAAAGGATATACTTGCTTTGGAGACAGTTCAGAGAAGGTTCACAAGTTGATTCCGGGGATGAGGGATTTGACTTAATGAGGAAAGGTTGAGTAGATTAGGCCTCTACTCATTGGAATTCAGAAGAATGAGAGGTGATCTTATCGAAGATTATGAGGGGGCTTGAGGGGGATGCAGAGAGGATCAACTGTTGAGGGAGACTAGAACTAGAGGGCATGATCTTAGAATAAGGGGTCGCCCATTTAAAGCAGAGATGAGGCGAAATTTCTTCTCTCAGAGGGTTGTAAATCTGTGGAATTTGCTGCCTCAGAGAGCTGTGGAAGCTGGGACATTGAATAAATTTAAGACATAAATAGGCAGTTTCTTAAACGATAAAGGGATAAGGGGTCATGTGGAGCTGGCGGGAAAGTAGAACTGAGTCCATGATCAGTTCAGCCGTGATCTTATTTAATGGCGGAGCAGGCTCAAGGGGCTGTATGGCCTACTCCTGTTTCTTATGTTCTTATGTTCTTAATTCATCTCTAGGCTTTGCATTGCATACAGCAACAGGCTGGGACAGAAATACTAACTTTTTCACAACTGCTGGCCACTTGAACACCTATCCTCAAAAAGATAGAGGTTACTGGCACTCCAGCCATCACTTCCTTAGGATGATGCCACGCCAGCAGGCTTGCCATTGTCAAGCTACCAAAGTTCACCAGCATAATGCTAACATTAGTACAGTAAACCTCTCTCTAAGGGAAAATATTAAAACAAGTCAATCTATTTTATGTTCCTTGATCCAAGAACGTCCAGTAGGCCCTGTTGTAAAGCTATGTTTTGGAGCAAACCGATGCATTATAACTGACATCACTCTAAATTATCAGTAACGTAGTATCAATACGGTCATGCCAAACATCATCACATTGAGACATTATTTTAAGAAATTATATCAAAGTACATATGTAGCAAATGTTTATGCCATCTCGAAGGAGTAAAATGTGGGTACGATAATTGTCAGTATTTGCCGTGTCCCTCTGCAAATATCATATTGAAACCAAGATTACAATCGAGAGCCAAGAATCATAATGGGAGCAGGATGAGTGGGAGTGAATGTATTTCCAGGCTAACATTTTGAAGTGTTTACTCTTCTATTCTGCCACTTGGTTACAATATTTAAGGCTATTGCATATATTACATGGTTATAGCTGGTCAGGATTTTGTGTGGGCGTGCACATGTTTTATCGCAACATTCCTTAGTGATTTGTACAGACTTATCCTTTCAAGGCCATCTTGAATAATAAAGCTGTGGGCTTCTTGACCGGAAATGTAGCTGTTTCTGTGACATGCAGTGTAACTGAACCTCAAGCCAAGTTGTGACAGAAATGCTGATTAATTGGAAAATGAAGAGGTCTGACAACTTCAGAGGTCAATGTCAGAGATACATTGCTCAAAACTATGGTTAAAACAAACTGTTCGCATATCAGTGCATTGAGACAGTTGCAAATATGGTTTACAATTTAATTCTGGTTTTCATTAGGGAAAGATACTGTAAAGTAGATTGTTCATTAAAACCTCCTGTGAGACTTTCAGTGATGGACTATTTCCTTAGTAAGCCTCGGAGTGCAATTTTTTTGTGACTGTACTACTGGCAAGTACACTACACAGAGAACCACTTGGCAGTAAGAATGAGTGCTTAACCTTTTCCCATTGAAAGAGTCCAAGCATCGACCATCTGGAAGCTCTTTCAATGGGAACATTTTAATAAAATGCCAGCAATTTACAGCCCTAAATGTTAAATATAAGGATCATTAAAAAAACGGAGTTTGGACTATTGACACATCAGCATTTTGGTGTTTCGTTTACACAAATCACATGTCGCTGAAATGATTATATTTTGAAAATGGTGAAGAGCTTATCTCAGTGTATAAGCTAATTTGGAGAATTTTTTCAGTGTAGCATGAAATATGATTTTTAAAAAGCAGCAGTAAAGACTGAGGGTGGTGAATGAAAACATGGTCCTTTCACTTGTGGGTTCTGGGTTCAAGTCAAGCATGCACTGATGGGATGAAAGTCTGTTCTCCCTCTCCTGGCTGTAAAGGTCATTTGTGAATTTAGTTTGACCAATTTGAACCCAGTAGACGTCAACAGTATAAAACTGCCCATAATTTGACACCAAATTGTCAGAGGGACCATAAAGATGGCTGGTGTGGGAAGCAAAACAAATCACACTGCAGCAGCAGAGGATGCATTTCTGAGGTAGAGTTTAAACTGCGCTGACCTGGCAGTGCTCGAGGCTGATACTTGATGCCAAAAATGGAAAAGTGTTCCATTCCCTTATGTAGCAAGCTTCCTCTGCAAGTTTCTCTAGCTAATCAAGTATTTTTAGTTTAAAGTGGAGTCTGAAACAAGATAGATGACTCCTTGCATACTATAGTTTACAATAAAGTGTTAAAAAGGTCATTATTCAACGAATAGGACGACAGTGGTTCCTGCACTTCCTATCGAAAGCCATTCTGGCAGAGCCATGGAGAGTAGTCTCTTGCTTAGAAAACACACTAGGTAAAGCTGAAAAAGAAATGATAACCAAACTTTATCTTATAAGAGAACTAAAGAAAGGGACTTGGATCTGCACGTCAATGTGTTTCATGTTTCTATTCATCAGTCAATACTCAGTCTTGAACCCCATAATAAAACGTGTACAGTGGCTTCCTGCAGCAAGTGTCCTTGAAAACTTCCAAACCTTCTCTGCAGATCAGTCACCTAAATCCCTCCAAGAATCAAAGAGAAGCTGCTGGTATAAGGCTAACTCCTGCATTTCTGCCCATCTTGATGCCTGCTGGTGGAGCTTATATGCCAGAAAATATAGTATTCAACAATAGCCGGCACAGACGTGCTGTGCTGAATGGCCTCCTTCTGTGCTGTATCATTCTATGATTTGATTCTATGATTCTCGGAGGGGTGCGAGGGAAACTGTCACACCATCTGGAGACTACTTGGACAGAAAGTCACTACATGGGTTCAGAGTTGGGATCGCAAGTTAGGACAGCTGTCGAATTCAATAGTTATCATCACTCTGTTACTAATCTGCCAGCATTGTAGGTAGCAAATATTAAAGCCAAATTATGGATGCATAAATAAAGCTGGCACTTGATGTAAGTGTAGCTATGCTGGATTGACATGAGACTGGAATTGCACATTGGAATTATGCACTAGGAGATGGGTAGGGTATAAATATGTGTCTGAATGAATAGCCTGTGTACATGAGTTCTATTTCTAAATTCAGGAAGTTTGGCTGTTAATCTAACCCAGCACACTTCTCTAATCAACTCTACTCAAAGGGTCACCAAATTATATCAACATTTGAGGGGCCAAAATTGCCCCTTTCCTTAAAGCCTGTTACCACCTGAAATCTGTGGTCACACTGCGGAGTGGAGTGTGCGGCAACTTTTGGTGGAATGGTCACTGCTAGCCCAATTGCCCTCCCTGGATTTCCCGGCGATGCCCCAATCCCCCCACTCACCCCTTACCGCTCCTCTGCTGCCGATCGTTGTTAAGCACATCATCACCGTGCGCACCGCCGATCTAAACCCCGAAGGCGACATTCCCCCTCCGAAAATCTTTGGCCTACCTGGCCGTGCCAAAACAACCTTTTCCCCAGTGGCCTTTTGCAGCGGACGTGCAGATTCCCTTAAAGGGGCTCACTGGCGCTGCCACGATGTTTTTTTTGTCAGCTGACTGCCAAGTCATCCCAACAATTATGCCCTCTTGGGTGCCAGGCTGCTGGCCCATCCGATACCCTCCCTGGTGGCCCAATGGACCGAAGCTTAAAGAGTGCGGAGGCTCTCCCCTTTAAGTGAAGGGGAGAGCCGTGGTGACACGGCGCCATGATGACATCATTGCGGCGGTGAATATGCACCCCCCCCAACTTCCACCCCTCAGTTGTTGTCACTGCCACATTTTTGCCCCTCAGGTGTAGTCACCGCCGCCCATTATGACCGATTTCCGGATGAAAAAAAAATCAAAGCGGAATTTCCCGAAAGAGTCGACCTGAACCGCAGCTGCGGTAAAAAATATCGAAATCGGGTGCGTGCGCCCCTTTTCAGGCAGGGGGCAATTTCTAACCCCGATGTCAAGATGTGCAATGTCAGTCTTGCAGAGAATCGTAAAAAAGTATTCAAAATATCATTGTGGCAATCATTAGAATTGTGAAAGAAAAAAATCATTTTGAAGGTTTAAAGAAAAATACCCATGCTGTTAATAACACACAAATTAATACATAATGCACAAAGGGTAATGATGGACAAAGGTTAAATGTGGTCGTCCATAATTAGTTAATACTTAGTTTATATGGCTTACCCAAATTACTTTTAGATATAACGGGGCGATTTCCCCCCAAATACTTCAGGCGCTAAAGAGCCTCTGAGGTGGCCAAGATGGGGACTTGAACGGCAACACCGGTTTAACCCACATTTTCAAGACACCATCTTGGTAAAGAGGTTGAAGCACATGCTAGGAACGACTTCCCGAAGGATCATTAAGGGTCTGACTGACAATTCAACTGTCTGCTAGTGTTCATTAAAGAGGCATTTTGATGCCTAGTGCTTCAATTAATGACCTCTTCTAACAGCGACCAGCTGAACAGGAATAAACAAGATGTTGCTGAGGATTTTGAGCACTACTTAAAGCTATGCTCAGCTTTCACTGTTCAATTGCTGCTGGAGGCTTGAGGAGAACATTTGAGACACATCAGGAGACTTTCTGGAACACTTTGTCACGACACCCTCATTTATTCTGGAAACTCTCAGAGGACTTCACCTAAAGAGAGTGAGTGTTGTGCTTAATGGAAACCTTATTGAATTCCTTAAATGAATCACCAAAAGAAAGGGAGTGTTTGGTTATGGGCATCTTACTAGGAGCCCCCCTTGGTCTAGAGGAGGAATGGGAGGAGGATATGAAACCAGGCATAGCAGCACCAGCTGCTGCAGGAGAGAGGGACAGGAGGGCAAGGTGGGCTCCTTCTCCCCCCCACCCCCCGACCCCCCACCTTCGCAGGTACAGGATATCTCTCCTCCTCTGGACCTCCTCCACCAGGACCACCAGTTCTCCGTTCGAGTACCTTTGCGGTCCCTGAGCCATCCTGAAATGTCCCGTTGTATGTTGGCCAGTGCACTCTATGTCTTCAGTGGAAGTGGGTGTGTGGGGGTTATATATAAAGCTCCACGAAAATTGTTTCTAAACAGTGCTTCAGTGCGAAACCTGCAAGTGTCTGTTTAAGAACCTCCAGGCACATTTAAATCATGGTAATCATCAATGAACTCCAAAATTGCTGGCTAAAACCAGACTTTCAAACATTCACATCTTATTAGCACAGTGCCCATTCAACATCTATTTTCACCCTTTCACCAAAATAAACCCCCAATGTGTTTAAAGATTTAATTTTAGGAGGGACTGTTGTAAGGCTGGAGGTGCTTTAATACTTTTAATGAAATAATTGAGATAGCTTTAAACCTCTCTTCAGAATGTTTGGTGCAACTGGAAATTCCCTTATTGGAGATCCAGGCTTATTTTGCTCTAAGAGAGATGAGTCAAACATTTAGATCCACGGTTTGATAGTTGCTACCACAGTGTCCAGAAATGAATGGATCTCCCATATGCTGCACTATGAAATCATAGTTTGTAGGTTCGTATCTACAATTCCCTGAAGGGTGAGCTACTGAGTTCAATTCTATTGTCAAGAGGAGGCAAGATACACAGGCCAAACACTTCCACACAGGGAGGGAGGGAACCCAAACAAAGCAAAAACACGTGGCCTATTAACAGCCACTTATAGAAAGGAATTGTCAGAGGCCTGGGAGCAGGTCAACTCTCTGCCCTTTGAGATGGGAATGCTAAAAGGCTTGGGGGAACCCAAAAATGAAAGGGAAGAATATATTAAATCTGATGAAAATTAATTGAATTCTATATTTTGTAGTAAAATGTGGGTGTTTAAATAGCAATAATGAAATAAATCCAAATGGACAAATAACACAGCAAATAAATCAACATTACCTGACAATGCAGAAACTCTAAAACTCACAATCGATTTCATGGCAGATATTGGTAACTTGGCCATTTTTAAGCAATAATTTTACAAAATAAAAGGTACATTTTAACCACAGTACTTGAACTTCTAACTAGTTCCATGACCAGAAACACAAACATGCTACACATGGAGTTGCAATAAGACACATGCTAACTCACTTCAACAGCTCCCAGTTATGATCTGAATGCCATTACAGAGACGTGGTTGCTGTCATGTATTCAACTATCATTGTAACCCATGTATAAGCTGACCTAAGTTGTACACCTTGAGAACATTGACCACAAGGGGTGAACTTGTGGGAGACACTCCTAACCCTGGACTTTCAGGTACAAAAGGGGAAGCTTCACCCACCTTCATCACTTGAGGTCTTGGAAATAAAGGTAACTGGTCACAGAGTGACCTTCTCTCAAGTATGGGCCTCATGTGCATTTATACTATATAGTAAGGACATATCGTTGGCGACGAGAAACTGGTATTTAAACCACGCGAGCATGGCCACTAGCAGCACAGAAGAGAGGTACTGTGTTGGAGATGATTGGGACGACTTTATTGAGAGACTACAGCAAAGTTTTGAATGGTTGGGACAGGATTCGGCCGACAAATGCAGGGCTCAGCTCCTGACGGTTTGTATTCAACTATCATTGTAACCCATGTATAAGCTCAGGTGCCCCCTCAGTGGTGCCTAGTGGGAGCCTGTTGAGTGCATCGGCGCAGTTTTCAGTGCCCGGTCTGTGCAGAATTGTGTAGTCATAGGCGGCTAACGTAAGTGCCCACCTCTGTATGCGGGCTGATGCACTCGCATTTATGGCCTTGTTGTCGGCCAAAAGGGACGTTAGAGGTTTGTGATCTGTCTCCAGCTCAAATTTCCTGCCAAACAGGTACTGGTGCATTTTATTTGCTGCATATACACATGCGAGCGCCTCCTTTTCTACCATCCCGTAGCCCCTTTCTGCCTGGGACAGACTTCTGGAGGCATAAGCTACCGGCTGTGACTGACCAGTGGCATTCACATGCTGCAACACACACCCGACCCCATAGGACGACACATCGCACATTAAAACAAGTTTCTTACACGGGTCATATAACGTTAACAGTTTGTTGGAGCATAACAATTTGTGTGCTCTATCAAAAACCCTTTCCTGGCTGTCCCCCCAGACCCAATCGCGACCTTTGTGTAGGAGCACATGTAGCGGCTCTATCAGTGTGCTCAATTTGGGAAGAAAGTTACCAAAATAGTTCAGGAGCCCCAGGAACGAATGCAGCTCCGTCGTGTTATGGGGTCTGGGTGCTCTCTGGATCGCTTCCGTTTTGGACGCAGTAGGTCTGATCCCGTCAGCTGCTATCCTCCTCCCCAGGAATTCTACCTCTGGAGCTAAGAAGACGCACTTCGCCTTTTTCAGTCGCAGCCCTACCCGGTCCAGTCTGCGTAGCACCTCTTCCAGGTTGTGGAGATGTTCTTCAGTATCGTGACTCATGATGAGGATGTCATCTTGAAAAACCACCGTACCTGGAATTGACTTAAGGAGGCTTTCCATGTTTTGTTGAAAGATCACGGCTGCCGAACGAATCCCGAACGGACATCTATTATACTCAAATAACCCCTTGTGTGTCGTGATGTTGGTCAGCTTCTTCGACTCACTCGCCAGCTCCTGGTTCGTGTAAGCTGAGGTCAGGTCCAATTCTGAAAAAAGTTTGCCACCGGATAGCGTTGCAAAGAGGTCCTCCACTCTCAGTAGAGGGTACTGGTCTTGGAGTGACACCCGATTGATGGTGGCCTTGTAATCGCCACATATCCTGACTGACCCATCCACCTTGAGCACCGGCACGATCGGGCTCGCCCAGTCACTGAATTTGACTGGTGAGATGATGCCTTCCCTCAGCAGACAGTCCAATTCGCATTCTATCTTTTCCCCGCATCACGTACGTCACCGCTCTGGTCTTGTGGTGTATTGGCCTGGCGTCCGGGTTTATGTGAATCACTACCTTGGCCTCCATGAAAGTGCCGATGCCGGGTTGAAATAATGAGTCAAATTTGTCCAGGACCTGTGAGCATGATACTCGCTCCACAGAAGAAATTGCATTGACATCGCCCCATTTCCAGTTCATGACACAAGCCAACTCCTCCCCAGTAGTGCGGGACCGTCCCCCGGGACAATCCAGAGTGGCAACCTGTTCTCCGAATCTTTGTGGGTCACGACTACCATGGCGCTGCCTAGCACCGGAATGATCTCCTTTGTATATGTCCACAGCTGTGCGTCAATTGGCAATAATTTTGGCCTCCTGGCCTTGGATACCCACAACTTTTCGAACTGTTTGATACTCATCAGGGACTGGCTGGCCTCCGTGTCTAGCTCCATTAATACTGGGATGCCACTGAGGAGCACTTTCATCATTATCGGTGGCGTCCTGGTATATGAACTGTATATGTGCTCCACATGAACTCGCGGAACTTCCAGCTTCCAGCGATTTCCCCCAGTATTCATTTGGCCTCGTAGGGCTTACATCGGGCCCGTCCTCTTCGTACATCAACCTGGCTGCAGGCTTCCTGCATATACGTGCCAAGTGACCGCTGGCGTTGCAGTTTCTGCAGGTATATTGCTGATACCTGCAAGCTCTGGCTGGGTGTTTGCCTCCACACCTCCAGCATGAGCTGGAGGCCCTGTTGTTGGAAACAAAAGGTCCATTACCAGTCAATCGTCTCTGACTGTCTCTGTAACTGTCCTTAAGCACACCATTAACAGGTGTTGATGGCCCCATTACTGGCTGCATTGTCCATTGTAATGGCATGAATCGCCATTCAGCGAGCCATTGTCTCTGTTGAATTCCCCCTTTGGGTTCGGCTACATGCTCGGGCATGTCTGATTGCCCTTATCTGCCTAGAGAACTGTGTGCCGCGTTAACAATGTTGACTCCCTGGTCGTTTGCCGCATTTGAGCCAGGATTTTTGTCATACGTCATTCTGATCTCTTCCTCCCCTGAGATAAATGTCTGGGCTATCAGAGCCGCCGCTTCCAAGGTCAAGTCTTTGGTCTCAATCAGTTTCCTGAAAACCCCAGCGTGCCCGATGCCCTCAATAAAAAAGTCTCGCAGCATCTCCGCTCTGCATGCATCTGGGAACTTACATAGGCTTACCAGTCGCCGGAGATCTGCCACGAAGTCTGGAACGCTTTGCCCTTCTCGCCACCAGTGCGTGTAAAACTGGTGTCTCGCCATGTGCATGCTGCTCGCCGGTTTAAGGTGTTCCCTGATCAACTTACTGAGCTCTTCGAACGTCTTTTCCGCCGGCTTCTCTGGTACTAGAAGGTCCTTCATCACTACTGAGTCTCCCACCTGGTATACAAAGGGACGTACTTTCTTGTCAAAGTACCTTTTAATTTGTCTTATTGACTTCTCCAATTTGGTGGCCACAAATCGATTGATCTGATCGGTGTGATCCACCACTTGTTCCAGCCACTTGGAACTACATGTTTTCATTGTCAGGGGACTCATCCCTGTTTGTGTTAGCTGGATTGGCAGTCTCATGAGCCTCCCCGTCATGGCCTGATATGGGGAGACCCCTGTTGTTCTATGAGGTGTGGACCTCATTGCCATTAAGCACATTTGCAGCATGTTAGCCCATTGAGTGGGGTGGTCCACGCACAATTTTTTTAACATTAACTTGAGGGTCCTGTTCCCCCTTTCGACCCCTCCCCATGACTGAGGGTGGTCTGCAATATGTAATTTGTGTTTTATCCCCAACATTTCCAGCTGGTGGGTAAAATTTTACCAGTAAAGTGTGAACCTTGATCGCTGTCCACTTACACTGGTACTCCCCACCTACAAAACACATGATTCAATAGTGTTTTGGTTGCTGTGATTGCAGTGTTGGAGCGGCAGGGGAATGCTTCAATCCATTTAGTGAATTGATCCACCACCACTAGGGCATGCTGAAAATTGCCTTGCGCCTGTGGATGTGGCCCAATGAAGTCTATCTGGAGGTGAATCCATGGCTCTTGAGGTGGGGGTGCGCTTTGAAGCAAGGCTCGGTTAGTGCATGCGGGAGGATTGTGCTGCAGGCATGGTAGGCATCGTGCCATGTATCGGTTAATTGTTTCCTTCATGGAAGGCTACCAAGCTGTGGATGCTAACTTATAGACGGTTACCAGGGCCGAATAGTGCCCTGCTGTGGGGTGGGAGTGAAGGAGGGAGAACAGTTCCTGATCCATTTCTGGTGGAACACACACCACCGGGCAGGCATTTGGCTTTCTTTTGAACATCAGCAACTACTCATCTGAGTCAGGGGCAGTAGCTAGTAAGATATTGGGAGCCCAGGCTGTCGGTTGAGGAAGGGGTCTGCCTTCCTCGTGACAGGTGCTTATAACAGCATATGACCAGTATTGCTGCTGCAGGTGATTTGTTGGGGAGGCCTTGCTAACAGCATTGCAGGGCTCAACAACTATATCCTCATCTCCTCATCAATTGTAGCATCTTTGGCTGCTCTGTCTGCTCTGGAATTTCCCTCACTATGTGGACGCCCTTTTCTATGGGCTGCTACCTTTCCTATGAAGCAAGGCTGGGATCGCTGTTTAAGCTATGACCAGAGTAGGCATAACCAGGGACCATGGACCAGGCCCTTACCATCTATCATACAATAGTCATTTTTGTGGAATAGGGGCAGGGAGAGCAAGGTGTTTATAGCACAGGCACTATCAGACCAAATATTTACGGGTCTATCTGAGGTTTCCTTCATAGCAGTTAGAAGTGCGGCAATTTCTGCATATTGTGAAGACTGTCTGTTGCATCTTCGCTGGATGGTTCTTTCTGGCAATACCACAGCAATACCATAGTGTGAGGGGATCATTCAATGTGATATGAAAACCCATTGATATAGACATCTGGGGCACCCTGTATGGGCTCACTCTGCACAGGATGGGTCTCAAAGTTAATCAGGGGTAACGGACATTCATGCGGGTCCCCCTCATAGATCAGAAATTGTGGCAGCAAGGTGGTGGGTTTGGAAATGGTATCAATGTCTCCTTCCATAAATTCCAATGTCCATTTGCTGAGGCACTGCGAGGAAACTAGCGAATTTCCAGGTTTCATCAGTAGTTACAGAGGTGCGTGTCTGTTGTGCAGGATTGTAGCCAAAAACCCAGTAATAAAAGTAAAGTGATTGTACTGCCCAAGAGACGGCCAGTAGATGGCGCTCGCATGTGGTATACGTCTTTTCTGCCCCCTGCAGGATTCGAGACGCATATGCAATGGGCTGTAGTCGATCAGCTCGCATTTGGCACAGAGCTGCAGTGAGGCTTTGCTCTGTGGCCCCGACCTCCAAATGGAAGGGCTGCGTGGGATCAGGAGGGATCAGACATGCGGCCTGTATCACTGCAGTTTTTAATTTAGCCACGGACTGGATGTGGGCATCAGTCTATGCCGGACATATGTCATCACCCTGCAGTTTTATTAAATCATACAGGGGCTTTGCACATTCTGCAAAGCCTGGGATAAAGTTCCTTTGGTACCCCAACCAACTCAAGAATGATCGTAGGACTGTTTTGGAAGTGGGTAATGGCAGTCGCTGTATTATCTCCACCTTGTGAGAGTCGGGGGATGATCTCTCTGGAGAAATAGACACTCCAAGAAAGGTGACCTGTTCTTTTACTAATTGAGCCTCACGGGGATTCACCTTTAGTCCCGCCTGAGCCAACAATGTCAAAAGTTCGTGCAAAAGGGACAGATGCTCCTCCATGCTGTCGGTTGCCAGCAGTAGGTCATCTATGTACTGTAGCAAGCAGGTAGGGCGGGAAAAGTCTTTTAAAATTGCAGCCATTCTTTTGTGGATAATCGTGTGGGCATTGTGGAACCCCTTGGGGCAAGCATGTCCAGGTGTAGCTCTGATCCTAAATGTGAACGCAAATTTGTACTGGTCTTCCAACAGGAATACTCCAGAATCCATTGGCGATATCGAGGATCGAGAAGTACTTGGAACCAGCAGGAATTTGAGATAATATGGTGGGAGTTTCTCTAACTACCGGTGAGCAGACTGGTGTTACAGAATTTAACTTTCTGTAATCAATAGTCGCCAGCTGCTAACAGGCTTTTTAACCGGCCATGTGGGTGAATTGGTTGTGAAAGTGCCTATCCTAAGAACACCCTGCTCGACTAGGGATTTTATGGTGTCTCGGATGTAAGGGTGACTCTCCCTTGGGGTGGGGTACTGTTTAGTGAAAGAGTGGGAGGGTCCCTCAATAGATTCCTCGCCTGCCATTTTCCACAGTCATGCTTGCATGTGGCAAACACCGCTAGGTGTTTCTGAATTAGTTTTGCCACAGCTTCATTCTCGCTCCCCGGAGGGTCATACTCAGATGGCTTTTTAATAGCAAAAACAGAGTGAGCATCTGAAATTTCTATCACTCCTGCCTTATCTCTCAATTCCATCCAAACACAGTCCTGATTATAATCTATCACCGCACCATACTGATCCAACACATCAGTCCCATAAATTCCCCTTCCGTCGGGGGTGGTCATCAGCATCGGCACTGGGACCTTACAGGTGAGGCCTCCCAACTGAAGTTCAGTGGCCTTCCCTGTATATGCGGTGGTTGTATCACCGTTAAACCCTGTAAGGTCATACAACCCTTGCCTGCCGCTGCATGACGTTCAGGGTATGGGGTGTGGATGATGGTAATGGCTGAGCCAGTATTGATAAGCACAATCTGTTGCCTGCCCCCTTTTAATACAACAAGGACTACTAATCTCCCACTACCATCACATCGGAACCCCCCTTCTGACCAATCTTTGGGGGCCGAACCCAGTCATAGGGTCGATCCTTGAATAGGTATCTCTAATGAGTGTGCATCGGTGATTGTGTGCACCGGTAAATGATTTTGCATCCTCCCCATGGCAATTTGGGTTTGTATAATGGTTATCAATTGATCCAGTCATTGATCTGTCCCAGAGGGCTAGGATTCATCCCTCGGGAGGTATCTATGCGTTGCATCATGGTTCAGTGCTGGTCTGGGTCTGCTGCAGACTTTTGCTGGGTGGCCTACCTTCTTACAGTTAAAGCACTGAACCTTAAAGGGGTAGATTCGAGATCTCTCCACCATTGACACTGGTTTATTTGCAGTGGGTGGTGACTTCACCTTTAACTGGTCTTTTACCATCTCCCAGGCTATTTGAGCGCTGGTCTCTATGTTTGTCCACTGATTGGTGGGCCTCGTGGCTGTGCCCAGGGTGGTTTTAACTAAAGAGTGGAGTTGGGCCAGGAATATCGAATTAAATTGTTCCTGAATCTTTCTTACTGTAGCATTTGCGCATCCCTGGTACGTTGATAGATATCGTACAGGCGATTACTGAAGGCTCTCGGGATCTCTTCTGGGCACTGCTTGGTCTGATTAAGCAGAGCCACTAAGTTCAAGTTTTGGATCCCTAAATGGTTTAGGATCTCGGACATGAGTGCATCGGCCGCTGCAGCAGGCTGGAGGACTGCTTCTGGCAGATTATCTTTTTTGGGAAGTGGAAGAGGAGGACTCGTGTTAAGTCTCGCTCTTCCAACTCAGGATGACCCCTCCTGAAATTTGACCACCTCCTATTAACTTCTAATGGATCGTCCCCATCATTAATGGCTTGTGGCTACACGCTGTGGCATCAGCACCAGAAATGGGCCGTGAGTCGGTATGGTTACTGGTGATGTGGCCGTGTTACGTCGTGAAGAAGTGGTTACTATGGCTACAATTGGCTCTTATGTCTCCAAGGTATAACATCCTACACCACCCTCCTGGGGATTATACTGACTGCCTTCCTCTTCCCAATCTGTCTCTCCTTGTCCCCTTCTGCTGTCTCTGTTATGGCTCCCTGTGTTACTATGGATACCAGGGCCTGCTACTCCCCTAACTTACTCTTTAGCCTCGCACTGGAAGTTATCTGCCTCCCTATGTGGCTTATTAATGACTTTCCTTAATGTGCCCCTAGCATCTTTTATCTCTTGCTGGAGCCTCAAGTTTTCCAAATTATATTTTTTTAACTCTAATTTGTTTACATTTGCTTCACCTATGGCATTTAAATTTGAGAGGCTTTGTTGTTGTAGCAATGAAGCTCCCTGTTTGGCCCCTCTTTCTAATTGCCTCATACTCTGGTTTCATTGACCAATTTCTTGTCTTAAATGCTGTATTTCGCCCTCTTAACTGCTTCACAAGTTGGAGGCCTTTTTCCTTTTGTTGTTTTATACCTTTAATCTCTCTTTCTTTTAGTTGAATCTCTTTTACTTGCAATTCTTTTAAATCTTGTATCACTTTGGCCTCCTGCCTCATTAATTCTTCATCTCTCAGGGCAAAATAAAATGCGCTGAATGCCACAAGACCATTTGCCCTTTTTGGCCTTAGCTCTCCCTTATCTATTCTCTCCTGGATAAGGGCCACCAGCTCCCCAAAGGACGCATGTTGACCCTTGCAGAGATACCGTGCCTGTGCCTTTACCTCTTCTATGTCTTGTATTGGGAACTTTTTGGACAACTTCTCCTGATAAACTAGCTCAACATTTCTTTTTATTGTTGGCTTCCTATTCATGACCGATCCCTTCATTCTTTGTCTTTTGAATATAACAACTGGTGGGTCCCCACTTAAACAGTTACAACTATCGAGACAACTGCTCCTTAAGACGCAACTTCTCCCGATCCGTTTAATCATTTATAAGTTATGCTTCGCAACATAGGTTAGAATCGCAACTCCCGAAATTTCCAATTGTTCAAAAGAATCATCAAAAAGCTGTCTCGCCAGATTCCAGCATTCCCCAGCAATTTGTAAGATTTCTAAATCTCTGGCATTAATTTGACAGCGAGACTGATTCTTTTAAAACAATTCGGAACACTTTGTTAAACACACACACATGCACATTTATCAGCAGTCATCAGTTACTAGTTACAACAGATACAATGTTACAATAATAATTTATTAAAAAGGTATACATCACTTTCCTCTGGCTGGCTGAGCACACGGCTTGCTGTTTTGGCTGGTCTTCAGCAGGAGGTCTGCCATGTGCTCAGGAGAGAAAGAGAAGAACAAGAAACATTTTTGGCTTGAGTTCTTATACCTCTCAAAGCCATTGTTCCTCAGAAAACCCCAAGATTGGATCTAGGTCCCAGGGCAGTTCCTTATTGGCTCTCCTCACCCATGTGTCTGTCTGGACGCATTCCTTAATTAGGTTAATGGCTTTCAATTAACACAATACACAAACACCATGCTGGAAGTCTGTGAGCTTCCATTTTGAATCTTTCAAAACTATCTTTTCATACAGTCTACACTTTTTTTTAACATTTATACATACACAGAATCAATTTTATTATTGAACATTTTCATTCTTACAGAGAGAGAGTTGGAGGGAGAGTCAGAGGTGGCCCGCTGACTTCCCAGTCCAAGTTAGGAAAGTAGGATTAAGTCTTATGTTTTATTTATTATTGATGGATTTTATTCTTCTTGAATGTTGTTGTAAAGGTGTTTCGTGCTTTGCAAGGTCCTCTCCGCTTCCCTTCCGCCCCACCCCACCATCTCTGGCTACCTGCGCTGATTTCTTAACTCTTCGCAAGGGTTTTCTGTGCGGCCACAAGTGGCCACATAGGCTGGTCTAAGTTCGTTTGGAGCAACTATTAGCTGTCCAAAGTGGCTTAAATGGCCAAAACGGACATAGGTGGCTGGAAACGTCCCCTTTTGAACAAAACTAAACTAAACTAAAAAAATCTTAACTAACTCACTATTACTGGCACAAATTGAATGTGCAAAATGGGGATTTTTAAGATACTCCAGAAAAATCAAGTTGCTCCAAAAAAAATGAGCAACTCCTGTGCAATTTTGGGCCCATAATGTGGGAAAATGTGAGGTTTCCACTTTGGTAGGAAAAATAAAAAAGCAAATTACTATTTAAATGGGAAGAGCTTACAAAATGCTGCAGTACAGAGGGATCTGTGGGTTCTTGCACATGGAACGCAAAAAGTTAGCATGCGGGTACAGCAAGTAATCAGGAAGGTAAATGGAATGTTGGCCTTTATTGGAAGGTGAATGGAGTATAAAAGCAGAGAAGTCCTGCTCCAACTGTACAAGGCTTTGGTAAGACCAGAACCAGAGTACTGCATACAGTTTTGGTCTCCTTATTTAAGGAAGAATATACTTGCATGGGAGGCAGTTCAGAGAATGTTCACGAGGTTGATTCCTGAGATGAAGGGGTTGTCATATGAAGAGAGGTTGAGCTGGTTGGGCCTATGCTCATTGGAGTTTAGAAGAATGAGAGGTGATCTTATTGAAACATATAAGATTCTGAGGGGGGTCGACAAGGTAGATGCAGAGAGGATGTTTCCCCTCATGGGGGAATCTAGAACTAGGGTATGTAGTTTCAGAATAGGGGTCGCCCATTTAAAACAGAAATAAGGTGGAAGTTGTTCTCTCAGAGGGTCATGAATCTTTGGAATAAGGTGGAGATAGACAGATTTTTGAATGGTAAGGGAGTAAAGGGTTATGGGGAGCGGGCGGGGAAGTGGAGTTGAGGCCAGGATCAGATTAGCCATGATCTTATTGAATGGCGGAGCAGGCTCGAGGGGCCAAATGGTCTCCTCCTGTTCCTATTTCTGATGTAATTCCTACTGTAGAAATTGCTAGTGCAACAAGCAGACAGCAGTCAGGTTTGCGAGGGGGAGGAACAGGGCTATGTCAGGTCTAGCCATTAATTCAATAAAAGTTATTTTAAAATTGGTAGACAAATATGAGTTTCTGTTCAGCAAGTTGCTCTGAATTTACATAATTTGCACAGCATTGATATATAAACTAACTGATCTCCTGTGCTGTTGCTCATAGCAGTTCTGTTTTATAAGACGTGTGTGTTTTTCCTTATAAGACAAGTTGTTTTTTCTTTCACCCAGCATTAGTGACTGGCCTTCTTTCTCTTTTTTTAAGATTGTTTTGCTTCTGGAACAAAGTGTGACACGTGGATCCAGATTTCTCACCTACCCTTGCCAACTTATCGATGGATTTGGGTGGACAGGGCCAGAAAATTGCTTTCCACTGCATTCCCACCTGTTCCTACACACCCCCATTTCCTGGCCCCAGGGTGGAGGGTGTGGCGCCCATATATGGGCAGGCTAATTACAATAAAGTGCAAATCAGGGAAAGACATCCTCCAATGCCTTTCCTACGATCGAATGCTGAATGCAAGGGTAGCCTGTTTGCTGTAGTTTAAGCTCAGCTCAACTCCACCTCTAATCTAGCATGACTTCTAGTGGAGACTGAGAAGCCCACCTCCAAAAGGTAGGTCAGGGGTGTAGCTCCATGGTGGGTGAAAGTTCCCCTGCCTCCTGGGAAAAGCACCCCAATCAAAGAGCAGAAGGTTCTGGCCCAGGATTGTGACATCTGGTGTATGACAAATAAATCATATGCTAGATAAATTTGATATATATATATATATATATATATATACACATGGATAGACACATATGCAATACATCTTACCATGTGTTAATGCTCAGCCGGAAGTAATGTTTTGTTAAAATAATTCCTGCACAAATGTGCAAATATATATCACATCCTGCACATTTCCAAGCAATGCTGACATTGACCCCAATGTGCAAATCTCATTTCCCTATCCTCTGTTCTACAGATGTTTGAAAATACTCTAGTTCTATTTTATGGAGTTCCAGCTATTCTGTTCATAAAATAGCATAATAATTTGGTTACCTATCTTCTTATACATACTGAGTATAGCTCAAACATATAGCAGATTTGAGCAATCTGGTAACTTTTGAAGGTAAAATCATTCATTTTGCTTTCCTACGTGTAGATTTTTGAACTTGCCAAATTAACATTAAAATAGTTTTTAAAAAATTAAACTAAAAATCTTTGTCTTTAGCATTTATTAACTTGGAGCAAGTATATAATTTCTAATTCTCCTAATGCGAGTGGAAATAAACAGCATGGGGGTAAAGCTTCTGATGTGCTGCTCCTTGACATGCCAAGCTCCTATTACAAAACAGTGCGCTCCCAACCTATGATCTTCCATCCCTTAAAGCTGATGGACGGAAAATTGTGGGCTGGGAGTGTGGTATGCGCTAGCTGCAACCAAATAGCGACATAGCTGAATCTTTACCGCCATATTTCTTCTGCTATGTTGGAAAAGTTGATAGAAGTTGGTCGAAGGTCTTATCACAGTTGACAATGGCAATGTTCTACAAAGTCAATATCTGACAATGAATGAATCAGTACTCTACCCACAGTAAGCAGTGTTCAGAAAAATTCCATTTCTTGCTGTTGAACTCAGTCAGAATGTTGTGAGTTCAATTTCCACTCCAGGGGCTCAATTTTGGCCAGGAGTTGCTTCGTTTTTTTGGAGTAACTTGGTTTTTCTGGCGTAACTTAAAAATCCCCATTTTCCCCAATCAATTTGCACCAGTGTAACTGAGTTAGTTATGATTTTTTTTAGATACGTTTTTTTTTCTCAAACGGGGGTGTTACCAGCCACCTACACCCGTTCTGCCCATTTAGACAACTTTAGCCAGCTAATAGTTACTCCATTTCTAATGTAGGCCAGCGAATGTGGCCACTTCAGAAAACCCTTGCGGAAAGTTAAAGAAATCGGCACAGGTAGGTGCATCAGAGGCCATTCGGCCTGGGATAGGGGTGGGAAGTGGAGAGGACATGGACCTGAACCAACCAAGTTTTAGGGAACAGCCATCCTTCCTTCGCACAATTAAAATAAGAAGAAATAAAAAATTAAATTCCTACCTTCATCTTCAAAATGCAATATAGCTTTCTGCACTCGGTCTGGGAAGATAGCAGGCCGTTGCGGGAGGCCACTCGGCCTGGGCTAGGGGCGGGACAACACAACGGGAGGCCACTTGGCCTGGGCTAGGGGCATGAGCGATTGAACTGGCCAGCTGAAATTCAACAGAGAGGCTGGGCTCGGCGGGGGGTGGGGGGGCGGGGAGGGAGGAAGGGAGCGACCTGTCAAGTATCAGGACCCACAGAGAAGAGGTTGAAAATCAACAGAGAGGCTGGGGGGGAGGGGAGGGAGGGAGCGACCTACCTGGCAAGCTTCAGGGCCCATTGCCAACTCCCAGTGCTACTGCGCATGCACGGACATCACCACTATCCACTGCGCATGTGCAGACATCCCGGCATAGTTTTCAGCGCAGAAAGTTGGCTCCGCCCTCCGAGTCCACTGGCCATGCTATGCGGCTGCAGTGAAGAGGCCAGGCAGCGGCCAAAGTTGCAGCATTTTTTTCCGGCGCAACTCGGCACATAAATAAACGGTGCAACTCCAATAAGTGCGGCAAAAAACGAGCTCGGCCAAAATTGAGGCCCAGGAACTTGAGCACAAAGATCTAGGCTGACACTCCAGTGCAACGCTGAGGGAGAACTGCACTATTGGAGGTGCCACCTTTCGGCTGTAAAGCACTTTGAGAGTGGCCGTGAAAGGTACAATATAAACAGAGCGATTATTTGTCCTGTCTGCTCTCTCAGGTGGACATAAACGATCCCATGGCAATATTTCGAAGAAGAACAGGGAGTTATCCCTGGTGTCCTGGCCAATATTTATCCCTCAAGCAACATAACAAAAAAAAACAGATTATCTGGTCATTATCACATTGCTGTTTGTGGGAGTTTGCTGTGTGCAATTGGCTGCCGTGTTTCTCACTTTACAACAGTGACTATAGTCCAAATACTTAATTGGCTATAAAGCACTTTGAGAGTGGTCATGAAAGGCACAATATAAACAGTGATTATTTGCACTCGTTTTTTGAGTCTCCTTCTGTACCTGCGTGCCCTGGACTCCGCCCCCGACACCTATGCATGCACACCACCTCAGACTCCTTGAACCCGACACCGGAAGTCGGGCACGTATCGTGAGCTGGAGCTGTGCTGCGTGTGTTTAGCTATGGATTATCTTCAGGACTTTTGCCTAGAATATCGCTGTGATTATGTACACAAACATTTTCTCTCGGAAAGAAGACATCAAAGGTGGGAGAGAGGGGGGTAGGGAGAGAAAGAGCGAGGGTGGGAGGGAGAGAGAGAGAGAGGGAGGGAGAGTGGGGGGGTCAGTGGGGGAGAGAGTGAGGGGGAGAGAGAGCAGGGCAGGGGAAAGAGAGAGTGAGAGGGGGAGAGAGTGCAAGACTGAGGGGGAGATAGAGCAAGAGAGAGGCAGTGAGAGCGAGGGGGGAAGAGATAGTGAAAGGGGGGAGAGAGAGCGAGAGGGGGAAATGATAGAGCGAGAGGGGGGGAGAGAGAGCGAGGGGGGGAAGATAGAGTGAGGGGGGAAACAGCACGAGAGGGGGAGAGAGAGCAAGAGGGGGGAGAGAGAGAGGGGGGAGAGAGAGTGAGGAGGGGAGAGAGAGTGAGAGGGAAGGAAGAGCGAGCAGGGGGCAGTGAGAGCGAGGGGGGGAGATAGAGCAAGAGCGGGGAGAGAGCATGAGAGAGGGGGAGAAAGCAAGAGGGGGGAGAGTGAGTGAGGGGGAGGGGAGAGAGAGAGAGGGGGAGGTGAAAGAAAGAAAGGGCGGAGAGAGAGAGGGGGCAAGAGAGAGAGAGGGGGAGAGATAGAGTGGGGAGAGAGTGAGGGGGGAGAGAGATAGGAGAGAGGGAGGTGGGAGAGAGAGAGGGGGGAGAGGGAGAGAGATGGGGAGAACGAGATTGGGGGGAGAGAGAGACTGGGGGAAGAAAGAGAGAGAGAGAGAAACTGGGGGGTTGGAGAGAGAGACTGGGGGGTTGGAGAAAGACTGGGGAGTTGGAGAGAGATACTTGGGGTTTGGAGAGAGAGACTTGGGGAGTGGGGTGGAGAGAGAGGTTTGTCGGGAGAGGAACTAGGGGGCTGGGAAGAGAGACTGGCAAGGGGGCGAGAGAGAGGGGGAGGAGAGAGAGACTGGGGAGGGGGGAGAGAGAGACTGGGGAGGGCGGACAGAGAGACTGTGGGGGGGGGGGAGAGACAGGAAACTGGGGGAGAGAGACAGACACTGGGGGAGAGAGAGGGGAAGCGGGAGAGAGGATCGGAGCGGAGAGATCAAACTCAGGGAAGATGGATCACGTTCTTCCAACCCAACCCGCTTTACACCCACACCCGATTTCTCAGAAGGGTCGGTGCATTTGTCACTATTCACTTTATACCCAATAAACTTGTTAACAACCTGTGACTCACACACGATGCCCCATCTATGGTGTGGCAGCGAAGGGGGGAGGGGGAAGGTCAGTAACTTGGGCTGGAATGGGGCAGCAACTTGGGCTGTGATGGGGCAGGAACCTGGGCTGGGATGGGGCAGGAAACTGGACTGGGTGGGTGTGACCTTGACTGAGGGAGGGATGAATTTGGGCTGGGATGGGGCAGGAACTTTGGCGAGGGGGGTCAAGAACTTGGGCTGTGGGTATCAGGGACTTGGGCTGGGATGGGGCAGGAACTTAGGCTGAGATGGGGTTGCTCTATCCTGTCTGGAGACAGCAGTCAGAATGGCTTGAATTACACTTTGCAAAGTCACTGAGAACTTGGACTGGACGGTTCTAATTATACAATCCAGAGAAACTGCTGGGTGTGTCTTATCCTCCATTGGACCAATCAGCAATCAGATCACGTGATCATGGAGAGCCAATCAGAGAGAGCATTTTGTCGTGCAAATAAGCACATCCCTGTCTAAATGCAAGTCTTTCTTTCTTTATCTGTTTTGGCCCATATACCAATATGTCATTATTGTTAGCAAGAAGTGATTTGACTGCCAGAACAAAGGTTGACTATAAAGTTGGATAAATTAGTACAAGGGACATTGGTGTTTATAAATATTAACTATAATCTTCCAAAGTTCTCTCAATTCAGGAACCGTTCCTTTAGATTGGAAAATTGTGGATGTCAATCTGTTATTTAAGAAAGGTGAGTGACGGAAACCAGAGAATTATAGACCCGTTAATCTAACATCTGTTGTTGGGAAATGACTAGAGTCTATAATTAAGAACAGAGTGACTGAACAACTTGAAAATCTTCAGCTGATCAGAGAGAGTCAGCATGGATTTGTAACTAATGAACTTTAGATTTTTTGAAGAGTTAACTAAAGTAGTGGACAGGGGAATGTAAATCAATGTTATTTATATGGACTTCCAGAAGGCATTTAATAAAATCCCTCATAAGAGACTGTCAGCTAAAGTTGAAGCTCATGGAACTGAAGGCAAATTATTGACCTGGTTAGGAAATTGGCTGAGCGACAGGAGACAGAGAATAGGGAGAATGGGCAGATACTCCATTTGACAGGATGTGAATAGTGGTGTCATGCAGGGATGGGGCCTCAACTATTCACAGTATTTATTAATGACTTAGATGATGGCATAGAAAGTCATATATCCAAATTTGCCGATGACACAAAGATAGGTGGCACTGTAGGCAGTGTGGAAGAAAGCATAACATTACAAAGAGGCATTTACAGATTAAGTTATTGGGCAAAACTGTGGCAAATGGATTTCAATGTAAGCAAATGTGAGGTCATATATTTTGGACCTAAAAAGGATAGAGTACTTTCTAAATGGTGAAAATCTAGAAACTGGTGGTCCAAAGAGAAATAGGGGGTCCATTTATAAATACCATTAAAATGTAAGAAAATAATCATAAAGACTAATGGAATGCTGGTCTTTATATCCAGAGGACTAGAATACAAGATGGTAGAAGTTATGCTACAGCTATACAAAGGCCTGGTTAGACCATATCTGGGGCTGGATTTTAATTTTATTTGCAACTTCAGCCGTTTTCGGACCCAAATCGCAGCCCAACATGTTTTAAAGCGCCGGGTTAGCATTAGCGCCAAGAGTGCGCAACTTTCGACAAATTAAAGTATACGACGGGCATTAGTGCTAACTCTGGCATTGCACCACAAAATTTGTGCACCACAACCAAAAGTTCTGACCTTAAAAAAAATTAGCCGTTTTGCGCATGCGCAAATTTTTTTTTTCCCGCTGTCCAATTGCAAACGCTAATGCAGGGAACGACCGTGCGCATGCGCAGTACACCCAGGGCTGAATCAGCCATTTTACCTTTTGATTTTAAGGATGGAGGATGAGGAGTTAAGGCAGCTTGCGAGGAAATTCAGCCCAGAGGCAAACGAGGCTCGAGTGGGGGCAGTGAAGTGTAGATGGCCTGAATTGTGCAGGAGGGATGGGTATAGGTCCCTCCCAACAATATTCAACAAAATCTGGAGGGAAATTGCAGAGGAGGTCTCTGCCTCTGACACTGTGGAAAGAACTGCAACACAATGCCGGAAGAAATTCAACAATCATTTGAGGGTCGTTAGAGTGAGTACAATTTTTATTGATGCACTCCTTCATTACTTCAATTATAAATCTGACCCACTATTTATTAGTTTGGCACCCTACTTGCCATGAATGATCTTTACACATTATTAAGATTGCTTTCTGAGATCTCAAAATATGTTTCCGCAGTTCGATGTCCTCCTGATGAACCACGTGTAACTTCCAAGGCCATTAAATAAAGGACTGTATTACATTCACACTGAATGATGTAAGTGCATTGGTGGCTATCTGTGTGCATATGGACCCTCTTGTAAGCATTCCCATTTTCAACTTTGCAGGCAAAGAAGTCCCATAATCGCCAGGAGCAGCAGTGGACAGGTGGCAGTCCACCTCGGACCCTGCCAGTCACCGACCTGGAGGTGCGAGTGGCAGGTCTCAACGGTGTCTCAGGTGGGTCAACTGCCCGTGGGGGTGCTGACCCTCTCTTGGATACTGAGGGTAAGTCCTGCACACTGCCTGGGCTGGATTGGGATAGGGATGGGGCAA
The DNA here is from genome assembly GCF_044704955.1 of Pristiophorus japonicus. Classification (NCBI taxonomy): domain Eukaryota; kingdom Metazoa; phylum Chordata; class Chondrichthyes; family Pristiophoridae; genus Pristiophorus; species Pristiophorus japonicus. The sequence goes on from NC_091978.1 coordinate 148,137,882, forward strand.
TGTCATGCAGTGTCTGTAGACTAGGGTTGGGGCAATGTCATGCAGTGTCCCTGGACTTCATATAATGGAGTAGTGGCGGTCCTTCAAATGAGCCTGTGCTATGTGACCTTCCTCATGTCACCCTGCCGTCTCCCCTGCTGCTAACCACTTGTCTGCTGCTTTCTACTTCCAAATGACCAGTCACAGGCGCCACATCCCTCTCATGAACCCTCCACATCAGGGCATCATAGAAACATAGAAACATAGAAAATAGATGCAGGTGCCCTTCGAGCCTGCACCACCATGCAATAAGATCATGGCTGATCATTCACCTCAGTACCCCTTTCCCGCTTTCTCTCCATACCCCTTGATCCCTTTAGCCATAAGGGCCATATCTAACTCCCTCTTGAATACATCCAATGAATTGGCATCGACAACTCTCTGCGGTAGAGAATTCCACAGGTTAACAACTCTCTGAGTGAAGAAGTTTCTCCTTATCTTAGTCCTAAATGGCTTACCCCTTATCCTTAGACTGTGTGCCCTGGTTCTGGACTTCCCCAACATCGGGAACATTCTTCCTGCATCTAACCTGTCCAGTCCCGTCAGAATTTGATATGTTTCTATGAGATCCCCTCTTATCCTTCTAAACTCCAGTGAATACAGGCCCTGTTGATCCAGTCTCTCCTCATATGTGGGGGAGGAGGAGGAATTTGAGGAAGAGGGGCTGACGGAGCAGCCTACTCTGGGGGGGGAAGATGAACTTGACACCTCTTTTGCAACCGCCAAACACCTCGTCCGAGGATGATCTTACATTCCAGGGCTTTGAGATCTTTGACGCTCCTGGGACTAGTAGCGTGCAGCAATGCAGTTCTGGGGTCGAATTCCGTATGCCATCTCTCCGGTGGGTGAGTCGGCAAAGTCGGTCTGCTGGCAGACAGGCAGATGCGGAGTTGGACATGGTGTAACTATCCAGGGAGAGCGTCAAGCTCACCCGTCAGCTCCTTGATGTCCTGGGGAGGATTGACAAACTCACTGCAACCATAACGGAAGTAGGGTCGCAGATTGTCAATGCGAGCCGCGAAACCTGCGAGGCCATCAATGTCCTTACGAGGCTGGTGGCCTCCACCAGTCATACGGGAGTCCCCAGTGTGTCACCGAGATACACCCTCACACCACCTGTAACTGATGACGCCGATCAAGAGGCTTGCCAGTCAGAAGCCGGGCCTTCCATGCCACGAGCTGTTCCAGTGCATCCGCAGACGGCATCTCCAATGTCACTCCCCCCAATTCAGCAGGACTCTGTCCACCTTGCTGCATGAACTCTTGGTGCCACTTTGGGTAGGGGCATGAGGCGAGGGGGGGGGGGGCGGGGGAAGAGCTGGGGTAAAAGAGAGTTGGGGCAACAGTTGTTGTTTTGTTGTAGATGTTGTTATTTTATTAAAGTTTTCAAAGTTTCCCAATTCTGCTCAGAAAGTTATAAAAGTTCACAATGTTTAATAAATTTTATTAAAGTTTCACAATTATGTTTACAAAGCTTACAATGCTTAATAAATTATTTTGTTCACCTTAACCATTCCTGTATAGTGTCTCATTTGCAGAATAAGAGGGGGAATAGTCAACATGGTGGGATAGAGTGACCAGGCAATGCACAAACCTGCCGGTCACTCTTCAAGCCAAGCATTTAATTATGAGCTGCTGACGTAAGGCTTTTGCAGCGGTGAAAGCTCCATGAGGCCTCCCCTGTGGTTGTGGGTGTGGTGGTGGTGGCATGCATTCCTCCCCAGGCTCCTCTTCCTTATCTTCCTCCTCCTCCTCCTCTTCCTCCCTCCCTCTCTCCTGAGGTGCTCCTGCAATCCCCATTGGCAAATCCTGCCCCCTTATAATGGCTAAGTTGTATAGCATGCAGCGCACCACAATGAACTTGGAGACCTGCTGCTGGGAGTACTGTCGGCAGCCTGTAGAGTGGTCCAAGCATCGGAAGCGCTGCTTGCACACTCTAATTGTCTGTTCGACGATGTTGCCTGCATGGCTCTCATTATAGTGATGCTCAGCTTCTTTCTGAGGGTTCCGGAGGGGGGTCATAAGCCAGGTGGCGAGGCCATAACCTTTGTCCCCAGCATCCAGCCCTGGTCTTGTGGTTTATGCTGGAACAGGCCTGAGTCAGTGCTCTCACATAAGATTTACAATCTATATTAACGACTTGGATGAAGGGACCGAGTGTAACGTAGCCAAGTTTGCTGATGACACAAAGATGGGAGGAAAAGCAATGTGTGAGGAGGACACAATAAATCTGCAAAGGGACATAGACAGGCTAAGTGAGTGGGAAAAAAATTGGCAGATGGAGTATAATGTTGGAAATTATGAGGTTATGCACTTTAGCAGAAAAAAATCAAAGAGCAAGTTATTATTTAAATGGTGAAAGATTGCAAAGTGCCGCAGCACACCGGGACCTGGGGGAACTTGTGCATGAAACACAGAAGGATAGTATGCAGGTACAGCAAGTGATCAGGAAGGCCAATGGAATCTTGGCCTTTATTGCAAAGGGGATGGAGTATAAAAGCAGGGAAGTCTTGCTACAGTTATACAGGATATTGGTGAGGCCACACCTGGAATACTGCATGCAGATTTGGTTTCCATATTTACGAAAGGACATACTTGCTTTGGAGGCAGTTCAGAGAAGGTTCACTAGGTTGATTCTGGAGATGAAGGTGTTGACTTATGAGGAAAGGTTGAGCAGGTTGGGCCTCTACTCATTGGAATTCAGAAGAATGAGAGGTGATCTTATCGAAACATATAAGATTATGAGGGGGCTTGACAAGGTGGATGCAGAGAGGATGTTTCCACTGGTGGGGGAGACTAGAACTAGAGGACATAATCTTAGAATAAGGGGCCGCCCATTTAAAACTGAGGTGAGGAGACATTTCTTCTCTCAGAGGGTTGTAAATCTGTGGAATTCACTGCCTCAGAGAGCTGTGGAAGCTGGGACATTGAATAAATTTAAGGCAGAAATAGACAGTTTCTTAAACTATAAGGGAATAAAGGGTTATGGGGAGCGGGCAGGGAAGTGGACCTGAGTCCATGATCAGATCAGCCATGATCATATTAAATGACGGAGCAGGCTCAAGGGGCCATATGACGTACTCCTGCTCCTATTTCTTATGTTCTTATATTCTAAGATGAAAGCATCATGGATGCTCCCTGAATATTGGGCATTGACTGCCATGATGCGCTGAGTAAGGTCACAGACAATCTGTACATTCATGGAGTGGAATCCCTTTCAGTTTCGGTAAATCTCTGGATTGTGTAAAGGAACTCGCAGGGCGTACCTTGGGGAAGCCAGCAAATTGTCCAAAACCTACAGTCGTCTCATTCTGGGTCTCCTTGGTCAATAGGAAGTTTATGAAGTCCATTCTGCATGCGTACAGTGCCGTAGTCACCTGGTGAATGCAGCAATGTGTAGCATGCTGCAAGATGGAGCATATGTCCCCTGCTGATGCCTGAAAGGAGCTGGAGGCATAGAAGGCAAGTACAGTAGTTACCTTCACCTCGACAGGCAGTGCAGTCCTGTTGCTGCTGGTAGACTGTGGTTCTGCCTTTATGAGCTGGCATATCTCTGTCCAGCACTTCTTTTCGGAAGCGCAGCCTTCTAACGCACTGTGATTCAGAGTGCTGCAGGTATGAGTGCTATTCCCTGCAAACTCGTTGGGGGTAAGGCCACCTCTCCACAAGTCTGCGACCTCTTCGATTACGTTCAAAATGATCATCAATCAACCTTCTTGCAGCTTGACAGCATATAAATATAACAGCCAGGAATAATGGCTGGCAAAGTATAACCCCATCTTTTAAAATGTCCTTAAATGTCCTTTAAAACGAACTATAAACTCACATAAAACTTCACTATGAAAAACGCAGTCTTCTTCTCCCAATCCTTTTATGCACTAAACTTCTACTCCATTTTAAGGATGGCGCTGCTAGCGCCAGTGCGCCCTGTGTCCGATCCAGGTGCGACTGCTTTTTGCTGGCGGGTTCCCAGGTGGACGCTAAATCGGGCGATATGCTCGACAGTTCTGTCCGGGGCACTAGTGCAGTGTTGCATGCCAATTGACATCATCCAAATGGTGAAAACATCGGGCAGGTGCTAAGTATTTGTGCTGCCGCAAAACTATTGTCGAGAGTTCCGCCCGGGCGCAAAATGTTGTGCACCTCATTTCACACTCCAAAAAATCATTTTTGCATCCCACTCTGGTGCTAAACAGGTTGCAAACCCTTCGAAAATCCAAGCCCTGGAGTACTGTGAGCAGTTCTGGACACCACAATGTAGGAAGGATATATTGGACGTGGAGGGAGTGCAGTGGAGATTTACCAGAATGATACCCAGTCTTCAAGGTTTAAATTACAAGGAGAGATTACACAAACTAGGGTTATATTGCTTGGAATTTAAAAGATTAAGGGGTGAATTGATCAAAGTGTTGAAGATATTAAGGGGAACAGAAAGGGTAGATCGAGAAAAACTATTTCCACTGCTTGGGAAGTCCAAGACTAGGGATATAGTCTAAAAGGTAGAGTCAGACCTATCAGGAGTGAAGTTAGGAAACACTCTACACACTAAGGGCTAGAATTTTTCCAGCCTAATGCATGCTTTAACACGATTTTTTTGCATTAAAAGTGCTTTATTGTTCTTAAAATGAAGTGGTCAAAATTCACCAAACCTTAAGAATGGCGTTTTGAAAATGTCGCCAAAAAGCGGATTGTCAATGTGCAACGCGATAAAATCGATAATAAAACTGCACCGCCTAAGGATGGCCATTCGGCAAACCCATTTTCGGATTTTAAAAATAACACACAAGAAAAGCAGACGTTGCAGCCTCAGAAACATCGGTAAGTAGGAAGACCTGCAAAAAAGGTAAGTTAAAGTTTTTATTTTTTAATTCTTTTGCAGTAATTACTTAGGTAAAGGTCTTGTAAATGTTTTATGATTTCTAATTTTTTGTTTTTTGCAAATTATTTTGTGTTTTCTCCCCTCCCGGGGCCTGTATTTTTGGCATTGATAGGCCTCGGGTTAAAGTTGGCGACATCGCGGTTTTAAACCGTTTTTTAAGGACAGCCGTATTTTGTGGCCAACTTTACCCCCTTAAAAAATGGCGACATTTTTATTCTTATTTATTCATTAAAATTACATTATTTATCAAATAACGACAGACTGGGGAATTTTGTAGCATAAAGGGTGGTTGAAGTTTGGAACTCTGTTCCACAATCGGCAATTGATGCTAGATCAACTGTTCATTTTAAACCTGAGATTGATAGATTTTTGTTAACCAAAGGTATTAAGGGATGTGCGGCAAGGGCGGGTATTTGCAGTTAGGTCATAGATCAGCCATGATCTCATTGAATGGCAGAACAGGCTTGAGGGCCCAAATGGCCTACTCCTGTTCCTATGTTCCTTGTTCCTATGTTAGAATAAACAACATATTACAGAGATAATCAGAGGTACTTGAAAATCTCTTACCTGAAAATGAAAATAAAAGTAATGGAACATTACTTTGCCAGTTGTTTCCAATCTTTAGTAAAGATAATGAGTTCCTGCATAGACTATTTGGTATAACAGACTGGATGGCACCCTGCTCAACTCTGATTGGCTTTCTCATTCCCACCCCTGCCCAGCAGCCTTCTCTCAGGCTTTCCCATCCCGTATTCCGTTCTTGTCCTGGTGCCTTCTCCCGCCATAACACCAGCGATTAACGGATTTAAAAAAATTAATCACCAAACAAAGTAACACACAAGAGTTATGGGGATAGGGCGGGAAGGTGAAGTTGAGGTAGAAGATCAGCCAGGATCTGATTGAGTGCCTGAGCAGGCTCGAGGGGCTCAATGGCCAACTCCTGTTCCTATTTCTTATGTTCTTGGGTTAATTGCTGAAGTTAACTGTAATTAATCAACAACCCTAATTCAAAACTGTCATCATCATAGGCAGTCCTTCGGAATCGAGGAAGACTTGCTTCCACTCTTAACATGAGTTCTTAGGTGGCTGTACAATCCAATACGAGAACCACAGTCTCTGTCACAGGTGGGACAGATAGTCGTTGAGGGAAGGGGTGGGTGGGACTAGTTTTCCGCACGCTCTTTCCGCTGCCTGCGCTTGATTTCTGCATGCTCTCAGCAACGAGACTCGAGGTGCTCAGCACCCTCCCAGATGCGCTTCCTCCACTTAGGGCGGTCTTTGTTCAGGGTCTCCCAGGTGTCAGTGGGGATGTTGCATTTTATCAAGGAGGCTTTGAGGGTGTCCTTGTAACGTTTCTGCTGCTCACCTTTGACTCATTTGCCATAAAGGGGTTCCAAGTAGAGCGCTTGCTTTGGGAGTCTCGTGTCTGGCATGTGAACTATGTAGTCTGCCTAGTGGAGCTGATCAAATATGGTCAGTGCTTCGATGCTGGGGGTGTTGGTCTGGTCGAGGACACTAACGTTGGTGCATCTGTCCTCCCAGGGGATTTGTAGAATCTTGCGAAGACATCATTGGTGTTATTTCTCCAGCGACTTGAGGTGTCTACTGTACATGGTCCATGTTTCTGAGCCATACAGGAGGGTGGGTATTACTACAGCCCTGTAGACCATGAGCTTGGTGGCAGTTTTGAGGTTCTGGTCTTCAAACACTCTTTTCCTCAGGTGGCCGAATGCTGCACTGGCGCACTGGAGGCGGTGTTGCATCTTGTCGTCAATGCCTGCTCTTGTTGATAGGAGGCTCCCGAGATATAGGAAGTGGTCCACGTTATCCAGGGCCGCGCCATGGATCTTGATGACTGGGGGGCAAGCTGGTGGAGGACCTTTGTCTTGCTGATGTGAGGCCCATGCTTTCAAAACTGTAACCACATGTAGACTGCTGATGGTGTCCTATTCCATGAAAGAGTCAATTTCTATATAATTCCATTACTGTACCTGGATTGTTAGATTTCCGCCTTCTCTTCTCCCTGCCGAACATCATGACCACAGAAACACAACAGCTGCTAATGATAAACCATACTTTCACTTTCAAGAATCCAAAAGGTACACAAGTGCAAACTGCCTTTCAGTGCACGTTTAGTGCTGGCAGTTCACTGATTTGTTATAATGAGGCCCAATCATCAAATTCGATCAAGCTTCCTGCTGGTTGCATCAATCAGACAGTGTGATCACCTCACCCACCGTCTACCCAATGACCATCTGAATCGAAAATTGCACCCATTGATTGTTAAACAAACTGAAAGTAAGGGCAAGAAGAAACTAGCTGTCACCTTCGAGGAAAAGGAAATATTTTGAAATTCCAAGTGATTAACTCTGACATTATTACACAGAATTGCATAGCAATTACAAAATTGAAACTGACCATTCATCACAACCAATCTGTGTTAGTGCTTATCCATCACATGAGCAGTAGTCCTAATCTCAAGTAGCTACCATTCTCCTCTATCTCTTTATCCCCCTTTACTTCAACTGCCTATCTAACCTATTCTTAAAAATTGACATGCTCTCTGCTTCAATAACTAACACCAGTAGTACATTCCACAGACTCACAACCCTTCCTGTAAAAATGATTCTCCTGCTCTGTGTCGTAATTTTTTTTAGATTTGTTCTCTGAATGTGGGTGACTCTGGCAAGGCAGCATTTATAGCCCATCCCTCAGGGTATTAAGATTTAACCACATAGTGGGGTCAAAGAAATCACATATAGGCCGCACCTGGTAGAGGTTTCTGAAGGATGTTACTGAGCCACTTGAGTTTTTACAACAATCCAGGAGCTGGTGCTGGTCAACAAATTACCAAATTCAACTCGTCAACTTTGTATGGTGGGAAGATGAACTCACAAACTGGGCTCAATTTTGCTTAAGCCCTTTTTCTGGCGTATTGCCAGAGTTACGCCCATTTTTCTAGACCTGAAATGCGCCGGAAATAATTTGCCAAAGTTTCCTCGATCCATAATTCAAATTTGGCACCGCGCAGCGTGTCCAGTTGCCTCGGGGGGGGGGGGTTGGAGCCTACTGTCTGCGCAGAAAAATGATGTCACACCTTCTGCGCATGCGCAGAAAAAAAAATGCATTTATGACGTCGTTGCAATAGATGCGCGTGTACAGTACAGCCCCGAGTTGGCAAAAGGCCATTTTCAAAGAGCCAGTTGTGAGTGTAAGAAGGAGTGCTGTGTGTGTGTGAGAGCATTGGAAAAATCAGAACTGCAGCAGTACAAGATACAACGTGGTGCAAGGACCAAGAATTTCTTACAGGAAGAAGTGGAGGCACTAGTTACTGTGATTGAGAACAGATGACAGGAGCTGGATACCAGCAAAGGTCACATAAAAGTTCCACCCAAAGAAACGAAGAAACGCTGGAACCAAGTTGCAGAAGGTTACTGCGCAGTGGTGACCACCACGAGATCTGAAGGCCAATGTAAAAAGAAGTGGCGGGACCTTGGTCAAGTAGTTAGTGTAAGTAATATTTTCATTTATTCACTAGAATTGCAATTGTAAATGTGACCATGAGTAGGCTCACACAGTGCAGGCCAGGCAGCAGGCTGATTTGAAGGACCACGATGAATTTGCAGGACTTACCCTCTCTCTTGAGTGTGGGCCCAGCTTGTGCAGTGGTGATTTCTTTTCTCCAGGCAGGACCCATCAAAGCAGCAACCCTCTCTTCCAGCAGGCTACTCTGCTGGGTGTATGTCCCACCCAGCAGAAAGACACCCTCTCTAAAAAGTTATGTTTTCATCTTTGCAGATGAAGATGGCACATAATAAAAGGGAAAGAACTCGAACAGGAGGAGGCCCGGCAAATCTGCAGCCACTGACACCCTTGGAAGAGAGGATTGCTGCTTTGATGGGTCATGCCTGGAGAAAAGAAATCACCACAGCACAAGCTGGGCCCACACTGAAGAGAGAGGGTAAGTCCTGCAAATTCATCGTGGTCCTTCAAATCAGCCTGCTGCCTGGCCTGCGATGTGTGAGCCTACTCATGCCACCCACCCTACCCCCTCCTCTGCTGCTAACCATTTGTCTGTTCTGTTATATTTTTCAGAACTTGAGGACAACCCTGATGATGCAGAAGAAGATTCAGATGCGGACGAGACTGAAGAGGAGAGTGTCTTCCAATCCAACCCTCCAGACCAAGAACATGGTGGTTGAGGGGGGGGGGGAGGGGGAGGGGATGGATCTGGATGAAGCCCCCACTGTTTTACTGACTTTCGAGGAGGTGCCGCTTTGGAGTGGTGGGGCGTGAGCCACACCCATGGGGAGGAGGGGAAGGAGAGATTGACCGCGCTCTCCTGAGGTGCAGGATCTAACAGATGTGGTTCAGATGATGTCATTGAGTGCGGAGAGCATTGACCTTACCCGATCACTCCTGGATGCCACCAGTGAGGTGAGTGATGAGGTAGCGGGACTGCTGGGAGAAGTAACAGCAATGACACGAGAAATGGGAACAATGTCCAGGACCATTAGTGAGGGAATAGTGGTCATGAGTGAGGAAATGTCAGAGGTAGCTGATGCGCTGTCACTGACCATGAGGGAGGGAATGTTACAGGTAGTTCAGGCAGTTTTTCTCATCATGAGAGAAGGAATGTTGCAGATCGTTGAGACACTGTCAGGGCGCATGAGGGACAGCATGTTGGAGTTAGCTGCAGCAATAAGGGAACACGCCCAGACCCCATTCACAGAATAAACTGCCACTCCCATTCCAATCCCCACACCAGTCTCTGAAGAGCCTCCAACTTGCTGTCTGGACACCCCCTACACACACCCCCTCCGCTGCCCCCCCCCCCCGCCCCCCCACATCCCCGTGCCCCAAGAAGTGTGCACTACCCAAGATCTTAGAAAAAATAAGCTTGGTAGCAAGCCCAGAAACACTGCGCCACTGCCTGTGGACAGGGATCGTGGCGGGTCCAAGACCCAGCACAGCGGGCAGTCTTAGAATAAGGTGGAGGAGAGATGGGTGCAGCCTTTCTTTGCTGTTGTTATTGTTATTATTATTATTATTGTTGTTATTGTTGTTACTGTTGTAACTGTTGTCAAATTAAAAGTTTTTTGTAAGTTATATAAATTTACAAGTTTAAAAGTTTATAAGTGATCTTAAAGTTTATAAGTGATCTTAAAGTAAAGTTTGATACAAGAATAATTTTATTAAAGTTAAGTACAAAGGAACTGTTTGTTAAACTTTTGAATAAAATATATTTTACATTAAAACTGAATCATTTCCATTATTTGTTCCATTAACACAACACAACATTACGGAACAGCTCCAAACAGTAAACATGGTCCATGTGGAATAGTTAACGCTGAGCCCTCAGGCAGCAATAAAGCCTTCACGGATGAACTGCTGGTGCAAGGCTCGAGCAATCATTAAAGGGGTATGATGGCCCGCCCTCCTCCGCCGTCGTGCCCCGGCCTCAGGCACTTACATGGCTTCCTCATGCTCGTCGTCCTCCTCCTCCTTTTCCTCCTCCTGCTCATCATCTGCAACTTCTGCATCATTATCATCAGCCACTCTCACCACAGGTGGGTCTCCACTACCAGGTACTGCTGCCTCTTAATGGCTAAGTTGTGCAGCATGTAGCATATAACAGTGAGCTGACCAACAATATCAGGGGAGTACAGCAAGTAGCCTCCGGAATGGTCCAGGCATCGGAAACGCTGTTTCAAGATGCCAATGGTCCTCTCTATGATGCTGTGCATCGCAATGTGCGACATGTTGTATTCACAGTCAGCTTCCGTCTGGGTTACGTGTAGGGGTGTCATGAGCCAGGTGGCGAGGCCATACCCTTTGCCTCCCAGTAGCCAGCTCTGCCCTTCTGGTTGCTGTTGAAACATAGCAGATATAACACTGTCGCGTAGTATGATCGCATCATGTGTGCTCCCAGGGTATCTTGCATCGACTGACATGATACGATGCATGTCGTCACACATGAGCTGTACATTAATGGAGTGGAAGCCTTTTCTGTTCCTGTACATCTCAGAATCCTCCAAAGGTGCTCACAAGGCGATGAGGGTACAATCAATGCAGCCCTGTACCTTTGGGAAGCAGCAATCCTGGAGAAGCCCACAGCCCTGTCATGCATTGCTCGGCTGGTCATGGGAAACTTTATGAAGTCATTCCTCCGTGCATACAGTGCAGCTGTCACCTGCCGAATGCAGACATGTGTTGCATGTTGAGAGATGGCGCACAATTCCCCGGTTGTAGTTTGAAACGAGCTGGAGGCATAGAATGAAAGTGCAGCTGTAACCTTCACTTCAGCTGACAAAGCAGTCCTCCTGATCCTTCTAGGTTGCAGGTCTGCTTTGACCAACTCACAGATCTCAGTTACAACTTCTTTGCAGAAACATAGCCTTCTGACACAGTCTGCATCACTCAGGTGGAGGTATGAATGCCTGTCTCCATATACCTGAAGTGGGTATGGCCTCCTGCCCAGCACCCGCTGGGCCCTGATGATCCTGATGCGACAACATTGAATTAATTGTCTCCTACGTCGCACCATGATGTGGAAGTCTTGCACAAGGTATGGCATTGTCAGTATTGCCCCATGACCTTTGAAAGAAGCTCAAAACGGCAGGAAAGCAGGCAGAGCAGGTTCACAGTTCTTGCTCCCCCTGTCTGTATGGATGGACCACATCCAAGGTCTTGTGATTTATCCTCTCTCCTCCCACTGACCCCACCTCCCCCCCTCACCCCGACCCGCCACTTAACTAATTGCAGTCTTGTGACTTCTCCTTTCTCCCCCCCCCCCCCGCCTTTACTAATTGCAGGCTTGTGACATCTCCCCTTCTCTCCCCCCATCCCTCACTCATTACAGTCTTCAGACGCCTTCCGATCGGTACCTTGCTCCCCGGTCTCAGTCTGCATAAGCTTTACGATCGGCACCTCACTCCCCGTGCTTGAAGCCTTCCGATCAACACCTCGCTCTCTCTCTCTCCTCTCCACTGCCACCCCCCCCAGCCTCCAACCCACGGCTTGTTTTCCAGCTGAGCCCCAAGCCCGTGTGTCCGGGCACGGGGCCGATTGTGCCGGCCAAAGCTACGATCCTCCAGCCCTGCTTCAAGACATTCAGTGGTGGCGTTGAGTGACTAAAAAAAAAGAGAAAACTTCTGAAATCTAATAAACTTCCATTTACTATGTTGAGAAGTAAAAATAGTTGAATTTTATTATTGATTTTTACAGTGTTCTTGACTCCCTCCAAAACCTTCGATTAAAAACAATGGCGTCTTTCAGCACCGATTTCTCAACGTGCGCTGGTTTTCTTACGTGCCCAGATGGTTTTTCGGGAGTGGCCAGATACGTCAACCTAGGAGGAAAACATGTTGGCCAAACTGCGAAAAATTTAAAAACCAGCGCAGACATGACATTAAAAAAAAATTGGCCTGGAAAAATCGTAACTAAGTCATCTGGCGCAGATCGCAGAGGGAAACTCTGAAACAATAAATACGCCAAAAAGAAAGGCGCGCGCCAAAAAAATGGCGCAAATGACCCAGGAAAATTGAGCCTATGTATGTTGCTATTTCAGTACCATAATTACTAAACTGCATAAGAACATAAGAACATAAAAAATAGGAACAGGAGTAGGACATACGGCCCCTCAAGCCTGCTCCGCCATTCAATAAGATTGTGGCTGATCTGATCATGGACTCAGCTCCACTTCCCCGCCTGCTCCCCATGACCCCTTATCTCCTTATCATTTAATAAACTGTCTATTTCTGTCTTAAATTTATTCAATGTCCCAGCTTCCCCAGCTCTCTGAGGCAGCAAATTCCACAGAATTATAACCCTCTGAGAGAAGAAATTTCTCCTCATCTCTGTTTTAAATGGGTGGCCCCTTATTCTAAAATCATGACCTCTAGTTCTAGTCTCTCTCATCAGTGGAAACATCCTCTCTGCATCCACGTTGTCAAGCCCCCTCATAATCTTATACGTTTCGATAAGATCACCTCTCATTCTTCTGAATTCCAATGAGTAAAGGCCCAACCTACTCAACCTTTCCTCATAAGTCAACCCCCTCATCCCTGGAATCAACTTAGTGAACCTTCACTGAATTGCCTCCAAAGCAAGTTTATCCTTTCGTAAATATGGAAACCAAAACTGCACGCAGTATTCCAGGTGTAGCCTCACCAAAACTTTATAGAGCTGTAGAAGACTTCCTTGCTTTTATACTCCATCCCCTTTGCAATAAATGCCAAGATATCATTGGTCTTCCTGATCACTTGCTGTAACTAGAAACATAGAAAATAGGTGCAGGAGTAGGTCATTCGGCCCTTCGAGCCTGCAGACTATCCTTTTGTGATTCATTCACAAGTACACCCAGGTCCCGCTGTACTGCGGCACTTAGTAATCTTTCGCCATTTAAATAATAATTTGCTCTTCGATTTGTTCTGCCAAAGTGCATGACCTCACACTTTCCAACATTATATTCCATCTGCCAAATTTTTGCCCTCTCACTGAGCCTGTCTATGCCCTTTTGCAGATTTTGTGTGTCCTCCTCTCACATTGTTTTTCCTCCCATCTTTGTATCGTTAGCAAACTTGGCTACGTTACACTCAGCCCCTTCTTCCAAGTCGTTAATATAGATTCTAAATAGATGGGTTCCAGCACTGATCCCTGCGGCACCCCACTAGTTACTGTTATGTTAGATGTCTTAATGTTATGTTAGATGTCTTAATGCACTAAATATTAGATGTCTTACATTTAATTTGAGGCCTCCCATTGACTGGAAATAGTCTGTTGCTATCTATTCTGTTTATCCTTTTCTAATTTTCAATAATCTATCAAACCACCCCATAATTTCCTCTGGTATAACAAAACTGTTGTGTATGGAGAAAGAGTCAGACTGAACACTGTGAGCTCAAAGTAAAGTGTGACCTTCCTGAGTCTTTTATTGCAGGTCTCCAGAGTGCCTCTCCAAACTGTGAAGCCTTCTTAAATACCTGTGCTCCCAAGGGATTATGGAACCTCTTGGGACTCTGGGGAATGAGCCCTCTGGTGGCTGTACAGAGTAAATACAATTCTACATATATAACAACATTCCCCCAAGTCAATAGTGTAACTACTTAAAATGTGAGTTGATCTTGGACCCTTCTTGCCATGGTTGATCGTCTCGGTGTGAAAGCTGGTGTTGAATCATTTGTTGGGCCCTCGCTGGGCTGCTGTGGATGATGGGTTCTGCTTCGTGGTCAACCGTGGTGTCGGTTGCCACTGGTGCGTGTGTTGGGGGATCAATAAAAGTAGGGTCCAAGGTGGGTTGCTCAGGGTAGTCCGTGAATCTGTTTAATTTGTCCAAGTGTTTCCGGTGAATGAGTCCATTTGAAAGATTGACCCGAAACACCCTGCTCCCCTCTTTGGCCATGACAATGCCGGGAAGCCACTTGGGACCTTGTCCATAATTTAATACAAATACAGGAACATTGACTTCGATCTCACGTGACACATTTGCGCTATCATGGTATGCACTTTGTTGAAGCCGCCTGCTCTCTACGTGTTCATGTAGATCAGGATGAACTAACGAGAGCCTTGTCTTAAGTGCTATTTTCATGAGCAGTTCAGCATGTGTGATCCCAGTGAGTGAGTGTGGTCCCGTGTGGTAGCTAAGCAGGACTTGGGATAGGCGAGTCTGCAGTTAGCCTTCAGTTACCCTCTTCAAGCCTTGCCTGATGGTTTGCACTGCTCTCTCTGCCTGATCATTGGACGCTGGTTTAAATGGGGCAGATGTGACATATTTGATCCCGTTATGGGTCATGAATTCTTTGAACTCAGCACTGGTAAAACATGGCCCATTGTCACTCACCAGGACATCGGATAAGCCATGTGTGGCCCGCAGGCTTTCAGTAGTGGCAGCGGACGCGCTAGCCGACATTATCTCACATTCAATCCACTTGGAGCACGCGTCTACAACCACAAGGAAAATTTTATCCAAGAACGGGCCTGCATAGTCGATGTGTACCCTAGACCACGGTTTGGAGGGCCAAGACCATAAACTTAGCGGCGCCTCCCTGAATACATTGCTTAACTGCGAGCATGTATTACATCTGTGAACGCAGGACTCTAAGTCCGCATCGATGCCGGGCCACCACACGTGGGATCTGGCTATCGCTTTCATCATTACGATGCCTGGGTGGGTACTGTGAAGGTCACTGATGAAGGTGTCTCTGCCCTTCTTAGGGACCACTACTCGATTGCCCCACAGAAGGCAGTCTGCCTATATAGACATTTCATCTTTGCGCCGCTGGAACGGCTTTATCTCTTCCTGCATTTCCACTGGGACACTCGACCAGCTCCCGTGAAGCACACAGCTTTTGACTAGAGATAATAAGGGGTCCTGGCTTGTCCAAGTTTTGATCTGCCGCACAGTGATGGGTGATTGCTCTCTCTCAAATGCTTCCATAACCATGGTTACATCTGCGGCTGCGCCATTTCCACCCCTGTGGTGGACAATGGCAGACTACTGAGAGCATCGGTGCAGTTTTCTGTGCCTGGCCTGTGGCGGATGGCATAGTTGTATGCGGACAATGTGAGCGCCCATCCGTTTACTCTCGGAAAACAGGGATATAAGGGCCATATGGTCAGTTTTCAATTCGAATTTTAACCCAAAGAGGTATTGATGCATTTTCTTTACCCCATAGACACATGCTAACGCTTCTTTTTCAGTCATGCTGTAGGCTCTCTCGGCCTTAGACAGATTCCTGGATGCATAAGCAACCGGTTGCAGTTTCCCGAAATCATTAGCTTGTTGCAATACACACCCGAGGCCATATGACGACGCATCACATGCTAGTACCAAATGCTTACATGGATCATACAACACAAGCAATTTGTTTGAGCATAATAATTTTCTCGCTTTTACAAAGACATTTTCTTGGCTTTTGCCCTAAACCCATCTGTCCCCTTTTCGTAGTAAGACATGCAGTGGTTCTAACAGTGTGCTGAGACCCGCTAAGATGTTACCAAAGTAGTTCAAGAGTCCCAGAAACGACCGTCACATTCTATGGCCTCGGTGCATTCTCGATTGCCTCCGTCTTCACGTTGGTGGGCCAGGTGCTGTCCGCTGCAATCCTCCTTCCCAAAAACTCCACTTCAGGCGCCAGGAAAACGCACTTCGAGCGTTTTAACCTGAGCCCCATGCAGGCTCAACTGTGTTCCGACCTGTGACCAAGATGTCGTCCTGGAAGACCACGGTGTGTGGGAGTGACTTCAGTAAACTTTTCATGTTTCTCTGGAATATCGCCGCCACTGATTGGATTCCAAACGGGCATCTGTTATAAACAAAAAGACCTTTGTGCGTGTTGATGCAGGTGAGGCCCTTCGATGATTCCTCCAGTTCCTGCGTCATGTCGGCTGAAGTCAGATCCAGCTTCGTGAACGTCTTTCCTCCCGCCAGGGTTGCAAAAAGATCGTCGGCTTTTGGTAGTGGTTATTGGTCCTGCAGGGAGAAATGATTGATAGTTACTTTGTAATCGCCACAGATTCTGACGGTGCCGTCTCCCTGAGGACTGGGATAATAGGACTGCCCCACTCGCTGAACTCGATCGGTGAAATGATTCCCTCTCTTTGCAGCCGGTCTAGCTCGATCTCTACCTTTTCTCTCATCATGTACGGTACAGTTCTCGCCTTGTGATGGACGGTTCGCGCTCCCGGAATTAGGTGGATCTGCACTTTTGCTCCTTGGAATTTCCCGATGCCTGGTTCGAACAGCGAAGGAAATTTGTTTCAGACCTGGGCACACGAAGTGTCTTAAGTGGGCGATAGCGCTTGGACGTCATCCCAGTTCCAGCGTATCTTTCCCAGCCAGCTCCTGCCAAGCAGTGTGGGACTATCACCCGGTACCACCCAGAGTTGTAGCTTGTGCACCGCTCCATCGTAGGAGACCTTTGTGGTAGCACTGCCGATTACAGGAATCAGTTCTTTAGTGTAAGTTCTTAGCCTCGTGTGAACTGGAGTTAAGGCTGGCGTTGAGGCCTTGTTGCACCACAACCTTTCAAAAGTCTTTGTGCCCATGATGGACTGGCTCGCGCCCGTGTCCAGTTCCATTGACACTGGGAGTCCATTTAGTTCAACATTCAGCATTATTGGGGGACAATTCGTGGTGAATGTGTGCACCCCATGTACCTCTGCCTCCTCTATCTGAGGCTCTGGTTTGTAGTGATCCTCCGTGGATCTGTCCTCCTCTGCAACGTGGTGGTTTGCAGGTTTAACAGGATTGGCAGCTCGCCTGCACACTTGTTGGAGGTGTCCCATTGTTACACAGCCCTTGCAAACGTACTCTTTGAATCGGCATGAATGGAAACGATGATCACCCCCCGCAGCACCAACAAGGTGTTAATGACCTTGCATTCATCACACTTGATGGTGGATTCTGAGTTATCTGCGGACATGTAGCTGCAGGTATGTATGACCTGCCCCTTACAATTCGAAAACAACATCACTTTGTTCACAGTACTTGTGGCAGCACTTGTGTACTGAGAGATTTTCTTACTGGTGACAATGAATGCCTGGGCTATCACTATGGCCTTACTCAAGGTTGGGTTCTCTACAGTCAAAAGTTTGTGAAGTATGGTTTCGTGACCAATGCCAAGTACGAAAAAGTCTCTGAGAATGTGCTCCAAATGTCCTTCCAATTCGTAACGTCCTGCAAGCCGTCTCAGCTCGGCGACATAACTCGCCACTTCTTGGCCTTCAGACCTTTTGTCGGTGTAGAATCGGTACCTCGCCATCAGAACGTTTTCCTTTGGGTTCAAAAGCTCTCGAACCAGTGTGCACAAATCGTCGTACGATTTCTCCGTGGGTTTCGCTGGAGTGAGCAGATTCTTCATGAGGCCATGTGTTGGTGCCCCACAGATGGTGAGGAGGATCACTCTATGTTTGGCAGTGCTCTCTTCCCCATCTAGCTCGTTGGCCACGAATTATTGGTCGAGTCCGCCCACAAAAGTTTCCCAATCATCTCCCTCTGAAAAATTCTTCAGGATGCCCACTGTTCTCTGCATCTTTGGGTTTGCTATCTGTATCTCGTCGCCAGTTGCAGTGTATGCAGAAAGAGTCAGACTGAACACTGTGAGCTCAAAGTAAAGTGTGACCTTAGTCTTTTATTGCAGGTCTCCAGACTGCCTCTCCAACCTGTGAAGCCTCCTTAAATACCTGTGCTCCCAAGGGATTATGGGGTCCTTTGGGACTCCGGGGAATGAGCCGTCTGGTGGCTGTACAGAGTAAATACAAGTCCACATATATAACAAAAACAGCCCCAATTTTTCAAGTCTTTCTTCGTATTTGTATTTCCTCATACGAGGCAGCATCCTAATGAATCAAAGAGACATTAAGCCAGAAAGCTGTGTGGAAGTTGGCCTTAGATCCAGGAATATAAAGTTAGGCCATTTTATCAATACTTGACCGACAGGGAGATACAAAGAGTACAGTGATGTCTGATAAATTTGGTCGCATACCAAGTGACTATAAAATTATGTAAAGTTAAAATATACTAAATAATTTCAGTGATAATTGAGTAATTGAGTTTAAATGATTTAGTCTATTCAAACTCAAGTAAATTAGGGGCATACAGTGAATAATTTCTCTGTAACCCATTTACCTGTTCCGTGATTGATTACTTTCCCTTGTAAATAGATTTAGGCACTTCCTGTTGCGATGCCATGTACAATTAATCTGTGTATGGATTACTGAAACCTAAAAACTATACCTCCATACCGCAATAAGTGTCAATAGCCTGGAAAGGTTGCTGTGCAATATTATTGTATAAATAATATTGTATAAATTTATTATTGTATAAATATTTGGTGCGATCATATCAAAATCCTCTCTGTTATTTTGCCTGAGGCATTTACTATTTAAAAGAACTGGGGCAAGGCCTCTGTTAAAGTAACAGAGGAATTAGGTGCAATCCTATTAGTCACAAGGCATAATTTCCAGGCAAATGTTAATTGTGATTCTCATTCAATGTTGAATTGAAATGAATACTCTCCCAAGTTTATTATAAAAATGAGTAATTAGAAAACACCATAGCCAATATGGTGATATGATGAATATTACTGTTGTGTTTCTGTAAAACATGCACTGCCATGTTCCACCACCAGGGAGCTCATCCCCTGAAGTCCCAAGCGATCCCAGCATCCCTTGGGAGCAATGTATATAAGCCGGCCCCTAAGGCCTGTTCCTCACTCTGGAGTATCTTAATAAAGATTGAGGTCACTGTTACTTTAATCTCCCTGTGTGCAGCCTCATCTGTGTTAGGAACATAATAACTGGCGACGAGAATACGAATCCAACGCAAAGATGCAGCAAACTGTGGGCATCCTGGAGAAGTTCTCAGAGGGTGAGGACTGGGAAGCCTTGTCGAACGGCTAGACCAGTACTTTGTAGCCAACGAGCTGGACGGAGAAGGAAGCGCTGCAAAAAGGAGGGTGGTCCTCCTCACAGTCTGCGGGGCACCGACCTACAGCCTCATGAAGAATCTTCTGGCTTCAGTGAAACCCACAGATAAGTCATATGAGGAGCTGTGTACACTGTTTCTGGAGCATCTTAACCCGAGGGAGAGTGTGCTGATGGTGAGGTATCGGTTCTACACGTGCCAGCGATCTGAAGGTCAGGAAGTGGTGAGCTACGTCGCCGAGCTAAGGTGACTTGCAGACAATGTGAGTTTGATGGCTACCTGGAGCAAATGCTCAGAGACTTTTTTGCACTGGGCATTGGCCACGAGACCATCCTATGAAAACTTTTGACTGTAGAGACACCGACCCTCAGTAAGGCCATTGCGTTGGCACAGGCGTTTATGTCCACCATTGATAACACCAAACAAATCTCTCAGCACACAAGTGCTAGCAATGTTCATAAATTAACTGGAACTGTGTTTGCGAGCAGAAATGTACAGGGCAGAACCCACGAGTCTGCAAATGCCAGCAGGACTCAGGTGATCCAGATGACTCAGAGTCCGCAACAAAGGATGAATGGTAGGCAATTCACACCTTGTTGATGTTGTGGAGGCTTCCATTCAGCCTATTCATGCTGCTTCAAAGGGTATGTTTGCAAGAGCTGTGGAACAATGGGGCACCTCCAACGAGCTTGCAGATGAGCTGCAGGCTCTGCAAAACCTGCTAACCACCACGTGGCAGAAGAAGATCGGTTCATGGTGGATCAAAGCAATTTTGAGCCTCAGAGAGGAGGCAGATGCTGAAGTACATGGGGTGCACACATTTCCGACGAAATGTCCACCTGTAATGCTAAACATAAAATTGAATGGCTTACCCGTAGCCATGGAACTGGATACTGGCGCTAGCCAATCCATCATGAGTAAAAATATGTTTGAGAGACTGTGGTGCAACAAGGCACTCAGACCAGCCCTGAGCCCCATCCACACGAAACTGAGAACTTACACCAAAGAACTTATCACTGTCCAGGGCAGCGGTGTGGTCAAGGTCACCTATGAGGGCACGGTGCATGAACTGCCACTCTGGATTGTCCCGGGCAATGGCCCCACACTGCTTGGAAGGAGCTGGCTGGGCAAAATCCGCTGGAACTGGGATGACATCCGAGCACTATCACATGTCGATGAGGCCTCATGTACCCAGGTTCTTAAAAATTTCCTTCCCTTTTTGAGCCAGGCATTGGAAGCTTTTCCGGAGCGAAGGTGTGGATCCACTTGGTCCCAGAGGCACGACCCATTCACCACAAGGGGCGAACGGTACCTCACATGATGAGGGAGAGCGTGGAAATCGAGCTGGACAGGCTGCAACGCGAGGGCATCATCTCCCCAGTGAAATTCAGCGAGTGGGCCAGCCCGCTTGTTCCAGTACTCAAAAGTGATGGCACGGTCAGGATTTGCGGCGATTATAAACTATTAATCTTTTCTCGCTACAGGACCAATACCCACCACCTAAGGCAGACGACCTAATTGCTGGCAGGAGGCAAGACGTTCACCAAGCTCAACCTGACTTCAGCCTACATGATGCAGGAGCTGGAGGAGTCTTTGAAGGGCCTCACCTGCATCAACACGCACAAGGGACTGTTCATCTACAACAAATGCCCGTTTAGAATTCGGTCGGCTGCAGCGATCTTCCAGAGAAACATGGAGAGCCTACTCAAGTCGCTACCACACACAGTGATCTTTCAGGACGACATATTGATCACGGGTCAGGAAATGGCCGAGCACCTACAAAGCCTGGAGGAGGTTTTCCAGCGACTGGATTGCATAGGGCTGCGGCTGAAGAGGTCAAAATGCGTCTTCATGACAACAGAAGTGGAGTTTATGGGGAGAAAGATCGCAGCGGACGGCATTCGGCCCATAGACACCAAGGCAGAGGCTATCAGGAACGCACGCAGGCCATAGAACGTCATGGAGCTGCGGTCGTTCCTGGGACTCCTCAACTATTTTGGTAACTTCCTACCGGGGTTAAGCGCCCTTTCAGAGCCCCGACATGTGTTATTGCGCAAAGGTGAGAACTGGGTATGAGGAAAAAACCAAGTAATTGCTTTTGAGAAAGCCAGAAACATTTTAAGCTCCAACAAGCTGCTTGTATTGTATAACCCGTGTAAAAGACTTGTGCTAGCATGTGACGCATCGTCATATGGAGTCGGGTGTGTATTACAACAAGCTAACGTTGCGGGGAAGTTGCAACCTGTCGCCTATGCTTCCAGGAACTTGTCTAAGGCCGAGAGAGCCTACAGCATGATTGAGAAAGAGGCATTAGCGTGTGTGTTTGGGGTAAAGAAAA
This sequence comes from Pristiophorus japonicus, assembly GCF_044704955.1. Classification (NCBI taxonomy): domain Eukaryota; kingdom Metazoa; phylum Chordata; class Chondrichthyes; family Pristiophoridae; genus Pristiophorus; species Pristiophorus japonicus. Next base: position 148,159,566 of record NC_091978.1, read on the forward strand.
TGCATCAGTACCTGTTTGGCCTCAAATTTGAGCTGGAAACCGATCACAAGCCCCTCATATCCCTGTTCGCTGAAAACAAGGGGATAAATACAAATGCCTCAGCCCGCATACAAAGGTAGGAACTCGCACTATCAGCGTATAACGATACCATCCGCCACAGGCCAGGCACCGAGAACTGTGCAGATGCTCTCAGTCGGCTACCATTGCCCACCACGGGGTTGGAAATGGTGCAGCCTGCAAACTTGTTGATGGTGGCACAGCCCGCAGACTTGTTAATGGTCATGGAAACATTTGAAAATGATACATCATCTGTCACAGCCTGCCAGATTAGGACTTGGACCAGCCAAGATCCTCTGCTGTCCCTAGTAAAAAAACTGTGTACTGCATGGGAGCTGGGCCAGCATCCCCGTTGAAATGCAAGAGCCAATCAAGCCTTTCCAGCTTCGAAAGGATGAGCTGTCCATTCAGGCAGACTGCCTGTTGTGGGGTAACCACGTAGTGTTACCAAAAAAGGGCAGGGAGACGTTCATCTCGGATCTCCATTGCACATACCCGGGTATAGTAATGATGAAAGCGATAGCCAGATCCCACGTGTGGTGGCCCGGTATCAACTCTGACTTAGAGTACGGCAATGCAGTGTATGTGCTCAATTGAGCAATGCGCCCAGAGAGGTACCAGTAAGTTTGTGGTCCTGGCCCTCCAGACCATGGTCGAGGATCCATGTCGACTATGTGGGCCCGTTTCTCGGTAAAATATTCTTGGTGGTGGTGGATGCTTTTTCAAAATGGATTGAACGTGAAATAATGTCAGGAAGCACCGCCACCATTGAAAGCCTGAGGGCCATGTTTGCCACCCACGGCCTGCCTGACATACTGGTCAGTGACAACGGGCCATGTTTCACCAGTTCCGAATTTAAAGAATTCATGACCCGCAATGGGATCAAACATGTCACCTCGGGCCCATTTAAACAAGCCTCCAATGGGCAGGCAGAGCGGGAAGTACAAACCATCAAACAGAGCCTTAAACGAGTCACAGAATGCTCACTCCAAACCTGCCTGTCCCGAGTACTGCTCAGCTATCGCACGAGACCCCACTCGCTCACAGGGGTGCCCCCAGCTGAGCTACTCATGAAAAGGATACTTAAAACCAGACTCTCGCTGGTTCACCCCAACCTGCATGATCAGGTAGAGAGCAGGCGGCAGCAACAAGATGTAAACGATGGTCACGCCACTGTGTCATGGAAAATTGATCTGAAAGACCCTATGTATGTGCTAAACTATGGACATGGTCCCAAGTGAATCGTGGGCACGGTGATAGCTAAAGAAGGGAATAGGGTGTTTGTAGTCAAACTAGACAATGGACAAATTTGCAGAAAGCACCTGGACCAAACGAGACTGCGGTTCACAGACTGCCCTGAACAACCCACAGCAGGCGCTTCGCAGGAGCGTTGTCAGACAGGATTTGACAGCGAGCCACATGGGAAGATGCTGGGGCAGGTGACCAAGGACTTGGTCAAAGAGGTGGGTCTTGAGGAGGGTCTTAAAGGAGGAGAGCAAGGCAGACGGGTGGAGAGGTTTAGGGACGGAATTCCGGAGTTTATGGCCTCGGCAACTAAAGGCACGGCCGTCGATGGTGGAGTGATTAAAATCGAGGATCCGCAAGAGGCCAGAATTGGAGGAGCGCGGAGATCTCGGAGGGTTACAGGGCTCAAGTAGTTTACAGAGATAGAGAGAGGCGAGGCCATGGAGGGATTTGAACACTTGGATGAGGGGTTTGTGGACCCAGGAGCCAATGTAGGTCAGCGAGCACAGGGAGTGATGGGTGAATGGTACGTGGTGCGAGTTGGGATAAGGGCAGCCGGGTTTTGGGTGAGTTGAAATTGATGGAGGTTGGGAGGCCAATCGAGGGCGCATTGGAGTAGTCAAGTCTGGAAGTAACAAAGGCATGGATGAGGGTTTCAGCAGCGGATGAGCTGAGGCAGGGGGAAGATGTGCTGATATAGGGGGATCAAGGGGTATGGCGAGAAAGCAGGAATGGGGTACTGAAGTTGCATGTTCAGCCATGAACTCATTGAATGGCGGTGCAGGCTCGAAGGGCCGAATGGCCTACTCCTGCACCTATTTTCTATGTTTCTATGTTTCTATGACACCACATTTTTCGAGCCCACAACACACACCCAAAGGGTCAACGACACCACGCCGGACCAGGAAATCAAACCCATCACGCCCAACAGCTCAGCAAGGCCAGGCTCACCTAGCAGCCCTGTGGGGCCAACAACACGCCAGCCCAGCGAGGGCACAGCCAACACACCAGAACAGACATTTGTACCGAGGCGGTCCGCCAGGGAAAGAAAGGCTCCCGACCGCCTCACCTTGTAAATAGCTTTCACTTTGACTTTGGGGGGGGCGAGTGATGTTGTGTACCTGTAAAGCTTACTCTCCCATGTTCCGACACCAGGGAGCTCATCCCTTGAAGTCCCAAGGGATCCCAGCATCCCTTGGGAGCACTGTATATAAGCCGGTCCCTAAGGCCTGTTGCTCACTCTGGAGTTTCTTATTGAAGACTGTTCCATTGTTACATTAACCACCCTGTGTGCAGCCTCATCTGTGTTAGGAACACAATAATTACCACTTCTGAATGTGGTCAAAATCCACTTGTGAGCTATCTAGTAATCCCCTTCCATGGAGAAATGTATCATATCACACTGCTAGTCATGACATATCCTCCCTATATAGAAGGGGTAATTGTGTGACCCTCACTGCCAGCTTGGAGCTTTGCCCACCAGCAATCCATAGCAGAAATGTTGGCATACACTGTCTACCATATTTCAGCCTTTAGGATTGTAAATTGTGGGCCAAGTGATGCAGGATTCCGATGTTTGCTGCTGGTGGGTGAGGCTCCCAGTGGCAGAGTGGACTTGTAAAATGACTCTAATTATAAAACATGGTACTTTTTATTGGATCATCTTAATAGATCTAAAAACAGAAGCTTTCAGGCTCTTTCAGGCCATGTGAGTTAAATGCCAATAATGTCAACTAAATGACAGAATATTAGTCTATGTTCACTAATGTTTGATGATTTACTCTTATGGCTGATTCACAATACACAATGTATGGTTCATTTTATCCATAATTTTCCACTGTCTGATGCACTGTTTAAATAACTTAAAAATAAAGGGCGTCTAATATGCAGGCTGGCATTTTATTTCCTTATAAGATATTGTCCAGTACTAAATACTTGTGCTGTAATCTGTTGCGGTAGAGTTGACAGAAAGAGCTCTGTGAAAGCTTAGATAAATGCTGGAGTAATTTAAATATCGCAATCATTTATTGTTGTTAATTTATCCAACTCTAACTCAAACAGCCTGTACTGGGAAATTTTATTCTGGTCAATAGTAGAAACATCGAAACATAGAAATTAGGTGCAGGAGCAGGCCATTAAGCCCCTCGAGCCTGCACCGCCATTCAATAAGATCATGGCTGATCATTCAACCTCAGTACCCCTTTCCTGCTTTCTCTCCATACCCCTTGATCCCTTTGGCCGTAGGGGCCACATCAAACTCCTTTTTGAATATATCGAATGAATTGGCCTCAACAACTTTCTGCGGTAGAGAATTCCACAGGTTAACCACTCTCTGAGTGAAGAAGTTTCTCCTCATCTCGGTCCTAAATGGCTTACCCCTTATTCTTAGATTGTGACCCCTGGTTCTGGAGCTCCCCAGCAACGGGAACATTCTTCCTGTCTCTAACCTGCCCCGTCCCGTCAGAATTTTATATGTTTCTATGAGATGCCCTCTCATTCTTCTAAACTCCAGTGGATACAAGCCCAGTTGATTCAATCTCTCCTCATATGTCAGTCCTGCAATCCTGGGAATCAATCTGGTGAACCTTCACTGTACTCCCTCAATAGCAAGAACGTCCTTCCTCAGATTAGGAAACCAAAACTGAACACAATATTCCAAGTGTGGCCTCACCAAGGCCCTGTACAACTGCAGTAAGACCTCCCTGCTACTATACTCAAATCCTACAACTATGAAGGCCAACATGCCATTTGCCTTCTTCACCGCCTGCTGTACCTGTATGCCAATCTTCAATGACTGATGTACCATGATACCCAGGTCCCGTTGCACCTTCCCTTTTCCTAATCGGTCACCATTCAGATAATATTCTGTCTTCCTGTCTTTGCCACCCAAGTGGATAACCTCACATTTATCCACATGATACTGCATCTGCCATGCATTTTCCCACTCATCTAACCTGTCCAAGTCACCCTGCAGCCTCTTAGCACCCTCCTCACAGCTCACACCGCCACCCAGCTTAGTGTCATCTGCAAACTTGGAGATATTACATTCAATTCCTTCATTTAAATCATTGATGTACATTGTAAATAGCTGGGGTCCCAGCACTGAACCCTGCTGCACCCCACTGGTCCCAGCCTGCCGTTCTGAAAAGGACCCGCTTATACCGACTCTTTGCTTCCTGTCTGCCAATGAGTTCTCTATCCATGTCAATACATTACCCCCAATACCATGTGCGTTAATTTTGCACACTAATCTCTTGTGTGGGACCTTGTCAAAAGCCTTTTGAAAATCCAAATACACCACATCCACTGGTTCTCCCTTGTCCACTCTAGTAGTTATCCTCAAAAATTCCAGAAGATTTGTCAAGCATGATTTCCCTTTTATAAATCCATGCTGACTTTAACCGATCCTGTCACTGCTTTCCAAATGTGCTGCTATTTCATCTTTAATAATTGATTCCAACATTTTCCCCACCATCGATGCCAGGCTAACCAGTCTATAATTCCCTGTTTTTTCTCTCCCTCCTTTTTTAAAAATTGGTGTTACATTAGCTACCCTCCAGTCCATAGGAACTGACCCAGAGTCAATAGAATGTTGGAAAATGATCATCACTGCATCCACTATTTCTAGGGCCACTTCCTTAAATACTCTGGGATGCAGACTATCAGACCCTGGGGATTTATCTGCCTTCAATCCCATCAATTTCCTTAGCACAATTTCCTGCCTAATAAGGATTTCCTTCAGTTCCTCCTTTTCGCTAGACCCTCGAACCCCAAGTATTTACGGAAGGTTATTTGTGTCTTCCTTAGTGAAGACAGAACCAAAGTATTTGTTCAATTGGTCTGCCATTTTTTTGTTCCCCATTATAAATTCACCTGATTCTGACTGCAAAGGACCTACGTTGGTCTTCACTAATCTTTTTCTCTTCACATATCTATAGAAGCTTTTGCAGTCAGTTTTTATGTTCCCTGCAAGCTTCCTCTCATACTCTATTTTCCCCCTCCTAATTAGATCCTTTTCCTCCTCTGCTGAATTCTAAATTTCTCCCAGTCCTCAGGTTTGCTGCTTTTTCTGACCAATTTAGATGCATCTTCCTTGGATTTAATACTATCCCTAATTTCACTTGTTAGCCACGGTTGAGCTATCTTCCCCATTTTATTTTTACTCCAGACAGGAATGTACAATTGTTGAAGTTCATCCATGTAATCTATAAATGTCTGCCATTGCCTATCCACTGTCAACCCTTTAAGTATCATTGGCCAGTCTATTCTAGCCAATTCACCTCTCATACCATCGAAGTAACCTTTCCTTAAATTCAGGACCCGAGTCTCTGAATTAACACTGTCACCCTCCATCTTAATAAAGAATTCTACTATATTATGGTCACTCTTCCCCAAGGGGCCACACACGACCAAATTGCTAATTAATCCTCTCTCATTACACAAGACCCAGTCTAGGATGGCCTACTCTCTCGTTGGTTCCTTGACATATTGGTCTAGAAAACCATCCTTTATACACTCCAGCAAATCCTCCTCCACAGTATTGCTACCACTTTGGTTAGCCCATCAATATGTAGATTAAAGTCACCCATGATAACTGCTGTACCCTTTTTGCACGCGTCCCTAATTTCCCGTTTGATGCCATCCCCAACCTCCCTACTACTGTTTGGTGGTCTGTACACAACTCCCACTAATGTTTTCTGCACTTTGGTGTTTCGAAGCTCTACCCATATAGATTCCACATCATCCAAGCTAATGTCCTTCCTTGCTGTTGCGTTAATCTCCTCTTTAACCAGCAATGCTACCCCAGCTCCTTTTCCTTTCTGTCTGTCCTTCCTGAATATTGAATAACCCTGGATGTTGAGTTCCCAGCCTTGGTTACTCTGGAGCCATGTCTCCATAATCCCAATTACATCATATCCGTTAACAGCTATCTGTACAATCAATTCATCGACCTTATTGCGAATGCTCCTCGCAGTGTGACTCAGAGCCTTCAGGCTTGTTTTTTTTAACACTTTTTGTCCTTTTTGAATTATGTTGTAATGTGGCCCTTTTTGATTTTTGCCCTTGATCTCTCAGTCCTCCACTCTTGCTTTTCTCCTTCCTACCTTTTGCTTCTGCCCCCTTTTTACTTCCCTCTGTCTCCCTGCATAGATTCCCATCCCCCTGCCATTTTAGTTTAAACTCTCCCCAACAGCACTAGCAAACACTCTGCCGAGGACATCGGTTCCGGTCCTGACTAAGTGCAGACCGACCGGTTTGTACTGGTCCCACCTCCCCCAGAACCGGTTCCAATGTCCCAGGAATTTGAATCCTTCCTCCTTGCACCATTCCTCAAGCCACGTATTCATCTGAGCTATCCTGCAATTCTTACTCTGACCAGCACGTGACACTGGTAGCAATCCTGAGATTACTACCTTTGAGGTCCTACTTTTTAATTTAACTTCTAGCTCCCTGACAGTGTGCTTACCAGGTTGTATTTAAGCTGCCGAGGCTCTGAGCTCTGGAATTTCCTCCCTCAATCTCTCCATCTCTCTACTTCTTTTTCCTCCTTTAACACGCTCCTTAAAACCTACCTCTTTGACCAAGCTTTCGGTCATCAGCCCTAACATTTCCTTTGGTAGCTCGGTGTCAAATTGTGTTTGATAACGCTTCTGTGAAGTGCCTTGGAATGCTTTACTACATTAAAGGCGCTATATAAATGCAAGTTGTTGTTGTATTCACAGACCATGTCACTACAAAACAAAATAAATAATTTTGCCTTTGTAAAACATAAGAACATAAGAATTAGGAACAGGAGTAGACCATCTAGCCCCTCGAGCCTGCTCCGCCATTCAACAAGATCATGGCTGATCTGGCCGTGGACTCAGCTCCACTTACCCGCCCGCTCCCCATAACCCTTAATTCACTTATTGGTTAAAAATCTATCGATCTGTGTCTTGAATACATTCAATGAGCTAGCCTCAACTGCTTCCTTGGGCAGAGAATTCCACAGATTCACAACCCTCTGGGAGAAGAAATTCCTTCTCAACTCGCTTTTAAATTGCCTCCCCTGGATTTCGAGGCTGTGCCCCCTAGTTCTAGTCTCCCCGACCAGTGGAAACAACCTCTCTGCCTCTATCTTGTCTATCCCTTTCATTATTTTAAATGTTTCTATATGATCACCCCTCATCCTTCTAAACTCCAACGAGTAAAGACCCAGTCTACTCAATCTATCATCATAAGGTAACCCCTCATCTCCGGAATCAGCCTAGTGAATCGTCTCTGTACCCCCTCCAAAGCTAGTATATCCTTCCTTAAGTAAGGTGACCAAAACTGCACGCAGTACTCCAGGTGCAGCCTCACCAATACCCTGTACAGTTGCAGCAGGACCTCTATGCTTTTGTACTCCATCCCTCTCGCAATGAAGGCCAACATTCCATTTGCCTTCCTGATTACCTGCTACACCTGCAAACTAACTTTTTGGGATTCATGCACAAGGACCCCCAGGTCCCTCTGCACCGCAGCATGTTGTAATTTCTCCCCATTCAAATAATATTCCCTTTTACTGTTTTTTTTTCCAAGGTGGATGACCTAACATTTTCCGACATTGTATTCCATCTGCCAAACCTTAGCCCATTCGCTTAACCTATCTAAATCTCTTTGCAGCCTCTCTGTGTCCTCTGCACAACTCGCTTTCCCACTAATCTTTATGTCATCTGCAAATTTTGTTACACTACACTCCGTCCCCTCTTCCAGGTCATCTATGTATATGGTAAACAGACCTTGGTTAGGACTAATATGACCAGTTTGGTCCCCTCTCATGTTGGCAGCTATTAAGGCTTTGTAAAGTGTGTAGATGAGGGCCACAAGATTGATTCCCAGTTTAAAACAACTTAGCAACCCTGAGGGGCTTAAACAGCTGGGACTGTATACATTAGAGAAGCACAGACTTGGGCAATTTGATCGAGGTTTATAAAATAAGAAATCGACTAGATTATGGTTATGTGGACCAAATATTTCAACTCGATAGGTTAGGGAGGACCACGGGTCACACTCACAAGTTACACAGGGCAGAAGAGGACTAGATTTTGGGACGGTTCTTCTTTCCCTGGAGAATAGTAGACCCGTGCAATGACTAAAAAAATAATAAAGACTGGGGAATTAATAATGGGGAAGAGGGAAATGGCAGAGACATTGAACAAAAATGTTGTATTGGTCTTCATGGTAGAATACACTAAAAACATCCCAATAGTGGATAATCAAGGGGCTATTGGGAGGGAGGAACTTAACACAATCACTATCACTAATGAAGTAGTACGAGTTAAAATAATGGGACTAAAGGTGGGACAAGTCCCCTGGACCTGATGGCTTACATGCTATGGTCTTAAAGAAGTGGCTGCAGAGATAGTGGATGCATCGGTTGTAATCTTCCAAAATTCCCTGGATTCTGGGGAGGTTCCAGCGGATTGGAAAACCGCAAATGTGACGCCCCTATGTAAAAAAGGAAGCAGACAGAAAACAGGAAACTATAGACCAGTTAGCCCAACATCTGTCATTGGGAAAATGCTGACATCCATTAGCAAGGAATTAGTAGCAGGACATTTGAAAAAGCATAATTCACTCAGGCAGAGTCAGCTTGGTTTTATGAAAGGAAAATCATGTTTGACAAATTTGCTGGAGTTCTTTGAGGAGGTAGCGAGCAGGGTGCATAAAGGAAAACCAGTGTATGCAGTGTATTTGGATTTCCAGAAGGCATTCGATAAGGTGCCACATAAAAGGTTACTGCACAAGATAAAAGTTCACTTTATTAAAAAAGAGAGAGGATTGGCTAACTAACAGTAAACAGAGAGTCAGGATAAATGGGTCATTTTGCTGTTGGCAAACAGTAACTAGTGGGGTGCCACAGGGATTGGTGCTGGGGCCTCAACTACTTACAATCTATATTAATGACTTGGATGAAGGGACCAAGTGTGATGTAGCCAAGTTTGCTGATGATACAAAGATGGGTGGGAAAGCAAATTGTGAGGAGGACACAACAAATCTGCAAAGGAATATAGACAGGCTAAGTGAGTTGGCAAAAATTTGGCAGATGGAGTAAAATGTGTGAAAATGTGAGGTTATCCACTTTGGCAGAAAAAATAGAAAAGCTAATTATAATTTAAATGGAGAAAAATTGCAAAGTGCTGCAGTACAGAGGGACATATGTTCTTATGTTAATATGCAGGTACAGCAAGTAATCAGGAAGGCAAATGGAATGTTGGCCTTTATTGAAGGGGTATAGTGTATAAAAGCAGAGATGTCCTACTACAACTGAACAGAGTATTGGTGAGGCCATACCTAGAGTACTGCGTACAGTTTTGGTCTTCGTATTTAAGGAAGGATATACTTGCATTGGAGGCTGTTCAGAGAAGGTTCACTAGGTTGATTCCAGTAATGAGGGGGTTGACTATTGGGGACCATGGTTATCCACTGGTGCAGTGGCTCATTTAACCCACTCATTTAACCCACCCCAGGGTGGGTTTTAATTCTTCAAACATGACCTTATTTAATCCAGCCCTGTCAACATAAACAAATGCACTTCTACACATCCCCTCCCCCCATAAACACTGGAATGGATGGGTTGGGTGGATGGCCTGTTCCTGTGTTGTATATTCTATATAAGCATACGTGATTATAATATGGTCCTTTTGTGCATTATAAAAAGATGTGTCAATGAGGACATGAAATGTAAGACTTTTTAAATGGGATCCAAGCATCAGTCATCTTCAAACTAGACAACTTTTAATAGGAGAAATAAATCCATTTCCATGAATTTAATTAGTGTAATCAAATTTATACGTACCACTGGATGAAGATGGATTTTGTGTCAGTTCAGGTTATGTAAAATTAATTGTGTTCTCAAACATGACAACATTTCCTAATTGTATTAAGCATATATGATAAAACTGCTAATTGGTTGTAATTAATACTGTGCTGTGGGGTTCTGTATTTGCATGATAAATTGAAAATCACAGATCTACCGTCACTTTCCAACACATTCTCTGTAATAAGGAATCTTGAAGTCAATCATATTTTTGTCTGTGTGAAAATGTTTTTATGGCCCTACTCACTGGAGAGTCAGGGCCGCCAAATTGAACTCTTGCACAATTCTTGCTACTAGCTGGGATAAAGTGCATCCCCATGGAATTCTAACACACAGTGGGCTGAGGAAAGTGTACTATAGAGCTCCACCTAGTGAACTACTGTGGTAATGCAACTGCTGATGTATAATAATAAAAGGATCATATGCCCAGGTTACCTGACAAGTTTTCGGTAGAGCCATCTTGCAGTCTGTGTGTTTATAAGGTCGTAAAGAAAATATTCCACTGACAGCATAGGATCGGACAATTGGATTCCCTAGCTGAAATTTTTGTTGGTGGATCTTTCCTGCAAAACAATAGAGACTTTGGGCTCAATTTTTCCCAGTGATTTTCGCCATTTTTTTGGCACGCGTCACTTTTTTTGGCCTAAGTTGAAAAATACAAGTTTCCCGAACAATGTGCACTAGCGTAACTCACTTAGTTACGATTTTTTAAGGGTTTTTTTGGGTCATAGGGGGCGTAACCTGCCACCCACACCAATTCTGGCCATTTAAGCAAGTTTGGCCAGCTCCAATTTACTCCAATTCTTTTTAGGACAGGTATGTGGCCTCTGTGGAAAAACCTTCTGGTGAATTAAGAAAATCGCGCAGGTAAGTAAATCAGCACAGCAGATGCAGTTCCAGGGTCCGGACAGCAGCAGCAGAGAGGGGAGAGAGTGGGAGAGAGGGAGGGGGAAGCCTTTCTGGCATAGTTAGGAACAGGGACCAGGAGGGAGGAGGCCATTCGGCCAGTGATAAATGCGGGGTCCAGGACGGGGGAGGCCATTTGGCCTGGGACAGGTGCGGGGACCAGCATCAGGAGGCCATTCGGCCAGGGATAGGTGCAGGGACCGGGAGGCCATTCGGCCAGGGATAGGAGCGGGGACCAGGACCGGGAGGCCATTCGGCCAGGGATAGGACCGGGGACCTGGAGGCCATTCGGCCTGGGATAGAAGCGGGGACTGGCACCAGTATCAGGAGGGGAGTTAGGGGAGATAGACTTTTGTCATCACACTTTAATAATTTAATGGAGGTAAGTTCATGCAATGTTTATTGTGTTTGGTAAGTTGCTGCAATGTGTAATGTGCTTGTGCAGGTTGCTGTGAAGCTGGCTGTATGTTTCACTTTCCAGCCTCAGCCCGCATTGTGACCCTGGTTACCGTGGCAATCTGATCTCCACCCCCAAAACTAAACGACAGGCTAGGTGGTGCCAAAATGAAGAATTCAAACGGGGAAACTTGGATAATTTTTTTTGGGTGTTCTTGGGCCCCCAAAAAATGGGCATAACTCTTCAATTATACCAAATAACAGTTTTGGGGAAAATTGAGCCCTTTGAGAGGTTCTTTGTTGCAGAACAGCTAAAAATCCAAGGTAAATTTTAAGCACACTGTTGACATTGCCAGAGTCCAGATGGCTGCGCCAATGGGAATAACACGGCACTTGGCTGAGTCCCATCCTGACTGAGAGATATTCAGAGCATATGTGGAGTGGCTAGACAAGTTTTTCACCGCAAATAGTATTGTCAAAGTCCCCGATGATGAAAACCGTAATCGGGTGGTTTTAGAAAGAAAATGGGCTATTTTCCTGACTGAAGCAGGCCCCAAGGTGGATGAAACCTTGAAAACTGTACTTATTCCCGTCAAGCCACAGGACATGTCACTGACAGAGAACAGTACTACAGTGCTGAGCCCCTGGAAATCGCTGAAAGTTGTTGTTTTCGGAAACAAAATCAGTTAAATGATGAGAGTATCAGTGAGTATATTGTAGCTTTAAAAAATCTATCGATTCACTGTCATTTCGGAAATTTTCAAGACCGAACATTGCGTGACCACATTGTTTATGGAATGAGGAATGAAGCAATCAGAAGAAAGTTGTTGACAACCCCTAACTGGACTTTTGATTTAGCTTGTCAGACTGCTATGTCGATAGATATGGCTGACCAAAACTCCTGAGAATTTTGCAACATTTCCAGTCGTCAGACAACCAAGATTAATCTTCTGCAGGTTAAAAGTAAAAGGCAGTTAGGTCCCAAGGCCTCAGCAACTGGCCAGAGGTAACAAAGGCAATTCCTCAGATAATGGAGCAGTCCATACCCACATACAGCAAGACCTGGACAACATTCAGGCTTGGGCTGATAAGTAGCAAGTCACATTCACACCAGTGCCAGGCAATGACTATATCCAACAAGCGAGTGTCTAACCATCGTCCCTTAACATTCAATGGCATTACCATCATTGAATCACCCACCATCAATATCCTGGGGGGTCACCATTGACCAGAAACTTAACTGGATGAGCCACATAAATACTGTGGCAATAAGAGCAGGTCAGAGACTGGTTATTCTGCTGCGAGTGTCTCAGCTCCTGACTCCCCAAAGCCTTTCCACCATCTACAAGGCACAAGTCAGGAATGTGATAGAACACTCTCCATTTGTCTCGATGAGCGCAGCTCCAAACACACTCAAGAAGCTCGACGCCATCCAGAACAAAACAGACCGTTTGATTGGCATCCCATCCATCACCTTAAACATCCATTCCCTCCACCACGTGGCTGCAGTGTGTACCATCTGCAAGATGCACTGCAGCAACTCGCCAAGGCTTCTTCGGCAGCACCTCCCAAACCCGCGACCTCTACCACCTAGAAGGACAAGGGCAGCAATCACATTGGAACACCATCACCTCTATGTTCCCCTCCAAGTCACACACCATCCTGACTTCAAAGCATGTCGCCGTTCTTTCATCGTCACTGGGTCAAAATGCTGGAACTCCCTCCCTAATAGTATTGTGGGAGTACCATCACCACACAGACTGCAGCAGTTCAGAAGGTGACTCACCACCATCTTCTCAATGGCAATTAAGGATGGGCAATAAATGCTGGCCTTGCCAGCGATGCCCACATCCCGTGAACAGAAAAAAAAAATACATTGAAGTCATGATATCGGTGCCTTTACAACACATCACTCAAAGCTGTCCATATGTGAAGGCAGAGTGTTTCTTCTGTAAGAAAACTGGGCATTTTGCGAAGGTATGCCAACTGAAGAGTAAACTGACTTTCAATGCTATAAGTAGAAATCGCCAGAGACTACATAGTTTTTAAGAGATGCAACAGGACGAGGATATTCTGGAGATACACGTCATCAGGAGCACGAGGGTATCGAACAACGATTCGCGAAGTATCGTCATCCAAGTAGACATTGCAGAAACCAGGATACCCATGGAAATCGACACTGGTACGTCGGTGAGCGTAGTAACAAAATCGTTATATCTCGACAAGTTGAATGATATTCCTCTGGAAAAATCAAAGATAGAGCTGCGAGGTTACTCAGGAAAGCAAATCCTTATGGTAGGATGTATCACTGTACCGGTGAAATACAAGGATCACTTTCAGAGCGTACCTCTCTTAGTAGTGGCAGGAGACAAGCCTGCCTTACTAGGTAGAAATTGGTTGGGATCACTGAACCTGGATTGGAATGAGATTTTTTGAGTTGAAACGAGATTTGCATCAAAGAATGATGTCATCAAGAAGTATCCAAAGGTGTTCTGTGAAATAGGCCTAAGTACAACCAAGTTGTTGTACCTAAGGTAAGGTTGTATGGTGATTATGAAGTAACCGTAAACCAGGTTCTAGACAGTAATCTATCCATTACATTGACAAATGTAGAAGATTTGTTCACAACACTGACAGTTGGCCAGATCTTCTCAAAGTTAGACCTCACAAATGTCCACTTACAACTTGAGCTAGAGGAGTCCAAGTCATGCTTAACTATAAATACTCATCTAGGCCTATATCAATTTAATAGGCTACCATTTCGTGTGTCTTCCGCCCCCGCCATATTTCAAGGGGTCATGAACCAAATTTTGCAAAGCATTGAAGGGGTAACATGTTATTTAGATGACATACTAATTTCAGCACCAAACAGGCAAATCCATTTTAACGTATTGAATGAAGTGCTCAAACGGCTAGAGAAGCATAGATTGCAAGTGACTGCTCGCAAGAAGGTCAATGAACTTCAATCATTTTTGGGTCTTTTGAACTATTATGGGAAGTTCCTACCAAATTTGACTACAGTATTACTTCCACGGAATGAGCTGTTGAAAAAACAGATCAATTGGAAATGGCCAGAAGAATGCAATGCAACATTCAAAGAGTGTAAAAGCCAATTGGTAGAGAGTACCATGTTAGTTCACGATGACATATCGAAGGATATCAAGCTAGCATGTGATGCCACTCCAAATGGAGTTGGGGCAGTGATCTCTCATGTACTAACTAGTGGGGAGGAGAGACCAATTGCTTTTGCTTCATGCACTCTCAGTGCCAGTGAGTGTAATTATGCGTAGAACGAAAGAGAAGCTTTGGCATTGATTTTTGGGGTCAAGAAGTTGCACAAATACTTGTATGATCGTAAGTTTACCATTGGTATGGACCATAAGCCCCTGACAGCAATCCTCCATCCAAAGTCCCCAATTCCAACCTTATCTGCAGCCCGAATGCAGAGATGTGTTTTCATTTTGTCAACATATACGTATGACATTGAATATAGATCATCAGCTGATCACAGTAATACTGATGCTATGTCCAGGTTGCCAGCCCCATCACAAATTACACCCAATAGGGAAGAAGTATTCTATTTTTCATACATTGATGAACTACCAGTCATAGCTGAAGAGATTGGTAGAGCAATCAAATGTGACGCAGTTATGTCAAAGGTGTATGATTACATAGCAAATGGCTGGCCAAACCAGGTATCAGAGAAAGATATTCAGCCATACTTCATTCGTAGGAATGAATTATCAGTGGATAAAGATTGTATCATGTGGGGTGCAAGAGTAGTTATCCCAAACAAGTTCAAATTATTAGGAAATCTTCATGACCAGCACCTGGGAATATGCTTGACTAAGAGTTTGCATGCAGTTACTTATGGCGACCAGGTCGAGATAAAGATAGTCAGTGTACAACATGTCAATCGGTAAGCAAGAAACCACCATCAGTATCATTACAGCCAAGGAAATGGCCTCCCAGGGTATGGCAAAGGTTACATGTAGATTTTGCTGAGCTAGAAGGACAGCAATTGTTCATTGTGATTGATAGCCATTCAAAATGGGCAGAGGTGTTTCCAATGCGGAAAATAACAATAATTAAAACAATATACAATTTGCGAGGATTTTTTTCTTCGTATGGCCTCCCAGAAGAAATTGTGTCTGATAATGGGTCGCATTTTGTTCTGATGAATTTGCACAATTCATGAGCAGAAATGGTATGAAACATACCAAGGTTCCACCATACCACACCGGTGCAGCAGAGCACACAGTACAAATTGTAAAACGTGCCCTCGTCAAGCAAATGGTGGATCCAAATCTAAAGAAACATCAGTTGTCGTTGGATCACAAACTAGCAAATTTTCTAATTAACTATCATAATACTCCTCATACAACTACTGGCAGAACACCAGCATGTGGTCCTCGCACATATTTGGAAAGATTAGGTTTGTTCACATTGATCATATTTTACTTATAGATGTGGAAGGAGTTGAAATTTGGAATGATTCGATCGTTTCTGACTCATCAGGTAGCCTTGTTACCAGTAGAGTACCAATAGCAAATCCTACATCAGATATACTAGAAACAAGTCCAAGAGAAAGTCAGAATTTAAGTCTGAGTCCGAGTCAGGCAGACAAACAGTCTGAAGTTGTAGGGAGTCCAAATGTAAATCAAGGGTTGCCCTTGGAGAAAAACTCTCCTCAGACTCAGCCTAGAATGAGTCTAAGTTCAACACCACATTTGGGAAGTTCTGTTCGAGAGTGAAGGTATCCTCTTCAAAGCAGAAAACCAGTGGGTAAATTTGATTTGTAAATATGGCAAAATAAGTCCATATCTTTTGTTATGTATAACCATGCAAGTTATGTATAATGATTATTTTACTATGATTACTTATTCATTAAGGAGGGAGAAGTGTAATATAGAGCTCCACCTCGTGGACTACTGTGGTAATGCAACTGCCGGTGTATAATAACAAAAGGGGCATGTGATCAGATCACCTGACAAATTTTCAATAGAGCCATCTTGTTGTCTGTGTTTTTATGATGTCGTAAAGAAGATATTACAACCCCAGATGGCTATTTTGAAACAGATAATTTAAGCAAGGTGGATAGAATAGTGGTGCCTACTTGGATACAATCGCATATCTTCTACTTTATACAGTATTGTATTTGGAATAAAACAGAGCAAGTCGTATGGGGATCTGACCAATTTCTCAGCTTAACTAACAAGCACAATTTATTGAATTTTGAAAATGTAGCCCATAGTATTCCTTTAATTTCAATTTAAAGTCTGGTCAAGTAATAAGAATTACATTGTGCCTTTGCATTTAAATCCACTGATGAATATGTATTCGACAAAAAGTATAAAGAGCTGTTTCTCAACATAATCACAACAATGAACAAATAACAACTGGAGATAATTTTAAAGAGAAATATTTGGCATTGGAATTTACAAACATGCTATTCTACTTTGTAAAGTGCACCCAAAACCGTTGAAAATCAAGTTATATTCACATTAAAAAAATTAATTTCCACAATATTGCAGATACATTTTTGCAGATATAGCAAGTTTACTTACAGTTAAAAATCATTGCATTTTTTTCAATTTAAATATAATTTATCAAAATAGAGTTGGTTATATACTGTACACTTTAGTTTCTAGAGGGCATTGGCCAGAATTTTCCAGAGTGGTAACGAGTTCAATCGGAGGTAGGTGGGAAAGTTGTTATTTTTGGGAGTTAGTTGGGTACCCGCTGTCATCCCACGCGCCTTTCCCACAGACTCGTCAGTCAGCGTGGACCTGACCTGACCGGCAGAGGCGGGCAATCCAATTTAAAGTATTAGTAGCTTGTTGCCAGACCTATAAAGAGTGGTTTTAACTTTACCTTTTAAATTTAACTGGATGGCCACGGGAAACACGCTGCTCGGGAACCACGTCTGTCAACCTGAGGTGGGAGTACAGTGGCCATTGCTTCAGCTGATGAGTTGACAGCATCAAATTTACTATAAAAGCTCCCACCTGACAGATGATCACTTTCCTCACCAGAAGCTATTTCTCACTGCCTTCCCAGTACAGAATCTGCAGGCTACAGGCTTTCCTGCAAAGTCTCCATTCAGTGTCACCTCATTGGAAGAACTCTCTCACCATTGATAGATTGCTTCTGTCAACTCTACTTCACCTGCCATCTATTCCATCAGCATGGATGCCCTTTATACTGTCTGCCCTTGGCCCTCAGAATCTGATCACGATCAACCCCAACACCAGGCCCAGCACCAGGCACACCAGCAGCACCAATAAAAACACCACTAACCTTCTCCACAATCACCTGATGCTGCACAGGACAGAGGGCATCAGCATCCAAGCTCATTGCTGTCCGGTAGGCCAGAGATGGCCTCATCATGTCCAGATTTACTTCACTTGACGCTGTAAACTTATATGGCTATCACATGATGTGCCAGGTTAGCACCACCCCACAGCAACACCATAAAACATCCATGCAATGACCAAGCCATTAATTTCATGCTCACCACCATTGCCCGAGTAGCGTGTTTCCCATGGCTATCTAGTTAAATTTAAAAGGTAAGGTTAAAACCACTCTTAAGGGTCTGACAACAAGCTACCAATACTTTAAATTGGGTTGCCCGCCTCTGCCGTTATGTCTCACCATTCACTGCAACTCACTAAGCCATTTACAAAGGTACGCACAAATCTGTCCAAGACCGAATGTGTTGAAAATAAAGATTTTTAAGTTTGACAGCATATTAACAGAAACTTTACATAAACATTGGATAAAACACCCAATTGGCTACCCTTGTGAATCTACTTGTGTGTCATCTTTCTCATCCGTGTGCTTCTGCGAGGTAGAGGCAACCTGTTGACTTCCCTGCTGCCAAGGAACTGGAGACCACCTTGCTGCACATCATGAGGACCCACATCTATGCTGAAATCCCTCTGAGAGAGGAGGTCTATGAGCCTCTGCCATCTATTCTCCATACATATCCATCTCTCCTCCCGAGATAACCATCTATTCTCCGTAGACACCATGTGCTCCATTAGCTGCTCCATGTAGGTGGGCATCCTATCCATGGAAGAGCCTACATTTGCCATCGCCTGCGACATGGTGGTGCTCATGTTGGAAATGGACTCCTCCATTCTCTCAACATTTGCAGACATCGTGCTCATAAAACCTGTCAGAGCCCCCTGCACTTCTACCTGCACCTCCAGGATCACCCTCTTTCTTGATAACCCCCGAGGCTCAGTGTCTGCATGCAGCTGAGCAGAGCTAATAGTGTCCTTCACTCTCCGGCAAGGACTCTCCACTGTTGTCCCTGTCCCCTGTCTCCACCATCTGCTCTTGCTCACTTGTGAGTTAAGACCCCAGGTCTCAAGACTACTCTATCTAGGATGGCACCCACCAAGTTGTGCGCATCTGTCTGGTGACAGTGCGCCCTCAGAGGCTGGAGGCTCCTCTGAGGAGTCATCTTCCTCTTCCTCCTGTACAGTGCAGTGGGGGATGGGCTCTTGATGGCCTTGTGGGGAAGAAAATAGATAAGTTAGATATGACATATGAAGAATGGGTAATGGGTACTTATACCATTATGCACATGATGACCATTTAGTGGCTGCTGACATCGGTGCCCATATGAGTGACTGATGTATGCCATGTAAATGTATGATATGTAATTCTGTCACTGGGTTGCTGAGATGTCCCTTTTCCTCCATCCCCTACCTCCACCTGCTCGGCGACTCCAGATATTTCTAAAGCTGTTGTAAGTGGAGGACCATTTTCGGTTCGCTCCCTCTTATTTTGGGCTCTCTTTTCCTGCAAGGAGGGAAAGAAGAGGTTGAGTGAGAATGATGGAATGAGTGTAAGGAATAGATGGGTTACATATTTAGAGGGTGATTATGAAGGAATGGGGTAACAAAACCAAGTGGCCTCCTTCTGTGTTGTTAGTTGGTATGATTGCACTAGGATGAGAGTGAGTGTGAGGGGTGGCTAGTGAGATGGGGATGTAATAAGGTAGATAGAGAGAGAGGGATGGGTGGACATGCAAGGTATGTTGGTGTAAGGATGTGCAGGAGTAGGGTTTGGATGGCAGAGTGATGGGGATGTGATGAGAGGCACAACAGGATGAAGGTGAGTGTGGCTTTGTACTCACGTTTCTTGATCTAATGAGCTCATTGGAACATTTGCAGGATTGCACCCAGGTCCTCCTGACCACATCCCTGCTGGTGAGCTCCTCTGAAATCTCCAACCAGGCTGTTTTGGTATGCTGGGAAGGACTCTTCTGTCCATTGGAAGGGAAGAGGACCTCCCTGCATGCTCTTACTCCCTCTAAAAGCATATGGAGAGAGTAATTGGAGAACCTGGGTGCAGCCCTCTGCCTCTGTATAGTCATTGTCAGTGTTTATAGCACTCCAAAGCTGTAGTGCACTGACAGCACAATGATTTATTGACATTTAAATGCAATGTTGCCATGGCCCCTTTAAAAATCCAGGCTGAAAACACATCATCGATGATGTCACCAGACCCGCACCATTTAATTGGGCGGGTAATGAGCAGCGTAGGCTTAACAGGCCCTATTAAAGGGAAAGTCATTTACAGTAATGGGATGGAGCCAGCAGTGGGGTCGCGACCCACCATGGCAGCCATCCACACAGGACCTGCCCAGGTAGACAAAATTTTGGCCGTTATTTCTCTTAAACCATTTGTAGAACGAGATATTTTTATATTTTTCTTTTTTTTTTACATAAAACCCCTCGAGCCTCCTGTTCTGCCATTTAATGAGATCATGGCTGATCAGCCACCTAACTCCATATACCCGTCTTTTGCCGATATCCCTTAATACCTTTGGTGAACAAAAATCTATCAATCTCAGATTTAAAATTAACAATTGATCTAGCATCGACTACCATTTGCGGAACAGATTTCCAAACGTCTACCACCCTTTGTGTGCAGAAGTATTTTCTAATTTCACTCCTGAAAGGTCTGGTTCCAATTTTTAGACTATGCCATCTACTCCTAGAATCCCCAACCAGCAGAAATAGTTTCTCTCTATCTATCCTATCTATTCCCTTTAATATCCTGAAAACTTCGATCAGATCACCTAACATTCTAAATTCTAGGAAACACAACCCTAATTTGTGTAATCTATCCTCGTAACTTAATCCTTGAAGTCCGGATGTCATTTTGGTAAATCTACGCTGTACTCCCTTCAAAGCCAATATATCTTCCCTAAGGTGTGGTGCCCAGAACTGCTCACAGTACCGATCCTTTTTAGTTCCAAAGTGGGTGACCTCATATTTGCTTACATTGAAGTCCATTTGCCAGAGTTTTGCCTATTCACTTAATCTATCAATATCCCTTTGTAAATAGTTGAGGCCCCAACACAAATCCCTGCGGGACATCACTAGTCACATCCTGCCAATTTGAGTGCCGGGATGGCAGTATTGACATAAGAGGGGAAAATGGATCAACTGGGCTTGTATCCACTGGAGTTTAGAAGAATGAGAGGGGATCTCATCGAAACATACAAAATTCTGATGGGATTGGACAGGTTAGAGGCAGGAAGAATGTTCCCGTTGCTGGGGAGTTCCAGAACCAGGGGTCACAGTCTAAGAATAAAGGGTAAGCCATTTAGGACCAAGATGAGGAGAAACCTCTTCACTTAGAGAGTGGTTAACCTGTGGAATTCTCTACCGCAGAAAGTTGTTGAGTCGTTAGATATATTCAAGAGGGAGTTAGATATGGCCCTTATGGCCAAAGGGATCAAGGGGTATGGAGAGAGAAAGCAGGAAAGGGGTACTGAGGTTGAATGATCAGCCATGATCTTATTGAATGGTGGTGCAGGCTCGAGGGGCCGAATGGCCTACTCCTGCACCTAATTTCTATGTTTCTATGTTTCCATTATCCCTACTCTCTGGGGCCAAAATTGTCCCTTTCCTCTGCGTGTGGTCTAACCAGGGTTTCGTATGGCTGCAGTACAACCTCTGCCCCCTTGTACTCTAGTCCTCGAAATATAAAGGCCATCATTCCATTAGCCTTTTTGATTATTTTCTGTACCTATTCATAACATTTTAATCTATGTGCCTAAACCCCCAAGTCTCTTTGGACCTTCAGTGGTTTTTAGCTTTTCACCATTTAGAAAGTACCCTGTTCTATCCTTTTTAGGTTCAAAGTGGATGACCTCACACTTGCTTACATTGAAATCAATTTGCCACAGTTTTGCCCATTCACTAATCTATCAATATCCCTTTGCAATTTTATGCTTTCATCTCACCATCATCATCATCATAGGCAGCCCCTCGGAAGAGTCCCTTCCACTCTTAACATGAGTTCTTTAGATGGCTGTACAATCCAATACGAGAACCACAGTCCCTGTCACAGGTCATTGAGGTGAGGGGTGGGTGGGACTGGTTTGCCACACACTCTATCTCTGTAAACAATTCTCTAATGTGATGTGCATGTCACAATATTTTGCAAAGTTGTGAAAAAAGTCCTCTACTGCAGTGTATTGTGTACATATTACTTGCTGTCCCTGCAGTAACTGCATTAAATTAGGTAATGTTCTTCAGTTCATGCATATTCCGACATCTCCAATCTGGCATGTGTTCACGAATGATTCTTCCGTATACACCATCACTTTCATTCCAACCTTTCATCTGGCCAATTGTTGAAACATACAAATATAGAAACATAGAAAATAGGTGCAGGAGTAGGCCATTCGGCCCTTAGAGAATGTACCATCATTTAATAATATCATGAATGATCATTCCCTCAGAACCCCTTTCCTGCTTTCTCTCCATACCCCTTGATCCCTTTAGCCGTAAGGGCCATATCTAACTCCCTCTTGAATATATCCAATGAACTGGCATCAACAACTCTCTGCGGTAGGGAATTCCACAGGTTAACAACACTCTGAGTGAAGAAGTTTCTCCTCATCTCGGTCCTAAATGGTTTACCCTTTTCCTTAGACTATGTCCCCTGGTTCTGGACTTCCCCAACATCGGGAACATTCTTCCTGCATCCAACCTGTCCAGTCCCATCAGAATTTTATATGTTTCTATGAGACCCCTCGCATCATTCTAAACTCCAGTAAATACAGGCCCAGTCGATCCAGTCTCTCCTCATATGTCGGTCCTGCCATCCTGGGAATCAGTCTGGTGAACCTTCGCTGCACTCCCTCAATAGCAAGAACATCCTTCCTCAGATTAGGAGACCAAAACTGAACACAATATTCCAGGTGAGGCCTCACTAAGGCCCTGTACAACTGCAGTAAGACCTCTGTGCTCCTATACTCAAATCCCTAGCTATGAAGGCCAACATACCATTTGCCTTCTTCACCGCCTGCTGTACCTGCATGCCAATTTTCAATGACTGATGTACCATGACACCCAGGTCTCGTTGCACCTCCCCTTTTCCTAATCTGTTGCCATTCAGATAATATTCTGCCTTCATGTTTTTGCCACCAAAGTGGCTAACCTCATATTTATCCAAATTATACTGCATCTGCCAAGTGTTTGCTCACTCATCTAACCTGTCCAAGTCACCCTGCAGCCTCTTAGTGTCCTCCTCACAGCTCACACCGCTACCCAGCTTAGTGTCATCTGCAAACTTGGAGATATTACACTCAATTCCTTCATCTGAATCATTAATGTATATTGCAAATAGCTGAGGTCCCAGCACTGAGCCCTGCAGCACCCCACTAGTCACTGCCTGTCATTCTGAAAAGGACCCATTTATCCAACTCTCTGCTTCCTGTCTGCCAACCAGTTCTCTATCCACATCAGTACATTACTCCCAATACCATGTGCTTTAATGTTGCACACCAATCTCTTGTGTGGGACCTTGTCAAAAGCCTTTTGAAAGTCCAAATACACCCCATCCACTGGTTCTTGTCCACTCTACCAGTTACATCCTCAAAAAATTCTAGAAGATTTGTCAAGCATTATTTCCCTTTCATAAATCCATGCTGACTTGGACTGTTCCTGTCACTGCTTTCCAAATGCGCTGCTATTTCATCTTTAATAATTGATTCCAACATTTTCCCCACCACTGATGTCAGGCTAACTGGTCTATAATTACCCGATTTCTCTCTCCCTCCTTTCTTTAACAAGTGGTGCTACATTAGCTACCCTCCAGTCCATAGGAACTGATCCAGAGTCGATAGACTGTTGGAAAATGATCACCAATGCATCCACTATTTCTAGGGCTACTTCCTTAAGTACTCTGGGATGCAGACTATCAGGCCCTGGGGATTTATCGGCCTTCAATCCCATCAATTTCCCTAACACAATTTCCCGCCTAATAAGAAGTTCCTCCTTCTCACTAGACCCTTGGTCCCCTAATATTTCCCCAAGGTTATTTGTGTCTTCCTTCGTGAAGACAGAACCAAAGTGTTTGTTTAACTGGTCCGCTATTTGTTTGTTCCCCATTATAAATGAATCTGACCGCAAGGGACCTACGTTTGTCTTCAATAATCTTTTTCTCTTCACATAGCTATAGAAGCAGTTTTTATGTTCCCAGCAAGCTTCCTCTCATACTCTATTTTACTCCTCCTAATTAAACCCTTTGTCCTCCTCTGCTGTATTATAAAATTCTCTCAATCCTCAGGTTTGCTGCTTTTTCTGGTCAATTTATATGTTTCTTCCTTGGATTTAATACTATCCTTAATTTCCCTTGTTAGCCATGGTTGAGCCACCTTCCCCGTTTTATTTTTACTCCAGACAAGGATGTGCAATTGTTGAAGTTCATCCATGTGATCTTTAAATGTTTGACATTGCCTATCCACCGTCAACCCTTTAAGTATCATTTGCCAGTCTATTCTAGCCAATTCACGTCATACCATCGAAGTTACCTTTCCTTAAGTTCAGGACCCTCGTCTCTGAATTAACTGTGTCACTCTCCATCTTAATAAAGAATTCTACTATATTATTGTCACTCTTCCCCAAGGGGCCTCACACAACAAGATTGCTAATTAGTCCTTTCTCATTCCACACCACCCAGTCTAGGATGGCCAGCCCTCTAGTTGGTTCCTCGACATATTGGTCTGGAAAACCATCCCTAATACACTCCTGGAAATCCTCCTCCACTGCATTGCTACCAGTTTGGTTAGCCCAATCAATATGTAGATTAAAGTCGCCCATGATAACTGCTGTACCCTTATTGCACGCATCCCTAATTTCTTATTTGATGCTGTCCCCAACCTCATATAGACCACCAAACAGTGTTACTACTGTTTGGTGGTCTATACACAACTCCCACTAGCATTTTCTGCCCTTTGGTATTCTGTAGCTCCACCCATACCTATTCCACATCATCCAAGCTAATGTCCTTCCTTACTATTGCGTTAATTTCTTCTTTAACTAGCAATGCCATCCCGCCTCCTTTTCCTTTCTGTCTAACCTTCCTGAATGTTGTAAAGATCAACAAATGTTTTGTCAGCACCTTTACTCTCAGATGACTCAGAAACCAATCCTGGCGAGCTTTTTTGTTCTTTAGAAATGCCGCCTCGACTTCAAGATGTTCAAGAATAGGTCTATCATCTACAATGCCGTCTATCTTTGTGTCATCAGCAAACGTTGATGTTTGACTTTCTACGCCATCATCTAAACGAACCAAAGGTGGGCAGTGGAAACGCTACAAAGACACCCTCAAAGTCTTCCTAATAAAGTGCGACATCCCCACTGACACCTGGGAGTCCCTGACCAAAGACCGCCCTAAGTGGAGAAAGTGCATCCGGGAGGGCGCTGAGCACTTCGGGTCTCAATGCCGAGAGCATGCAGAAATCAAGCGCAGGAAGCGGAAAGAGCGTATGGCAAACCAGTCTCACCCACCGTTTCCCTCAATGATTATCTGTCCCACCTGTGACAGAGACAGGTATTGGAATGTTCATGCACCAAAGAACTCACTTCAGGAGTGGAAGCAAGTCTTCCTCGATTCTGAGGGACTGCCTATGATGATGATGATAATAAATATTGTAAATAGTTGAGCCCCCAACGCAGATCCCTGTGGGACACCACTAGTCACATCCTGCCAGTTAGAGTACCTGACCATTATCCCTACTCTCTGGGGCTGAAATAGCCTCTTTCCTTAAGGCCTGTTACCACCGCAAATCGGAGGCCACATTGTGGAGTGGAGTGCCAAAACAAACTTTTTTCCAGTGGTCCAGTGAGGCTGTGGCCTTCTGCAGTGGCAGTGTGGCTTCCATTAAAGTGGAGGGCTCACTGCCACTGCTACGATTTTTTTTTGTCGGCCGACTGCCATGTCGGCCTGACTTTTGGTGGTAGGGCCACTGCCAGCCCAATTGCCCTCCCGAGTTTTCCCAACCATGCCCCAATCCCCCTTTACTGCTCCGCTGCTGCCGATCAGTGTTTAAACACGTCATCACCTTGTGCACTGCCAATCTAACCCCACGACGGCAACATTCCCCTCGGAAAATCTTCGGCCCACCCGGCAGTGCCAAAACAAGCTTTTTTCCAAAGGTCCAGTGAGGCTGTGGCCTTCTGCAGTGGCAGTGTGGCTTCCATTAAAGTGGAGGGCTCACTGCCACTGCTACGATTTTTTTTTGTCGGCCGACTGCCATGTCGGCCTGACAATTATGCCCCAGGGTTTGGCTGGGACGCCAACAAGCACTGGCACCTCCTCTTGGGTGGCCCAAAGTTTTTAAATCGCGAAGGCTCACCCCTTTATGTGAAGGCGTGAGACATGGTGATGTGCACCATGATGACATCATCAAGGCGGTGACTCCGCACCGCGCCCAACTTCCACCCCTCAGTTGCTGTCACCGCTGCATCTTTGCCCCTCAGGTGTAGTCACCGCTCACATTGTGATCGAGTTCTGGATCAAAATAAAAAAAAAACAATGGGCGGAATTTTGCGATAGCAACAACCTGAACTACAGCTACAGTAAAAACCATTGAACCGGGGTGGGAGTGCCCTGTTTCATGCGAGGGCAATTTCTATCCCTCTGACTCCTGTCGCTCAGCCAATTTCCTAACAAGGTCACTAATTTGCTCTCAACTCTGTGGGCTTCTTCTTTAGATAACAGTCTCTTCGGTGGGATTTTATCAAATGCTTTCTGGAAGTCCATATAAATAAAATCCATAGACATTCGTCTGTCCACTACTTTAGTCACTACTTCAAAAAATTCAATCAGATTGCCCCTCATGACTTCCCTTTCACAAATCCATGCTGGCTGTCTCTGAGCAACTGAAAACTTGAGGTGTTCAGTCAACCTATCCTTAATTATAGACTCTTGCAATTTCACGACAGCAGATGTTAGGCTAACTGGTCTATAATTCCCTGGTTTCCCTCTCTCACCATTCTTAAATAGTGGAGTGAGTTGCACTATTTTCCAATCTAAAGGAACGGTTAATGATTTAGACGAGGGGATTAAATGTAGTATCTCCAAATTTGCAGATGTCACTAAGTTGGGTGGCAGTGTGAGCTGCGAGAAGGATGCTAAAAGGCTGAGGGTGACTTGGATAGGTTAGGTGAATGGGAAATGCATGGCAGATGAAGTATAATGTGGATAAATGTGAGGTTATCCACTTTGGTGATAAAAACAGAGAGACAGACTATTATCTGAATGGTGACAGATTAGGAAAAGGGGAGGTGCAACGAGACCTGGGTGTCATGGTACATCAGTTATTGAAGGTTGACATGCAGGTACAGCAGGCGGTTAAGAAAGCAAATGGCATGTTGGCCTTCATAGCAAGGGGAATTGAGTACAGGGGCAGGGAGGTATCACTACAGTTGTACAGGGCCTTGGAGAGGCCACACCTGGAGTATTGTGTACAGTTTTGGTCTCCTAACTTGAGGAAGGACATTCTTGCTATTGAGGGAGTGCAGCGAAGGTTCACCAGACTGATTCCCGGGATGGCGGGACTGACATATCAAGAAAGACTGGATCAGCTGGGCTTGTATTCACTGGAGTTCAGAAGAATGAGAGGGGATCTCATAGAAACGTTTAAAATTCTGATGGGTTTAGACAGGTTAGATGCAGGAAGAATGTTCCCAATGTTGGGGAAGTCCAGAACCAGGGGTCACAGTCTAAGGATAAGGGGTAAGCCATTTAGGACCGAGATGAGGAGAAACTTCTTCACCCAGAGAGTGGTGAACCTGTGGAATTCTCTACCACAGAAAGTTGTTGAGGCCAATTCACTAAATATATTCAAAAGGGAGTTGTATGCTAGGGGGATCAAGGGGTATGGCGAGAAAGCAGGAATGGGGTACTGAAGTTGCCTGTTCAGCCATGAACTCATTGAATGGCGGTGCAGGCTCGAAGGGCCGAATGGCTTACTCCTGCACCTATTTTCTATGTTTCTATGTTCCTGAATCAAGAGAACTTTGGAAGATTATAATTAGGGCATCTGAAATGTGTTCATCTACTTCCTTTAAAACCCTGAGATGGAAACCATTTGGTCCTGGGGATTTGTTACTGTTTTTTTACTTATGTAAATTTTATTGAATCCTTGTTCCTGATTCAATATTAGTTTCCTTGGGATGTTTGCAACTTTAGTGTCATATTTGATCATGAATTCAGTGGGACAGATAGTCGATGAGAGAAAGGGTGGATGGGACAGGTTTGCCACATGCTCTTTCCGCTGCCTACACTTGTTTTCTGCATGCTCTCGGCGTTGAGACTTGAGGTGCTCAGCATCCTCCCGGATGCACTTCCTCTACTTGGGGCGATCTTTGGCCAGGGACTCCCAGGTGTTAGTGGGGATGTTGCACTTTATCAGGGAGGCTTTGAGGGTGTCCTTGTAACGTTTCCTCTGCCCACCTTTGGCTCGTTTGCCGTGAAGGAGTTCCAAGTAGAGCGCTTGTTTTGGGAGTCTCGTGTCTGGCATGCGAACTGTCATGTATCTTACATGGCCACTGTTGGTACCATCTCAAGGTGTGCCACCAGAGGGCACAGCAGTGGGAGACTTGTAGGTTACCTGTACAGGTGTGCCTGGCCTAGTATAAAAGGCAGGCCACCAGGTGTGATCCTTACTCTAGAGTTAACTAATAAAGGATTAAGGTCACTACAGTTCAAGTACAACACACTGCCTCGTGGAGTCATTGTTAGAGCATCTAAGGACACAACAACTGGCGACGAGATTACGAACTTTCACGCGGAAATGGCTACCCTTGGTACGTTGCAGCAGTTCGCCATTGGTGATGATTGGGATGCCTTTGTGGAGAGGCTAGAACACTTTTTCACAGCAAACGACCTGGCAGGAGACGACCCGGCCGCACTGGCTGATAAGCACAGAGCTATCCTGCTAACCAGTTGTGGGCCCAACGTCTATGGCCGCATCAGGGACTTGCTGGCACCAGCAAAGACAATGACCAAGTCGTACAAGGAGATCGTAACCCTGATCCAGGAGCAACTCAAGCCCAAGGAGAGCATCCTCACAGCCAGTCACTAGTTCTATACCCACCGACGGCTCGAAGGCCAGAAAGTCGCAAAGTACGCCGCAGACCTCAGGAGGCTGGCCACACCGTGCAAGTTAGGCACCCACCTCAACGAAGCGCTGCAGGACATTTTTGTCATTGGAATTGGCCATGAGGGCCTTCTTCACAAGCTATTGTCGGCAGATACCACAGTCACACTGCAGAAGGCCATCTCTGTGAGCCAGTCTTTCATGATCTCGACCTGCGGCTCTAGGCAGATGTCTCACCCTCAGGACTCAAACCCGGCAATACTGTGCACAGAGTGGCGCCGTTCAGGAGCTGGACTGTAGAGCGCGAATCCTCTCAGGGAAGAGAGAACAGGCCCCCGAGTCCCTTAACTCAGAGTCTGCCGATGGGGGCTAACCATGCTGGCATTGAGGAGGGAATCACCGGGCTCACCAATGACGTTTTAAAGACTATGTTTGCAAAGGCTGCAGCACAAAGGGCCACCTCCAGTGAATGTGTTGATGAGGAGTCCGCAGATGGCCATGAATCCAGCATGGATTAAGAATTGATAGACAGAGAGGCAGCCCAGTCCCACGGGGATGTACATAGCATGTTTACCTGCACCACCGAGTGCTCTCCGCTGAAGATGGAAGTCGAGATAGAGGGAAGTCCAGTCTTCATGGAAGTGGACATGGGGGCGAGCCAGTCAGTGATGAATCAAGGAGCCTTTGAGAGGCTATGGGACAATCCAGCTGAATGACCCGAGTTGGCCCCAGTTCAGGCAAAGCTGCGCACCTACCCCAATGAAATCATCCCAGTCATTGGTAGTGTGAATGTAAAGGTACTCCATGATGGCGAGGTGCACAAGTTACCTCTGTGGACTGATGCAGATGATGGACCAATGCTGCTCGGCAAAAGGTGGATGGAGAAGATCCATTGGAAGTGGGAAGACTTCACCCCTCCAGAGATCGAAGCCCTCTGCACTCAGAGACAAAGCAAGCCCTCACCTGTGGGTGGACCCGGCATCGGAGAGCTGATCAGCACGGCACCCGAGACACAGACCGCTCAGCATGACTGCGTGGAGATGATCCAGCTGAGACGACTTGAATGAACCTTCCAGGCTCCAGTGGCAGGACTCCAGAGGGAGAAAATTGGATCCAGAAGCGACTTCCCACCTGCGGAGGCAGAACCCGGGGAGAAGAGGATCACCCCTGTCGACATCGTGGACGAATGAAAGATGGCGCCCGAATCACGAGGTGATGCACTGAAGCCAAAATGGCCGTGGCCAGACCACGAGGTGCAGCACTGATGGAGCAATACGTGGCACCAAACGGTAAAGCAAGCAAGTTGCTCTTAAAGGAGGCCTGCAACCCACTACAATTAAAGGGACAGTTCCACACATTTAAGCAATGGAACAGTAATTATGAGTTAGAGACTAAAAGTGTAACGGATTATGTAAAGTGTGTAACTGACCATGTAACATGTGTAACTGATAATCCGCATTGTTTACATGCATCCAGCGAGGAAAAGTCGTGCGATTATGTACAACGTGTGATTGATGATCTGAAATGTACACATAGAAACATAGAAACATAGAAACATAGAAAATAGGTGCAGGAGCAGGCCATTCAGCCCTTCTAGCCTGCACCACCATTCAATGAGTTCATGGCTGAACATGAAACTTCAGTACCCACTTCCTGCTTTCTCGCCATAACCCTTGATCCCCCGAGTAGTAAGGACTTCATCTAACTCCCTTTTGAATATATTTAGTGAATTGGCCTCAACTACTTTCTGTGGTAGAGAATTCCACAGGTTCACCACTCTCTGGGTGAAGAAGTTTCTCCTCATCTCGGTCCTAAATGGCTTACCCCTTATCCTCAGACTGTGACCCCTGGTTCTGGACTTCCCCAACATTGGGAACATTCTTTCTGCATCTAACCTGTCTAAACCCGTCAGAATTTTAAACGTTTCTATGAGGTCCCCTCTCATTCTTCTGAACTCCAGTGAATACAAGCCCAGTTGATCCAATCTTTCTTGATAGGTCAGTCCCGCCATCCCGGGAATCAGTCTGGTGAACCTTCGCTGCACTCCCTCAATAGCAAGAATGTCCTTCCTCAAGTTAGGAGACCAAAACTGTACACAATACTCCAGGTGTGGCCTCACCAAGGCCCTGTACAACTGTAGCAACACCTCCCTGCCCCTGTATTCAAATCCCCTCGCTATGAAGGCCAACATGCCATTTACTTTCTTAACCGCCTGCTGTACCTGCATGCCAACCTTCAATGACTGATGTACCATGACACCCAGGTCTCGTTGCACCTTCCCTTTTCCTAATCTGTCACCATTCAGATAATAGTCTGTCTCTCTGTTTTTACCACCAAAGTGGATAACCTCACATTTATCCACATTATACTTCATCTGCCATGCATTTGCCCACTCACCTAACCTATCCAAGTCACTCTGCAGCCTAATAGCATCCTCCTCGCAGCTCACACTGCCACCCAACTTAGTATCATCCGCAAATTTGGAGATACTGCATTTAATCCCCTCGTCTAAATCATTAATGTACAATGTAAACAGCTGGGGCCCAGCACAGAACCTTGCGGCACTCCACTAGTCACTGCCTGCCATTCTGAAAAGTACCCGTTTACTCCTACTCTTTGCTTCCTGTCTGACAACCAGTTCTCAATCCACGTCAGTACACTACCCCCAATCCCATGTGCTTTAACTTTGCACATTAATCTCTTGTGTGGGACCTTGTCGAAAGCCTTCTGAAAGTCCAAATATACCACATCAACTGGTTCTCCTTTGTCCACTTTACTGGAAACATCCTCAAAAAATTCCAGAAGATTTGTCAAGCATGATTTCCCTTTCACAAATCCATGCTGACTTGGACCTATCATGTCACCATTTTCCAGATGCACTGCTATGACATCCTTAATAATTGATTCCATCATTTTACCCACTACCGATGTCAGGCTGACCGGTCTATAATTCCCTGTTTTCTCTCTCCCTCCTTTTTTAAAAAGTGGGGTTACATTGGCTACCCTCCACTCCATAGGAACTGATCCAGAGTCAATGGAATGTTGGAAAATGACTGTCAATGCATCCGCTATTTCCAAGGCCACCTCCTTAAGTACTCTAGGATGCAGTCCATCAGGCCCTGGGGATTTATCGGCCTTCAATCCCATCAATTTCCCCAACACAATTTCCCGACTAATAAAGATTTCCCTCAGTTCCCCCTCCTTACTAGACCCTCTGACCCCTTTTATATCCGGAAGGTTGTTTGTATCCTCCTTAGTGAATACCGAACCAAAGTACTTGTTCAATTGGTCCGCCATTTCTTTGTTCCCCGTTATGACTTCCCCTGATTCTGACTGCAGGGGACCTACGTTTGTCTTTACTAACCTTTTCCTCTTTACATATCTATAGAAACTTTTGCAATCCGCCTTAATGTTCCCTGCAAGCTTCTTCTCGTACTCCATTTTCCCTGTCCTAATCAAACCCTTTGTCCTCCTCTGCTGAGTTCTAAATTTCTCCCAGTCCCCAGGTTCGCTGCTATTTCTGGCCAATTTGTATGCCACTTCCTTGGCTTTAATACTATCCCTGATTTCCCTAGATAGCCACGGTTGAGCCACCTTCCCCTTTTTATTTTTACGCCAGACAGGAATGTACAATTGTTGTACTGGATCCATGCGGTCTCTAAATGTCTGCCATTGCCCATCCACAGTCAACCCCCTAAGTATCATTCGCCAATCTATCCTAGCCAATTCACGCCTCATACCTTCAAAGTTACCCTTCTTTAAGTTCTGGACCATGGTCTCTGAAATTACTGTTTCATTCTCCATCCTAATGCAGAATTCCACCATATTATGGTCACTCTTCCCCAAGGGGCCTCGCACAATGAGATTGCTAATTAATCCTCTCTCATTACACAACACCCAGTCTAAGATGGCCTCCCCCCTAGTTGGTTCCTCAATATATTGGTCTAGAAAACCATCCCTTATGCACTCCAAGAAATCCTCCTCCACCGTATTGCTTCCAGTTTGGCTAGCCCAATCTATGTGCATATTAAAGTCACCCATTATAACTGCTACACCTTTATTGCATGCACCCCTAATTTCCTGTTTGATGCCCTCCCCAACATCCCTATTACTGTTTGGAGGTCTGTACACAACTCCTACTAACGTTTTTTGCCCTTTGGTGTTCTGCAGCTCTACCCATATAGATTCCACATCATCCAAGCTAATGTCTTTCCTAACTATTGCATTAATCTCCTCTTTAACCAGCAATGCTACCCCACCTCCTTTTCCTTTTATTCTATCCTTCCTGAATGTTGAATACCCCTGAATGTTGAGTTCCCAGCCCTGATCATCCTGGAGCCACGTCTCCGTAATCCCAATCACATCATATTTGTTAACATCTATTTGCACAATTAATTCATCCACCTTATTGCGGATACTCCTTGCATTAAGACACAAAGCCTTCAGGCTTGTTTTATTAACACCCTTTGTCCTTTTAGAATTTTGCTGTACAGTGGCCCTTTTTGTTTTTTGCCTTGGGTTTCTCTGCCCTCCACTTTTCCTCATCTCCTTTCTGTCTTTTGCTTTTGTCTCCTTTTTGTTTCCCTCTGTCTCCCTGCATTGGTTCCCATCCCCCTGCCATATTAGTTTAAATCCTCCCCAACAGCACTAGCAAACACTCCCCCTAGGACATTGGTTCCAGTCCTGCCCAGGTGCAGACCGTCCGGTTTGTACTGGTCCCACCTCCCCCAGAACCGGTCCCAATGCCCCAGGAATTTGAATCCCTCCCTGCTGCACCACTGCTCAAGCCACGTATTCATCTGCGCTATCCTGCGATTCCTACTCTGACTATCATGTGGCACTGGTAGCAATCCCGAGATTACTACTTTTGAGGTCCTACTTTTTAATTTAGCTCCTAGCTCCTTAAATTCGTTTCGTAGGACCTCATCCCTTTTTTTGCCTATGTCGTTGGTACCAATGTGCACCACAACAACTGGCTGTTCTCCCTCCCATTTCAGAATGTCCTGCACCCGCTCTGAGACATCCTTGACCCTTGCACCAGGGAGGCAACATACCATCCTGGAGTCTCGGTTGCGGCCGCAGAAACGCCTATCTATTCCCCTCACAATTGAATCCCCTATCACTATCGCTCTCCCACTCTTTTTCTTGCCCTCCTGTGCAGCAGAGCCAGCCACGGTGCCATGAACTTGGCTGCTGCTGCCCTCCCCTGATGAGTCATTCCCCTCAACTGTACCCAAAGCGGTGTATCTGTTTTGCAGGGGGATGACCGCAGGGGACCCCTGCACTACCTTCCTTGCTCTACTCTTCCTGCTGGTCTTCCATTCCCTATCTGGCTGTGGACCCTTTCCCTGCGGTAAGACCAACTCACTACACGTGATACTCACGTCATTCTCAGCATCGTGGATGCTCCAGAGTAAATCCACCCTCAGCTCCAATTCCGTAACGCGGACCGTCAGGAGCTGGAGGCAGATACACTTCCCGCACACGTAGTCGTCAGGGACACCGGAAGCGTCCCTGAGTTCCCACATGGTACAGGAGGAGCATAACACCCGACCGAGCTCTCCTGCCATGTCTTAACCCTTAGATACACTTAAACTGGTAATAACAATGTTAAAAGTTACTGACCAATATAAGAAGAAAAAGAAAAACTACTCACCAATCACCAGCCAATCACTTACCCCCTAGGCTGTGACGTCACCTTTGTTTTTTTGCCTTCTCCCTGTAGCTGCACCGGTACGCTTCTCGCCGACCCCGGACTCGCGCTGCTCCGAGCTCCCACTTCCTCGACTGACTGCTCGAACTGCCTGACTCCCGCTGGCCTTTATAGGCCTCTCGCCGACCCCGGACTCGCGCTGCTCCGAGCTCCCGCCTCCTCGATTGACTGCTCGAACTGCTCGACTCCCGCTGGCCTTTATAGGCCTCTCGCCGACCCCGGACTCGCGCTGCTCCGAGCTCCCACCTCCTCGACTGACTGCTCGAACTGCCCGACTCCCGCTGGCCTTTATAGGCCTCTCGCCGACCCCGGACTCGCGCTGCTCCGAGCTCCCGCCTCCTCGACTGACCAGCCAGGAAATGTCGCGCGATCGTGATCAGCCCCGAGTGTCCATCACATGTAAGGAAAAGCTGTGCGATGCAGGATTCCCACTGCACACAGCCAATGAAGCGGGCAGACACCCATCGGGTGCACACAGATCCAGCGAGCTACCCAAGGCTGTAGCCTGCGTCCCGGGGACCAGAGTCATGCACCACGAAGTGTGGTCACAAGCAGCCAACACACACGAGCTGCGAAGCAAGCGACCTCAGCAGGGCAACGGCAACTGTAGTGATACCATGCCCTGGGTCGGCTCCATCTCTCAGGCAACCAATAGCATCAACATCCACGAGCCTGAAGGAGCAGACTGCACCAAGGCCATACCCCTAGATGTAGGGTCACACGCCACTGTTCCCCCAGAGGAACCAAGCACGAGCCAGGGTCTCAAACCAAGCGATGCTCAGGCCAGCGAGTCAGCAGTTCCTTGTGCACTGCTAGACGACAGCTCTTCAGGGAGCAGCTGGGATCCAGGGTGTAAAGAAAGGATGGGGGGGGTCACAGACATCTGTGAATCTGCCTGATGTTAGGGACCAAGGCAACAGACCCGAGAGCAGGCTACGAGAGCCAACTGGCTTCCCACTACCAGCACCGGGCACTGAGCCGCCACCAGACTGCAGGGACACCACCCAGCAGCTCCGGAACTATCTTGTCCTCACGCACCGGTCACAGCATCGACAAGATATCTAACGCACTTGTCGCACCACAGAACCACACAAAAAAACTGCAAAACCCACTTACCTAAACTTGAATGTACATGAATGTCGGGAGCCCCCACCACACCAATACGGGAGGGAGGGGGAATGGAGTGGTCAGCAACACACACACACAAACAGCAACCACCAGTGCTACTGCACCAACTAAGGTTGAGCTGGCCCACCAGAGGTCAACCAGACAAAACCCACATACAGCTAAGCCCAGAGCACAGTCAATGCAGAGGTGATCTGCACTGAGGGTTCAGGGAGGAGTGATGTTATGTATCCTACATGGCTACTGTTGGTACTATCTCAAGGTGTGCCACCAGAGGGCACAGCAGTGGGAGACTCGTAGGTTACCTGTACAGGTATTCCTGGCCTAGTATAAAAGGCAGGCCACCAGGTGTGATCCTCACTCTGGAGTTAACTAATAAAGGACTGAGTTCACTACAGTTCAAGTACAGCACACTGCCTCGTGGAGTCATAGTTAGGGCATCTAAGGACACAACACGAACAATGTGGCCTCCCAGTGGAGCTGATCAAGTGTGGTCAGTGCTTCAATGCTGGAGAGTTGGCCTGGTCGAGGACGCTAACATTGGTGTGTCTGTCCTCCCAGCGGATTTGCAGGATCTTGCAGAGACATCGTTGGTGGTATTTCTCCAGCAACTTGAGGTGTCTACTGTACATGGTCCATGTAGCGAAGGTTCACCAGACTGATCCCTGGGATGGCAGGACTGATATATGAAGAAAGACTGGATCGACTAAGCTTATATTCACTGGAATTTAGAAGAAGGAGCAGTTATCTCATAGAAACATATAAAATTGTCATCTGACGGGATTGGACAGGTTAGATGCAGGAAGAATGTTCCTGATGTTGGGGTAGTCCAGAACCAGGGGTCACAGTCTAAGGATAAGGGGTAAGCCATTTAGGACCGAGATGAGGAGAAACTTTTTCACCCAGAGAATTGTGAACCTGTGGAATTTTCTACCACAGAAAGTTGTTGAGTCCAGTTCGGTGGATATTTTCAAAAGGGAGTTAGATGTGGTCCTTACGGCTAAAGGGATCAGGGGGTATGGAGAGAAAGCAGGAAAGAGGTACTGAAGTTGCATGATCAGCCATGATCATATTGAATAGTGGTGCAGGCTCGAAGGGCCGAATGGCCTACTCTGACACCTATTTTCTTGTTTCAATGTTTCTATAACACAAAGTAAAAGGAATTTGGTATTCATGGAGAACCATAGATGTTTACAGCACAGAAGGAGGAGGCCATTCAACCTATCATGTCTGTCCCAGCCAAAAAAAGAGCTATCCAGCCTAATCCCACTTTTCAATTCTTGGTCCATAGCCCTGTAGGCCACAGCACCTCAAGTGCATATCCAAGCACTTTTTAAATGTGTTAAGGGTTTCTGCCTCTAGCACCCTTTCAGGCAGTTTTTCCTCAACTCCCCTCTAATCCAACTACAACCAATCACTTAAAATGTATACTCCCTGTTTATTAAGGGAAGTAGGTCCTTCCGATACACTCTGTCTAAGCCCCTCACAATTTTATACACCTCAATTAAATCTCCCCTCAGTTCCAAAGAAAACAATCCCAGCCTATCCAAATTTTCTTCATAGCTAAAATTCTCCAGTCCTGGCAACATTCTCATAAATCTCCTCTGTACCTTCTCAAATGCAATCACATTTTTCCTGTAATGTGGTGACCAGAACTGAACGCCATACTCAGTACACAGTTCAAGCATAACTTCCCTGCTTTTCTATTCTATGCCTCAGCTATTAAAGGAAAGCATCCTGTATGCTTTCTTAACCATTTTATCTGCTTGTCCTGCTAACTTCAGGGATCTGTGGACGTACATTAATGATTTGGATGAGGGAATTGAGTGTAATATCTCCAAGTTTGCAGATGACACTAAGCTGGGTGGTGGTGTGAGCTATGAGGAGGACGCCAAAAGGCTGCAGGGTGACTTGGACAGTTTAGGTGAGTGGGCAAGCACGTGGCAGATGCAGTATAATGTGGATAAATGTGAGGTTATCCACCTTGGTGGCAAAAACACGAGGGCAGAATATTATCTGACTGGCGACAGATTAGGAAAAGGGGAGGTGCAACGAGACGTGGGTGTCATGGTACATCAGTCATTGAAAGTTGGCTTGCAGGTACAGCAGGCAATGAAGAAGGCAAATGGTATGTTGGCCTTCATAGCTAGGGGATTTGAGTATAGGAGCAGGGAGGTCTCACTGCAGTTGTACAGGGCCTTAGTGAGGCCTCACCTGGAATATTGTGTTCAGTTTTGGTCTCCTAATCTGAGGAAGGACGATCTTGTTATTGAAGGCGTGCAGCGAAGGTTCGCCAGACTGATTCCCGGGATAGCAGGACTGACATATGAGGAGAGACTGGATCGACTGGGCCTGTATTCACTGGAGTTTAGAAGGATGAGAGGGGATCTTATAGAAACATATAAAATTCTGACGGGACTGGGCAGGTTAACATAGAAAATAGGTGCAGGAGTAGGCCATTTGGCCCTTCGAGCCTGCACCAACATTCAATAAGATCATGGCTGATCATTCCCTCAGTACCCCTTTCCTGCTTTCTCTCCATACCCCTTGATCCCCTTAACCGTAAGGGCCATATCTAACTCCCTCTTGAATATATCCAATGAACTGGCATCAACAACTCTCTGCGGCAGGGAGTTCCACAGGTTAACAACTCTCTGAGCGAAGACATTTCTCCCCAACTCAGTCCTAAATGGCCTACACCTTATCCTAAGACTGTGTCCCCTGGTTCTGGACTTCCCCAACATTGGGAATATTCTACCCGCATTTAA
Source organism: Pristiophorus japonicus (assembly GCF_044704955.1). Taxonomy (NCBI): domain Eukaryota; kingdom Metazoa; phylum Chordata; class Chondrichthyes; family Pristiophoridae; genus Pristiophorus; species Pristiophorus japonicus. The sequence goes on from NC_091978.1 coordinate 148,198,040, forward strand.
CTTGTTCCATCCCATCAGAATCTTATACGTTTCTATGAGATCCCCTCTCATCCTTCTAAACTCCAGTGAATAAAGGGCTAGTTGATCTAGTCTCTCCTCATATGTCAGTCCAGCCATCCTTGGAATCAGTCTGGTGAACCTTCGCTGCACTCTCTCAATAGCAAGAACGTCCTTCCTCAGATTAGGAGACCAAACCTGAACACAATATCCCAGGTGAGGCCTCACCAAGGCCTTGTACAACTGCAGTAAGACCTCCCTGCTCCTATACTCAAATTCCCTAGCTATGAAGGCCAACATATCATTTGCCTTCTTCACCGCCTGCTGTACCTATATGCCAACTTTGAATGACTGATGAACCATGACACCCAGGCCTCGTTGCACCTCCCCTTTTCCTAATCTGCCACCATTCAGATAATATTCTGTCTTCGCGTTTTTGCTCCCAAAGTGGATAACCTCACATTTATCCACATTATACTGCATCTGCATACACTTGCCCACTCACTTAACCTGTCCAAGTCACCCTGCAGCCTCTTAGCGTCCCCTTCACAGCTCACACCGCCACCCAGTTTAGTGTCATCTGCAAACTTGGAGATATTACACTCAATTCCTTCATCTAAATCATTGATGTATATTGTAAAGAGCTGGGGTCCCAGCACTGAGCCCTGAGGCACTCCACTCGTCACTGCCTGCCATTCTGAAAAGGACCCGTTTATCCCGACTCTCTGCTTCCCGTCTGCCAACCAGTTCTCTATCCATGTCAGTATATTACCCCCAATACCATGTGCTTTGATTTTGCGCACCAATCTCTTTTGTGGGAGCTTGTCAAAAGCCTTTTGAAAGTCCAAATGCACCACATCCACTGGTTCTCCCTTGTCCACTCTACTCGTTGCATCTTCAAAAAATTCCAGAAGATTTGTCAAGCATGATTTCCCCTTCATAAATCCATGCTGACTTAGACTGATCCTGTCACTGCTTTCCAAATGCGCTGCTATTTCATCCTTAATAATTGATTCCAACATTTTCCCCACTACTGATGTCAGGCTAACCAGTCTATAATTTCCTGCTTTCTCTCTCCCTCCCTTTTTAAAAAGTGGTGTTACATTAGCTACCCTCCAGTCCATAGGAAGTGATCCAGAGTCGATAGATTGTTGGAAAATGATCACCAATGCATCCACTATTTCTAGGGCCACTTCCTTAAACACTCTGGGATGTAGACTAACAGACCCTGGGGATTTATTGGCCTTCAATCCCATCAATTTCCCTAACACAATCGCCCACCTAATAAGGATATCCTTCAGTTCCTCCTTTTCACTAGGTTAGATGCAGGAAGAATGTTCCCGATGTTGGGGAAGTCCATAACCAGGGGAATTAGTCTAAGGAAAAGGGGTAAGCCATTTAGGACTGAGATGAGGAGAAACCTCTTCACTCAGAGTTGTTAACCTGTGGAATTCCCTACCGCAGAGAGTTGTTGATGCCAGTTCATTGAATATATTCAAGAGGGAATTAGATATGGCCCTTACGGCTAAAGGGATCAAGGGGTATGGCGAGAAAGCGGGAAAGGGGTACTGAGGCGAATGATCAGCCATGATCTTATTGAATGGTGGTGCAGGCTCGAAGCACCGAATGGCCTACTCCTGCACCTATTTTCTAAGTTTCTCTGTTTCTATGTACTCAAAGGTCCCTCTGTTCGTCTACACTTTTCAGTGTCCCACCATTTATTGTGTATTCCCTTGCCTTGTTAGTCCTTCCCAAAGACATTACCTCACACGTCTCTGGATTGAATTCCATTTTCCACTTTTTTGCCCACCTGACCAGTCCATTGATATCTTCCTGAAGTCTACAGCTTTATTCCTATCAACCACACAGCCAATTTTTGTATCATATTCAAACTTCTTAATAATGCCCCCTACATTGAAGTATAAATCATTGATATGTACCACAAAAAGCATGGGACCTAGTATGGAGCCCTGCGGAACCCCACTGGAAACAGCCTTCCAGTCACAAAAACATCCCTCGACCATTACCCTTTGCTTCCTGCCATTGACTCTTTGACTCAGTTGCCAGCATCCCCCGATAATTTAAGCTGGCACTTCAGTGCTGCACTGAGGGAATGCTCCATTGTTGGAGGTGCCATCCTTCAGTTGACACATTAAACCACTGTTTGCCTTTTACAATTGTTTGTGGATGTTTAAAATCCCACAAAACTATATCTTAGTGTTGCGAGCAGCACTTGTTCCACAACTAATGCTGTAAAAAGCAGCTTAACCGATCATTCCTCGTATTATTCGTTGTGTGAATTGATCTGTGTAAAAATGGCTGCCATGTTTGCCTACATAATAATAGTCACTGAACTTCAAAAGTAACTGTGTGTGAATGGTTTGTGACATTTCTGGGAGACCTGATGAAATTATATATAACTGCAACTCTTTTTTTTAATTCTTAGTGCTATGACAGCTTCATATTGGCTCAATTGTGAACAGTTACTAATTACATCCAAATGTTTTTCTTTTCTCACTATTACCAGTGCAACCTGTCCACTTTCCATATGTTCCATTTTTTTTCTCAACCATTGTGTATTATTTACACTGCCCCACATTAAATTCCATTGGTCTTACCAATCCACTTAATTTGTTCACTTCTCTTTCAGAGCTTTAATATCCTGTATACTGTTAACTTGGCCACAAAGCGTAATGCAATCAGCGCATGTTAATTGTGTATTAGAATTAGCCTGCTCCATATTATTTATGAATAGTCTAAGCAACAATGGACCCAGAAATAATGTACATGGAACTGCACACGTCACTGCCCCTGATGTCCTTGTTCTGTTTTCGACTACCTCAATTTACAATTTAATTAGCGGTTTTGCCATTAGTTTCATGTTTTTTGATCTTCAATCAGTACTTTAGCAAATAGCTTCTAAACATATGGGCCCGGAAATTACATGGGGATTCTCCCAATCTCCTGTCACAACTTTAGCAGAGGTTGTCGAAAACCTCGGAGAAATGACAAAAAGAGCTGAAAACGAGCATTTATGCAACTTCTCTGGGGGTTTTTCTGGTCTGCCGCTGAAGTGGGAGATTGGGCGAACCCCTGAGCAATTTCCAGACCATTATAGCTAATGGAAAAGCCTTGCTCACTAACTTAATTACCTTCTCATACCTGAGACATATCTATAAGAATTTTGCAACACAGAAGAAGACCCATCGTGCTGTGCTCGTTCTGAGAAAGAACTATCCATTTATTCCCATTGCCTTTCCTTTTTCATTCCATTTTCTTATTTCAATCTTTATCCACTTCCCTTTTAAAACCCATTATGAAATTTGCTTCCAGCAATGTTTCTGTTTGGGTATTGCCTGCTCTATTGACCCTCTGCATAAAAATTATGAACGCTTCCTCTGTGAATCAAGTGCGAAGCACAGGTATAGAAACATAGAAACATAGAAAATAGGTGCAGGAGCAGGCCATTCAGCCCTTCTAGCCTGCACCGCCATTCAATGAGTTCATGGCTGAACATGAAACTTCAGTACCCCCTTCCTGCTTTCTCGCCATAACCCTTGATCCCCCGAGTAGTAAGGACTTCATCTAACTCCCTTTTGAATATATTTAGTGAATTGGCCTCAACTACTTTCTGTGGTAGAGAATTCCACAGGTTCACCACTCTCTGGGTGAAGAAGTTTCTCATCATCTCGGTCCTAAATGGCTTACCCCTTATCCTCAGACTGTGACCCCTGGTTCTGGACTTCCCCAACATTGGGAACATTCTTCCTGCATATAACCTGTCTAAACCCGTCAGAATTTTAAACGTTTCTATGAGGTCCCCTCTCATTCATCTGAACTCCAGTGAATACAAGCCCAGTTGATCCAGTCTTTCTTGATAGGTCAGTCCCACCATCCCGGGAATCAGTCTGGTGAATCTTCGCTGCACTCCCTCAATAGCAAGAATGTCCTTCCTCAAGTTAGGAGACCAAAACTGTACACAATACTCCAGGTGTGGCCTCACCAAGGCCCTGTACAACTGTAGCAACACCTCCCTGCCCCTGTACTCAAATCCCCTCGCTATGAAGGCCAACATGCCATTTGCTTTCTTAACCGCCTGCTGTACCTGCATGCCAACCTTCAATGACTGATGTACCATGACACCCAGGTCTCGTTGCACCTTTCCTTTTCCTAATCTGTCACCATTCAGATAATAGTCTGTCTCTCTGTTTTTACCACCAAAGTGGATAACCTCACATTTATCCACATTATACTTCATCTGCCATGCATTTGCCCACTCACCTAACCTATCCAAGTCACTCTGCAGCCTAATAACATCCTCCTTGCAGCTCACACTGCCACCCAACTTAGTGTCATCCGCAAATTTGGAGATACTGCATTTAATCCCCTCGTCTAAATCATTAATGTACAATGTAAACAGCTGGGGCCACAGCACAGAACCTTGCGGCACCCCACTAGTCACTGCCTGCCATTCTGAAAAGTACCCGTTTACTCCTACTCTTTGCTTCCTGTCTGACAACCAGTTCTCAAGCCACGTCAGCACACTACCCCCAATCCCATGTGCTTTAACTTTGCACATTAATCCCTTGTGTGGGACCTTGTCGAAAGCCTTCTGAAAGTCCAAATATACCACATCAACTGGTTCTCCTTTGTCCACTTTACTGGAAACATCCTCAAAAAATTCCAGAAGATTTGTCAAGCATGATTTCCCTTTCACAAATCCATGCTGACTTGGACCTATCATGTTACCATTTTCCAAATGCGCTGCTATGACATCCTTAATAATTGATTCCATCATTTTACCCACTACTGAGGTCAGGCTGACCGGTTTATAATTCCCTGTTTTCTCTCTCCCTCCTTTTTTAAAAAGTGGGGTTACATTGGCTACCCTCCATGCGATAGGAACTGATCCAGAGTCAATGGAATGTTGGAAAATGACTGTCAATGCATCCGCTATTTCCAAGGCCACCTCCTTAAGTACTCTGGGATGCAGTCCATCAGGCCCTGGGGATTTATCGGCCTTCAATCGTATCAATTTCCCCAACACAATTTCCTGACTAATAAAGATTTCCCTCAGTTCCCCCTCCTTACTAGACCCTCTGACCCCTTTTATATCCGGTATCTAAATGAGGTTGTGACAATAAAAAAGATGGTGTTCCATTTCCGAGGTAAGAAGGCATGGATCAACTTTGCCAAAATCTAAATCGGGATGAATCTGTAGTTTGCTAGCTGTGTACGGCAGGCTGTTGTTAACTGTGCTGCATTTAATCCTTCAATTGCACTGGAGCCCAATCCCTCCTCCCAACTACCCCAATCCTGAAGCTACTGAATAGCACATTCAGTGGGCTACGGAATGCTGGCCCAGATATTCTGATTTTGCAGAACTGGGCAGCTTGTTTGGCATGATGGGAATTACACCCGCCACCCTGATTATCTGGCTAGGGTCCTTAGCCTGATCATGCAGAGCTCCCCGGCCTTTACCAGAAAGTAAAACCTGAAGGGGGCATGAAGGACTGACTTTGGAGGCCTGCTGCACCATTGCTTGCATGCCTTTGTTATCTCTAGACTTGACTATTCCAATGCACTCCTGGATGGCCTCACACATTCTACCCTATGTAAACTAGAGGTGATCCAAAACTCGGCTGCCCATGTCCTAACTTGCAACATGTCCCGCTCACCCATCACCCCTGTGCTCGCTGACCTACATTGGCTTCCAGTTAAGCAATACCTCGATTTCAAAATTCTCATCCTAGTTTTCAAATCCCTCCATGGCCTCGCCCCTCCCTGTTAAATATGGAAGAACTCCATAAGACTGAGTACCGTGAGCTAAAACAGATGTGACCTTCGTCTCTTTAAGACAACTCCAGTGCCTAAGCAGCATGGCAGACAACCTTTTATACTCCCTTGCACGAGGTGTGCAAGTGACCCCTGGGCTTCCAACAGCGGCCTCTGGTGGCAGGTCTTACACAGTTACAATGTTTACATACATAACATCACTCCGTCCCCTCCCCCCCGCCCCCCAAAAGTCTTTGATACAAATTATTTACAAGTTGAGACAATCCGGGGCCCTATGCTCCCTGGTTGATCATCTGAGTTCAAACTATGGCACGGGTGAGTTGGTCGGACCATTGCTGCACTGCGGCGCGGCTGGTCTGACTGGACTGTTGGGAATGGTGGGTTCATCCTCTTGTTCGACAGCGATGTCGATTGCTAGTTGGGTGTGTGTTGGTGGGTCGATGATGGTGATGTCCTCTGCAGGTTGTTCCTAGTTGTCGGTGAACCACAGTTTGGTCTGATCCAAATGCTTTCTGCATGTTTGTCCATTCAATAGCTTGACTATAAACACTCTATTCCCCTTCTTGGCCAAGACAGTGCCAGCAACCCATTTAGGACCATGACCGTAATTAAGGACAAACACAGGATCATTAACATCAATGTCACGCGATACAGCCGCGCGATCGTGGTTTTGCCGATGACGCCGGGTTTCCACATGATCATTTAGATCCGGGTGGACGAGGGAGAGTCTGGTTTTGAGTGCTCTCTTCATTAACAATTCTGCAGGGGGAACCCCATTGAGCGAGTGGGGTCGCGTCCAGTAGCTGAGCAGAACCCGAGATAAGTGGGTCTGCAAGGAGCCTTCCATCACGCATTTCAAGTTCTGCTTGATAGTTTGGACTGCTCGTTCCGCTTGACCATTGGATGCGGGCTTAAACGGGGCAGACCTGACATGCTTGATGCCATTGCGGGTCATAAACTTGTTGAATTCAGAGCTGGTGAAACACGGTCCATTGTCACTGAAAAGGATGTCAGGCAAGCCATGGGTGACGAACATAGCCCAGAGGCTTTCAATGGTGGCAGTGGATGTGCTGGATGACATGATTACGCATTCAATCCATTTAGAGTAAGCGTCCACTACAACTGAAAACATCTTTCCGAGAAAGGGGCCAGCAAAATCTACGTAGATCCTGGACCACGGTTTGGAGGGCCATGACCACAGACTCAATGGAGCCTCTCTTGGTGCATTGCTCAATTGTGAGCACGTGTTGCACTGGTGTACACATGACTCTAAGTCTGAGTCAATGCCAGGTGACCAAACGTACGACCTGGCTGTAGGCTTCATCATGACTATGCCTGGATGGTTATTGTTTAGGTCGCGTATAAATGTTTCCCTGTCTTTTTTTTGCAAAACCACACGATTACCCCATAAGAGACAATACGACTGGATGGACATTTCATCTTTGCGTTGGTGAAATGGCTTAATTTCATCTTGCATTTCCTCGGGAACGGCTGACCAGCTCCCATTGAGGACGCAACTTTTTACAAGTGATAGCACAGGATCCTGGCTGGTCCAGGTCCTGATCTGGTGAGCAGTGACGGGTGACCCCTCACTCTCAAGAACATCCATGACCAGAAACAAGTCTGTGGGCAGCGCCATTTCCACCCCAATAGTGGGTAATGGTAGCCGACTGAGGGCATCAGCACAGTTCTGGTCTGTGGCGGATAACATAGTTATAGGTGGACAATGTTAACGCCCATCTTTGGATGCGGAACGAAGCATTGGTGTTTATACCTTTGCTTTCTGAAAACAGTGAAATGAGCGCTTTGTGGTCGGTTTCAAGCTCAAACCGAAGTCCAAATAGGTATTGGTGCATTTTCTTAACCCCATGTACACATGCCAACGCCTCTTTCTTGGCCATAATGTAGGCTCTTTCAGCCTTAGACAGACTTCTAGACGCATATGCCACCAGTTGAAGTTTGCCCGATACATTGGTTTGCTGTAACACACAACCAACTCCGTACAAAGATGCATCACAAGCTAGCACTAATTGTTTACACGAGTCATACAATACAAGTAACTTATTAGAACAAAGTAGGTTTCTGGCCTTAAAGGCTGTCTCTTGAGATTTACCCCAAACCCAGTTGTCACCCTTATGTAGCAACATGTGCAATGGTTCCAGCAAAGTGCTTAACCTGGGTAGAAAGTTACCAAAATATTAGAGGAGTCCCAGGAACGAACACAGCTCCGTCACATTCTGTGGTCCGGGTGCATTCTTGATGGCCTCTGTCTTTGAGTCCGTGGGTCTGGTGCCGTCTGCCGCAATCTTTCTCCCCAAAACTGCGACCTCTGGCATCAGGAAAACACACTTGGAGCGCTTCAGCCTGAGTCCCACTCTGTCTAATCGAGTTAGAACCTCTTCCAGGTTATGCAGGTGTTCGGTGGTGTCACGACCGGTAATCAGGGTGTCGTCTTGAAACACAACAGTGCACGGAACCGATTTTCAGCAGAGTCTCCATGTTCCTCTGGAAGATGGCAGCAGCCGAGCGAATCCTGAAAGGGCACCTGTTGTATATAAACAGTCCTTTGTGCGTGTTGATGCACGTCAATCTTTTCGAAGATTCAGCCAGCTCCTGTGTCATGTAAGCAAAGGTTAGGTCCAACTTGACGAACGACATCCGCCTCTGCTAACATTGCGAACAGGTCATCTGCCTTGGATAGCGGGTAACAAGACTCGGTTAATCGTTACCTTGTAGGCTCCGCAGATTCTGACCGTGCCATCGCTTTTCAACACTGGAACAATCGGACTGGCCCACTCATTGAACTCGACTGGCGATATGATTCCCTCTCGTTGAAGTCTGTCCAGTTCGATCTTGACTTTCTCCCTCATCTTATATGGAAACGCTCGAGCCTTGTGATGAACGGGCCTTGCATCGGCGACTAGATGGATCTGCACCTTGGCGCCTGTGAAGTTGCCGATGCCTGGTTCAAATAGCGACAGAAACTTGCTCAGCACTTGGGCGCATGAGGCATCATTCACTGAAGATAGTGCTTTGATGTCGTCCCAGTTCCATCGAATCTTTCCCAGCCAGCTTCTGCCGAATAGCGTTGGGCCATCGCCTGGTACAATCCACAGTGATAAATCATGCACAGCTCCATCGGACGATACCTTAACTGCCGCACTGCCAATGACTGGTATGAGCTCTTTGGTTAGGTGCGCAGCTTTGTCTGAATCGGGCTCAGTTTGGGCCTTTTTACCTTGTTGCCCCACAGTTTCTCAAAAGCCTTCTGGCTCACAATTGACTGACTCGCCCCCGTGTCCAACTCCATTGATACCGGAATATCATTCAATTTGACTTTCAGCATGATAGGAGGACTCTTGGTGGTGAAGGTGTGTACCCCATACACTTCTTCCTCAGGTTGAGTTGTCTCTTGTTTGTTCTGCGTGATCCACGCCGGATCGATCATCCTCTGCCGACTCTGCCACGTGGTGAGTCGCAGCACTCCTGCACATTCGCTGGAGGTGCCCCATTGTTTCGCAGCCTTTGCACACGTAGTGCTTGAATCGACATTGATGGGCTTGATGATTACCCCCGCAGCACCAACATGGTGCTAATGGATTTGCATTCACGCCCGATTGCGGACTCTGAGTCATCCTAGGTCTTGCAGCTGTAGACGTGTAGGCCCTGACATATGCAATTCTGCCTGCTAGCGATGTTATTTTATGCATAATACTTGCCGGTGAGCTTCGATGCTGGGAAGATATCTGTCTGGTATTATCGCTCGTGCATATGAATGCCTGGGCTATCGTGATGGCCTTGCTCAGGTCTAGGGATTCGGCGGACAGCAGATTGCGAAGAATGACCTCATGGCCAATGCCAAGCACAAAATAGTCCCGCAGCATTTCCCCCAAAAATCTAGCAAATTCGCAAGTTCCCGCAAGGCGTCTCAGGTCAGCGACATAACTCGCCACGTCCTGGCCCTCGGAGCGGTGGTGCGTGTAAAAGCGATACCTGGCCATTAAGATGCTCTCCTTCGGCTTGAGGTGGTTCCGAACGAAGGTACACAAATCTTTATATGTCTTCTCTGCTGGTTTCTCTGGTGCTAGCAGATTCTTGATGAGGCCGTATATTGTGGACCCACACACGGTGAGGAGAATTGCCCTGCGCTTGATTGCTTTATCGTCCCCATCCAGCTCATTGGCCACGAAGTACTGGTCGAGATGCTCAACGAAGGCTTCCCAATCATCACCCTCTACAAATCTCTCTAAAATACCAATGGCAGCCATGACCGCGTGAAAGTTCGTAATCTGTTACTCGTCGCCAATTGTTAAGTATGGAAGAACTCCACAAGACTGAATACTGTGAGCTAAAACTGATGTGACCTTTGTCTCTTTAATACAACTCCAGAGTGCCTAAGCAGCATGGTAGACAACCTTTTATACTCCCTTGCACGAGATGTGCAGGTGACCCTTGGGCCTCCAACAGTTGTGCCCTCTGGTGGCAAGTCTTACACAATTACAATGTTTACATACATAACACTCCCTATTTTTGTAATCTCCTCCAGTCCCACAACCTCCCAAGATGTCTGCGCTCCTCTAATTCTGCCCTCTTGAGCATCCCTGATTATAATCACTCAATCATTGGTCGCCGTGCCTTCTGTTGCCTAGGCCCCAAGCTCTGGTACTTCCTGCATAAACCTCCCCGCCGCTCTTTAAAACATACCTCTTTGACCAAGTTTTTGGCCATCTGCGCTAATTTCTACTTATGCGGCACGGTGTAAATTTTTAAATCTCATAATGCTCCTGTGATGCACTTTGGGACATTTCACCATGTTCCAGGCACTATATAAATACAAGTTGTTGTTGTTTTGTTTCCTTACATAAATAACATTAGTATAGTGAGTTCTTGTAAGTCTGGTTATAGTCTTGTCTTTGACTTTGCTTTTTCTATCTTGCTCTACTGCCAACAGCAGAGTTCCACTGTCCTTCAATCACTTTTACACCAATCTGTAGTTAACAAATAGAAATTCCCATGTGCACATTTTTAAATATCAGATTGAAGCAATCAAAACGGCTAATGGAAGGTTGGTCTTTATCTCAAGGGGACTGGAATACAAAGGGGAGGAAGTTAGGCTTCATTATACAGAGCCTTGGTCAGATCTGGAGAACTGCATTCAGTTTAGAACCTCAGTAAGTTTATATTTGCTTTGGAGGGGGTGCAGGGCAGGTTCACCAGAATCAACCCCAGTGTTGCAGACATCTTTCACAATCAAGCCCCTCGTCTCCTTCAGATACTCTGGGAGGGGGGGGGATTTTAACCTGAATAAACAGATGGGTTAGGAACGAGGGGATAGTTAAATTGTTAAAAATCAGAATCCCAACTTGAACCCACCTCCAACCTGCCCACTTCCGGTTTTAGCGGAGGCGGATGGCCAACATGCTGCCAGGAGGCGAGGCATCAATTTAAATATTACAATAAGCCTGGAAGCCTCTGCTTTAAGCTAAATTTTGTTTTTAAACTGTAACTGGTCGGATTTTACACACTTTGTAAAACAAGGCAGTTTCAGCAAAGTGAGGACTGCTGCATCCAGGAGCTAAGTGCATTTACAACAACCTCATGGACCCAGGGTCCCTGCCTAACGTACTCCCCATGATCGGAGAGCCCGCACAAGGCCTCCGACCACTCCACGAGATCTTTCACCCACTCCCCCCTTCTCTGACCTCCGATTCACTTTGGACCACCCCTGAACTATTCCTGGGCCAACCTCTCCCCCAGATATATTCCTAGGCCGACTCTCATGAGATCCCTCCCTCCCACCCTCCTCTGTATGGCCTAGTGCCGCAGGCCTACCCACCTGTAGCCAGTCAGCCTCTCAATCTGGATGGCTGCTGGTGGGAAACAGAGGCCTCACATGCAAATAAGCACCTGTCGTTAAAGTCAGCATGGGCTCGCGGGAAACCCGTTCTTCTGGGTTTTCTGACCACCTGAGTCCCCCCACACCCCCGCCCCCACAAATCTGCCTACCCCATGAAAACCTAGCACTGTAAACAATTCTTTGATTAGTTGAGAATGTTGAGAAGATTAGTAGAGATACATTACATAAGTGTGATATTCCACTGGGATCATGGCATGCATAAATACACTATTGATTAGGAAGTTGTCATGTTTTTGCACCTACCCTTAATGTGCGATTTAGCGCTGAGGTTTGAAAGCTATTCCAGATTGGGGGTGGGAGAAATCCGTCCTGATGCAAGGTTACTATGGGTCATGGAACCAAAATTTGCGGCACCAGAAATTCAAACATTGAATGGGGGGGGTGGGGGATGGCTGGAGGGAGGCTCATTGCGACCAGAGATTACTCTTTTTTTAAGAATCTTTTCAAAAGGTGAAATTGTTTGCATTGTCTGAGGGTATTTTTGTGAAACTAATGGTGCTGCGTTCAACATTTGATTTTTAAGCAACATCGTGAAACAGTCTGTGTAATGGATATAATTTTTTATGTAAAGATATATATATATATATAAATATAAAGACACACACACACACATATATATATATATATCATCCTGAAGGAAAAAGAGTAACATTTTAAAACTTACTTATACAGTTTTATTTGTGTATTTTTTTCATTTACTGAGCCAATTTTATAATGGATCTAGCTTCAGCCGAGAGATGCTTTGCTTTTTCTTATGTCCAGAAATCATTTACGTCTTCTGTAAATGCTGGGCCATCTGTGCTATGTTATGTTTGGCCTTCCTCCCACCCGCTACGAGATGCTTTGCAGTTGCAAAGTTCAATTGATGTTAGTAAAAAAACTCAAAAATTGCTTCTGATGTTACATAGACACAATGCATTGTTTACTTTAAAAGGACAATACCTTTAAATGCATCTTGTTGTCATCATCATCAAAAGTGAAATCCATGATCTGCACTTTGAATGTTGCATTTTAAATAATGTCCCACTTATTGATTAAAGTATATTATGATTGATATCACTGCAACAAATTGACATTTTTAAAATTATTGAGGCATTTAAACAAGACTAAATTGAATCCGAGTGTCTTTGAAATATTAATGTCTTGTTCAGTCATCTTTCTTCCCATCCACACTTGCTCTCTCACTCCTTATCTAAATCGTACAGCTTATAATATTTTAGCCAGAACAAGTTACTGTTTTAAGCACCATGCAATTTTACAGCACCTGTGACAATTCTGTTAATTTTGGAGCTCTGCATTTATGAATCAAAAACAGCACCATGTATTACGTGATGCTGTGTTTAATTCCAAAACATCATTATATGGTATGTGAAGGAAATCAAAGCCATGATCACAGTAAGAAAAAAAATGAACAATGAGCAATGCATATGTAAACCTAATGGATTATTTTAAGAAGAGTATGTTGTGTCCTTTTATATGATATGTAATGCTACAGTGCTTATTTAGTCACACACAGCTACTGAACTGCATGCTAATTAGAGTTAAAAAAAAAAACTGTGATCTGCAATAGCTTGGTTCTGGCTTTTACAAAGGTGCTTGTCTGCTTTTAATCAAGACCAAATGGTGAATTTAGTTCCCAGCCTGAAAGTCGCTCGGTGAAACAGAGAGGAAGTTGTTCAAGGGAGGAAAAAAATGGGGGAAAAAGATAAACAGACGATGGTTTAAGAAAGTCTTTTCATAAATGTGGATACATAAGTTGTGGGCAGTCCTAGTGATCCAATTCAGGCACTCTGTCAAACTGGAAAGCTCTGTTGCTGCGTGTTTTATGTCAGCACTATTCTAATATGCTCAAGATGGAGTTTGCCCTTGTGAATTTACATTGTTGGTGGTTATCTGTTGCTCTGGAGGATTCTCAGGAAAGGTAATAATGCATGTTATCCACTTTAGAAATCGTGATGTTTAATCTGTTATTAAATAAATGTCACAATTACTACAATAAGATAAAGTCAGTTCCTATTTTTATGCAAACCTTTTGAGACTGAGACAGATTTTATAATTTATCCACTCCTATGTTTATAGCTGATTAGAGTAAGAAGAAACTGAATCTAATAGTTATACAAGATGGCTTGAATCACTATACATTCTGCCATTATGGTATCTTCCCCTTTTGTATTCTTTTACTTTCTTGCGTCTTTTTTCTCGTGCACTCACTCGCACATGTATATACTACTTGGAGGCAGGAAATCGTTTCCAGCCAGTCTGGGCCTGGTCACTGGGCCCCTTCACAAAACATTCGTTTCGTCTGAATTTTGGAGACAGGAGACGCTGGGAATAACTTGACAGGATTCGGTTCAGTTTAGTCTCATTCCTGCTGCAGTGTGTGTGCTCTCAGTATTACACGCTGAACGAAACTGCTTGGAGTAGGTCATTGATCTCAGTAAGGCAAACAAGAGAAAACCTTTAAAACTTCTGCACCAGGATTACGATCAGATTGTGGAATATGATGATGTCAGTCATTTCTGTGGCTGTGTGTAATGTAGGTAAGATCTTCTTTGAATTTCTGTTTTACAGTAGTTCTCATAGTTCTAGCCTGTTGCAGCCTAAGTTGTTGAAGAGGTCGATGGTGAAATATGTTTTACTGAACGGGCTGGCATTATGAAGCACTGTACAGTGGACAAAATTATACTGGAAATGTCACTTATTAAAACTAATCATAGAAACATTAGCAAACACAGCAACACACTGAGATGGTCTCATTGCATCCACAACCCGTTCAAAATCTAAAAGTTCTGTTTACAACTCTAGATGCCATCAATCTACCACATCAATAAATGTAGCTTCGTGGCATGTTTCTCTGTAAAAATAGACATATTTTAGAGTTATAGATAAATAAAAATGTAGGGTGCTCTTTGTTACTGGTGGCTTATATACAATAAGGTGCCCACACCTTAACAGATGTTGATACCAGATTTGCTCTGCTGCATACTTTTGATGTATGTTTGAAGCTAATTGGTTTAGTAGCATAGTTAAGTTATTTAGTTGCTCAATGGTTATCCTATTTTGCAAGCAGCTGACATTTGGTAAAGTACATTATTTCACAACGGGTGCTTTGAGCATGTTATATCATTTTTTATTGCAGTTCAGCTGTAACAAATCAGTTTTGTATCTGTGTCTATGTATCTCACTGAATCTAATGAATTATCTGAGAATTAGTGCTTCATCTCTCTGCCATATCAACCAGGTCATCAAAAATTAAGAAGAATGCAATTTAGTGTCTTTATAAGATTAATGATCTTAAGTTTGAAGCATTACTGATATTGAAATCTGTGATTAGCATTTATGAGATATTAAGATGAAGGAGCATGACCTTTGGGAGGTAAAGGAGCTGAGATTGGCCACCGCCCGAAACGAGTCGCACTTACCTTTTCCGATGTGTTCCATCCGCCTCAATGCATGGGGCAGCCAATCGGGAGAAATTCAGCACTTCATGATTTTTTTTGAAGCGGGGCGGAAGTGGCCTCATCATCGGGGTGGAAGTGAGGTCGGGCCGGAGTAGCTGTCACTAGCGGGGCGGAAGTGGGGGCAGGACGATGTGGTCGACAATGCAAGTCATCAGCACGTGCTGATGATGTCATCGCGCTGGCGCGTCACAACGCCCCTCCCAATCAGTTAAAGGGGAGGGCCACTGCGAACTCTGCAGCCACTTTAGTGGCAAACACTAGGCTACCAGGGAGGATTTCGGACGGGCCAGCGGCCTGGCACCCAAGAGGGTGTACCAGGCTGCCTATTGGCGGCCCAGCCGAACCCACGGCCATAATTGTCAGCCCGACCTGGCAGTCGGCCGACAAAAAAAAAACATGGAGTCGCCAGCAGTGCCACCTTCCCTTTAAGGGCAGCCGCGTCACCAAGCCACAGAAAGGGCACCGACAGCAAAAGCTGTCAGTGGCACCGACTGGCGGTGGTGCCGCTCCCACCGGGCAATTCCGGAAAGGGGCAATTTCTTTCGGGGCAATTTTGGGAAGGGGTTGCCGCCAGTCGGTAAGGGCTCGGCACGTGCACGAAGTGACGGGAAAACGGGCAGAGTGGTCTCCTACACCACTAGGAGGGCAATGTTCAAAATGGCGGTCCCCTTCACGGCAACTCAGCGGCCAGTCCGCACCAATTCGTGGCCGGCACTTTCAGGCGGCCACGGGCCTTATAGAAAGGGGCATTTTCAGCCCCAAAGTGTTTTGTAACTATATTATTTATTGTTATTCTTTTCCTCGGTGTGTGTTCACGTGTTTGTATAGCTAAACCAGATTCTCAGGGGACAAGTCATGTTGTCAATTTTTATTAAAACAAATGCATTGGCTCCACCAATAACTCAGTTGGTAGATTTGTTGTCCAATGTGGAATTAAATCCACATCCCCAGTTCAATCCCTGCTCTCTGTTCATGTCAGCTGGGGTAGTGGTGGAGACTACAAGTGCCCCAGTGCCCTTGGGCCAGGAAATGGACAATTTAGCTGGGATTACCATTCCAGATTGCTACCCACTAAATCCTCCTGGAATGTACACATGTGTAGACATCAAGTGAGGGAAGGAGCAGTTTCGCAGTTTTGAAATGTGGTCACACATCTACTAAGAACTGGATTATGGCCTCAGTTTATGTATGTATTTGACCATACAACAGTATTTGGAAGATACCCTCAATTGCCAAATACCCTACAACACTCATTGTGTAGGCTGACATAGGTAAAGTTGCTGAAGGATAGCCAGCATCATGGAAACATCTCAACAGAAATCAGTGGCTTCAAGAGAGAAAGAGAGAAAATTAGACGGGATAAGACAAACACAATTAACACTAAGGAAAAAGCAAAAGGTCATTCAATACTTGGAAAGAGAGATTGAAATGATCCAAATTGAGTCAGTTCGGTTCCGTTGACTGCATATTTGAATTTGGACCAATTTGGACCTGTGTCTTTTTTAAAAATGGATGTGTCCATGTACAAGAGGACAGATGTCTTTCTATGTCTGCATGGCAATATTTCAAAAATCCTGCTGAGTGGATCCTGTCTGTGGCTGGACCTTCAGTAACAAAGAATCTTTTTTTAAACATCTGATCCCTGTTTATGTAGCAGGGAAAGTGTAAACTGCCTTGTGGTATTGATGCGGCCATTCATTCCTGACCATCTATTGGGAAACCAAGGAAGAAGCCTTTACCTGGTATTGATACTGTCTGATATGGGATGCTGGTTGTTACTCATGAATATTTACATAATAAAATAATTTTATAGAGCAGTTTCACTTACACTAAGGATTATAGGTAATATTTGTCACCATTTTGAGGTGACTACCCTGATGTCAAAATGTGAACTTCAGAGATCGCAAACATTTTTTGAACTCCTTCCAAAACTCCAAATTGCTAAATTTTCATCCCTATGCTTTGTTAGTATTCATCCTGTAGTGTCCTGATTTGAACTTCTGAAATAAAAATTGAATCACATTTAGTAACAATAGCATCAGTAACATACAATTATAGCACAACTAACATGTGTTTTAGAAGAGTTAATTAATAACGTTATCAAAAAGAATATATTAATGTAATCACATTAAATTATTAATGCCAAATGTTATTAAATTCTGACTAGAACATTAATTCAATTTCTACTACAGAAATATTTGAAATCCTAATCAGTTTTATTGTCTTTTCTGGATTATTCTCTGTGCTTCTATTCCAATAAGAATATTGGGCTATTCCTATGATGATATCATGGATTGAAACTTGGATTAACTGTTTAAAGTTGTGACATCACCCAGTGGAACAGTTCACAAAATAATAGAATAATTTAGTTTATGGCCTATATTAGCAGTTTTGAACTTTTAAACACTGCTTTATTAAGTAACCCGTTAGTTGTCAAAATTTTTATAGGACGCTATTAATTTAGGATTTGATTTACGAGCAGAATACAGCAAGAAATCAACTTTTGATGTTGTAAGACTTGCATTTATATAGTGCCTTATCACATTGAAACTTTTCACACATGAATTACTTCTAGAGTGCAGTGACTTTTATTATTTAGACAGATGATGCAACCATCCTCCACCAGCAAGATTTCACACACAGCAGTGAGATGAATCACCGGTTAATCTGGGTTTTCTTTAGTATTACTAGTTGGAGGAGGAATGTTGGCCAGGACACCAGAAGAACTGAGAAGACCTGCTTTTCTTTAAATAGTGCCATGGGATCTTTAGTGTCCACCTGGACCATCAGACCTTGGCTAAATGTCTCATCCAAATATAGCACCTCCCATAACGCAGCAGTCTCTTAGAATTGGAGTGCCAGCCTGGATTGTGAGCTGAAATGCTTGTATGGCACTTGAACCCATGACCCTCTGGCACATTTTTGGAATCCTTGCTGCTGATGGTTGACTGTTCAGTGTCACACATAACTGAGTCCTGGAGGATTCCTCCATGTATTTCTCTAAATTTTCTTTAAAAAATTCAGAATCATAAATTTTACGTGATCATTTAAGATATTATAACGAGGAGAAATGTGTGCATATCAAAAGCTGCAAAATATTTTCAGAGCTGAGAGAGTTAAGTGCCAGGCAATGCTTGCAGGCCTGGAACTTTGCTCGTGCATACACTGATCAAGTGTTTGATGTCTGTTAAAGACAAAGTGATAACATATGTGCAAGTATACCCGCAAAAAAAACCATGTAGAGTAAATGTTAAGTAATTTAGATGTATTAGAATCCCACATCTGTGAATGCATTATGGCTTCTGTTTTACAGCAGATATTGGTGCATGGCTACACCTCTGTCTTCCTTTCAAGCTGCTGGCTGTCAGACCTCCTGTTTGTACCCTGCTGTATGAAGCCTGCAACCCAATGGTCAATCACAGCCTATGTCTGTGCTCTAAAAAGGCATATCCAAGTGTAGGCTAATAGTCTCCTGAAGAATAAGTGGTGACAGTTCTTATGTAGAGGTTAGTGGGTAGAAGAAGTACTGTTCTAAATTGCTTATTAGAGACAGTCTGTTTGTTTCTTCCCTTGTCCCTCCTGTCTTGAAGGCACTGACTCTTGCAGGGATATGATTGCACACAAGTGCCAGTGGCTGCCTAATACCTGACCTGAGTAACCATTCATGTGTGAACCCCAAGAGTGAGTGTCAGTAAACAGTTTAATTTGACTGTGGAGGACTCCACAGCTAAGCACTATGCTGTCCTCATCTGACTGACAGTCATACGTGTGCCCTTGGCAAAGGTCAGTGGATCGTGATTAGGAGTGGAAACGCTACCCAATTTTTTTTTCTTTTTGGTTTCCTTAGCCTCGAGACCTTGAAGTCAATTCTAGCATTTCTGCAGCTTCCCTGGCTGAGATTAGCCAACTTAGCACAAACCCAAGATCTTTAAGACTTTAAAATATAAGAGAAAACAATTTACCAAATTATTTTTCATGAAGGCGATGACCCTTCAAACGTGTACTTATGTTGGACCTTTCCTGTGATACAACTGCGATATTTGTAAATGTTATGACTTCATTATCAGATACCAAGGTCACCACTGCTTGCATTATATTGGGGTGGAGTGGCTGAGGACAAAACAGAAACTGAGGATACATTACTTCTGCCTCCCCACTCCTAGTATTTTTCAATAAAAGAAGAAAAATACTGACCTCTTTATAGGACACTGCTCTTGCTAAAAAGTGGCCTTTTGTTTGTGATTTTTTTTTTGAGGAGACAACAGTCCAGAAATTCCACAGTGGGACGCTAGCAGACAAATGTTTAATGCATACGTGCTTCTCCCCTGCCAAAAGAATACTCCCATAAATTCCTTCTTCCAGCCCATTTTCAAATGTTGAATTAGAATTTGTACAAGCCCTTTTGCTAAATACATTTAGGCTTTGAGCAAATGTGGACGACAAAAGGAAAAATTACAATTTGATTTATAAGTCATCTTGCTCTAGTCGAAGTTACATGGCACAATCTTGAAAAAACAATAAGCTCTAATTAAAAGTTACCAAAGCTTAGGCAGTTTATTGTCCATATACTTCTTAAAATATCTGTGGTAAATAATTTTGTTAAACTTGTAGAAGCATTTTTGAGAGCATATATGGTCTTCTGAAGCTACATACCTTTGGTATTCTCTTACCCCCCTCTCCCTTGCAGGTTCCCTTCCATCTCCCTCCCACCTTTTGACGACATTCATTGGGTGCCCAGCAGGGATGTGGTCTCAGACCTTCTTTCTTCCAGTCCAGTATCAATGTTATTCTTGGCTGGTGTTACTCCTCACTGGCACAGCTGAGAATGGGAACACAACAAAATGGAGGGTCAAGTCTCTGCTTCCTGGTGCCACCTATGAATAGAAATTAGATATCAGCTGATGCCTTCTGTTTTGAAATTAGGTCTTCAAACACCCACTATCCCACTTACTGAACAGGAGTAACTATACATTTTTTTATTAAAAAACCATAATTCATCCTTCTTAAAACTGGTTCTTACTGGAAGATGTCAAGGGTAAGCATTCCAGTGGTTTCTTCATTTAACTAGGCCATAGTTAAGTTCAATTGATGGCATTCAGCTTCTTTAATAATAACCAAATACATTACCCCGTACGTTGCTATATATAGATTTACTTATCTGATTGCGTATCTATCGGTTTTACTTTTATGCAGTTGTTTTTAATGGAACCAATTTCAGTCACTTAATATTTCTACTCATCTTTTGTTCCCTATGTAATGTATATTTTGTGTTTTGGGAGGTTACAAACTCTTGAGGTAAGAAAAACATCTCATTTACAAAATCAATTGTGAAAAGATGTGCATTAGAAAATCATCTTGGCAAAGAAATGCTTTAAACGTGAAAGTAAATCTGCAAAAGTAGATTTTCAAGAAATTTTATGAGGTAAGTATTTGAAAGACCGTGGACCAAGTGAAATCAATTCTTTAGCGAACTAGAATGCCAAATTAATAAAAGCCCTCATAAATCATTGCAATCAACATGGCACTTCTTTTTGTGAAAAAGGTCATAATGCAAATTGTGTTGGCTGGGTGAACAAAAGCCTGCATAATCCTTATGGAATTCATGCATTTGTGATCTGTGATCTGTATGGCTTTGGCATTTTTTTTTCCAGTGTTTCAAATCCCACAGGATTGGTTGCATTTCTCATACATCCCATCATTTGGAATTAACATTCACGTGACTAGGAAGCAGGAAACAGAGCAAGAGTCAATATAATGCTGGTCAAGTTGGGTTGAGTTCTGTTCCATTAAGAATGTCTGTTTAGATTTATATTTTATACTTTTTCCATTCTCTCTTCAGATGATAAACTTTTAACAGCATTCTGGTATGCACAGCCTGTAGCCACACATACCAGCCAGGAAACAAGCTTGTAAGGAAGTGCTGGCATGTACTGAACTCTCAAGAATGTTTATTCATGTTAAATTTATCTGCTTATATTAGATATGTTCCTGCATGAACTTATCCATGCACTCAACGCACAATCTCAAAATGTTCTTGCATCTGTTTACCACACTTACTTCTACGTTATGTTCTAAACACAGACTCTAGATGTCTCCAGATGTTCCTACAGAATTTAATTTTAAGGACCTATGTTTGTCCATACTAAATCTAACAACTACAGTAGCTCCTTACTCTTTTATTCTGTAGTTCAAGATGTAGACAGTTTAAATAGTTTTTGACAGTGAACACGCACAACAATCTCTTCTTGTACTTCTCATTAATATATTAGTATGATAATGGTACGGGACTAGCAACATAGTGGTCATGAGTTCATTCCCACCAGGACAAGTGGTGAAATAAAATTTAATAAATCTGATAATTTGTGGGTTAGACCCAGCAAAATAGTAAGAATCTTTTGGATTGTACCCAACTGGCTCACTAAGGCCCTTCAGGGAATGGAACCTGCCACCTCTACCTAGTCTCTATCTTTCCACATTGTCAGCTTGTGCACAAAAAATCTAAGCTGATAATCCAGTGCAGTGCTGAAGGAGCGTTGCACTGTCAGAGGTGCCATCTTTCGGATGAGACGTTAAACCAAGACCCCGACTGCTCTCTCAAGTGAACGTAAAAGATCCCATGGCACCATTTCGAAGAGCAGGGGAGTTATCCCTGGTATCCTGGCCAATATTTATCCCTCAATCAACATAACAAAAAAAAGCAGATTATCTGGTCATTATTCCATTGCTGTTTGTGGGAATTTGCTTGTGCACAAATTGGCTGCCACGTTTCTCACATTACAACAGCAACTACACTCCAAAAGTACTTCATTGGCTGTAAAGTGCTTTGAGACATCTGATGGTCATGAAAGGCCCTATATAAATTCAAGTCTTTCTTTCTTTCTCCCCTATATGCTTGACTGTTCTTGCCCTCAGAATTGGCTTAGCAAGCCACTAAGTTGTCAACTAATCATTACAAAGAACCGTAATAGATCATCGTGGGAGCTCCATCACCACAAGGACTTCAGCAGTTCATCAAGAAGGCTCACCATCACTTTGTCAGGACAACTAGGGATGGGCAACAATTGCAGCTTTGTCAACATCACCCATATATCAAGAACAAATAAAAACAATAATTCTGCAAACTGGGAGTTTGGGCATTGAGTGAGTTAGTATATTGTCCTTTCACCTCTGCGACCCGAGTTTAAGTCAAACTTGTACTGGTGAATTGAAAGTCTCCTCTCTTTGCTGACTATAAGGGTCCTATTAAATGACAATGAGCTAGAAATTAGTCTCATGTGGTGATGTAAAATGGGCAGTAACGATCGGCCGTCCCTTATTCACAGCGCCATATATTCAGCTGCGTTAACTGCAGTGGATCTGTCTATCAGGTGCTGCATATAACAGGAGGCTGATCCCATACCGCCCGTTTTACACCACCACCTGAGACTAATTTCTAGGCCTATGAGTTTTTCATCCTGGCTACTAATGGATATGAGTTCATACTACAAACTGCTCATAAATTGGGACTAACGTGTAATTTTGTCAGAGGAAGACTGTTGTGGAAAATAGAAAATTCATACTACATAGCAGTGTTTGACTTCTAGGGTGGTCACAAGATCATAAGATAATTATGGATGAAGAAAGCCATTTGGCCCATTCGTTCATCCACAGAGAACCTTGAGATCCCCCCATTTCAGCATTCAATTGTTTCCTAAAAGATTCCTTTGTTTTTGTTTTTGTTTGTGAAGAATTTCCTCATCAGTCCAAAGGTTACCTTTTAGCAGCCAGAACCTGTGTCCCTTTCTCTTCTCAATTAATTTAAAGTAATATTCTGGGTTTATCTTTTCAATTCCCATAATTTTCTTGCATACTTCCACCAGATCACAGCTCAGAGGCCTCCTTTCTAGGCTGAAAAGCCCAGTCTCTCCAGTCTGTTCTCATAACTTAGACCCCGACACTAGGGGGCAGCTTTGCAGCTTTTTTCTGCACTGCCTTCGGCGTTTGCATGACTCCCTTGTTCCTCACAGACCAGGGGGGCAAAATTGCCCCCTTTTCAGAGGCTGTTAGCAACTTTGCAGGATGCTAACGTGGCACAAAACACATTACCGGCTCCCAGGAGGGCAGAATTAGAGGAGCGCAGATATCTCCAGGTGGGGGCGGCGGGGGTGGGGGGGAGGACTGTGGAGCTGGAGGAGATTACAGAGCTAGGGTGGGGCGAGGCCGCAGAGGGATCTGCAAATAAGGGTGAGAATTTTGAAATTGAGGCATTGCCTAACCAGGAGCCAATGTAAGTCAGCGAGCACAGGGGTGATGGGTGAGTGGGACTAGATGTGAGTTAGGATACGGGCTGCTGAGTTTTGGATGACCTTAAGTTTACGTAGGGTAGAATGTGGGAGGCCAACCAGGAGTGCATTGAAATAATCAAGTCTAGAGGTTACAAAGGCATGGCTAAGGGCTTCAGCAGCGGATGAGCTGAGGCAGAGGCAGAGACAGGCGATGTTACAGAGGTGGATAGACGGTCTTTCTAGGGCCACTTCCTTAAGTATTCTGGGATGCTGACTATCAGGCCCCGGGGATTTATCGGCCTTCAATCCCATCAATTTCCCTAGCACAATTTCCCGCCTAATAAGGATTTCTTTCAGTTCCTCCTTCTCACTCGGTCCCCTAGTGTTTCCGGAAGGTTATTTGTGTCTTCCTTCGTGAAGACAGAAGCAAAGTATTTGTTTAACTGGTCCACCATTTCTTTGTTCCTCATTATAAATTCACCTGAATCTGACTGCAAGGGATCTACGTTTGTCTTCGCTAATCTTTTTCTCTTCACATATCTATAGAAGCTTTTGCAGTCAGTTTTTATGTTCCCAGCAAGCTTCCTCTCATACTCTATTTTCCCCCTCCTAATTAAACACTTTGTCCTCCTCTGCTGTAATATAACATTCTCCTAGTGCTCAGGTTTGCTGCTTTTTCTGGCCAATTTATATGCCTCTTCCTTGGATTTAACACTATCCCTAATTTCCCTTGTTAGCCACGGTTGAGTCACCTTCCCCGTTTTAGTTTTACTCCAAACAGGGATGTACAATTGTTGAAGTTCATCCATGTGATCTTTAAATGTTTGCCATTGCCTATCCACCATCAACCCTTTAAGTATCACTCACCAGTCTATTCTAGTCAATTCACGTTCATACCATCACAGTTATACTTCCTTAAGTTCAGGACCCTAGTCTCTGAATTAACTGTGAAACTCTCCATGTTAATAAAGAATTCTACCATATTATGGTCTCCCTTCCCCAAGGGGCCACGCACAACATGATTGCTAATTAGTCCTTTCTCATTACACATCACCCAGTCGAGGATGGCCAGCCCTCTAGTTGGTTCCTCGACATATTGGCCTAGAAAACCATCCCTAATACACTCCAAGAAATCCTCCTACCAGTTTGGTTAGCACAATCAATATGTAGATTAAAGTCGCCCATGATAACTGCTGTACCTTTATTGCACGCATCCCTAATTTCTTGTTTGATGCTATCCCCAACCTCACAATACTGTTTGGTGGTCTGTACACAACTCCCACTAGTGTTTTCTGCCCTTTGGTATTCCGTAGCTCCACCCGTATCGATTCCACATCATCCAAGCTAATGTCCTTCCTTACTATTGTGTTAATTTCCTCTTTAACCAGCAACGCCACCCCACCTCCTTTTCATTTCTGTCTATCCTTCCTGAATGTTGAATACCCCTGGATGTTGAGTTCCCAGCCTTGGTCATCCTGGAGCCATGTCTCCGTGATGCCAATTACATCATATCTGTTAACAGCTATCTGCGCAGTTAATTCGTCCACCTTATTACAAATACTCCTTGCTTTGAGGCAGAGAGCCTTCAGGCTTGTCTTTTTAACACACTTTGCCCCTTTAGAATTTTGCTGTAATGTGGCCCTTTTTGCTTTTGCCTTGGGTTTCTCTGTCCTCTATTTTTACTTAATGTCACACCACTTTTTAAGAAAGGAAGAAGAGAGAAAAAGGGTAATTATAGACCAGTTGGCCTGACATCAGTAGTGGGGAAAATGTTGGAATCAATTATTAAAGATGAAATAGCAGTGCATTTAGAAGCAGTAACAGGATCGGTCCAAGTCAGCATGGATTTATGAAAGGGAAATCATGCTTGACAAATCTTCTATTGAGGATGTAACTGGTAGAGTGGACAAGGGAGAACCGGTGGATGTGGTGTATTTGGACTTTCAAAAGGCTTTTGACAAGGTCCCACACAAGAGATTGGTGTGCAAAATTAAAGTACATGGTATTGGGGGTAATGTACTTATGTGGATAGAGAACTGTTTGGCAGACAGGAAGCAGAGAGTAGGAATAAACGGGTCCTTTTCAGAATGGCAGGCAGTGACTAGTGGGGTGCTGCAGGGCTCAGTGCTGGGACCCCAGCTATTTATAACATAAATTAACGATTTAGATGAAAGAATTGAGTGTAATATCTCCAAGTTTGCAGATGACACTAAGCTGGATGGTGGTGTGAGCTGTGAGGAGGACGCTAATAGGCGGCAGGATGACTTGGACAGGTTAGGTGCATGGGCAAATGCATAGCAGATGCAGTATAGTGTGGACAAATGTGAGGTTAGCCACTTTGGTGGCAAAAACACAAAGGCAGAATATTATCTGAATGGCAGCAGATTAGGAACAGGGGGGGGTGCAACGAGACCTGGGTATCATGGTACATCAGTCATTGAAAGTTGGCATGCAGGTACAGCAGGCGGTGAAGAAGGCAAATGGTATGTTGGCCTTCATAGCTAGGGGATTTGAGTATTGGAGCAGGGAGGTCTTACTGCAGTTGTACAGAGCCTTAGTGAGGCCTCACCTGGAATATTGTGTTCAGTTTTGGTCTCCTAATCTGAGGAAGGATGTTCTTGCTATTGAGGGAGTGCAGAGAAGGTTCACCAGACTGATTCCCGGGATGGCAGGACTGACATATGAGGAGAGACTAGATCGACTGGGCCTGTATTCACTGGAGTTTAGAAGGATGCGAGGGGATCTCATAGAAACATATAAAATTCTGACGGGACTGGACAGGTTAGATGCAGGAAGAATGTTCCCGATATTGAGGAAGTCCAGAACCAGGGGACATCGTCCAAGGATACGGGGTAAGCAATTTAGGACTGAGATGAGGAGAAACTTCTTCACTCAGAGTTGTTAATCTGTGGAATTCCCTACCGCAGAGAGTCGTTCATTGGATATATTCGAGAGAGTTAGATATGGCCCTTACGGCTAAAGGGATCAAGGGGTATGGAGAGAAAGCAGGAAATGGGTACTGAGGTGAATGATCAGCCATGATCTTATTGAATGGTGGAGCAGGCTCGAAGGGCCGAATGGCCTACTCCTGCACCTATTTTCTATGTTTCTATGTTCGTTATGCTGCGGATATGTGATCGAAAGCTAATTTCAGTGTCAAATATAACACCAAGGTTGTGAACAGTGTTGTTCAGCCTCAGATAGAAGTTGTGGAGAGGGATGGAGTCAATGGCTAGGGAACGTCGTTTGTGGCGGGGACCAAAAACATGGCTTCAGTCTTCCCAATATTCAATTGGAGAAAATTTCTGCTCATCCAGAACTGGATGTCAGACAAGCAGTCTGACAATTTAGAGACTATGGAGGGGTCAAGAGAAGTGCTAATGAGGTAGAGCTGGGTGTCTTCAGTGTACATGTAGAAACTGATGCTGTGTTTCCAAGGGGCAACATGTAGATGAGAAATAGAAGGGGGCCAAGGATAGATCCTTGGGGGACACCAGAGTTAAGAATGCGGGGGTGGGAAGAGAAGTCATTGCAGGTGATTCTCTGGCTACGATTAGATTGATAAGAATGGAACCAGGTGGGTGCAGTCCCACCCAGCTGGATGACGGTGGAGAGTCGTTGGAGAAGGATAGAGTGGTCAACCATGTCAAAGACTGTAGACAAGTCAAGAAGGACAAGGAGGGGTAGTTTGTCTTTGTCACAGTCATAAAGATGTCATTTGTGACTTTGAGAGTCAAACACAAAGAACAGAATAATTCAAGAAACATGGTTTTAGTTATCAATCAGCATGAATATGTGCTTCATCAAAATCATGTCTTTCATGGGAGGTGGGTGAGAGTAGAATATGGAATATGGATTATCGTGGCATATTATGATTATCTATCTACTATGACTTTTAGAAACAGTTATTAAACTGTACTGGAAATTTACCATGAAGAATTAATATTGACAACAATATTACTTATCTCGTTCTAACACCACAAACAATACTAAACTAACAACTTGATCATATGTTATCATTTTTGATTCTCAATGAAAAGAAATGAGAATATCTATATTAATAAAATACACATACAATATGTAAACTTCACCTCCTCCAAAAAAGCTCTGCAGGTAAATGTCCCTTTAATCATCATCATCCTCATCATAGGCAGTCCCTCGAAATCGAGGAAGACTTGCTTCCACTCTGAAAGTGAGTTCTCTGGTGACTGTACAGTTCAATATGGGAATTACAGTCTCTATCACAGGTGGGACAGACAGTGGTTGAAGGAAAGGGTGGGTGGGGAGTCTGGTTTGCCACACGCTCCTTCCGCTGTCTGCGCTTGATTTCTGCATGCTCTCGGCGACGAAACTAGAGATGCTCAGCGCCCTCTCTGATGCGCTTCCTCCACTTAGGGCTGTCTTGGACCAGGGATTCCCAGGTGCCGGTGGGGATGTTGCACTTTATGAAGGAGGTTTTGAGGGTGTCCTTGAAGCATTTCCTCTGCCCACCTGGAGCTCGCTTGCTGTGTGGAGTTCTGAGTAGAGCATATGCTTTGGGAGTCTCATGTCGGACATGCGGACAATGTGGCCCACCCAATGGAACTGGTCGAGTGTGGTCAGTGCTTCGATGTTGGCCAAAGCGAGAGCACTGATGTTGGTGCGTCTATCCTCCCAGTGGATTTGCAGGATCTTGCAGAGGCAGCGTTGGTGGTACTTCTCCAGCATGTCGACTGTATATGGTCCTGAGCCAAAAAGGAGGGCGAGTATCACTGCTGCCCTGTAGACCATAAGCTTGATGCCAGATTTGAGGTCCTGGTCTTCAAACACACTCTTCCTCAGTGACCAAAGGCTGCACTGGTACACTGGAGACGGTGTTGGACCTCATCATCGATGTCTGCCCTTACTGATAGGCTCCCGAGGTATGGAAAATTATCCACGTTGTCCAAGGCCGTGCTGTGGATTTTGATCCACAACACGGGGATAGTGCAGTGTGGCGGGATCAGATCAATGGAGGGCCTTTGTCTTATGGATGTTTAGTGTAAGGCCTATGCTTTCGTATGCCTCGGTGAAGATGTTGACGATGGCTTGGAGTTCGGCCTCTGTGCGCAGACGCAAGTATCCCTTTAAGGAACTACAAAGACAGCACCCTTTCCTTATCCTTTATACATCCCTTTCAGAATTGTAGAATACATGTTTTGGGAATTCCACTGATGAACAAAAACATGGTTATAATTTGTTTTATAGATTGCAGTGGGGAATTATTACTGTTCTTATACTAGTGCAATTTATCTTGTGCAGTTAATGTAATATGAAGTGCCCCAGTTATTTTCTTTACAGCAATGTTTAAATGTGAACATTATGTTGATTTTGCAACTCACAGCATAATAATTTTCAATTCTGTTTTTTCCAACATGTTCATGAAAACGGCTGTTCATGTGAGCACATAAAGCTCTTTGTGATTCCTTTCAAAATAATTTTTGTTTTATACTTTTTAATACTTAAATGTCAGCACATGTTCTAGTGAACTGAAAGTCTTGACATTCATGCACAAGTTTTTTTGAAAAGGCAATATTTATCACGTTGCTATGATGAAAAAGATCTTGGCACAGAATTTAGTGACTTTATCTGTGTCGATGCATTTTTGTCAAATCTCTGAAACTGTTCTTTTCTTTGCAACACAGATTCTGTTAACATGGCTTTGAGAAACAAAAACTGCCAAGTGCCCTTCATCATGGAGAAAGTCAATGGGTCTCTCTGATTTTTTTCTCTCTGATATATGGTTGGAAAAATCTAACTGGATTGTGATGACATGTCTTTAGCTAATAAGAAAAGAAGCTGGGAAGACCATGTGACCAATTGGCCTGGCTTTTCATTTGATTCTGTTGATTCTGGTGCAGTCTGTTCTCATGGACTTGTGGCTGATCATCTAAAACAAAGTATGGCAAGTAATGAAATATCAAAATCAGACAAGAAGGAAAGATTTTCCAGTATTTCTTTACCAGAATGTTGCCATAACTCTGATCTACTTGGTCTTCAAGCAAAGCAACTGTGTGACCAAAGAAGAGAAGTGGATGAAAATGATAATCTTGAAAGTGAGGAGTACATTCTGCCATTAGAAGCAAGCACAGAGACCCTGGTTCATGTATCTGATGAAAACTCAGATCTCAGTTGTGAGGATGATTATGTTGCAGGAGAAGGGCAGACCTCAGGGATTAAACAAGCTTCTATTATGATATCACCATTGGAAGAGATCAGGCAAGTGACCAAGAATATATCTGTGAATTTTGGAATAGAGAATGATCCAGATTATGATTCAGTTCCTGAGGAAGAGACAAAGGGCGATGTGAAAACAAGCGAGTCTGAACACCTGGAATCTTCAGAGGTAATAGATCTGAGGGATGTACCAAAGAAAAACCTGGATGAGAGTTTGGATGTAATTAATCCAACACAGGAGCTTCTCCACTCTGCAGTTATTGCACAGCAACGTAGAAAACACGATGTACCAAGAGATGAGTGTGATGTGGCGCTTACTAAGGATATGGCTGAATTATCTCTTCTTTCATGTCTTGTTAATAATAGTGATGTACAAACGACATCAGAGGTTGCCCCTGGGAATTGTATAATTGCATTTCAGACGTGCTCAAGGGAAAGTTTGGATCAACCCTTTCTGGAGGAAATCAATCTAGATGCAGGACAAGCAGAGAATGATTCTGATACCAGAAATAATACTACAAATGTTTCAAATCAAAATCCCCAAGTATTAAATTTACAGGAAAATACAAATAATTATAATCCTGCAGATTGCACCATAAAACTTCGAAAGAGAAAGGTAAGAAAATAATCTTTTAATTTACTCTACTTTAATTGATTTATCGATGAATTATATTAAATCATTTTTTATATTTTAGATCCTTATTTTAAGTATTTTTTCTCTCTTTTCTGTAGTATAGTCAGTCCAGATAGAGTGAAGATTTCAGGTTAAACAAGCAAGGAATTTGTCCATTTATGATGTGTATATGACACTTAAAGACTGCACATTTCAGCATATTGGGGGTAATTTTAACTTTGGTGTAAAATGGGTGCTATCGAAATGGTTGCCCTGCCCGATTTTCCATAACATTGATTACAATGGAAAGGAAAATTGAGCGTGGTGTATAATGGGCAGCTAATTCAATATCACCCAAAGTTAAAATTACCCCCATTTTGTGCAGATTCGACATGCTCCATCTTTGTGCAGTTATTATTTATTCTATCAAAGAAAATGTTGAGACACTGGGATTATATCGCATAGAGTATATAAAAGATGGACCAGTAGTAGATTGCTGGGTTTCCAACTACAGTGGTCAAATTTAAGCAAGGTGCTTTAGCTCACCTGCACTCAATGTCAAAGTTCCATGCGCTCATGGTTGGGTCACTCAACAGAGCTTTATTCAACAGCAGTGAAATGTCTCATCTCAGGGAGGGCAAGGAGCAAAGAGCATCAAAACCAATTAACTAATCAGTCATACATTGCTGTTTGTAGAACCTTGATGTGTACAAATTGGCTTTCAGCATTTACTCAACATAACAAAAATTATGTCAATTAAAAATAATTAAATGCATGTGAAATGTTCTAGGACATTCTGCAACATGTGATAAGGTGCTTTATAAATGCAAGTCTGTTCTTTCTTGGCATGACAAATGTTAAGTATGAATAAAGAGTCTGACTAGATACTGTGAGCTCAAAGTAAAGTGTGAATTTAGTCTTTTATTGCAGGTCTCCAGAATGCCTCTCCAGCCAGTGAGGCCTCCTTAAGTACAGGTGCTCCCAAGGGATTGTGGGATCCCTTGGGACTCCAGGGGATGAGCCCTCTGGTGGCTACACAAGATATTTACAGGTTTACATATATAACAACACTCCACCGCAAAGTCAATAGTGTAACTATTTACAAGGTGAGTCGATCTGGGGCCTTTCTTTCCCTGGTTGATCGTCTCAGTGCAAATGCTGGTTTTGGTGAATCATTTGTTGGGCCCTCGCTGGACTGCTGTGTAGCTGGCTTTGCTGGGCTGCCTGGTGTGGTGAGCCCTGCTGGGCTGCTGCGGGTGATGGGTTTTGCTTCGTGGTCAACCACGGTGTCAGTGCGTATGTTGGGGGAGTCAAAGAAGGTAGGGTCCAATGTGGTTTGCCCTGGATAGTCCGTGAATCTGAGTTTGATTTGGTCTAAGTGTTTCCGGTGAATGAGTCCATTTGAAAGTTCTCCTCTTTGGCCACAACAATGCCGGGAAGCCATTTGGGACCTTGTCCATAGTTCAACACAAATACAGGATCATTGATTTCAATTTCACGTGACACATTTGCGCTATCACGATATGTACTTTGTTGAAGCCGCCTGCTCGCTACCTGTTCATATCGATCAGGGTGGACTAACGAGAGCCTTATCTTAAGTGCCCTTTTCATGAGCAGTTCAGCGGGTGGAATCCCAGTGAGCGAGTGAAGTCTCGTGCGGTAACTAAGCAGGACTCGGGATAGGTGAGTCTGCAGTGAGCCTTCAGTTACCCTCTTCAATCTCTGCTTGATGGTTTGCACTGCTCTCTCTGCCTGACTATTAGATGCTGGTTTGAACGGGGCAGATCCCTGCCCTGTTGTGGCATATCCAATTGAACAATCAAAGAATCACATTTCCAGCAGCCAGTAGCAAAAGAATCACATATCATTCTTGCCATGATGACATCATGATGCAGTTTGATGTGATATATAACATTCATTTAGTGTTTGGCAAACAAGTAAAACTGTTCGCCAAAACATTTTAGCATCAAGCTGATGCCCTTTTTAAGAACTTAAAGGTACTAAAACAACAACGCCTTGCATTTATTTAGTGCCTTTAATGTAGTAAAATTATTCAAAGGGCTTTACAGGAGCATTATCAGACATATTCTATACACCAAGACACATAAGGAGATAATAAGACAGGTGATCAAAAGCTTTGTCAAAGATTTGGGGCCGGATTTTCGGTTCATTGCTGCCTGTTTTTGCACTGGAGGGGCGGTAATGGTGGCCGAAAGCATTTCCAGCAGCTTCCACCGGGACAATTGGTGCCAGGTTTGCGGGGAGTGAAGCAATGCCGTCTGGGCGATGCGAGCCGGTGTGCAACGTCCCTGGTTATGACACCGGCTCGACATTTGACACTCGCCTGATCCGTAGCACCCCACAGCGCACCCTAGTGGGACCACCTGTGAAAGCTGACAGTTTGAGCTGTAGTGACCGCAGTGAGGGAAGGAATGTGTACCCGAGGTAAGTGTGATTTTTTTTTTTTATGGATGTGGCTTCTTGTATTGGGAATGTTTTTGGTGAGTTTTTTTCAGATTTATTTTTCCACGGAAGCCTCTCTTGGGGCTTTTCGAGGCTGGCTGTTTATTTTGGGACTTTAATTTGCTAAGCCGGCCTAGCGCTCCGAGAGGTGTGGAACGCCTCCCTTAGTACTCTGCTCCACACTCCGGGCCCAGCTGGTGAATTTTGCAGCTGGAGATGCAAACCATTACCCAGCACAGAATTTATCGTCCCGCCCAGGTTAACGCCACAATAGAGGCATGGCTGAATTTCCACCCCATAGTTTTTAAGGAGTGTCTTAAAGGAGGAGAGCTGGTGAGTGGAGAGGTTTAGCAAGGGAATTCCATTGCTTAGGGCCTAGATGGTTGAATGCATGGCCAGTGGTGGGTGAAGGGAATTGGCGATGCTCAAGAGGCCAGAATTGGGGGAAATGCAGAGTTCTTAGAGGGTTGTTGGGCTGGAGGAGGTTGAGCTGAGGCCATAGGAGGGATTTGAACACGGGGATGAGAAACAAAGGTGCTTTAAGTTCATTCTGTGACCCTGTGGTCACAGATCTATTGGCCATTGTTCATTGTTGCTTTGTTTGTTGCAGTCACTACCATTCAGTTTACTGCCTGAAGTATAAACGTAAAATGCTGGAAATACTCAGCAGGTCAGGCTTTGGAGAGAGAAACAGAGTTAACGTTTCAGGTCGGTGACCTATCATCAGAAAATTCAAGTCACTGATTGAAAACATTGGGCTGAATTTTCATGGGGAAGATGAGTTAGGGTGGGGGGAGCGGAATGGGAAGCTCCAGTGTGGGCAGGAAACCTGGGAGAACGGGTTTCCCGCAGGTCCTGCTGACTTTAGTGGCGGGGCCTGATTTACATTTGAAACCTGTGTTTCCCACCTGCAGCCAGCCAGATTGAGAGGCTGGCTGGCTGCGGGCAGGTAGGCTTGCAGTACTAGGCCGCACAGAGGAGGAAGGGAGGAAGGGAGGGAGGAATCGGGTGGGGACCGTTACCAGTCTCCGAAGGATTGGTGGGGGGGAAGGAAGATTGGGGCCAGTGGAGCATCGGGGGAGGGGAGAAGAGGAAGATTGGGGTCAGAGGCAGGTCGGGGATGGGAGAGAAAGATCGTGACCAGCCTGATGCTCATCGGCTGTGGAGGGGTCTGGCAAGGCAATCAGCGGCCTTGTGACGGAGTTTCCAATCGCAGCGGATGTGTGAGGCAAGGACCCTGGATCCAGGAGGTGGGTGTAAAGGCACTTTCCTGGATGCAGCAGTCCTTACCTTGCTGTAAATGTCGGGTTTTACGAGGTGTGTAAAACCCATCCAACTACAATTAAAAACAAAATTTAGGTTAAAGAAAAGGCTTCTAGCCTTCTTGTATTACTTAAATTGACATCCCACCTCCTGGCAGTGAGTTGGCTATCTGCCCCGCCACCCCCCACCCCCCCCGCTCCCCCCGCACCACCCCCGTCCTGCCTCCATTAAAAAGGTGAGTTGGAGATTGGTTCCACTCGGGATTCTGATTTTTTTTTTCTTTTAATGTAACTACCCCACCCAAGCCCCAAACCCACCCATTTTTTAGGTTTAAATTCCCCCCAACTCTGTTGAGTATTTCCAACATTTTCTGTTTTTATTTCAAATTTCCAGCATCCGCAGTATTTTGCTTTTGTACTGCCTGATGAATTCTGCATATGAATGCTGTGTAAATTTTTGTTAGTTGGTTCTTTTAGTACAAATGTACATTCAAATATTGCCATTTAAATATTCAGTTAAACTAACACCTTTATTCTACACTACATTAAAATCACTTGTTCCATTTAACCAATGATCGCCACATCTGCAATTTCAACCTGCTCCCCTGAGCAGGCAGCAAGGACAACAGGGTCCTTCTTTACATATACATATTGCAGCCCAATGACATCATTGAGAGCCGACTGTAATTTTAACTCAGGCCTGCGCAAAAAATCCATCTGGGGTTAAATATTACTGTTTTCAACTTTGAAAAAAATTACAAGATTTTTGAATCAATCCCTGTGCTGTCACCAATGTAAATGACAGAAAACTGGTTGTGTGGTAAGACAAGCTGGCTGTAGGAATGAGAACAGTTGGTGCAGTATTAGCTATTTTCCCCCGTCTTTCAGCTTGTCAAACTACTGCTAGTGTAAACAGGGTGGTTTTGCAAGCTGGCAGGAACACAGATGCCAGATTCATCCAATGATTCTGACATCCAAAGAAACAAAAACAAAATACGTTCAGTCAATATGTATCTTCTCCCAATGTATCTTCTTAATATTGACCATAATGGTCACTTTTGACTTTCAATTCTCCTGATTCCATCAAAGCATAGTTATAGGCAAGTAGTAATCAATCAGTATCTAACCTGCTAGGGAGTTGCTACTAATGATCAATGTAATCAATACGTAGCCCATACAACCTCAGACATTCCCTCAGTAGAAGACAATACTTATAACTAACAATAGCTCATCAGAGAATACTAGAGTTACTTTGGATTCATTCCAATAGGTGTTTTTTGAAACAAATTGATAAGGGGCCAAGGCCCATGAACAGGATAGCACAATGATTGAAACCCGTAGTAGAAAAGATGAGGTAAGTCAAGAAGGAGTAATTATGTGACATCAAGCTTAGATTTTCAAAGTCATCAGGTTATGGATAGAAGGGAAGCCATGGGGTGGCAAAGAAGTTACAGTTTTGAGGTTCTGGGAAAGAATCAATGAATTCCACCACGAGCATGGTTCTAGATATCTTATACAAATGTTCTGTGAACTTCACAAGTTAGGAGAAAGTCTAAATGAGGGTTTGCTTGAAGTTTACGTTTGTTCATGATTATAACAGTTTTTTGTTGACATCTGTTAACAAGCTGTTCAAATGTAATCTAAAGTTCAGTACAGTGATGGAAGAATATTTTTAGTAACAACTTCATGAACTTTCCTTGTGCTTGGTATAGTGTAAACAGATAAAACTAAATCAAACTGCTGCCATTATGCTGATCAGCCACTTCCACCCCGCTCCAAAAAAAACCCAGAAGTGCTGAATTTCAACTGTCTGGCATGCCCATGCATTGGCTATTCTCTTCATTCTTCGGATGTAGGTATTGCTGGCAAGGCCGGAATTTATTGCCCATCACTAGTTTCACTTGGGAAGGTGGTGGTGTGTCTTGAACCGCTGCAGTCTGTGTGATGAAAGTACTCCCACAATTCTATCAGGTAGAGTTCCAAGATTTTGATTCAGCAACAAGGAAGGAATGACGATATATGTCCACATTGGGACGGTGTGTGAGTTGGAGGGGAACTTGGAGGTGGTTGTGTTCCTATACACCTGCTGCCCTTCTTCTAAGTGGTAGATGTCACGAAAATCGGGAGGTACTGCCAAAGAAGCCTTGGTAAGTTGCTGCAGTGAATCCTGTAGATGGTACACGCTGCAGACACAGTGCGGTGGTGGTGGAGTGAATGGATACTTAAGCAAGTGGATGAGAGGTCAATCAAGCATATTGCTTTGTCCTGGATGGTGTCGACCTTCTTGAGTTTTGTTTCAGCTGGACCCATCAAGGGTATATTACTGAGCTCCATCAGAAATCTCTATCCTTCCCCCACTCATCCAAAGGTTGTTTACAAACTATTTATGCTGAATTTTTACCTTTGAGTTGGCTCGGGTGTGTTGGAGCTGCGTAGCAGGTCGCTATCACAAACTTTTCATCGCCATGGTCTTCACTGTGTTTAACTAAATGACATCAATTGAATGAGTCCTGTGGGTTTCCCAGCTAATTAAATGGAGCAGGTCTAAGGATGTCACCGATGACTTGCCTTCAGTTCAGATATTGAAAGAAGCCTTGCACAAATCAGTTGAAGGTTGTTGGAGGAGGCTCAGAGGTGGTTGGGAGAGGGGCCTGTGCTTATCCATCCAAGACTTTGACTGCGAGGGTGCATAGAATTACAGAATCATATACATTTAAGGCACAGAAGGAGGCCATTTAGCCCATCATGTCTGTACCACCCAAAAAAAAAGCTGGCCAGCCTAATCCCACTTTCCAGCTCTTGATCCGTAGCCTTGGAGATTACATCACTTCAAGAAAACTATCTATCCCCCGGACTACTGACTACTACCACTACCACATTCCTTTTTACTTGCCCTATTTGAATGACCGCCTGTATCATGGTGCCATGGTCAGTTTGTCTATATTCCCTGCAGTCCTTGTTCTCACCCATACAGGTAGCAAGTACCTTGTACCTGTTGGACAAGGTCAAGGGCTGAAGCTCCTCCATCACTATGTCCTGGGTCCCCATACCTTCCTGACTCGCAATCATACCCTCCTGTCCTGACCGTTGAAGAACTCTAAAGTATTACTTAGCCTACGGGGTGTGACTGCTTCCTGGAACATCGTGTCCAGGTAAATCTCCCCCTCCCTGATGCCCCACAATATCTGCACCTCGTACTCCAGCTCAGCAACTCTGAGACGAATTTCCTCGAGTTACAGACACGTACCACAAATGTGGTTACTCGGGATCTCGCTGGTCTCCACAAACTCCCACATGCTACAGTTAAGGCACGCCACCTGCCCTGCCATATCTACCTAACCTTTATTTATTTGATTAGTTAATTATTTTTTATCGGTTATTTTAGTTTTATGACTTAATTGGTTTATCTAGTTTAGTTACTAATTTAATAAAGTAAAGTTATAGCAATTTATAGTTTCATAGCTAGCTTAGAGACTAAAAAAAAACTGTAGTACTCAAAAACCAATCACCTATCTGCTGCCCGGTGATGTCAATCCTTGAAAGCTCTTTATAGCGACGCTGATTCTGCTCCTCTCGCCTGCAGATCTGTCATGTAGATATGTCCAGGCATCTGAAGTGCAAGTGGCTTTCATAATAATTCTCCTTGGCCTAATTGCTTGGCATCCTCAAGGGTGTTAACAGCCATGTCTTCAGTGGATAGCCTTTGGCTCCAAGCAGCCAGTCAGTAAGTCTGCTCGGTGGTGCGAAGAGCTGAGGGAGGGTGGACTGGCGCAAGACGAAAGAGTCATAACAGCTCCCTGAGAATATGGCGCACACATGCATGATGATCTTTTTGTGGTTGCTGATGAGCTGCACATTGAGGCAGTGGAAGCCCTTGCAGTTCCCGAACACGCCTGGGTGATGTGGGAGCGTCTTGATGGGCATGTGTGCAGTTGATGCCACCCTGCACCTGTGGGAAGCCAGCCAGAGCCGCAAAGCTGAGTGTCCACTCAGTAA
Organism: Pristiophorus japonicus; assembly: GCF_044704955.1. Classification (NCBI taxonomy): domain Eukaryota; kingdom Metazoa; phylum Chordata; class Chondrichthyes; family Pristiophoridae; genus Pristiophorus; species Pristiophorus japonicus. The sequence continues at coordinate 148,236,004 of NC_091978.1, forward strand.
TGCTAGCTTCATCAGTGGCAAAATATATTTCAGTGGCTGACTTCTGAAACATGGCATCGGTCACCTGTGTGATACATCTATGGGCGGCCGACGGCAAGATCCTACAAATGTCTGCTGCAGATCGCTGGAAGGAGCCTGAGGCGAAGAAATTGAGGGCGGTGGTGACTTTGACAGCCACTGTTAAGGCGTGTCCACCAGGTCCTCTGGGCAGCAGGTCTTGTTCCAGCAAGCTACAAATGTCTGCCACATTCTGGCAAGATACTCTGAGACTCCTGAAGTACTGCTGTTCAGTCATGGAAGCTCATCCTGTGTCCTTATACTCTGTGTTGGGGGTATCGCCTCCAGCGCGATGCCATCATCATCATAGGCAGTTCCTCAGAATCGAGGAAGACTTGCTTCCACTCTTAACATGAGTTCTTAGGTGGCTGTACAGTCCAATACGAGAACCACAGTCTCTGTTACAGGTGGGACAGATAGTCGTTGAGGGAAGGGGTGGGTGGGACTGGTTTGCCGTACGCTCCTTCCGCTGCCTGTGCTTGATTTCTGCATGCTCTCGGCGACGAGACTCTGTGCTCAGCGCCCTCCCAGATGCGCTTCCTCCACTTAGAGTGGTTTTTGGCCAGGGTCTCCCAGGTGTCAGTGGGGATGTTGCACTTTATCAGGGAGGCTTTGAGGGTGTCCTTGTAACGTTTCCGCTGCCCACCTTTGGCTCGTTTGCCATGAAGGAGTTCAGAGTAGAGCACTTGCTTTGGGAGTCTCGTGTCTGGCATGCGGACTATGTGGCCTGCCCAGTGGAGCTGATCAAATGTGGTCAGTGCTTCGATGTTGGGGATGTTGGCCTGGTCGAGGACGCAAATGTTGGTGCATCTGTCCTCCCAGGGAATTTGTGGGATCTTGCGAAGACATCGTTGGTGGTATTTCTCCAGCGACTTGAGGTGTCTACTGTACATGGTCCATGTTTCTGAGACATACAGGAGGGCGGGTATTACTGCAGCCCTGTAGACCATGAGCTTGGTGGCAGTTTTGAGGTCCTGGTCTTCAAACACTCTTTTCCTCAGGCGGCTGAAGGCTGCACTGGCGCACTGGAGGCGGTGTTAGATCTCGTCGTCAATGCCTGCTCTTGTTGATAGGAGGCTCCCGAGATATGGGAAGTGGTCCATGTTATCCAGGGCCGCGCCGACAAGACTCAAGGTGCTCAGCGCCCTCCCAGATGCACTTCCTCCACTTAGGGTGGTCTTTGGCCAGGGATTCCTAGGTGTCAGTGGGGATGCTGCGTGATGCACCCCTGTGCTGATCCCCTCTCTCCTGTGGAGCATCAGGTCATTGAGGAGAAGGTTGCTGGTGTGGCTGCTTGCTGCTACTGCGGCTGGTGTTGTTAGTGCTGTGGCTGATAGATAATGGGTAAAGTGGAGATCAGAGGCACAATCCTCCAATGTAGCGAGAGTGACTTGTAGTGCAGTGAGAGTGGCTTCCGAAGTTGTAGAAATGACCTGCAAACTCCTGATAGCAAAATCTCTGCATAAAATAATATCAGCAAGAGCCTTTCCCCTGGACAGGGAAGCAGGTTTAAGGTGTGAATATTTGTGGTTTTTCCAGGTGTCACTTACTGAAATAACAGAATTGCCACTGAGCTCCCACCACCTCATGCACAAGCAGTAAAAGATGAAACCTCAAGTTTAAAATCCTTTTAAGTGTCTCTGAATGAGCAGTTAAATATCTCAATTAAGTCGCCTGCCTCTCCCCAGCGGGTCCATGGCGCGTTTTGACACGCCTCCCCAGTTAAATGCGGAAGTCGGCGGGCTGAAAGCGGGTTCCCGATACGTTGTCACTTTCAGCACTTTTAACTGCCGACCCACTCCCAAACCCGCACGCTCTGCAATGGGAAAATTCCGGCCAATATCTTTCTCTCGCTCTCACACAAAGTTTAAAGTTATAAACTGAGTCATGTAAACATGCTGGGAAATAAAATGCCTTCAAAGATTCGAGCCACCTTGTCATTAATATTTAAAAGAAAAATCACTTAAAGACATGTATAACATGTGACCCTGGAGTTTCTGTTAGATTGTGCTGGTATTTCTAGGGCAATTTGTCAGAAATTGACCAAACCAGCACAAAAGATCGAGGAATTCAAGCATAAATTACATTTGAGATCCTTTGCGCTGGTTTAAAAAACATTGTGCTGGAAGCCGGCCCCGCCCACATAACTGGCCATGCCCCCAGAGCGGATTAAATCAACATTATTGTTTTTTGTCGACGCAAGGACACAACTAGCCAGGTGTTAAAAGCTTTACAATATTATTTTTAATTTACAAGTAACTGACTACTGTACACCAATAAATGGTTGTGTGTAAATTTTTTAAGTCATTTTCAGTTATTTAAAATTGGGTTGCTCACAGGTGGTGGACTAGACACTGATTAAAACTACTTATTTATTGTGATAAGCTCAGCTTCGGCTATATTAATCAAACTGCACCAGGTTACTACTCTTAAATATATCAAAGGAATATTTTTTGATGCGCAACTTTGTTTTTTTAATTGCATTCTAGCCCTCTGCCCAATTATGTTGGTTCATGGCAGATTTTATATTTGGCGATATGCAAATATATTTGAGCAGAAATTTGACCAAAAGAAAACACTTCTTCAAACTAGCACAATTTTGAGCGCAATTTGCTCCAAAAGCAGGAACTCTTGGCCATGGTCTATTACTGGTTCGGAAGCAATGATCATTCGGATAAGATACATTGATAAAATTACTGGATTTTCCTTTTTGTGGTGCATTTGCCATGTTGCCAATGATGTCAAAATAACTTCTTTCAAGTGATTTGGTTTCCATTGCCAATTGTCAAAATGAAGGATGATACCAATTTTGAAAATGTTGATAACAGAGCCTACAGTAAAAAGAATAGCTCCCTTTGAATTTCATGTCCATTTTACAGCTAATTTTTGTGTTATTTTCGGTACTAAATTTCTGAAGTTGCCAGCACTGTCTAGACTGTAAACTAAAATTAACAATAAAGAACATGTGATGTATTCTTTTCTAACATTGTTACTGTTATGGTCCTGCCAAAATGGAATTTATGGTATCTGATATTTTAATGTGGCTTTTATAAAGTATGCATTTTACTGCTGCATAGCTATCATCAAAACTCCATTCACTATATAATTATAATGATCATTATCTCAGTTGTGACTAATTTTAGTGCATTGTTTCTCATCATATTTTGATTTCTATAATTTAGCATTAATGAGGACATCTGCATTAGTCGGTGAATTCATTAATTTAATTAATTCAATCCTTGTTGTATCCTGCAATTTGATTTGAAATGTATTTATTCATTCACATCTTTTAGCGAAATACTACTTCAAAATTCAGTGTTAATAATGAATGATGCAGATTGTTATATTTGATTTACATAAATAAAGGCAGGAATTTTCCACTAAAAAAACAGGCCAGTTTGTGGTGTGGGGGGAGTTAAATTGTTAAAAATGGGATTCCTGACTGGATCCCGCCTCCAACCCGCCCACTTCTGGTTTTAACAGAGGCCAACCTGCTCCCAGGAGACAGGTCATCAATTTAAATATTATAATGAGGCAGGAAGCCTCTTTTTTAACCTCCATTTTGAATTTAACTGCATGTGGACGGATTTCACACAACTCATGAAACCCGACAGTTAAACCGAGGTGGGGACTGCTGCATCCAGGAGGTTGTTGTATATGCAGACTATAAAATGTACTCTGTGTAGTCACTGTGTGATTGCATAGGAGACTTGTTTACCTGATGTACTGTCAATAAGGTTTACACTGTGTACATACATGCTGGCACCACTAGAGGATGCAATTGGTGGAGACCGGGGGTTCCTTGCCCTGCTGGCAGGGCCCTGTATGAAAGGCTGCACCCCATGCTGGTACAGCACTCTGGAGTTTGGAATAAAGGACCAAGGTCACTACAGTTTGAGTAGAACACATTGCCTCGTGGAGTCATTCATAAATACGTTATAGAGATAACAGAGCTAAGTGGCTATGTACCTACCTCTTGGATCCAGGATCCCTACCTAACATACCCCACAATTGGAGACTCCCTCACAAGGCTTCCGATCGCCTCCCCAAGTTTACGATCCCCACCATGAGGCCTCCCCCCCCACTCCACCTAACCAATGATGTTGAGGTCAACCACAATCCTCTGGTGACGGCCCCGATCCTCTCTTGCCCCCTACCGATGCAATGGCCAACCCCCTCCTGCTGACCCCTCCCCCATCCCCTTCCGCACCACCGAAACTCCGTCCGACCCTCCCCCCATCCCCGATCCTCCCGTCCTGATCCTCCCCTGTCGATCCCCAACCTCAATCCTCCCACAATCCCCAACCAAGCCACTCCTGACCCGACCATACCACATCACCTCCATGGGCACATGCGTGATCCCTCTCCCAGACCGACCCCTTGCTCCCTCTCTGCATCTGCAAGCCTACCCACCCGCAGCCATCCAGCCTTTCAATCTGGCTGCCTGTGGGCGGTAATCCGAGGCCCCACATGCAAATCAGGCCTTGCCATTAAAGTCAGCCTGGCCTGCGGGAATCCTGGCTTCCCGGGATTCCTGCCCACCTCGGAGGCACCCCACCCCCAACCCACCTACCTGGAGAAAATTCTGGCCAAAATATCAGGGGTCAGAAATTAAAAATCTTGTTTAAAAAAACAGTCAGGAAGAATTTTTTTAAAATATAAAAGCTAACAGGTTTTTGCAGTAAATTACCAGAGAAGGACATTGAAATGATCAACATTAATGGGTTCAAGGGCAAACAAATTGTGTTTATGGAGGGAACAAGGATTTATTGGTATGGCAAGAAGGCAGATAGGTAAAGTCAAAAAGGGGATAAGCTTGTTGGGAGAAATGCTTTTATCCTTACATAAAATACTCTAATACCCTTAGATTTGGAGTTTCATTAGAATATCTTAATGGGTCAGGGAGTAACTTCACATCACTTGGTGATTAGTCACCATCACCGCTACCCTTCAAATAAAGTGAATCAAGTCAATAAGAAAATTGGCTAAGGTTTGTGCAAGGAACATGTTGCATGTGCTGAATGGTCTTATTTTGCACTGTACTTTTTGTGTTCTTATAATAGCATGGTGCAGGTTTAGATTTGGTAGGAATTCATGTTATTGCTTTCAAATAGTGATACCATTATAAAACTCACACACATTTCAGACTTCCAACTTTCTAAATTGATTTCAACAGTAAATCTTTGTAGGCAGGGCTATCATTCACAATTTAACACATAGTGTATTTATCAATTATGCAAAGGGAGTGTAGTGTTGCTGATTATCTGCAAATTCTTTGTACGCAGTGTTTGAGTTGTGAGTAGGAATTAATTTCTTGTTAATACAGCATTGCTGTTAAATGAAATTATGTATTCTATTCTTACTGATAAGTTACAAAACAGAGTTTAATCTTTTTACCAGACTCATAATACTGCAATTATTAAAATGGTTTATTTTTCAAATTCCCAGTGGCTTCATACAGTCTTAATCTGAACATTCTGTTCAACTTTCTCCTTCTTAATCATACCCCCTACATTCAAGTCTCATCATCGTCATAGGCAGTCCCTCAGAATCGAGGAAGACTTGCTTCCACTCTAAAAGTGAGTTCTTAGGTGACTGAACTGTCCAATGTGGAAATTACAGTCTCTGTCACAGGTGGGACAGATAGTCGTTGAAGGAAAGCGTGAGTGGGGAGTCTGGTTTGCCGCAAGCTGCTTCCGCTGCTTGCCTATGCATATGTTTATCTAACGGCCCCTTGAATGCATTTGTACTATTTTCTTCAACCATCCCTGTGGTAGTGAGTTTCACATTCTCACCATTCTCTGGGTAAAGATGTTTCTTCTGAATTCACTATTTGATTTCTTAGTGACTATCTTATATTGATGGCCTCTAATTTTCCTCTTCCCCACAAGTGGAAACACAATGGGCTAGATTTTCAGCCTGTTGCCACTTTCGCCCCGGAGGGGCAGCAATGGTGGTGGTATGCTCTTCTGGGTGGCCGGCCAGCTTCCAGCGCCCCGCCGGGATTTTTGGTGCTGGTTTCAGCAGGGCATGGAGCATTATCGCCTGGATGAGGCGAGCCAGTGAACAACGCCCCTGATTGCGACACCAGCTCAATTTTTGGCTCCCGCCTGATTCGTAGTGCTCCGTACAGTGTCGTACTGGAAACGCCTGGGAAAGTGGGCAGTCCAAGCTGTAGTGAGGTAAGTAATGTGATTTGCGTATTTGTACTCTAAGATCCCTTTGCTCTTCCACCCAATTTAGATTCGTATTTTCCAAGTAATATGTGACCTCTCTATTTTATTTACCAAAATGTAATACTGTGATGAAAGTAATTTTCCAATTGTGCAAGTTTATCAATAACTTCTTGTAATTTATATTCTGTCCTCCTCAGTATTGACTTTCCCCTCCCAATTTGGTGTCATCCACAAATTTAGAAATTGTGTTTTTGATTCTAAAGTCTAAATCATTAGCATAAATTGTAAGCAACAGTGGCCCCAACATTGATCCTTCTGGAACACCACTTCCTACCTTCTGCCACCCTTTACCCCTACTCTCTGCTTTCTGACTTGGAGCCAGCTAGCTATCCATTCTGCTACTTGTCCCCTGACTCTGCATTCTCTGACCTTATTCATTAGTCTATTATATGATACCTTATTGAAGGCCTTTTGAAAATCTAGATAAATTACATCTACTATATTACCCTTGTCTACTCCCTCTGTTACCTCTTCAAAAATTCAAAAAAGTTGGTCAAGCAAAACTATCCCTTTTGAAATCTATGCTGACTATTCATTATTATATTTTTGGTTTCTAGATGTATAAACACTAGGTAAGTGCAGAGATTTAGGGAACTGAGCACATGGTGCAATAGTATACCATCTTACAACAATGTCCTCTGACATGTCTTGAACCCATATATATTTCTGGGTTTGGGTCATTTTCATTGGCCAAATTCTCCCTTGGTTCAGGCCCATCCACTGGTGCAGCTTAACACCTGAAAGTAGGAAAGAAGCGTCAGCCATTGCTGCATGCAGGAGAGATGTGCAGTAGTAGTATTAACTGTCAGCTGCAGGTCTTTCAGACTACTGTCCAAAAACACCAGCCAGACAGCCTTCAGCCCCAATTCTCTTCTTGCTACATCTGATAAAGAAGGTACTTGTCTTCTGAATGGCTCCAATGGAGATCCCTAGGCAACATAAAGAGGATGGTTACCTGCTGTAATGGGTCTCCACTACTAACATTCGCACCACAGCAGAGGTAAATTGGTCCTTACATTGTAACAAAACTTATTTTGTTGTAGTATTTTCCCCCCATATGTGAAAAGTTCTTTAAAGGAGCCACAGCACCTGTGAGCACTAGAGAGAGGAGTGGGAAGGCTTGCAGGTGGACGATAAAAAAGAAAGATTTGCATTTATGTAGCACCTTTCATGACCACTGGAGGTCTCAAAGTGCTTTATAGCCAATTAAGTACTTTCTAAATGTATGAACCTGGATGACAAACAGAATCACAGTCAAACCCTTTCCAAAGGTCACAATAACTAATTGTAGCCAGCCTACTGCCCCATCTCACCCAGCCGGCCCAGTTAATGTTAACTAACTTAACACAGACCATGAATCACTCTAGGAAATTCTGTTCTGTATCAATCTATTACATGCTGCCTTTACCAACTCAGTTATTCGGAAGTACAAAAGCAAAATACTGCGGATGCTGAAAATCTGAAATAAAAACAAAAAATGCTGGAAATATTCAGCAGGTCAGGCAGCATCTGTGGAGAGAGAAACAGAGTTAACATTTCAGGTTAATTTCGGATTGTCATAAAAACCCACCTTGTTCACTAATGTCCTTTGGGGAAGGAAATCTGCCATCCTTACGCAGTCTGGCTTAAATGTGCCTCCAGACCTACGGCAATGTGGTTGACTCTTAACTGTCCTCTGAAATGGCCAAACAAGCCACTCAGTTGTCAAGAAGGCAGCTCACCACCACCTTCGAGGGCAATTAGGAATGGGCAATAAATGTTGGCTTTGCCAGCAATGCCCACATTCTGTGAATGAAGTCCCGACACTGCTTGGTTGAGATTAGATAACTCATCATAGATGGAACTTGAACGTGGGGATTTATCCATCTGTACCCACTAGACCATTATATTAATATATTCCCCATCAGTGTTTATCTCACAATAAACATACAAACATTATTGTACACAAATAGTTCAACATGTAACAAGAATGCTTTTGGCAATTTTGGAACATTAAAAGTAGTCTTCACAGACAGTTAGATACACTTTTAGCAAATATGACTGAGGGACATTCAGAGGCTGAATTCGAGAGTTTACAAATTACATAGAATTACATAGAATATACAGCACAGAAGCAGGCCATTCAGCCCAGCTGGTCTGTGCTGGTGTTTGTACACCACATTATCATCATCATAGGCAGTCCCAGTACCTCGAAATCGAGGAAGACTTGCTTCCACTTCAAAAGTGAGTTCTCAGGTGACTGAATAGTCCAATTTGGGAATTACAGTCTCTGTTGCAGGTGGGACAGCCAGTCGTTGGAGAAAAGGGTGGGTGGGGAGTCTGGTTTGCCGCACGCTCCTTCTACTGCCTGCGCTTGTTTTCTGCATGCTCTCGGCGACGAGACTCGAGGTGCTCAGCACCCTCCCAGATGCTCTTCCTCCACTTAGTGCGGTCTTTGGCCAGGGACTCCCAGGTGTCAGTGGGGATGCTGCATTTTATCAAGGAGGCATTGAGGGCATCCTTGAAATGTTTCGTCTGCCCACCTGGGGCTCGCTTGCCATGTAGGAGTTCCAAATAGAGCGCTTGCTTTGGGAGTCTTGTGTCCGGCATGTGGACAATGTGGCCCGCCTAATGGAGCCAGCACAGCACCTCCATCTACCTCATCGTATCCTTTCACCTGAGGTCGGAGGGGACAAGACTAATGAGAGAATGAATTGAAAGAGGCAATGAGAAGGTTCCTACAAATTCTTGTCTTCTTAAGTTAGGGGATACAAATGAACTGCTGGAGAGGTCAAAACTAAAAGTGAAAAAAATACAAATGACAAAACTGCAATAAAGGCAACTAGAGAAAAAAGAAAACTAGAGAGATTAACAAGGCGACAGTTGAAATGATTCAAGAAAACTAATAACAGGGGGCCTGACATGGGAAAAATGCCTGGGCTTTGGTAATTAGCAGCACTGAAAAACTAACAACCCATCACAGCACACCTGCGATTATAATCCTTTGACACTTCTCATGCAGCTAACAAATGCCAAAAAGTCCATTAATCCAGTTATGGAATATACAATCTTTGTTGAAAACTGTTGAACGATAAGTGAGAAAATCCTGATTTAAGACAAGGCTACATGTACCAGGAACTTCCGTTATAAAACAATATGATCAAGTACGTGGGGGAGGGAAGCAGGCACATATCCAAAAGGAGCCTATACAATTGTGGAATGCTATACAAGTTCAACATTAATGGCACTTAATAAAGTATTTAGAGCAAAAATCAAAACTAGTTCTTACTTTTCGTTAACATTTTCAATTCCATTTTTTGGAGGGTTAGAAAGTTCAAATCACAGACAAATTAGCAATTGAGGTTTTCTTCTGACATAACACCACTCTTTACTTGTGCCTACATTTTCTTTATAATTAACAGAGCAGAATGGCAGCCCACATATTGAGTACATACAACAGGAAAAGCAAAGTCAGGGAAAATTAATACTTGTTCTAGTGCACTTTCAGTACCACAGACAAATCAAGATCTGCCAAATTCTGGTATCCGAAGTATATTATAAAGATCTTGTTAGTACTGGCAGAAGTGAGACCTCCAGAAAGAGATGAATTACTGGTGGTCTTGCATTGTGCCAACTGCAGTACAATTAAAAACAAGCATCTTGCACTAATTTAGCCTATGTATCATTGTAATTGTGATATACCATTACAGTTCAACAGCTATTGAACAACCATCTACTGTGATGTGATTTATGTTGATGGAAAATGAAAATCTGAAAAGTATACTATGATACATTATTTTCTTATCAAATCGTGATACAGACCTGTTGGCATCATAGGTTAACATGCAAGCCTTGCAACTCTGGTATATATATTTTACTCCAAGCCTGGTTATTGGGATGATAGCCTTCACTCTGTGCCGGCTTTATGGGTACCATGCAAAATAAATTTGGGCAATCTCAATCTGTCGTATATTAGATATTCCTGCACTGCAGAAAGCTACCCATATTTTGGCATAATTTGGCAATCTCCGTCAGAAAAAAATGCTTGGGGTGGGTCATTGAAAAATTCCCATTACTGCTTTAGGAGGCTGAGACATATTGTTGGGGCACAGTAGAGGGAGATCATTCTGCATCTGGCTTACGCTAAACCTGGCTTTAGGGCACTATTTGCTAAGACTGAGTGCAAAATGTGGAAAGGTGGACACGTAACTCATGACATTCCCTTGGTAAACAAAAATAAAAGAATTATGATAACTTCCACTCTGCACAGATCTTACTGCAATCAAATATGAAACAGTCAGCAACTACACAACTTTACCTTCCAGATTACTGTTTAACCATTTCTGGCAAGAAAAAAAAGAAGTGCTTGTGTATGTGTGCGCGTGTGTTTGAGATGAAGCACAATGTTGGTTTAAGAATTTGGCAGGTGTTCCTGGGCAATAGTGCTTGGGGCCTGTATCTCAAGCATTAAGTCTGCATGCACAGATTTGGCCAGCACAGAGTGAAATAGTTACTGAGCATTTTTGAATGACATTTCTGAGTGGCTTGATGGCATTCACACTGAAAAGTCTGTGCCTCTTGTCTTCTATTTCCTTGCAGAGGACTTGGGGGTTCTAAATGAGTGAAGTTCTGTGTTCTTCTCTGGCTTGGTGCCATGCCCTGATGCCGCCCGAGTCCAGGTGATGTCTGTTTAGTCAAATAAAGTCATTTCAGAGTGAGGTGAAAGAGCCAAGCACTGTCAGGGGCTGAAATTGCCCTCCACCTGAAATGGGTCGCACGTACCACTTTTCAAGTATTTCGTTCGCCCCAATGCATGGAGCGGACAACCTGGAGAAATTCAGCACTTTGGCTTTTGTTTCCGGTCGGAGCAGTGTTGGTGTGAGGAGAGAGGCGGAAGTGCAGTCAGGTCGGAGTAGCCGCCACTAGCTGGGGGCGGGTCGGAGTGGCCGATGCGCCAAATCATCAGCACCACACTCATCACCCCCAAGAGGGAGTGCCAGGCTGCTTGTTGGCAGCCCGGCCAAATCCGCGAACATAATTGTTGGACCTGGCAGTTGGTCGACAATAAAAAATGAAATGGAGTCACCGAGAGCGCCACCTCCCCTTTAAGGGCGGCCGCGCTGCCCAGCTGCAGAAAGGGTACCAGCAGAAAAAGCTGTCGGGGGTACCGACCGGTGGCAGCACCGCTCTCGCAGGACAATTTTGAGCCATCTTAATTCAACCATCCAGCAAAGACCCTGCAGTTCCCCATCGATTTATCTAACTGGCCTAGAACATCCTCAAAAATATTGCACTATCTAAAGGAGATACAAACCGATCTGAAGCTGGTACTTGTGCACTAAAGGTGTCTATGGAGTATTAAACCTGTAGGATCCCACAATACCTTGTTAGAACAATCACTCCCATTATATTGACCTCATCTCTGCCTTTCAGCATATCTTTCTATCCCTTTTCTTTCATATTGGTGGAAATGATCAAGTGCTGAGTGTATATATTTCTCTAATCCTTCACAGTGATTGTTCTAACAAGGTATTGTGGGATCCTACAGGTTTAATACTCCATAGACACCTTTAGTGCACAGGTACCAACTTCAGATCGGTTTGTATCTCCTTTAGACAGTGCAATAATTTACACACCAATAACAAAACAGCAAGAATGGAACAAGAAAAACCTCAAGAGGAAAAGACAGGTGCAAGGGAAGGGAGAAAGACTGTTAGACAGCAGGACAAGGGGAACCAATGGGAGATAGAGAAGGTCTTGCACACACAGTGTTCCTGTCCAACAGGTACAATGTATTTGCTATGTGTGAAGATAAGAATGCAGGCTGTGGGGTGGACAGCCAGAATGATAAATATGACACCGTGGAGCAGGAGGCATTGGGGGGGTGGGGGGGCGGGGAGAAAGAGCAGAATAGAAATGTTGTAGTCATAGGGAATTTGATAATTAGGGGAATAAATATCATCTTCTGCAGATGCAACCGAGAGCCCAGCAGGATGTGTTGTTTATCTGGTGCAAAGGTGAAGGATATCTCAGAGCAACTGGAGAGGAACTTGGAAAAGGAGGTGGAAGATTCAGTTGTTGTGGTCCATATTGAGACCAATGACATAAGGAGGAAAAGAGATGAGGTCCTGCTAAGAGAACATCAGAAGTTAGGAACAACATTAAAAAAACAGGAACTCATGGGTGATAATCTTGGGATTACTACCCAAGCCAAATGCTAATTGGCATAGGGATAGGTAGCTTAAGGTGGTAAATGCATGGCTGAATGACTGGTGTGGAAAGGAGAAGTTCCATTTCACCAGCTGGCACCAGCACTGGGACAGAAAGGATCTGTACTGCTGGGACAGGCTCCAGCTTAACCAGAGTGGGATTAGAGTCCTTGCAGAAAGGATAAATAGGGCCGTCAATAGGACTTTAAACTAGTAAGAAGCGGGGAAGGATCTGGTGAAAATACAAAAATGATGGCAAGAGAAATCAGAGATGGGAGTAAAGGTTAGGCCAAGGTAGGGAACAAGGATAACATAAATGGGCAGGGAACAAACAGAGTTATAAAACAGAAGTATAAAAGGATTGTTAAAAATAAAAGTACATTAAACTACCTGTACAGCAATGTGCACAGCATCCAAGATAAAATGGGGGAACTGCAGGCAATAATCCATAGCAAGGAATCAGTTGTAGTAGGAATAATTGAAACATGGTTATATAAAGAACAGGACTGTCAACTAAATATTGCAGGTTATAACATAATTAGAAAGGATAGGGAAGGAAGAAAGGGGTGGGATAGCTGTACTAATTAGAGGTAATGTAATGGCAGTAGAAAAAAGGGACATAACTACCAGAAAGTTAGAAACAGAATCCATATGGATTGACATAAAAGATAAGAAGGGATTGATCACACTAATAGTGGAACAGAGGTGGAAGGAGAAATATGTAAGTAAATATGTGAAATGAATAAAGAACATATAATAATCATGGGAGATTTTAACTATCCCCAAATATATTGACAAGAAGAGGGAACAAAAAGAGTACAGAGAAAGGAGTTTTTACAATAAGAACATAAGAATTAGGAGCAGGAACAGGCCATTCGGCCCCTCGAACCTGCTCTGCCATTCAATAAGATTATGGCTAATCTATACCTCAACTCCACTTTCCTGCACTGTCCCCATATCCCTAGATTCTCTTAATATTCAAAAATCTATCGCTCTCTGTCTTGCATATCGTCAAAGACTGAGCCTCCACAGCCCTCTGAGGTAGAGAATTCCAAAGATTCACCACACTCTGTGAAGAAGTTTCTCCTCATCTCAGTCCTAAATGGCCAACCCCTTATTCTGAGATTGCGACCCCTGGTTCTAGGCTCCCCAGCTAGAGGAAACATTCTCCCTGCATCTACCCTGTCAAGCCCTGTAAGAATTTTGTATGTTTCAATTAGATCAACTCTCATTCTTCTCAACTCTATGTGCAGGATTTCTTTCTTACCCAGTGTGTAAAAAAAAACAGTCCAATGAGAGAGGGAACATTGCTGGATCTATGAATGGGAAATGAACCAGAACAGGCAAGAGAATTAATTGTAGGGGAACATCTAGGCAATAGTGATCACAACATAATAAAGGTTGAAGATAAAGATTGAGAATGACATAAGTAAGACAAAGAGCAAAGTAATAAATTAGGAAAAATGCTGAAATTAGGGAAATGAGAATGGAACTAAGGAAAATAAATTGGAAAAATTTACTGACAAACATCAAAATAAAATAGTAGTGAGAAACATTTAAAATGGTGATCAAGAGAGTCCAGGAGAAATATATCCAACTAAAAGCAAGAACAAATTAGTCAGTAATGATGCACCATGGATGAGTAAAGAAATAAGGGCAAAACTGAAACTAAAGAAAAATGCATAAAATAAGTAGATAGACCTCAAAGGACAGGATGACAAAAGGGAATACGAAAATGTTAGAGAAGTCAAAAAAACAATTAGGAAGGCAAAGAGAAACTACAAAATTAAATTATCAAGGAATATAAAAAGAAATAGTACAGTATTCTATAGACACATAAATAACAAGAAAAATCAAGATCAGGATAGGGCCAGAGGGATACACATGATAAACTCAAAGGCAATGCCGGTGAAATGGCAGAAATATTAAATAATTACTTTGCCTCGGTATTTACAAGGGAAATTAACATAGTGGACATGACATTACACTGGGTGGCGGTGTGAGCTGTGAGGAGGACGCTAAAAGGCTGCAGGGTGACTTGGACAGGTTAGGTGAGTGGGCCAATGCATGGCAGATGCAGTATAATGTGGATAACTGTGAGATTATCCACTTTGGGGGCAAAAACACGAAGGCAGAATATTATCTCAAAGGTGGCAGATTAGGAAAGGGAGAGGTGCAATGAGACCTGGGTGTCATGGTTCATCAGTCATTAAAAGTTGGCATGCAGGTACAGCAGACGGTGAGGAAAGCAAATGGTATGTTGGCCATCATAGCTAAGGGATTTGAGTATAGGAGCAGAGAAACATAGAAACATAGAAAATAGGTGCAGGAGCAGGCCATTCAGCCCTTCTAGCTTGCACCGCCATTCAATGAGTTCAAGGCTGAACATGAAACTTCAGTACCCCCTTCCTGCTTTCTCGCCATACCCCTTGATCCCCCGAGTAGTAAGGACTTCATCTAACTCCCTTTTGAATATATTTAGTGAATTGGCCTCAACTAATTTCTGTGGTAGAGAATTCCACAGGTTCACCACTCTCTGGGTGAGGACGTTTCTCCTCATCTCGGTCCTAAATGGCTTACCCCTTATCCTTAGACTGTGACCCCTGGTTCTGGACTTCCCCAACATTGGGAACATTCTTCCTGCATCTAACCTGTCTAAACCCGTCAGAATTTTAAACGTTTCTATGAGGACCCCTCTCATTCTTCTGAACTCCAGTGAATATAAGCCCAGTTGATCCAGTCCTTCTTGATAGGTCAGTCCCACCATCCCGGGAATCAGTCTGGTGAATCTTTGCTGCACTCCCTCAATAGCATGAATGTCCTTCCTCAAGTTAGGAGACCAAAACTGTACACAATACTCCAGGTGTGGCCTCACCAAGGCCCTGTACAACTGTAGCAACACCTCCCTGTCCCTGTACTCAAATCCCCTCGCTATGAAGGCCAACATGCCATTTGCTTTCCTAACCGCCTGCTGTACCTGCATGCCAACCTTCAATGACTGATGCACCATGACACCCAGGTCTCGTTGCACCTTCCCTTTTCCTAATCTGTCACCATTCAAATAATAGTCTGTCTCTCTGTTTTTACCACCAAAGTGGATAACCTCACATTTATCCACATTATACTTCATCTGCCATGCATTTGCCCACTCACCTAACCTATCCAAGTCACTCTGCAGCCTCATAGCATCCTCCTCGCAGCTCACACTGCCACCCAACTTAGTGTCATCCGCAAATTTGGAGATACTACATTTAATCCCCTCGTCTAAATCATTAATGTACAATGTAAACAGCTGGGGCCCCAGCACAGAACCTTGCGGTACCCCACTAGTCACTGCCTGCCATTCTGAAAAGTACCCATTTACTTCTACTCTTTGCTTCCTGTCTGACAACCAGTTCTCAATCCACGTCAGCACACTACCCCCAATCCCTGTGCTTTAACTTTGCACATTAATCCCTTGTGTGGGACCTTGTCGAAAGCCTTCTGAAAGTCCAAATATACCACATCAACTGGTTCTCCTTTGTTCACTTTACTGGAAACATCCTCAAAAAATTCCAGAAGATTTGTCAAGCATGATTTCCCTTTCACAAATCCATGCTGACTTGGACCTATCATGTCACCATTTTCCAAATGCGCTGCTATGACATCCTTAATAATTGATTCCATCATTTTACCCACTACTGAGGTCAGGCTATAATTCCCTGTTTTCTCTCTCCCTCCTTTTTTAAAAAGTGGGGTTACATTGGCTACCCTCCACTCGATAGGAACTGATCCAGAGTCAATGGAATGTTGGAAAATGACTGTCAATGCATCCGCTATTTCCAAGGCCACCTCCTTAAGTACTCTGGGATGCAGTCCATCAGGCCCTGGGGATTTATCGGCCTTCAATCCCATCAATTTCCCCAACACAATTTCCCGACGAATAAAGATTTCCCTCAGTTCCTCCTCCTTACTAGACCCTCTGACCCCTTTTATATCCGGAAGGTTGTTTGTGTCCTCCTTAGTGAATACTGAACCAAAGTACTTATTCAATTGGTCTGCCATTTCTTTGTTCCCCATTATGACTTCCCTTGATTCTGACTGCAGGGGACCTACGTTTGTCTTTACTAACCTTTTTCTCTTTACATACCTATAGAAACTTTTGCAATCCGCCTTAATGTTCCCTGCAAGCTTCTTCTCGTACTCCATTTTCCCTGCCCTAATCAAACCCTTTGTCCTCGTCTGCTGAGTTCTAAATTTCTTCCAGTCCCCAGGTTCGCTGCTATTTCTGGCCAATTTGTATGCCACTTCCTTGGCTTTAATACTATCCCTGATTTCCCTAGATAGCCACGGTTGAGCCACCTTCCCTTTTTTATTTTTACGCCAGACAGGAATGTACAATTGTTGTAGTTCATCCATGCGGTCTCTAAATGTCTGCCATTGCCCATCCACAGTCAACCCCTTAAGTATCATTCGCCAATTTATCGTAGCCAATTCACACCTCATACCTTCAAAGTTACCCTTCTTTAAGTTCTGGACCATGGTCTCTGAATTAACTGTATCATTCTCCATCCTAATGCAGAATTCCACTATATTATGGTCACTCTTCCCCAAGGGGCCTTGCACAATGAGATTGCTAATTAGTCCTCTCTCATTACACAACACCCAGTCTAAGATGGCCTCCCCCCTAGTTGGTTCCTCGACATATTGGTCTAGAAAACCATCCCTTATGCACTCCAGGAAATCCTCCTCCACCGTATTGTTTCCAGTTTGGCTAGCCCAATCTATGTGCATATTAAAGTCACCCATTATAACTGCTGCACCTTTATTGCATGCACCCCTAATTTCCTGTTTGATGCCCTCCCCAACGTCACTACTACTGTTTGGAGGTCTGTACACAACTCCCACTAACGTTTTTTGCCCTTTGGTGTTCTGCAGCTCTACCCACATTCCACATCATCCAAGCTAATGTCTTTCCTAACTATTGCATTAATCTCCTCTTTAACCAGCAATGCTACCCCACCTCCTTTTCCTTTTATTCTATCCTTCCTGAATGTTGAATACCCCTGGATGTTGAGTTCCCAGCCCTGACCATCCCGGAGCCACGTCTCCGCAATCCCAATCACATCATATTTGTTAACAAGAGAGGTCTTACTGCAGTTGTACAGGGCCTTAGTGAGGCCTCACCTGGAATATTGTGTTCAGTTTTGGTCTCCTAATCTGAGGAAGGACATTCTTGCTATTGAAAGAGTGCAGCGAAGGTTCACCAGGCTGATTCCCGGGATGGCAGGACTGACATATGAGGAGAGACTGGATCAACTGGGCCTTTATACACTGGAGTTTAGAAGAATGAGAGGGGATCTCACAGAAACTTATAAGATTCTGATGGGACTGGACAGGTTAGATGCGGGAAGAATGTTCCCGATGATGGTGAAATCCAGAACCAGGGGACACAGTCTTAGGATAAGGGGTAGGCCATTTAGAACTGAGATGAGGAGAAACTTCTTCACTCAGAGAGTTGTTAACCTGTGGAATTCCCGACTGCAGAGAGTTGTTGATGCCAGTTCATTGGATATATTCAAGAGGGAGTTAGATATGGCCCTTACAGCTAAAGGGATCAAGGGATATGGAGAGAAAGCAGGAAAGGTGTACTAAGGGAATGATCAGCCATGATCTTATTGAACGGTGGGAAGAGATAGCAGAGACACTATTACATACATATAAAAATTAATTAGAAAATGGAATAGTGCCAGAGTTTTTTGCCTTGGGTTTCTCTGCCCTCCACTTTTATTATTCTCCTTTCTATCTTTTACTTCTGTCTTAATTTTATTTCCCTCTGTCTCCCTGCATGTGCTCCCATCCCCCTGCCATATTAGTTTAACTCCTCCCCAACAGCACTAGCAAACACTCCCCCTAGGACATTGGTTCCGGTCCTGCCCAGGTGCAGACCGTCCGGTATGCAATGGTCCCACCTCCCCCAGAACCGGTTCCAATGTCCCAGGAATTTGAATCCCTCCCTTCTGCACCGCTCCTCAAGTCACGTATTCATCTGCGCTATCCTGCGATTCCTACTCTGACTAGCACGTGGCACTGATAGCAATCCTGAAATTCCCACTTTTGAGCTCCTACTTTTTAATTTAGCTCCTAGCTCCCTAAATTCGTCTTGTAGGACCTCATCCTATTGTTTACCTATATCGTTGATACCTATATGTACCACGACAGCTGGCTGTTCAGCCTCCCTTTTCAGAATGTCCTGCACCCACTCCAAGACATCCTTGACCCTTGCACCAGGGAGGCAACATACCATCCTGGAGTCTCGGTTGTGGCTGCAGAAACGCCTATCTATTCCCCTTACAATCGAATCCCCTATCACTATAGCCCTCCCACTCTTTTTCCTGCCCTCCTGTGCAGTAGAGCCACCCATGGTACCATGACCTTGGCTGCTGCTGCTTTCCCCTGATGCGTCATCCCCCCCAACAGTACCTAAAGCAGTGTATCTATTTTGCAGGGGGATGACTGCAGGGGACCCCTGCACTATCTTCCTTGTACTGCTCTTCCTGTTGGTCACCCATTCCCTATCTGGCTGTGTACCCTTTACCTGCGGTAAGACCAACTCACGAAACGTGCTGTTCACATCATTCTCAGCATTGTGAATGC